>NC_064618.1:667372862-668622862 GCF_023898315.1 Schistocerca nitens
TCCAACAGCACTCCAAAAAATGATTCCAAGAGTCGGATAGGTACTGGTCTCGAGAATTACTGCTTCCTGTAACCAAACGTTGCGCCATCTACGTTCATCTGGAGGTCGATCTGAATGTTACAAACAGTTGTAAAAGTCACCGCTGAACATCACAGAATGCCACACACTGAGCCAGTTGATACAGGATCTACATCATACAAATCTCTGTTGTGTATGGTATGGTTTCAGCAGTAAACCGACGAGTGACAACTCTAGCTCTTAACCCAGCTTTCGGTAACGTGTTCGGAGTGACACTGCCCGTAAACTACGCTCAGTTTTTAGCTGTTGTCGTGTGTCTATTCGTCAGAGTCGGTCCAACTATCCTCCAGTCTTCTTCCCACAGCATTGTACTGCATATTTCTCGTCACCATTGGTTCTGCAGTGACTACACTACAGCGAACTGTCTGTGCGAGGTGTCTGCATATGATACGAGTTTTGCCAAAGTCCAAAAAATTACTGTAAGCAATACGTTGTAACGCACGCTACATAAGAGCAGAGAGAGAAATATGAAAAATCTCTCAGATTAAATAATGTCCAAAGTCGGACTGAGTCATTGGCGAATCGTGGTTTCAGATCACACGAAACGACCGCTCCATCGTTGAGGGAGAAAATTATATTGAAGTTTTTCATAAGAGATGTTTTACGATAAAATACCTTTCTGTCACGCTATAACTAAGTAATGAGAATACAAATTGGAATTAATTTCCTTAGTTCAAAAATTATTTGATGGTGAAATTTGAAATCATATGTGCGCCAATTGCTATTGGCACTGGCAAGTCAGACTTCGTCAAGATAAAACATGCAGGTTCTACTTAATAAACATAGGTAATTATCTCAATGAGATGGTCACAATGGCAGCTGAACAGGCCACGATGAAGCCGGCTCCTTTTGATCACAAAACTCATCGCTTGTTCCATGAGTTGAGCTATTAAAACGTAATGCTGGCAGTAAAGTGAAGAAGCACAATATAATGAATTTCATTTACTTATTATTCACGAAGATTCAAGTCGACATTATGTCCGAATAGATACAAGCAGGAACGAGACCATAAGACCAGGTAACAAGAGAAAAAGGAAACAAATGACTGATTCTACCTTTTTCTCAAGGAGACAAAAACTTAATCAGCGTTATTATTATATTTCAAGTCTAAAAGTTATGCGAGTTCATTGTTCTGGGCATGCTGTGCTACGATCTTCACCAGTAGCGTCCCAGTAACATTAGACACACTCATAAACCGTCATGTACTCGCGCCATTCTTCATCTGTTGAAACGATGTGACGTATTCTCCGTCTCTCTCTGCACAAAGCGCGTCACAAACTTGCACTGTAAGTTGAGCACTATTCAAAGGTAGCAAAACTGGGGTCAGAGCACCGCTCTTCCCGAATGCGACTGAACCATCTTATACACTGGGTCACGTCGCTGCATTCCATAATAAGAAGGCAAGAATGTAAGAAAAGAAGCGTGAATGCTGTTAGCGTAAAATAAAGACAGATTGAGAACATCGTAGTGGACACCACAACCATAAACTTATAAGAAGAAGGCGGCGTTTTTCCACTTGGGGTGCATCTATTTAGGATTTTTCATCGTTGCATAAGTAGTTTTGGATTTTTAAGCCACTATCGAATCCTTAGCCAGAACAAGGCGCCGTACGAACACAGCACGTAACGTGAATTCGCGAGCGTTTTCATACACATAGCATCTTTTTCTAGTTAAACACTCGATAATGGCTTATAAGCCCGAAACTAGATGTGGGACGAAGAAGTAGACTAAATATACACAACATCAGTGGAAAACTGCAGCCTTCATTTAATAAATTGAGAAGCTCTGTAAGAGGCAGTCCGTTATTTACCACTACTGTGGGTCAACGGCCTTGCCTCGCTGAACACGCCGGTCCCTGTCCGCAGCTCGTGGTCGTGCGGTAGCGTTCTCGCTTCCCGCGCCCGGGTTCCCGGGTTCGATTCCCGGCGCGGTCAGGGATTTTCTCTGCCTCGTGATGACTGAGTGTTGTGTGATGTCCTTAGGTTTGTTAGGTTTAAGTAGTTCTAAGTTCTAGGGGACTGATGATCATAGATGTTAAGTCCCATAGTACTCAGAGAGAGCGACGCCGGTCCCCGTCACTCAAATTAAGCAGCGTCGGACGTGTCTGGTACTTGGACGGGTAAGCGCCCGGCAACGCAACGAGCTGTCGACTGCTTCCCCTTTGCCTTTGCGACAAAAAAAGAGGAGGGATGGTGGCGTAAGGTTCCTGATCACCAGACTTTGAGCCAACGTCCTGGATTAAATTCCAAACCTGTCCGCAGCTCTTGGAATAATGCACGTGACACTGTTGACGGTTGTCCATCCGTTAGATGGGGATGCTATTTGAGAGGCCGGCCGCGGTGGTCGAGCTGTTCTAGGCGCTACAGTCTGGAACCGCGCAACCGCTACGGTCGCAGGTTCGAATCCTGCCTCGGACATGGATGTGTGTGATGTCCTTAGGTTAGTTAGGTTTAAGTAGTTCTAAGTTCTAGGGGACTGATGACCTCATAAGTTAAGTCCCATAGTGCTCAGAGTCATTCTGAACCTATTTGAGAGGCGTAGGCTGTCTGCCGGCACCCCGTTTCTTCTGTTTCTTGTCCCATCATCATACAACGCAAACGCACCACATTGGACGCGGTTAACACACGCTCCCAAATGAAGGTGCCAGTGTGCACGAAAGATGGTAAAAACCTTTCCAATTAGGCTTCTTTACCTGTCCCTCGGTGTCTCCCAGCCAATCACGCCAAAGGCGTAACTTCCTGCCAGTACTGTATTTTCTGGGGGCAGCGAATGAAGTTCAAGCAGGCGCCAGTCTTGCAAATACAGTTAAACGTCGCGTTTTTCATGTGGCCATAGGAGGCTGAGCAAAAGTTCATATTGGACCAAGATGTGGAAGGCAGGAGGTCTAGTGCAGAATGAATTTCTACTCAGCAGCAGAGTGCGCGCTGGTATGAAACTTCCTGGGAGGTTAAAACTGCGTGCCTGACCAGGATTCAGGGCCTTTGCCTTTCGCGGGCAAGCGCTCTAGTAAGTGAGCTGCCCGAGCACGTGCTTGAGTAGCTCAGCTGGTAGAGCGCTTGTCCAGGAAAGGCAAAGGTTCCAAGCGCGAGTTCCAATCCGGTACACAAACTGCCAAGAAATTCCAAGGAATCGTCCACGAAGAACTAAGGAAAATTAGGACTTCCCTTTGACTGGGAGATCATTACAGGCGGAACTAGGCCGATAATCATTCTGGTGTTACAAAAATTAATCACTGTAAAACGAAAAATAAACTTTGTTTATATGGGCTGATATACAGATGGAATTCATGTCCATCAAATTTTGTTTTGCTCTGTAGAAATATATAGAGCTGCATAAAAGTGAAGATGTGAGGGTGTTCGTGACTCGGGTGTGGATAGGCCAGTGGGTAAGAGCGTTGCCCACGAAAGCACAGTTCTAGGTTCGTGTCCCAGCTCGGCGCACATTTTTAGTGGGCCAGGAAATTTCAAAAGAGCGCACACACCGCTGAAAGAGTGGAAGATTCATTTTGGAACATAAATCAACTTGACGTGGGGAATAGTTTTGTTTGGATGGCTTTGTAAAATAGTCATGCTGTGTGTGTTCTGTTCGCAAGTCGTCATAGTATTTTTTGTTTTCTACTCCATCGCCAAAGGAAATAAATCTAACGATTAAGAGAATTTGTAAGGAGACCTTTACTACATTTTCAGAAAAACAATGGGTGACTGAAAGACATGGTCATGCGCCCGTTGCAGATGATACACACGACGGATGCTTTAACACGGCAACCACAAATGAAAACATGGAGAAACTCCATTATTGGCATCGTACAGTCAGATGCGTTAATTAACTAATGGCATATTTTGCACGACCACTTACGAGAAACGTTTGTGCAAGAAACGTTTGTGCAAGATGGGTGCCGCTGCTGATCAAAAGCAAGTGCAAAGGCAAACTGCTCATCCAAGTTTGATTCTTTTTTAAGAGAAATTAATTATGTTCAAGGGAACAGCAACAGAAGCTGTGGGTGGAAAGTAATTGCTGTGATTTAAAAGAAGCGAAGTGAGTTTCATATACCGACCAACGTGGCAGTCGGCCGCGCTGGCCGAGCGGTTCTAGGCGCTTCAGTCCGGAATCGCGTGACTACGACGGTCGCAGGTTCGAATCCTGCCTCGGGCCTGGACGTGTGTTACGTTAGCTTTTAGTAGTTCTAAGTTCTAGGGGACTGATGAAATCAGATGTTAAGTCGCATAGTGCTCAGAGCCATTTGAGCCATTTGAACCAACGTGGCGCAAGAGTAACACACGGGATTCTCTTTGAGAAGGAAGGCGTTTCAAAATCCCGTCTTACCATGCAGATTTAGGTTTTAAGAGGTTTCCGGAAATAGCATAAGAAAGAGACCGAAATAATCCCAATGAAAGGACACGGACCATTTATTTTTATATCCTTACCCAATCTGAGTTCTCCGTCTCTAATGACTTCATCAAAAATGGGTCAAATGGCTCTGAGCACTATGAGACTTAACAACTGAGGTCATCAGTCCCCTAGAACTTAGAACCACTTAAACCTAACTAACGTAAGGACATCACACACATCCATGGCCTAGGCAGGATTGGAACCTGCGACCGTAGCGGTCGCGCAGTTCCAGACTGAAGCGCCTAGAACCGGTCGGCCACGCCGGCCGGCAATTACTTCAATATCGACAACATTTCCATTCCTAAATTTCTTTCCTACTTTTAATTTCATCTGCCTTAATGGTTACGGCAAGATCTTTCCTGGATGGTAAAGTATACTTAATGATAATCTAACACAGCATAAAACAATAGCTGGTGTACTACATACGTCTTATGTACCAAATGAACGAAAAAATACCCCATAGAAAGCTTGAATTTGAAAGAATAGAGCAATTTTCATTGCCATAATTATCTAACCACAGGGATGCACTAGCAACAGGTAAACTGAGGGATATGAAGCACGAATTGTCGAAACACCCACTATGTAATTATCTGTTAAATACATTTAATCCTACCGCTTAAAACCGGAGGGTCTGGAACACGTTTTGGATCTCGTGATGTGGTTATGGCAGCCTTAGATGGGTATTTTAGCGGCCATTTGGGAACTGAATTTATGACAGTTTTGGAGAAGGAAATTCATCTGTAGGAATTGGATTCCGTAAATATAAATACTGTGAAACTCCGATGACTTCCGGAAGGCGTTCGAAACAGTTCGGCACTGTCTCGTGGAAAATAAAAACAGGAAATTACGGAATCTCGAAAACGCTTTGTGACTGGATTCAGGACTTCTTACGGCTAGAACTCAGTATGAAACTTCCTGGCAGATTAAAACAGTGTGCGGGACCGAGACTCGAACTCGGGACCTTTGCCTTTCGCGGGCAAGTGCTCTACCATCTGAGCTAACCATACACGACTCACGGCCTGTCCTCACAGCCTTACTTCTGCCAGTACCTCGTCACCTACCTTCCAAACTTTACAGAAGCTCTCCTGCGAACCTTGCAGAACTAGCACTTCTGAAAGAATGGATATTGCGGAGACATGGCTTAGCCACAGCCTGGGGGATGTTTCCAGAATGAGATTTTCACTCTGCAGCGGAGTGTGCGCTGATATGAAACTTCCTGGCACATTAAAAGCGTGTGCCAGGAAGTTTCATATCAGTGCACTCTCCGCTGCAGAGTGAAAATCTCATTCTGGAGAACTCAACACGTCGCTCTTAATAGAGTGCGACCGCTAGATGAAATGGTAATGTCGGGACTACGCCGAAGGAGTCGATCTGGAATCTCACTGACTGGAGTAGAATTGCCTTCAGTGATCGTCTCTCTTCGAACTGAGCCTCGATGATCATCTAAGACGTATCTGTAGACACCCCGGACAGCGGTGGGATAACAACCTGACTGTATGGCCCTACAACCAGGAGTCATGGTATGGAGTGCCACGTCTTTTCGTAGCAGGACTTCGTAGGTTGTCTTCTGAGGCACCCTTACGTCGCAGTAGTACGTCGACGGTATTTTACGATCCATTTTGTTGCCTTTCTTGGAACACCATTCTGAGCTTACCTTTCAGCAAGATAATGTCCGTCAGCGCACGGCGAGAGTTTCTACTGCTTAGCTTTGTACTTGCGAAACTATACCTTAGCCAGCAAGTTCTCCAGATCTCTCCCCATCTGAGCATTCCCGTCAATCAATGCCAAGCCGAATAACTGCTTGCAAATGGGCCAGAGATGCACCATCGCGTTACTGAGTTGCTCAATTTGTGAAGCTCTTTTTCTTGAATAAACATTCAGTTTTTGTGAATTTGGAATCATTTGTTTTTCTCTACATTTACATCACATCTAACAATTTCCGCCCCATTCGGATAATTCCTTGGGTGGTGCGTCGCTTTATAGAAGTTGAAACGTAAGCAATGTGTAACGAAATGGTAGTAGACCTTCAGATGGTCCACAACAGGTGCAAAAATGGACAGTGACGAAGTTGATGTAACAAATTATTCAAAACATGTCGGAGGATCCATTACAATTCGACTACTTCAGATGACAAATCACAGTGAATAGTAACAAATTTAAAACAACAGGGAGCAACCGTCAGCCGGCCGGTGTGGAACTGCGTGACCGCTACGGTCGCAGGTTCGAATCCTGCCTCGGGCATGGATGTGTGTGATGTCCTTAGGTTAGTTAGGTTTAAGTAGTTCTAAGTTCTAGGGGACTGATGACCACAGATGTTAAGTCCCATAGTGCTCAGAGCCATTTTAACCATTTTTGAGCAACCGTCGGAAGTGATCTAATATGGGTCCACTACATAAGACTAACTGTAGCAAAAGAAGAATCAAGGCTGAGATTATTTAGAAAAGTGATATGGAAATCTAATTCATTCAAGAAAGGTGTGAGATACGAAACACTTGCTCGACTGATTCTTGAGTGTTGCTCGTCATTCTCAAAGCCTTATCAGATTAAGAAAGATAGACAAGACATGTACAAAGATCAGTTAAGCATAGCTGCTTAAAAGTGAGTTGGTACACTTTTCCCATTTTTGGAAAGATATATAGCAATGACTCTGTGTGGCATGGGTTCGACAAATCGTTGGCAGGTTTCTGGATGTGTGCGGCACCGTACGTCCAGGCACATTTTACGCAATTCTAGGAGAGTATATGGTTCTTGGGCATGGAGCTGGCACCCTGTAACTTCCCCCTTTTTTTATTGATTGCTTGTTAATCAATTATGCTCAGGCTCCGGCTAGCTCGCGGTAGAATGTTTGCGAGGAAAGTCACAAAAAAGAATTGTCTTGCTGCACTGTATTTACGCCGAGTTGTACCGGCTTACTCAGATGAATATTTGCCCCCCCCCCCCCCCGACGTGTACGAGCCTAGCTACACGTAAATGCATACAAACTGCGATTATTGCCCTAATCATGATTACAGCTATATACATCCAGAGTTTATCTATGAAAGCTTACAATTCGCGTGAGCTAAATAGTCTGAATCAGTACGATAACTTTCTAGAGCGCCGAAGAATATCTATGAATGCTGCGCTCTGTTGATAATCTATGTTGTCGCACAGATAAATGTTTCATGAGCACGTAATATTAAGTGGGTTGAAAGAAATGTCAGACACAGTAAATTCACAATGTGTTGGTTAATTCTGGTCTAAGCACATCCTATCATTTCTTAAAGAAATAACCTTTCTTTCAGATGGGTGTAATTAGTTACGTAAATTCAGCCTAAGAGTTTACAGCAAGATCCAGATTACGCTATTTACTTTAACACAGTTGAGGTATATTCCTCACCGTTTACACTATTCATCACTTCCTATCATTTGAACTCTTAATTGTCTATCGCATTGGGTCTAAGACAAGTCTTTCATTGATAATAATCAAATTAAGACAATATATTCTGTTATTTTCCTAGCTTGAATTACTTCAAAGATATTTTCAAAGTTGCTGATTTACCTCTTTCAGTTTTTAATCATTTCTAGCAGATCGCAAATCTTCAAAATGTAACAAACCATCTCGTATCGCCTACCAATATTACGTACGAGCGCACAAGTTCAGTTACGACACGCCAAGGCAAGCGCCAGAAGCACATTTAGCTTCTGTATTTCGCAGTGTCCTCAAAGAGTACCCACAAGGAGTATTCTTTGAGGTCACTTGTTACACTCGCCGGCCGCGGTGGCCGTGCGGTTCTAGGCGCTCCAGTGCGGAGCCGCGCTGCTGCTACGGTCGCAGGTTTGAATCCTGCCTCGGGCATGGGTGTGTGTGATGTTCTTAGGTTAGTTAGGTTTAAGTAGTTCTAAGTTCTAGGGGACTGATGACCACAGCAGTTCAGTCCCATAGTGCTCAGAGCCATTTTGTTATACTCCGTGCTCTACAAGTTTACTACTTTGCGATCTACTATTATTTTATTTTGAAAGTAATGGATTCTATTTACATTTTATTCTTTTTCAAAACATCAAGTTACTTTGTTACCAAGATTCTTTTATATTTCTTTTTACATTACTTTGTTTTTAGTCTACTTGCTACTAGTCATGCAATGTTAGTACAGAGGGACTTTGTTTTTCTTTTTAAGAAATTTGGATCTTGGACTTGGTGCTTGTATTGGGCTGTGAGGACTAGATTTATATTTTTCATTTTTACGTCCAAAGGGTAGCGGCGTTACAACTCGATAGCGTCCCAGGTCTAATTCATAGCGATCAGATCAAGCAAATTTGGCGGCCAAGACGGCAGCTTGCTCCTCAAACCACTGTGGCACGATGTCAAAGTTAGCGTAAGGAGGGCTATGCGAGAAGCGTTCAGTGAATTCGAAAGTAAAATTCTATGTACCGACTTGACAGAAAATCCTAGGAAGTTCTGGTCTTACGTTAAATCAGTAAGTGGCTCGAAACAACATATCCAGACACTCCGGGATGATGATGGCATTATAGGATGACACGCGTAAAGCTGAAATACTAAACACCTTTTTCCAAAGCTGTTTCACAGAGGAAGACCGCACTGCAGTTCCTTCTCTAAATCCTCGCACAAACGAAAAAATGGCTGACATCGAAATAAGTGTCCAAGGAATAGAAAAGCAACTGGAATCACTCAACAGAGGAAAGTCCACTGGACCTGACGGGATACCAATTCGATTCTACACAGAGTACGCGAAAGAACTTGCCCCCCTTCTAACAGCCGTGTACCGCAAGTCTCTAGAGGAACGGAGGGTTCCAAATGATTGGAAAAGAGCACAGGTAGTCCCAGTCTTCAAGAAGGGTCGTCGAGCAGATGCGCAAAACTATAGACCTATATCTCTGACGTCGATCTGTTGTAGAATTTTAGAACATGTTTTTGCTCGAGTATCATGTCGTTTTTGGAAACCCAGAATCTACTATGTAGGAATCAACATGGATTCCGGAAACAGCGATCGTGTGAGACCCAACTCGCGTTATTTGTTCATGAGACCCAGAAAATATTAGATACAGGCTCCCAGGTAGATGCTATTTTTCTTGACTTCCGGAAGGCGTTCGATACAGTTCCGCACTGTCGCCTGATAAACAAAGTAAGAGCCTACGGAATATCAGACCAGCTGTGTGGCTGGATTGAAGAGTTTTTAGCAAACAGAACACAGCATGTTGTTATCAATGGAGAGACGTCTACAGACGTTAAAGTAACTTCTGGCGTGCCACAGGGGAGTGTTATGGGACCATTGCTTTTCACAATATATATAAATGACCTAGTAGATAGTGTCGGAAGTTCCATGCGGCTTTTCGCGGATGATGCTGTAGTATACAGAGAAGTTGCAGCATTCGAAAATTGTAGCGAAATGCAGGAAGATCTGCAGCGGATAGGCACTTGGTGCAGGGAGTGGCAACTGTCCCTTAACATAGACAAATGTAATGTATTGCGAATACATAGAAAGAAGGATCCTTTATTGTATGATTATATGATAGCGGAACAAACACTGGTAGCAGTTACTTCTGTAAAATATCTGGGAGTATGCGTGCGGAACGATTTGAAGTGGAATGATCATATAAAATTAATTGTTGGTAAGGCGGGTACCAGGTTGAGATTCATTGGGAGAGTCCTTAGAAAATGTAGTCCATCAACAAAGGAGGTGGCTTACAAAACACTCGTTCGACCTATACTTGAGTATTGCTCATCAGTGTGGGATCCGTACCAGATCGGGTTGACGGAGGAGATAGAGAAGATCCAAAGAAGAGCGGCGCGTTTCATCACAGGGTTATTTGGTAACCGTGATAGCGTTACGGAGATGTTTAATAAACTCAAGTGGCAGACTCTGCAAGAGAGGCGCTCTGCATCGCGGTGTAGCTTGCTCGCCAGGTTTCGAGAGGGTGCGTTTCTGGATGAGGTATCGAATATATTGCTTCCCCCTACTTATACCTCCCGAGGAGATCACGAATGTAAAATTAGAGAGATTAGAGCGCGCACGGAGGCTTTCAGACAGTCGTTCTTCCCGCGAACCATACGCGACTGGAACAGGAAAGGGAAGTAATGACAGTGGCACGTAAAGTGCCCTCCGCCACACACCGTTGGGTGGCTTGCGGAGTATAAATGTAGATGTAAATGTAGATACTGGCATTGTGGAAGGTGAAGTTATCCTTGGAAGATGCCATCGCCAGTAGGGGAGACATCAGGCACGAAGGGCTGCATGTGGTCCGAACTAACGTTCATGTAGTTTACAGCTGTTCAAAATGGTTCAAATGGCTCTTAGCACTATGGGACTTAAGTTCTGAGTTCATCAGTCCCCTAGAACTTAGAACTACTTAAACCTAACTAACCTAAGGACATCACACACATCCATGCCCGAGGCATGATTCGAACCTGCGACCGTAGTGGTCGCGCGGTTCCAGACTTTACCGCCTAGAACCGCTCGGCCACCTCGGCCGGCGTTTACAGCTGTCATACTGCCGTTAATTACTATCACAGGCTCTATGAAAGCTCAGCTGAATTTCCCCACAGTATAACATAGCCTCGACTGGCCTAGGTCCTTGCACCAGTCCACGTTTCGTAAAGTTATCCGCGTGAGTCACAGCGAGATTCATCTGACCTGACGAACCGTTTCCGTTGACCTACGGTTCAGCCTCTGTTACGCCATGTGCACTGCAATCTTAACCGATGATGTCGTTGGGTCTCCATTGGTATACATAGGGGTCGTATTTTGAGGAGTCCAATTTTAACAATGTGCACGGAACGGTGTGCTCTGAGACGCATATGCCTGCACCAGCTCTGTACTTTATCCTCGAATCTGCCACAGACCCCACCTACCCTACTTTACAGAGTGGGCAAGCCTTCGACCTCCACGTTTTTTGATTAGACGTGGACATCCTACTTGTAGTTTCATCGTCTTTCACCCACTTTCCACAGATGCTCATGACAGTAGCAGGCGAACAGCCTAACAGCTTCTCCGTTTCAGAGATGCTCATTCCCAAGTACCGGGCCATAACAATCTACCATTTGTGAAAGCCTCGTAAGTCAGTGGATTTTCCCCTTTGCGTCCCATATCGTTGCTAGAATAGTTTCGCATTAACCCTCGAAACATCAAAGGGAGGTGGGGCGAGTACTTTATGCCCACAATTTTAAAATATTGTTATATAGTAATTACTGCATCTTTTGAAAGTTATAAAAATAATATTTACTGTTTTTAATGATTTTGTACCAGAAGCCGTAATTTATTTTGAATTTTTCAATAAAACGTAACCCAAAACTTGTCCGCAGCTCGTGGTCGTGCGGTAGCGTTCTCGCTTCCCACGCCCGGGTTCCCGGGTTCGATTCCCAGCGGGGTCAGGGATTTTCTCTGCCTCGTGATGACTGGGTGTTGTGTGCTGTCCTTAGGTTAGTTAGGTTTAAGTAGTTCTAAGTTCTAGGGGACTGATGACCATAGATGTTAAGTCCCATAGTGCTCAGAGCCATTTGAACCATTTTTTAACCCAAAACTTGAAGTCTTAGTAGTAAGTGTAACTTTTCGTCACCACTTTCATATTCATATTTTCAAGTTCAGAACCCTTCTTAAACATCTATATATATTTAAAAAAAGTGAATTGTTATTCAAACTCAACGAAAATTAACAAAATCTGTATTCTTTTTAAATTTTTTGTAATGGTTACAAAGTACCCATCCCCTCTGTGTACACATTACAGAAAACGCATCGGTACTGTTAAGATAGTGCTGAAAGATATTTTCAGGTTCTGGACCCTGCTGATACATCAGTGCCCATTTGAAAAGGATATTATAAACAAAAGTTAACAACAATTAACGAATTCTGCCTTTTTTTAAATTTTTTGTGATGGGCATAAAGAGACCCCCCCCCCCGACTTAGTGGTGCGCAATATGGAAAATACGTTGTCATTGCCAGGATTAACCTCTCTTCTGCATATGTACTTTCTTCACCCTTTCACGTGCCTTATCACCATCAGGTGGCGCTCAATCTCGTCGCGAGCTGAGGTCATAATGCTACATGACGTTATCCAAGGAACGTCATGTGACGGAGGATGAGTGAATCGACCCTTGCAACAATCGCAGTTGCTGTCGACCTGAAGTGTAACGGAAATTCGAGGGGAGCGGGAAACGGCCGTTGTGGGCAGCTTTCACTCTCACACCATTTCGTGGCAAACCACGCGTGAGTTCGTGCCGTCTACGAAGGTCGCCGCTGGTGCGGGATCAGAGGAGGAGAGGGCGGTTTCCACAGAGGCCGCTGCTTGCCCGGCGCCACGGCGCGGAATAACGGCGTTGCGGGCGAGAGGCGTTCGTGACGTCGCGCCCGCATTCTTCACCCGGGCGATGGCAGTAGGCAGAGGGCCGCGGCGAGGACGTCCCAGCCACGCAGCAGTGCCCGTCGCCTGTCGAAAAGCATCGGCGCAAGGGAAAATTCTTCCTTGGCAAAGCTCCGTGATACTTGGAGTCGTAAAGTAAACTACATACGATATCTCTTGTCGGAGTTCTGAGCGGATTAATGTTAGGTTCGTGCAAAAATTCGTAGCGTTTTCGTTTTGCGTGTTGGTATTCCGGTTACTATAGATTTATTTATCGCTTGTTATTTTTATTTGTAGTTCAGCGTTGCTATTTGGGTTTACATACTGTCATTTTGTCATTTGGAGATAGTAAGTGGAGAACACTAGAAAACGGAGTGCCAAATGGAGATATCGGTACATTTCCGACATATTCCTCTGTTTGAGTTCAATAGAGGGATAACAGCACCGGAGGCAGCCAGAAACAATTGCACTGTGTGCGGTGATAATGCCGTTGGAGAGAGCACGGCAAGAAAATGATTTTCCCGTTTTAAGGACGATCGTTTCGTCAGTAGTGACTCTCCACTCTCAGGAAGACCTTCGGGGTTGAGGGAGAGATCGTTTAAGGGGGGGGTAGAACGTCAAACGGGTCGACTTGGAGCAGGAGAGGCACCACACGACATTTTAATTGCCACTGTCTATACTTTTACAAATAAATTCTTATAACTTTGTCAACACGACCAGGAAGGATTCAGGATTCAAATTCATAGCAATGTAAGTTCAAAAGTATAACAAAATAATTTTTTTACATGTGAAATATCATCATTTTTTCACTTACTATTGGCTGCATTTGTTGCTATAGGTACACTTTTCTTCACAAGTAAGAGAGATGCTTCGATGAATTTTGCACAGCATACAAACCATACTTACAGGTGTATGAAACTCTAGAATTTATTTAATTAATGAAAAAATGAATGAGCTGTTACATTTTAAACTTCATGTTTAGAAAAAACTCAAATTTTATGGTTAATTATCACAATTTTTAGCACAGTTTTTAATAGATTTGGAAAATTCTAGAGTTTCATAGCAATGTAAGTATGGTTTGTATGCTGTGCAAAATTCATCGAAGAATCTCCCTTACTTATGAAGAAAAGCGTACCTATAGCAACGAATGCCGCCAATAGTAAGTGACAAATTGATGACATTTCACATGCAAAAAAATATATTTTGTTATATTTGTGAACTTCCACTGCTATGAGCGTGAATCCTGAACCCTTCCTGGTCATGCTGACAAAGTTTTTTGAATTTATTTGTAAAAGTATAGACAGTGGAAATTAAAATGTCCTGTAGTGCCTCTTCTGCTCCAAGTCGGCCAGTTTGACGTCCTACCCCCCCCTTAAACCCACTGAACCCCAATGATCCACGTCAGTATACTCGAGAATTGGAAAATGTGATGAACTGTGATCATTCCACAATCGTGCGACCTTTTGATGCAATGGAAGAGGTCCAAAAAATCGGGTGAATGGGTACCGCATGCTCTAGGTCAAAATCACAAAAATCAGTGGTTGACCTTATGTGCATCGCTGCTCGCTCATGATCAATTGGCCCGTGAGCAACACCGACCATTCCAATCCTGTATCGTTACTGGTGACAAGACATGGTGTCTTTACGTTAACACACGGAAATGAAAGGAATGGTCGAATCCCAACCAAGCAGTAACTCGCCGTACAAAGACTGCGTGCATCCACAAAAGATAATATTATGCACCTAGTGGTACAGCGACGGTGTGGTGTACAATAAATTGCTGCCCGAGGTGCAACCATCACTGCTGACATTTGTTGTTAACAACTGAGGTGTCTTGCAGATGCAATCCAAGATCAACGACCAGGAAGACTGCTTGCAGTGATGCTACTCCACAACCCCCCCCCCCCGCCCCCCCCCCCCCGTCAGTTTTTAGACTGGCAAAAAACGCTATAAAGAAGTTGGGTTGGGGAGTCTTATCTCATGCACCTGAAACCTCCCCTTTGAAAAATTAGGAATGACTGTGCTGGTAAACCGCTTAAATTATTTGATTTTCAAACAGCTGACCAAATCTCAACGTACTCAAACAGTTTTCTCTTTACTTATTATGATCATCACTAAACTGCCACACAATATTTTTAGCGCAACGGAAGAATGGCCCTGACTAACAATAACCTATATCTTTCATGAATCACTTACCTCACAAAAATCTTCGTTACTCGAACTACTGCAATGCAGCGAGCGCCAATACTGCCAGCTAAATAAAAGATTCTAACTACTGAAGGCACTAACTACTGATAGGCATAGTTAGCAAATGAAAGATTTTGATAGAGAACGAACAAAGTATTTACCTTAATAGTGTTCAAAAGTAATAATATATGTATCATTTCATGACATCCAGTATTACAAATTTCCTTTTTCTGACCGACACCCGTCCAGATCGTCCGCTCTCAAAACTCTGGCATCTCTCTCCTCACATCCACCACTGCTGGCGGCTCACCTCAAACTGCCCAACGCTACACCCTCTTCACACACTACACAAGCGAATATTCCAACAATGAGTCCAACCAGCCACAAACTGAACACAGCGCAGTCAGTGATTTTCATACAGAGCACCACGTGGCATTATCAACATAAAACCCTAAACAGCCTGCTTACACACCTTGTTCGCCTAATCTTGCGCCCAGAGGTTTTCGCCTTTTCCACTCTTTATGGAATAACCTTCAAAGAAAGGAAGTTACGGATGAAAATGCTCTGCGAACAAAACTCTGTGAGTTCTTCACCTCTGAACCTCACGATTTCTACAGTCGTGGAAACGAAAAGTTACCCTACCACTGGCACACTGTTGTAAATATTGAAGGAGAATATAATATCGTTGATGACTAAAGTCTCTGTTATGTGTATCTTCTGTGTTTATTAACGTATGTAAAAACGCTACGAACTTATACACCAGCCAAATATTACGAAGGTGACTTCAGCGAGTAATCTGTAAAATATCCTTAATGTAAATATATTGAAATTTAAAACAACAACAAACCTTTAAATTAACGGCTGACCTGTTATTTTAAATATAAAGGCCATGGTCATACAAACAACTGTATCTCATTGCAAATACTACAACTCTGTATTATTTTGTTTCTGGGCATTTATATTAATGCCGATCTTGATTAAAATATTTGCTCATAAAGTGACTGTATTATACGTTAATATACGAACAGATCACTTGAAGTTTGTTCTTTTAGTAATTTATTTATTTAATTATTTTTTTTGTGCTCTGAAGTTAGTCCGCAGCTCGTGGTCGTGCGGTAGCGTTCTCGCTTCCGCACCCGGGTTCCCGGGTTCGATTCCCGGCGGGGTCAGCGATTTGCTCTGCCTCGTGATGACTGGGTGTTGTGTGATGTCGTTAGGTTAGTTAGGTGTAAGTAGTTCTAAGTTCTATTGGACTGCTGACCATAGATGTTAAGTCCCATAGTACTCAGAGCCATTTGAATAATTTTTTTTGAATTTGCTCTCAAGTTATCGTCAGTCTGATTAAAATATTTGCCCTTATATCGACTTTAATACATGTAAACAAGAACAAGTTACATCTCTGAGCAAAGTAGCCAAATGCCATATCTTTTTGTCAAGATCTTTGTTACAAACAACAGTTGTGTAGTACATGCTGGATTATCGCAAAGTTTCACTGTCACAGTGTAATTGAGTACAAATTGTATAAAAGTGTGTGAAGTAATGTAGCAACTGGCAATCAAAATGGAAGCAGACAGAAGGACACTAACGGAAAGAAACCGCCCACACTGTCGCAGTAAGTAAAAAACTAAATTTATATCCATATCGACAGATAAACAATAGTCATGGCGATACATTAAAGCGTGTTCCATCTTCTTGTCACAGAGCCACCACCCAGCATTATGCTAGAAATAATTATGTAACCTCCAGAAACCATCTGAAGATGAACCTGAAAGGGTTCGAAAACCAGTTCATGGAATAACAAATAACTATTCAAAAAAGTGACTTGCAGTTTTATATAATTACATTCAATTAACAGTCACGGGTTCTAAAATATCCGCGAAGGATAAGCTTAATATCCTCAACGATTTGATAAACGATTTTTATTCAGATCGTTCTGACTTCAACGGGCATACAATATCTCGTATTCAAATTACAGTGTTAGATTCTTGTACAGAATAAAGAAAATATGAATCATCTGCTGAGTTATAGACACATATCTCTGCCGGCGATTTACAGTACGATTTTGGAACATTTTAATTACCTCGAACGAAACGATCAATTGACAAATAGGCAGAACGTATTCCGAAAATACTGGTCTTTTGAAACACAACTAGCTCTTTATTCTCACGAACTAAAGAGTACTATCGACAGGGGCTCATCATTTGATTCCACATTTCTAGAGTTACAGAAGGATTTTTACACCGTTCCTTACAATCGACTGCTAAGCAAATTGAATGCCCATGGAGTATAGTCTCAGTTGGGCGATGAGATTCGTGACTTCATACCATAATGTAATTCATGGTAAGTCATCGAGTAAAACAGAAGTGATAACCTATGTTCCCCAAGGAAATGTTACAGGCCCTCTGCAGTTCCTGATCTATATACACAATTTAGTAGATGATCTGAGCAGCCCTCTTAGAGTGTTTGCATATGCTGCCGTCATATGCCATCTTGTAAAGTCATCAGAAGATCAAAACCAATTGCAAAATGATTTAGATAAGATATCTGTACGGTGCACAAAGTGGCAATTGAATCTAAATGGTTGTGAGGTTATCGACATGATTAATAAATGACTAAGTTAATTTCCGATACACGATAAATCACACAAATCTAAAGGCTGTCACTTCAACTAAATACTTAGGGATTATAGTTACGAATAACTTAAATTGGAATTACCAGGTAGGTAATGTTGCGGGGAAAGCGAACCGAAGACTGCAGGCTATTGGTAGCAGACTTAGACAATGCAACAGGTCTTCTAAATGGGCTGCCTACACTACGCTTCTGGAATATTCTTGAGCAGTATGGGATCACTAACAGATAGAACTAACGGAGGGTATCGAAACACTTCAAAGAAAGGCAACTCGTTTTGTATTATCGTGAAATCGGGGAGAGAGTGCCATGGATATGATGTGAGAATTGCGTTGCGTTCATTAAAACAAAGGCGTCTTTGACTGCTGTGAGAACTCGTCTCGAAATTTCGACCCTCAACCTTCTCCTCCAAATGCGAAAATATTTTGTTGGCGCACACATACATAGGGAGGAATGACCATCGTAATAAAATTAGAGAAGTCAGAGCTCGGATGGAAATATGTAATTGTTCGTTTTTGACCGCGCGCTGTTAGAGAACGGAATAGCCACAAAGATGTACATATAGATGTGGAAGTTATATTGTGGCTTCTCCACTTGCAAAGACTGTCTGTATGGCAAAGAAATAATATTGGTTCCGATAGTTCGCAATCAGTCGATTATTGTTTAACAACTGTTTTTCTTAACAAGTTGGTAGTTATGATTTCTTTTTATTAACTGTCCAGGTTCGAATAGGAGAGTTTGCATAAAGAACAGCATTGATAATTTTTTTTTAGCATTTGCTTGTGAAACCATGCTTTTTGACCATCACTGTCGACGTCTTTCAATCTGATAGTTAGAAAGTAAATGTAATCATTCTCAGCCAAAGACACGAACACTTTTTCGAGAGTAATATAAAGGCTCGTTTCTGTATGAATCTGTAGAGTTTAATGTTTTTACAGTATGAATATTTCTTTATACAACTGTTTCATAACTTCAAAGAAGTTATCATAAATGCATGTAAATTTTTTTTTCGATGTAACACTGCAACTACAGTTCATTTTTTGTTTCCGTTTTTAACAGAAGATTGACAGAATGAATTGCCGGGTAATGTCAGCTTTGTAAGCTAGTAGTAAATATTTTAGGTCGGGTTCGGATAAAATATTCCGCGTAACATGTATCCAATGTTACTTGTTAAGAGGTAGACCCCGTTATAGAGATAAGTTACAGTTCGTGTATTGGTACTCTAGATGCTGCGATTTTATTTACCGATTGTCATTTTTGTTTTGTAGTTGAAGTCGTGACCTTGTTCTTGAGTTTATGTAAATGAATTTTTCAACTGTGATTGTGATTTTCTGGCCAATTCTGCTGTAACGAATAAGTATGCCGCACGTAGTTACAAATGTTTAGTATGCAGGTATGGCATTTATGTAATGTAAACGCTGCTGCTGCTTCTAGAAAATACGATAAATGATTTTTTAATCACAGATTACAAGATTCAGTGGTGTTGACATATATTTGAACTATTGTACAAGATTTAAGCAGTGCACAACAGTATAGTTCATCTGAACGAGCAAATGAACGTGTTGAACAACTTGTAGATAACTTTTAGCTGGTAGAACGTAGTCCTTTAGATAGCTCATGCAGCATTTCTACGTACAAAAATATCGTGCACATTAGGTATGGACGACACAATACTTTCGAGGAGCGGATGAAGGAAGGCACTTGAAATTTTGTTGTTAATTAATTCCATATCGTCGAGTAATCTCATTAATACTGTTTGTGGTATCGTCCAGGCATCGCGGTAACGCGAATCGATACTATAGACATTAGAGAGAGCTCGCTGCAATCCATAACGACGCATGGGTCAGCATAGCAGAACCCTCACGTTAAGGTCGATATAGCGTCGAGCATGAAAGAGCTGGCCCCAGTTTGTGACTCTGCTTCAGCAGTCAACATTATCTAGAAGGACAGTTTTAGTCGAAGTTTTGTTAACGTTGAACATTGTATTTCAAGAGAAAATTTTGTTATGTTATAAATCAAGTGATGCTCTCATAGTCAGTGACCATTTTAAACATTCTACGCTCTGCTATGGCAAAGAACTATCTCAAGTTTACTAAATATTTTATACATTTATGTAATAAAGTGAACTAATATTTCATCTGTTGTAGTTAAAAATGGAACATCTCACTGAGCCCTCAACGGACACACAGTTGTGGCAGGACGATTGTGGCTTCGTCTGGTCACAACACTGCTTACTAATGAACTTACTTTTAGTCGTGACGGCACTAATAATACTCGTTTACTGACATCAGTGATACTACCATTACCCATATCCCTTGGCCGGCCGGTGCGTGGCCGAGAGGTTCCTAGGCGCTTCAGTCTGGAACCGTGCGTCCGCTACGGTCACGGTTCGAATCCTACCTCGGGCGTGGATGTGTGTGATGTCCTTAGGTTAGTTAGGTTTAAGCAGTTCTAGGTTCTAGGGCACTGACGACCTCTGAGCCTGCAAGTTCGCAGGAGAGCTTCTGTAAAGTTTGGAAGGTAGGAGATGAGGTACTGGCAGAAGTAAAGCTGTGAGTACCGGCCGTGAGTCGTGCTTCGGTAGCTCAGTTGGTAGAGCACTTGCCCGCGAAAGGCAAAGGTCCCGAGTTCGAGTCTCGGTCGGGCACACAGTTTTAATCTGCCAGGAAGTTTCATATCAGCGCACACTCCGCTGCAGAGTGAAAATCTCATTCTGGAAACATGCCCCAGGCTGTGGCTAAGCCATGTCTCCGCAATATCCTTTCTTTCAGGAGTGCTAGTTCTGCAAGGTTCGCAGGAGAGCTTCTGTAAAGTTTGGAAGGTAGGAGACGAGGTACTGGCAGAAGTAAAGCTGTGAGTACGGGCCGTGAGTCGTGCTTCGGTAGCTCAGTTGGTAGAGCACTTGCCCGCGAAAGGCAAAGGTCCCGAGTTCGAGTCTCGGTCGGGCACACAGTTTTAATCTGCCAGGAAGTTTCATATCAGCGCACACTCCGCTGCAGAGTGAAAATCTCATTCTGGAAACATGCCCCAGGCTGTGGCTAAGCCATGACTCCGCAATATCCTTTCTTTCAGGAGTGCTAGTTCTGCAAGTTTCGCAGGAGAGCTTCTGTAAAGTTTGGAAGGTAGGAGACGAGGTACTGGCAGAAGTAAAGCTGTGAGTACCGGGCGTGAGTCGTGCTTCGGTAGCTCAGTTGGTAGAGCACTTGCCCGCGAAAGGCAAAGGTCCCGAGTTCGAGTCTCGGTCGGGCACACAGTTTTAATCTGCCAGGAAGTTTCATATCAGCGCACACTCCGCTGCAGAGTGAAAATCTCATTCTGGAAACATGCCCCAGGCTGTGGCTAAGCCATGTCTCCGCAATATCCTTTCTTTCAGGAGTGCTAGTTCTGCAAGTTCGCAGGAGAGCTTCTGTAAAGTTTGGAAGGTAGGAGACGAGGTACTGGCAGAAGTAAAGCTGTGAGTACCGGCCGTGAGTCGTGCTTCGGTAGCTCAGTTGGTAGAGCACTTGCCCGCGAAAGGCAAAGGTCCCGAGTTCGAGTCTCGGTCGGGCACACAGTTTTAATCTGCCAGGAAGTTTCATATCAGCGCACACTCCGCTGCAGAGTGAAAATCTCATTCTGGAAACATGCCCCAGGCTGTGGCTAAGCCATGTCTCCGCAATATCCTTTCTTTCAGGAGTGCTAGTTCTGCAAGGTTCGCAGGAGAGCTTCTGTAAAGTTTGGAAGGTAGGAGACGAGGTACTGGCAGAAGTAAAGCTGTGAGTACGGGCCGTGAGTCGTGCTTCGGTAGCTCAGTTGGTAGAGCACTTGCCCGCGAAAGGCAAAGGTCCCGAGTTCGAGTCTCGGTCGGGCACACAGTTTTAATCTGCCAGGAAGTTTCATATCAGCGCACACTCCGCTGCAGAGTGAAAATCTCATTCTGGAAACATGCCCCAGGCTGTGGCTAAGCCATGTCTCCGCAATATCCTTTCTTTCAGGAGTGCTAGTTCTGCAAGTTTCGCAGGAGAGCTTCTGTAAAGTTTGGAAGGTAGGAGACGAGGTACTGGCAGAAGTAAAGCTGTGAGTACGGGCCGTGAGTCGTGCTTCGGTAGCTCAGTTGGTAGAGCACTTGCCCGCGAAAGGCAAAGGTCCCGAGTTCGAGTCTCGGTCGGGCACACAGTTTTAATCTGCCAGGAAGTTTCATATCAGCGCACACTCCGCTGCAGAGTGAAAATCTCATTCTGGAAACATGCCCCAGGCTGTGGCTAAGCCATGTCTCCGCAATATCCTTTCTTTCAGGAGTGCTAGTTCTGCAAGTTTCGCAGGAGAGCTTCTGTAAAGTTTGGAAGGTAGGAGACGAGGTACTGGCAGAAGTAAAGCTGTGAGTACCGGCCGTGAGTCGTGCTTCGGTAGCTCAGTTGGTAGAGCACTTGCCCGCGAAAGGCAAAGGTCCCGAGTTCGAGTCTCGGTCGGGCACACAGTTTTAATCTGCCAGGAAGTTTCATATCAGCGCACACTCCGCTGCAGAGTGAAAATCTCATTCTGGAAACATGCCCCAGGCTGTGGCTAAGCCATGTCTCCGCAATATCCTTTCTTTCAGGAGTGCTAGTTCTGCAAGTTTCGCAGGAGAGCTTCTGTAAAGTTTGGAAGGTAGGAGACGAGGTACTGGCAGAAGTAAAGCTGTGAGTACGGGCCGTGAGTCGTGCTTCGGTAGCTCAGTTGGTAGAGCACTTGCCCGCGAAAGGCAAAGGTCCCGAGTTCGAGTCTCGGACGGGCACACAGTTTTAATCTGCCAGGAAGTTTCATATCAGCGCACACTCCGCTGCAGAGTGAAAATCTCATTCTGGAAACATGCCCCAGGCTGTGGCTAAGCCATGTCTCCGCAATATCCTTTCTTTCAGGAGTGCTAGTTCTGCAAGTTTCGCAGGAGAGCTTCTGTAAAGTTTGGAAGGTAGGAGACGAGGTACTGGCAGAAGTAAAGCTGTGAGTACCGGGCGTGAGTCGTGCTTCGGTAGCTCAGTTGGTAGAGCACTTGCCCGCGAAAGGCAAAGGTCCCGAGTTCGAGTCTCGGTCGGGCACACAGTTTTAATCTGCCAGGAAGTTTCATATCAGCGCACACTCCGCTGCAGAGTGAAAATCTCATTCTGGATACCGCCCTGTGATTAAAAAAGTCTGCAGAAAGTGGAAATGCTATGCGAAAGCCTGCCGGTGGTCGTAGATGGTTCACGACACCGCAAGAGGATCGATATGCAGCCCTAGTGGCGAAAAGGAACTGACGTCTCACTCCTAGGCAGATCGTCATAGATGTTGCAACTGCTTTCGGTACACGCGTCTCTGCCACAGCCACTTCGAGGCTATTAAATCAGGCTGGTTTGTATGCTCAGAAGCCTGTTAAATACATCTCATTTCAACCACGCCATCGTCGAGATGGTGTAGGGAGCATGTTGATTGGGGGCAGCAACAGTGGTCTAGAGTGATGTCCTCTGACGAATCCCGCAGTATCATGACCGTCTCTTTAGGAGAGCACTAGGTCCCGACAATCTATTTATGAACGATATTGCCCGCCCATTCAGAGCCGCGGGTATGGGACACGTTGCACAGTGAAGATAAATGTATGCAATTGCCTGCTTACTCTCCGGACCTAAATCTAATGGGGCACATCTGGAATTCTTTTGGCAGACCTGTTTCTCAAAGAACATTCCCTCTCCCAATCATCCAATAACTGAAAACAACTTTGAGAGAGGAATGGCTCAATACCTCCCAAAGATTCCTCAACAATTTCGTAGCCAGTATGGATGCCTTTATGCTGGAATCCTGACCCGTGTCAAACATGAACGCTATTTATGCCTGTTGTCCTGCTTTCCCATGTATTGAATCTGTACAATTTTTCTTTATAATAAACCTCTCCACCTGTTACGTACATACTGCACCTCATGTCGTCCATCGTTGTCTCTTTTTGTTCCTTTCCAACAATGTCCTGTTCCTTATCATTTGTCAAACAGTGTATTTAGACCAGACAAATTTAGTTTTATTTTAAAGTTTCGTCAGTGATCACTGTAACAACTGTGGTATTTTATTAGAAATCTATTTTAAATAGTTCTCACGTTGTAAATTACTATTGTTAAACAGTTTTCATGTTGTATATTACTATTGTTAAACAGGTCTCACGTTTCAAATTATTATTACTCTCTTCTTTGTTTCGTCTCCTACTTCATTACCTTTTGAATTTCTACGTACACGTGTTCGATGTATATTACACTCCACTGACGTAGAATATGTTATTATTTTCATGTTTTGTAATCACCCATTCACTTTGTGTAGTTTACTTTGATCTAACGAAATGCGACTGCCTTTATTGTGTTTTTGTGACTGTGGCAGCGGCTGCTATGCCTGTGTGTCTTCGTATACAGGGTGTTCCCGTAACAGCGTTCAAAAATATAACGGGATATAGAGGATGCGCCACTGAACAATTTGAGGTATGGAACCTGGGGTCACAGAAGTCAGCTTGAGGAGATGATAGGAATAAAACCACATTACTGAGAGCATATTTATTTACATTACTTAACTGTTTCACATTAGTCAACTGTAGATACCATCACCGACATAATGAACGTACCATATGTACTGTGTATTATGAAATGTGCTGAAACTGACGGCAATGAACCTCAATGCAAACATGACATCAGCGAAGAAGGTTCTGACGCACCCTGACAAATATCCCTGTTGTGTTTCTAATCACATCACAGCAGCTACAATTCTGGCAATTAATTGGATCTCCATATCCACTGCGGTCTGATACACAAGTGATTTTAAATATCTCCACAGGAAATAATCAAGGGGATTCAGGTCAAGTGACCTCACAGTCCATGGAATAGGACCGTCCCTTTCAATTCAGCGACCAGGAAATACAGCATTGAGATGGTTGCGGACATCCACACTGAAGTGAGGTGGTGTACCGTCATTTTGTACCGACATGCCCTCACGAACAGCCGAGGGTACTTTCTCCAACAACTCAGGTAGAACTCTTTGCACGAACTTCAAGTGCAGGTAGCCATTCAGACAGCCAAGTAGAAGAAATGGCCCAATGAGCTTGTCGCCTACAATGCCGGCCCAGATATTCACAGCAAAAGGTACTTGATGGTGTAACTCTGCTACAACGTGAGGGTTTTCCTCATCCCACACGTGGCTCTTCCTGCTGTTCGAAACACCATCACGATCAAATGAGGCCTCGTCAGTAAACAGTACGAATTGGAGGAAATCTGCTCTATCAATCCATTGTTGGAGCAACCACTGACACAATGCGGCCCTTGGTGCAAAGTCACAAGAATTGCAAGGACTCGTTGTGGATGATACGAGTGTAATTGTTGTTCGCTGAGTATTCGCCACGCGCTAGCCAATTTCACGTGCAATACGACGGGTACTTGCAGTGGGGTCCTCTACAACACGTTCCAGCACCTCCTCTTCAAAATCGTGTGTGCGAGTGGTGCTCATGTTGCCAAGTCCCTCGTTTCTTCTTTCCAATGAACCAGTCTCCCGCATTCGTCGATCGAGAGAAAGAAACATTCGTCGTGAAGAAAGATGCCTGTTAGGAAATCGTTCCCTATACAGCCTTTCAGCAGCGTACTTCCCCAAACACAAGGCGCACGTCAGTGACACAACAGAATCACCTTATAAACAAGTATAGTAGACAAAACCTGCATCATCACTTGTTAGTAATCAGGTTCGTCCTCCTTGTATAAATATGGTACAAATGGGTCTAAGCACTATGGCACTGAGGTCATCAGTCCCCTAAACTTAGAACTACTTAAACCTAACTAACCTAATTACATCACACACATCCATGCCCGAGGCAGGATTCAAACCTGCGACGTAACAGCAGCGCGCTTCCGGACTGAAGCGCCTAGAACGGCTTCGCCACAGCGTGCTGGTTGCATTAACTAAAAGCAGTGAAGTAAACCGTAGCATAAGCGCGGTTCCGGATTGAAGCGCCTAGAACCGCTCGGACACAGCAGCCGGCCCTCCTTGTATGGCCGGCAGGAAATAAAGAAAGTACATGTAAATAAACAATACAGTGCGTATAAACTTGTACGCATGTTAGTCGTAAATAAGCTGGAAAACAGTAATTCTAGACAAAGGTGTAGACAAGTTTACTTCCATATCGACTTAAGATGGCTTCCGACCACAGGTTCCCTACCTCAAATTGTTTAGTGAGGCATTCTCTAGGTCCTGTTACATTTTTCCACGCTCTTTCGGAAACACACTGTATTTCGACTGTTTGTGTGTGTGTATGTTTTAAGAGAGAGAGAGAGACAGATAGAGAGAAGGAGAGGAGGAGAAAAACTCCTACAATTATATGAGCCAATCCGTCCTACCATTCCAATCTGCCTGTTACGTGCCGGCTAGGCGCTGTCCGGAACGGCGCAGATGCTACGGTCGCAGGTTTGAATCCTGCCTCGGGCATGGATGTGTGTGATGTCCTTAGGTTAGTTAGGTTTAAGTAGTTCTAAGTCTAGGGGACTGATGGCCTCAGATGTTAAGTCCCATAGTGCTCAGAGCCATTTGAACCTGTTACGTAGAAGTATACACTACATGCAGTGTTGCAAGTGATGAATGTGCTTACCATCCATCCTGAATCGTCATTCAGCCCTTCTTTACAGTGAATCAGCCATCACCTAGCAGCATTCAGACTGCGTCACAGACATGGGTCACATTCTCCTGTACCGTCTGCACTCTGTCAATGTGTTGGACGTGGAGCCAGGTGGTGAGAGAGCGCGTGCTTCTCTTATTGTGTGATGCTTCAGATGGCGTCAGTGTTAAACATTTTTCGACCAGGAGCTTAAAGTCTAATTTTGTGTGAAACTTATTTGTCAACTTCAAACACAATGGCACATTACACTAGTCTGCATCGTATCAGATGACTGAAAACTAATACGCCATACTACATCAACTTTTTATGCTGTTTCCAGTTTTTTTTATCACTTACAGTTTTCCTGCAAGTTAACTTCAAAGATATATTGCTATGGCAGCAGTTTATCTGTATTATTGGAGGGAAATTTCTTAATACGGTCCTGTGTATGTTTAGGTTGTTACACCTGTTGATGCTAGTTGTTATTGTTTGATCTTGAAAGTGTTATTTTCTCTCACAGGCTTGCATTACCGTTGCTATATCGTGACTATTTTGTATATTTAAGACAGTATTAATAAAATACACATATGTTCAGGAAAACGGGACACCTTGAACGACTAGAGATAGGAGATCCATTTTCAGAGGATATGTACATTAGTTCGTTCTGCAGAAATGATTAGAATTTCCACCACGTCGGCATGCGATTTCAAGGTCGACATCGATACCGCGGCGCAACACCACATACCGGTAAAATGTGCCAGCGGCTCTCGTTATCACTAGAAACCGAAGGTAATGGATCAGTGCGATTTGAGCAGACCTGCAGGATGCCTCGAAGATGTATGCCGAAGTGTACCGTGAAATCAGTGAGTTTGAAACAGGGCGAATTACCGGCATGAAAGAATGTGTTGCATATATCATGGAAATTGCTGCTCGTGTGGGACGAAGTGTTTCGGCACTGCAACGGGTTTGTGCAGAATGGTTCACGGAAGGCCGTAGAACACGAAGAGAAGGGTCAGGCTGCATCACCCAGACCATCCCGCGAGAAGATTCACACCTCGTTGCCACGCGGGGTAGCCGCGCTGTCTAGGGCATCTTGTCAGAGACCGCGCAGCTCTCTTCCTCGGAGGTTGGACCGATGACCTCAGCAATTTGGTCCCATAAGATCTTACCACAAATTCCCAAATTTGCACACCTCGCTGTAATGAAACGTCCCCTTAGAAAAATTAATGAATTACTATCCTGATAAACCTCTTACATTATTTGATTTTGAAACAGCTGAGCAGAACTGAACGTACTCAGACATTTCGCTCTTTACCTATTCTGATCAACACTAAACTGACAGCCAATATTTTTAGCGCAACGCAATCTGACTTTCAATAATCCCTACAAGAGAATGGCCCTGACTAACATTATTAACCTATATGTTTCACAAATCACTTATCTCACAAAAATCTTCGTTACTCGAACTGCTGCAATACAGCGAGCGCCACTACTGCCAGCTAAATAAAAGATTCAAACTACTGAAGGCACTAACTACTGATAGGCATAGTTAGCAACTGAAAGATTTTGATAGAGAACAAACAATGTATTTACCTTAATAGTGTTCAAAAGTCATAATATATATAGCAGTTCATTACATCCAGTCTTACAAATTTACTTTCTCTGATGAACTCACGTTCAGATCATCCGCTCTTAAAATTCCGCCATCTCTCTCCCTACATCCACCACTGCTGGCGGCGCACCTCCAACTGCGCAACGCTACGCGCTGTTAACAGCCAACTGCCCAACACTATAATAGCATATACTCCAACAATGCAAACCAACCACAGCCTTCACACAGCACAGTCAGTGATTTTCATATAGAGCGCTACGTGGCGTTACCAACATAGAAACCTAAACAACCTACTTACAGTAGTTACTACACTGCCAACACGTAATTCTGTTGCCGGCCGGTGTTGCCGAGAGATTCTAGGCGCTTCAGTCCGGAACCGCACTGCTGCTACGGTTGCAGGTTCGAATCCTGCCTCGGGCATGGATGTGTGTGATGTCCTTAGGTTAGTTAGGTTTAAGCAGTTCTAAATTCTAGGGGACTGTTGACCTCAGATGTTAAGTCCCATAGTGCTCAGAGCTATTTTAATTCTGTGAACAGCACAAATGTTTTCCGTTAAATTTGTGGAAATCATAGTGTCTAAACAGATAATGATTATAAGAGACTTTGTGAAAAAAGCTTTTCATGCCTTTTTTAAAATGGAGCTTAGTGGCCCGGACAAGGGATGGGAGCCACAGTTTGCCACTATTATGTTGAGAGGTTAAGACTGTGGACAAAAGGAAATAAAACGTGCTTGCCATTTGCGATTCCAGTGGTGTGGAGGGAGCCTAAAAATCACCTTTAATTATTGTTACTTCTGTTTAGTCAATGTTCATGGCTGAAATTCGAAAAATAAGAAACAAATTGTGTATCCAAGCGCTGATTCACCCATTACGCCAGTTGCACATGGAGAAGATCTGATTCATCCTCCTCCCCCAGCCGTTTTAGAGAAATTGGCAGATAAAGATGAAAGTGAAATTGATGCAATTACCGCAGTCGATAAAGGTGTCTATCAACCTGAATGCATCTTTACTCCATAACTGTTCTCTCAGAGTGAACTGAATGATCTTGAATTTGTCTAAGGAATCTGCACAACTACTTGGCTCCCAGTTGAAAAGTAAGGATCTCACGGCAGAGGCATAGAGAGAAAGAACTAGTTCCTTTATTATCACAGAACGAGTCGCTGGTTTACTGCAATTACATAAACTAGTTAATGCTCTTTTATGGCACTAAACATTATCCTACTCAGTGGAGAATTTTTCTAGACTCATCAATGAGGAACCTGAAAGATTTGTTACTGTGCTGTGGGAACGGGTATGGTTCCAATCCTGTGACCCACTCAGTTGAAATGAAAGAGATGTATGAGAACTTGAAGATACTCTTAACCAGTACCCAGGAACACAAATGGTTTATCTGTGATGACTTCAAAGTTATCTATTACGGTGCTGGGTTCACAAAAACGCTTTTCTTTTGATGTGGATGGAACAGTCGGGCAAGGCAAAGACATTGGACTGCGAGAGTTCTGTCAGAGAGGAGAACTTTTTTGCCTGGAACTAAAATATCCTGCACGAACCGCTAGAACAAAAAAAAAATCTTACTTCCACCACTACATATAAAATTGAGTTTGATGAAGCGATTTGTAAAGGCTCTACCACAGAATGGACCCTGCTTCATGTACCTTTCGAAAAAAATTGCCTTCATCACACAAGACAAGTTGAAAGCAGTAATTTTTCGTTGGTCCTCAAATAAAGAAAATAATGAAGCACGAAGATATTGATAAAACAGCGGAGATGGGAGAAAATGACTCATGGACCGCCTTCCGATCAGTTAGTGAGAAGTTTCTAGGGACTAGCAAAGATCCTAATTACAAGGCCATTGTCGAAAATATGTTGAAAAATTTGAGTTGTAACGTGAGTGTGGATGTCCACTTTCTA
Source organism: Schistocerca nitens (assembly GCF_023898315.1). NCBI lineage: Eukaryota > Metazoa > Arthropoda > Insecta > Orthoptera > Acrididae > Schistocerca > Schistocerca nitens. The sequence continues at coordinate 667,402,600 of NC_064618.1, forward strand.
TCCTCACATGTCGACTACTTTCCGTAAAACTTGGGACATTATAATGAATAGCAGGGTGAATATTTTCGGCAAGATATTAATGAGATGGGGAGCAGGTACCAAGGGAACTGGAATGCAAATCTGAAGGCTGACTACTGTTGGATCTCAAAGAGGGACAGTCATTGTATACAAGGATCTGCAAGGGATTCAAAGAAGAGAAATTTTAAAAATTAATGGAACGCTGTTGACTTCTTGTTTTTGTACAAAGTAGTCACGAAATAAATTTTGGGAGTTCTGTAGAGTATTTTTAAATGTATTTCATTTTTTAAAGGTGTTTAGATTAAAAGATTTGTGTGAAGTGGAGTTTGAATCTATTAGTTGAATCGGAGGTTAAAATCGTAAAAATGTTACTTCTTATTTTGTGTAAAAACCTGACGTGCTAGACAAAAATATAAGTTATTTCTAAAATCAGCATAAAAAATGATTTAAGAATACCTACATTCAACAAATCTGTCAAAAAGTTTTAAAATTCAAACTAGTGTTATCATATACAGGGCTTCTTTGGAGATATCATGCAAAACACATACAAATAATCCCCGGTAACCCTATTTCCTGCCGGCCGGTGTGGCCGAGCGGTTCTGCGCGCTTCAGTCTGGAACCGCGCTACCGCTACGGTCGCAGGTTCGAATCCTGCCTCGGGCATGGATGTGTGTGATGTTCTTAGGTTAGTTAGGTTTAAGTAGTTCAAAGTTGTAGGGGACTGATGACCTCAGATGTTAAGTCCCGTAGTTCTCAGAGCCATTTCAACCATTTGAACCCTCTTGCCTTGCGCTGTTGCGAAGGTATAGTTGTTTTATTGGTATCTCTGCGTTGACGCTGACTAAAACCGTTTTTAACGGTATTGTAGTGTTTTGTTTCAGTATTTCATTGTTTCAGTTCTGAAGTCATGGCTGATGCAAGCGGAGACAGTTATACTTTTGAGGAGTGATTGATGGCGCGCGCCTGGGTGTATGAATCTTCACAAATAAAGCAAATAACGACACTGATAATGAGTACGTTCTGAGACCGCTTAGGCAAGACCCCAGATTGTGAAACAATCTTAGTGATGAGAAGAAACGTTCTTTTATTTCAAGCAGTACCAGAAACAGGTCGTGTAGATGAGTAACAACCAGCGAGACTAAACGCATGAAACATGAAATTAATTCTCAAATGATCATATGAGCTTCAAATACCGTGGTCAACAATACATGACCATATTCAAAAATATTTTAAAATGAAAAGCTATAGACCGATGTTTATGAATGAACCACCGAAGAACGACATGGAGCAGCGGTGTGCAAACTCTCATGCTTTGTAGGAATAATTTACAAATACTGTGTCTCACCCAAGACTGTTATCATCTAATGAACACAGGAGGGAATGTGGTTTTTAGATCTAAAGGAAAATTACCATTATGAACGAGAGCTTCAAAGGAAGCTGCTTCAAAGTAGCAGTTAAACCTAACGGCCTCAATAACTTGTTGGGTATAGTCCAATCTTTGTCTTCTCCTATAGTTTTTACCCTATACATCTCCATCTAGTATCACGGAAGTTATTCCCTGGTGTCTTAACACATATCGTATCATCACGCCTCATTTTTTGTCATTGTTTCCCACATAATGCAATCCTCGCCGATTCTGCGAGAAACCTCCTCCTTTTTTATCTCACCTCTCCTCTTAATTGTCAGCATCGTTCTATAGCACCAAATATCAAACGCTTCCATTCTCTTATTCTCAGTTCCCAGCTCCCCATCCCTCCTCCCCCATTCCACCCTTCCGCCATCCGTGTTATTCATTGCCATACAATGCCATGCTCTAGACGTACGTTCTCAGAATTCCTCAAATAAAGGTTAGTATTTGATTCCAGTAGGGATCTTTCGGGTAGGAATACCCTTTTTGCCTATGCTGGGCTACTTTTTACGTCCACTTTGCTTCGTACGTCATACTTCATTTTGCTTCAAAGGTAACTAACTTCGTCTACCTCGTCGTCTCAAATTTTGATCTTAATTTTATTACTAAACTCATTGCGATCAATCTTCATCACATTTATCTTTCTCCGGTTTGTTCTCACACCGTACTCCGTGCTCAGTAGTCTTTTCGTTCAGTATATCCTGTAATTCTGCCTCTTTTCCGCGCTTCCACTGAACACAGCAATATCGTCGCCGAATCTTATCGTTGATATTCTTTCACCCTGAATTTTAATCACACTCGTGAAAGTACCTTTATTTTCCGTCATTGCTTCTATGATATGTCGATTGAACACTACGGCCGCGCGGCGTTGCCGCGCAGTTTGAGGCGCCTTGTCACGGATTGTGCGGCCCCTTCCGCCGGAGGTTCGAGACCTCTCGAGCATGGTTGTGTGTGTTCTTCTTAGCATAAGTTAGTTAAAGTAGTGTGTAAGTCTAGGGACCGATGACCTCAGCAGTTTGGTCCCTAAGGGATTCACACACTTTTGAACATTTTTTGAACGTTAGAGGAGAAAGGCTACAACATTGTCTTACATCCCTCTTAATCCGAGGACTTCGTCTTCCAGTCTTGTTGTTCCTTCTTGGTTCTTATACATATTGTGTATTATATGTCTTCCCCTTCACCTTATATATACACTCCTGGAAATGGAAAAAAGAACACATTGACACCGGTGTGTCAGACCCACCATACTTGCTCCGGACACTGCGAGAGGGCTGTACAAGCAATGATTACACGCACGGCACAGCGGACACACCAGGAACCGCGGTGTTGGCCGTCGAATGGCGCTAGCTGCGCAGCATTTGTGCACCGCCGCCGTCAGTGTCAGCCAGTTTGCCGTGGCATACGGAGCTCCATCGCAGTCTTTAACACTGGTAGCATGCCGCGACAGCGTGGACGTGAACCGTATGTGCAGTTGACGGACTTTGAGCGAGGGCGTATAGTGTGCATGCGGGAGGCCGGGTGGACGTACCGCCGAATTGCTCAACACGTGGGGCGTGAGGTCTCCACAGTACATCGATGTTGTCGCCAGTGGTCGGCGGAAGGTGCACGTGCCCGTCGACCTGGGACCGGACCGCAGCGACGCACGGATGCACGCCAAGACCGTAGGATCCTACGCAGTGCCGTAGGGGACCGCACCGCCACTTCCCAGCAAATTAGGGACACTGTTGCTCCTGGGGTATCGGCGAGGACCATTCGCAACCGTCTCCATGAAGCTGAGCTACGGTCCCGCACTCCGTTAGGCCGTCTTCCGCTCACGCCCCAACATCGTGCAGCTCGCCTCCAGTGGTGTCGCGACAGGCGTGAATGGAGGGACGAATGGAGACGTGTCGTCTTCAGCGATGAGAGTCGCTTCTGCCTTGGTGCCAATGATGGTCGTATGCGTGTTTGGCGCCGTGCAGGTGAGCGCCACAATCAGGACTGCATACGACCGAGGCACACAGGGCCAACACCCGGCATCATGGTGTGGGGAGCGATCTCCTACACTGGCCGTACACCACTGGTGATCGTCGAGGGGACACTGAATAGTGCACGGTACATCCAAACCGTCATCGAACCCATCGTTCTACCATTCCTAGACCGGCAAGGGAACTTGCTGTTCCAACAGGACAATGCACGTCCGCATGTATCCCGTGCCACCCAACGTGCTCTAGAAGGTGTACGTCAACTACCCTGGCCAGCAAGATCTCCGGATCTGTCCCCCATTGAGCATGTTTGGGACTGGATGAAGCGTCGTCTCACGCGGTCTGCACGTCCAGCACGAACGCTGGTCCAACTGAGGCGCCAGGTGGAAATGGCATGGCAAGCCGTTACACAGGACTACATCCAGCATCTCTACGATCGTCTCCATGGGAGAATAGCAGCCTGCATTGCTGCGAAAGGTGGATATACACTGTACTAGTGCCGACATTGTGCATGCTCTGTTGCCTGTGTCTATGTGGCTGTGGTTCTGTCAGTGTGATCATGTGATGTATCTGACCCCAGGAATGTGTCAATAAAGTTTCCCCTTCCTGGGACAATGAATTCACGGTGTTCTTATTTCAATTTCCAGGAGTGTATTTTCTGAGAATTTATAACATCTTGTACTACCTTACGCGTTACCCAATGAAATTACTTCGATTTTCCTTGAGTTTTGCTTCCGTTATAAAACGCAATGGGATAGCTGTCTCTTTGGTGCCTTTATTTGACTAAAGTCAACTCGATCATTGAACAAATCCTCAATTTTTTTTCCTTTGTTCAGTATTTTATTTTTGTCACCAACTGCGAGGTACGAGTTTTTCAGCTGATAATACAATAGTTTTCGCACTTATCCACACTTCGGGTCTTAAAAAGTGTGTGGATGATGATTTTCCGACCGTCTGATGGTATGTCTCCAGGCTCATAGATTATACACCAACCTAAATAGTCGTTTGGTTGTCATTTCTCTAATGATTTCAGAAATTCCACTTTTTCTGCCTATTTTATCGCAAGTCCTTTAAAGTTCCTTTGAACTCCGACTATATTACTGGATTACCTATGTTATCTATATCGATTCCCAGTTGTGTATCTATCACACAATCAGATAATTCCTTCCCCTCGTGGAGGCTTCCCACCTATTCTTTCCATCTACGTATCTGCTTGCGCCTCTGCATTTAACGGCAGAATTCCTCTTGCACTCTTAATGTTATTTCATTTGATCTTAATTTCACCGACGATTTGTTTTTACTTTTCTATACGTTGAATCTGTCCTGACGAACATTTATCTTTCCATTTCTTCACATTTGTCTTGTAGTCATTTTGCCTTAGCTTCTTTACACTTCCTACTTATTTCACTTCTAATTTACTAACTCTGTTCGTCCAAAAAGTTCTGAAACTCCTGATATATAAGTGCTAGCGCACCAATAACTACGGTTGCAGTTCGAACTAACTGAACCACTATAAACAACAAATGTGCATTCGACCAGTCAGTTGTTAGCAGGCAGTCTTAAATAGCGACTTGCGACCATAGTGTGTTACGAATTGCAAAGGATCATCTAAATGAAAGATTCAAGACATTTTCCATAATCTTTTGAAGAAAAAACAAGTGTGTGCAAAGTTTGTCCCTCACACCTCGTCTCCCGAACAAAAACAACGACGAACAGACGCCTGCCACGACTTAATTGAAAAGCAAAACGCAGACAATTCTTTTCCGGAAAAAATGGTCTTGGGTGACGAGACGCGTTGTTATCAATAGGAGCCTACCACGAAGCGACGAAGAGCAGAAACTCAAATGAACGATCAACATTACCCACGTACAAGTCAATGAAACAGGCGAGATCAACAACTTGCTAAAGAAGGAATTTTGTAACGGCTGTATGAACTCTTCTTCGTTGTAATCAAATGGAGGCAGACCATGTAGAACATGTGAAGCAGTAAAACCACCTTCTTAAAGTCTCTGTTTTTTATTAATCCAGTCTAGAAACGTTTTGCACTGGCGGGGGTATATTGTTGTATTTTTGTTTTTTGCTTCCTTCTTTCGTCGATCTATTCAATTACTTCTTCTGTTACCCCAGCTTTCTTAACAGTTACATTCTATACACCTATATTTGTGTCTCCATCTTTTGTGATTGCGCTTTTAAGAGATGTCCATTTTAACTGAACTTCTTACTGTGGAATTCATTATTACAGCCTTTGAGAACTTCAAATGTACACCATCATTTCTCGGTACTAAATTATCTCACTTCTTTCCATGTTGATTCTTCCAAACGATTTTCTTAAACTTCAGCTTACTCTTCATCGTTACGAAATTGTTGTCTCACCTCTGTGAGACCATGATCAAATTCAGCTGGAATCCTCTTGTGTCTACGAGTCTTTACCAAGTGTATCTCCTGCCCTCGTGATTACTGAACAGTGTGTTCGTTATTACCTGCAGAAGTATATTGCAGAACTATATCATTTCAGCTCTTTTATTCCTACTACCAAGCCATACTCCATCATAACCCCACCTTTTATTCCTTCCGCCACTATTGCGCACCAGTTCCCCGTAATTTCTAGACCATCGTCTCCTTTTATATACTGATTTATCCGCTCAACATCCTCATGTACTTCCCCTAGCTCCTCATCCTCTGTTTGTAACGTCATCGGCATGTATACTTTACCTGTCGTGATTGGCATGAGTTTGCTGTCGACTCTGAACAGAATAATCCTGTCACTGTATTATTCACAGTTACTCGTTCTCCGTGCTGACTTCCTATTCATGACGAGTCCTTCTCCAATTATACAATTCTGTGCTGCTAGATAATACAACAGAGTTCCTTGACGAACCATTTCGGGGCGACTGGGTTAGGGGTGATTCGGCAATATGTCCAGCACCATGTAGCCCGTACATATCACGCCAGAAAACTCATTATGAATTCCTTCATGCACAAATTCGAGGCCTCTGGATTGGGTATGGTTCAACATCTTCAGCCCAATCGAAATGGCCACTCTGAAGCCAGGACCTTACCACACCAAACAACTTATCATCCACAGTAATAAAGTCTCATGAGGCCCAACGTCAGTATAAGACCAATAACCAATTGCGGAAGAGAGCTGAGAAAGCCCTACGACGGATTTGTAGTTACAGCAGGACGGAGAGCCTGAGATATCCCACAAGATGTAAAGGAAGGCATAAAGATGCATTCTCTGAATAAAGCACGATGATACACACAGATATCCGATGGAGACTTTTTTTTTTTTTTGCAATAGACATTACAGTAATACCATGGACTTAAGCGACATGTGGACTCAGCATTAGCGATGTAAGTCAAATCCGCGTAAGTCCAATTTTGTATTTGGATACATACAAATTACGTTTAGGGACCAGAGACTAAAGAAAACAATGTAACTGAAAAGATACATGTTTTATAAAATGTTCAACAATGCCACAAATTATTATGAACTGCAACAAAGTAAACCAGTGTTATTGTGACATAGAATGCTTCATAAATTCTGACAGTGTCGTCCGAAGAATCAATGTTTTTTTTCTTCTCATGCAAGATTTCTTCGTAGCCCGCTAGTAAATTTTTTACTCCCCGTTTTGTAGCAGAAATGCACATTTCATTGCAGTCTATTTTTTTCTGAAATTTGTAACCCTTTATCAATTTAAAGGAGGCCTTCTGTTGAGTTTTGAACCGGCATTTCATTTGATTGAACTGCGTCTAAAGAAGCAAGTTGTGAAATGTTTTGCTTGTGCTTACGCATTTCTATAAGCTCATCAATAATTGACAATTATTGTCAGCTCCTGACTGCATGAACCCAGCAGTTCTTGAAGGTCATCACCACCCACCTCTAAATTTAATTGCCCGGCAAGATCAACCACTTCTTCAATCACATCATCAATTTGATTAGGATCTGGTAATAATTCCGACAAGCGAATCGCATGACTAGAACTGCGTAAAACGAGATAGCGTAAGTCGTAATATTACTGTATACTGTTTTGGTCTTGGCGAACGGGGACTGCCCGGACACATCGCCGAGTGTATGGCTTCAGGTACCAACTAAAGAGGGAACAACAAAGCACATGGCGGATGCGTGCTGTGGGCACTGACAGAAACGAGCCAGCCACAATGCGTCACACCACCGCTGGAAGACTCTGGGAGGGCTGGGGGGGGGGGGGGGTCAACCTGTTATCACGGAGCTCCTGCTGAAGGCAGCATACTCTCGTTAGCAAGTAAGATAAGGATGATTAGTCTGATATTTTTTTGGTGAGACAGGAGTGACTTTCTACTTTTTAGGATCGAATCTTTCGTTGAGCGAGCGGTTGTACATTACTGCTAAGTATGGAGCTATTGTACTACCATTCTCTGAAAGAAGCTGTAACGTCTTGTAATAAACAAAGACAATATATTATGTAATAATTAAAATATTAGATGTGTCATATTGTGTCATTAGGTAAAATTATGTATTATTTTCTTTATTTTTTATTTTTGAGAACGTCTGTGTCGGCGAGTATTAAGACCGACACAGAAGATAAATGTTGTACAAAGATCACCAAATGAATTTGTATATAAGGCATGATGTAAAGCAATGTCTTTGTCTTCTTAGTCTAGAAGCTGCGAGATAAAGATCTCCTGTTATTGTCGTAGAGAGCGTGAAGGTAGCATTCTTTTGTCGAGATTGTGAATTGGACGCCATTGCGCGTGAATGTACACAGGTCTGTAATTATTAAGATATTTAAATGTTTAAATAGAGTTGTTTAAATGAAAACTTGTATTACTTAAATGTTAAAGTGTGCCTGCCTATTATCCCATCCTGTTAAGATATTTTTCAGCCATATAAAAATATTATCTGTGGAGCTGAGCTGTGTGGAGAAAGAAGAGCCGCTGCCGCGGCGTATTTAAACGACTTACAATCTAGTCGAGTATACCGCAAGGAAGCGGTAAAATAATAGTAAAAAATAATATTATTTCTTTTAGCTCCCAGGCTGGCAGTGAAGATCAGCAGATTTTATGATGTGTTGCAGGTTGACGCGGGCTGCTGATAGGATATAATTTTCAGTGCAAATAATTTTATGTACCTAAAGAATCTGATAGGAAACTTGCTGTGCTCCGTTCTGATCTGGCTAAATTTTATAATGAATACGTAATTTTCTTTAATGAGAGTCTCATGTTCTTGGGCTAGCCGTGGTATGAAATAGCATTTTAGTAAGAAATAAAATCCACTGCAAACTTGTATTTGTGAACGATCGTACGAACTGTAACATCAGTGATCATAGGACATTAATTTCAACTTTGAATAATTACGAAGTAGGAAAGATATATTGATACTTAGCATGAGTTGCAGTTACTAAAAAATCGTTCTTTAAATTGTAGGCCAGATTCAGAACAATAATACTTCCATCGTTTTATTTTGCTAAAAAAGGTAACGATGATAAAGCAATTAAAAGCACAGCATTGTTAAAAGAATTTCACGTCACTCTTCCCATATATTTTTATAAAAGCAACAATTAACGTAAGGGCAGACGGCAACAGAGATAATAGTTTTTTTTTTAAGAGAGAAGACGTGAAACTGGCGCCCAACGTGGGGCCCGAATTTGCAGTGGCCACAATTATAAAATTTTATGTATTTTCTTTCAGTGTCTATTGTTATGTAGGTGTATATGTATATGTATTTAGTGTTAAATGTATGTATATCATGATCTATGCTATGTATTAATGAATGTTCAAACACTCTTACATGACAAAACGTACTGCTGCAAGCGAGTTTGAGAAGACGATCCTGATTGTACCGAGAAGCTCTAACGACTACGTAGTCCGGGGGCAGCCGAACCCCGAGATAATAGAAACTAAAGGTAAGACTACAGTGTAGTTGTCCTGTTTGTAGAAGTGAGCTCCAGTGAGGTAATCTCATATCGCTAGTGGTGTGCATACTGTACGTAGTTTGATGTTAGTATTTGTGACAGGACAAAGTTGATGTAGATAGTAATTTTTAGTGTGCAGTGTAGTGTATATAAAGTGATGTATTTTGTGTGCAAGGGGAAAAACTGTTAGATTTTGTGTTTTAGTAAGCAATTTAGGAATATGGTTAAGTTGCGTAGTCAACGTCCAAGCAATATGGATACTGAAGAACAACAATTAGCTAGTGAAGGAAATGTGGAACAGGGTGCCTCAAGTAGTACTAGTACTCTCTTTGAAGATATAACTGGCGAAAATGTGGGGGCAGGGCCACAGGAAGTAGTGCCACCGCCCACTAGTCATCAAGTTGATGTAGATAAAGAAATTGTACCACCACCAGAAAAGCAGGAACCAGAGAGTGGTAATCTGCCTGGTGGGTATTCAATTCAGACTATATTAGAGCGTGTGCTAGATTACCAGGCAAAATTTGCGCAACAGCAAGTTGAGCGAGATCGCCGGCAAGCTGAGCGAGATCGTAAGCTAGCAGAAAATTTACTTGCCCAGCAAGCCGAGCGAGATCGCCAGCAAGCCGAGCGGGACCAGCAACTTGTGCAATCGTTAGAAAATATGAAAAAAGAGATAGCAGATATGAAAAAGAATTACGAGTCGATACCTAAGGCCGTGCAGGAGCTGACTGAACAGGTCACCCACCTGCAAGTAGCAAACACTAACATGGTAGATGAAATAGGTGTCTTAGCCAACAGAGTAGAAAAGCTAGAAATAGATTCCACACAGCTTGTAGAGCAGAAGTGGAATGAACAGGCAAATAAAATTGAAACAGAATTTAACTCATGGCTAGAAGTGAAGGAGACTGAGATTGACACGAATATTAATTCTAAAGTAGAAGCAGCAATAGCAAATAGAGATTCAGAATCGTTCAGTACCGCCGTAAATAGTCAGGTACAGAACGATGTGCAAACCATTAAACAAATACTCAGTGAGGATATTCCGCAGTGGCAAGTGAATGTTAACAAACGGATATCCGATCTGGAGAAGGGTTTAGCACAAAGCAGGAAACAAGTGGAACAGGAACCTCTGTCGCCAACAGCCCATGGTTTTGGCAACGCACAAACTTATATGCGATACAACAATGGGGAATCTGTAGTCGATAATGCGAAGAGCTGTAGCTCCGGTTCGGAGCACACAGCATATGTCCCAGCAGCAAACCCATGTAGTTCAAAAATATTAGTGGAAGAAAGTTTAATTAAAAATAGACAATTTCAAACATTTACTACTGAAAGGAAATCAGTACACCCAGTGGTATTTATAAAAAGCTTTAAAAATATCTTACCCAGTGTATGGAACGAAACACAGAAAATACAATACGTAATGTCGTACATTCAAGGTGACGCAGCACTGTGGGCTACAGAAGTAGCAGACAGCTGCAAGACATACGAACAGTTTGAAAGGGCATTTTTATCGAAATATTGGTCGCCGTGTATACAAGAGCGACTAAGAAAAGAGGTATATAATCCCGAACCGTACTCACCCCGTCTTGGGAATTTGAGGCGGTACTTTGAAAAATATATAAACAAAACACGCTACTGGGACGAGCCTATATCACCGAGAGACATAATAAGACTACTCAAATCCCATTTACCAATTCAAATCAAGGAGAAGTTAATACATGTACCAGAAAGCGACATGGAAAACTTCCTGTCGGTCCTAGATTCCATAGATTTGATACAGGAAGATGTAAAATCGGCGTGCGACCATTTGCGGAATAATGGGTCAGGATGTAATCACGACAGAAACAGTAGTGCACAGAACCACAACCATAGAAATGGTGGGGGTGGTAGCAAGCGACAAGAACAATCGCAAAATGGTAGTAACGGTAGAGGCCAAAACGGGTATGGACAACCAAATTATAACAAAAAGCGTCGATTTGACGACAGATACGAATCCGGAATGTCAGGGACCAACCGCTGGAAAAATGCGCGAGGTCAGTGGCAGAGTAATTATAATGATAGTAATCGAAATTGGCAACAGAATCAGTGTAGAAGCCCAGAGCGACAGGCTAGTGACCGGTATGACAAAAATAGACCACCACCGCAAAACGCGCCTATTGCGCAGCCGTGGCGGCCTACAAATCAGAACGTACATATAGTGGAGGTCGCGGACAATAGCCGTCCAAGTACCTCCCAAGTAACTAATCCAACAAACTAGAATCGGCCTCGATATGCTCTCCATCGACGGCCGAGGGATGGAGTGAGAGCAACTCGAGTAATAACAGTAATAGACCTGGGATACGCATGCTGCGATACAACGAAGGTGTCAGTATGGATAAAGATCTGCTGAACGAACCGCACGAATGTAAGAAGGATAATAACGTAAATGTGCAAGCTATTATTGAAGCTAGAATCAATGAGGTTGCAGTAAACATAATTATCGACACAGGTGCCTCAGTAAGTGTGATGAGTATGGAGCTATTTAAAGCATTGGGAAAGGGACATAGTATTCCGACCTTCCCGGTTAATAATTGTAAGGTGTCTGGAGCCATTAGTGCACAGAGCCAATCAGTTAAGTACCAGGTGCAGGTGGAGATTTATAAGGAGGGCGAAGCCATAGTGAGCTCGTTCCTCGTGGTTAAAGGATTGAAGGTGGCCTGCATTCTGGGAGTAGATTTTCTCCGTGAGAGGGACGCATTGATCGACCTCTCCGTGGGGAAACTAAGCATAATTAATAGGGGTAGAAGGATTGAATTATCTATGATGAAATCGAAGGAGGTACTTGTGCCGTGCTGTAATCGAATCGATATCAAAGGTAGGAACCCTTGGGTACTACACATCGATGATTTTTCACATGCAACAGACCTCTATTACCCGAATTTAGAGGATCAAAATTTCGAAACAAATGTTGAGGCATTTCAGACTAAAGTGCACGAATCGGAAGGTTTAAATGATACGCAAAAGCAACAGTTGACGCAGCTGCTATCGGAATATACTATGGTATTTACCGACCGTCCAGGAATAGTCAAAGGGTACCACTATCACATAGAGGTGATACCCCATAATACATACTGTCGCGCAACCTACTCCATCCCTTGGTCGAGGAGGGAATTCGTAGCTAAAGAGATTCAGAAGACGTGAAGTTATTTATTCAGTGACACATAATATATAAAGAGTAATAGGTGTAAAAAGATTTTAATTGTGTTTTAGAATATAAGTGTGTTAGTATTTAGAAAGAAATTTGTGTATAATGAAGTTGGGAGGAAGTGGAATCAGAAAGTGAGCAATAGCTTACACAGGACAGATTTTGTTTACAGACAATTAGTCATTAAGATATTATGTGCTTATTAAAAAATGAGCAATTTTCTTGTTGTATAAAGGATTAATTTCTCGAACCATTTTCTATGTGTAGTGTGTAAGTGCAATTAATGATGCAATCTTATAGAGTAAGGGAATTGCTGTAATTGTATTAGGATAAGAAACCCTGAGAGAGAGAGTCTTTACTAGCCAGACATTGACTTTGCAATATGCAACAATGATGTAATGTGATGTTGGCTGCCAGTAGTGATTTGAGAACGACACTGGAGCAGAACCTAATTAAAAACGAGCCCGTTCCGTGGAAACTCCGTTCTGTATGTAGCAATGCTTCAATTGAAGCCTGTGTACTTGGTACACGACCTTGAATATTCATTACGCGATACGCGAGTTAAGTCAGACAATGCAGAACCTACACTGTAGTCATATAGGAAAAATCATTAAAAATAATGTTATTGCTGAACGAAGTATTTATTGAACAATATGCCCGAGTCAAGCTGTCATGCACATGGTAAAATCTGTTTGATAGATGGGTGATAATCAGGCAAGCTACACTAAGAAAAAAAATATGTATAAAAAAAAATTCACACACCGTTAAAAAAAAAATTTACAAAAGGGCCAAATACGCCTAGCAACAATATGAAGAGTATGTTGTGATAAAGTGAAAACAAATAAATGCTATGTAAATCAGAGTGACTATGCAAAGAACAGTTAAAAGGTGTTAAAAAATAAACTGTGTGCATAAACACTTAAGGACAGGACGGAATATTGTGTGTAGTAGGGACAGAAAATGACTGTTGTATCTGCACCAATATATACGTCGATAAATCTAGTGTTGAGTGATAGACTGTCCTAGTGCAGCGCTCAACGAACAATAGACAGTGTATAAAAACAGTAGTTATTGATCCGTTCGGAGACGATTTACACAAACATCGCTCAACGGAGACATGTAGTATGAGTGTAACGAACCATTTTCGCGTGTTGAAAGACGCTCTGGCAGTGCATCAACCGTGGAAGTGAGTGAAAACGTGTAGTACAATGTGCGTGTGACGAACTCTGAATACCAGTGTCACGATGCCACAAAAAACCTGTTATCACGCCAAAACATCCTGTGCATACCAGTGAAGCGACGGCTTACTGAACAATAAACGCTTTTAACAAATTGCCTCTTCTTCCACAGCTAGTAATCTGTGTCCTTAAAGACAGTACACCGTTGTGGAATGTTTGTTTCATGCGCCACGACGGGGAGCCATGCGGAGAAGCAGAGACGAGTGCCGTGCCGCCATCCAGCCGGTTGCGGTAAACCACTGCCACTCGCCGACAACAGCGAATGGTTCAGCGCGGTTCGCGACTGCTTGGGCGCCACGCTAGCACGACCTCACTGTTATTGAGAGCCGGTCGTCGAACCCAGCGGCCGTCGGTACGCGGCGTTCCAGACGACGCTACTCAACAATTGCTTCGCGCCGCCAGCTCCAGACCACATTGTTGTCATTCAAATGAACTATTAACTATATGTATAATGTGCTGACATGAATGGTGTTTAATGGACACGCAATGACGTGATAAACATTTTTTTTGTTGTTATCCAACACGAACTCACAATATTCATGGATTTAGTGATGTATCGATCTAATATGTTTGCGTCATGTTAATGAAAGATACTCGCACGAATGCTAGACATTTTAAACCAACTGTCGCGAGTAAGTGCAAAGACGGTTCATTATACTATTGTAAAAATGTGTAATAAGTGACTTTCATAACAATCCAGAATACAAGTAGTATATTGATAACAAAGAGACTAAAAGTGTAGCATGCTATCACAAATAGCCTTTGTTATATGTGGACATTGAATAGAGTCTAAACTTTTCGTGAGATGACCATGGCTCCGGCGCAGTTTTCCCAGGTTTTCTGATCGCACGTAGCCCGAATGGGGGAGCCAAATAAATGTAATGACCCTGGGACTAGGTTGACGGTCACCTCGCAAAGTGTAAGAACAGTATACGAAGTGTAATTAAACCTACAGTGTAAAAGAACTGAGTAGTGTAAAGCGAATGTTCCAACCAAAGTAATAAACCATAAACAAGACAGACGTTAGTGGCAGCATATTGCCGAACATTTTCATCGTTAGTCAAATGCTGCCAGGGGGCAGTGTAACGTCTTGTAATAAACAAAGACAATATATTATGTAATAATTAAAATATTAGATGTGTCATATTGTGTCATTAGGTAAAATTATGTATTATTTTCTTTATTTTTTATTTTTGAGAACGTCTGTGTCGGCGAGTATTAAGACCGACACAGAAGATAAATGTTGTACAAAGATCACCAAATGAATTTGTATATAAGGCATGATGTAAAGCAATGTCTTTGTCTTCTTAGTCTAGAAGCTGCGAGATAAAGATCTCCTGTTATTGTCGTAGAGAGCGTGAAGGTAGCATTCTTTTGTCGAGATTGTGAATTGGACGCCATTGCGCGTGAATGTACACAGGTCTGTAATTATTAAGATATTTAAATGTTTAAATAGAGTTGTTTAAATGAAAACTTGTATTACTTAAATGTTAAAGTGTGCCTGCCTATTATCCCATCCTGTTAAGATATTTTTCAGCCATATAAAAATATTATCTGTGGAGCTGAGCTGTGTGGAGAAAGAAGAGCCGCTGCCGCGGCGTATTTAAACGACTTACAATCTAGTCGAGTATACCGCAAGGAAGCGGTAAAATAATAGTAAAAAATAATATTATTTCTTTTAGCTCCCAGGCTGGCAGTGAAGATCAGCAGATTTTATGATGTGTTGCAGGTTGACGCGGGCTGCTGATAGGATATAATTTTCAGTGCAAATAATTTTATGTACCTAAAGAATCTGATAGGAAACTTGCTGTGCTCCGTTCTGATCTGGCTAAATTTTATAATGAATACGTAATTTTCTTTAATGAGAGTCTCATGTTCTTGGGCTAGCCGTGGTATGAAATAGCATTTTAGTAAGAAATAAAATCCACTGCAAACTTGTATTTGTGAACGATCGTACGAACTGTAACATCAGTGATCATAGGACATTAATTTCAACTTTGAATAATTACGAAGTAGGAAAGATATATTGATACTTAGCATGAGTTGCAGTTACTAAAAAATCGTTCTTTAAATTGTAGGCCAGATTCAGAACAATAATACTTCCATCGTTTTATTTTGCTAAAAAAGGTAACGATGATAAAGCAATTAAAAGCACAGCATTGTTAAAAGAATTTCACGTCACTCTTCCCATATATTTTTATAAAAGCAACAATTAACGTAAGGGCAGACGGCAACAGAGATAATAGTTTTTTTTTTAAGAGAGAAGACGTGAAAAAGCCTAACTGGTATAAGATCTTGCCTTTATTAAATGATTTAAGCTGGTTTTCTACACCGAGGATATCTACGTCTAAAGTACTGATGCTGGTAGCTACACTCCTGGAAATGGAAAAAAGAACACATTGACACCGGTGTGTCAGACCCACCATACTTGCTCCGGACACTGCGAGAGGGCTGTACAAGCAATGATCACACGCACGGCACAGCGGACACACCAGGAACCGCGGTGTGGCCGTCGAATGGCGCTAGCTGCGCAGCATTTGTGCACCGCCGCCGTCAGTGTCAGCCAGTTTGCCGTGGCATACGGAGCTCCATCGCAGTCTTTAACACTGGTAGCATGCCGCGACAGCGTGGACGTGAACCGTATGTGCAGTTGACGGACTTTGAGCGAGGGCGTATAGTGGGCATGCGGGAGGCCGGGTGGACGTACCGCCGAATTGCTCAACACGTGGGGCGTGAGGTCTCCACAGTACATCGATGTTGTCGCCAGTGGTCGGCGGAAGGTGCACGTGCCCGTCGACCTGGGACCGGACCGCAGCGACGCACGGATGCACGCCAAGACCGTAGGATCCTACGCAGTGCCGTAGGGGACCGCACCGCCACTTCCCAGCAAATTAGGGACACTGTTGCTCCTGGGGTATCGGCGAGGACCATTCGCAACCGTCTCCATGAAGCTGGGCTACGGTCCCGCACACCGTTAGGCCGTCTTCCGCTCACGCCCCAACATCGTGCAGCCCGCCTCCAGCGGTGTCGCGACAGGCGTGAATGGAGGGACGAATGGAGACGTGTCGTCTTCAGCGATGAGAGTCGCTTCTGCCTTGGTGCCAATGATGGTCGTATGCGTGTTTGGCGCCGTGCAGGTGAGCGCCACAATCAGGACTGCATACGACCGAGGCACACAGGGCCAACACCCGGCATCATGGTGTGGGGAGCGATCTCCTACACTGGCCGTACACCACTGGTGATCGTCGAGGGGACACTGAATAGTGCACGGTACATCCAAACCGTCATCGAACCCATCGTTCTACCATTCCTAGACCGGCAAGGGAACTTGCTGTTCCAACAGGACAATGCACGTCCGCATGTATCCCGTGCCACCCAACGTGCTCTAGAAGGTGTAAGTCAACTACCCTGGCCAGCAAGATCTCCGGATCTGTCCCCCATTGAGCATGTTTGGGACTGGATGAAGCGTCGTCTCACGCGGTCTGCACGTCCCGCACGAACGCTGGTCCAACTGAGGCGCCAGGTGGAAATGGCATGGCAAGCCGTTCCACAGGACTACATCCAGCATCTCTACGATCGTCTCCATGGGAGAATAGCAGCCTGCATTGCTGCGAAAGGTGGATATACACTGTACTAGTGCCGACATTGTGCATGCTCTGTTGCCTGTGTCTATGTGGCTGTGGTTCTGTCAGTGTGATCATGTGATGTATCTGACCCCAGGAATGTGTCAATAAAGTTTCCCCTTCCTGGGACAATGGATTCACGGTGTTCTTATTTCAATTTCCAGGAGTGTATTCTTGATTAGAATATTTACTTCATCTTCTTTGGTGAATGAATTTCGGAAAACCGCGTTTATTACTCTGCTTTACTGTGACTATCACCAAGAACAATACCGTTGGTATCACACAGTGAAGAAATGGATTGCGTCTTATCGCTTGTGTACTTCACATACGACCAAAATCCATTTGGATTTCCCGTCAGATTTCAAGACGGAGTTTCTTTGTGGAAAATATTAAAAGCACATCGCATTGAATTTTGCGCTACGTTTAGAGCTTCAGTAAAAGATCACCAATATTGAGAACTTTGCTTTCTTTTAAATTTGTCATGCTTTTCTCGTTGCTTCCGCAACAGTGTTATGGCTTGTTTTGTGTACCATGGTGGATCAGTACCATATCTTATTGATTTATTTGGTGTATATCTGTTAATTGCCAAGGATACTAATATTCTGACTTAAAACCACTACGGTCTACGAATACACAGTCACATTGAAAGGAATGGAGCACGTCTCTTTGCAAGGTGCCAAGCCAATTTTTATCCGCTCCTTAAAAATAGACATGTCTTGCACATGTTTTTGTTGGCTTTGTGTGTTACGGTATTCAGTCTTGCTACAACGACCTTACTGCCATTAATCCCTATATCTGTCATGATGCTCCCCGTTTGCTCAGGATTGTTTGTTGCTAATTTTTGAATTGCTGCTCAGTTAACGAATGATGTGTGCCGTGCATTACTGACTGGAACCCTCAGTACGGGCTTCACTTTCATTGACTTTCCAGTCATCGTCGTTTCGGTCATATACGTGGCAGCAAGTATATGTTTTCTGGAATGTACTCCCCTTAATTTTAACACTAGGCCTATACCTCATAGCTATCTGTGCTGCACATGGCTTGTCTCACAGCGTCTACAACCAGAATATGATAAGCATCTAGCATCTTTGAAATGGTCTCGTTCATACTAAATCTGTGACAAAATATGTCGCTCTGATATAGCTATCGTACTTCTATTACACCATAATTGGCTAAGCTGCAGAAACACAGAGGCGTTGCCATAGAAACGTAAACAACTGTGTTACTAGATTCCTCATGATATGTGCCGGAATCATCCGCAGCAAGTCCACTTGAACAATCGGGCGTGTTCATACAATATATGTGTTGCACAGTGGACGACGTTCGCAGAACAGCCTCCGCTCACGACCTTCGGAGAACGTCTCTTGTCTGGGGCGACACACGGTCCATGTGTCACGCACAGGGCGCAGCCCGCTCACAGTCTGCCGCACGCGTTACCTGTCCCCACATGTGGCGACGGCGCCTTGTCCTAAGGGCAGAGAGAAACGGAAAGGGAAAGGGAATGGACCTACCGATACGGGCTGTGCCGCTGACAGCCAGTGCGGGTTGGGGGAGGGCGTACGAGTCGCTGCCAAAGCCAGTTACGGAGAAATCGGCCGACCGGAAACTGCCTGTCCCCGGCGTTCTATTTACTGCCTGCGTGCAGCGGCCACCAAAGAAACTAACAGAGCAGACGAGAACGACATTATAGTTCCATTTTGCCGTATGTTTCACAGTGCAGCAACCACATATCGGCAGAGGGGTGTAACAGAAGGAATTCGCAGCTCCCTACGAGTAACGTAAAGACTGACGGGTGTGAATAGAAATGTTAAGTTGTTCAAAATTATCCAACCGCTTTAAATCACATTCACTAAACCAAAATCCACAGATATCACGCTTGTTTCCATTACTGCTGGCCCAATCTAACTTAATGCGTAGCACAATGTGTATTGATGATAACAAACCGTAAAACATGTTTACAATTTGAAGCCGAGGTACTGTTTTGTATGAGGTCGCGAGAAAATTGAATATTTTTTTAAAAACCTCATATTAAAATTCTATGGAAATCGAATGATAGTGATCAAAAAGAGAAAAGGTCTAAAAGTATGCACATGTAGATGAACTGTATTGTAATATCTGCCTAGATACTACACTGAGTGCACCATCCTTAGAAAAAAAGGAAGGAAGATAACAGTTTAATTACCAACTGCGGTCGAAGTTATCGGAGAGGAAGCGAAAGGTCGGATTGGACGAGGCTTGGGAATAAAAGCCGATGTGATCTGCAGCTGGCAAAATCCTCAGTAGCATCGCAATAATTAAATTTCGGCATCGGCTGCATAAGAGTTGTTATTAAAATTAATAATCAATTACAATAATAATAAATACCCTATGAACCATCGACCACGTCGAGATTGGGTCGCTTGCGTGCGTCAGCATACAGACAGACACACCATAGGTGCAACCACAACGAAGAGATATCTGTGAAGAGGGGCAGCAGCCTTTTCAGTAGTTGCATTGGCTAAAAAATGGTTCAAATGGCTCTGAACACTGTGGGACTCAACTTCTGAGGTCATTAGTCCCCTAGAACTTAGAACTAGTTAAACCTAACTAACCTAAGGACATCACACACATCCATGCCCGAGGCAGGATTCGTACCTGCGACCGTAGCGGTCTCGCGGTTCCAGACTGCAGCGC
The DNA here is from genome assembly GCF_023898315.1 of Schistocerca nitens. NCBI lineage: Eukaryota > Metazoa > Arthropoda > Insecta > Orthoptera > Acrididae > Schistocerca > Schistocerca nitens. The sequence goes on from NC_064618.1 coordinate 667,422,602, forward strand.
CTAGAACCGCACGGCCACTTCGGCCGGCTTGAATTGGCAGTAGTCTGGATTCACAATTTTGGATAACATTATTGGGTTTTAGTAAAAAACAGCCCCGACTTCACCGTCATTTGTTGAAAATTTGGTTGATTTCGGCCTCTAGTGGTAGGCCATCTTCAGATCATGCACTATCCGACTGAAGATGATGACACTTGGAATAACTGTACAGCTGATCCCAGTCACAAAACTGCCCACTACTAGAGGTCGAAATCAGTCATATTTTTAACGGCGAGACTTTTCAGTCGACCATGTTTCTATTAATTTTATTTAACAGTGTGGATGACTGACAGATCTGGCCTTGTAACATTATCACACATCGCCTTCCTACGGTCGTACTGCGAACGGCTAAAGGTAAAGGGAGCCTATAGTCGTTATTTTGTTCCTCGAGGGACTGCAGCTCCATTGTGTGGTTTCATCATGATGACATCCTATTGGATAACATATTCCGCAGGTACAATAGTCACCCACTCAGATCTCCGGATGGCGTTACTCAGAAGGACACCATTATCGGGAGAAACAAAACTGGTGGTCAACAGGTTGGAACTTGATACGATCCTTTAATTGGGTAGTGAGGTGAGACAGTTTAAAAAGGGAAGTGAAGAGGCTGAAGTTAGGCGTAATGGGAGTCAATGAAGTGCTGTGGCAGGAAGAGCAGGACGCCTGTCCTAGTCACTTTAGGGCTAGCAACATAGAAACACTCAACTCAGTAGTACAACATTAACTGAATTTTCCGTCGGTGCTTGGCGGACGATGTCAACAATATTAAAAAGAAAAACATTTCGTAATGTTCTGCAAAATTATATTCATTTGGTACGAACCGGCTTTTGTCTTCTCAGGCCATCTTCAGGCGACAACTGAACGTCGCTAACACAGAGAGACATGAAGTGCCACTTACACAGATATTATCTGTATAGAAGACACAAAAATGACAGTATTTACTTAGGAAAGCGTTACATTTTTGTCACGTATAACTAATTGCATTAACTAAAAATGGTTCAAATGGCTCTGAGCACTATGGGACTTGACATCTGAGGTCATCAGTCCCCTAGAACTTAAAACTACTTCAACCTAACTAACCTAAGGACATCATACACATCCATGCCCGTGGCAGGATTCAAACCTGTGACGTAACAGCAGCGCGCTTCCGGACTGAAGCGCCTAGAACGGCTTCGCCACAGCGTGCTGGTTGCATTAACTAAAAGCAGTGAAGTAATCCAAGTTTTTAGATGAAGGCACACTTGACAACAGATGTGAAATAAGATGAATTTACAAGTTCAATCTAGCATTTGTTATTAAGACTTAATTTAACAAAGAGGAAAGTAGACTCTGAGTCTGATCACTAAATACTAGGCGGGAATTTTGTGTCATGCGTTGTTGATTTCCTGTAGGGTCATCTTAATGCTTCTGCTTTCTTTATCATTTTTATTTTATTGTTTTAAGGGAATGTAAAACTTCACATGCCACGTCATATGAAAGGTTTCCTGCTAAAAGATGATCAGTAAAGATTGGATCTTTCTTCCTTAATGTCCATCTCTCATGTTCATGTAATTACCGTTCTTCCTCACTGACCAACATGCACTTTTTCACACTGCTTGCGAGTGGTTTATATACACCACTCTGTGCCAGCGGCTGCAATTTTCCTTTACTATTGAATAAAAATTTTGATATGCTATTTCTATTTTAAAACGCAGATTTGTAGATACGTGAGTATAACTTTTCTGTGGGGTTGTCTCAAACGTTGTCAGTATATGGGATTTCGCATCAGGTTTCCCAACTGCTGAGTGATTACTGTTCGCCAGCGTACGGAAGTGCAGTAATTTTATCGACTTTCTTTTTTCGTACTACGTTATCAATCAGGACAGAGCTATAGCCATTCCTGTCAGTTCTGTTTGAAAGGCTGTTTCAGATAATGGAACAGATACAGGCGATGCTCAGTCTTATGGATTGCTGCATGTTGTGGCTGTGTGGGTGCTGGGAGATTGCAGAGATTACCATATCGGCAGCTATATTTTTCTGTAGATGCTAAATATGTGTTTTCTTATACTAATATCTATATTAACATCCAAGAGATAATGGAAGAACCCCTAGCCCCCTGGCAAACTTAATTATCTTATGCGGTGATTTTAAATGCTGTAGTAATGTATCCAACAGTCTAGTAATATCGGTCCACAAACGCTGCACATCATACTGGAATCAATACTTAATTTTGCAATTCAATGGCTCTTTCTATATGAAAATTTGTTCGAAATTGTCCATGAATATTTCCTATAGTATAAGACTGAAAGCTGAACCCACAGATAAACCATCAAATTGACTATAATATCTGTTTTGGAACTAGAAGTAATTCTGTTTTATACAATTTGAGAACATTGATTATGACCTATAACTCTACAGGATTTACTTCGGATTTATACGAAAGATCAATTAATATGTTAATAGATTAATCAGTAGGAACTTTTGAAAATAAGCTTTTGACACCGAAAGGTACTAGTTTAGAATTAGGTGGGATTCGCATATCTTTAATTTTATCAATAAGAGCCATAGCATTTTTTTTAATACCAAACTTAGTTTTAAAACTGGTTTTCTCTTTAATTGTATAGTCTAGGTCTTTCGCTGTTGCTAACAGGGAGCAGAAAAGGGCGACAAAATTGGACCTACTGAAACACGATGCACACTACCGGCCATTAAAATTGCTACACAGCGAGGTTGAAGTGCAGCAGACGCGAAATTTAACCGACAGGAAGAAGATGCTGTGATATGAAAATGATTAGCTTTTCAGAGCATTCACACAATGTTGGCGACACTTACAATGTGCTAACACGAGGAAAGTTTCTAACCGATTTCTCATACACAAACAGCAATTGACCGGCGTTGCCTGGTGAAACGTTGTTGTGATGCCTCGTGTAAGGAGGAGAAATGCGTACCATCACGTTTCCGACTTTGATAAAGGTCGGATTGTAGCCTATCGCAATTGCGGTTTATCGTATCGCGACATTGCTGCTCGCGTTGTTCGAGGTCCATTGACTGTTAGCAGATTATGGAATTGGTGGGTTCAGCAGGGTAATACGGAACGTCGTGCTGTATCCCAACGGCCTCGTATCACTAGCAGTCGAGAGGATAGGCATCTTATCCTCATGGCTGTAACGAATCGTGCAGCCACGTCTCGATCCCTGAGTCAACAGATGGGGACGTTTGCAAGACAACAACCATCTGCACGAACAGTTCGACGACGTTTGCAGCAGCATGGACTATCAGCTCGGAGACAATGCCTGCGGTTAACCTTGACGCTGCATCACAGACAGGAGCGCCTGCGATGGTGTACACAACGACGAACTTGGGTGCACGAATGGCAAAATGTCATTTTTTCGGATGAATCCAGGTTCTGTTTACAGCATCATGGTGGTCGCATCCGTGTTTGGCGACATCGTGGTGAACGCACATTGGAAGCGTGTATTCGTCATCGCCATACTGGCGTATCATCCGGCGTGATGGTATGTGGTGCCATTGGTTACACGCCTCGGTCACCTCTTGTTCACATTGACGGGACTTTGAACAGCGAACGTTAAATTTCAGATGTGTAACGACCCGTGGCTCTACGCTTCATTCGATCAATGTGAAACCCTACATTTCAGCAGGATAATGCACGACCGCATGATGCAGGTCCTGTAGGGGCCTTTTTGGATACAGAAAATGTTCAATTGCTGCCCTGGCCAGCACATCCTCCAGATCTCTCACCAATTGAAAACGTCTGGTCAATGGTGGCCAAGCAACTGGCTCGTCACAATACGCCAGTCACTACTCTTGGTGAACTGTGGTATCGTGTTGAAGCTTCATGGGCAGCTGTACCTGTAAACGCCATACAAGCTCTGTTTGATTCAATGCCAGGCGTATCAAGGCCGTTATTACGGCCGGAGGTGGTTGTTTTGGATCTGATTTCTCAGGATGTATGCACCGAAATTGCGTGAAAATGTAATCACATGTGAGTTCTAGTATAATATATCTGTCCAATGAATAGCCGTATATCATCTGCATTTCTTCTTGGTGTAGCAATTTTAACGGCCAGTAGTGTATTAAGGAACTTCTTCACTTCGGTAACGCAGTCACGTTGGTTGAAAAGAAATTTGATTGATTCATCGGCTTTGGTAGCGATGATATTGTTGGAGATTTACTGCTTAAACTTGCTCAACTTACGTATTTCAATGCCTGAGACTTCGTCACTAACAGCAGCACCAGTAGTTTTTTAAATCGTGGGATACTAAATGTTCTGTAGATACATCGTCACCCAACGCGAGCTCAAGAGCTGCTTTTAGCACATCTATCTGTTTTTCAGAGATTGTGTGTGGTGGAGTATATTTAATACCTTTATTTAACACACTGAGCTCGTCAACTGTAACTGTTATAAGTGTGAAGTTCGTTATTCCATCAATAAACTGTTGATTCTGAACAGGTGTCAACAGCTCATACACTGATGGAAAAAAGTTAATACACTGTTTAGATGTTTCCACTTCACTCAAGATTTATTGTTGCAACAGTGCATATGGAATAAGTGAAATGAGTTCATTTACAGATTAATAACATAAGCAGTCTGAGGTACCAGGTATCGTCTTGTGCTGAAACGTACGTGGTGTGGCCTTCACGGGCGGTAATGCAGGCGCTGACACTGGCATCCAGTCGATCATACAGATGGCGAATACTGTCCTGGAGTAAGTTATGCCACGCCTGCTCGACCTATTCAAGTAGTTCTGTAAGATTTGTAGGTTGGTGAGTTGTAGGTTCTGGCATGAGTCACTTTTCGTCCTATCATACCCCACATGTGCTAGATTGGAGAGAAGTCTGGAGATATTGCAGACCAGAGTGTTGCTGCAGGTCTTGCAGAGTACGTTGCGTTTCACTAGCAGTCTGTGGGTGGGTAATATCGTGTTGGAACAATACACCACGTTCCTGTTGCAAGAAGGCAAAAGAGGGGGCCTAACAACATCCTGCTCGTACCGAGCGCTGCTGGTTAACCTCCCCTCCAGAAACATCAAACGTGTAGCTTATCACATCCACATCCCCTTGGGTGCGGCCAGTGTGTCTTGGACGTATGCACTCTACCAAACAGCGCTCACCAGGGCTACGTCGCATGCACAAACGACCAACACTTGCGTGCAGGCAGAATATTCTTTCATCGCCGAAGACCATGGCGCGCCTTTCCATTTTCCAGGTTATCCTCTGACGGTACCAGTTGAGCTGTGCACGTCTATGCCATGGCGTGAATAGAAGAAGGGCTAGAGGTGTGCGAGCTGCCCATAGTCCCACTGTTAATAACAGGTTCGCAACAGTTTCTTTCAACACGTCTGGGCTCTGTGCTGTGGTAGCTGTACGCTCTGCCACTGCTGCCCTTACAATACGACGATTCTGGCGGATGACTGCGCTGCGTGGACGTCCAGAATCTCGTCTACAGGTGTGAGAATGTTCACGAGACCACTGATACCAGCATCGTTGCAGAACTGATTCAGCACCCCCAACGTGTGTAGCAGTCCTCCAAAAGGACTGCGCTGCCACTGAGAGAGCCACAATTTGACCCTTTTCAAACTCTCTCAGTTGGCTGTAGGAAGCACGATTGAATCTCTGTGACAAGGTTGTCTGCTTGATTCACACGTTTGCACCACAATGAGCTTTAAAGGTAGCTATAGCTCTGGTAGCTATACCCCTACACTATCTGTTGGCAGACGACGTTGAAGACATTATCAGTACATTTACTATCGCCCAAGTGGCATACCCCGTCATCGGATCAAAATCGACATAGTCTTTCCAGGTGTACTAATTTTTTTTTCCGGCAGTGTGTTTTGTTAACTGCAACAGTTTTTCTTTCTGGTGCAGATTTATTTGGTGGATAACTGCATTTATGTCTTCGCACTTATTACCATCAGAACTGTCGAACTCTCACGGATGTGTGACTGGCTAAATGAGTGTGTGACAAACTTTTAAATGTGATCTTATGTTATCACGGATTCTGTACCACTTTCGCATTTCTTTTCTCACCTATGTTCTCTCGCCGATCTTGATAGCTTTGATTGCAGCTGAGCAAGTGCAGTTCGATTTAACGTTGACGTACTTTGGAGCAAGGTTCCGATATAAACATTCCCTGTTGAACCAAATGTGTTGCATGACCGTTAGCTTCTGTATCAGTAATCTTTTGTACATGGTGGTTAATAGCACTTTGTTAGCACCTTTTATTACATTATCTAAATTATGCTTGTCAGAACCTGATAATAATATTAAAAAGAAACATTTTCTAATGTTTGGCAAAATTATATTTCTTTGATCACATACTGGCTTTCAGCTTCTCACGCCATATTCAGTTGGCAACTGTTACCTGCTAAGGAAAGAGCTAGACATATCATCAGAAAGAAAACCAGTCTTAAACCTAAGTTTGGTATCAAAAATTCTGTGGCTCTTGTTGATAAAATTAAAGATATCCAAATCCCACCCAGTTCTAAACTAGTATCATTAGATGTCACTAGCTTATTTATAAATGCTCCTACTGATGATTCTGTGTCAACTGATATTTTACACAAATCCAAAGTAAATCATATATAATTATATGATATAATTGACACTGCTCAATGTGTGTAGAACAGAATTACTTCCATTTCAAGACAAGCATTATAGCAGTAAGTCTGATGACGTGGCTATGGGTTAATCTCTTAGTCATATAATATGTGAAAGTTTCTTGGACAATTTCGGACAAATTTTGTTAAGGAAAGAGCCATTCAACTACAAAATTAAATATCGCTTCAGATATGTCTGTGATGTGCTGTGTTCCTGGACCGGCACCATTAGACAATTAGATTTTAGTACAGCATTTAAACTCATAGCATAAGAGAATTCAGTTTACAATAGAGCTGGACTCTCTTCTACACATTTCTTGGACTTTGATACAGGTATTAGTAGAATAAAGACACTTATGTAGCATTTACAGGAAAAACGTTGCTACCCGTATAGTAATCCCTGCAAACTCCCAGCATCAACACAGACACAAACTTGCAGCCTTCCATTGGAAGTTACATCGTCTCATATGTATTGTAAGTTGTCAAACAACTAACACACCTTGCACTGAATTATTGAAACAATTCCGGTTAAACTGATATGTCACACGACATAGTTACGTGAAAATGAACTAATTTTAGTGATACGCAGATCTAATAAATAAGCCAGCATTTCATGAATATAAACCACTAACAGTCACACTAGTAATTGCACACAAGTAATTTCCCTGACCCGAGCTACTAGACGCATTTTTGAGGGAAGGAGAATTTTACGACGGCATGGCCGTCCCGCATTCGGCTGAAACCTCACAGCGGGACATCTAACGGACACAATGAGACGCCGGAGCCACCGTGTAAGCCATTGGCAAAAGCTGACCCTTATCCCTGCTTTTAAAGACGGTCCTTCGGAAATCCTTTGTACAGGAACATGGTTGGAGATGCAAGACAAACGTCTGGAGAAACTCAGCTCAAAACATTGGTGACTCACTGTAGCCACCTGTGTTAAATGTTGCATGGAAGAAAAAGCTGTTTATCTCAGCTTTACATAGCAGAAGTTAAACTCTGCCCCACGAAAGAAACGATGCCTGTGATTGTCTATAAAAGTCTTGTGGGTGGAATTATAACAAGTACTAATGCTCTGATTGGTCAGAAAGAAAACGTGTGGCCACCAGTTTTGATACAGGCAAATTGCAGACAGAGTAATTCACTTCTTCTCTTGCAGAAAATCGTCGAGTGTTTGAGCAAGGTCACTCTCGCTGCACTTGTTCACAAGCTCGCTTTAACTCGTAAGGAGTTAAACTGCAAAATCTCCTAGTGTGGAATCGCACCAAGCACTGACAGTTAACGCTTGCAAGGGATTTGAGGGCAACGACATATGCACTATTCTAGCCAAATAGCGTGTACCATGCCAATTAACTTAGCTAGGGAATACCTAGGAGTCTCGGCTTCACCGAAGACTTAGGAAATGTATCCGACTGGTGTTTAACAGTCGAGAGAGACTTAGGACAGATTCTCAGGTTCATAGCTCGCGCCGACAGCAGCCACGGCCACCGCAGACCAAAGGTAAACATTCGCGCTTGCACTACGCCAGCAAGTGATATTCAATTGACACTCAGAACTGCGATCATCTCTGTCTCTCCTAATTTTTGCACATTCAACCATGACCTGTAGTTAAACGTATTAACGATTATGGGGCTTAACTGAAGCAGAAACGCGAGACATCCGATTTAACGAAAAGCATTGATCACCCATTGTAGAGTGCTTTATACTTTTATGTTGTGGAATTGTTTTAATTGTGTAGTTCTTTTTGATTGCTGTTTACCGACCCAAATTCAGTTTTGCGTTTTTTCATTGTGCGTTTTAGTGTAATGATATCTCGGGCCCCAATTGTATATAATTTTTTTGTACTTTTATCGAACCCAGACAAGAAAATCAACCGTCCTACCATCAAAGAAGCTTATAATAGTTAGGAATTTTGCTTCACAGTTGTGAACACTCAATATCAATATTTTATCATCCTGTACGTAATTTTGCTAACATTTCTATGTCATGAAGACATACTTGAGTAAAAATAAACATTAAGAACAAACATTTAATTTTTTCATTTTTACTAACATATACACTCCTGGAAATTGAAATAAGAACACCGTGAATTCATTGTCCCAGGAAGGGGAAACTTTATTGACACATTCCTGGGGTCAGATACATCACATGATCACACTGACAGAACCACAGGCACATAGACACAGGCAACAGAGCATGCACAATGTCGGCACTAGTACAGTGTATATCCACCTTTCGCAGCAATGCAGGCTGCTATTCTCCCATGGAGACGATCGTAGAGATGCTGGATGTAGTCCTGTGGAACGGCTTGCCATGCCATTTCCACCTGGCGCCTCAGTTGGACCAGCGTTCGTGCTGGACGTGCAGACCGCGTGAGACGACGCTTCATCCATTCCCAAACATGCTCAATGGGGGACAGATCCGGAGATCTTGCTGGCCAGGGTAGTTGACTTACACCTTCTAGAGCACGTTGGGTGGCACGGGATACATGCGGACGTGCATTGTCCTGTTGGAACAGCAAGTTCCCTTGCCGGTCTAGGAATGGTAGAACGATGGGTTCGATGACGGTTTGGATGTACCGTGCACTATTCAGTGTCCCCTCGACGATCACCAGTGGTGTACGGCCAGTGTAGGAGATCGCTCCCCACACCATGATGCCGGGTGTTGGCCCTGTGTGCCTCGGTCGTATGCAGTCCTGATTGTGGCGCTCACCTGCACGGCGCCAAACACGCATACGACCATCATTGGCACCAAGGCAGAAGCGACTCTCATCGCTGAAGACGACACGTCTCCATTCGTCCCTCCATTCACGCCTGTCGCGACACCACTGGAGGCGGGCTGCACGATGTTGGGGCGTGAGCGGAAGACGGCCTAACGGTGTGCGGGACCGTAGCCCAGCTTCATGGAGACGGTTGCGAATGGTCCTCGCCGATACCCCAGGAGCAACAGTGTCCCTAATTTGCTGGGAAGTGGCGGTGCGGTCCCCTACGGCACTGCGTAGGATCCTACGGTCTTGGCGTGCATCCGTGCGTCGCTGCGGTCCGGTCCCAGGTCGACGGGCACGTGCACCTTCCGCCGACCACTGGCGACAACATCGATATACTGTGGAGACCTCACGCCCCACGTGTTGAGCAATTCGGCGGTACGTCCACCCGGCCTCCCGCATGCCCACTATACGCCCTCGCTCAAAGTCCGTCAACTGCACATACGGTTCACGTCCACGCTGTTGCGGCATGCTACCAGTGTTAAAGACTGCGATGGAGCTCCGTATGCCACGGCAAACTGGCTGACACTGACGGCGGCGGTGCTCAAATGCTGCGCAGCTAGCGCCATTCGACGGCCAACACCGCGGTTCCTGGTGTGTCCGCTGTGCCGTGCGTGTGATCATTGCTTGTACAGCCCTCTCGCAGTGTCCGGAGCAAGTATGGTGGGTCTGACACACCGGTGTCAATGTGTTCTTTTTTCCAATTCCAGGAGTGTAGTTATGCCTGAATCTGTACAATAATTTCTGTTAGCGATAACGTTTCCTTTGGAGTGTACTGGAACCGACTTCGAGATAATTGTCAACACTGCCGTACTGCTGCACTCTCCTGAACTCTGCAAGTGTGAGATGGTATCATCCAACCTTACAGGCCATAGGTTCAGCACCAAATTCTTAAAACACTCACAGAGCATCCTTGCGCATCTGTGGTAGGAAGATAGATCAGAACCAGTCTCACATATGTTAGAGTATTCCATTATCTGAATCAGCCATTCAAACAGAACTGCAGCCCATCAGACATAGCGCTCCCATCAATGGATACAGCTTTGTCCTTTGATATTACATTACGAGAAGAGAAAACGCATAAAATTACACCACTTGTCTATGCTAGCCAACAGCAATGACTCAGTAATTACAAAATTCCATATACTGGCAACATTTCAGACCATGCTGCAATAGTATTAAAGTCTCACAACTACAGCTTACATTTATAACACCAATAGCATATCAAAATTTTTATTCGATAGTAAAGACAAATTGCAGCTCTTGGAACAGAGTGGTGTATATAAATCACTTGCAAGCAGTGTGAAAAAGTGCATCTTACTCAGTCAGGAAGAACTGTGGCAATTAATCTACATTTGCATGAGAGATGCTGGAGAGTCAGGAAGAAAGATTCAGCCTTTGCTGATCATCTTTCAGCAGAAAACAATTCATTTAATATGGAATATGAAGATTTAGATTCTGTTGAAAAAAAAAAACGGATAGATGACCATGCTGGTAATCAACAACGCAACGCATGACACAAAATGTCTGGCTTGTATTTAATGATCAGACTCAGATTCTATTTTCCTCTTTCTTAAATTAAGTTTCCATAGCAAATACTACAGTACTGGCCATTAAAATTGCTACACCACGAAGATGACGTGCTAAAGACGCGAAATTTAACCGACAGGAAGACGATGCTGGGATATGCAAATGATTAGCTTTTCAGAGCATTCACACAAGGTTGGCGCAGGTGGCGACACCTACAACGTGTTGACATGAGGAAAGTTTCCAACCGATGTCTTACACACAAACAGCAGTTGACCGGCATTGCCTGGTGAAACGTTATTGTGATGCCTCGTGTAAGGAGAAGAAATGCGTACCATCACGTTTCCGACTTTGATAAAGGTCGGATTGTAGCCTATCGCGATTGCGGTTCATCGTATCGCGACATTGCTGCTCGCGTTGGTCGAGATCCAATGACTGTTAGCAGAATATCGAATCGGTGGGTTCAGGAGGGTAATACGGAACGCCGTGCTGGCTCCCAACGGCCTCATATCACTAGCAGTCGAGATGACAGGCGTCTTATACGCATGTCTGTAACGGATCGTGCAGCCACGGCTCCATCCCGATCTGCACGAACAGTTCGACGACGTTTGCAGCAGCATGGACTATCAGCTCGGAGACCATGGCTGCGGTTACCATTGACGCTGCATCACACACAGGAGCGCCTGCGATGGTGTACTCAACGACGAACCTGGGTGCACGAATGGCAAAACGTCATTTTTTAGATGAAGCCAGGTTCTGTGTAGAGCATCATGATGGTCGCATCCTTGTTTGGCGACATCGCGTTGAATGCACATTGGAAGAGTGCATTCATCATCGCCCGACTGGCGTATCACCCGGCGTGATGGTATGGGGTGCCATTGGTTACACGTCTCGGTCACCTCTATTCGCATTGACGGGACTTTGAACAGTGGACGTTACATTTCAGATGTGTTACCACCTGTGGCTCTACCCTTCATTTGATCCCTGCGAAGCCCTACATTTCAGCAGGATAGTGCACGACCGCATGATGCAGGTCCTGTACGGACCTTTCTGGATACAGGAAATGTTCGACTGCTGCCGTGGCCAGCACATCCTCCAGATATCTCACGAACTGAAAACGTCCGGTCAATGGTGGCCGAGCAACTGGCTCGTCACAATACGCCAGTCACTACTCTTAGTGAGCTGTGGTATCGTGTTGAAGCTGCACGGGCAGCTGTACCTGTACACGCCATCCAAGCTCTGTTAGACTCAGTGCCCAGGCGTATCAAGGCCGTTATTACGGCCAGAGGTGGTTGTTCTGGGTACTGATTTCTCAGGATCTATGCATCCAAATTGGGTGAAAATGTAATCACACGTAAGTTCTAGTATAATATGTTTGTACAATGAATACCCGTTTATCATCTGCATTTCTTCTTGGTGTAGCAACTTTAATGGCCAGTAGTGTAGATTCAAACTGCAAATTTATCTTATTTCTCATCTGTTGTTATGTGTACCTTAAGTAAAGCACCTTGTTTACCCCACCACTTTTAGTTAATGCGGTTATTTATACGTGGCAAAAAACTAATGCTTTCCTATGTAAATACTCTCTCACTTTTGTATATTTTGCCCAGATAACACCTGTGTGTGTCGTACGTCATTTCTGTCTAGGTTTGCGACGTTCAGCTGTCAGCCGAAGAGAGCCTGAAAAGATGAAAGGCGGTTCGTGACCAAATAAATTTAATTTTACAGAACATTAGGAAGTGTTTTCTCTTTAATACATTAGTACACATGTACAAGCTAACTACTTCAACAGATAATAAAGAGATTGAAAGAATAGAAGGAATGTATGATGAGATTAAGGACATTATTCAGGTAGTTAAGGGAGACGATAATTTTTTGTGGTGTGTGACTGAAAGTCGATACTAGGAGAAGGGGCAGTAAAAAAATATTAGCAGACAAGGATTGGGAGGGGGGGGGGGAAGTGATAGAGGAACCCGTCTGGTACTATGTTACCGTAAACATAAACTATATCAGGATAAGATGGAGATTTCTGAACCTGATAAGCAATCACACACATTTCAGGACGAGCCAATATATTAGCAGACGCCCTATCACGATGTCCACAAGGTGCATCTACGAGCATAGGTCTGGAAGCGGAGGAAGATCAGTTCACAATGTATTACATGAAAAACGTGCCCTTCGAAAACAAAATTACTACTGCATTGCGAAATATAGGTAAACAACAGGATAAAGATCGAGATATACTCAGGATCAAACAAAAATGGAAAAACAGAGATTTCCCGGAAATCAGACAACATTATCTCCTGAAAAATGATGTCACATTTTCCAGACGAAATGTTGCCACCAGTTAATAGTTAGTTTGTATATCGGTTGAAATAGTTAAAAAAATGGTACACACCCTTCAGTAATGGCCAATTTGGACCAAAAAAAATGCTTCCTAAAACTAAAACAAACAAGCCACTTCCCTCATATGGAAAGGCGACTGACTACATAATGATAAGACAGATTTCTAAACCTGATTTTCGGCTGTAAGACATTTCCGATAGCAGAAATGGACACCGACTATAATTTTTTGGTTATTTATTGTAGATTAAATCGAAAGAAAGTAGTAACACCCCACCCGTCACTTATCTGATTTTGGCATGGAAGGTGTTGGATTTTCCTGACACCTTACAAATCACCACCCTTCGAACTTAATTTTTGCACTGAATTTATTCCTTTATCTAAATTTTGTTGCCTACTGGTCAGCCATGTTATTCTGGTTCTATGCTAGTTTGTATCACTAATTTATATTTTTATATTCTTCCACATTATTCTCAAAAATGACGAGAAGAGAATATTTTTATGCTATTATTAATTTTTAATTATTTTCTTTCTTTCTTTATTTACGTGTGAAGTTTGTTTTTTAAGAAGTTTGTTATCGAAAGTGAGGAGTCTTTCACATCGATTTTCTTAGAAATATATTTTTTTTATAAATGTAGTAATTAAGTAAAATCTATTCCTAACACATTTTCTAAACATCATGTACAAGTAAAATGTTTTTGTTTCTAGACGCTCATTTCAAAATTGTTACACTAACAAATAAGAATTATTTCCAAGAATTGCTTTGACAAAGAAATATACATACACAAGTATAGAGATATTATCCTAACAAATGGTACAAATGTTTAAAAAAAGGGAAAACATCCAACAAGATAATTTTTTATTCTTTGTTTTTATAAGGAGAAAATAAGTAAAATATAGTTATTCTTTTATTTTTATGAGGAGAAAATAAGTGGCATATAGTTTTAGTGTTTATTATGCCTTACTTTTGTTCTTTATATACTGTCCATTTCAGAACTAATTACTTATTTTTATCGATAGTCTATTTTTTACTTAATTCTATAGTCAATGACTGTTATTTTGTAGTTTATTAGCTGTCTAGTGTGCTTAACTTATTTAGTTTTTCACACATTTCTTTTGCACAATTCCTACATCACATAATTTGATTTCACACATTCACACAATCCTATGAATGTTAAAGCATGAGGTTGGCGAATGTTTTTGCATGAAGGTGGTGGACTTGAGCGAGATGGATGTGGGCAAGTATTTGATGTACAGCTTCGTTAGTCATTCCTTGTTGGCTTTGCTAGTGTGTGTTGCTGTTGTGGAGGTCCCATAATGGGATGGAGCTGTGAGTGCAGAATCTCGTGGTTTACTGGCTTTTTAAGCGTGAAAGTCATCGTTATGCGTCGCTGAAAGCGGTTGTTTTTCGTTGTAATACTTCACAGACGACTAGTTTACAATAGGATAGGGATTCGGGAAGGTATGTCGTCTATTCTTCACCCATCTTCTTTCTTGGTCTCAATCTTGTGAATCTTCAACTTCTGTTCTTCCTGCTTTTTCTCTGCTTCTTACTTGCTTCTTGGTTCTTCTCTGGGCAGGATATGGAAATATTTATTGATAACTAGTCGCTTTGAAGTTCCCCTTTTAGTTTACACATATTTTTCTTGCCAGTGGTGGCTTGCCCAAGCCGTCTTCTCGTCGGGCCGTTTTTTGCTCGCTCCGCTGTGTGGGGGCGTTCCGGGGTTTACAAGCGGTGAAAGTCCAGTGTTTGCTTGTCAGTCCCTGCACCGGTCCCTTCGGCAGTAGATTTACAAGCGCCCTTTGTTGGTCTCACTGTCGTTTCCCTTCTCTCAACACTTCTGCCTTGTAGGAATCGTGTCTTGCTAATTATGTCCTTTCCTTTCTTGATACTTCTCTGGTTGCAACTTGTGGGTCGTTGCATCTGGTTTTCTGCTGGAGTTTTTACAATGGTTCTTACAAAAAGTTTTATTTATAATCATCTAACTTATGTCTAGAACCTACATTGTTTTTCGCCTGCTCAAAAAGCTTTACAAATTTCGGCGCCGTTTCCATGTTACAATTCTAAGATATTTTGAGTCTTAACTTCTACAAAAATCCTCAAATTCGTTTATTTTTATTTTTTGTGTAGTGTGCTGGTGTATAGCATTTTAGTATTTCATCCTGTTAGACTATCTACACTTTATCCCTTCACCCTAATCTATGGTACTATTGGTGTAATTTTGTTTTTTGTTTTTATTGAAACTACTTTCTTTTTCCCACCTTCCTCCCTCTTCATTCTTCTTTCTCCTGACGATCTTATCTGCAACATAATCTTGAAATATTGTGCTGATTATTTACCAGTAATAAAATTAATCTTCAAACGTGTACTGAAAGTGTTTAATACTGCCAGTCGTAGGTAAAAATACCTTTATCTCGTAAAATACCCTCTAATTCTCTTTTACTGTGTTCCGAAATACCTTGAACTTCTTGCAATTTTTTGTCGATTTCTTTATGGACTTCTAATATGAGTTGAGGCGATTCCCCCTTTTGTGCATACCATTCTAATTCTTCATTCTCTTTATCTTGCATCATTCTTAATTGTTTGTTTATAACTGGTATTTCTTCTAATTTTAACTTTTGCTCAAAGAGAAGTGTGACATTCCCGAATGTTACGCTACCTTTCCCCATATCTATTATCGCTCGTCTCTCATTTAAAAAATCTGCACCTATAATCAAATCTACAGTGGTTTAGGTATAATCGCAAAGTTGGCTTCGATCTTTTGACCTTGACATGAAAGAGTTAACCTTTTTTCTCTCGTCACTTCCGCAGCATTGTTTCTAATAGGACCTTACGTGTTTTCAGAACTGGCAATTCCACATTGGCATTACACTGCATGAATAAATTTTCTGAGATCGCAGTCAGCTCACTTCGGCTATCAATTACAATATTGACTGGGATATGCTTTACCATGGCCTTCACAATTGATTGAATTTGAAAGGGTTGGTTCAGTTCTTCTTCTTCTTGCATCAACGAATCCCCCACTGAATCATACATGAGTCTTTTCAGGAATTTTCCTTGTGAATTCGAACTTTCTGTAGGATAAGCTTCGACTGCTACTTCTCTCTCTTTTATTTCCTCTTCTCTATTTCGTCCTTAATTTACGCTTTCTTCAACATCCTCTACTTTTTCCTCATTCTCGTCTATCTTCTCCTTCTTCGTCGCTACTTCCACATAATCGCATCTAAATGATCTAATTATCGCTTCATAACTTCCTTCATTATATACGTTGGGTTGTGTGCCCACTCGTAACTTATTTTCAACTTCTGTCGACTGCGCATTATCCTCATTGAATTCGCTTTCCCTGGTTTCCATCTCAAATAGCTCTGCAATACTCATTACTTCGTCCTTTCCTCCTACATTCGTTGTGCATGCGTCTGGTAATTCATCTTCCTCATCATTATTCTCCCAATTAATTTCGTCCCAACACGATATTGTTATTTTCCTGTCTTCGTTTTCATCTGGTCCCTGCGGATTTGTTTCTTCCTTCTTTTCTTCTCGTGATAAGATTTTTACTTCTCTGTTGAAGGTGCTGAAATTGTCCTGGGTCGGTGCGCCATTCTGTTTGGCATCGGCGCTTAGCTGTCAATTCGAACGTTTATCGGGGTTTCGTGGTCTTACCTCCACCTCTTCTATCTGTATTCTCTTTTCTTGTTCAGCTTGTTGATAGTGGTTTCTTTGTTGATAATTTGTCGGTCTATTGGTTCTCCAGTGCCCGTTCCGGTTGTCGTTATTCACTCTCTAATAGTTATTGCCGTTCCTGGGTGAATTATAGTTATTGCCATATTCTCTCCTAAATCCATAACCGGTTCTTTGTTGAAATCTATTGTCGTTTCTTGGTGCGAAGTTATCACATGGTTCGTAATTATTGTTTCTTCGTACTGTGTCTTGTGGATTCCACTGCTTTTTGCTTTCGTTTTCACGTGCGCTTCGTCTTTTTCTTGCGTCATCTTCCGAAAATATGAACTCTAGTTCCCTTAGAATACCTTTAAATGCTTCGATGTCATTGCCTCCGCGACCTACTAATGATTGCTGGTATTTCAATGGTAGCTTCATCGCGCATAATTTAATCAACTCTCCGACACTGTATGGTACATCTAAGCATTGATTTTTTTTGCCATTAATTCGAAAAATTTCACGGGACTCTTCTCTCCTGAATTTTCAAATTATGGGTTCTGTAATAATTCGTACTTCACTCTGTTCTGTGCTTCGCTGGACCAATATCGTGAGAGAAACTTCTCTCTGAAATCTTCGTACGATCGGCATGTCGCTGCAACATTCTGCATGGTTTCTGCGACTGTTCCTGACATGTGTGCACATATAAAGTCTAATTTGTGTGCTAGCGTCCAGTGTTCTGGTAATCCTACTCGGAATTGATCAATAAAAGTTCGTGGATGTAATTAGTTTCCTTCTCGAAAGTGTTGAAATTTTCTGACTGTGAGGAAATGATCGTTGTCGTACTTCGTCATAGTTCCATATGAAATTCGCGATTCTCCGCCACTTTTGTTTCTCATCATTTCTCCCGTCGTTCTTTCCGGTTGTGGTAAATCCATTGGATATTGTCCACTGTAACTTTCGCCTACCCTTGCGTAGTATCGTTGGAGTGGTACGCAATAATTTTCTCCCATCGGTGGTGAACGGTTAGCTGAATGCATTGTACTGTACTCTTCGCGACCTGGGTTTCCCTTGTCAGGTATTGGTTCGGTATCCTGTCTGGCTAACCTTGCTGCTTCATTGCACGATCCAAACTGTCTTGAAACATATATTTGTGGTTCCGCATGTGTTTGTGATGACGTTTGTTCATCAAGAATTTCGAAACGTGTTTGTTGCAGTGCAGGCTGTCTGATTTGATGTATGTTACTTTCCGCCTGTGATTGGAATCGCAAATGTGTAATATCTTCGTTAATTACTTGTTTTTCCGGTGCTGTTACAGATACGGATGTGGTTGCAGACTCTGTGCTTGTTCGATCCTGGTCACTAGGCTCTTCAATGGTTTGCAACAACTCTGTTCGCAGTTTCTGAAATTGTCGCTTCGTTTGTGCTTCTATTTTGACTATGCGGTTATCATATCTTTTCAGCGCTGCTTTTGTGATACGTTTGTGTAACACACTTTTTTCAACAATTTTACGCGCTGTACCTGCTGCTTGTCTAGTAATTTCGTTTATCTGTTTCTCTAGTTTCTTGACTTCTCGCTGGGTGTTGTTACGTAATGTTTTGATCTCGTCCTGAATGTCATTACGCAATGTTTGTACGTTCGCTTGTACCTAGTCAATGTCTGTTCTCAATTGATTGTGACCTGTTATTAAGTTTCCTATCACTTCTCGAGATTCTTTTGCCTCATCTTCAATATGACTTAGGTGTAACTGAATTTTTTTGTTTTGTTCTTTAATCTCACGGATTTGTCTCGTGGTTTCTGCATTCTGAATTTGAATTTGGTTCGCTATGTCTTTATTTTGCCTTGTCATGGTTTCCGTAATTTGTTGTAATAATTCTGCCAGATTGATGGGTCCTATTCCGTTTTCTTCCGACGTCCTACGCTCTGTGTTTTCGCCTGAGAGTTGGTTCGCAACCGATTGCATTGAACTGTGCTGTGACACGTTTCTGCTCGCATTCCTTGTACTCTGTGGTGAGGGAGCTCTGATTACTTGTACTATGGGTTCTACGTATTCAAGATGCAAGTTAGAATCCTCATCGACTGTCTCTCTACTTTCCTGCTCCTCTGTCGTATGCTGACTTACGTTTTCTATGCCTTGACGTACATTATCCTCGTTATGGTGCGTTATATGTCCTATTTCTCGCGATACTGCATCGTCTGCTGTACTGTCCTCTATTCTCTGTCCATTTTCATGCTGGGTCTCTACCTCAATTCGGTCAAGGTCTCGATCTGTCATTGCTAATCTTTCCGAATCCCTTATTTTCTGCTTTAAAAGCAATTCACGCGACCTACTTCGAGTCAACATGCGCTCAAACGATCTCACGCGTTTCATAAACTTTTTGCACACACGACTTGACAATCAATTCACTTACTTGTTGGGTCAGAACCAACTTGTCAACGATGTATCCGCCACCTGTGCGCTTGCATTGGAGAGAAAACTTAATTCTAACAATATTAAAATTCATCACTTAATTATGCTGTTGTCTCTGCCAGAATGTCTCACTTTTATTGAATACTTTCTTACTATCTATCGCTGCAGCTACTGTTTTCGACTATTTATAACGTTCAAAAAAAATTTTTTTATAACGAAAATTGTCCAACAGGATATTTTTCTGACCTAGTTAGGCATGTGGTCGACCTTCAGTCATGGTATTTTACCATCCTGGCAGGGTCGCCATTTTCTAACATTCTGCGTGGTGTCTGTTTGTTCTATATCGTGTCTCCCTACCACTTTCGCGCAACGACGCTCTGAGCGTGTTTTTTAGGGAATTGACTAGTTTGAACCTGGGACCTGTTGCTGGTAAGGAGACGCCAGACCACACATGACATGTAGAATTCAGAAGAGTTCAGTGAGACTAGCGATGATATAACCAAATACTTAATGATTTCAGCGTCAGCTCCACTGTACTCCCTATAAAATAATCTTAATACTAACTAAATTTAGTGGAAGGGGTTCAAGGCTTTCCTATTTTTAGTTAGCTGGTAAAGTAACGTCGAAAGAGCAGTTACGTTTACCATTGGAAATTTTATTCTACTCACAAAACATCGTTTATAAATTGCACTATTTATAAAAGGAAATGTTTTAATACAGGATGGTAAAAACCGTTTAACAAAAATGTGAACGAATATTCCCTGAATGGGTTTCCAAGTTCTACAAAGGATCAAAGGATGACCTATGCCATATCACATCTATAATCTAGGTTTAAATTAAGTTTCACAAAAGAGAAAACTATCAAAATTGTCTAGAGTGACCCTCAATTACCTTTAATTACTTATCTAACTTGTCGTAAATTACAATGGCTGATGTGACTTCTCAATAACTATATAACAGAAAAATCTTCGCGTTTCAGATTTTTACTTCAAGTGGCAAATGTGAACACCATGAGCTTTAATTGACGATCGACACTAGTATTATGCAAAAAGGGGGATGTAACAGATGAGACTTCTGCAGTTCTGAGTGAAGCTTTACGCGCTGTTATGCGGCATCCCGTGCGTTCATTACCTTGTCAGTGTTCGTCAGGGGGCGGCGGACAGCACAGCTCCGCTCACCTCGCCGTCTCGGAAGCAACTCTCTCCTAACTTCTCCTTACTACAATTTACCGAAGTTGGTTTAAAAAAAAACTATCTGGCTGTGTTTTCATCTGACCAATCAGGGTTTCAATGTTAACCTTAAGCTCCGCCTACAAAAATTCTGTCTATCCAATGAGAAACGTTATACTTTTCATTGTGGGGCAAAGTTTTTAAAGTTTGCAACGTAACAGAGACGCGAAAAAGTCTCACGCTAAAACCTGCAGCTGGTGTGGCCCTTTTAGTGTTATCGTAAGATCTATACTGTTCTTCTGGAGGTCTCTATCTATTAACATGGGCTGGGGGGTGGTCCTGACGTAACAGAGACGCGAAAAAGTCTCACGCTAAAACTTGCAGCTGGGGTGGTCCTAGTGGTTAGCTGGCGACGTGGGTGTCCAGTCCGTCCCTTATCGTAGGGCCTATTAGCTTAACACGGTTCTGCTCTCGGCTTCTGTTCTCGTTTCTCCCCTTGGAACTGCGTCTGTCTCACAGTGGGAAGGTATGACATGCATTTAGGCATTCTTGTGTTAGTCTGTGGTATTCCATTTGCTCACTCGTTACTCGTATTACTTTGGTTAATTTAATGTCACGATTTATTCGTAGCTATGTGACATACTACTGAATTTGCTTATCATGTCACTGTTTCCATGGAAGGTGTTGGATTTGCCTGACACCTTACATATCACCACCCTTTGAACTTAATTTTTGCACTGAATTTAGGCAATGACTGAATCGTTGTCTAATTCAGTCAAAATTATTCCTTTATCTAAATTATGTTGCATACTGTTCAGCCACATTATTCTGGTTCTATGCTAGTTTGTATTACTAATTTATATTTTTATATTCTTCTACATTATTCTCAAAAATGACAAGAAGAGAATAGTTTTATGCTATTATTAATTTTTAATTATTTTCTTTCTTTCTTTATTTACGTGTGAAGTTTGTTTTTTAAGAAGTTTGTTATCGAAAGTGAGGAGTCTTTCACATCGATTTTCTTAGAAATATATTTTTTTTATAAATGTAGTAATTAAGTAAAATCTATTCCTAACACATTTTCTAAATATCATGTACAAGTAAAATGTTTTTGTTTCTAGACGCTCATTTCAAAATTGTTACACTAACAAATAAGAATTATTTCCAAGAATTGCTTTGACAAAGAAATATACATACACAAGTATTGAGATATTATCCTAACAAATGGTACAAATGTTAAAAAAAAAGGGAAAACATCCATCAAGATAATTTTTTATTCTTTGTTTTTATAAGGAGAAAATAAGTAAAATATAATTTTTCTTTTATTTTTATGAGGAGAAAATAAGTGGCATATAGTTTTAGTGTTTATTATGCCTTACTTTTGTTCTTTATATACTGTCCATTTCAGAACTAATGATTTATTTTTATCGATAGTCTATTTTTTACTTAAGTCCATAGTCAATGACTGTTATTTTGTAGTTTATTAGCTGTCTAGTGTGCTTAACTTATTTAGTTTTTCACACATTTCTTTTGCACAATTCCTACATCACATAATTTGATTTAACACATTCACACAATCCTATGAATGTTTAAGCATGAGGTTGGCGAATGTTTTTGCATGAAGGTGGTGGACTTGAGCGAGATGGATGTGGGCAAGTATTTGATGTACAGCTTCGTTAGTCATTCCTTGTTGGCTTTGCAAGTGTGTGTTGCTGTTGTGGAGGTCCCATAACGGAATGCAGCTGTGAGTGCAGAATCTCGTGGTTTACTGGCTTTTTAAGCGTGAAAGTCATCGTTATGTGTCGCTGAAAGCGGTTGTTTTTCGTTGTAATACTTCGCAGACGACTAGTTTACAATAGGATAGGGATTCGGGAAGGTATGTCGTCTATTCTTCACCCATCTTCTTTCTTGGTCTCAATCTTGTGAATCTTCAACTTCTGTTCTTCCTGCTTTTTCTCTGCTTCTTACTTGCTTCTTGGTTCTTCTCTGGGCAGGATATGGAAATATTTATTGATAACTAGTCGCTTTGAAGTTCCCCTTTTAGTTTACACATATTTTTCTTGCCAGTGGTGGCTTGCCCAAGCCGTCTTCTCGTCGGGCCGTTTTTTGCTCGCTCCGCTGTGTGGGGGCGTTCCGGGGTTTACAAGCGGTGAAAGTCCAGTGTTTGCTTGTCAGTCCCTGCACCGGTCCCTTCGGCAGTAGATTTACAAGCGCCCTTTGTTGGTCTCACTGTCGTTTCCCTTCTCTCAACACTTCTGCCTTGTAGGAATCGTGTCTTGCTAATTATGTCCTTTCCTTTCTTGATACTTCTCTGGTTGCAACTTGTGGGTCGTTGCATCTGGTTTTCTGCTGGAGTTTTTACAATGGTTCTTACAAAAAGTTTTATTTATAATCATTTAACTTATGTCTAGAGCCTACATTGTTTTTCGCCTGCTCAAAAAGCTTTACAAATATCGGCGCCATTTCCATGTTACAATTCTAAGATATTTTGAGTCTTAACTTCTACAAAAATCCTCAAATTCGTTTATTTTTATTTTTTGTGTAGTGTGCTGGTGTATAGCATTTTAGTATTCCATGCTGTTAGACTATCTACACTTTATCCTTCACCTTAATCTATGGTACTATTGGTGTAAATTTTTTTTTGTTTCTATTGAAACTACTTTCTTTTTCCCACCTTCCTCCCTCTTCATTCTTCTTTCTCCTGACGATCATATCTGCAACATAATCTTGAAATATTGTGCTGATTATTTACCAGTAATAAAATTAATCTTCAAACTTGTACTGAAAGTGTTTAATACTGCCAGTCATAGGTAAAAATACCTTTATCTCGTAAAATACCCTCTAATTCTCTTTTACTGTGTTCTGAAATACCTTGAACTTCTTGCAATTTTTTGTCGATTTCTTTATGGACTTCTAATATGAGTTGAGGCGATTCCCCCTTTTGTGCATACCATTCTAATTCTTCATCCTCTTTATCTGACACATTGATGTTATATTCAGCTATTCAACACCAGATGCAAATGTTGAACATAAAATTAATTCAGAAAGTGACTTGGGATTTCAACTACTTGATTGATAACAGATTTAGTCGATTAGCACAAAATTTATTTTAACTCCAGACCTTCAATCATCACATTACATGACTCTCCTATTGGGCAGTGGTAATAAATTGCGTTTACGTGGAGTAAAGCGCGATAAATCAAAATTAATTTGTATCAACTGAGCCAGGCATAATGTGAAGTGCGAGAAGAATTCCCCAATACACAGCCCATGAAACCCTCATGGAAACTTTGCTGATGTGAATCGAGAAATTAATCAGTGGCCTAATTCAAGCTGGAGTGGGTGCAATATCACCGAATTCAGCATGGTGGGACGTTGTCATTGTGAATTCACTCCTAGCTATCTTGTTCAGTACATAGCTGCACCAAAACTTTCTATCTCCAAGCTAAATCGTTCCATTTGCTAAGTCCTAAACTGCAGAGGTGCTCACTCTTTCTCAGGCAAGCTGAGTAAAGAACGCCACGTCCACACTCTAGGCAAACTGGGAACAGAAGACCTCTACAGAGACTTCTCCCAGTCCACTCTTTACCTTGGTTTTCCCTCCAGCAAAATCACTTGCGCCAATTGCAGCGTAAGTCACGTTAATTATGTGCCGCTTCCCAGTGCCGACCAATGCTTGCTCTGGGAAGTGAACAAATTCTCACAAAGTTTCCCTTCCTCTCAACTTCTGCTATTTAGCTCCTCCGAGGCCACCCATCAAGGTTAGCATCTGCACAAAACACCAATTTTTCTGGAATTCTGACTCCCAGGAGAGTACTTCAAATTCCTTGGCCTACGTTGCCATCGGAGGCCGGCGTATTTCATTCTGTCGATCTTCAGCTGATTTACTTCAGACTCTGCAGACCGTGAATTCAGCGTGAAGTTGCTATAGTCACGAACATGCATATTTTGGCCTCTGTTGACCGCTCCACCGTAGCTTTGCACGGCTTTCTCGCATGTATCACTGAAAACGGGACGACGGACATTTATCAACAGGTGTACAAGTTCTCCGTCTGATTCCCGGTACTCCAGCATGGGGTCAACCAGCCACCACTATCACTTATCTTAAGGCAGCTGGAGGCCGCACCCCGTTACTGCTTTCTCAGAGCTTGAGCCGCCCTGTGCTGCCTATTGTCGCTTCCCTTCACCGCTCCCCAGCTGGCCACCGTCAACTCTGAATACTTCCCTGGCATAACCTAGCCTCCAGTAAATAAATCGACGCGTTTCCACAAAGTTTTCATGTCATGTGAATTACTTTAAAACCATCATCTGACTTTAATTATTCCAATACATCCATACTATAACCTCTACAAGATGCATTGTGCCTTGTCAGTCATTTTTGTTCAGCCCTACTGTTCGCTCAATGTGAGTTAGGTGATCTTTAATGACTTCGTGTAAGGGGCAGAGTTCTTGCCATCTTACAAAGTGTAAAAGGATAGCAAATTAAGGAAATGAGACCTGGGAGACTTGAAGGTTCCAGAGGTTTCTGAGAGTTTCAGAAGCACCATTAGGCAACGTTTTATTGAAAGAGAGAAAAGGAAGCGGTAGTCATGCGACACCATGAGCTGTATGATATGTTCCAAAACGCCACGTATAAAACCCAGATTTTTTCTGCGGCTCATACCTCTGCTTCTGTTGATGATGGAAAGGTAGGGTCAGGTGTTTTGGATGGCCCTTGGGCTAGGAACTATTTGTATACCCCACAGAAGGATCGTCTTACTGTAACCATTCTACAGTGCAGGGTCGGTTTTTGAACGTTATACACTTCCTCCAGCTTAGCCAAATGGAGCAATCTGTTGGTTATTTTTGCATTAGATGTGGTTTACGGTGCGCCTTAAGGAGCTTATGGAGCCACCAATTATTTCATGGGCGATTCTTCTGCATCAAATGGTTCAAATGGCTCTGAGCACTATGGGACTTAACATCTGAGGTCATCAGTCCCCTAGAACTTAGAACTACTTAAACCTAACTAACCTAAGGACATCACACACATCCATGCCCGAGGCAGGATTCGAACCTGCGACCGTAGCAGTCCCGCGGCTCCGGACTGAGCGCCTAGAACCGCTAGCCCACCGCGGCCGGCTCTTCTGCATCAACCAATGGTAAATATTAGTGGTTACTGACATGTCAATAGGGATACAGAAACGTGCAATGCACTGAGAGACGTACGGAGTATCCCATAGTATAGTTGTAATGCCATTGTTAGGTTTAAGTTTTTCTTGCAAGCGCACAGGTTGCTTGCACAGCGTTGTTAAGTTGGTTCTGTCACAACTGGTAAGTGACGATCGTACAGTCTTGTTATTGTGTCAAGGGAGTTAGGAACAGGAGAGAAAGGGTGAAAGAATAATTTTAGAAGCGAGTAAGATCGCATGAATCGCATGATTACGCGAAATAGGGCGCGTCAGTTGAAATTGCAAAGACGGGAATCAGAGGGATTAGCAATGCCAGATCGAGACCTTGACAAAATTGAGACTGACATCCAGCAAGATAACGTACGGGAACCTCAGGACATGGCAATAGACGGCACAATGATGCGAGAAATAGATCTAGGGGTGCAGCAGGATGTAAATACCGAGCAACAAGGTGAAGTAAGTGGAGACCAATACAGTGCGGAAGTGCAACAAGATGAGGAACCTCTTGAATACATAGAATCCATAGCACATGTAATAAGACCTGCCTCACAACCAAGTACAGGCAATACAAGTCGAAATGTGTCACCGCATGATTCACTGCAGTCAGTTGCACATAGACACGAGAATGTAAACGCAAAACGAAGCGCGCTGGAAGAAGAGGTAGTAGGACCCGTCAATTTGTCGGAAATTCTCCAGCAATTAACGCGCACCATAACGATACAAAATAGAGAGATGAAACAACAGATACGTGAGCAGAATGAGCAGAGTGCGGGAACAGCGAAACAATTGCATGAGATCAAACAACACATTAGGGAAGAGGCAAAAAATCGCGATATGTGATCGAAAATTTAATAATAGGTCACACGCAGTTAGGACCAGATATTGACAAGGTCCAAGTGGACGTACAGACATTGTGGGATGACACCGAGACCGAAACAAAAACGTTGCGTGTTGGCATTCAGGGTGAAATTAAAACACTGTATGACGACACCAAAACATTACGTGATGACAAAGCATTACATGACGATGCCCACGCTGAAATTGCAAAGGTAATGCAATTACACGCCAAGCAGCAGGCACAGCACGACGAATAGTTGAAGATAGTGTGTTGCAAAAACGCATCGCGAAAACGGTTCTCAAGAGGTATGATACTCGCATCGTGCGAATAGAAGCAAAAACGAAGAATCAATTAGAATAACTCAGAGAAGAAGAGTTGCGAACTATACAAGAGTGAAGTGATTAAGATCGGAAAGGCTCTGAACCCGTAACAACTTCCGAGTCAATAACGCTACCAGAAAGGAAAGAAGTTTCACAATGAATGAAAAAAGATAGCACGCAAATACAACTCCAGTCACAGGCGGAGAAGAAATTACACGATAGCCGACCACCTGCGATGCCACAGGCACGTTTAGAATTTCGTCGCTAGCTGTGAGAATTTAGTTGTTGGTCTATGGACGCAGCGTAATACAGTTTTTATAAAATGAGGTGATGAATGATACTGCAGCTCAAGGGTAAAGCAACTTGAACAAATTTGTAAGGTAATGAAATTCTGTATATTTATTTTTAAAGTATGCAGCAATGGGATGTATGGATTCCGCTGAGTTTTACAATATTGATTCTTGAATGTAAGAAGCAGGTATTTTGCATCAGATTTAATGTATAGGTTGACTAGGTGTACCCGATTTGTAATATTTTCTGTGTTTTATAATCCTGATACAGAAAAGTTAAAGTTTGGAATCTGTTTTGTCAAACGATGTCAGACTTTTTGTCATGTAACAGTCCAATTGTCTTTAATTTCGACAGTAAGTGAGAATTATAGAATAGTTGAGAAGTTCACTGATTTTCAAGATAATGTAAAATTTTTCATATCAGATTTTGTGATTTTGATTACAATTTTCAGACTGAAGCAATTGATCTTAGGATATCCCCTTGTCACTACCTCATCCTCTTATATGTCGTGTTTTTTTGAACCTAATGAATATTTTTTAAAGAAACCATTTTCCAATCAGAGTCTGAAAAATATTTATGTGAAAGAATCAGAAAAGTGCTAATGTTTGTAACAGTTTCAATGCGGGCAGCATTGTACAGCGCTGAGCCAATATCCAGTGTTTTCACTAAACATTTGCAAGGTTATTTATTCATCAACCAGTCTACTGATATTATTTATTGTTGTTGTTGTTGTGGTCTTCAGTCCTGTGACTGGTTTGATGCAGCTCTCCGTGCTACTCTATTCTGTGCAAGCTTCTTCATCTCCCAGTACTTACTGCAACCTACATCCTTCTGAATCTGCTTAGTGTATTCACCTCTACAATTTATACCATCCACGCTGCCCTCCAATACTAAATTTACGATCCCTTGATGCCTCAGAACATGTCCTATCAACCGGTCCCTTCTTCTTGTCAAGTTGTGCCACAAACTCCTCGTCTCCCTAATTATATTCAATACCTCCTCATTAGTTATGTGATCTACCCATCTAATCTTCAGCATTCTTCTGTAGCACCACATTTCGAAAGCTTCTATTCTCTTCCTGTCCAAACTGTTTATCGTCCATGTTTCACTTCCATACATGGCTACACTCCATACAAATACTTTCAGAAACGACTTCCTGACACTTAAATCTATACTCGATGTTAACAAATTTATCTTCATCAGAAATGCTTTCCTCCTCTCTATTTCCACCATCATCAGTTTTGTTGATCCCCAAATAGCAAAACTGCTTTACTGCTTAAAGCGTCTCATTTCCTAGTCTAATTCCCTCAGCATCACCTGACTTAATTTGACTACATTCCATTATCCTCGTTTTGCTTTTGTTGATGTTCATCTTATATCCTCCTTTCAAGACACTGTCCATTCCGTTCAACTGCTCTTCCAAGTCCTTTGCTGTCTCTGACAGAATTACAATGTCATCGGTGAACTCAAAGTTTTTATTTCTTCTACATGAATTTTAATATCTGCTCCCAATTTTTCTTTTGTTTCCTTTACTGCTTGCTCAATATACAGATTAAATAACATCGGGGAGAGGCTACAACCCTGTCTCACTCCTTTCCCAACCACTGCTTCTCTTTCATGCCCCTCGACTCTTATAACTGCCATCTGCTTTCTGTACAAATTGTAAATAGCCTTTAGCTCCCTGTATTTTACTCCTGCCACATTTAGAATTTGAAAGAGAGTATTCCAGTCAACATCGTCAAAAGAAGTCTACAAATGCTAGAAACGTAGGTTTGCGTTTCCTTAATCTTTCTTCTAAGATAAGTCGTAAGGTCAGTATTGCCTCACATGTTCCAACTTTTCTATGGAATCCAAACTGATCTTCCCCGAGGTCGGCTTCTACCAGTTTCTCCATTCGTCTGTAAAGAATTAGCGTTAGTATTTTGCAGCTGTGACTTATTAAACTGATAGTTCGGTAATTTTCACATCTGTCAACACCTGCTTTCTTTGGTATTGGAATTATTATATTCTTCTTGAAGTCTGTGGGTATTTCGCCTGTCACCTACATCTTGCTCACCAGATGGTACAGTTTCGTCAGGATGTTGTCTACTCCCGGGGACTTGTTTCGACTCAGGTCTTTCAGTGTTCTGTCAAACTCTTCACGCAGTTTGTTATCTCCCATTTCATCTTCATTTACATCCTCTTCCATTTCCATAATATTGTCCCCAAGTACATCGCCCTTGTATAGACCCTCTATATACTCCTTCCACCTTTCTGCTTTCCCTTCTTTGCTTAGAACTGGGTTTCCATCTGAGCTCTTGATAGTCATACAAGTGGTTCTCTTTTCTCCAACGGTCTCTTTAATTTTCCTGAGGGCATTATCTATCTTACCCCTAGTGAGATAAGCCTCTACATCCTTACATTTGTCCTCTAGCCATCCCTGCTTAGCTATTTTGCACTTCGTGTCGATCTCATTTTTGAGACGTTTGTATTCCTTTTTGCCTGCTTCATTTACTGAATTTTTATATTTTCTCCCTTCATCAGTTAAATTCAATATTTCTTCTGTTACCCAAGGATTTCTACTAGCCCTCGTATTTTTAGCTACTTGATCGTCTGCTGCCTTCACTACTTCATCCCTCAGAGTTACTCATTCTTCTTCTACTGTATTTCTTTGCCCCATTCCTGT
Organism: Schistocerca nitens; assembly: GCF_023898315.1. Classification (NCBI taxonomy): domain Eukaryota; kingdom Metazoa; phylum Arthropoda; class Insecta; order Orthoptera; family Acrididae; genus Schistocerca; species Schistocerca nitens. The sequence continues at coordinate 667,452,388 of NC_064618.1, forward strand.
CAATTGTTCCCTTATGCTCTCCCTGAAACTCTGTACAACCTCTGGTTGTCAGTTTATTCAGGTCCCATCTCCTTAAATTCTCACCTTTTTGCAGTTTCTTCAGTTTTAATCTACAGTTCATAACCAATAGATTGCGGTCAGAGTCACATCTACCCCTGGAAATGTCTTACAATTTAAAACCTGGTTCCTAAATCTCTGTCTTACCATTATATAATATATCTGATACCTTTTAGTATCTTCAGGATTCTTCCATGTATACAATCTTCTTTCATGATTCTTGAACCAAGTGTTAGCTATGATTAAGTTATGCTCTGTGCAAAATTCTACCAGACGGCTTCCTCTTTCATTTCTTACCCCCAATCCATATTCACCTATTATGTTTCCTTCTCTCCATTTTCCTACTCACGAATTCCAGTCACCCATGACTATTAAATTTACGTCTCCCTTCACTACCTAAATAATTTCTTTTATCTCATCATACATTTCATCAATTTCTTCATCATCTGCAGAGCTAGTTGGCATAAAACTTGTACTACTGTAGTAGGCGTGGGTTTCGTGTCTATCTTGACCACAATAATGCGTTCATGAAGCTATTTTTCGGCCGGCATTGCACTCCGCCGTGCCAAGTTTGAATATTTTCTATGCCTACTGTGGAGAGAACAGAATACCAACATTACATACGTTGCGACTCTAGATCTAGGGAAAATTTATTTCATTGTTTATTTGCACAGGTAATTTTATCAGTTTATTGTACAGGGCCACAGAACTCAGTGCTCACGAGACTGGGTGTAATTTTTTTTTTTGGATTACAGTAAAACTGATTAAGCACACCATCTGCTCATCAACACATCACACAGTAAATATGTATGGCTAACATTACGCATTCCACATTCATTGCCAAATGAAACAAATTTTTTTAAAGAACGTTACAACCGTAAGGAAGTTTCAGCATTTCCATGAAGGAAACCCACTGCATCCACGGACCTTTATTGATGAATTCAGAGTAGGACTACCAGAGCATTGGACATTAGCACACAAACTAGACTTTATATGTGCCCATATGTCTGGAACAGTAGCAGAAACGATGCAAAACGTAAAAGCTACATGTCGATCATATAAAGATGTAAGAGATGGGTTTCTCTCATGCCATTGTTCGAGTGAAGCGCAAAATAGGGTGAAGTATGAACAACTCCAAAATCCATACTTCGAGAAATCCAGAGAGAAGAGCGCTGTAAAATTTTTCGAAGAAAAATGAATGTGGGGATGCGCCTTACAGCGCTGGAGAATTGATTAAATTGTGTTCCATGAAGGTGCCACTAAAATACCAACAGTCATTGGTAGGGCGTGGAGGCAATGACGCGGAAGCCTTCTAGGGAATTTTGAGAGAACTAGAATTCATATTCTCCGAAGATGAGGCAAGAGAAAAGCGAAACTCGCTCGGAAACGTGAATGAAAGACCGCGAAATGCGCCGGAGACCGTACGAAGGATTGTCAACTATTACAAACCGCGTGAAAACTTCGCGCCGAGAAATGACAATCGATTCCAACAGAGAGATGCGTACGGATACGGAACAAGAAATGGCAACGGTTATCCACCCAGGAATGACAATAATTGCTACAGGGGGAATAACGGTAATCGCATTGGGCATTGGAGGACAAACAGGCCGACAAATTACCAGCAACGAAACCCGTGTCACCAAGGCGAACAAAGATAAGAAGGACCGAAAGAAGGCGTTGAGATAAGGCCACCAAACCCCAATAAACGTTCGAATTGACGAGAAAGCGCGCCCAAGTCAAGGAGAACAGCACACCTATCCATGCAAGCAGCAGCAGCGTAACGAGAGAAATGTACCCCTTATCACGAAAGGTGAAAGATGAGGGAACAGAACCGTAGGGACCGAAAGAAGCTGAGATACCGTAAACATCAGGTTAGACAGGAATTAGCTGGGAGGATTTCACGGAAAACGGACTACCGGAACAAAATGAAGGAGGCGTAACGGAAGTCGAGTTGATAGGCAAAGTAAGCATTGCCGAGTTATTTGATACTGAAACTAGGGGAAGCCGATTCCAAGAGGATAACGTACCGTCGAGAGACATAAACATTTTGTCACAAAATGAGGAAATAGGATCGCAAGGATCAAACTAGGGCAATAAAACAACAGAATCTGATTGGGACGGAATTAATTTTGAGGATACTGACGAAGAGAAACAACTACCGAAGGCAGCAGACTGGGAGAAGAGAATAAAGACGAAGCAATCAGAATTGCAGAGTTATTTGAGACCGAGACCCGGGAAAACGAACTCAAGGAGGATAATGCGCAGTCGACGAAATTTGAAAATAAATTACAAATGAGCACAGGTCCCAATATGTACAATGATGTAAATTACAGAGATATAATAAGGACATTTAGATGCGATTATTTGGGAGTTTCCACGAAGAAAGAAGAGGCACATGTAATTGATCTGAGGGAAGTCGGCGTTTAATGTGGAGAAGAAATTGTTTAAGAGAGAGAGAGATAGTGTCGAGGCATATCCGACAGAAGGTTCGAACTCACAGGTAAAAATCCTGAAACGACTCACGTATGATTCAATAGAGGATGCTTTAATGCAGGGACGTGAGGAACAACAGAGCAAACTGGTCGAGATTCAATCAGCTGTGAAGGCCATGGTAGCAAAAAAAATCCCAATTAATGTAGTTATAGACAGCGGAAGCGAGCTAACCGCGATTTTGGAGAACTTATTTAACCAATGGAATGCTAATGAAGAATTAACGATCTTGAAAAAGAAGAAGATTAAAGTGAAGGGTCATACTGCTGATATCAATAAATAAACAAGGTTAAGATTTTCGTGCCAAGATCAAAAGACCGAAGCCAATTTCGTTTCAGAATCATGGCATTTTTATTACTGAGTTTCATCTTTATGCTCTTTCCTAGCTTTCTCTCATGGTAAAGTGCCATGGAGGTTTCATTATGGTTACTTATGCTTTTCTGAATAATTTTACTTATGTTGTGTGCTAAGACAGCCTGTTCAGTGTTATTTAGGTCAGCTAAATCAGTTGCTTTTTTAGTATTATGATGAGGTTTTTGATGTTATTGTTACTTAATATGTGTTTTACATTGTGTTTTAGCGCTTTCCTGAGTAGATGTTGTTCTTTTCCACTGAAGGTGATATCAGTTTGGTTAATGACTCTTTCATAAAACTGTGTTTTATTGTATGGTTGGTGTTCCTTTTGCTGATGCAGTTTTAGTTGCAGGGCTTCTAATTTCTTTTGGTGCCTGTGTGTGGTTTCAGTTTGCATTTTGTTTACAATACTTTCAACATGTTCTTCAGCAGCTTTTAGTTCTAATGTGTGTAGTGTATTAGCTAGTTGTAAATTTGTGTTATAACAGAACTTAAGGGGCTCCGGAAAGGCTCAAAATCATGAAAAGTTCAATTTTTACTTTTTTGCGTTTTCTGAATCTGCAGACTATTACCTTTTAATAGATATATAATTTATTCAATTCCGAAGACTACAACTATTTTTAAATTTTTTTTGAAATGTGTTCTACATGGGCGTGACCCACTGTGGCGCTGTTAAACTGCTGTCAAACGGTGCTATTATTAACGTCCGTGTTCATCAGGTACATTTTAGTGATGTCAGATAAAGTATGTGTTGTGGCTAACCTGTGATGGTTCAATATATATCGCTGGTGTGATTGTCGATTGTTTCATGTTTATTTACTCTGTCGTTATCTCGAAAATATTCGTAATTAATTCTTTTTCTTGAGTCTCTGTTTTGTTGAAGTATAATAATGAGTAAAAGTAAAGTTATTAGAAATCCTCTGAAGGCTTTTAAGAAAAGGAGAAATGTTGGAAAGCCAAAGGTATGTGTTATTACTGTAAACAATAAAGACGATAACCAAGTGAGTGAACCTAACCTCTCAAGTACACCTGCCCATAGCAGTCAAAGTGGGAAAGAAAATACTTCACAGAAGAAGCTTGGTTCAATGAGTGAAAACTATGAATGTTTTATGGGCGAATCGGATGTGAATGAAATATTTGATATGTCTGTTCTCAAAGGAATTTTTTCAAACTGTGTAAGATGTATTCATTGTAGTGAAGTTGGTCTGGAACTCTCCATAATAAAGCACGTAGGACTTGCTAGTGAAATACAACTGAAATGTGATAAGTGTTCATACATGACCACCTTTTGGAACAGTGTTGCAGTAACTGCAACTGAAGAAAATGGTAGCAAAATCTACGAACACAACAACGAGCGATGCTTGCTTTAGACAAGGAACGCCTTCGGGCTGCAGACAGGGCTGTAAAGAGTCTAGAAATACAAGCAAGAGTAAACAGGAGGAGGAACAAGAGGAAGCTGGAGGAGGAGTTTGCAGAGGATGAAGATAATCCATCCTATGGACCTGGAATGCACTAAAAAGTTAATCCAATCTTTGTCGCTCGATTCCCAAAACTTTTATTTTCTCATACTAATTACATGTTTTCTAAGGATCTTCCAAACATATTTGTTTCAAACTTTCAGTAAATGTTACACAGTACCTTCTGCATAATTTAACACAGCCTTTTTCCAAAAAACTGTATATTTTTGAATATATAAATAAAAAATTGCAAAAAATGTTGTGAATTTTCATTGCAATTGAAAAAAAAAATCATCTTTAATAACTGAACTAAAATTTTGTAAAATCCCTGTGTTAAGTTGTAGCCCATATTCCAATAAATAATCTGTAAAAAGTTCAACTTCCTACCTCAAATACTTTGTGAGGAAAGATGTAATTTATAAGCGTTATTTTAACGTTGCAAGTATAGGGCGTTCCGGAGCCCCTTAATAATATCTTCTTTCTTCTTATACTGAGATTTTACTTCTGAATTCATCCACATTACCTCACATTTCCTTTTTGAAATCTCGGCTGCAGCAGACTTGTTTTTGATCTTCACTTTGACATAATTAGGACGAAAATCACACGCTATTCATTCTTTGGTGAACTTAATACTAGCACTGGCTTTCATGAGTTTTGTAATTCCTGTATAAGTATACTGCTGTAGTGGGTGGGTGCCAGGAGATGCCATATTAAAACTCGTCCGAGCTTTTCAAATGATTTATTTTTTCCACTACAGAGCTTTGTTGACCTCGGTCCACGTCACAGGCCTCGCATTGCTGAGGTAGCACCCCAGCGGCCTGAGCAACGCACTGTGAAGAGCTGGCCTTGTACGCCAGCTGCAGAGTTCAAATTACGTCAGGATGGCTGTGCTAGCAGCCAACTCAGTGGTCACCGTCCCCGTTGACTCCACGCTACTCTGCCGGGAGCCGTAGGCCGGCCGCGCTGCTGCTTCTTCCTTGGCTGGCGTAGCTGGGAATGCGGCGGCAATGACCGCTCCTGTTCCGGCGTCCGAACCTGCGGCCCTCACCTTGTAAGTCTCCGGTGTTTGTCGGAAGCCGAGACGACTGTCCGCGGTAGCGAGTCGAAGAGTGGCCCGCCCTGGCTGGCTGCGGACTCTGCGTCGGCCTCAGAGGCTCGAACCAACAACCCGCAGTGGACTGGGACGCTGTCGCCCAATCTGATGCCGCGTGTCACGGGTAGTGTGACATGCCCCGCCGTCCAGGAGAGCTGCCACACTTGAATGAATCTCGTTAGAAAATGGCAACTATTTATACTCGGCTTCGCAGCTCTGTTTTGCTAACGCATCGCTCCGAGTCACGTACGCCCCACTCCCCGGTTGCGCCAGTGGGCCCCTTAGCTTATGACATGCGAACCGCTGCGTTTACGCTTTTCAGCGGTTCGATGGTCCCTGTGGCCTCCATTCCACTTCGCAACCGCTGGTCAGCATAACTTACTGCAATCCAGCCCACACCCGACTGTAACTTGTGCTCAAAATATCGCACAAAACCAATTTCCACTATCTTACACCGTGGTGCCGCTACATTATTCCCCTCTTCGTAAAGACCCGGTCCCCGGGCGTCCTTTAACTAACTCTTAAACTTGTTTGGATTGGCACCTATCACACGCTGACTTACTATGGAAAACTTAAATGAAGTCTAGTTCCCTTTTTAAACCAATGACATGAAAGAAAACGTAAAAATTCCTTACTGGACGCCCACTGCTTGATCAACCCCTTTCCTACTCGTCTCACACCCTCGGTATCCAATCTACTGGGACTTGGACTACCCTTGGTTCCCTTTTGGAATTAGCTCTCCGCCTGATCAGAAAGAAAACAACACATAACAAAGTTAAGGCTGCGATGACACTTGGCACAGAGATGCTCAAAGTGATCGTTATTTGCCGTTGCCTTTCCCTACAATGCGCGACATGTTGAACATGCTGTTCAGCGCTGATATGCGCCCCTCTTGGTCTGAAATGAATTACTTTACGGATCTCAACAGACCCGGCTCCTGAGTTTGATTTAACAAGGTCAGATTCTGGTTTGGCAAAAACTCTAAAGTGGTTTCTGGCCAGTTCATGCTGTGGCCGCATAACATTCAATTGTGTGACTCCTGAAATTAACGCTGGCAGATGGAAGGTTGGTCCTCTTACGTTACACTTAGTTCCATTGATTAAAATTCCGCTCCCCTCGAGCTCTACACGTTTTGCTTCCGTAAACACTCCTTGCTCAAAACAACTTGCTACTACTATCAAATTCTCGTAGGTGGAGAAGATCCAATGCATCCCAACTCGTTGCAAGTTCAATTTTGGTTAAACTATGTCCATTGGACAGTCTATTCCTTTCCCTTCTGGCTAAAAATAACTGCACCGTGCATGTGTCCCATATTTGTAGCTTCACAGATTTTCCTCCAACATTCACTATTTTTGATCCAAACTCAACACTGATTGTGTGACTACTTTCATCCTTAAATTTACATTATATGAACTGTTGCAATAAACACGACATTCCTTACCCAGAACTGACGATAACTAAAAATTTAAACAGGAAATCGTACGAATCTGACATCGCTCTACACATATTTTTTATGGCTTTGACGAAAAATTTAGTCCGACGTATTTATTTCTCCAATAACACTCCACATACATCACACGCTACACTTCCCTTTTCAGTGATCTGAGGACAGGGATCACCATCACCATTCCTCCCTCTTCAAAAGACTGCTGCCCCTAGCAGGCTCACAATACTCGAAAACACATATAAAATACAATGCCTAATTAATCTACACAAACCCAATGATACATGTCAAGAAAACAAAAAACAAAACCACAAATACGCTACTACTCTCTAGAACGCAAAGCATACGGTACTTCATGCTGCACTCTATCTTCCTGGTTTTCTCTGCGCTTAGCACCTCTCTTGAGTCTCTTTTTCTTCCTCTTTCCTTCCTGTGACACGCTTGGAATCACATCCGGGCAACCCTTAAATGGCCGTAATCGTACAACATGTACTATCGTCGTTCTAGTTGGCAGCTGAAGCTTCACATTAACGGGATATGTGGTTTCAACAACTTGGTATGGCCCTTGATACCTCGTGACGAACTTCTTCGTTTTCCCTTTTTGCGTATAGGGGCTGGGCAGCATTACCCATTGCCCCACCATATACTGCGGTAAACTTCATTTCCGCTTTACTGGGTCTTCCTGCCTTTCCAAAGCCTGTTCCCAGATGGTGTTCGCCTAAAAGGTCCTAAGATATCAATTCCCAGGAAAGGTAATGGACATGTTGCTTCCGGTAATGGTTGCAGCTGTGTTTCCGACTCAAATCTGCTCACTGCGCACATGGTGTGCAATTCTTGACTTACTGATTCACATCTCCTTTCCTACCTCTCCACTAATACCTCTCTACCACTCTCCTATTCGTCGCTCTACACCCTCCATGACCGGATAACACGTGATCATGTGCTTCCTTTAAAACCTCATCCCTCAATTTCGCTGGCACTACTACCCTTGGCCCTAGCTTCGTTTCCTTGCACAGAAGACCGTCGTACAAATTAAACTGTGGCTGTGCCCGATACAATTTACAATCGTTGTCCGCGTCCTGTAATTTTTGCCATACTGCTAGGTCATAACCTATGACTTCCACTTTTTCCACCTTCCTACTTAGTGCATCCGCATTACCGTGCTTCTTCCCAGGCTTGTGCACCATTTCGTAGTCGAATTCACTAAGCCTCACAGCCCATCTAGCGAGTCTAGTAGACAGATCCTTCAAGCCCAACAACCACTTCACTGCAGCACGATCTGTCACTAAGAAAACACCCTAATGCTTGATTCGATGCATCGCATGCTAGTACACTCCTGGAAATGGAAAAAAGAACACATTGACACCGGTGTGTCAGACCCACCATACTTGCTCCGGACACTACGAGAGGGCTGTACAAGCAATGATCACACGCACGGCACAGCGGACACACCAGGAACCGCGGTGTTGGCCGTCGAATGGCGCTAGCTGCGCAGCATTTGTGCACCGCCGCCGTCAGTGTCAGCCAGTTTGCCGTGGCATACGGAGCTCCATCGCAGTCTTTAACACTGGTAGCATGCCGCGACAGCGTGGACGTGAACCGTATGTGCAGTTGACGGACTTTGAGCGAGGGCGTATAGTGGGCATGCGGGAGGCCGGGTGGACGTACCGCCGAATTGCTCAACACGTGGGGCGTGAGGTCTCCACAGTACATCGATGTTGTCGCCAGTGGTCGGCGGAAGGTGCACGTGCCCGTCGACCTGGGACCGGACCGCAGCGACGCACGGATGCACGCCAAGACCGTAGGATCCCACGCAGTGCCGTAGGGGACCGCACCGCCACTTCCCAGCAAATTAGGGACACTGTTGCTCCTGGGGTATCGGCGAGGACCATTCGCAACCGTCTCCATGAAGCTGGGCTACGGTCCCGCACACCGTTAGGCCGTCTTCCGCTCACGCTCCAACATCGTGCAGCCCGCCTCCAGTGGTGTCGCGACAGGCGTGAATGGAGGGACGAATGGAGACGTGTCGTCTTCAGCGATGAGAGTCGCTTCTGCCTTGGTGCCAATGATGGTCGTATGCGTGTTTGGCGCCGTGCAGGTGAGCGCCACAATCAGGACTGCATACGACCGAGGCACACAGGGCCAACAACACCCGGCATCATGGTGTGGGGAGCGATCTCCTACACTGGCCGTACACCACTGGTGATCGTCGAGGGGACACTGAATAGTGCACGGTACATCCAAACCGTCATCGAACCCATCGTTCTACCATTCCTAGACCGGCAAGGGAACTTGCTGTTCCAACAGGACAAGGCACGTCCGCATGTATCCCGTGCCACCCAACGTGCTCTAGAAGGTGTAAGTCAACTACCCTGGCCAGCAAGCTCTCCGGATCTGTCCCCCATTGAGCATGTTTGGGACTGGATGAAGCGTCGTCTCACGCGGTCTGCACGTCCAGCACGAACGCTGGTCCAACTGAGGCGCCAGTTGGAAATGGCATGGCAAGCCGTTCCACAGGACTACATCCAGCATCTCTACGATCGTCTCCATGGGAGAATAGCAGCCTGCATTGCTGCGAAAGGTGGATGTACACTGTACTAGTGCCGACATTGTGCATGCTCTGTTGCCTGTGTCTATGTGCCTGTGGTTCTGTCAGTGTGATCATGTGATGTATCTGACCCCAGGAATGTGTCAATAAAGTTTCCCCTTCCTGGGACAATGAATTCACGGTGTTCTTATTTCAATTTCCAGGAGTGTATAAACTCCTTTTCAAAATTTGGAAGCACAAGAACCGGACTTGATGTTATCACTTCTTTCAGTTTGTCAAACGCTTTCTGACACTCTTCTGTCCACTCAAATTTCACACCCTTCCTTAACAATTGCGTCAATGGCTGTGCTAAATCTGCAAAACCCTTCACGAACTTTCGATAGAAATTACGAAGTCCGATGAATGACTGCACGTCCTTAGCTGTTTTCTGTTCCAGAAAATCCCTTACAGCCTGTACCGACCTCGGATCTGTTCGCAATCCGTCTTTACTGATAGTATGACCCAAATATTTTTCGTCTTCTAATGCAAAATGACAATTCTCCGGGCTGAACGTCAAACGAGCTGCTCTTAACCTCATAAACCCTCCCCTTAACCGCTGTCTATGCTGCTCCATACTACTTGAAAACACTATAATGTCATCCAAATAGACAAGACACTGCCGTGGTTTCAAACCCCTCAATACATTGTCTAGCAACCTCTTAAAAGTTGCCGGAAAGTTTTTTAAACCGAATGGCATTCTAATGTACTGGTAATGGCCTCCAGGTGTAGAGAAAGCAGTTTTTGGACGATCCTCTGGAGCCACCTCTAACTGATGATAACCACTTGTCAAATCCATCGTAGAAAAGTGCTGGCACTGTCCTAAGTGATCCAAAGTGTCCAATATGTTTGGAACGGGGTACGCGTCCGTTACTGTCTTATTATTGAGGTATCGGTAGTCACAACAGAACCTGTACTTCTTAGTTCCATCCGCAAATTCTTTAGGCTTTTTGACAATGCCTGCTCCCCCAGCACCTATTACTATGCTCTATAATACCGACCGCAAGCTGCTGATCAATTAAATCCTCCACAATCGGCTGCAAATACCTCGGTATTCTGTATGGTTTACGGTAAACCGGTGCTTCATTCCCTGTTGGTATCCTATGTTGAACTAATGGAGTTGCTGGTAACGGCCCTTGCGGAAAAAACAAAACCTTAAATTCCCATAATAATTCTTCCATGTGCTCTCTTTCTTCTCCTTTCAAATGCTTAATTTTGTCACGCAATGCAGTTATATCGGCAGTTAGTGGTTGATCGCTTCGCCTAACTCTCGAACACCAGTCTTCGTCATCTGGCACATCCAGATTTGCTACTAAAACTCCTTTCCTCAAATTTGCGTCTACAGCGCTAAAATTATCCACCTTCACGGGAACTACTCGCTCGTCGTTCCCCTCCTGCAAGCGTACAACACTACGTTTCACAAAACAACCCAGTGAACTCAAATCTTCATTAACCTTCAACGGTTCAATAACACATACTGTACCCACAGGTAAATTCGACTTCACACTTACCAAAGCGACTTTACCCTGCCACTAGACACACGCTCATGCGAATTAAGACTTAATGCTAATGTACGCGGCTCTATTGATTTGTTCATTACGTTGAACGCCCCTCGCGACAGCTCTGCATTGACAACAGTTTCCCCTAGCGGAAATAACATTCCACCAAGTTCCACAGTTCGTTGTCCAAGGTCAATTTTGGCATGATGTTGATACAAGAAATCTACTCCTAGGATCATGTCGTAGCCCTCGCTCACCCTTGGTACTACCTCCAAGCATGCATTAAATCGGACCTTCTCTTTTCGAAAGTCGTCACTGACCCCAAAGGCGTGACCTCCTTATCCCCTACTCCACGCAACCTATAAGTCTAACTTCCTTCGTCCCGTTATATTCTTAGTAGCCACTGACAGTTGCTCCCCTGTGTCCAACAAAATCTTAAACTTCTTAGTTCCTACGGATCCAACCACTGAACATTCCACCTCTTCATTCGTATTCGTAGCATTGAAATTAAACAGGAGCTCCTTTAGGTGGGTCTTGGGCCCCCTCTGTCGTTTAACGCTTGTCCACCTTTCCTATCTTCATTTCTCCATCCTCCACGCTGCTGATTTCCTCCCCTTCCTCTATTCCTTGGTGACTGGGTACATTGCCTCTGCACATGCCCCGTACGACCACACTTATATCATTTTATACCCGCTGCAAATACTGTTTGCCTCTCGCATACTCCTGTTGCCACGTCTATTTCCCCACACTGAAGTGCCAGCTGAATGGTCGAATACAAATCTTTCGGAGTTCCTTCACGCACGTTCCGTGACATATGCGCCGGTAATCCTCTCAAAAATACATCAAGTGCCCTTTGCTCGGCCTCCTGCAGCAGCACTATTCGCTTCATCGCTCTGACCCAACTCGTAAGTGTACTTATTAAATTCCCTTATCTACATCTACATCTACATCTACGTGATTACTCTGCAATTCACATTTAAGTGCTTGGCAGAGGGTTCATCGAACCATAATCATACTATCTCCCTACCATTCCACTCCCGAACAGCGCGCGGGAAAAACGAACACCTAAACCTTTCTGTTCGAGCTCTGATTTCTCTTATTTTATTTTGATGATCATTCCTACCTATGTAGGTTGGGCTCAGTAAAATATTTTCGCATTCGGAAAAGAAAGTTGGTGACTGAAATTTCGTAAATAGATCTCGCCGCGACGAAAAACGTCTTTGCTTTAATGACTTCCATCCCAGCTCGCGTATCATACCTGCCACACTCTCTCCCCTATTACGTGAAAATACAAAACGAGCTGCCCTTTTTTGCACCCTTCCGATATCATCCGTCAATCCCACCTGGTAAGGATCCCACACCGCGCAGCAATATTCTAACAGAGGACGAACGAGTGTAGTGTAAGTTGTCTCTTCAGTGGACTTGTTGCATCTTCTAAGTGTCCTGCCAATGAAACGCAACCTTTGGCTCGCCTTCCCCACAATATTATCTATGTGGTCTTTCCAACTGAAGTTGTTCGTAATTTTTACACCCAGGTACTGAGTTGAATTGACAGCCTTGAGAATTGTACTATTTATCGAGTAATCGAATTCCAACGGATTTCTTTTGGAACTCATGTGGATCACCTCACACTTTTTCGTTATTTGGCGTCAACTGCCACACCATACAGCAATCTTTTCTAAATCGCTTTGCAACTGGTACTGGTCTTCGGATGACCTTACTAGGCGGTAAATTACAGCATAATCTGCGAACAACCTAAGAGAACTGCTCAGATTGTCACCCAGGTCATTTATATAGATCAGGAACAGCAGAGGTCCCAGGACGCTTCCCTGGGGAACACCTGATATCATTTCAGTTTTACTCGATGATTTGCCGTCTATTACTACGAACTGCGACCTTCCTGACAGGAAATCACGAATCCAGTTGCACAACTGAGACGATACCCCTTAGGCCTGCAGCTTGATTAGATGTCGCTTGTGAGGAACGGTGTCAAAATCATTCCGGAAATCTAGAAATACGGAATCAACTTGAGATCCCCTGTCGATAGCGGCCATTACTTCGTGCGAATAAAGAGCTAGCTGCGTTGCACAAGAACGATGTTTTCTGAAACCATGCTGATTACGTATCAATAGATTGTTCCCTTCGAGGTGATTCATAATGTTTGAATACAGTATATGCTCTAAAACCCTACTGGAAACCGACGTCAATGATATAGGTCTGTAGTTCGATGGATTACTCCTCCTACCCTTCTTAAACACTGGTGCGACCTGCGCAATTTTCCAATCTGCAGGTACAGATCTATCGGTGAGCGAGCGGTTGTATATGATTGCTAAGTAGGGAGCTATTGTATCAGCGTAATCTGAAAGGAACCTAATCGGTATACAATCTGGACCTGAAGACTTGCCCGTATCAAGCGATTTCAGTTGCTTCACAACCCCTAAGGTATCTACTTCTAAGAAACTCATCCTAGCAGCTGTTCGTGTTTCAAATTCTGGAATATTCCATTCGTCTTCCATGGTGAAAGAATTTCAGAAATCTGCGTTCAATAACTCCGCTGTAGCGGTACAGTCGTCGGTAACAGTACCATCGGCACTGCGCAGCGAAGGTATTGACTGCGTCTTGCCGCTTGTGTACTTTACATACGACCAGAATTTCTTCGGATTTTCTACCAAATTTCGAGACAATGTTTCGTTGTGGAACCTATTAAAGGCCGTCCGTAAATTTCTCCACCGTCTCCCCCTGTCTCTTTGTCATTGTACTTAACCTCTCCCTAAAGTATCGAGTGCTATTCTGTTTCTTGTACCTTTGTAAAAGCCCTTCCTTTAACTGCTGAAACTGTCTTGCTTTCCTTAAGGCCTCAGGACACCTTACATATGTTTTCGCTTCACCCATTTGTCTAATCTTGGCTGCATCTAATCTTGGCTGAAATTTCCAAGTTCTCTACAAATGAACACACATCCTCAGATGCCTTGCCAGAAAACTGAATAAACAAACTTGTGGCGGCTGCATCAATCTCCTGCACACCAGGCAACAACGACTGATCAGATGCTGTTTCCCACTCACTTCTAGATGTTAATTCATTTCTCAATTGCGTATGGTCCGCTATCAGTTGTGCTACCTTTTCCATTAAAACCTGTACCATTTCTGGTTCCGACACACCTTGCATCCTCGACTCTACCATTGTGTTGCTTTCGTTCTCAGTTAGTCATTTTGTTTCAGGACTAAGTACAAGAACAATCTGACTTCCTACAACTCTGTATCATCATACTCAGTAACACCATAAACCAATACAAGGTAATCAAATGCTACGAAAAACAACATTTTACTGTCCCATATACACTAACACTTATTCAGACAAAATAAATAATATGCATACGTAAAACATCTAAAATGTGACTTGGCAAGCCATACTCAACACACCAACAAGAAAGAAAACATCCAAACTCATAAAGAACAATTTTGACAGCACTCACCACATCTTTTGACTGTACTACACGCGGTGGGCTCGAACGTCGTACCGGACAGACGACGTCCGCTATTCTGACACCAAATATAGTGGAAGGTGTCAGACTGTGGCTTATTAAAACTCTTTCGAGCTTTTCAAATGATTTATTTTTTCCACTACAGAGCTTTGTTGACTTCAGTCGGCGTCACAGGTCCCGCATTGCTGAGGTAGCACCCCAGCGGCCTGAGCAACGCATTGGGAAGAGCTGGCCTTGCACGCCAGCTGCAGGGTTCCAGTTACGTCAGGATGGCTGTGCTAGCAGCCAACTCAGTGGCCACCGTCCCCGTTGACTCCACACTACTCTGCCGGGAGCCGTAGGCCGGCCGCGCTGCTGCTTCTTCCTTGGCTGGCGTAGCTGGGAATGCGGCGGCAATGACCTCTCCTGTTACGGCGTCCGAACCTGCGGCCCTCGCCTTGAAAGTCTCCGGCGAGTGTCGGGAGCAGAGACGACTGTATGTGGTAGCAAGGCGAAGAGTGGCCCGCCCTGGCTAGCTGCGGACCCCGCATCGGCCTCAGGGAGTCGAACCAACGACCCGCCGTGGACTGGGACGCTGTCGCCCCATCTGTGGCCGTGTGTCGAGGGTAATGTGACACGCCCCGCCGTCCAGGAGAGCTGCCACACTTGAATGAATCTCGTTAGAAAATGGCAACTATTTATACTCGGCTGTGCGCCTCTGTTTCGCTAACGCATCGCTCCGAGTCACTTACGCCCCACACCCCGGTTGCGCCAGTGGGCCCCTTCTTCCTATAGCTTGCGACATGCGAACTGCTGTGCTTACGCTTTTCAGCGGTTCGATGGTCCCTGTGGCCTCCATTCCACTTCGCAACCGCTGGTCAGCATAACTTACGGCAATACAGCCCGCACCCGGCTGTAACTTGTGCTCAGAATAACGCACAAAACTAACTTCCCCTATCTTAAACTGTGGTGCCGCTACACTGCATTCATTGCCTGGCTGGGTAAATTCAATTTAATTTTATCCATATTTTGCAGTTTCAAACGTGACTGTATTCAATATACTGGATGTCTGAATTAAAAAATGCCTTCAGTCACAACTTATCGTGTTTCATTAAGTAAACGATGCATTTCGGACCCAGTGAGTCCATCATTGGGTGTAATTTGTCTTAATACATACATTATTTCTTCTCTTGTATGAGGTGAAATGCATATTCCTGTCACGAAAAGGTTTAATGTTAGGTAATGAATTTACTAAGTTAAATGAGGAAAATATTTAAGAAATAGTGGAAAAGATGAACAGTGTAAGTTACCACATAATCCAAGAAAAGCGTTTTTAACGTTTTTGAACCAGCAAACATTCTATTCTCCATCGTTATCGTACATGTCACTTCATTCATGAGGCACATTTACACACACATATTTGTAAGGGCTTCACATATGCTTTTGTACATGATGTTGTCAAAGATGAATTTATTCGTAGTGCCGGAAAAAACGAGTAAGAAACCATGTGGATGGTATCGATACGTGGAGGATAGATTTGTTGTTTGGTCACATGGCAAAAAAGCTTTAGAGGAATTCTTTAGTTATTTAAATAGTATAAATCAAAAAATACAGTTTATCATGGAAATGGTGAAAGACAATGCAATATCCTTCTTGGATGTCCTCATCATGAGACAGACTGATGGCAGCCTGAAACATAAAGTCTTTCGGAAGGTTACACGTACCGACAGATACTTGCATAAGGATTCCAATCATCATCCACAACAGAAAACAGGTGTAATTAAAAGTCTAGTTGACATAGCTAAAAGGATTTGTACGCCGGAACACCTGGACGCCGAGTTAAAACATCTAAAGCAGGTTTTTGAGAAGAATGGGTACTCTAGTTAGGAAATAAATAGAGTTCTGCTATCGAATAACAGGAGGCCTAAGGACAACGATAGGACACAGCTATGAAAGAACACGGTTTCTCTACCCTTCATCAAAAAAGTGACGGATCAGATCGTCAAGATTCTAAGGAAACATGACGTTCGGCCGATTTGCAGACCAACTAAGAAAATAGGCCAAGCACTTCGTTCCGTTAAGGATAAACGTCCTCCTCTGTCTGCAAGCGGTGTATATAAGATTCCGTGTATGTGTGGCAAGGTCTACATTGGAACTACAAAGAGAAGTGTGAATACACACTTGAAGGAACATAAAAGTCTTTGCCGACTAGAGAAAAACAGACGAATCAGCCGTGGCGGAACATGCTCTTCAGTCAGGTAATCACGTAGTGAAATTTTCGGAAACTGAAGTTTTATTACTATGACGAAGTATTATCCACGGCTATATAGAGAAGCCATCGAAATTTATAAACATGGGGATAACTTTAACAGAAAAGAAGAAGCCATGAAACTCAGTGATATATGGACTGTGGCGCTAAAGAATCGATGAGAAGTTTTTATCTTTGACTTACTATAATCGATAGTTAAAACATTTTATCTTTGACAATGTTTATTTCTGCTATCACATGAAATCCAGACCATGCCCACTTTCCACGGTATTTAGGCCGCTCTTCGACGTCCGACTCGTAAGACGGCAAGACTTAGCAAAACCAGGAGCACCTCCGAAGATGTCCAACGTAGCCTTGGACGAAACGTCAGGGATTGAATAGTTCCATGGACCACGGCTATACAACCCGGAAAAATTCTCAGCACCAGACCAAGAGTTGTTGACATTAACTGTTGTGAGTAACCACCATCCTTCGTAGTAATGCTAATACGGGGGTTCACATTTTGAGACGTAAGTATCTTCTAGCCGCGCGGGATTAGCCTAGCGGTCTATGGCACTGCAGTCATGGACTGTGCGGCTGGTCGCGGCGGAGGTTCGAGTCCTCCCTCGGGCATGGGTGTGTGTGTTTGTCCTTAGGATAATTTAGGTTAAGTAGTGTGTAAGCTTATGGACTGATGACTTTAGCAGTTATGTCACATAAGATTTCACACACATTTGAACATTTTGGATCTCCTAAAGCGACTAGGTTCAGCAACTTTTGCAATCAGAATAATTGCCAATTTTGAGGATGTAAAATTTAGTAAGCTAACATACTTTGCACACTTCCACTCTCTGATGTCACACGGAATAATATTCTGGGGCAACTCAACACTTAGGCAAAAGGTATTCACTGCTCAAAAGAAAGTAGTTAGAATAATGTGTGGAGTTCATAGTCGCACATGTTGTAGGCATCTGTTTAAAAGGTTAGGAATTCTTACAACTGCTTCACAGTACATTTACACAGTAATGAAATTTTTTCTCAACAACATGGACTAGTTTAAAATCAACAGCGACATTCATGATTACAATACCAGAAAAAAGAAAGACCTACACTATCCTTTACTTAACCTATCTTTGGCACAGAAAGGGGTAAGATGTCCTGCTATAAAACTTTTTGATAAATTACCAGATGAAATGAAATGTCTGACAGACAGCAGTAATAGTTTAAAAAAAATTGAAATCATACCTCCTTGACAACTCCTTCTATACCAAAGATGAATTCTTGAATATGAGTAAATAAATCAGGAGATAAAATATATGCATTTTGTGCCATTTAAGGGAATGGGATAGATAATAGAAATATTTAGGTATAAAACTATAATGTAAAAAAAACCTTGTTTCCTGTGCGCATTTATTGTGTATTTGACACATTCCACATCATAACGGTTTTTCCGTGCTATTGATCAATGGAACACGTAACTAACTAACTAACAACTAACTACATAACGCCTCAGAAGGAAAACAAAAAAAAAGTGGAGCAGAAAGAACGTAATCGGAAGCTAGTGAGAAACGATATCTCCTGAACATCTGTGTATCTGCCAGATGATCGAACACTGCGATTATGTTGATACAACTTATCCTAACGCGGGCGCAATCTTAAAACTATGGAAACAGTATTAAAGTAATTGCTACCAACTGATTGGCAGCAGGAAGCTTGTTATGCATCTGAAATTTCGATGCGCTCTCAGATACAAACGCAGTAATATGAATGCTAATACGATACAGTTATTGTTAATGTGTAGAATCCTGGTTGAAAGACATGGGGTGGGCCCCTAGAAGTTAATTACACTCCTGGAAATTGAAATAATAACACCGTGAATTCATTGTCCCAGGAAGGGGAAACTTTATTGACACATTCCTGGGGTCAGATACATCACATGATCACACTGACAGAACCACAGGCACATAGACACAGGCAACAGAGCATGCACAATGTCGGCACTAGTACAGTGTATATCCACCTTTCGCAGCAATGCAGGCTGCTATTCTCCCATGGAGACGATCGTAGAGATGCTGGATGTAGTCCTGTGTAACGGCTTGCCATGCCATTTCCACCTGGCGCCTCAGTTGGACCAGCGTTCGTGCTGGACGTGCAGACCGCGTGAGACGACGCTTCATCCAGTCCCAAACATGCTCAATGGGGGACAGATCCGGAGAGCTTGCTGGCCAGGGTAGTTGACTTACACCTTCTAGAGCACGTTGGGTGGCACGGGATACATGCGGACGTGCATTGTCCTGTTGGAACAGCAAGTTCCCTTGCCGGTCTAGGAATGGTAGAACGATGGGTTCGATGACGGTTTGGATGTACCGTGCACTATTCAGTGTCCCCTCGACGATCACCAGTGGTGTACGGCCAGTGTAGGAGATCGCTCCCCACACCATGATGCCGGGTGTTGGCCCTGTGTGCCTCGGTCGTATGCAGTCCTGATTGTGGCGCTCACCTGCACGGCGCCAAACACGCATACGACCATCATTGGCACCAAGGCAGAAGCGACTCTCATCGCTGAAGACGACACGTCTCCATTCGTCCCTCCATTCACGCCTGTCGCGACACCACTGGAGGCGGGCTGCACGATGATGGGGCGTGAGCGGAAGACGGCCTAACGGTGTGCGGGACCGTAGCCCAGCTTCATGGAGACGGTTGCGAATGGTCCTCGCCGATACCCCAGGAGCAACAGTGTCCCTAATTTGCTGGGAAGTGGCGGTGCGGTCCCCTACGGCACTGCGTAGGATCCTACGGTCTTGGCGTGCATCCGTGCGTCGCTGCGGTCCGGTCCCAGGTCGACGGGCACGTGCACCTTCCGCCGACCACTGGCGACAACATCGATGTACTGTGGAGACCTCACGCCCCACGTGTTGAGCAATTCGGCGGTACGTCCACCCGGCCTCCCGCATGCCCACTATACGCCCTCGCTCAAAGTCCGTCAACTGCACATACGGTTCACGTCCACGCTGTCGCGGCATGCTACCAGTGTTAAAGACTGCGATGGAGCTCCGTATGCCACGGCAAACTGGCTGACACTGACGGCGGCGGTGCACAAATGCTGCGCAGCTAGCGCCATTCGACGGCCAACACCGCGGGTCCTGGTGTGTCCGCTGTGCCGTGCGTGTGATCATTGCTTGTACAGCCCACTCGCAGTGTCCGGAGCAAGTATGGTGGGTCTGACACACCGGTGTCAATGTGTTCTTTTTTCCATTTCCAGGAGTGTATTTTTTACCTTTCTCCTTAATATTTTACATTCCGTATCCAGTTCGTCCATCACAGTACAAGTGCCTGCTACTTGGGCACTGAAATGGTGGGCCAGAGAATTAGGACAGTCAAACAAACCCACAGCAGAGGCCGGCGTTCTTTCAATAACCAAAGAAGAGGTGTGGGAAGAGAGCAAGGAGACTGCTCCCACGTCTGTTTTCACAGATACACTCTTGTCTCTCGCATTCTCCTCTTTTCCTCCTGCTACAGAACAGTATCTCCGTCTCTACTCTCTCTTATTTTCCTTCAGCCCAAAATGGCAGTCTTTCCTTCAAATATCTAAAACTTGCGCCACCCAAGTGTTGCTCATGAGACTGGTATTTGGGACCAATACACCTTTCCTCTGTAATAACACAGTTGTACGTTGACAATGAGAAGTGGAAATGTTGTGAAATATTACTGTGTCAGTTTTATTTAATATTTCTTGTAAGAACTGTAGACAAACGAATTAAGCGCTAAGCGCATGGACACACAGCATAATATTGGCGTATCTGTCAGAGAAACATTATCAACTGCGAGAAAGTTCTTTGTAATGTGTAGTATTCCAAGACGTTATTAAGGACGAGAAGAAGTGGTCTAACAAGGAATGTAGGTTTTGTCTTCAGCTGATGGCGAGAATAGACGTCGTGACGTATGCAGAAATTTTCCTTTTGTTGAAGAGCGGGCATTGTGATATCTTTTAAAGACAGAAATTTTAAGCTCTCAAGGCTTATAGAAGTCAGCTTAAATTTAATTAAATATTAGTGAAGGCAACAAGAATATCAAATAAATTTGTTGTTGTTGTGGTCTTCAGTCCTGAGACTGGTTTGATGCAGCTCTCCATGCTACTCTATCCTGTGCAAGCTTCTTCATCTCCCAGTACCTACTGCAACCTACATCCTTCTGAATCTGCTTAGTGTATTCATCTCTTGGTCTCCCTCTATGATTTTTACCCTCCACGCTGCCCTCCAATGCTAAATTTGTGATCCCTTGATGCCTCAAAACATGTCCTACCAACCGATCCCTTCTTCTAGTCAAGTTGTGCCACAAACTTCTCTTCTCCCCAATCCTATTCAATACCTCCTCATTAGTTACGTGATCTACCCACCTTATCTTCAGCATTCTTCTGTAGCACCACATTTCGAAAGCTTCTATTCTCTTCTTGTCCACACTAGTTATCGTCCATGTTTCACTTCCATACATGGCTACACTCCATACAAATACTTTCAGAAACGACTTCCAGATACTTAAATCTATACTCGATGTTAACAAATTTCTCTTCTTCAGAAACGATTTCCTTGCCATTGCCAGTCTACGTTTTATATCCTCTCTACTTCGACCATCATCAGTTATTTTACTCCCTAAATAGCAAAACTCCTTTACTACTTTGTCTCATTTCCTAATCTAATACCCTCAACATCACCCGACTTAATTCGACTACATTCCATTATCTTCGTTTTGCTTTTGTTGATGTTCATCTTATCTCCTCCTTTCAAGACACTGTCCATTCTATTCAACTGCTCTTCCAGGTCCTTTGCTGCTCTGACAGAATTACAATGTCATCGGCGAACATCAAAATTTTTATTTTTTCTCCATGGATTTTAATACCTACTCCGAATTTTTCTTTTGTTTCCTTTACTGCTTGCTCAATACACACATTGAATAACATCGGGCACAGGCTACAGCCCTGTCTCACTCCCTTCCCAACCACTGCTTCCCTTTCATGTCCCTCAACTCTTATAACTGCCTTCTGGTTTCTGTAGAAATTGTAAATAGCTTTTCGCTCCTTGTATTTTACCCCTGCCACCTTCAGAATTTGAATGAGAGTATTCCAGTTAACATTGTCAAAAGCTTTCTCTAAGTCTACAAATGCTAGAAACGTAGGTTTGCCTTTCCTTAATCTTTCTTCTAAGATAAGTCGTAAGCAGAATGAGATTTTCACTCTGCAGCGGAGTGTGTGCTGATATGAAACTTCCTGGCAGATTAAAACTGTGTGCCCGACCGAGACTCGAACTCGGGACCTTTGCCTTTCGCGGGCAAGTGCTCTACCTTGCCCGCGAAAGGCAAAGGTCCCGAGTTCGAGTCTCGGTCGGGCACACAGTTTTAATCTGTCAGGAAGTTTCATAAGTCGTAAGGTTAGTATTGCGTCACGTATTCCAACATTTCTACGGAATCCAAACTGATCTTCCCCGAGATCCGCTTCTACCAGTTTTTCCATTCGTCTGTAAAGAATTCGCGTTAGTATTTTGCAGCTGTGACTTATTAAACTGACAGTTCAGTAATTTTCACATCTGTCAACACCTGTTTTCTTTGGGATTGGAATTATTATATTCTTCTTGAAGTCTGTGGGTATTTCGTCTGTCTCATACATCTTGCTCACCAGATGGTAGAGTTTTGTCATGACTGGCTCTCCCAAGGCCATCAGTAGTTCTAATGGAATGTTGTCTACTCCCGGGGCCTTGTTTCGATTCAGGTCTTTCAGTGCTCTGTCAAACTCTTCACGCAGCATCTTATCTCCCACGTCATCTTCATCTACATCCTCTTCCATTTCCATAATATTGTCCTCAAGTACATCGCCCTTGTATAAACCCTCTATATACTCCTTCCACCTTTCTGCCTTCCCTTCTTTGCTTAGAACTGGGTTGCCATCTGAGGTCTTGATATTCATACAAGTGGTTCTCTTCTCTCCAAAGGTCTCTTTAATTTTCCTGTAGGCAGTATCTATCTTACCCCTAGTGAGACAAGCCTCTACATCCTTACATTTGTCCTCTAGCCATCTCTGCTTAGCCATTTTTCACTTCCTCTCGATTTCATTTTTGGGACGTTTGTATTCCTTTTTGCCTGCTTCATTTACTGCATTTTTATATTTTCTCCTTTCATCAATTAAATTCAATATTTCTTCTGTTACCCAAGGATTTCTATTAGCCCTCGCCTTTTTACCGACTTGATCCTCTGCTGCCTTCACTACTTCATCCCTCAGAGCTACCCATTCTTCTTCTACTGTATTTCTTTCCCCCATTCCTGTCAATTGTTCCCTTATGCTCTCCCTGAAACTCTCTACAACCTCTGGTTCTTTCAGTTTATCCAGGTCCCATCTCCTTAAATTCCCACCTTTTTGCAGTTTCTTCAGTTTCAATCTGCAGTTCACAACCAACAGATTGTGGTCAGAATCCACATCTGCTCCTGGAAATGTCTTACAATTTAAAACCTGGTTCCTAAATCTCTGTCTTACCATTATATAATCTATCTGATACCTTTTAGTATCTCCGGGAATCTTCCAGGTATACAACCTTCTTTTATGATTCTTGAACCAAGTGTTAGCTATGATTAAGTTATGCTCTGTGCAAAATTCTACAAGGCGGCTTCCTCTTTCATTTCTTCCCCCCAATCCATATTCACCTACTACGTTTCCTTCTCTCCCTTTTCCTACTGATGAATTCCAGTCACCCATGACTATTAAATTTTCGTCTCCCTTCACTACCTGAATAATTTCTTTTATCTCATCATACATTTCATCAATTTCTTCATCATCTGCAGAGCTAGTTGGCATATAAACTTGTACTACTGTAGTAGGCGTGGGCTTTGTGTCTATCTTGGCCACAATAATGCGTTCACTATGCTGTTTGTAGTAGCTAACCCGCACTCCTATTTTTTTATTCATTATTAAACCTACTCCTGCATTACCCCTATTTGATTTTGTATTTATAACCCTGTAATCACCTGACCAAAAGTCTTGTTCCTCCTGCCACCGAACTTCACTAATTCCCACTATATCTAACTTTAACCTATCCATTTCCCTTTTTAAATTTTCTAACCTACCTGCCCGATTAAGGGATCTGACATTCCATGCTCCGATCCGAAGAACACCAGTTTTCTTTCTCCTGATAACGACGTCCTCTTGAGTAGTCCCCGCCCGGAGATCCGAATGGGGGACTATTTTACCTCCGGAATATTTTACCCAAGAGGACGTCATCATCATTTAATCATACAGTAAAGCTGCATGTCCTCGGGAAAAATTACGGCTGTAGTTTCCCCTTGCTTTCAGCCGTTCGCAGTACCAGCACAGCAAGGCCGTTTTGGTTAATGTTACAAGGCCAGATCAGTCAATCATCCAGACTGTTGCCCCTGCAACTACTGAAAAGGCTGCTGCCCCTCTTCAGGAACCACATGTTTGTCTGGCCTCTCAACAGATACCCCTCCGTTGTGGTTGCACCTACGGTACGGCCATCTGTATCGCTGAGGCACGCAAGCCTCCCCACCAACGGCAAGGTCCATTGTTCATGGGGGAAGATCAAATAAATTAAAGTTTCTGAAAAAGTGGACTATTTTTCATGCGCAGCGAACTTTCCTGGAATATGTAAGTGTTCGTATGTACAGCCCTAGACAGTCTTCTCCCTTGATGAGCGAGTGCCTGTTCGAGCCTAAATTAGAACTAATTTTATCTGTAACCTTCCCACAATCCGACGCCAGTATTTAAGAATCATGACTGTACTACTGCTCCTACTCCATACTCACGTCCGTCTATGGTGAGGTTGTATAATAATAGAACTTTTCAGAAAACGACGGAGTCTAGCAGCATCAGCGACGTGGTGCAGAAGGGTGTTGCAATGTTCCTGCACAATTCTCTTTCAGATTACGGCGAATGTAATAATTGAAGTAATGTAGGAATACTTTCAAAACTCGCTCGGTAAACTCTGTCCTGACGAAGTATACCTAGGCATTCAAGAGGCTAGACAGACTTTGTAGTATTCCACATTCCATATAAGAGAAATGTTTAAAACGTTATTGATTTATGAATAGTAACTAAATATACGACCATGAAGCCTGAACGGTTCCAGTGTGAACAGTAGAACCCAATAAACAAAGAATTTTTTGTTCTACTTATGTCTCCTCTCTCTACTGACATAATTACTTACTAATCATACCCGCATTACACTCAGTGACCTGCACAAACGTTCGCAGCTAAACGATTCACGAAAGCAGAAGGATTGCTACATGTACCGAATGCGAACATCTTTTTCACTGGAAACAAATGGTTCAAATGGCTCTAAGCACTACGGGACTTAACATCTGAGGTCATCAGTCCCTTAGACTTAGAACTACTTAAACCTAACTAACCTAAGGACATCACACACATCGATGCCCGAGGCAGGATTCGAACCTAAGACCGTAGTAGCAGCGCGGTTCCGGACTGAAACGCCTAGAACCACTCAGCCACAGTGGCCGGCCCCTCGAAACAGCAGCTAAACTTCTTTTGTTGTACACTCGTATGTTCATATTTCTTTCTTTGCATATAGCGTCGGGATCTAAACCCCCATTTCCAATCACTACAGTATAAAAATAATACGTAAAGAGTGTGTCTCAACATGACGGAGAGGATCTTGAGATAGAGCTGTCAGCAAACCGTAAGTACAGAAAGCTGAGGACATGCAGTACATCTCTTGCTGAGTCTAGAATTGTCCAGTGAACCGACAGTCTTGGTCTCGACTTTCCTCAAATTTCCTGTCTGTTCTGCGGATGTGTTCACGGTTTGTGGGCAGGTTCACCGGAGGGTAGATTAGTTGACTGTCCTTCAAATATCGGTCATGTGTATGTCAGTGGGTAACTGGTTCAGCTTCTTAACAAAGTATTGTAGCAAAGATTAAACGTACCAAGTGTTCTGTCAATAAATTTTTAATTGTTTGAATAGCAGTTCATAAGATTTTTGTATGTGAACATAATATTTCTATAGGCGTTTTTTTCTCGATGATCTGTTTTTGCAGTCTGCAACGATCTGCTCCAATACCACATCACAGAGCATCTGTAAATTAAAATGAGTACAATGTAGTCCTACTCTGCTGACTTATATCATTCCAATGCTATCTATCAAATGCTGCTAGAGCATTTTTTGGCCTGAGTCGATCTAACCCGTAAGAGTTCCGTTTTCAAGGTATCACGTGGCATGCCACTGCCAAATGGATGGTAAGCAGACATTTCCCTTGTACAGATCGATCGATGTAACTACCAATAACCAACAAGCAGCCAGCCGACATACTTCATCGGAGAAAGGGCCCTTCAGACCACGTCGTCTTTGTCCGCTATTGTGCTGTGTCGCGTTATTGAGGCTGTCTTGTTATAGGTCACACGTTGCGTCGAAAATTGACAGCACCTTTCACTTTCACATGAATCACACGCTGAATGCCAAGGCCAACAGAACGGAAGGCAGCCTCAGTCTCCTGTGACTGTGACGATGAGTCTATTTGCGACTTTGTAATGGGTTTGTTTATAAAATTTCTTATTCTGCTGCCAGTCACGACTTACTTTCTATTCACCTTTTGCATTCGCGTATCGCGAAATGATTCCCATTCTCATGTGAGTTTTTCAACTATTGCTACATTAATGTGAAACACTGTATCGTGCTGTCACCTTAGTTGTAAAACATAAACACGCACAACTTCATAATTAATGATCGATCTTTGAACAAAGCCACTCGCAAAACCTGGAAAAATATTTTACTTATAGATTCCTTGTAGGCTACTTATGCAGAATATCGCTCATTTTAAAAGTCTGGCATGCTATTTACGGTGTGAAGTACACGTTGAAAATAGCAAACTAACAATAACAGCGACAAAGATATTTCACACACATTCAACAGAGATAACGCTATACATCGTCCATAAAGTACGATCAGTGATCTCTATACAACCTGGATGTAGAAGTCTGGTCTCTGAGCATAGAACTGCAGCGTGTCTGCAAATACACGTGTTTTGCATCGTCCGCCATATTGTGGTTTGGCAAATAAATTTCCATCGTTCTACATGCGACAAAGAATTGCAAATAGATTTCTTGTTTTGAACTTTGTGTCAACATATGATGTAATAGGCTGATGAGGGAGCGGAATTGAAAAGTCTTTTCTTTTCGTGTTCTAGTGACATTTCCTCGCAGCCATGTTGTACTTTGGCAAGAAACGAAATATGAGCATCTATGGCTGGCACGATCAGATCCAGGTTGTGTAGAGATCACTGAGTACGATGCACTATCCCTTCGTGCAGAGGATTTTTTTGTTATGCAGTCTGAATCATTATTCGCTTATAAGTTATTTAGAAAGGTACGTTATTTATTTCTATGTATTACTATTTTATTTTATTATAAAATGATACTGTCGAAACATTTCACGAAATTCACTGAATCGTTTTCCAATTTTCTATTTAACAATTTATCTTTATATTTTTGGTGATGTGAGTATGTCTCCAATTCTTCCACTAGATCAAATTTATCACCTTTATTTAGTATTTCCCACTAGAGCGCTTTGGCAGTTGCCGCTACATTTCCTAATGGGTGTCCTGTATCGTGAATGTGTGTGGCTACTACTGATATTGTGTGTCTGTCGTGTGGGTAGGTTCCAGTATGCACCTTATACCTGGTGTGGGAATCTCGACGTGTTTTGTCCTAGGTAGAACGTGAAGCATTCCTTTTATATACATCAGAATTTTAATATGGGTCACAGCTACATTTTATATCAAGTATCACATCCACTGTAATTTGTTAGGTGTAGAGAAGCAATTTTTACTTTCTGGTTTTTGAACATGTATGCAATCTTTTGTGATATATTGGCAATTGACGCGATGCTAGATATTTATTTTTTTTATCTTTTACTCCTGTAGTGTACGAGGGTAAGTGAATTATTATCAGCAAAGTAGTTATAAAATTTTATTGTAATCAAATAGGAAACTTACAAGAACACCATTTTTCGGCATAGTCTCCTTGCGTTTCAACGCACTTGGTCTATCGTTATAAAAGCTCCTGATGCCCTCATAAAAGAAGGTTTTCGGTTGAGCTGCGAGCCAGGAATGCACCGCTTCTTTCACTTTCCGAATCAAATCGACGGTCCCTTAATGCCTGTTTGAGTGGACCAAACAAGTGATAGTCAGAAGGGGCAAGATCGGGACTATATGGAGGATGATCCAGTACTTCAAATTTGAGTTTCTGGAGCTTTCCAGCAGTGTGGGCAGCAGTATACGGACGGGCATTGTCGTGCAACTACACAACACCTTTTGACAGAAATCCTCGGCGTTTGCTTCGTGTTGTAGGATTTAGCCTGGCAAAAGCATCTCACTGTAACGTACACTGTTTATTCTTGTGCTCCTTTCCGCATAATGTTCCAGTACTGGACCGTGTGCGCCCAAAAAAATCGTAAGCATCAGTTTTCCTGCGGACGGTTGGTTCTTAAACTTTTTCTTGCACGGCGAATTTGGATGTTCCCATTCCATACTCTGCCGTTTACTCTCCGGCTCTTAATGAGGGATCCATGTTTCGTCATCAGTAATGATCATGTATAAGAAGTTGTCCCCTTCGTTACCATAGCGATCCAAATGTTTTTTTGCAAATGGCCAAGCGCGTTTGTTTATCCAACTGTGTGAGTTGTTTTGGGACCCATCTTGCACAAACTTTATGAAACCCAAGTCTACTGTGGATGATTTCGTAGGCAGAACCGTGAATAATTTGCAGACGATGTGCCACTTCGTCAATAGTTAACTGTCTGTCTAAGAGAATCAGTTCACTTGAACGCTCAATGATTTCTTCATTTGTGGTGGTAAACCTTCATCCGGCTACTTCATCGTGCGTATCACTTGTGCGACCATTTCAGAATTTTTCAATCAATTCGTAGTCACTCCGTTGTAGCGAAACAATGTTCCCCTACTGTACCGAAAGTCTTCGATTAATTTCACCCCTGATACGCCTTCCGACCACAAAAAAACGGATCACTGAACGTTGCTCTTCTTTGGTGCAAATAGACAGCGGAGCAGCCACGATGATGGAGATGGAGAGGGTTGTATGGGCGCACGACTGCAAGGTCTTCAGCGCCCGCTCAGTACCAGATTGAGACAGGTGTCAAGAAAATACTCAGAACAGTAAGTTAAAACAGAACGTAAAACACACATAACAAGGTTGGAAAAAAGTGTGCTTACCAACACCGAAACGTAGGACGAAGCATTACGTCAGCAGTAAAACATGGACAAATGGTTCAAATGGCTCTGAGCACTATGGGACTCAACTGCTGTGGTCATTAGTCCCCTAGAACTTAGAACTACTTAAACCTAACTAACCTAAGGACATCACACACATCCATGCCCGAGGCAGGATTCGAACCCGCGACCGTAGCAGTCGCACGGTTCCGGACTGCGCGCCTAGAACCGCGAGACCACCGCGGCCAGCAAAACATGGACAACACAAGAAGAAAGTGGTAGAGGGAGCTGAAACAATATAGCAGATGGAATTGGCTGTCTGACCGCAAGGAAAAAGGGAGGAGCCAGCCACTGTGCAATACACTAAAACCTCCAGCCTAAAAGTTTAGGCCAGGGTCCAGATACATCACAAAACTTTAAAATCATAGACACACACATCTCATCATCAGCTAAAACACAGGGAACATCCCCATCAACTTGTGCTTCTGCCCTTGCATCACGGTATAAAATGCAGTCTGTTAAAATGTGGCGGACAGAGATGTGCACACCACAAGGATCACAAAACTGGGAATCCTCCCGCCGTAATAGAAAGCTATCTGTGAGAGGACAGCCCCCAATCCGAAGACGCGTGAGGGTCAAATTCTTCCCGCCTGAGCAACCGGCAGAAGGAATGCCACGGCCGAGTTGTTGACTTCACCAACCGCAGTTTATTGGCCGTCACCGCCAGCCATTCTTCCTCCCACAACTCCATGCACTTCTTGTGGAGTGCAGAAATGACAGACTGCAAGGGAATAGGACACTGGACCACGTCCTGCTCTCTGCAGGCCTCCTTGGCAGCCCGATCGGCCTGTTCATTGCCCCATATTTCCTATATGACCTGGCACCCAGCAGAAGGACATCTCCTTACCCCGCCGTTGGAGCAAGTACAGTTGGTCATAGATCAGCTGGACCATCTCCTCATTTGGGTACAGATTCTGAAATGATTATAAGGCACTAAGAGGATCGGAGCAGGGGAGAAATCGATTGCTCCAAACACGATTCATCCGCTCCAGTGCCTTCAGGGTCGCGTGGAGCTCCGCTGCGAAAACGGTATATTTATCAGGGAGGCGAATCTGGGTAACATGATCAGGGAACACTGCAGAACAGCCAAGGAAATTCTCCTGTTTGGAGCGATCAGTGTAAATGACGGTAAAACCGTGATGCGCATCTAAAATATTAAAAAACTGAGATTGGAATGTAAAATCTGGTGTACTATCTTTCTTAAAATTGGTCAAATCTAAAATAGGTCCGGGTCTCCGGAGGAGCCAAGGTGGAAATCTGCTCCAACCGCGACGGAAAACATGAGGACCAGCAACTAAGACAATATTTTATACTGAAGACAATGGCGTTCCTTGTGCAAGGATTTCTCAAAGCAGGATCATGTGATGATAGTGGGTGGAGTGGGAAACAGTATTGATAAGGATCAGGGCTACAGTATTGAGTGTGACCTGGTGAAAATAGCCTCGGCAACGACCCATACCAATGCTGGGCTGGTTTCTGCTTTCGTGCGGCATGATTAGCCCAAGTTGAACCGCCCTGTCAGGAGGGTAAGTATGGAGTTGGATCAGTTGCGCAGGGCGGCCACTCTGTCAGACATTGGATTGGTTTCTGTCTAGGCTATTGATAGGGGGGATTTCACAAGGCATGGCCTACACCTTAATAGGAAAGGAAAGGGTAAACTGGCAGGGTTGTTAGCGAAATCCATAAGTGGGGACACTAGTACTCATGGATGGACCTCTTTTTTATACTAATATCAGTGTCCAATGAGAAGTTCAGGCAGGCAGGTGCTAAAGAGGTCTAAAACTCACAAGATTCTTACAACCGTAAAGTAAATAATAATGTTACCATATTTAACCAGAATATTGGTGGAGTAAAGAGAAAAGTAGATTCTCACAAAAGTAAAGTAAAAAATAATGTTACCATTTTTCACCAAAATATTCCGGGATTGAAGAATAAAGCAGATGAGCTCCTGGTTTGTTTAGATGACATTGAATCTGATTATGTAATAGATATACTATGCCTGTCTGAGCATCACATTGTGTCTGATATGGAAAAGGTAAATATCAGTGGTTATAAACTAGCTGCACATATGAGTAGAGAGAATAAGGTGAGAGGAGGAGTTGCCATATATGTCAAAAGTTATCACTGTGTAGAAAGCTTAGATACAAAAAAGTTTTGCCTAGAGAAACATATAGAACAATGTGCCTGTCAGCTTAAACTGAAGGAGGGCTCTTTTATAATTGCAACAATATATAAGCCCCCTTCAGGAAACTTTCATTTATTCCTGGAAAACTTGGATGCCTTGTTGCGCTATCTGTCAGATATGGGAAAGCAATTTATTATTCGTGGGGACTTCAATGTTGATTCACTGAAAAAGTGTAATAGGAAGAATGAGCTGGAATTTATGCTCGTTTCTTTCAATTCGACATCTGTCACTGAGTTTCCTACTCGGGTAGTAAAGGACAGCAGCACATTGACAGATAACACTTTTATAGACCAAGATAGGTTTAGAAACATGAATTCTTGTCCTGCTGAGAATGGCCTTTCTGATCATGGTGCTCAGCTAGTTACAGTATATGACATAGCTGTATTCAGTAATTCAAAACTACCCTGCAAAGTAGTGCGGTCAATTAATGATTCAACAATTAGAAATTTCAGGGAAAATCTTCAGCAGTTAGACTGAGATATAGGTGTTCAAGGAAACTGATGCTAATTAGAAATGTAATTTATTTCATGATACACTTGTAAGAGAATTTGAAAACTGTTTCCCCAAGAAAGTAGTTAAATCTAATTATAAGAAACCATGCAAGAAACCTTGGCTTACTAAAGGAATAAAAATATCTTGTAAGCACAAAAGGGAACTGTGTCTAACAAATAGAAAGATTAATGATCCAGAAACAGCCAAATACTATAAAAACTACTGTGCTACATTAAGAAAGGTTATTAAAAAGTCCAGAAGCATGTGCATCATGTCTGAGATTAATACCTCTGATAACAAAATCAAAACAATTTGGAATGTTATTACGAGGGAGACAGGGCAACCAAGAGTACAGGATGACAGCATTACCATCAAAGCGAATGTAAACTTGACAAACAACAAGCCGGAAGTCGAAAACATTTTGAATAATCATTATTTAAATGTTGTAGAGAAAATAGGATCTAAATGTTCATTAGAAGAAGCAAGACAGTGTACATGGCTACAACACTAGGAGAAAGGATGATCTTCACTACTCAAGGTTAAATCTAACTTTGGCTCAGAAAGGGGTCAATTGTGCCGGCACTAAAATCTTTGGTCACTTACCTAATGGCATCAAAAGTCTGACAGACAGCCATATAGCATTTAAAAGGAAATTAAAAGAATTTCTGAATGGCAACTCCTCCTAATCATTAGATGAATTTTTGCATATAGTAAGTGGGTAATTTCTCCTCCCCCCACCCAAAAAAATATGTTAAGTGTCATGTAATATTTTGTGTAATGTAATATCTTGTATGGACACCTTTTATTAACCTGACACGTTCCACATCATTACGAAGTGTCGTATTCATGATCTATGGAACAAGTACTAATCTAATGTAATGGAAACCACTCATTTGCAGTTATCTCACAAACGGCTCGTTTGCGCACCTTTGATTACTAGAATGTATTTGCCTCGAAGAGGTCCTGTTACATTAGTGTGACCACCCCCTATGTTCGACGTGAAAGTGCAACAATCACTCACAGACAGCAGGAGTCAGCACTAGCAGTGTAGTTATACGAAGCGTGTCACGGGACGCGTAAAATGGGGAAACGAAGCGATTTAGCCGACCTGCAAAATGCATGATCATTGGCTTTCGTCCCAAGGGTGGAAGCTGTTTCAGAACGGCTAAGTTTGTAAGCTCTTCGCGTGCCGCCGTGCTTAAGGAATACCGTGCAAAGGAAAATGTCGCTGAGGTAGCTATGGTACACCAAGGGCCATAGGTGACAGAGGAGAACGGCGACTGCGGGGATATGTACGGACGAATAGACGTGCGACTACTGCGCGACTGGTCACCCTGATAAACCAAGGGGCTACCAACAGTGTCTCCTCAACGACCGTTCAGCACATGTTGCTGCGTATAGGCGTCCCCAGCAGGCGATTGGTTTACAACTTGAGGCGACGAAGGCTGGAATCTGCACGACAATACGCAACTGGACGTCTGCTGAGTGGTGATAGGCAGCATTTTCAGATGAAGCACCTCATATGTTTCATCGGGCAGATGGCGTGTACGGTGTGGAACGTCAGAAAGCAAATACCCTCCAACAATCATTGGTAGCGTATAAGTCGGAGGACGGGACGTTACGGTTCGGGGAATGTTTTCATGACATTCCATGGTTCATCTCGTCATTCTGGAAGGTACAAGGAATCAACAAAAGTATGCACCTGTCCTTGGGGGGGGGGGGGGGACAATGTCCACCGCTACATGCAGATCCTTCTTTTTTTCCCTTGAAACAACAGCAATCTACAAGCAGGACACTGCAATGTGTCACATAACACGATTCGGAGAGCACCAGGTTTAGTTTACCGTACTCCCCTGGCAAAAAATTCCCTCCATATAAACCCAATCGAGAATCTGCGGGAGCAACTTAATCGGGCTGTTCACGCCATGGAGCCTCAACCGAAAAACCTAGCGCAGTTGCCGGCCAGAGTGACCGAGCGGTTCTAGGCGCTACAGTCTGGAACCGCGCGACCATTACGGTCGCAGGTTAGAATTCTGCCTCGGCCATGGACGTGTGTGATGTCCTTAGGTTAGTTAGGTTTAAGTAGTTCGAAGTTCTAGGGGACTGATTACCTCTGAAGTTAAGTCCCATAGTGCTCAGAGCCATTTGAACCAGTTGGCCACGGCGCTGGAGTCGGCATTGTTCCGTATCCCTGTCAGAACATTCCAGAACATCACTAACTTTCTTCCTGCACGTGTTCGCAGAGTTCCGCTATGCAAAAGGTGGTTATTTAGGCTTTTGAAAGATGGTCACAGTAACGTGACTGTACAGTGTGTTGTCCAATACCTTCACCCACGTCAGTTTTTGCTATTAATTATGATACACTCCATACAAGATAAATGGTTTTGAATGTTGTTTGTTCTTGAAAAGACTTTTTTATGACTTGTGAAAGAATTAGGAACGTCTACCAGCACTAGTCGAAATCAAACAAGTTTCTGGCCTATCCTGACAGCGGTTTCTTAGTCTGCGATATTACTCTTCGCATTAGTCGGGAATCTACGACTCTCATACGAAAATTGAATCGATGGGTTCAGGGGGGCTATACTCAAGTCCATGAACCATGGACCTTGCCGTTGGTGGGGAGGCTTGCGTGCCTCAGCGATACAGATGGCCGTACCGTAGGTGCAACCACAACGGAGGGGTATCTGTTGAGAGGCCAGACAAACATGTGGTTCCTGAAGAGGGGCAGCAGCCTTTTCAGTAGTTGCAGGGGCAACAGTCTGGATGATTGACTGATCTGGCCTTGTAACATTAACCAAAACGGCCTTGCTGTGCTGGTACTGCGAACGGCTGAAAGCAAGGGGAAACTACAGCCGTAATTTTTCCCGAGGACATGCAGCTTTACTGTATGATTAAATGATGATGACGTCCTCTTGGGTAAAATATTCCGGAGGTAAAATAGTCCCCCATTCGGATCTCCGGGCGGGGACTACTCAAAAGGACGTCGTTATCAGGAGAAAGAAAACTGGCGTTCTACGGATCGGAGCGTGGAATGTCAGATCCCTTAATCGGGCAGGTAGGTTTGAAAATTTAAAAACGGAAATGGATAGGTTAAAGTTAGATATAGTGGGAATTAGTGAAGTTCGGTGGCAGGAGGAACAAGACTTTTGGTCAGGTGATTACAGGGTTATAAATACAAAATCAAATAGGGGTAATGCAGGAGTAGGTTTAATAATGAATAAAAAAATAGGAGTGCGGGTTAGCTACTACAAATAGCATAGTGAACGCATTATTGTGGCCAAGATAGACACAAAGCCCATGCCTACTACAGTAGTACAAGTTTATATGCCAACTAGCTCTGCAGATGATGAAGAAATTGATGACATGTATGACGAGATAAAAGAAATTTTTCAGGTAGTGAAGGGAGACGAAAATTTAATAGTCATAGGTGACTGGAATTCATCAGTAGGAAAAGGGAGAGAAGGAAACGTAGTAGGTGAATATGGATTGGGGGGAAGAAATGAAAGAGGAAGCCGCCTTGTAGAATTTTGCACAGAGCATAACTTAATCATAGCTAACACTTGGTTCAAGAATCATAAAAGAAGGTTGTATACTTGGAAGAATCCTGGAGATGCTAAAAGGTATCAGATATATTATATAATGGTAAGACAGAGATTTAAGAACCAGGTTTTAAATTGTAAGACATTTCCAGAGGCAGATGTGGATTCTGACCACAATCTATTGGTTATGAACTGCAGATTGAAACTGAAGAAACTGCAAAAAGGTGGGAATTTAAGGAGGTGGGACCTGGATAAACTGAAAGAACCAGAGGTTGTAGAGAGTTTCAGGGAGAGTATAAGGGAACAATTGACAGGAATGGGGGAAAGAAATACAGTAGAAGAAGAATGGGTAACTCTGAGGGATGAAGTAGTAAAGGCAGCAGAGGATCAAGTAGGTAAAAAGACGAGGGCTAATAGAAATCCTTGGGTAACAGAAGAAATATTGAATTTAATTGATGAAAGGAGAAAATATAAAAATGCAGTAAATGAAGCAGGCAAAAAGGAATACAAACGTCTCAAAAATGAAATCGACAGGAAGTGCAAAATGGCTAAGCAGGGATGGCTAGAGGACAAATGTAAGAATGTAGAGGCTTGTCTCACTAGGGGTAAGATAGATACTGCCTACAGGAAAATTAAAGAGACCTTTGGAGAAAAGAGAAAAACTTGTATGAATAGCAAGAGCTCAGATGGCAACCCAGTTCTAAGCAAAGAAGGGAAGGCAGAAAGGTGGAAGGAGTATATAGAGTGTTTATACAAGGGCGATGTACTTGAGGACAATATTATGGAAATGGAAGAGGATGTAGATGAAGATGAAATGGGAGATAAGATACTGCGTGAAGAGTTTGACAGAGCACTGAAGGGCCTGAGTCGAAACAAGGCCCCGGAGTAGACAACATTCCATTAGAACTACTGATGGCCTTGGGAGAGCCAGTCATGACAAAACTCTACCATCTGGTGAGCAAGATGTATGAGACAGGCGAAATACCCACAGACTTCAAGAAGAATATAATAATTCCAATCCCAAAGAAAGCAGGTGTTGACAGATGTGAAAATTACCGAATTATCAGTTTAATAAGTCACAGCTGCCAAATACTAACGCGAATTCTTTACAGACGAATGGAAAAACTGGTAGAAGCGGACCTCGGGGAAGACCAGTTTGGATTCCGTAGAAATGTTGGAACACGTGAGGCAATACTAACCTTACGACTTATGAAACTTCCTGGCAGATTAAAACTGTGTGCCCGACCGAGACTCGAACTCGGGACCTTTGCCTTTCGCGGGCAAGTTAGAGCACTTGCCCGCGAAAGGTAAAGGTCCCGAGTTCGAGTCTCGGTCGGGCACGCAGTTTTAATCTTCCAGGAAGTTTCATATCAGCGCACACTCCGCTGCAGAGTGAAAATCTCATTCTGCTTACGACTTATCTTAGAAGAAAGATTAAGAAAAGGCAAACCTACGTTTCTAGCATTTGTAGACTTAGAGAAAGCTTTTGACAATGTTAACTGGAATACTCTCTTTCAAATTCTGAAGGTGGCAGGGGTAAAATACAAGGAGCGAAAGGCTATTTACAATTTGTACAGAAACCAGATGGCAGTTATAAGAGTCGAGGAGCATGAAAGGGAAGCAGTGGTTGGGAAAGGAGTGAGACAGGGTTGTAGCCTCTCCCCGATGTTATTCAATCTGTATATTGAGCAAGCAGTAAAGGAAACAAAAGAAAAATTCGGAGTAGGTATTAAAATTCATGGAGAAGAAGTAAAAACTTTGAGGTTCGCCGATGACATTGTAATTCTGTCAGAGACAGCAAAGGACTTGGAAGAGCATTTGAACGGAATGGACAGTGTCTTTTAGGAGGATATAAGATGAACATCAACAAAAGCAAAACGAGGATAATGGAATGTAGTCAAATTAAATCGGGTGATGCTGAGGGGATTAGATTAGGAAATGAGACACTTAAAGTAGTAAAGGAGTTTTGCTATTTAGGGAGTAAAAGAACTGATGGTGGTCGAAGTAGAGAGGATATAAAATGTAGACTGGCAATGGCAAGGAAATCGTTTCTGAAGAAGAGAAATTTGTTAACATCGAGTATAGATTTAAGTGTCAGGAAGTCGTTTCTGAAAGTATTAGTATGGAGTGTAGCCATGCATGGCAGTGAAACATGGACGATAACTAGTGTGGACAAAAAGAGAATAGAAGCTTTCGAAATGTGGTGCTACAGAAGAATGCTGAAGATAAGGTGGGTAGATCACGTAACTATTGGGGAGGTATTGAATAGGATTGGGCAGAAGAGAAGTTTGTGG
This sequence comes from Schistocerca nitens, assembly GCF_023898315.1. Lineage (NCBI taxonomy): Eukaryota > Metazoa > Arthropoda > Insecta > Orthoptera > Acrididae > Schistocerca > Schistocerca nitens. The sequence continues at coordinate 667,489,878 of NC_064618.1, forward strand.
CACAACTTGACTAGAAGAAGGGATCGGTTGGTAGGACATGTTTTGAGGCATCAAGGGATCACAAATTTAGCATTGGAGGGCAGCGTGGAGGGTAAAAATCGTAGAGGGAGACCAAGAGATGAATACACTAAGCAGATTCCGAAGGATGTAGGTTGCAGTAGGTACTGGGAGATGAAGAAGCTTGCACAGGATAGAGTAGCATGGAGAGCTGCATCAAACCAGTCTCAGGACTGAAGAGCACAACAACAACAACATACTCAAGTTCACGAAGGATTTGGACAGAGCCGCATGATCAGCGCCGGAGAGGACGGACACATCGTTTGCTTGGCTGTGCGGCATCGTACACTCACTTCACACGTCTTGAGTCAACAAAAGGGATTGTTTGCGGCAAGTGAAAATTTTACCACTTCCCTTGTAGCGGCAGCAGGGAGGTGGGACGATAGTGGTGCGCCCAATAACGTCGGACACAGAAGTGGCACCAAGTCGTCTTTTCAGATGAGTCCCGTTTCCGCGTGCAGTGTCACGATGGACGTAGCTGTGTGTAGTGGATCCGATGAGAGCGAAAGTTGCCAGATAGCATTCATCATCCTCATATAGCCCCGACACACTCGTGTTTGCATGGATTTGCCGCTGAGTGTACGCCACTATCACCTCTGCCTCATATAGCCGATAATGAACAGCAGCCACTACACTTCTGGTGCTTCTGCCTGATCTTCATTGTCTCCATGATGTTTTCTGTCGACAACCAAGGCCGCATGATGCCTGTGTTGTCTTGACCAGCTTCGATATAGAAGTTGTTGGATTGTTATCATGGCCAGCACATTCCCCAGATCTCTTCCCCACTGAAACTGCGTGGTCATGGGTTACAAAGAGACTATCCTGTCATCAGTCACCAGGAGCTACGACTGATTAACCTTGGTACAGAGCTGAAAGAGCAGCGGAATCTGTCACCAAAGAGCTCAGTTCGCCTCGATGACCGGCCGGGCTAGAGCGCTTGTTTCTGTAAAGGATGGCGGCTCTCAGTACTAAAAATTTAGTAATTCATTCTTACTACTACCGATATCAATGTGACAGCACGCGTACCAATTATGCTCCAAAACGTAGCGCATAGAAACGATATTACACGGTGCTCATATCTGGGGTTCTATTGGTGATAAAAAGGTAGAGTCAGGCGTTTTAAAGATAGCCCTTGGGCTGGGGACCATTTGTTAAAATAACAAAAGAATATTTGTGGTGTCACTATCCTACAGTACAGGGTCAAGGTTTGAGTATGACACACACTATACGGCAAGTTGAAAAAGAGAGTTAGAGGGTGATATATAAGTGCATACGATAAACCCCTTCTCTCGGAAATTTATTTCCTTTATACCTCCTCCGTCTAATCACAGATGACGTGTCACTGATCTCATTTCTACTAAGTTGCACTACAAGCGAGATGCCTATTTGCTTCCACCGCCATGAGTCCGTGAGTGGAATGCATTCAAATAAGTTTGTTTATATGGGATGTCATTCGCTGTTTATTGGCAGAACACGAGAAACTGCACAATTACATTCCACTTTAGAGTCACAAATAATTTCCATGCTTCAACAAAAGAATGAACTGCGTGTTTTCATAATTACTATCACACTGTTCTCAACTACACGTCCATACAACCATACATTGCCAATGAAGTCTTAACGTGATGCCAACCGCGGCAGACAACATGTCTATCCTCCGAGACCGCCGAACCAGTTATGATCCTACAGCCGAACCCTTTCGCCCTCCATCCAAGTTATGTGCAATCCGAAGATCAGCGAAGTGCTTCGTCTGCCTTTTCGTTTAGAAGTTGTTTATTATTCTGCCAGTTATAATACTTGTGCAATAATGAAATGATAGCACGCTAATGACAGATGCTTTAATTTGAAATGCATGTAAATACGCTGTTTATTTTGTATAATATTAATAACAGAAGATCATCGTTTTGGTGCCTAGCTCCCGAATGCAGCAGACAATCGCGGAGAAGGACTACAATTTAGGCGGTTTTTCTCGCGATACCCGTACCGAACAAACCATCTGTTATCGGTACCTCACACCACATTAGGCCATCTTGCCATTACTGCCTACTCAACTTCTCTAAAAAGATCTTCTTGTAGCCTGAATACGTACGATGGCTGTAAGGACAGAAACATTAGAACTGTATCCTGCTTAGGTAAATGGATCAAATAGGTTGGCTAATTTTCAGTCTGATGCGGCCTACGGTGACTTTGATGGGACGCATGGAGGCGCCGTTAGTTCATGGGCGGTTCCCCGAAAACTCCACAAAAAGGGTTTGTTTACTACATTTTATCCTTCACCAAGAAGAAGCCAGGGATTTCAAGACGGCCGTGCTCAGGAAATGGCTGAAATTTTTAATATCTATTCTTAAGATCCTATCTCGAACAATTTTGAAAAGTGTCCTTATATCTTTATCGTATCCGAAATAGAGAGGCTGAAAGTTATCCTATTTGTAGACATAGAATACGCTTGTTGAATCCGTTATGAGGCGAAAACGTAGTTTAAAGGCGACGTTGCACAAAGATATATGCTGTAAAGTGTCTCCGTTGTCATGAGAAGCGTTCTGGTTTCTGGGAACCCCATGTTGTACTACTGAAGTACATGCAGAATTTTTGGTAACGTTGAAAGGGTACAGTACCGCCCGACATTGAAAATAGGTACAACATACTTCACTATTTTTGTCAGAACAACACATTTTTTTGTAAAATAACTCAATTTCAATTAGTACAGCGAAGCCGTATACCAGTGTGGGAAAGAATGACAATTTATTTATTTAATTGATCACATGTGCACTCCCACAAAGTAAATCCCTACATCCAGTTTGGTGAGATCTGTGAAATGAATGAATGTATGGTCGTCTGCTAACCGCAGATAGTGAATGTGGATATATGATCATCTTTGAGTCGATCCTTTGGCCACCTTTGGTGGGACCAAAGAGACGAAAGGTACCAGAGCTTTGAGCGCCTGAAATGTGGCTGACCAATACGATAGCAAGGTGCTTCCCCCACCTCGACAGAGGTTCGAGATGACCTACAGAACGGCCATATTTCAGCACTCTGCCGCTGGACCTTCTGCTGTAAAGACCTGTTTTTTGTTGTGCTCCGTAATGAAAGAGTGGAGGCATGGTATGCATGTGGAATATTTAAGAGTAGCTAGAATTAATAATTTCTCTATCTCAGGAACTTTTGTGGGGAGAATTAAATGTCAGGCAGGTAATTTTAAGGGGATTGTAGTAAACCAACGGTCACAATGAAACCACGTGTAGTTATAAGTTGAGATACTTCCGTGTGCTTAAGTTAAGCTGAATTACTAGCGTGTGTACAATAAGCTGAAATATTTAAGAAATAGCGTGTGTATCATAAGTTGAAATATTTAAGAAATATCATTCCGTGTGACGCTAGATTTAAACTCTGAGAGAGAATCAAGGTGAGTCGGCCGTCCATCCAGCAACGCCACTTGGCTTGCATTGCACAGGAAGACGTGCGTTTATCTCCAGAGTTCACAGTAGGAAAGTAGAATTACAAAGTGGGGCAGTGTCGTGTGAAACTGGGATAAATATTGATTGAAGTGGGAAAGCGGAAAGTGATAATGTTGTAACCATTCTTTGTGTAGTGTTTCATATTGTTGTGTGGTGTATGTCATGTAATTTGGGGAGAAGCAAGGTAGTTTCGAAAGATTTGTGGGTTATGCTTGTTCCTTCTGTATCGCTCGATCTGGAGGAAAGTTTCGTGAGGATGATTGTGAGAGTCGAAGCGTGAGATATAATAAAAGATCCACCATCCTATCCAGAAAGTGCACTGTTGCGGTAAATAGATTACGAGACCATAATATAGAGATTCACTAATGTAAAGCCATGCCCACTGGGCGGAATTTCTCATGTGATATTGTTGTAGGTTGTAGAATTTGTGTGTTTAGGAATAAACCAGATAGTGAAAAGAAAGAGATTGGTGGCCTTTTTCATTAAATTGTATGTTGTCATAATGTCCCGAATTTATATAAAAGCTGATAAATAAAAGACAAAAAGTAAATGTGGTATTGCCAGTGCGTAGTGTACAGTCAGAGTTCTATAAATCACTGATAGTCAGATGCGTGTTTCCGTTGCGTATTGTTCGTACAGGAGGATAATTTGTAACTAAATAGTAAGATACAAGAATTCATGTTGCTCAATAAATTAAGGAAGAATCCACTCGCTTGGCAAACCACTCATCTTGCAGGCCTGACTGCTTGATGCCACAGTATGAGTAAGGCAAGTGGGTGCCTCTCATAATTTCGACCCTGCCAGGATATTTTTTGTTAGGATATTTTGTTGCCAGGATTCCGTTTTTTTTGCCACGATAATTTTGTTGCCAGGATTATTTTTTTGTTAGGATATTTTGTTGTTAGGATTTGCTGTTAATTTTTTTTATTTTTTGATGGAATATATTGTGATAGCGCTAAGAAGTAAAATTTTTTTTTGTTTGCAAATTCTTTCTGGATTGGTGAGGATCTTTTATTTTATTTTATGTAATTAATTGCTATATCGCACAAGGCTGGAAGATCGTTTCATAATTTTTTTTGCGTAATGTCCGTAGTAACTAGGTCGCAGTCTAAAAGTGTAGTCACCATGGAGAATAGCGATTCTGGCGTGAACGTAGCAGTGCAGCGGGAAGTAGCTGTTGACCATGGGTTAATGAGCGAGAAAGACAAACACTCCGAAGGGGCTGTATTGTTCAGTGGACCGCTGCAAGGGGATCCTTTGTGCGGCGGGCTTTGTCCACAAACGCGGGCTTTTCCCGACGACGCGGGCTCGGGACTAGGTCAGGTATGCAGTGAAAGTGCAGCTACCCTTAGCGAAGCTACGGTTTCTCAGGCGAACAAGGTGAGCGCGTCGAAAGTAGGAAATAACGATGTGATACTACAGTTTTTACAAGCGATGAATAGGGAGACTAAGAAAGGATTGGAAGCAACTAAGAAAGGATTGGAAGCAACTAACGAAAGATTAGAAGCGATGAGTAGAGATAATAAAGTGATGAATAGGGAGACTAAGAAAGGATTGGAAGCAAATAACAAAAGATTAGAAGCGATGAATAGGGAGACTAAGAAAGGATTGGAAGCAAATAACGAAAGATTAGAAGCAATCAATAGAGATAATAAGGAGAGAGATAGGGAGAATAAGGAACGATTTGAAGCAACTAAGAAAAAATTGGAAGCAAATGAGGAAAAATTGGAGGCAATGGATAAGGGAAATAAAGAGGCAATGAAGAAGCTACACACAGTTATCGATGAGCGTCTGTCCGCAGTTAATAATCGGATAGATGGGGGGAGAAGAATCTGGGTGCGGTGAAGCAAGTTTGTGATGCCGTGAAAGAAAAAACCAATAATTTGGAGGTACGAATAAGTGCAATAGAGAGCGATATTACAGAACAGAGGGGCGTGTGGCCGGATGAGCGAATCAAAGAGATAGTGGAGGACTTACTTGCAGATAAACCAGGGGCGTTAGACAGCGTGGAAGCTCAAGTCACACGGCAGGAAATGGCGCTAAATAAACACAGGGACGAAGTTGCGGAGGTAGTGGCCAGAATGAATACGATTAGCGCAGATGTAGAAAAGATCAGTATAAGAGGCGAAACGGGCTCTGACAGTACGCAGCGAGAGGTTTATGCCGACCAGGAGGAGATACAATCACTATTACAGTTTAAAGAGGCACAATTAGAAACAAATAGGAAACATAGGGAAGAACTAGCACAGTTGCAATTAGCGTGCAGAAGCGAAGGTGAAACACCACCAGGTAGACTGCAGAGGGAGAGTGAGATAAATTCAGAAAACGAAAATAGGCAGAAAGAGGAAGACGAACTCAGAGAGTTGGAAGAACGGCTGTGTCGGATAAAACAGGTGGCAAACCCAACTGGGTATAGTCCAAGGTCGGAAAACATAAATGCGGAAGAAGAATGTAGGAGGCACTTCGTGTCGGTACAAACGTACACTTGCTTTCCGGATCCTGATAATTACCAACATCCATGCCTGTGGCTGTCTCAATTTCAAGATTCATTACCTCCATCGTGGGGACCACTCCTCAAAATGAAGTTTGTGTGTAACCATTTGAGGGACGAGGCTAGAGCGAAAATGCAGGAAGTTATTAAAGACTGTAGTAGCTACAAGATGTTTTGTGACAAGTTTTTAAATGAATTCTGGTCGAAAAGTAAGCAGGACCAGGTTAAGCAAAGCATATTGATGATGCCAAATTGTAACGAAGGTGGTATAAGAGATCCAGTGTCATGCTATCAGGAAATGCTGAGACGAAACAGGTATTTGGATGTGCCATACGAAACTGGGGAGCTCATTAGGATCTGTATAACGAAGTTGCCAGTGAGATTGCGCAGAGATATAGTGATAGCAGGCAGAGGCTTGAACGATTCTGCGTCATTTCAGCACTTCTTACAGGAACTGGGAAATGAGAGCAACATTGTGAACGGCGACATGACTCATAGGTCAGACAGAGTTGAGGATAGGAACGGTAGACACTATCAGAATGACAGGAGAGCAGGGAATCAGAGGAATGACGGAAATGGAAGATGGCGAGGAAATAGGGGACAGAATTCATGGGGATATCGACCAGCAAACCGGGAAAATAGAAGATGGGACAGAGATGGAAGAAGAAGAGAAAATGAAAATGATGGGCGAAGAGAGGATAGGCAGTTATTGGGTTCACGACAGGACAATCATTGTCACAATGACGGAGGGACAAGAAGGTGACTACATGATAGACGGGTACAAACCAGGACTATTAATGAGGTAAATATTAGGTATATCGATTACGGAAAACTAAGGGAGAATCTGTTAGAGGAGGTAGGAGATGTGGGGAGTGAAGTCCACCCAATAATTAGCGTAGAAATAAATAATATAATCGTACCTTGTGTCATCGACACAGGCAGTGTAATGAGTGTTTTGAGGGAAGATGTGTTTAAGTGCTGTAGTCTTACAAAACCATGGCCAACGTTGCCATTGCAAAGGACAACAGTGAGAGGGGCAGTTACAGGAAAGAGAATTGAGGTGAAGTTACAAGCGCAGGTAGACTTCGTGTGCCAGGCGAAGAGGTTTAGTACAGTGTTTATGATTGTGTCATCTCTAACTGTTGAAGGGATATTAGGTGTTAATTTTTTAAACCAATATAAAGCAGTCGTTAACATGAGAAATGGTTCGATGGAGTTGAAACGAGATTCGGAGGAAATTACATTAAGATTCGACGATTGCTTACATGGTGAAGATAACGCACACTTAGCATTATGTCTGGCGGTAAAGTCCGGTAAACAGGCACAGAATACGGGGTTCGAACAAGAGAAGAAGGAAATTCATAAATGTTTGGAGGAGGAGATCAGGGAGAAAATCTGGCATTTACGAGGGACCACGGTCTACGGGGAATTGCAGAAAATTTTATACGAGAATAGAAAGGTATTTAAACATGCTGCGGGTACAATAAGAAATTTTGTGTATAGATTCAAGGTCAAGCCACATAAACAGTTTAGGGCCCAAGTGTACCCGATACCTGTTGTGTACAAAGAAAGAGTGGAAGCTGAGATCGAAAGCATGCTACAACAAGGGATTATCGAACCAGCATCCAGTCCGTACAACAGCCCTTTAGTTTGTGTTGAAAAAAAGGATGGGTCAATTAGATTAGTTTTGGACGCAAGAAGGATTAATAAGATAATAGAGCCAGAGACAGATCGGCCGCTGACACTTGACGAATTGCTACAAAAGTTCCACGGGATCAGAGTTCTCAGCTCAGTCGATTTGAGAATGAGTTTCTGGCTGGTGGAGTTAGATCGGGGGTGTAGAAAATACACTGCTTTCTTGTGCTACGGGAAATCGTATCAATTCCGGAAACTACCTTTTGGGTTAAATGTATCATCCGCGGCATTTATCAGAGCGCTAAATACTGTCATTCCTAATGAAATAAAAGACAAGGTAACACAGTACGTGGATGATGTCCTGATAGCAGAAAGAAACTGGGAAGACCACAATAGAACGTTAGGCATATTGCTCGGTGCACTGGAGAGACATGGGGTGACCGTGAATTTGGGAAAGTCAGAATTTGGACGAAAAGAAATCGAGTTTCTAGGTCACATTGTGACACCAGAGGGGATAAGAACAAATCCAGACAAACTCGAAGCAATCAGAGATTTTCCGGTGCCAAGAACAAAACGTCAGCTACGGGGTTATTTAGGATTAATCAATTTTTACAGGAGGTTCATTAAGATTGGGGGTGCAGCGACACCCAGACTATGTCAGCTGACTGGAAAGAAAACGGTATGGAATTGGGACCCTGTCGCACAGGAAGAGTATGAGGCGTTAAAGAAGGCACTGCTATCGGCACCTCTTCTCGGGCATCCAGACCTAGGGAAAGAGTTTTGTATGGCCACGAACAGTTCCCGTAGTGGACTTGGGGTAACATTGTTCCAAGAGCAAGAGCAAGGAGGAGAAGTAATACAACAACCTATTGCATTTGCGAGCCGAGTGCTTAGAAAAGCTGAGAGAAATTACACGGTAACTGAGCTTGAAGCTTTGGCAATAGTATGGGGTTTTAGTAAGTTTAGATACTATTTGTATGGAAGGCATACTAAAATCTATACTGACCACAAGTCACTACAGTTTCTGATGTCGGCCAAACTTAACCATAGACGACTCGCTAGGTGGGCACTCTATTTACAGGAGTTTCAGTTTTCGGTCATGTATATTCCTGGGCCACAGAATATAGTGGCAGATGCGTTGTCAAGGAACCCAGTAGGTCATGGTCAATGCTTTGATGAGGAGGTAAACGAGAACAGATATGATATATTGTATATGCAGGGCGTGCCGTTCGAGAAATACATAGGGGCGGTACTCACAAATATCGCGAAAGAGCAGGATAAAGACGCGTCATGGAGAATGGTGAAGGACAGAGTTAGAGCGAACTTAGATGCCAATATAGCACGTTTTTATACAATTCAGAACGGGGTCCTTTTCTACCGTAGAAATCCGAACACACAAGACTGGCTGTTGTGTATACCAAATGAAATAGTCAACAAGTTGATCTGGTACACGCACCTAAGTTACGGGCATTACGGGGCAAGGAAATGCTGTAAGAAGTTAAGGGAATCAGTTTATTTCATTAGTATGGAGAGAAGGATCAAGAACGTGCTTGGTAGTTGCAAATTGTGCCAGAAGGCAAAATCGTTAACTATCTCATGCAAAGCACCGCTTTTTCCGATAGTGCCAGGTAGATTGAGGGAATTCGGAGCAACAGATTTGTTTGGCCCACTACCCAAGTCAGTGCAAGGATATAGATATGTTTTAGTAGCAGTGGAATTGGTGTCAAAGTATGTGACTTTTACCGCATTGAAACGTGCGACGGGAAGGACGGTAGCAGCAGCGATCGTTAAAAACTTTTTGCGAGAAGTAGGGACTGTAGAAAAGTTCATTGCTGACAATGGACCGCAATATAGATCCAGACAATGGCTAACCACACTGAAGAGGAGAAGGATAAAACCGGTGTTCATATCCCGATACCATGCTGCAAGTAACCCCAGTGAAAGAGTGGTAAAAGAACAGGGAAAATTGTGTAAGATCTATTGCCATAGGCAACACAGAAGTTGGAGTATTTTTCTCAAAGATTTTCAGGACATCCTCAATGAGCTACCACATGGAGCAACTGGTTTATCACCAATTACGGTACTAAAGAATGAACCACCACCAGATCGAGTCAGGGAGCTGGTAGATTTTCCGCGATCAGGAAAGCAGAGGCACACAGAAATTGTCAAGGTTGCGATAGAGCGTATTAAGAAAGCAGCTAAGGATAGGCAGGAGAAGCAGAAAGGAAAGATCCGTAAGATCGAATTGGCAGTAGGAGACAAGGTTCTAATTAAAACTCATCGATTATCAAAGAAGCACAGATTCCTAACTAGCAAATTCTTTACTGTGTATAGTGGACCATTCAGAGTGAGGCGTATTGTTCATGAAAATGCTGTACTAATTGAGACGATCAAGGGAAAACAATCTCGTGGGCTTCATCACATTTCTAACATCAAATTATGGAAAAGTTAAGGATAGATCTAAAGTAGGCAATTTATGGTAGATAGTCAGTGTATTTATTTGTGGTGTGTAACGTTGTGCAGGGTCAAATCGAACATAACAATTTTCAGGCGGGATGTCAGGAAGTATGACGGAATAGACTGGTCGAATGAGTCATGAACAGGAGTCGACAGAGTGGTGTATGTGCGTATTTTTTGACATATGAATGAGGATCAAGCAGAAACGACGTGATGATTAATGAGTTGTTAAAGATGGTAGATAGAGAAGCGACGTGATAAATAGTAGTGGATAAAGGTGGTATATGAGGAGAAAAGCGACGTGAAGCAGTGTGATTAATAAAGAGAGATTCGACGTGATGAAACAGTGGTAAATAAAGGTGAGTAGAATTGAATAATGTGGAGATGTCTTAGATGTATGTTACAGAGAGGCCTGTGTATGCTGCAATAGAGATTGATGCCAATGGCGAAGGAAGACCAGGAAATGATGGAGTAATGGACGGACGGAGAGCCGAAATGCGAATGAAGAGATGAGGACAACTGCACAATGTGAAAGAACATAAAGGGAGTATGAGATCCAGATGGTGAACGTTGTGGAATACTGACGTAAGATGTAATATAAGTGTAGATCTAATTCTTAGCATAACAATTGCGATTTGGCAAAAATAATATTTTGTTGTTGTTGAAGCCTGGTACCAGTATAACTAATCAAAACGGTACCAAGAATGTGTACAGTTATTTTGCAGGTTGAATAATTTGTGTATTTTTTGTTCTTAGATGAAATGTCGCAATTCTAAGTTGGTGTTTAGCAGAATGATTAATGGGTAAAGCGAATGCGGAGGTAAGCCGATGGAGAGAGGTGCCAGAGTGAAAGGACGAATTCGGAGACTGGAAAGCTATCTCCGAAACAGCTTCATGTGTTATGTGGTTGAGTATAAGGGAGCAAAGGTATGGTATGTTGTCGTGAGTGTGGTGGTGTTAAGGTTAGCTGACTTCTAGACCTATTCTGTTAGTGTATTAATGGGTTGAATGAGAAGGAAAATGTGATGTTTGGTGAGTGAGAGTCGTAGAGTAGTGTGATCAATGCACACACTCCTGTAAAGGGGATGCTACCGATCTGTAACTAAAACATTATTATGTATTGTTTGATTGGGATGAACCTCGATGGCAGGTCAGGATCTGACATCATGTGGATGGTTCATACATGTCCTAGAAATGTTGTTATATATAATAAAAAGGTAAAATATATAGAAAGATACTAATTTCAGTCTGTCACAAGCACAAAGGTGCATTGTATGTTGTAGATTTAGAGTCATCAGTTTCTAAAATGTTTGTTGTGTTAGTATGTTAAAGTAGTTTACTATTTAATAACATGTGGTAGGTAATTGTGAGCTGTGTAGATTATTCTTATTTTTTTTGTTAGAACACTTTCAAGGGGTATTAATTTCAGTCTGTCACAAGCACAAAAGTTCATTGTATATTGTAGTTTTAGAATAAAGTTTCTAATATTTTCACTGTGATAGGATGTTAGAGTAGCCTACTATTTGATATTGTAATTATGAGCAGTATAGATTGCTTATTATTCCTTTTGTTTTTTTTTACACTTTCATGTTTTGTATGAGGGACGACAGATACAATGAATAGCACGAGTGTGGGCTGTCTATAGAAAAGGGATGGATAAGTGTTGATGTTGTATGGGTAGAAAACTAGGGTGTATAATTTTATGTTTTTTAGAACAAAGATTCTTTTATTACCAATGTATCTAATAGATCATACATGTAATCAATGAGTATTTAAATAACGTAGGAATATCCTTTTGTCTGTAATGTTGCGAGATGCACAGAAGGTCTGGCTAATTGGGTGTCATAACGCCCATACCGCTAACAGGCCGAGCTGACGTCACCATGGCGACAGGCGACAGAGCCGCGGCACTCCCCACTCCACTGTCGGTCGAGGTACACTCCACGCACCCGCTACAGCAGGTCAACGGCCTGGGGCGACACGCACGTATCACTGGCCATTCATAAGTTCCGCCACCCTTACGACTGGGGAAGGTATCCCGTGGAGGCAACAGCGGGTGGTATCTTCTGCTCAACGGCGCGCGCAGCGGAGCCACGGCAGAATGGACGACGCGCGGCAGAGCCCGGCGGGCATTTTTTACCAGCAGCTATTAACTTCTACTGGACTGTGGAGCCGTGAAACAAGATGACTGCTCGTATGTCTCCATAATGTGGAAAGTGAAGGACTGGTGTTTCCACGTTGTGAGTGGTGGAAAAGATTTTGTCTTTAGCAGACAGGACGATCGTTTTGTTTTGTCTCGACCACTGAATGGTGGGATCCATAAACTTTTGGCAGTGACTTGTTAAGTGTGCTTTGTGAATTGCATGTGGGACACTTGCTATACTTAGAGGACAGTTGTCGTTTGGTGAACAGTTATTGTATGAAGGCAAGAAACTAGAGTGGGACATTGACATTTGCGTCTGTAGTAGGAGACATTTCTTGAATTGGCGCGGGAATAAGTGCTGTTTGTTGAAACTTACGACTTTTAATTACACCATGAACTGAAAGGACAGAACCGTGGGTAATAGTAGTTGTAGGGCCATTTTTTGGACAAACAGATTCGTGTGGATGGTACTCTGAGAGTGACTATGACATTTGTGTTTAGTGTGAGATACAGTTTACTGTTCAGTGTGTGTTCAAAATGCCGATTTGAGTGACTCAAAGACTTTCGTCCGGGTAACCATGGGAGAGCTTTGACACCGAGACAGTGTTTCTAGGAAAACTATCAGCAACTTTTTGACGCCAAGAAAATCACAGAATGAAATGTTTCCGTGTGACTCGCAAGATAGGGGATAATGTATTTGTAATTGTGTAAATGTTTTCTTTTTTTATATGTTTCATTCCTGAAGGGACAGCAAGTGTAGTTGTATTTCATTAACATTTGTGTTTAGAATAGTTAGTGTTTGTTTTTTGTTTGATTCTGGGTTATCAAGTTCACGTAGCATGTTTTTGGTACAATGATGCTTTAATTATTAGCCAGTGGCGTAATACTAACGGAGCGGCTCTTGTAGCATTGATCAGTAAGGTTGTCACAGGGGACAAGGGTTTGCATTGCACAACAAATATCGGAATTAATTGATGCATTTTGATGTCGTGGACAGTAATGATCTTGTTGGTGTGTTGACTGAAGACACTTATTTTATTATCACAGTGGTGATATTTCACATTAAAGTGTAACGAAGGCTAGTCGAAATGCAAGTTCTTGTGGTCTAAATGTGTGACAACAGAGACATAAGCAGTAGAGTAAGATAAGAGAGCTACTGGTGGATTCAAGCACTTATTTCTAAACTATTTACTGCTTGTATTGATCGAAGTTGATGGACTGACTGGCTCAGCAGCAGGTATTTGTACTGGTGGATAAGGATAAGGTTAAACTCACTGTCGAGTAGTTGTGGCAATTGCTTAGGTGATGACAGTTAATGAGGTATGACATGATGTCTTAGACGAACTATATTACGTAACCAGTATGTAACTTGTATATTTCATTGTTTTTCTTCTCAGTTTTATTTCTCTGTAGGTTTGAGGTATATTTTAGAGTAATGGTATGGAGCTTAACATTCTACGTGTAACTAGTGTGCGAAATTTTTTCTTTTGTTGATTTTGTTTTGTATTTAGACATTGCCGTGTAAAGATTATTACAACGCAATTTATGAATGTCAGATTACTTGTTCTGCGTTTGGACGGTCAGCTATTTAAAATTTCATGAGTACAATTAGTATTTCTTTTTTGTTTTAGAATTATTGAAATTTGGATTACTCATAAAAATAACGAAGATCCCTGTAACTAAAGCAAATTTTTATCTCCACATTATTTTTTTATTTGTATGATATAATGTTTTATTTGTCATGTGGATTGTTGTAAATTTGTATGTGTACGTTACTCCGGATTGTGGAGAGTACAATAATGCAACAACTGTCAATAGTTTGGTAAAGTAACAACATTTGGTCGTCAATTTGAGGTCACCAGGGGCTAAGGTCTCCTCCTGGGTATTTTGATGAATTGCTACGTTTGTTTTAATACAGTTTTCCTAAAAAAATGTTCGGAACTACCCTCGCATTGCAAGGATAGTACCGTGCCATTTTTTTCTGCATGGGTAGCCGGTGGTGAAAGGGTACAGTACCGCCAGACATTGAAAATAGGTACAACATACTTCAATATTTTTGTCAGAACAACACATTTTTTTGTAAAATAACTCAATTTCAATTAGTACAGCGAAGCCGTATACCAGTGTGGGAAAGAATGACAATTTATTTATTTAATTGATCACATGTGCACTCCCACAAAGTAAATCCCTACATCCAGTTTGGTGAGATCTGTGAAATGAATGAATGTATGGTCGTCTGCTAACCGCAGATAGTGAATGTGGATATATGATCATCTTTGAGTCGATCCTTTGGCCACCTTTGGTGGGACCAAAGAGACGAAAGGTACCAGAGCTTTGAGCGCCTGAAATGTGGCTGACCAATACGATAGCAAGGTGCTTCCCCCACCTCGACAGAGGTTCGAGATGACCTACAGAACGGCCATATTTCAGCACTCTGCCGCTGGACCTTCTGCTGTAAAGACCTGTTTTTTGTTGTGCTCCGTAATGAAAGAGTGGAGGCATGGTATGCATGTGGAATATTTAAGAGTAGCTAGAATTAATAATTTCTCTATCTCAGGAACTTTTGTGGGGAGAATTAAATGTCAGGCAGGTAATTTTAAGGGGATTGTAGTAAACCAACGGTCACAATGAAACCACGTGTAGTTATAAGCTGAGATACTTCCGTGTGCTTAAGTTAAGCTGAATTACTAGCGTGTGTACAATAAGCTGAAATATTTAAGAAATAGCGTGTGTATCATAAGTTGAAATATTTAAGAAATATCATTCCGTGTGACGCTAGATTTAAACTCTGAGAGAGAATCAAGGTGAGTCGGCCGTCCATCCAGCAACGCCACTTGGCTTGCATTGCACAGGAAGACGTGCGTTTATCTCCAGAGTTCACAGTAGGAAAGTAGAATTACAAAGTGGGGCAGTGTCGTGTGAAACTGGGATAAATATTGATTGAAGTGGGAAAGCGGAAAGTGATAATGTTGTAACCATTCTTTGTGTAGTGTTTCATATTGTTGTGTGGTGTATGTCATGTAATTTGGGGAGAAGCAAGGTAGTTTCGAAAGATTTGTGGGTTATGCTTGTTCCTTCTGTATCGCTCGATCTGGAGGAAAGTTTCGTGAGGATGATTGTGAGAGTCGAAGCGTGAGATATAATAAAAGATCCACCATCCTATCCAGAAAGTGCACTGTTGCGGTAAATAGATTACGAGACCATAATATAGAGATTCACTAATGTAAAGCCATGCCCACTGGGCGGAATTTCTCATGTGATATTGTTGTAGGTTGTAGAATTTGTGTGTTTAGGAATAAATCAGATAGTGAAAAGAAAGAGATTGGTGGCCTTTTTCATTAAATTGTATGTTGTCATAATGTCCCGAATTTATATAAAAGCCGATAAATAAAAGACAAAAAGTAAATGTGGTATTGCCAGTGCGTAGTGTACAGTCAGAGTTCTATAAATCACTGATAGTCAGATGCGTGTTTCCGTTGCGTATTGTTCGTACAGGAGGATAATTTGTAACTAAATAGTAAGATACGAGAATTCATGTTGCTCGATAAATTAAGGAAGAATCCACTCGCTTGGCAAACCACTCATCTTGCAGGCCTGACTGCTTGATGCCACAGTATGAGTAAGGCAAGTGGGTGCCTCTCAACGTAAAATCCGGTTTGGAGTGTAAAATTAGTTTTGCATTATCTCAGTTTCACATAAGTAAACTAGCAAAATTTTACTAAATTTTACTAACCTATAAAGTTCTTTTCATGTGAGTAACATGAGAAGGGAACCATCGGTAAAATATTCCTATCCGTGCCCAAAAAAGGCGAATTAGCTCCTCTTTAAAAGTCTCCCATTAAAAGTGGGATACCAGCATCCTCAATATGCCTTCTCAGCAGGTTTCGAAAGTTTCACCAAAATGTTAGTGTGCGAACATATTCGCTCTTTTTTATTCTGAGAGAGAAGGAGACAATGACACTGGGAAAGAGACGGAAAAGTACGAGGGTGAGTCAAATGAAAACATTAAATATTTTTTAAATATTATTTATTGTGGAGAAGTGGTACAAAGCTGTATCATTTTTCAACATAATCTGCCCCACGCTCAATGCAAGTCCTCCAGCGCCTACAAACTGCATAAATTCCTTTAGAAAAAAATTCTTTTGGTAGTTCGCGCATCCAATTATGCACCGCGTGGCGTACCTCTTCATCAGGACGGAACTTCTTTCCTGCCATTGCGTCTCTGAGTGGTCCAAACATATGGTGATCACTTGGGGGAAGGTCTGGTGAGTATGGTGGATGAGGAAGACACTCAGAATGCAGGTCTGTGATTGTTGCAACTGTTGTACGGGCAGTGTGGGGCCTTGCATTGTCATGTTGCAAAAGGACACCTGCTAACAGCAATCCACGTCGCTTTGATTTGATTGCAGGCCGAAGATGATTTTTTAGGCGATCTGTGTATGATGCACTGGTGATAGTGGTCCCTCTAGGCATGTAATGCTCCAAAATGACGACTTTTTCGTCGCAAAAGAGAGTCAGCATAACCTTTCCTGCTGATGGTTCTGTTCAAAACTTCTTTGGTTTTGGTGATGAGGAATGGCGCAATTCCTTGATCGCTCTCTTCGTTTCCGGTTGGTGAAAGTGTACCCAGGTTTCGTCCCCAGTAACGATTCTTGCAAGGAATCCATCACCTTCTCGTTGAAAGCGCCGAAGAAGTTCTTCACAAGCATCAACCCCATTGCATATCTCATTTCTGGAGTCAGCTGCCGTGGCACCCATCTTGTAGACACTTTGTGAAACTGAAGCACATCATGCACAATGTGGTGTGCTGGCCCATGACTAATCTACAAACACGCTGCGATGTCATTCAGTGTCACTCGACGGTTTTCCTTCACAATGGCTTCAACTGCTGCAATGTTCTGTGGAGTCACAACTCGTTGTGCCTGACCTGGACGAGGAGCATCTTCCAATGAAGTCACACCATTTGCGAACTTCCTACTCCACTCGTAGTCTTGCTGCTGTGACAGACATGCATCACGGCACTGAACCTTCATTCGGCGATGAATTTCAATAGGTTTCACACCTTCATTACGCAAAAACCGAATAACAGAACGCTGTTCTTCCCTGATGCAAGTCGCAAGTGGGGCGGCCATATTTATACTGATATTGTGACGGTATGTGTGCATCTGCACTATGCTGCCACCTACAGGCCATTCTGGACGCTGTTTGTAGCACACTTACCAAGTTACAGGATAACGGCGCGAAATTTCGATTTGACTCACCCTCGTAATAAATACTGGAAGACGGTAGACAGTGGTTATGGTATAGAAAGAGTGACGGAGACAATAGCAGTGTGGGAGAAAGAGGGGGACAGAGCAAGTGGGAGAGGAATAAAGAGAAGGAGGAAGTGGAAGAGGGTAAGAGCCAGTTTTAATGAGATACAGAGACTATGATGATGACAATGAGGAAGACAGAGTTAGTCACAGTGAGAAGACACAGCAGCAGTAGGAAGTAGGAACGAGAGAGCAGCACTAAGAGAGAGCAAGAGACTGACAGTGACAGTGAAAGGATTCAGAAGTAGTAGGACAGAACGAATGGGACTGTGGCTGTGACACAGGAGTCAATCACAGAGAGCCACAAAGAGATTTGGGATGAATGAGTGAATGAGGAACGGCAACTGGGAGTGGTTGGGTACGAGCGAATTACAATGATGGGCTAGTGGGTGTGAGTGAGTGACAGTTAGGGGAGCTTTGTGCTCCGATACGAACATTCTTGTGCTATCCACCCCGCTGCTGCTGTTATAACGGCAAGCAGTTGAACACAAACACCCAGTCCCTGTGGATTGCGGCCCACGCGGAAAAAGAGGGAGGGCGGCAAATCTCTGCGGGGACGACGTGACAGACCCATTCCCAGTTCCGCAATCGGAGTGGAGCGGTGCGGGAATTATTGAAGCGGCGGCGCCGGCCGGTGCTCGGTGGTCGCGTGCAACCTGCCGGCGCGGCGGTTTGCGTGAGGGCGACACCGCTGGAGAAGGCTGCAACCGCGCATGAATTAAGCACCACCACCGACTCTGCGTGGGTCACCGACGTCACAGAGCTGCACCGCAAGGACGTAGGCGCGTAGCACGAAAAGACACTACGTGGGTCGCCTGCCTTCCATTCAATACTCCGTACTTCACTTACGTCACTTGCCACTTTCTCCAATGAAACCAGGTTAACCGCTCCGGTGCTCGTAGTTCTGTGCTGTATAAAGCGGCGCATGTGACTGCAGTGATTTATTGAAGCCCCTGGAAAACATTATTACTTCCAGGAGACATCCCGCTAATACCGAGTCACAATGAGGTTGACTGGGGAGATGACCGCGTTCACAGATTCCGATGTTAATACGCTCATCCAGCATTACACTGAGGTGACAGAAGTCATTGGATAGCGATATGCACATACACGGTGTTTGGAAATTGCCGTCACAACCTTCTAGGTCTGGTAGAGCAGAGTGTATACGTAATACGAGGGTCACTCCAAAAGAAATGCACATTATTTTTTTTTTAATCCAGCTTTTATTCTACATGTTTGAAAGTTTTACAGTGTGTGGATACATCCTTTAAGAACAATATTTTCATTTCTTGACATAATTGCCATCCTTCTCAACTATCTTACGCCATCTTGGAACCAGCGCCTGTATAACCGCACGGTAAAATTCTGGACCAACCTGTTGGAGCCAGTGTTTGGCAGCGTGCACAAGGGAGTCATCATCTTCAAACTTCGTTCCACGAAGAGAGTCTTTCAGTTTCCCAAAGAAAAGATAGTCACATAGAACCAGGTCAGGACTGTAAGGCGCGTGTTTCAGTGTTGTCCATCCGAGTTTTGTGATCGCTTCCATGGTTTTTTGACTGGCATGTGCCCGTGCATTGTCGTGCAACAGCAAAACATCCTGCTTTTGCCGTTGTGGTTGAACACGACTCAGTTGAGCTTGAAGTTTCTTCAGTGTCGTCACATATGCATCAGAATTTATGGTGGTTCCACTTGGCATGATGTCCACAAGCAAGAGTCCTTCGGAATCGAGAAACACCAGCAGAAGGTGTGGTTTTCATTTTTTTATCCTTGGGTGAATTTACATGATGCCACTCCACTCATTGCCTCTTCGTTTCTGGTGAAAAATGATGGAGCCATGTTTCATCACCCGTCACAATTCTTCCAAGAAATTCATCTCCACCATTCTCGTACTGTTCCAAAAGTTCGCTGCATACCGTTTTTGTTGTTTCTTTGTGAGCCACTGTCAAGACCCGGGGAACCCACCTGGCGCAAACCTTTCTTAACGCCAACACTTTCAGTATTCTGCAAACACTTCCTTCCCCTATCCCAACGTAGCGTGACAATTCATTCACTGTGATGCGTCTGTCTGCAGTCACCAATTCGTTAACTCTCTGCACATTGTCTGGAGTGTGTGCAGTACGAGGCCTGCCGCTGCGAGGACAATCCTCAATATTGCCGAGCCCGCTTTCATCACGTAACCTGCTTGCCCACCGACTAACTGTACTGCGATCGACAGCAGCATCTCCATACACCTTTTTCAACCTCTTGTGGATGTTTCCCACTGTCTCGTTTTCACAGCACAGAAATTCTATGACAGCACGTTGCTTCTGACGAACGTCAAGTGTAGCAGCCATCATGAAGACCTGCTGTGGCGGCGCCAGTCACGGGAACAGGTTGACCTAAGTTTGAAAACAAGCGGGAGGGTGCATCTACATGCTGTAAAACTTTCACACATGCAGAATGAAAACTGTATTTTTACAAAAATAATGTGCGTTTCTTTTGGACTGACCCTCGTATTTTGAATACGATCCCATGTCCCGATACTACCGTTTCCGTTCTACGAGGTTTCAATTATGTTGAGTAATGCGTCCACATCTGCGGACAGGATAGGCAGGATAACGTGTACTACGTCAGACGGCCACCTGATATCAATGTTTGACTTGCATCAGTACCGCTCTGCACGTACAGTGTACTGGTTTCTTATTTCGCAAAACGTAAAACACGTAACGCTTAAGCGTCAAGACAACAGATGTCCTTAAGTGATAAGCCGATGTTTTCTTATGTTTCCTTTCGAACGGTTACCTAACAATAGTTCTTCGTCACGCCTAAAATTCAGTTCCTCAAGAAGATGTGAATGAGTTAAACACCTGAACTTAAACCGCGTTAAAACGGGAGAGGTATATTTCCCGACATGGGTTTCTACTCAAAATATTATGTACTCACTCCCATCTACAGGTGCAAAAAGTTTGTAATGGGTATTTGGGAATACTCCGTATACACATGGATGTAGTATCCCATACACAAGGTATAAAAGGGCAGTGCATTGGCGAAGCTGTCATTTGTACTCCGGTGATTCAAGGAAAAATGTGTTCGTCATGATTACTGCCGCATGACGTGAATTAACAGACTCTGAACGCGGAATGGTAACTGGAGCTGGATACATGGGACATTCCATTTCGGAAATAGTTAGGGAATGCAATATTCTGAGATTCACAGTGTCAAGATTGTCCCGAAAATATCAACTTTCCGGAATGAGACAACGCGATGGCCGACCGCCTTCACTTAACGACCAAGAGCAGCGGTGTTTGTGTAGAGAAGTCAGTGCAGACAGACAAGGAACAATGCGTGAAATAACCGCAGAAATCTATGTGGGGCGTACGACGAACGTATCCATTAGAATTATATTAATACCTTCAGCTGCTTACGGGCGTTGATATATATCAACAGGGGCAGGTGAAAATGTGTGTCCCGACCGGGACTAGAACACTGGATCTCCTGCTTATATGGCAAACGCTCTATCCATCTGAGCCACCGAAGACACAGAGAATAGTGTGACTGCAGGGACTATCTCGCGCACGTCTCCCGCGAGGCGCACATTTTCACCTTGTATGTCCACACACTAAATTCTTAGTGTCCCACCCCAACACACTCATTACTCGTGGAAGACATTCTTATCAAGTCCCGCAAGACTTCGGGGAATATGTGTGCATCCGCACAGAAGAAGAAGTTATTTGTGAAGAAATTGTTATGTTCTACTACTTGGAGATCATTTCCAGCTATTCATGCACTTCCAATGATGGAATTTTTATAGACTTCTATGGATTTCATAATAATGAGTCAGATCACCAACGAGTGCGATCTTTTTACAGTTGTCAACACCTTTCACCCACACTGAGACGGATTCCGATTCATTTATTTTACGATGATTCCTGGTCCTGAGAACCAAAGGTATAGTCGACATGTAATACGATGAACCCTTATCTCTGTGGTAAACTACTATAAAATGATTAAAACCATTTGAATACAATTTCCCACGATAACGACCATCTTCTCCTACTTTACAAAGAGTTTCAATGTCAGACATTACATCTGCCTTGCCGCAGTGGATACACCGGTTCCCGTGAGATCACCGAAGTTAAGCGCTGTTGGGCGTGGCCGGTACTTGGATGGGTAACCATCCAGCCGCCGTGCACTGTTGCCATTTTTCTGGGTGCACTCAATCTCGTGATGCCAATTGAGGAGCTACTCGACCGAATAGTAGCGGCTTCGGTCAAGAATACCATCGTAACGACCGAGAGAGCGGTGTGCTGACCCCATGCCCCTCCTATCAGCATCCTCCTCTGAGGATGACATGGCGATCGGATGGTCCCGGTAGGCCACTCGTGTTCTGAAGACGGAGTGTTATTAATGTGGATATGTTACAAGCGGACTTTGGTTTAAAATAGTGATAAAATTTGTAGCGCAGCTTACTAGTTTTCAGATTTGTGAACTTTACAACAGAGATAAGGCTTCATCGTATTACATGTCGACTACTAGTAAGCTGCGCTACAAATTTTATCACTATTTTAAACCAAAGTCTGATCGTAACATATCCACATTAATAGCACCAGAAGTTAAAGATGTAATGTCTGAAATTGAAACTCTTTGTAAAGTAGGAGAAGGTGATCGTTATCAGGGGAAATTGTATTCAAATGGTTTTAATGATTTTATAGTAGGTGACCCAGCCGTTACCGTGTTCATTCGTATCCTTGTTAGTGAGAGTGAAGTTCAAAACTGCAACGCAAAACACCGATGTCCCATGCGAGATGACTTGGGCGCCTACGTAATTATTGGTAGTAATAAAAAATGTTGCTATTGCTTTAAAAACTGTAAGACGCGAACGCTTACTCGTCGTAAAATAACGCGGCATAACTAATAGGTCTCGATGCTGCTGCACGTGCGCCTGCTCGACGACGGAAACTGTTTTCCAGATTCATTACTTACATAGCTGCCAGTTATCAAACCACAACTTCCGGGCTGCGGCGCAGTGGCAGCGGAAGCGGAAGGCCGGTGACCGGAAGTTTTGAATTTAGTGCTCCGGCCGCCTTTTTACAACTAGAGGCGGCCTGGCGCGGCAGATAGGCAAACAGCTACAACACTTTCAGACGAGATTTTCGCCCATATGAACAAATATTAATGAGCATTTAGCATCCCAGGTTACCCCAGAGAGCACCCCAGGTTGCCCCAGAGAGCTACAACACCAAGAGGAATCGCTTCTCGGCTTTTGGCAAGATCAATGCGTAGTTTTTTTTTAATTGACAAGGATTAAGGATAAGGAAGAGAACTTTATTTAATAATGAGTCAGATCACCAACGAGTGCGATCAAGTGGTTGTGAAGTTTACAACACAGATAAGGGTTCATCGTATTACATGTCGACTATGCCTTTGGTTCTCAGGACCAGGAATCATCGTAAAATAAATGAACCGGAATCTGTCTCAGAGTGGGTGAAGAGTGTAGACAACTGTAAAAAGATCGCACTCGTTGGTGGTCCGACTCATTATTATAGAAATTAAATAAAGTTCCCTTCCTTATCCTTAATGCTTGTCAATTAAAAGAACTACACATTGATCTTGCCAAAAGACGAGAAGCGATTCTTCTTGGTGTAGTAGCTCTCTGGGGTACGTCACCGTTCAACAATTGTTTGCAATTGGTTTGAAGATCATTCTGAACAATCCGGTCGAAGATTTGGTCAAACAGCGGATATTTATGGGACATAACTGACAATGAGAGGTCGGTTTGTGAACAAAATCCTGCGTCGGTAAGAGTTTCGCAATTATTGACTGCTATACAGGTTCCACGGCTCACTATTTCTGCAGTGGGTTCCAACGACTTGTTGAGTCAATGCCACTTCGAGTTGCTGAACTACGCTTGGCAACAGGAAGTCCGACACGATATTGGGAGGTACCCCAAGACTTTTTTCATCTCAGTGTACAAGGCTATGCTTGTGATTCGACTTATTTATTTAAGCCCACAGATAATATTTTTTTATCTCCAGGAAAGGTGAAGCTGTGGGTAAGATGTCACGACCAGATGAAAGTACAATCGTCCCGCCATAACTGTGGATTCTTCGAGGCATAATTTTGCATTAGCGTACTGATCTTCAAATCTTTGAACAGAGTACACTCACCAGTTAACGTTAGCGTGACACTGTGCTCCTTCCCCATGTATCTGTTGTTATGGATTGCAACGAGCGATCACATCGAACAGCGTAAGTGGAGGAGCTGTTGGAACTAGAGGGCATTCGGTGCCAGTTTCTCCGACTTAAATCTCATCCAGCACATATGGGACGCATTAGGGAGATACATTGTAGCACGTCCATATCCACCAATGACCGTCCAGCAACTGCCAACCGCGCTGCTGGTGGAATGGAATGCCCTGCCACAGAAACTTTTTATCATACTTGTCGCCAGCATGGGAACACGTTGCAGATCATGGATTTCCGTTCGTGCTGATTACACACTCTACTAAGAAACTTGTTCCGCCGTTTGTGCTGTCCAGGTACCGTCTTGACTTCAGTGTAATTACTGTCTGTCAATAAAAGTGTCGCTTTTGTGCGTCTCATCGCATATTTCATTCAGCTGCATTTTACATCCAAGTTTCATCAATCTCTGTCACTTGACAGTGACACATCAAGTGAAAGTTACTTTGGTCCTTACGTTTTGCACACCAGAGTACATAGAAGGTATTCAGGCATCTTCGTTGAAAGTGATTCGTTACAAGCGACAAACTGTTAGGAACTATGAAATTGTTTCAAAAAAAATTTATTTCTGCCGAATTTGTTTCGAATCAACGAAGCTTCGGAAAATCTTCCGATCACTGATATCAACCAATGATACATCGATTACGAGAACATTAGAAGAATTCGAGCTCATGCTAAGGTTTACTTACTTACTCCTCGGCTCTACAGCCCTTGAAGAGCCTTGGCCTGCATCACAATATCCTGCCACTCTATCTGATCCATGGCTTTCCGTCTCCATCCTCTGACACCCAGCTTTTTCATGTCTTCTTCAACTCCATCCACCCATCTCTTTCTGGGGCGTCCCCTCCGCCGTCTGCCTCCAGCCTTGATATCAAAAATCCTCTTACATGCTCTGTCTTCTTCCATTCTGACCACGTGCCCTGCCCACCGCAGTCTTCTTAGTTTAAGGGTAGTGACCAGTGTCAGGTTCTTCAAAAAGATGTTGTAGTTCTGCATTCGTATCAATGCGTCAGCCTTCTTGATCATATACTGGGCCATATATTTTACGTAGCACCTTCCTCTCCCATATGCGAAAGATCCTTTCCTCATTTACAGTCATGGTCCACGTTTCGGCACCATACATAACAACTGGTCTTATAATTGTTTTGTAAATTTTGGATTTTCGTGATAGAAGCGAACTCCTACGCATGGGTAATGTGGCAAAGTAGCATCTGTTACCTGCTACTATTCTGGCTTTCACCGCACTGCCAATGTCATTTGTCTCAGTGATAGTCGACTCAAAGTACTTAACGTCTCTCACCCTTTCAAACTCCCTGTGGGCTATCCTGAGATTTGGTAGGTTTTGTTGGTTGGTCATTGCCATATACTTCGTCTTTTCGACATTAACTGTCAGGCCAAGTTCCCTTGCATCTTTCTCCAGTTGTTGATAGGCTTCGCCTAGCACAGCAGTGTTTCGTGCGAGTAACACCACATCGTCAGCGTAGGTTAGGTACTGTAGTGAACGATTTCAGAAGGTTCCTCCCTTATTTTACTCTATCTGACTTATGACTTTTTCTAGGCAAAGATTGAATAGCAGTGAGGAGATATTGTCACCCTGTCTAAGTCCCTTCTTCACTTCCACTTCTCTGGAGATTTCGCCCTGTATTTTTACTTTACAGTTGGTTTCGCTGAGGGTCATCATAGAAACTTTATTGAGCTTCTTAGGTATTCCAGCCTCGTTCATTACATTCCGCAATGCCACTCTTGAGATGCTATCATAGGCTTGTTTAAAGACAATATAAAGCTGGTGTATGTTAATTTGATGTTCGTAACATTTTTCAAGTAGTATGCGCAATGTGTGTATCAGGTCGGTTGTTGACCTATTTCTTCTAAAGCCACTCTGACAGTCTCCAACTCTCTCTTCCACATATGGAATAAGCCTGTTGGTTAGAATCTTTGAGAAAACTTTATATGTAGCATTTAGTAGGGAGATTCCTCGGTATTTCTGGGAGTTTCATTTATCTCCTTTTTATGTATGGGGCACATTATAGCTGTTTTCCACTCCTTTGGCATGCTCTCCTCTTGCCAGATATTCAGTATTATTTTATGAACTGTTTTCTACAGCGTTTCCGCATCATATTTGAGAAGTTCATCCTGGATCTGATCTTCTCAGGGCGTCTTATTGCTTTTTAAGATCTTAATGGCTTGAATCACTTCCCCCGGTGTAGTTCCTGGTGTTAAAACCTCTGGTCCATAGCAAGTTAGTTCCACCAGTTCCTCTTGTTCTAACCCTTCTACTTCTGGGTTCAGTAACTTTTGGAAGTATTCTGCCCACCTGTCAAGTATTTTATGCGAGGATTTACCAGTAGTCTTTCTTTCCATGCACCATTCGAGAATCTCACAGGAAAGGGAGAAAGTGACAGCGCCGTTCGAAGTACCCTCTACTAAATACCTGAGGGATGTTCACCATATTTCAGTACTGACATGCCGTGAACATAGTTATATGTGTTGGATCGTGACTTTTGCATCCCTTGAGAAATGGATCTGAATAGTACGGCTACAGTGAGGCTACTTATAGGTTGTTCCCGACCAGCGTTGAATTAATGAGTGATTGACAGCACTTCGTACCGTCTATCCGCTGTTGTCATCCGTGATAGTCGACAGCTATTGTCTCCGTCGGATGTGGATTTCCCTAAATCGAGTACTAGGGTTGTTCTCTGAAGATGGCGCCATTTGTCAAAACCAACACCAGCTCAACTTCGAAGGTGGAGTGTAGCATTGCATCTATTATCCGTGCGCTGGTCACTGTCAGATGTGATAAATCGCCTATGTTTATCCATTCTGCCCTCGACTGGCACACCTACACCGTAGCAACGTGTAATTCATTTGCTGTGAGTCTAACTTCGAAACTGCCGTATGGTGTCCAGTGGAGGGTACGCAAATTTCCAGTATTATTTTCCATCTTTCTATTCCAGTAACGAATGGTCTGCGGGCTGGCAACTGTCGATTCCATTCTGGAGATGCGCGAATTTCTATAGTGTTACTGTAATGATCTTCAGTTAAGGGGAACTCGAGAGGAAGGGATATGACGCGTCCTGGAATGTGTCAAGCAGGTTTCCAAGTACGATTTTCTTCTTGACTCTCACATTGCGTATAGCTGACTATTTCTATGACGCACCAGTGACACATACGTAAAGCAGCGACGACGAGTGAAAAGTATCTCCGCGATCAGACACAAAACACTACGCACTGATCACCAACTACCCTGTCACTTCTGCCGTATGGCGTCATTCGGATGCGTTACAGTAGAGTATAGGGTCAGCACACCACTCTTCCAGCCGTTTTATGCTCTTCAGACCTCGTAGACCGATACTTCTGATTCAGATAGCTCCTCAGTTTGTAAAACTACAACCCAGTGCCTCATGTATTTTCAGCTTCTCACTTTCTTCAGTTTATAACCTTTCCTTGTAAATGCAAGTATTAATGAATTTGTCAGTAATTAGTGTTTATGAAAATGTAATTTATGTTGATAGGATAAATAAAAATTACTTATGTCAAATCACTGTAGTAAGTATGCTGACCATGTCAGGACGTTTTTATTGTATAAAGCACAGAGAATATCTTTCGTGTGACAATAACGTCGTTGGCTCGAATACGTGCAGTCGTAGAGGGAAAGGCAGAGAAGTAGTTGCGAAACATCTGTTGTGTAGAACAGACGTATGTGTTGATTCACAAATTTCAGAGTGTTTTGTGGAGAAAATGTTGTTGTAATGTGTGGCCAGGTAAATTATAAGTGGGTGAGCTATTTGGTCACAAGAAAATTGAAGAGGAAATGAAGAATACTGTGTGGCCCTAATTTATTCCAGCTGCTCCCTCATCAAGAAGAGCCTGCTGCCAATAATGAATATCATAATGAGCTCTACTTCGCACCACAAACTGTGCATCGCAAAATAAGATCTAGTCACTGTATTGTAGCTGTGCAGGAATTGCCAGGGTCTTAGTAACTTTTTGCAACATTACAGCGCGATTAGTCAAGGAATAGACTAGTCGAGAGAGACTTCAGTGACCTGAGTCATTAACCATCAGCAGAGTCCTTCCCTTTCACCATAAATTCAGAGAAAGTCACAAATGAAAGCAATACTCAAAAGAATATAAATATAATTAAATTTACAATTCATTTTCAAGCGAGTGATTATTGTAATTACTGCAGACAATCAGCTCAAATTAAAATTGATTTAAAGTGAAGTTCATATGCTATGACAAGAGCTTGCTGGTTCTTTATGTAGTCAAGGTAGTTTTAGAATTTTATGTTCAGTTTTGTAAATGATATTATGTTCTTATGGCTATGTAACATTAGTACTGGATATTGGTTATTGCTATGAACGGAAGCAGTAATCTGAGACTAAGTCATTTTCAAAGTAACAAGTAAAGAATGATAAACAGTTTTTGTCACGATTAAGCCTACTTTCAAACGGACAGCATTCTCGTGAGTTACTCAACACGGTACAGTTTCCATAAATTTTTCTTAGTCGTTGACTATTATTGGTGACCATTATGGCAACTAACATAATTGCATTACAGATAAACGTTTTTGCATTTTTTCAAGTTGCTGCTTTGACTTTGTCACACGACATTCGCGTTTTCTCAAAGTCATAATACTAATCCACTATATTTAAATTTTTCCTCGATTTGGGGCTAGTGACTGTTTTATTCTGCAATCTAAATTCGTTTAAACTAAATTATGGCACTCAAAATTACGGCCAACTACATTGAAACTTTAATTTATTACCTTTTATCATATTTCGATCGCTGTTGTACACAGTAAAAACGTTCGTGCGATAGCGATCAGAATGTAACTCTACATTCTACCGGTAAGCTTTGATCTTCGGATTGGAGACTGACAGCCGAAACCTAGGTACAAGCGTCACAAGAAAATCTTACATTAACCGTAGAGTACACTGTGCCGACAGAAGTCATGGGATATGCACTTGTACAGATGGCGACATTATAGCGTACGCAAGGTACACTATGTGATTAAAAGCATCCGGATAACCCCAAAAACGTATGTTTTTCATATTAGGTGCATTCTACTGCCACCTACTGACAGGCACTCCATATCAGCGACCCTAGTAGTCACTAGACATCATGAGAGTGCAGAATGGGGCGCTCCGCGGAGCTCACGGACTCTGAACGTGGTCAGGTGATTGGGTGTCACTTGTGTCATATGTCTGTACCCGAGATTTCCACACTCCTAAACATCCCTACGTCCACTGTTTCCGATGTAACAGTAAAGTGGAAACTTGAAGGGACACGTACAGCACAAAAGCGAATAGGCCGACCTCGTCTGTTGACTGACAGAGACCACCGACAGTTGAAGAGTGTCGTAATGTGTAATCGGCAGACATCTATCCAGACCATCTCACAGAAATTCCAAACTGCATCAGGATCCACTGTAATTACTATGACAGTTAGGCGGGAGGTGAAAAAACTTGGATTTCATGGTCGAGCGGCTGCTCATAAGACACACATCACGCTGATAAATGCCAAACGACGCCTAGCTTGGTGTAAGGAGCGTAAACATTGGACGATTGAGCAGTGGAAAAACGTTGTGTGGAGTGACGAATCAAGGGACACAATGTGGCGTTCCGATGGCAGGGTGTGGGTATGGCGAATGCCCGGTGAACTTCGGCTACCAGAGTGTGTAGTGCCAACAGTAAAATTCGGAGGCGGTGGTGGTATGGTGTGGTCGCGTTTTTCATGGAGGGGTCTTGCACCCCTTGTTGTTTTGCGTGGCACTATCACAGCACAGGCCTACATTGATATTTTAAGCACCTTCTTGCTTGGATTCCCACTGTTGAAGAACAATTCGGGGATGGCGGCTGCATCTTTCAACACGATCGAGCACCTGTTCATAAAGCACGGCCTGTGGTGGAGTGGTTACACGACAATAACATCCCTGTAATGGACTGGCCTGCAGAGAGTCCTGACCTGAATCCTACAGAACACTTTTGGGATGTTTTGGAACGCCGACATCGTGCCAGGCCTTACCAACCGACATCGATACCTCTCCTCACTGAAGCACTGCGTGAAGAATGGGCTGCCATTCCCCAAGAAACCTTCCAGGACCTGATAGAACGTATGGCTGCAAGAGTGAAGTGTGTCATCAAGGATAATGTTGGGCCAACACTATATTGGATTCCAGCATTACCGGTGGAGGACGCCAGGAACTTTAAAGTCATTTTCAATCAGGAGTCCGGATACTTTTGATAAAATAGTGTGTATAAGGAGAATACATTAGCGGAGACGTCATTGTAAGCTGGTGATTCGTTTGAAAAAGATTTCCAGAGTGATTATGGCCATACGACGGGAATTAACAGATTTTGAACGCGGAATGGTAGTTGAAGATAGACGCATGAGACATTCCATTTCGGAAATCGTTAGGGAATTCAATATTCCACAATCCAGAGTGTCAAGAGTGTGCCGATAATACTAAATTTCTGCCAATACCGCCCACCATGGACAACATAGTGGTCGACGGCCTTCACTTAACGACCAAGAGCAGCGGCGTTTGCGTGGAGTTGTAAGGGCTGACAGACAAGCTGAGAGGCACCCACATCCCTTGCTCATACTATGGCATCATGCAGCCAGCCCGCAAGATGAGTGGTCTGCCAAGCGAGTGGATTCATTCTTATTTATCGAGTAACATGAACTCTCGTACTCACAATTAAGTCACAAATTATCCTCCTGTATGAATAATACGCAACGGAAACGCACATCTGACTATCAGTAATTTACAGAACTCTGACTGTTCACTACGCACTGGCAATACCACATTTTCTTTTTTTCTTTTATTTAACGGCTTTTATCAACACATGGCCATCGAACTGAATATGAATGGCGCACACATTATAAATTCGGGACATCATGACAACATACAATTCGAAGGCAAAGTCCACCAATCTTTTTCTTTTCACTATCTTATTTATTCCGATAAATTCTATAACCTAAACACACAAATTCTATAACCTACAACAATAACACATGAGAAATTCCGCCCAG
This sequence comes from Schistocerca nitens, assembly GCF_023898315.1. Taxonomy (NCBI): domain Eukaryota; kingdom Metazoa; phylum Arthropoda; class Insecta; order Orthoptera; family Acrididae; genus Schistocerca; species Schistocerca nitens. The sequence continues at coordinate 667,520,684 of NC_064618.1, forward strand.
TGGGCATGGCTTTACATTGGTGATTCTCTATCTTATGGTCTCGTAATTATTTAACGCTACAGTGCACTTTCTGGATAGGATGGTGGATCTTTTATTATATCTCACACTTCGACTCTCACAATAATCATCACGAAACTTTCCTCCAGATCGAGCGGTACAGAAGGAACAAGCATAACCCACTAATCTTTTGAAACTACCTTGCTACTCTCCCATGCAAACCACACATACCCAAATTACATGACATACACCACACTACAACATGGAATACAACACAGTAAATAGTCACAACACTATCACTTTCAGCTTTCCCACTTCAATTAGTATTTATCCCAGTTTCACACGACACTACCCCACTTCGTAATTCTTTCCTACTATGAACTCTGGAGATATATGCACGTCTTCCTGTGCAATGCAAGCCAAGTGGCGTTGTTGGATAGACGGCTGACTCACCTTGCTTCTCTCTCAGAGTATTATAGTTTGAATCAAGCGTCACACGGAAACATAACATGCAAAGTAATATTAAGAGCATATTCATCACACACGCGAGTCCTCAACTGATAACATGGACGAGTACTTCTCTTTATCCTTAGTCTCATACACAGATTGAGACTTACACAGTACTCACCACGTGGAAGTACTCGTCTCTAATTTCAAGTCCTGCACACGCCATTCCTTAAATATTTCAACTTATAGTACACACGCTAGTAATTCAGCTTAACTTAAGCACACGAAAGTATTTCAACTTATTGCTACACGTGGTTTCATTGTGACCGTTGGTCACTTCCGAAGATTACTACGATCCCATTAATATTACCTGCCTGACATTTAATTCTCCCCAGAAAAGTTCCTGAAATAGAGAAATTATTATTTCAAACTACTCTTAAACATTCCACATGCATACCATGTTTCCACTCTTTTGTCTTTACGGAGCACACCTAAGACAGGTCTTAACAGCACAAGATCCAGCGGCAGAGTGCTGAAACATGGCCGTTCTTCAGGTTCTCTCGCACCTCTGCCGAAGTGGGGGAGCACCTTCCTACTGTATTGGTCAGCCACATTTCAGGTGCTCAAAGCTCAGGTAAATTTCATCTCTTTGGTCCCACCAAAGGTGGCCAAAGGATCGTCTCAAAGATGATCATATATTCACATTCACTATCTGCGGTTAGCAGACGACCATACATTCATTCATTTCACAGATTTCACCAAACTGGATGTAGGGATTTATTTTGTGGGAGTGCACATGTGATAAATTAAATAAATAAATAAATTGTCATTCTTTCCCACACTGGTATCCGGCTTTGCTGTATTAATTGAAATTGAGTTATTATTAGAAAAAATATGTTGTTCTGACAAGAATAACGAAGAATTTTGTACCTATATTCAATGTCGGGCGGTACTGTACCCTTTCAAAGCAACAATACTTGAAATAGCCGCAGAAATCAATGTATGACGTACGACGAACGTATCCGTTAGGACAGTATGGCGGAATCTGGGGTTAATGGGCTATGGCAGCAGACGACCGACGCGAGTGCCTTTGCTAACAGCACGACATTGCCTGCAGCGCCTCTCCTGGGCTCGTGACCTTATCGGCTGGACCCTAGACAATTGGAAAACCGTTGTCTGGCCAGATGAGTACCGACTTCAGATGTTAAGAGCTGATATTATGATTAGAATGTGGCACAGACCTCACGAAGCCATGGGCTCAACTTGTCGACAAGGCAGAGACAGAAGTAAAACTTCTGACAGCAAAGATCACTATTGTGCAGCATTTATTGTGATGACCGGTTCCAGCAAACGACGTTGCCATCATCCGGTGTATTTCTCTGTACTTCACTGCAGAAGATCTGATTATGGTAACGCATAGATTTCTGGAACCGGTTATCACAATAAATACTGTACAATAGCGATGTTGGCTGCTTGAAGTTGTGGTTCTGTTTCTGCACTAACCTAGGTAGTCCCCTAACTTGACAATGACATGCATCTATTGTCAACAAGGAATTGTGCAAGCTGGTGGTGGTTCCATAATTGTGTGGGCTGTGCTTATGTAGAATGGGCTAGGTTCTCTGGTCAAATGAACCAATCATTTACTGGAAATGATTATGTTCGATTACCTGGAGGCCATTTGCAGCCATTCGTGGAATTCATGTTCTCAAACAACGATGGAATTTTTTATGGATGACAATGAGCCATGTCGTCGGGCCGGGCGATTGGTTTGAAGGAAGGACATTCCTGACAATTAGAGCTAATGGTTTGGCCAACCAGATCGCCCGACATGAATCCATCGAACAGTTTTGTGACTTGATCAAGAGGTCAGTTCGTGCACAAAATCCTACCCCGGCAACACTTCTCAATTATGAACAGCTATAGAGGGAGCATGGTTTAATATTTCTCCAGGGGATCTCCAACGACTTCTTGTGTCCATGCCACGTCGAGCATCTGCACTACGACCGGCAAAACGAGATCCGACACACGATATTATGAGGTATCCAATGACTTGTGTCACCTCTTTGTACATGTACGTTATAAGCTGCCCTCACGAGGCTGAGTGCAACCCATTCTAGTCCGATCACAAACAAATATCTAAGGTGTTACAGGGAAATGAATCTGGATCTAGAAGGCAATGAGAAAAGCGGCAGTGAGATTTTTAGGAGAAGAATTAAGTGTGTATTGAAAGGATAGGCTAGTGGGAAATACAGGTGGTGTATTCGTCGCAAGTAGACAAGAAACTTACTCAACTGAGACAGAAATTGAAGCTTTATGCGAGATTGTTTAGGCGGGCCCATTATCAAAGGTGGGTGTAATCTTCACAGGATTCTTTTATCGGCCTCCAGACTAACCGCCAATGTAACTGAAAACTTTAGAGAAAACCTCATTTCGGTAGTACGTAAGTTCCCAGTCACACTGTTATGAGGTTGTAATCGTCCAATAATTGACTGCGAAAATTACAGTTTTGTAAGTCGTGGCTATTACAAGATGTTCTGCGAAACATTAGTGAACGCCTTCTTTGTAAACTGCTTGGAGCAGATATTTTGGAAGCCCACTCATGAAGGAAAAATAGTGGATCTGCTGACAACGTGTAGACCTAATCTGTTTGAGGACGTCCACATTGAAACTTTTATCAGTGGCTATGAGGTAGTTGTAGGAACAATGATTACCAATGTACAAAGGGCAGTTGAAACAAGTGCAAGGATTTATATGTACAGTAAACAAGATGAAGAAGCAATAGTGTCTTATCTACATCAGGACCTGAAACTCTTAGCTCAGGACAGGAGCATGAACAGGGGACTATGGCTCAAGTTTAAAGGTAATTGACCATGAACTGGATAGACATGTGCTCAGTTGAACAATTCGCGATGGGAGGGAGTCTCCATGGAATACAGTCACTGAAAAGAAGCTTCTAAACATGGTCTAAAAAAAGGCATAGGGCAATAAATAGAGGGGTACTGAATGAGACACGCTTAGTTGACCAGGGAGGAATGCGTGGAGACTTCAGGGTCTACCGTAACATAATAATGTAGAAAGATCTTTCACAAAACTCAGTGACTAGCTGTTGAGACAGGAACTGAAATTGAGAGAATCAAAGCGAAAGCAGAAATGCTTAAGGCCGTTTTCAAGTGTTCTTTTACAAACGGAAGCCTGGAAGTATTGCCCCAATTTTATTCTAGCCTCTCTAATGTAGATATTAGTGTCTGTGGTGTCCGAGAAAAAATTGAGCAAAGCTCCAATACCTTATGAAATCCCTATCTCATTCTACACCGAATTTGTGGCTAAAATATCTTCCCTTTTAACAATAATCTACTGTAGATTCTGCCGTGCCTAGTAGTTGGAAGGAACATCTGACCCCACCCATCTACCAGAAAGCTAGCAAAAGCTGCCGACAAAACTGCTGTCCAATATCCTTGGCTTCCATTTGGTGTAGAATTTTTGAACCTACTGTGAACTCTAACAGAATGATCTTCTCCATGCCAATCAGCACGCATCTCGAAAATATCGATCATATGAAACCCAACTCGCACTTTTCTCACATGAGTATTTGAAAGTCATGGATCAAGGCAGTCAGGTATATGTAGTATTTCTCGATTTCCGAAAACCTTTTGACCCAGTACCACATCCACGCTTATTGTCGAAACTGCGATCGTATGGAGTGTCAAGCGGAGTGTGCGACTGGATGAGGATTTCTGAGTAGGGAGGACACAGTATGTCGTCTTATATGTAGAATCATCGACAGACGTAGAAATAATTCCAGGTGTATGCCATAGAAGTGTGTTGGGACCCTTGCTATTCATGTTGTATATTAACGACCGTACAGACAATATTAATAGTATTCTCAGTTCATTCAGATATCTAAAACGAAGTACTGTCGGAAAAACTTTCCACAAACATGCAATCAGACCTTGATAGGATCTCAAACTGGCGCAAAGATTGGAAACTTTTTTTTAAAAGCTCAGGTATGTGAAATCGTCCACTTAAGAAAATAAAAAAAGTAATAATTACTCGAGATTATAATGTCAACGGTACATAATTGGAATTATTGAACTCATACAAATACCAGGGTGTAACAAGTTGCAGGGATATGAAATGTAACGATCTCATAGTTTCAGTCGTAGGTAAAACAGGTAGCAGATTTCTTTCGTTGATAGAATACTCTGAAAATGCAAACAGCGCACGTAGAATATTGCTTACAAAACTCTCGTGCAACCCATCCTAAAATATTGATCAAGTGTGTGGGACTTGTATCAGGTAGGGCTAACAGGGGAAACTGAACATGTGCAAAGAAGAGCAGCACCAAATATCCCGGCTTTCTTTGGGTACGTGGGAGAACGTCAAGAAGACGTTGAAGAAGCTGTAGTGGTACACATCTGAAGATAAAATCAAACTATCATGATAAAGCTCACTACTCAACAACCAGCTGTAAGTGACGAATCTAGGAATATACTACAACCCCCTACGTATCATTCCCGTAGGGATCGTAAAGACGTCATTAGACTAAATACAACGCGCACAGAGGCATTTAAAGAATCTTTCTTCCCACGCTCCATACACGAATGGAACGGGTAATAGCCCTAATAACCGGTACAGAGGGATGTATGGTCTGCCATGCATTTCACTGTTTGCAGGGTGTGGACATAGACGTAGATGTAGATATCTGTTGTTTGCAACACGTGATCGCAGAACTAGTAATCTTCATCAATCAGATTAATTTTTGTGACTCTCTGAACAGATTTCAACTCATTTTGCAATTGGCTCAAAGTTGATTTCATTTGTCGAGATTGGATTGTAATTTACGTTTCTCAGACCTGCTTCACTTCACACGTGTGTGCTTTCTTTGACTTGATTTTTCAGACGCGCTATTTCTAGCGATGTATTCCTTCAAAGCAACGAAATTTCATTTAAAATCATCGCACATACTCATGTGCGAGTTTAGGGACTCCTGCAAAGAATTGCATTTCTTGTGATCATGTGAATACGAACAGCGCAATCATGATGAGATATGAATGGTATTTGGCCTATATTGATCTTGTGAGACAGCCCATTTGATGCATCGTTCTTTTCTTACTATGATAACCATTTCATTTGTATTTTTAGATGCGTAAAAATTGTTTTACTTCTTTTGGGATTAACTGTATGAACCTTCTGTTCACATAGTCGAAATAGGTACGTGAACGCATGTATGATCTATTAATGTAAGCCATCAACCACTGACAACTCTTGCTTAAATTTTGCTATATTTTTTCTAGTTGGGTTTTCCAGTGTAAGTACGCTTGTCTTTGAATACACATCTCTGAAAAGAAACCGATTATGTTTGACATAATTGTGCAGAAAGTGTTTTTCCAGATTTCCATCACTCCTGCTTCGTTATGGCATTTTCTTTCCTTTATGTATAACTGTATTTGTGATGCATGCACATATGTATATCAGGCAATAGGTATGCACTTTAAGGCATTGTGAGCCGGCTGTCGCAGGTAGATCTGCCGTGCAACTGTTTGCTTTAAAATCTCTTTACATGAATTTTTCCATCAGGCCGTTAGATAGAGCCGTAACTCCTGTTTCTCAGAAATGCATTGAATCCGATTTCAGGCTTATATAATGCAGTTTGCGTTAGTGGGGACGTTCCAGATCTAGCCGCTATGTTTGATTCTAATAGATATATGTCTGAATTATTGTAACTTCGAATAGGTTTCACACTTATGTCATGGGAGGGTTCTTGGTTTAACTGAAGTGAGATGCTCATAATGGCTAGGTCTTCGTGAGCAACTGCTCATGATTAAGCTCAGATGATATTTTTATATATAATAATACTCTTAACTTCTCTTACAAGACAGGTTAAGTAGTGATGGATTCGAGAAGGTTTGTTGCGTAAAATACAAATGTGATTATTTTAAATTAATTAAGAAAAGTAAATAAGTTAACTTGAGCCAGCGATAAAATGACATTCATAATACAACAGTGTGCTTTTGGGAGTGTGTGGGCTTGCAATGCGTGCTTAACTGGCCATGCACATTAATCAGCGTGTGGCTATCTTAATAAAAAGAATGAAAGGCCTGTTTTAACATACACATGGAAACATGTACACACATAAATCAGCAAATGAGGGGATATTTCTAATACAATGACAGAAATTCAACTCAATACGAACTGAACATTTTATTTCTGAGATAAATTCAATATGCACAAGAACATTAACATATAATTACACTCAGCTGCTAGTGCCTGCTTTATTACACATGAGTAACAGAAATAACACGAAATATCTAACCTTACATCTTGTGGACAGTGAATGGTTCGAGAAATAAGGACAGCAGAATGAACAGGAACACACACGCAGTTTGTCATTCTCAGTAGGACAATTCAGATAGGGAAAAAGAACGAGAAGAATAGAAACCTACATTATAAGCACACACAGTAAGCAAGGACATGCTCCCAAGGCCAGACGCATCAATAGTCGAATATATAAAATTCAGACACTATAATTGAATAAGAAGGCACCGCGTCTGATAGAATATGATATAGAATGCTGATCCAAACTGACAGCAGTGCAAGGTTCAACCGAAATAACCACAAAGGAACCACGTGACCGTATATCTTGGCACGCGGAAAGGCACTAGAAGTCCACAATTACAAGAACGTTAGCAGTACCGTCAAGAAATGAAAAACGCGAGGAAACCCCGAGCATAGAAATATATCACGGGCTCGCTCAGGCGTGCACTAGCCACATCGGTTGTAGAGATACACAAGACATTTACACAATGAGAGAACAGGGAAATTACGAGTGATTAAAAGGGATGAAATCAAAGTTAATATATCCCACGGATGCAATTAAAATGAAAGTCTAAAGGCAGAGAAAGCAACTGAGAAACGAGACGCTGAAAGCTCATCCGTTTACCAAGCCCGTGGTCCTCGTTACACACTGCAAAAGCATCAAAATTATAATACCGTTTCAAGATTCTTTCACGCGAAAGGGTAAGAGCGGAAGGTAAGTAGAAGAGAACAGAACAGAACAAGACAGTTGAAGACAAAGGGAACATGTAGAACTCGTAGACAAAAATACCCACATGAAATAAGCACAAAATCATAGAATAAAAATGAAAATCACGAAAAGGAAGAAATTATAACATAAGAAACACGCGCACAAGTACATTCCAACTAGAAAATACGAGCACTAGACCAGAGCAGGTATCGCTTTGTCCAAAGGTAGTGGAAACAGAGAGACCGCTTCATGCACATTACAAACCTACCACAATAGCGTCCTGACCAGAGGAACGCAACCTTCTTTGTCTGACCCTAAGACTACCGCAAAATTGACAAGACTGCCCTAGCCGTAGACGGAAATATGACCAGAAGCCAATGCTTTTGAAGCACAGTACACAGACACAATCACCTACCCTGTCTTTTCAAAGAGGGAAGCAATAGGAATGGAACATCGTAATGCAACATCAATCGTTATCGAACATTAGTTGGAACTATACGCATACGTCCGCACTTTGTTTACTGCTATTTTGACAGACATTTTATTTGGCAAACAATGTTTGGTTTGACAACGGGTGTAGTCCGAAAACCGTCACCGACTGAATGAACAGCCATTTTAGATGTAACTCTGGTAGTCTCTTTTTGCATCATATTATAAATAAAGTTGTGGCGGGTAAAGGAAAGCACAAATCCTTAATAAGCTGCATTGAAATATGTGTAAAAAAAACTAATTGCTAAGCCGATATGAATGTAGAAATGAATGAATTGTTGCTGACGAAGGTACACACAGCTGCTTACAGTTTCTCCCTACATGAGTTATTAAATCACGTGAGGTGCTGAAGAACTGAGAACTGAGTAGACTATATAGAAAACTTTCTAAGTTTATTAAAATATAGATCTACAATTTGCAAAAGAAAGCAGCATTGCGGTTATATAATGCAAGTTGTTGTGCAAAACAGCACATGTCGTTAAAATAGGCACAAAGCTAGTTAGGTTCTGTTAAAGGTCGAAGTATGCGCAACGGAACACTTTATCGTGTTCCTCAGTCCGAACAACAGAACAAGTACTGAAAATACATGTCTGTAAGCAATCGAAAGTTAACGGCCGCGCTAAATGTTTCATACGCCTATAGAGAGAACATTTCGCGCGACGAATAAGTCCTTCCGACCCGTTGCAACACTAATCTTAGAACTGAACACATCGGAAAAATTGTCAGTACTACTCTGCCTAAGCAGCCTCAGGAAAAGGAAATGGAGTTAGTATTGAGACACTACGTTGTGACTCGTTTTCATCAAAACACACAGCACAAATTTCTTGGTGCTTTTCTTTTCTCTTTTATTACACATGCAAAAAAGGAAGATTATTGTGTAAGTTTACTAACATTGGTACCATCGTGCATAGAGTCACGTTCCAGATTTCAAAAGGGTACTCGTGAGTTCGTCTCATTCATTGGCTATCGATAGTCTTTTGGTGCCCCAGTAGGCGTGACGACTTGTGTTATGGGAAACATGTTTTGGTGAATTGTTATTTGCATAGTAATTTTAATTTTTTTTTAATTTTTGATGTGACAATGCATCGTTTATTTCATGTTTATGTACCTGCAAATTCAATGGAAAAATTTTGTGTGTAGCTGGCACAAAATGTTTCTAATAATGTTTATGAAGATCTGAAGGTGGTAACTTAGTTTTACAGAAACCAGTTATCTACAATAAAGTTTTTATAATGGTCTCGGCTAAGAGATTTTTAAAGCAGAGTAAGCACTCCTAAGTTATCCCATATAGTATAATGAGATAATGTGTAAGAAACCTTTTGCTGTCAGGTTCCTAATTTTATTTCTCTAGACAATTCAATGCAGTTTCCTCTCACTTTGCAGTATAGTTTAGGTTTCCTAGATGATAATAAATTTTTAAGAGTATAAAAACATGCGTGCTAATTTCTTAAGTGTTGCAAATTATTTTTTTTTTATTTTTCTTTACAGCTCAGAACATTACTTTTGGTTCTTATCACGTTTATAATGTTAGATTTTCAATTATTTACAAGAAGAGGTAGTCATAAATTTTTCACTATCACCTCGAAATAATAAAATCACATAATTAATTTTTTGTCTGTCAGCAGTTCTGGTGCACATTGAAAACACCAAACCATGGTGCTAGAGAAGCGTAAACAAAATGGCGTAGTCCATTTTTAAAGCAGAGTACGCACTCGAAAATGTAATTCAGTAAAGTGTCCACAATTTATTACATTGCATTGATTACTAGGTGCGATTTGTACATCAGAACGTCTTCAGATCAAATTACTGGAAATGCATTGATTACTAATTGCGATCTGCGCATCAGAACTTCTTCAGACCAAGTTGTTGAGAATGCATTGCACCAAAAACTGTTACCAACCTTGAAACTAATTCCCACGCTTTTTCCTAAATAAAAAAATAAAAAAAAACATCGGATTACTTTGAATACTCACAGTATGTGACAAAATGCCCTCGCAAAAGCTGGATCCGAACAGCCTAGAAATCAAGGGATCTATTGTGCTGAACTAGACGGATGTGTATTTAAATGGAGACTGTTTTTCGTCTACTTACTCTACTAATTCTTTATTTCATAGTTTACCTCTTATGTAACGCTAGATTTAGAGCTCATCCAGCTCCTGGTTCTCGGGTTTTCGAGCAGCCAAAGTTCACTTGCGTAAGTTTCTGGGCCCCAAACGTAAACTTTCTGGAGTTACCTCTCTAACTCACTAGTAATTTCTATGCTGAATTCAGGCTAGTCGTGGTGTTTTATTTGCTTCGACCATCTTATGTAGTCTTCCTGTCTAGATGCGAGTGTTTGAAAAAGATGGCACACAGCAGCGAACAAAACTTCCTTTGCAAACTCAATCAGTAGAAAGCCTTCTCTATTTTGCCAGGAGCCACTCTCCTCGATCTACGTGAAGAAGGCTGAAGTGCTACTGAAGTAAGAGGCACCGAAGCGTCACACAAAGAAATCCACGGAGTGTAGAAAACGAAACATCATCATGAGAGTGGGGTATAATCGCTACAGGCATCGACATCCCCGTTTCTGTTCTTTTTTTCTTGGTGTGTGTACAAATGGTGTGTCATCATTTATCAAAAGCTGAGGTACAACACTTTATCGATTGTGTAACTACTATAATCAAATCTAATGGAGAATTTCAACTCTTACAATTATAAAAATGATTTTTAAGTTATTAACTGGTTCTCTGCAACTGGAAGGTAAAAGTACTTAGATACAAATCAAATTGTGCAATTACGTACCGCACAAAGTCTTACAACACGACTAGAAATAATCCTCGAGGATAAATCAATAAATCTGAGTATTCTGAATTATCGGGTGATTGTACTGAAAAGATCCTAAACAGGTCACACGTTATATATCATCTTAAATATCTAAGATCTGCAACTTCTGCACCGTGGTTGGTCAGACTCCAACGAATCTCTTCGCGTCACTATATGAGTTGTGGGAAAGAAGTGAGCCAGCTGCGGCGGTAAGGCGTTCAGAATTCATTAGCGCGTTCCCGCCGCGTGGCTGGGATTGGCAGACTGCGGGGCGCCTTATTTGCCCCGGGTTAATTAGCAAGTTTCGCCGAGAAGTTGATCCCGCGGCATCAGAATGCAATTACTCGCCGCGACCCACCTGCGGGCTAGCCCCTCCCCCCCCCCCCCCCTCGCCACTAGGCTCAGCCGGCGCCAACTGTTCTGAGCACCCCGCCGGCAGCTCCCGCACCCCCAAACGCTGGTGCAGTGGTGGCAATTAGCACCACAGTGCCAAGCAGGACACCAAAATATGGCATTTTCCTTATTGTGCCACTATACTGTAGCAAGGCGAACATAAGACTAAATTTTTAAGTGATTTGGTGGTATGCGAAAGGGGGGCGTGGGGGGTGGGGGGGGAGAGCGAAGTTAGTACACATAGCTGACACTTCTGTCAACAATAGCCGGGTTTAGCATAGAGACGAACAGAGATCCTCAATTATTTGCTGGACGTTGAAAGACGTGCACTTCATTCACCATTCAGTGCTCGTATTTCATATTTCTAATCCCAGCGTTCTGGTATTCGGTAAAATAATAATTCAGGCAATATTAATAATTTCTATGGGTTGCCTGATTTATTTGACGATTTTTACAGCTTGTCTCACACTGATCTGAGAGAGGAGCTTGGCGCTAGAAATTTTCTTTATTTATGGGCGAGGGCAGCAGTCTTCCTAGCAGCCATGATGGCCCATCCCTTTTCCGATCGCCAGGGTAGCACGTGGTGTCGTTTGAACATACAGTAGTAGCCAAAGTTTCTCTTGTTCTCAGTTCCCCAACCTGCCTTATCAACCTTGTAACCGCTATTTCTGTTCGATTTTAACGTCGCGAGGTCGCCTCCCTGTGAAATTACGGCCCTATGATTGGCCAGTTCAGGTGCGCGCCCGTTTTTCGCGGACGGGCGCTGACCGCCCTTAGTGGTGGACAAAGGGGCAGTGGCTCAGTTCTAGTGTGACCGTGCCGGAGACCGGGGGTGCCGCTTCCAGGAGATGAAGTTCGGTAAGCATGAGCGCCGACGTGCACTGTAGATTCGCGCCCTGCGGCCCACAGGGAACCTTATAGGTCATTGTGAATAGTTTCGCGTCTTGCGGGTTTTATTCCTTCAGTACGGGAGGCTACCTAGCGATTCACGCACAGTAGCACCTTTCTTGGTCTTTGGCTGATTCCTGCTGGCGCTCTTTGCATGCCTGCAACCCCTCTCTTTAGTAAATTTGACCCTATTTGATAATACGGCGATCGTACCAAAAAAAATCCTTTTCTCCTGCTATCGTGGCTTGTTATGAACGTACGTTCGGGCAGGCTGCTGAACTCGAATCTTTCTTCCCCCCACCCCCATTTGGTTGTATTATTGTTCGATTCTCAACTGTTTAATAAATGAGTCCGTTAATCTTACATTCTCTCTCTTTCATTACGTGAACTAACCCCTAGTGTAACAGAATAATTCAGAACTATAACGGTTGCTATAAGGCCGTGCAGGTCTCGTGCCATTAACGATAGTATAAAGATTCAATATCGCGCGACCATTGCATCCATGGCACCAATAACAGTAGTAATCATGTTCAATTATTCCCCATTGATAAACTGGGAAGTGTTCACTGCTCAGTGTGAGTACGTGAGCACCAAATCCACTTGATGTGGTGGAAGTAGTGGCCTCTGTTTTACCTTGCTGGTTTAGACAAAAAATATCAAAAATCACAGCCCCTACAGCAAGGAATAGTAACCTGTAAAATAAAAACGAGCCACCGCTTTTAACGTATTCCATTCTCTGGTTTCCTCTACAGTTTTTACTCTCTCAGCTCACTCGAGTACCATGAAAGTTATTCCCTGAGGTCTTAATAGTTGTCCAACATCATGTTCCTTCTCCTTGTCAGTGGTTTCCATATATTCTTTCCCACTCCAATACTGCGCAGAACCTTCTGATTCCTTACCTTATCACACCACCTAATTTTCAACATTCTTCGGCAGCACCACATCTTAAATGCTCCGATTCTCTTCTGTTCAGGTTTCCCCAAAGTCCATGTCTCAGTATTGTACAATGCTGTCTTCCAAATGTACAATCTCAGAAATATCTTCTTCAAATTATGGCCTATGACTGATTCTAGAAGACTTCTCTTGGCCAGGAATGCCCTTTTTTTCCAGTGCTAGTCTGCTTTTTATGTCCTTCCTCAGTCCATCATGGGTTATTTTTCTTGCTTACTTCCTAATCACCAGTTTTGATGTTAAGTGTTTCGGTATTCTTCATTTCTGCTACTTCTCATTATTTTCGTCTTCCTTCGATTTACTCTCAGTTTATATTCCAAGCCGGCCGTTGTGGCCGAGCCGTTCCTGGTGCTTCAGTCCGGAACCGCGCTGCTGATGGAACTGCCGGCCGGAGTGGCCGAGCGGTTCTAGGCGCTACAGTCTGGAACCGCGCGACCGCTACGGTCGGAGGTTCGAATCCTGCCTCGGGCATGGATGTGTGTGATTTCCTTAGGGTAGATAGGTTTAAGTAGTTCTAAATCTAGGGGACTGATGACTTCAGATGTTAAGTCCCATAGTGCTCACAGCCATTTGCACCATTTTTATATTCCAAACTCTTTAGACTATTCATTCCATTCAATACATACCATAATTCTTCTTCACTTTCACTGAGGATGGTAATGTCACCAGCGAATCTCATTTCTGATATCATTTCACCTCGCGTTTTAATTACATTCTTGAACCTTTCTTTTCTTTCTGTCATAGACTGAACAGTACGGGCGAAAGACTACATGCCTGTCTTACACCTCTTTTAATCCAGCGCTTAATTCTTTATCTTCCATTCTTATTTTTCCCTCCTGCTTCTTGTACATATTATATACTACCCATCTTTCCCCTACTTTTCTAAGAATATCGAACATCTTGCACCATTTTACATTGTCGAACGCTTCTTCCAGGTCGACAGATCCAATGAACGTGTCTTGATTTTTCTTCACTCTTGCTTCCATTATCAACTGCAGCGTCAGAATTGCCTCTCTGGCACCTCCACCTTTCCTAAAGCCAAAATGATCGTCATCTAACACGTCCTCAGCTTTCTTTCATATTCTTCTATATATCATTTCATGCATGAGCTGATAAGGTGACTTTGTGATAATTGTTGCACTTATCAGTTCCTGGTATCTTCGGAATTGTGTGGATCGTGTTTCTCCTAAAGTCTGATGGTTTCTCTCCAGTCTCATACATTCTACACACCAACTTGAATAGTTGTTTTGTTGCCACTTCAACAATGACCTGATGGAATGTTATCTGTCCCTTCTGCCTTATTCGATCTTAAGTCTTCCAAAGCTCTTTTAAATTGTGACTTTAATAATGCATCCCCTATCTCTTCCCTATTGACTCCTGTTTCTTCTTTGACCTCATCATCCGACAAGTCCTGCTCGTCTTACAGTCATAGTGTACTTTCCACCTATCCGCTCTCTCCTCTGCATTTAATAGTGGAAATCCTGTTGCACTCTTAATTCCACCGCCCTTGCTTTAAATTTCACCGAACATTCTTTTGACTTTTCTACGTACTGAGTCGGTCTTCCCGTCAATCATATCTTCTTCAATTTCTTCACATGTTTCATGCAGCCATTTCGCCTTGCCTTACCTTACCTGTACTTCCTATTTATTTCATTCCTGAGTGACTTATATCTCTTCTGAATTTCACTGAACACTTTTGTAATTCCTCCTTTGCCGATTAACTGGAGTGTTTTTTCTGGTACCCATGGTTTCTTCGCAGTTTCCTTCCGTGTACCTATACTATTCTTTTCGACATACGTGACTGCTCTTTTCATATGTGTCCATTTCTCTTCAAGTTAACTGCCTCCTGAACTATTCATTATCACAGTATCTCTTCATTCCTTAGTAATTGCGTAATTCACGTCCCTGTGTAGTGATTCTTCCTCGCTAGTCTCTTAAACTTCAGCCTACTCTTCATCACTACTATATTGTACTCAGAGTCTGTATCCGTTCCTGGGTATGTCTTACAATCCAATATCTGCTTTCGGAAACTCTGCTGACCATGACGTAATACAACTGGAATCTTCCCGAATCACCTGACCGTTTAGAAGTAAACCTCTGCCCCTTGTGAATCTTAAACAGAGTATTCGCTATTACCAGCTTAAATTCATTGCAGAACTCAATTAATCTGTTTCCTCTCTTATTCCTAGTATCAAGTCCATATTCTCCTTCTTTCTTCTAGTCCTTCCCCCACAACCGTATTCTATCCCCCATGACTAGTAGACTCATGTCCCTCTACGTGTTGGATTACCCTTCCAGTATCCTGATTTTCTGTCTCCTCATTCTCTGCTTGTGATGTCGGCATGTATACCCGAACAACTGTTGTCGGTGTCAGTTCGTTGTCGTTTCTGATGAGAACAGTCCTATAATTGAACTGTTCACAGTAATTCACACTCTATTCTACTCTCCTATTGACAAAGAATACTACTCCCGTTGTACCATTTTCTGCTGCTGTTGATATTACCCTATACTCATCAAAAATCCTCATCTTGTTTCCACGTCACTTCACTGACTCCCACTATATACAGACTGAGCCGGATATTACGTACATGTTTTACATGCATAATTACGGTTATATTTAACCTCTGGGTATCGAAAAAATCTGGATAATGTGAAAGAATCGGTCATGCTTGGACATCCCATAGCACCATAACTGCAGCAGCAATCCTAGGGAAACTTTTCGGTTCGTTAAAATGTAAAAACTAAAAAGGAATACATCTTAGCGTCGGATACGAGAAGCACTTTCGCTATATATAATGTACTGTTACCTGCAGTGACGACAACCTTGAACAGTGAATGGTTGCAACTTAACAGAGTATTAGCTATACACCTCAGCTTCACATGGGTAGCACCAAGTCTTTTGTACCTACTGATGGATGGTTTGTATGCCGTAGTGGTAATTTTGTTTGTGGACCAGGACGTTGAGTTACGCAGATAACATTCGTGCTTCGTTGAAACTTGCCGAATCCGGGGCCATTCCGGCACGAGCATCACAGTTCCTATAGAAGTTCCTGAGATTAGTTAACGATCACATACAACAGAAAAATATGGTGGTGGATTTAATTTATAAAACCTATCTACAGAGAAAGAAAATGTATATAGGTTCTGGTAATAATAACTTCATGTGGCTCAAGTGTCTGGTACAAGTTTTTCAGCCGGGCGACATTTAGGCAACCTGCGTTTGTATGATCAGTTGTACAACCAGGGAAAGGGGACCTATAGTTTAACTTGGAATGCGAAATATGAGTCGTTTCTGGTAAATATCAAAGACAGGTGAAAGCTTCGACAAAGACAAAAGTTTCCATAGTCTGACCAGGATTCCATCCCGGGACCTTTCAGTTTCCATGCTTGCATTTTACCGCTGTTCTCTGTCGATGCGGCGGCTATACAGCTAGGTGGCAATGTCATCATTTTCATACTGGTGGTGGCTTTAATTTAGTACGGCCAAGTTACAGACCCCCCCCCCCCTTTGCTAATCACTCCAGATGTTGGTCAAAACCGGATCAGAATCGCTAAGATTAGCCCAAACATACAGACAGGAAGTGTGGCACGAAGATTCAGTTTATGTACGTATGGAAGATAGATGGATAAATAGAAGCACTGAATCTCGCTTAATATATCACTAAAATAATGCTTAAGCAATTCATTAATAAAAATCATTACAAATTAATAACTAAGTCATACATCCAGCTGGATTGTGTTTATCATAGTTTATCATAGGACACTAGCTGACAACTTGACAGACAGAAAAAAGAAATGAAGAGAAGAAGATGAACGGCTTGTTGTGCTTTCTATAGACTACTGAGTTTTCACATACAAGCTTCTGGCGTGTGTAGCAACGTTAGGTTACAATCAGTGTGTATCACCAGCTTTGATTTATGGCTGCCAGACACGGACCCTTAACGGCAAAACTTTGAGCAACCGAAGGCTAGTTACTGAGTTATGAAAACATGGTTGTGGGAATATGAGGTGAAATTATCACATACACTCGTTCTGTATGTAAAGCAGGTGACAGACTTCAGTTCATTGGGTACTGGAGAAACGCGGTCTGCCCAGAAAGGAGATTGCTTAAAAACACTTGTTGGATACATCCTAGACTACTGGTGACGTGCACAGGATCCATACCAAAATGGCTAAAGTGGACACAAAAAAGGACAGCATCAGTGGTGACATGTAGAGTATCACGAAAATACCGAGAAACCTGCACTACTGAATGTAAATACCAGCAGCAGCCAGTGATCAAGTAGTAATGTCCTGCAGCACACTGTAAATGTTGTTGTGGTCTTCAGTCCAGACACTGGTTTGATGCAGCTCTCCATTCTACTCTATCCTGTGCAAGTTTCTTCATCTCCCAGTACCTACTGCAACCTACATCCTTCTGAATCTGTCTAGTATATTCATCTCTTGGTCTCCCTCTACGATTTTTACCCTCCACGCTGCCCTCCAATACTAAATTGGTGATCCCTTGATGCCTCAGAATATGCCCTACCAACCGATCCCTTCTTCTGGTCAAATTGTGCCACAAATTTCTCTTCTCTCCAATTCTGTTCAATACCTCCTCATTAGTTATGTGATCTACCCATCTAATATTCAGCATTCTTCTGTAGCACCACATTTCGAAAGATTCTATCCTCTTCTTGTCTAAACTATTTATCGTCCACGTCTCATTTCCATACATGGCTATGCAAATACTTTCAGAAACGGTTTCCTGACACTTAAATCTATACTCGATGTTAACAAATTTCTCTTCTTCAGAAACGATTTCCTTGCCATTGCCAGTCTACATTTTATATCCTCTCTACTTCAACCATCAACAGTTATTTTGCTCCCCAAATAGCAAAACTCATTTACTACTTTCAGCGTCTCATTTCCAACTCTAATTTCCGCAACTTCACCCGATTTAATTCAACTACAGTTCATTATCCTCGTTTTGCTTTTGATGATGTTGATCTTATATCCTCCTTTCAAGACACTGTTCATTCTGTTCAGCTGCTCTTCCAGGTTCTCTGCTGTCTCTGACAGAAACACAATGTCATCGGCGAACCTCAATTTTTTATTTCTTCTCCGTGGATTTTAATTCCTACTCTGAATTTTTCCTTTGTTTCCTTTACTGCTTGCTTAATATACAGATTGAATAACATCAGGGATAGGCTACAACCATGTCTCACTCCCTTCCCAACCACTGCTTCCCTTTCATGTCCCTCGACTCTTATAACTGCCATCTGGTTTCTGTACAAATTGTAAATAGCCTTTCGCTCCCTGTATTTTACCCTTGCCACTTTCTGAATTTGAAAAAGAGTATTCCAGTCAACATTGTCAAAAGCTTTCTCTAAGTCTACAAATGCTAGAAACACACTATAAATATTGCACTAAAATTATGCCACTTCTCTTCGAATGCGAGACGGGATTCGCACTAAAGTTACATTTCTCTTAGAATGAAACATGTAACATGCCCTTTATTTATTATTATTGTTCCCGCTCGTTCGGGATCTGAATAGCAGCCCAAAATTAGATAATTAATTAATGTGACCGTGTACCTAATGGGCTGGCAATCGGATTGGACTGCTCAGGGGATGTTACATTCCGTATTGTCCTTCGCAAATACTGTAATAAGTACAGTTTGGTGGTAAGAAGGACACAACACAGTTTCACAAACAAGATCTATATTCTTAATAAAAGCACAAAATAAGGAGACAGCCACTGCCTTCGTCAATACACTGTTAATGACGGCTAATCTCAGCACAGGTTTCTCTAGTTATTCTTAATCGTCACACGCAACATCCAATCACTGTAATCCAAGTAATGCCGGCGCGGTAGACGCGGAAGTTCAATAACGGCACTTAATATCACTGAAATCACTCTGTAATTAAACTTTCTCACTTTCCCGTATGATACTAACACAAAGGGGTTAAACCACGGCGATGGCCACTCCCTTTGTCGACAATTTGCCTTAATTCAACTGCTGGCTTCTGCACAGCTCTGCCCGCCTCGCGGGAACCTACCACACCCTTACTCGGCACTCTCCACACTAACTCCGCCCAGTTCTTCCCGCCTCGCGGGAATCTACCCAAGCCGCACTCGGCACTCCGGTGAACCCCCTCTAGCTCTCGCGACCTGCACACACTACTCGATAGTTACCCTGTCGACCTGTGTGAGCGCAAACTTAGTAGTAAGGGCCTGCGGACCCCTTACATCCCCGCCCTCAAAAACTTCTTTTGAACCGCAGGCGAAAAAGAATCGGCAAGGGATTTAAAACATGGCTACATTTAAACAGTACATACAATACAAATAATTAATGAATTTACAATTTGTTAAAATAGTCCTGGACTCCGGTAGTGGGCTCCCTCCACAACAATTTCTACAAAAGGTTGTTACATCACATAAATGGCATTGTCCAAATTTACAATTTTTCATCTCAACCAGCAATAGTCCTCTCTGGTCCAATATCAGATGACAACACACAACATATATACTCAAAAATTATTATCTAAACACAGAATATATGAATTATTACTACAAAATAGTTATTACAGGTTTTATTTTCATCCTTAGATAATCTTCGATATGGAATATGCAACTCTAATTGTAATACATCACAGAACACAATGTAAATAAACACTTCCCTCTTTCAAAAGTCCATTTTACAGCTAATTGTCCTAATCATGTCCTACACACTACTTCAAGGAGCTTAGACACTCTCAGCTCATACATTTGCCCTAATCGAGTTCCTCTGCCTCATCTGGGTTATTTCGGTTCTCGTGTGAGTAGTACCTTTTTATGTTTTCTACATGCTCTTTACCATGCACTCTCCTTGTCCGCGCATATTCCAACTCCACAGTGTTAGGATGACCGATTTTTAAAGTTCTGTATGGTCCTTTATAAACGTGGTTAAACTTATGTATTTCAGAGTTTATTTTCTTTGATCTAGCATGAACCTTTACTAATACCAGATCTCCCACTCGGTAAGTTATTGGTTTCACTAGTTTGTCGTGTCTTTCCTGTCTTTTCCTAGCCTTCTCCTTCATACTTAATTCCACCAGCTCCAATTTCCTTTCCCAGGTCAATGAACTTCCTGGTGGGTAGACTACCAATTCACGAAAAATACTCTCGGGTTCCTGATTAAGCAATACCTCACATGGTGCAAACCCTGTAGAATCATGTGGGAGGTGATTCCTAACCCGCTCAAATTCTTCCAAATATTCTTTCCATGAACCATGCTTCCTATGACAGTAGGTTCTGCATAAACGGTTCAATTCCTTCATTGTTCGTTCCGCTGGGTTAGAAGCTGGCCTATACCTAGAAATGGCAATTTGCTCTATTCCGTGCTCACTTAGCATCTCTGTCCATTCCTTCGACCTGAATTGTGACCCATTATCACTCAAAATTCGCTTAGGAATAAACACCTTTTGAAAATAGTCTTTCTCAAACTGGTTAATGATGGCTCTAGTAGTGGCTTTCTTCAATGGGTAAAATTTTATGTACTTGGAAACCAGTTCTTCCACTACCAAGATTTGTGTGTAATTCCCTCGTGAGGCGGGAAGTGGCCCAAAGAGATCCACTGCAACTATGTCCTTAATTGCTGTTGGTACAATTGGATGCATATATCCTTTGTGCTGTACTGTAGTCGTTTTAGATTTCTGACAGGTGTCACATGTACTCAGTAATTTACGTATACGCCTTCCCATGTTGTTGAAAGCACAATCCAACTTCAACTTTTCCAGACACTTCTTCGGTCCATAATGCGCATTACTATAGTGCGTATACCAAATGAATTTTTCTACCACATGCTCAGGCACACAGAGTTTCCAGTTCTCCTCACTCTCCTTGTTTCTTTTATAAAGTATCCCATTGTGAATATAATAAAATGTGCGAATTCTTTCCTCTCCTGCACACCTGTATTTGTTTTTAATTGTCTTTAATTTCTCGTCCTCGTTCTGTTCCCTACGCACATTCCTTAGGAACTTCCTTATGAATTCTTCATACTGTACTCCCCTCATCAGGTTGATTCTAACTCCTTCTCCTTCCAGTCTGTCCACCAACATTCCTCTTGAGTCAGCTGGTAATCTTGACAAAGCATCAGGTATTATATGTGTTGCTCCTGGTTCATAAATTATCTCGAAGTCATAGTCTTGTAATGCTAGGGCCCATCGCGTTAGTCTGCTATGCCTCAATTTACTGGTAGTCAGAAATGTAAGGGCCTTGTGGTCAGTCACGACTTTCACATGCCTCCCGGCCAAATAATACCGGAAACGTTTAAACCCCCACACAATTGCCAATGCTTCCCTTTCAGTAATCGAATATTTTCTCTCCCAAGCATTTAAACTTCTGCTACCGAATGCTATTGTTCTTACTCTCTCACCTTTTCCGCTCCTCTCTACTTGGTATAAATGTATTCCTAGTCCATAGTTCGAGCTGTCTGCTCCTAAATAAAAATCCTTGGAAAAATCTGGGTGGTACAAGATATATGCATTATATAGTGCTTCCTTGATATTCTCAAACTCGGTTTGGCACTCTGCACTCCAATGCCACGGCATCCTCGCCTTGGTCAATTCCCTCATACTCGGGGCGTTAAGCATAGGTCCTTTGACAAACTTTCTATAAAACTCGCAAACCCCAAAGAATGCTCGCAACTGTTTCTTACTATGGGGAGCCGGAAAATTTTTAATAGCCTCCATTTTACTAGGATCAGGATAGATACCCTCCTCGGATATTATATGGCCCAGAAATTTTATCTTTGATTTGCCAAATTCCGACTTGTCCAGGTTCACAGTTACCCCTGCGGTTTCAAAAGCTGCCAAGATTGCATCCAGTCTATCCAAATGCTCTTCCCACGATTCGCTTGTTATCAAGAGGTCATCCACGTAGACGGTGAACTTCTTAAGTAACTCCTCGCCTAGTATCTTATCCATCGCTCTTATAAACTCAGACACTGGCACATTAAGTCCAAATGGCAACACTCTAAATTGATAGCACCTTCCTCCATAAGTAAATGCTGTATACTGGCGAGACTCTGTGGCCAATGGTATCTGCCAGTACCCAGCAGTCAAATCGATACTACTAAGTACCTTTGCTCCTTGGAATTTTTGAATCAGTTCTTCTATAGTTCCTGGTTTGTCCCTCTCCGGTTCGATGATTTTGTTCACCGTTCGTGCATCCAAAACTATCCTCACCTTTCCATCCTTCTTATCAACAACAAATAGGGGGTTGTTGTATTGACTATTGGCCCGTTCTATAACCCCAAGGTCCATCATCCTCTGTATTGCTTCATCTACTGCTCTTCGTTTCGCCTGGGGAATGGGATACTGTTTTATGTTGTACGGTTTATGGTTCTTTATCTTTAACTTACACTCCACCCCTTGCATGATACCTGGCCGTTGAGAAAATACTTTACAACGCCTGTATAATACTGCAGCTAATTTCTTCTTAGTCCTCTCATCTAGGTGCGTCATCTCCTCCAATTTTTTTCTGATATTGTCCTCTTTATTTCTATCCTCTCGTGCTAGTCCCTCCAGGTATATCAACACTTCTGCTCCTGGTTCCTCTTTCCCGTATCCCGTGGTGGGTTCCTCTTCGTGACCCAAATTTATTCTTCTGAATTCTTCCTCTTCTTCGATTGCGCTCCCCTCAGCAAATTTCAACCTCTTCTCTTCTCCCTTTCTTCCTTTGACTTTGATAGTACCTTCATCAAAACTCACTACTGCATCAACTTCATTCAACCAATCTATCCCTAAAATAATCGATGTGTTCAATCCAGCCACCACCAAAAACGTTGCTTCGTATTCTTCTCCCTCTATTTCGAATGTAATTAACACTTGTTCTTTAATAGGTTTACTCTTTGCACTCAACGCGTTCACAATTCTCACTCCACTCACTGGGAAACTAGGCAAGCTAACATTTGCTTTTAGTATCTGTTCATATAACCTTTTGGATATTGCACACGCTTCACTTCCTGTATCGACTAACGCCTCGATATTCAGTCCACATAACTTGATCCCTATCATGGGTAACCTGGGTTCTTTGGGAATCCCACTTCTTTCCTCCAGTAGATCTTCTCTGAGGTCTCCACCATCGTCGTGTCTTAGTAGGTTTATTCTGGTCCTCGTAGTTCTCACTCCCGATCGGACCTCATCTGGAGTGTCATTCAGTTTTCCGGTCTCTCCTCCTCTTCTATATGCACCGTGTCATTCATTCGCCTATCCCATCTTCTCTCATGATCTCTTGGTTCTTCACTCCTTCTCCAATCATTTCTCCATTGTCGTTCACCACCATGGTTCCTGTATCCATGACCGCCACCTCTTCCTCTATAATTAGACGAATTACCAAAATGATTCCTTGGGTCATTACCTCCCCCTCGGTTTTGATCATTAGGTTGATTGTATCCCTGTGATCGAACAGATTCCAACTGTTCCAGTATCTTCATCAAAGCCTCCCTATCTTCAATTAGGCTCCCGGATACAGTTTCTTGCATTCTCTGGCTCATTCTTCTTTTTATTGCAGATATCATTATGTCATCACTCAGGGGTTGTTCCAGGGTCTCGTTCAATTCCCACAAATGTTCAGCAAACTCTCTCAACGTTCCCCTCCATGTACTAAGTGACTTGCGGTGGAGTAGGTCCTCAATTGCTGCACATTGATGGCTTTTGGACCAGTATTTCTTCAAGAATTCCTCTTCAAACTGATCATAACTAGTAGTCCCTTCCTTCTTCCTGACTCCCCAAGTGAATGCCTCACCTTCCATCCTATCTATTGCAAATTGAATCTTGTCTGAGTCCTTAAGATGTGCTGGAAAAACTCCTTTTAGCCATTTCATAAATATCATTGGGTGCAACCCTCCTTTCGGTCTAAATTTCTGCCCTGTATTACTTTGGATGCACCGATTATCACTGCTCATCAATGTAACCACCTTACCTTCCCCAACGGCTAAGGTGGCATTGCTAATTCGTCTATCAATTTCTTCTGTTTTGCTTTCCAATTGCTGCACTCTCTTGTTATCCTCTTCTCGTTGCACGGCTATAGCATTTCTCAGATTGACAGCTAATTGGTTCTGCCTATCTCCTATCCCCTTAACCGCCTCATTGCATTGTTTCTGCATCTGCGTCACCTTGGCGATTCGATGATTGCAATTTGTTTCCACTTCGTTGATTCTTTCTCCCAATTCGGCTTTCGTTTCTTCAATATTGTCTTCTATCTTTTTTGTTAATTTTCCTTCCACCTTCTCCACGTCTCCCTGGACTTGGTCTATACTCTTCTGTAGCTTCTTCTCTTTCTCGTTGACGTCCATCTTCAGTCGTTCTTGTAGCTCCTGCATTTCCTTCTTCAGATTACATTCCATCTTCATCTGCGATGTTTTGATCTCTTGTGCTATAGTCTCTTGTAAACGCTTCTCTAACGACGCGTTATTTTCTTGTATACTTTTTTCTACTGATTCTCTCGTTTCTCGCGAATTCTTCTCTAACGATTTTTGTAAATCTTCCTTTAGTGATTCTCTTGTTTCTTGTGAACTCTTCTCTGCTGATGCTTGACCTTTTAGCAACTCTACTAACATCAACCGTATATCGGCATCCTCTGAAACTGACTTATTTCTCGTCGTTTGTTCCGGTGTCTCAGGATAATTAGTTGAATGTGCTGATGGGCTTCCTAATGATAATCCACACTCACTGATTCCTGAATCATCTCTGTCTTCCTGTCCTATCCCTTTCCTTTCAACTACTGCCTCACAGATCTGCTTATCTTTGGTAGACATGTTTGGTTTATTTCTGATGCACCGCCAAGTAATACAAAATAACCTCTAATAACCCAAAACAATCCTAATTATCATGAAACTAATCAAACAGTACCTGCAATTCTTTTCAGTTAACTCCCAAAATGATACTAGATGCATGAGTACCGAACATCACAACTCTCAAACCTATTAATTTCCAATAACAATTTTCACATATACAAATTTATGTAAAAATATTTTAAACAAGATAATCATAACACTCACAAAATCTATAAATGCAAATTCATCAAAACAATTATCATTTACCCGTGCAGTGTGCATAAATAAGCATGCTATACTTCAGAGTATGTTTCCCAACTTTTCTGAAATTATTGCAATTGAGCACTTTTCCTAATGTAAATACCAGTTAAAAACTGTTTATTTATCGCGAATACTGCACACTGCGATTTACTGTTATGTTAACCCGTCGTCTTCACTCACCAACCGACGTTACCGCGAGTCGCGATGTTTTGACGTTTGAGATGGGCGTGGCTGTGCCGCCGCTGGAGCTCGCGTGAAGTTGAAGATCAGCTGCAAGGCGACGTAGTTCCCCGTCGGCCGCTCCGTGGCGCTGTAGGCGGGCGTAGTTCGTAGTTCGGCCGCTAGATGCCGGAACTGCGCTCGTTGTCTCGAAGTTGCGTCGCTCCGTGGCGTCGTGTGAAATCACCTCGCGGATCGAAGCTCTTTGGTGCAACTGCTACGCGGCTGCGTGACGTCATTCACTAATTGCGTCGCCACAATACATTATCGTCAGCATACCAGTTTATGGGTCCACGCAAAACCGTCCGATTTTCACCGTTCAAAAAGCAATTTCCGTCAACATGTTATCGTTAAACACCTTTCTGACAACCTTTGTGACGAAATCTTGGCTCGTCTCACTATTTTACTGTTCACACGTGTCTTTCTTTAGCGTCCACTTTTCACAGTTTTTCGCGCGGATTATCGCATTTGCACTTTACAACACAGTTTATTGACGCTATTGTTCTATTTAATATGGCAAGAAAAACAGTTTAGTCACAATCGTAAGATATTATTACTTCGTATTGTTCAAAAAATGCACTGTTCCTTGTCGCGATTTTAACGTTCATGCACTGTCCTGATTCCACGTTGAAAAATTAATTCTCTGGCGTTAAACAAGGTAAATTACCTATTGTTCATTACGACTCGTCCGAAAATTGCACTTGTCCTTTCACGGTAAGCCAAGGGTGTAACATGCCCTTTATTTATTATTATTGTTCCCGCTCGTTCGGGATCTGAATAGCAGCCCAAAATTAGATAATTAATTAATGTGACCGTGTACCTAATGGGCTGGCAATCGGATTGGACTGCTCAGGGGATGTTACATTCCGTATTGTCCTTCGCAAATACTGTAATAAGTACAGTTTGGTGGTAAGAAGGACACAACACAGTTTCACAAAAAAGATCTATATTCTTAATAAAAGCACAAAATAAGGAGACAGCCACTGCCTTCGTCAATACACTGTTAATGACGGCTAATCTCAGCACAGGTTTCTCTAGTTATTCTTAATCGTCACACGCAACATCCAATCACTGTAATCCAAGTAATGCCGGCGCGGTAGACGCGGAAGTTCAATAACGGCACTTAATATCACTGAAATCACTCTGTAATTAAACTTTCTCACTTTCCCGTATGATACTAACACAAAGGGGTTAAACCACGGCGATGGCCACTCCCTTTGTCGACAATTTGCCTTAATTCAACTGCTGGCTTCTGCACAGCTCTGCCCGCCTTGCGGGAACCTACCACACCCTTACTCGGCACTCTCCACACTAACTCCGCCCAGTTCTTCCCGCCTCGCGGGAATCTACCCAAGCCGCACTCGGCACTCCGGTGAACCCCCTCTAGCTCTCGCGACCTGCACACACTACTCGATAGTTGCCCTGTCGACCTGTGTGAGCGCAAACTTAGTAGTAAGGGCCTGCGGACCCCTTACAAACAGACGAAAACATGTTTTGTAGAACTCTCTCGACGATAGATAGAAACCAGTGTGGAGCAACGAAATGATCAGCCGTGTTACTATCAGCTGGGAGAAGGGACGCAGCTGTCTGTTTTCCACTGTGCAGTCTCTGATATGACGTCTTCCTTGCCAGCATTAAGGGTGCTCCTTCGCTCATAGCACCAGGTCAGTTTTTTTCTTTTTTTTTAGTGTGAGTCAGTTATTGTGCAAGCAACGTAGCGAATTCTGTAGATGATCTACTAAGGAGACCGTTTTCCAGTAGATCTTCATGGAGAAGAAAGTTAAATAGTTACGTAGACCTACTTGTAATTTACACTGAACTGACAAAACTCATATGACGCCTCCTAATATCGTCTCGGGCCTCATTTTGCCCAGCGTAGTGCTGCAACCCGGCGTGGCATGAATTCAATAAGTCGTTGGAAATCTTCTGCAGAAACAATGAGCCACGCTGTCTCTATAGCCGTCCATAATTGCGAAAGTGTTGCTGGTGCAGGATTTTGTGCACAAACTGACCTCTCGATTATCTTCCATAAATGCTCGATGGGATTCATGTCTGGTGGTATGGGTGGCCAAACCATTCGCTCAAATTGGCCAGGACGTTCTTCAAACCAATTGCGAACAATGGTGGCCCGGTGACAAGGTGCATTGTCATCCATAAAAATTCCGTCGTTGTTTGAGGACATGAAGTCCGTGAGTGGCTGAAAATAGTCTCCAGGTAGTCGAACATAACCATTTCCAATCAATGATTGGTTCAGCTGGACAAGAGGACCTAGTATATTACATGTAAACACATCCCATATCATTATGGTGACTCCACCAGCTTGCACAGTATCTTTTTGACAATTTGGATCCATGGCTTCATGGGGCCTGCGCGACAATCATCACTTCTTAACGTTTGAAATCGGGGCTCATCTGACCAGACTACGGTTTTCCAGGCATCTAGGGTCCAACGAACATGGTCACGAGCGCAGGAGAGGCGCTGCCGGTGATGTCGTGCTTTTAGCAAGGAGGCATTCGTGTCGATCGGCTGCTGCCATAGCCATTAATGCCAGATTTCGCCGCACTGTCCGGGCGAATACTTTGGTCGTAGGTTCCACGTGGATTTCTGTTTTATTTCACGCAGTGTTACTTGTCTGTTAGCACTGAAAACTGCATGCAGACGCCGGCCGGAGTGGCCGTGCGGTTCTAGGCGCTACAATCTGGAACCGAGCGACCGATACGGTAGCAGGTTCGAATCCTGCCTCGAGCATGGATGTGTGTGATGTCCTTAGGTTTAATTAGTTCTAAGTTCTAGGCGACTGATGACCTCAGAAGTTAATTCGCATAGTGCTCAGAGCCATTTGAACCAATCCATGCAGACGATGCTGTTCTCGGTCGTTAAGTGGATGCCATCGGCCACTGGGTTGTCCATGGTGAGAGGTAGTGCCTGGAATTTGGTATTCTCGACACACTTTTGACACAGTGGATCTCAGTATATTGCATTCCCTAACGACTTTCGAAGTGGAATGACGCGTGCGTCTAGCTCCGCGATCAAAGTCTGTTGAATCCCGTCGTGCGGCCATATCTACATCGGAAACCTTTTCACATGAATCACCTGAGTACAAATGACTGCCCTTCTATACCTTGAGTACCGGATACCATTGCTACCTGTATATGCGCATATGGCTATCCCATGACTTTTGTTAGTGTAAATCTACAAGGGGAGGGCGTGGGACGGTGTTCGTTAACGTGGCTCAGACTATGTGAATAGAAGCAGGTAGTTGCCACTTTCAAGTTCCTAGAATGTTCCTCCTGAGTGGGCTGCATCATGTTGTAGCAATACCTGACGCGATTGTGCCTTAGTGCAGTGGTCAAGCGAATACACCGGGAATTCGTCGATTCAGGTTCGAGTTTTGCTGTCACATTTTTATTTTTTCTCTTTTTATTTTATTCCTCGTAATGTTAAGCTATAAACTACAAAATTTCGATGTATTAAAATAGGTCAATTTATCAATATACTCAATTTAGTTACAATTACTGCCCTTGTAAGTCACAAAGCTATAACTGGTAGTAAAGGAAGCGAGTATACGAGGAAATGTGGTATAATAGTGTATGACAAGAGTCGGATCTGTATGTGTAATATTCACAATGCACATTTCTACTTTCCATGTTTGTTATTTGGGAACAGCGGTGTATGCATTACAGGGGTAGTGAAAGACGTAGGACATATTAATGGATTAATAACAAAACACAGCGGAAATCATGAACATATAAACAACATACTTGATCTTAGTGTATTAGGCAAACCTAATATCGCAACAATATTAAGTCGCGCCTATCGCGATGACATAGTTAAACACAATCTGCTATTTTTGTAATATTGTAGTTCATTGGTAATTTTTTGCATGAGTCATGAAGGGTGAAACGTCCCCTTAGAAAAATTATACATGACTATGCTTAAACTGACACACAATATTTTTAGCGCAACGCAATCTGACTTTCAAAAATCCCTACAAAAGAATGGCCCTGACTATAACATTAACCTATACCTTTCACAAATCACTTACCTCACAAAAATCTTGGTTACTCGAACTACTGCAATACAGCGAGCGCCGCTACTGCCAGCTAAATAAAAGATTCAAACTACGGAAGGCACTAACTACTGATAGGCATAGTTAGCAAATGAAAGATTTTGATAGAGAACAAACAATGTATTTACCTTAATAGTCATCAAAAGTCATAATATATATAGGAGTTCATAACATCCATTCTTACAAATATCAAAACTCCGCCATTTCTCTCCCCACATCCACCACTGCTGGTGGCTCAGCTCCAACTGCGCAACGCTCCGCGCTGTTAACATCCAGCTGCCGCTGCCCAACCCTACAATGGCAGACAACAATGCAAACTAGCCACAGACTGCACACAGTACAGCCAGTGATTTTCATACAGAGCGCTTCGTAACGTTGCCAATAAGAAAACATAAACAGCCTACTTACAAGGGTAAATTTACCAGC
Organism: Schistocerca nitens; assembly: GCF_023898315.1. Taxonomy (NCBI): domain Eukaryota; kingdom Metazoa; phylum Arthropoda; class Insecta; order Orthoptera; family Acrididae; genus Schistocerca; species Schistocerca nitens. Next base: position 667,550,450 of record NC_064618.1, read on the forward strand.
CTTGTCTGCCAATATAATTTTTATTAACACCTCATCATTGCATGTTTCAGAATGTCCCGATCGCCAGATCCGTGGTGTAAACCATGGATCTGAATGGAGGATATCATGAAACATGTACTGATGAGATTTTAATAAAAACTATATTGATAATCAAGGCTAGAGTAATCAGTGCTACAGATCATCACATATCTCGTAAGAGACTTCTTGTCAAAAGTGATAAACACCTGAAGCAGAAGCCTGAATATATGTCAACTATCCCACAGAAATCTACTTACAAAGTTTCAGGAACGAGTTTTAAGTTAAGAATCTAAGAATACACTAGAGCTCCTAGTCTATCACTTTTCATCACTGGGCCACACAGCTCGGTTCCAGTTAACTACATTGCACTTAGTAAGCGTTATTAGATTGTGCTTATTACAGCACGCACCGAGCCATTTAACTAGTACTCTTCCAGCGCGTGCTGGCCGGGGTGGCCGAGCGGTTCTAGACGCTACAGTCTGGAACAACGCGACCGCTACGGTCGCAGGTTCGAATCCTGCCTCGGGCATGGATGTGTGTGATGGCCGTAGGTTAGTTAGGTTTAAGTATTTCTAAGTTCTATGCGACTGATGACCTCAGAAGTTGAGTTCCATTGTGCTCAGAGTCACTTGAACCATTCCAGCGCTTCATTTGCAAATGCAACAGAGAGAGACCCTAATACGTGAAACTACGGGAAATATACTCTGAAATTTGCTTAAAAGTGGTTTACGGAACGTGGATATAGATGTAGAACAACAAAGTGAGTTAGAAAAGCAAACAAATAGATCAGGAAACTGACTGGAACGGAAGATGTGATTTGGTCGCAATTGAAATGGAGTGCAGCTGGGAAGTGCTTGCAGCCTGACGGATCGATAACATGGAAGACCGTGAACTCCTTAGTAGGCCTTTGTCCTGCAGTGGATGCCAAATTACCGTTGACTATGGCTACGACGACGGCAATGATGATAATGTAGCGACATGGTGATAATACAACGATATGAAGATGAGAATTGTTATTGAAAAAAATTGTCTTTTTTTTACGAAACAGAACATTTTCCTTATAAAATTAATACATGCCCAAACTGGATGTAAACTAATAATTATTTTGCTTGTTATTCTATGAAATACTGGTTTCCTTACACGGTTGGTTTTCATCCGTAACTGACGTAAATATGCTCGAATCAAACGTTCATTAGCTAGAAACTACAGAACATTTCGGTGTCGCTAAATATTTAGTACGAGCTGCAGTGCCCGCAATTGCCCAGGATGTTTAATATCTTCCATACGAAGTGACTGGTCGTGTGGCTTGTTGATATTCAAACCGATCGGAAGCCGCATGGGAAACTGCAATCGCATTAAATCGAATGGCATATTTAAATCACTGAGCATCAACGGAATGCGACGAATGAATACGTCTTCAGCTGCAAAATACCCCATGATGACGGTGGCCTCTACTACGTTCGGCAACAGGTTCTACACGGCCAGCTCTGTTCCGTTGCATATGCAACAACGGCAGCTAATCGATAGCTACCAGTCTGCAATCATGTTTCCTCAAATTCTCGAGATTTCCCTCGTCCGAAATCCAGTGACGTCTCATACTACCATGTCCAAGACAGGTACTGCCGCTGTAATTTATTCTCGCGATAGGAATTACAGCCAATTTACCATGTCATATTTCCTTTGTTAGTCACTTAATGTTCATTAATTTTCTTCGTTGTCTCATGTGAATGTAGAACGATGCAGGAAATCGGCCAAGAACATTTATAGATTTTTGTAACAACTTTTCCCCTAAATATATTACATACATATACGTGTCAAGTCAGATTATGAAATTTTATGTGGAAAACGATGTTCCTCTTATCTCGAAGGTAAAGTCTGCAAAATTTCTACAAGATCGGAATAAAACAGTAGATTTGTATAAATTACAAATGGGCACCCTTCTTTATATATACATACGCAAGATGGAAAGCGAAGTGTCACTGTTCATCTTGAAGTTGAAGCTGTTGTGTCCACGTTTGCTTACAAATAACTCTGATTTTATATTCTGTTCACCTTGAGACATGTTTACAAAATGGTTCAAATGGCTCTGAGCACTATGGGACTTAACATCTGAAGTCATTAGCCCCTAGAACTTAGAACTACTTAAACCTAACTAGCCTAAGGACATCACACACATCAATGCCCTAGGCAGGATTCGAACCTGTGACCGTAGCAGTTGCGCGGTTCCGGGCTGAAGTGCCTAGAACCGCTCGGCCACCGGGACATGTTTCGGTGAATTAGTCTGGCGTAATCACAAGCGACGGAGCAAAGATGCGGAATGCAACAGCAGAGAAGGAGGTGAGGAAACGGCTGCCAATGGTGCGCGGAATTGGACCGCGCCACGCTAAGAGCGACACCTGGAAGAAGGGAATATAAGCGACGCTCCTGCGAGGCTCGGCCAGGCGATCATTGTTGGCAAAACTACCCCTTCCTTCCGTCTCCTAGATTTTTATCTCACTGTCTACGGCCGTCCTATCAACGTCACCCCCACCCTCAAGTACCTTGGCATCACCATTGACCGTCGCCTCTCCTGGTCCCCCCCCGCCCCCATCTCCGGACGATCCAAGCCAAGGCATACTCCCGACTCCGCCTCCTCAAGCTCTTTTCTGTCCGCACATGTTGTCTGGACCCCTCCACCATCCTCCACACCTACTAATCCCTCGTCCGCCCCAACCTCTGTTATGCCCATCCCGCCTGGATCTCCGCCTCCCCTACCTTCTACAAGTCCCTTCAAATCCAGGAACTCCATGCGCTCCGCCTCGCCTATCGCATCCGCCTCCAATCCCCTATGTGGGTCGTCTAGGACTTAATTCCTTTCCCATACCCCCCTCCTCTTCCTTGAATGGATATGGGTCCTTTACGCCTCTCGTAAACTTGATCCCCCTCACCCACTTGTCTCTCCCATCCTTTCCCACCCCCGTCCACTTCCGCACCTTTACACTTGCATCCCAGCCGCTCTCCATCCTACCACACTCCATACCCTTGCCCAAGGTGGCTTCCGCCAACTTCCCCTCCCAGATGATGCCCTCGTACCCTGAATCTACCCCTTCCTGCTCCTGTGTCCCCCCCCCAGGGCTCCCTCTTTTCCCCTCTCTCCCTCCTCACTTCCTCCCCTCTCCACTCTTCCTCTCCTCCCCCCTTCCCAGGATTTCCACACCTCCATACCTTCTCCCCCCTCCCTTCCTCTCTCCCACTGGCATCCTCCCCCACTCCCTCCTCCCCTCAGCTCTTCCCTAAGACAGGCCCCCAACTTTTTCGTGCAAACAGTATGTTTTACTGCCCCGAAGTTCGTCGCCACTGTGCTAGTATTTCTCTTCCCATCAGTTCATCAGTGTCTCTCCTTCAGTGCTCTTACGTTCACGTGTGTAACTCTGTGTCTCCGTTTGTGTATAGTGCTGAACTTTTTTATACAACCAGGGCATCTGTGAACGCCTTCCTTTATTTTAATATGTATGTCTCCTGTTTTTATCCTCCATGTATGTTTGTTTTTGTGTCTTCCTGTTTAATGTATGTTTTACTATGGCCGAAGAGCGGCGTAGATAGGCCACTGCCGGTCTACCTTTATGTAAAGGTTTGAAAATAATAATAAAGGAAAAAAAGAGGCTCGGCCGCTCAGATCGCAACCGGATTGCAGACGTTAGTGATCAGTGACGTGTGTCAACTTGCCTGAACAGTTCACATGTCAAGGACTCTAAGTTATACAGCAAGTCGCCCCTCGTTTGCGACTACTATTTGTTAATCTCCAAAGTTGAGTACTCTCAGTTACTTTCTAGAAATAAATCTACTTATGTTATTTGTTTGAATTGTTGTATAGCATTCTGAGAACGCTGCATCCCATAGGCACCCTATCAGCGACGAGTGAGCAAGACCCCACAGTGAAGCCGGCCGGTGTGGCCGAGCGGTTCTAGGCGCTTAAGTTTGGAACCGCACGACAGCTACGGTCGCAGGTTCGAATCCTGCCTCGGGCATGGATGTGAGTGATGTCCTTACGTTAGTTAGGTTTAAGTAGTTCTAAGTTCTAGGGGACTGATGACCTCAGATGTTAAGTCCCGTAGTGCTCAGAGCCAGCCCACAGTGAAGTTACAGGATCATCAGTGTTTTCTTTTATTTTGTTTCTATCAAACAACGAAAATATGCCCTTTACTATCTGTACATACTCAAATTTTAGTTTTAAGGAAGTATTCACAAATCTGAAAGCAAGGAGCAGCAGAAATGAAATTAGCGGTAAACTTAACATCAAAGTTAGAGACTACAAAGTAGATGGGATTACAGTTTCCTGTGTTTGGAAGAAAAATAATACATATTGGACGAAGCAAGGACGTAAAAAGCAGACAAGCTCAGGCAAAAAAGGTATTCCTGGCCAAAAGAAATCTTCTAGCATCAAGCATAAATTCTAATTTGAGGAGGAAATAACTGAAAATGTGTGGATGTGAATCATGGACTAGACAAAATCAGAAAAGAATTGAAGCGTTTGAGATGTAGAACTATAGATGAATGTTGAAAATTAAATGGACTGACGAAGAATGAGTCCGCTTCCGTAGCTGTGTGGTCAGCGTGACTGACTGCGAGGCAAACGACCCAGGTTTGATTCCTGATCTACCAGGGATTTTCTTTTTCCTTGGTGCAGTCGGCCTCGTGACACCTAGTGAGTAACCACTTGACCGAACAATAGCAGCTCAAAGTCACGAAAATCTGACAACGGCCGGGAGAGCCGTGTGCTCCCCTCAGGCCTATATCCAAACCCCATCCAGTGATGCCATTGGCGGATGATGATACGGCGCTCGGTCTTCTGCTAGGAAACCAAATGATGAATGCGGATGCCATGACACTAGTCACAACTTGTATTTTCAGGAAAAGAAGAACAGGCCGCCTAACAGCAGACCATAAAAATCAACGAAGGAACATCTGTGCGGATGTGCTTGCACGTTACGAGGCTGATCACGTCAATTTTTTGTCACAGACGATGAAACATGGGCTCACCACTTCCAACCAGAAAAAAAATGGCAATCCGTGGAGTAGAGCCACACCACCTCCCCTTCGAAGAAAAATTCAAAGCCGCATCTTCAGCCGGTAAAGTTATGACGATGGTCTTCTGGGACTCCGAAGGGCTTAGTCTGTTAGATGTCCTCCCTCAGGCAACGATCAACTTTGTACGTGTATTCTGCTGTCCTCAGGAAATTGAAGAAAGGACCTCAGCGTGTTCATTGCCATAGAAATGCAAAAGAACTTCTTCTCAATGACAACGCAAGACCTCACACAAGTCTGCGCACCTGAAAGGAGCTCACAAATCTTCATTGGGCTTTTCTTCCTCATCCATCCTACAGCCCGGATGTCGCACCTTCCGACTTCTGTCTCTTTTGCCAAAGAAAGGATGCATTCTGTGGGAACTAGTACGTGGATCATGGAGAGGTTATTGATGGAGCAAAACGTTTGCTCCGACGTCGACTTGTAGAGTGGTACCATGAGGGCATACAGGGCCTCACAGTAAGGAAGTCCGTCACACTGAATGGAAATTACGTTGGAGCCAAAAGAGAGGGGAATAATATCATGTATTGGAATCCCGTCTAAAATCAACCACCTTTCAGAAAAAAAGTTTTTGGTTATTTATTGAACGCCCTTTGTTTGATAGATTCGAATTCTTCAGAATCCTGCGAATATTTATGTTTTTTCCTACTGTATATGTTTCTGTTTTCGATTAAAATCGAAACCAGAAAAAATATCTGCTCCAAATGATAAGGACTGCAGATGTCAAGACAGTACACCACAAATTCTATTTTCAGAAAAAGAAGAACAGACCTCTTCCTTTTTCCTCTGAGTTACGCTCAATCAATCTTTCGTACTCATTTCCCTGTGCATTCTTGTCAACAGATCCTGTAATTCTACTTCGCTGTCATATACAGGGTGTTTCAAAAATGACCGGTATGTTTGAAACGGCAATAAAAACTAAACGAGCAGCGATAGAAATACACCGTTTGTTGCAATATGCCTGGGACAACAGTACATTTTCAGGCGGACAAACTTTCGAAATTATTGTAGTTACAATTTTCATCAACAGATGGCGCTGCAAGTGATGTGAAAGATATAGAAGACAACGCAGTCTGTGGGTGCGCCATTCTGTACGTCGTCTTTCTGCTGTAAGCATGTGCTGTTCACAACGTGCATGCGGTAGCGTTCTCGCTTCCCACGCCCGGGTTCCCGGGTTCGATTCCCGGCGGGGTCAGGGATTTTCTCTGCCTCGTGATGGCTGGGTGTTGTGTGCTGTCCTTAGGTTAGTTAGGTTTAAGTAGTTCTAAGTTCTAGGGGACTGATGACCATAGATGTTAAGTCCCATAGTGCTCAGAGCCATTTGAACCATTTGAACCACAACGTGCAAGTGTGCTGTAGACAACATGGTTTATTCCTTAGAACAGAGGATTTTTCTGGTGTTGGAATTCCACCGCCTAGAAAGCAGTGTTGTTGCAACAAGACGAAGTTTTCAACGGAGGTTTAATGTAACCAAAGGACCGGAAAGCGATACAATAAAGGATCTGTTTGAAAAATTTCAACGGACTGGGAACGTGACGGATGAACGTGCTGGAAAGGTAGGGCGACCGCGTACGGCAACCACAGAGGGCAACGCGCAGCTAGTGCAGCAGGTGATCCAACAGCGGCATCGGGTTTCCGTACGCCGTGTTGCAGCTGCGGTCCAAATGACGCCAACGTCCACGTATCGTCTCATGCGCCAGAGTTTACACCTCTATCCATACAAATTCAAACGCGGCAACCCCTCAGCGCCGCTACCATTGCTGCACGAGAGACATTCGCTAACGATATAGTGCACAGCATTGATGACGGCGATATGCATGTGGGCAGCATTTGGTTTACTGACGAAGCTTATTTTTACCTGGACGGCTTCGTCAATAAACAGAACTGGCGCATATGGGGAACCGAAAAGCCCCATGTTGCAGTCCCATCGTCCCTGCATCCTCAAAAAGTACTGGTCTGGGCCGCCATTTCTTCCAAAGGAATCATTGGCCCATTTTTCAGATCCGAAACGATTACTGCATCACGCTATCTGGACATTCTTCGTGAATTTGTGGCGGTACAAACTGCCTTAGACGACACTGCGAACACCTCGTGGTTTATGCAAGATGGTGCCCGGCCACATCGCACGGCCGACGTCTTTAATTTCCTGAATGAATATTTCGATGATCGTGTGATTGCTTTGGGCTATCCGAAACATACAGGAGGCGGCGTGGATTGGCCTCCCTATTCGCCAGACATGAACCCCTGTGACGTCTTTCTGTGGGGACACTTGAAAGACCAGGTGTACCGCCAGAATCCAGAAACAATTGAACAGCTGAAGCAGTACATCTCATCTGCATGTGAAGCCATTCCGCCAGACACGTTGTCAAAAGTTTCGGGTAATTTCATTCAGAGACTACGCCATATTATTGCTACGCATGGCGGATATGTGGAAAATATCATACTATAGAGTTTCCCAGACCGCAGCGCCATCTGTTGTTGAAAATTGTAACTACTGTAATTTCCAAAGTTTGTCTGCCTGAAAATGTACTGTTGTCCCAAGCATATTGCAACAAATGGTGTATTTCTATCGCTGCTCGTTTAGTTTTTATTGCCGTTTCAAATATACCGGTCATTTTTGAAACACCCTGTAGGATAGCAATATCGACTGCGAAGCTTATCAGCGACGACCTTTCACAATGAGTTTTAACAGTGCTCCTTAACGCTACTTTTATTTCGTTCATTGCTTCTTACACATACAAAGGGGCCAGTGGAGGAGAAAGACTGCATCATTGCCTCTATCGCTTGTGCATTAGTGGTCTCAAATGTCCTTTTTTTCGTCCCCAAAAGGCCGCTTCATGTAAACGCTCCCAGTTACAAGAAGAAACGGAGTGAAGAGCAGCCGGTGGCCAGTGATGTAGTACAGGTCTGTTCAGGAGGCAACTAGGAGAGCAAGCCCTCACGCTCTCTCGCCAGCTGGGTGGCGAACGCTCGCGGTGTAATGAAGCGGTCGGCGTCGTTACGTAGCGCACGAGAACTGCAAAATGCGCGCTGCCGTCAAAGCAATGACCTCAGACGCAAGCGTACACACACCATAGCGCACTACAGTACTTAAAGAGGAGAGCAGTCGTTTTTAAATAGATGAAAACAAGCGTTATGGCCGGGTTAGGAACTTTAGAACGAAAGTCAGACACAACAACATCAATTTACAAGACGACAGTGCAGTATGTCGAGCCACAGTTCCAACCTATAGATCCACAGAGTGACAAGCAGTTGCGTGACAAATTTAATAATAAAATAAGTCTTGTACACTCGCACAAAAATTTTTCTCAACGTCAGTTTCCACTACTTCACAAGTTTGCAGCTACGATTAAACCGATGTTAAGACCTGCATGTAGAGACGCGAAAAAATCTCAACATCTAGAATGAGTTCCGCGACATAAACCAAAATTGGTAGACGTGTTTATGCATCTGAAAGATGTGGCGTTAGTAGCGCCGCTATGATGGTGGAAATCAGTTTTGCTTTAAATACACGCTGTAATGGTCGTGAGCGTTAACTGTCTTTGAAACCGCACATCGTGAGATAACGTCAGTCAAGAATGGCTTTAAGGCGAGAAAGAAGCCATTATCAACACCTCACTGAGTTTGAACGAGGCCGTGTAACAGAGCTACGGAAAGTTGGATGTCGCTTCTGCGATACTGCAGAAAGACTTGACATAAATGTGGCCACTGTACAGGACTGCTGGCAGCGGTGGTTACGAGAGTGTACGGTCGCAAGAAGATCGGGCTCCGGACGGACACTTGGCACTACTGACAAGGGAAACTCCCCATCGCACCTCCAACAGATTTACTGGTAAGATGGTCAGTCAAAACTGAACATTGATCAGGCACGAAAACCTTAAGAAAGTGTACTGAGCTTTGAAAAAAAAAAAAAAGAAACACTGAACGGTCCAAGATCAAGATGTGCAACATCGAGCGAACAGCAAGAACCGCGCCGCCGTGGTTATGTGCTCACGGTATTGGAGTGCGGAGCGGGCAATTCGTGAACAAATCCCCTTCGTGCACCTCTTTTTTCATGAAATTATGAACTTTCGGTCCGTTCGTTGAGGTTTCTGTTCCCATTATCTAGTCTTGACGATTGTAATACTATACAGTGATTACAGAACATACGAGGGTGAGTCAAATGAAAACCTTAAATAGTTTTTAAATATTATTTATTGTGCGGGAACTGGTACAAAGCTGTATCACTTTTCAACATATTCTCCCCCACGCTCAATTCAAGTCCTCAAGACCTTACAAAGTGCATAACTTCATTTAGAAAAAGAATCTTTTGGAAGTCCGCGCAACCACTCATCCACCGCGTGACGTACCTCTTGATCAGAACGGAACTTCTTTCCTCCCATTGCGTCTTTGAGTGGTCCAAACATATGGAAATCTCCTGGGGCAAGGTCTGCTGAGTATGTTGGTTGAGGAAGACACTCAAAATGCAGGTCTGTGATTGTTGCAACTGTTGTACAGGTAGTGCGGGGTCTTGCATTGTCATGTTGCAGAAGGACACCTGCTGACAGCAGTCCACGGCGCTTTGATTTGATTGCAGGCCGCATATGATTTTTTAGGAGATCTGTGTATGATGCATTGGTGGCAGTGGTCCCTCTAGGCATGTAATGCTCCAAAATGAGGCCTTTTTCGTCCCTAAAGAGAGTCAGAATAACCCTCCCTGCTGATGGTTCTGTTCTAAAGTTCTTTGGTTTTGTTGACGAGGAATGGCGCCATTCCTTGCTCGCTCTCTTCGTTTCTGGTTGGTAGAAGTGAACCCAGGTTTCGTCCCCAGTAACGATTCTTGCAAGGAAGCCATCACCTTCTCGTTCAAAGCGCCGAAGACGTTCCTCACAAGCACCAACACGTCGTTCTCTCATTTCAGGAGTCAGCTGCCGTGGCACCCATCTTGCAGACACCTTGTGAAACTGGAGCACATCATGCCCAATGTGGTGTGCCGACCCATGACTAATCTGTAAACATGCTGCAATGTCATTCAGTGTCACTCGGCGGTTTTCCTTCACTATGGCTTCAGCTGCTGCAATGTTCTGTGGAGTCAGAACTCGTTGTGCCTGACATGGACGAGGAGCATCTTCCACTGAAGTCAAACCATTTGCGACCTTCCTACTCCATTCGTAGACTTGCTGCTGTGACAAACATGCATCACCCTAATGAACCTTCTTTCGTCGATGCATTTCAACAGGTTTCACACCTTCACTACGCAAAAGCCGAATAACAGAACGCTGTTCTTCCCTGGTGCAAGTCGCAAGTGGGGCGGCCATCTTTATACTGATACTGCGTAGGTATGTGTGCATCTGCACTATGCTGCCACCTACAGGCCATTCTGCACGCTGTTTATAGCACTCTTACCAGCTTACAGGATAACGGCGCGAAATTTCGACTTGTTATTACAAATTTAAGGTTTTTATTTGACTCACCCTGTAAGTCATGTGGTAAGAATATATTACCGACGCCAGTAAATGTGATGAATAGTGGGAGCAGGCGAGATGACCGCATAAATACCTTTCAGAAATGAAAACAACAAATAAGCGGGTGCGAACAACTTTACAACAAAGGAATTCAAGAGCCGGAAGTTCCAGAAATGAAGGCAAGAGTCATAACATGGGGTACATATACTGAACAGAAGGTACGTATGTCTGAAGGTTCCTTCCTTACACCTCACTGTTGCAAAACGGGCATTATGCCGCGACACAGACACAAGTTTGAATAGAGCGAACAGATACGTGAATGACTGGACGGAAAGTTCATAATTTTAGGCAATCCAACACCGTGACCACTACGCCATCGCTGTAGAAACTCGCTCGATGTTACATACCTTGTGCTTGGAACGTTCACTATTTCTATTTAGCTTTTTTTTCTTATAGGTCAGAATACCTTCTCACCGTTTTCTTAGTGATCTGTTTTCAGTTTTTGCTGGGCTATCCACTGGGCCTTCTCATCACTAAATCTGAGGGAGGGGGGGGGGGGCGGACTGCTGAGAGTGGTTTCCTTGTTAGAAAGAAGACCATCGTGTTCGGTGTATGCTCTGGCGCATCGTACTGCGTCTGCAGGAGCAATTTGAGCCCCACGTGGCAACACAGTGATAGAACTAACTGTTACAAATCGGTTGCTTCAAAAGCAGCTCCGATCCACACGCCTTCTAGCGCGCAGTCCACTGACACCGCCCCACCGCCATTTGCGACTTAAGTGGTACCACACGAGAGATCATTGGAGCGAATTGTAGGTCTGTTGTGTTTCCTGATGAACGATGGTTCTGCGTCGGTGCCATTGACTGGCCGTACGCGATCTAGGGCGCAGCCCACTGACACCACCCCACCGCCATTTGCGACTTAAGTGGTACCACACGAGAGATCATTGGAGTGGATTGCAGGTCTGTTGTGTTTCCTGATGAACAATGGTTCTGCATCGGTGCCATTGACTGGCCGTGCGCCTTCTACGGTGCAGTCCACTGACACCACCCCACCGCCATTTGCGACTTAAGTGGTACCACACGAGAGATCATTGGAGTGAATTGCAGGTCTGTTGTGTTTCCTGATGAACGATGGTTCTGCGTCGGTGCCATTGACTGGCCGTACGCGTTCTAGGGCGCAGCCCACTGACACCACACCACCGCCATTTGCGACTTAAGTGGTACCACACGAGAGATCATTGGAGTGGATTGCAGGTCTGTTGTGTTTCCTGATGAACGATGGTTCTGCGTCGGTGTCATTGACTGGCCGTACGCCTTCTAGTGCGTAATCCACTGACAACACCCCACCGCCATTTGCGACTTAAGTGGTACCACATGAGAGATCATTGGAGGGGCTTGCTGGTGTGCTGTGTTTCCTGATGAACGATGGTTCCGCTTAATGTAAGCAATGTTTTGAACTTTTTTTCGGTTCGTATCGTGATGTTAAAGAAACTGTGAGTAACTTTTGAAATGAATATTATTATTTATTTTAAATTTCAAATAATGTGATAATCAAAAGAAAGTGTACTTAATGTTAAAACTATTGTAAGATGTGAAAATTGTAATTTAAACACTTGGTCCATACGTAGGTAATGCATTAGGATATGTGTAGTAGAAAACCTGTGGTGAATACCCTACCTGTAGGGGAGCGGGAAAAGGTGGAGGCAGGCGAGCGCGGGAAGACGCACACTGGCGCGGTTCGGCACAACGGGCTCAGTATAACAGTCGGAGGCGAGCAACAGTCGGAGTTGTGAATCGGTCAGAGGAACATGTACTGTACCGAGGCGGCTACCCAGGAAAAGTGGATTCCATTGAGCCTCGGATGCACCGATTCCGACGACTACTTGGCATGGCTATATTCTGAGGCACAAAATTGGAAAGATTACGACGCTAAGAAGATGGAAAGTGCCGATGTAGTGTGAGCCTTAGCCGTGCTTGTATGTGTGCCGTGCTGCCCGCTATCTCGCTGCCCGCCAACCGCCGCACCGACTTGCACAGGTCAAACATTTATTTCATCTTTAGAAGTGTATCTGTGTGGACCAGTGTCGAAAATGTTTCTAACTGTTCAATAATAACGTGACTTTTACCAGAATTGCTTTAGCCATGACTTATCCTGATCACTGACCTAGACAGGATCCTTACCTCGTATTGTGCAACCCGAGTATCCTGAACTGAAAGTTTAAAAATTAGTGTTAATAAGGATTATCAGTAGCTCAATCTATGCTATAAAGAAGTTTAAAAGTTATGTGTGTTATTGCAAATGTTGGTAAAGAACAAAAGTATGACTAAATTGGAAGAGAGTTTTTTGAAGTGAGTTAGCGATGCTATTTAATTAATTTGAGACAGAACTAATGACAGTTAAATTATTCAGAAGTAAGACAAAAGAGTAGTTATACATAGATTGATAATTTTGAGTGTTAATTTGCCTTTTAGTACTTAACAGTTTCAGTATAACGACCATAACAGTTTTAGGCCCCCCCCCCCTTCTCTTGTCCATTCTTTCAAACCTTGAAATGTGCTGATCAGATTTGACCAGTAAATCTAAGTTCTATATTAATCCTAAGTGTATTAGTGTTGTTTTCCAATTTTAATAGTGACATTGTATGTGTGCTTTCAAAACTGCTCATTCTAGGACAATCTATGCCCGATTTCAGTCTGATCAATATACAAAATGCTGTTCATAGTAATCATTGCTGTGTGGTGTTGTGTAAATTTAGTTCGTCCAAATTAGTACAAAAAGAGAAAGCTTTAATTCAGTGGATTTTTCTGGTTCCAAACTTTGCCATATAACGCATTATTACTACGTGTTACTATGCTTGTACATGCACCCACTTGTACAAGGAAAAACTCACTCATTGCCTAAGTAGGCTGGCGACCGAATTATTAATTATAGGTAGCATCTACTGTGTATACTTCTTGTCCATGCGAACGAGGAATTATACTTTACATTTGCTTGATGCATCACTGTAGTTATTGACTGAGTACAAGTCCGATCTTGCTTATATTAGGTACACGCGGTCAACTTATGTACTAAAACCCTTGTTTATAAGGTGAAGCCCGTGAACTTATAACAGTACAGGCTTTAATACAGCTAACGTACGTCCGAGTAGGGCGGTAGCGTTACAAGTGGCTTCCCGGTGACAGGACATCCAGTTGTTGTCGGTTACAAATTAATGTAAATACCGAACAGTGGATGTTCAGTGGCACGAATATCAATAAAGTTCAGTAAAATAAATTACAGTGAGCGTCAAGTATAATAGTGTGGTGTAGTTGGCATTTAGTATGGACAGAAACGTAGGCAGGGTAGATGCGCCAAGCGAAATGGAGAATGCGACTGACAGTAGCCGGAGTTTACGCGGCCAGATAACAGATGGCGTTAGCGGAAGACAATTGGCGTATATACAATACGATGAACACGTCAACAAACAGATTGAAATGTCGAGATCGTCTCGAACACAGCAAGGGACAAAACAGGAAGTAGAGGGTGACTTTGTAGATGATAGTGGGTACGTGAACGAATCCACTGACATGTTTGATTCACCTCAGATAAAGAAAGAACCGAAAGAAACTTATGAAGTAGAACCGGAACACACGGATTCCGTAGAACAAAACAGTGTAAAAATTTTAAGTATGAACGACTTATTTGAACAATTAACCAAACAAATTGCGGGACAGAATGAGCATCTTCAAAAACAAGTCGGCAATCAGGTTAATCAGCTTAAAACACACGTTGACGAGCAACTCAAAACGCAGGGCCATCAGCTCAAAACACAGAATGAACAACTCAAAACACAGAATGAACAGCTTAAAACGCACGTGGATCGAATTAAAGCACAGATCGAAGGACAGGGAATTAAAATTAGTAAACAAATAGAACAGGTAGAACAGAAAGTGGGTAATTTAAGTTCTGTGGTAAATACTCTGAAATTTGAAATTGATACCATTAACAAGAATATGGATACTATGCAGGGGGAAATTGGAAACATTAATAGTAGATTCGATGTTGAAATTCTCAACATCCAAGAGAAAGTAGAACCTCTGGTTGAAACTAAGATAGACGAAAAAGTTTTCGGTCTTAAAACTGAGATCGTAAACGAATGTCAACACGGAATATCACGGTTGGAAAAGGTAGTTTTAGAAACTGAAAGGGATTTAGATAAAAAAGTAACCGGATGTGTTCAAAACTGTGAACAAAATACTACGAAAATTCAAGGCAGAATTTTCGATCTGGAGAGCAAAATTAAAGTTAGGCCTGGTGTTGTCTGTAATGGCACACCAATTACGAAGCTGTTAGAAGGCGAGGAACGCTTCGATCCAGCCAAGAAACATAACGGGTGGCATCCGTCAGAGTTTATCAAAAATTGCGAGAGAGTATTTCCTGAGCACTTGTCTGATCAGGAAAAGATAAATGTTGTAATTAGCGCCTTAGCAGGTGATGCTAAGCGCTGGGGAATAAATTTAAATACCGAACGAATGACGTTCGAAGAATTTAGGCAGAGATTTATGGAAGAATATTGGTCTGAACAAAAGCAGGACCATTTATGGCGGGAGTTCATCATGGCCAAACAGCATGATAACAGGGGCAGGAATTCTTTGAAAGATTTCTGCGAGCATTGGTACCGGAAATTGACGCATTTAAGAGGCCGAAAATCAGATTCAGAAATTATCTGGGAGTTATATAAAAAGCTCCCAGAAGATTCAAAGAGGTATGTAGGAAGCAATCATCGCAGCTTCCAAGCATTTCTCGAAAGAGTCGAAGACGAAGATCATTGGCGCGAAAGTCGTGCCAATTATCAAAATTTTGGTAACCGTAATAACCGAAACAATGACGAACGAAATGACGGCGATGGATTTCGCGTCAATATAATACAGAGAGGAAGAGGCAGAGGAAGAGGCAGAGGAAATTATCCAGGTCGCGGTAGAGAGTATACCGCGCAAAATAATAACGACGTGGGAAACTAATTTCCGCGAACGTTGCGGGCCAAACGGAAGCGGACAATACATACCGGCCCCGATTTGAAAAAAGATACCAGACCGACCGTAATGTAATGAGACAGGCTAGAGACAGATATGGAACGCCGCGCCGCGACGTGTTGTGGCGAAACAAGCGTCAGGTGCGAGCCAGAATGAGTCATCTCTGCCGCATAGAGCGCTACATGTTAACAGGCGAGTGGAGCATCAGAGGGCAATGGCCCAGCCTAGCAGAACATCTGTTAGGAAAGAAGCCGCTAGAATTACGGCAGCAGTAGATACGAACATAGCCGTCAGAGCTAATGAAAATTTTATGAGTGATAATTCTGTGGCAAAGGAAACGATAAAGGAAACTGTGAATACACAGAGAGGTGCGATTAGCAGTGTTTGCAATGAGATAAAAGGCGAGGATGAATTAGCAGAAGTAACTGATTGGCATGTGCAGATCGACGGTCTGTACAAGGGCCTAAAGCAATGTGAGTGGGAGGATTTTAAGAAGGAGTATGAGGCAAAGAAATTAGTTAATAGGAAAGGAAATGATAGGAGCATCAATAAGGTGACGTGGCCCGAATTGGAAGAGGAGAGAATAAATAGCGCCGCGCAAAGTACACGTGCCGCCAATAGGATGCAGATTAAGGGTAGGAAGGATTTGGAGGATGAAATCCTCAGCATTGACGAAGAAATAACTTCTGCTAACAGTCTGCCAATAGTACAAGCTGCTACCGAGAGGCACCGTGGAGAAGGGGCAGATGATTACCTGAAAGTAATCAAAGTCCACGAGGATTACACCGAATATGAAGTCATAGTGGATGTGAATAAAGCTGAGGATGAGGCCGTTTTGCCAAAAGAGGAGATTGAATTGAAATCCAAGCCTGACGATAATACAGAGGAAGAACTTAGTGCCTGTCTCAGAAAAGCTTTTATGTTAGAACATGAAAGCGATCCGGAATGGTCGGATTCCGACGATAGTTCGGATGATGAAAGGTGCGCAAATACAAACAAAATTGAATATTCTAACTTTACCTATTGTGCAAAAGTAGCGTACTTAAGTGAATCTGATGTTGAGGAATAAAGTAGTGGTGATTCTAGTGAAGATGAATTTTCAGGTGTAAAGGAAAATGAATATACTTTTACTGAAAGAGGATATGAGAAAATCAGTATCAAAACAAAATCCAGACGTTGAAACAGAACAAAGAAAGAAAGAACCACCAGACGACTCAGGGTTTATTTCGCAAAGAGTTCAGGTAATTAATAACTTTGAACTTCCGGAACCCAAGAAACCGCCAGATATATGTGAAGTGAATGTTAAAAGCATATCTTGGGACGATGTTATTGTCGACCCGGATTTGCTCAAGGAAGACCACGGTAATGAAAAACATTCGACGGTTAAACAAACTATAATACCAGTTGAAATTTATAACGTGAAATTGCAAGTACTTCTTGATACTGGGTCTCAGATAAGTGCAATTTCTCATTCATTTTTCGAACACATTTGTGATAAGCCTGGGCTAGTAATTATGTCAGTGACAGGTGTAAAAATTGTTGGTGCAACTGGTAAAGCTAGTAAGCCGGTAAAGAACCAGATTTTGGTTGAATTTAGTATAAAAGGACAAAACTTTGAACACGATTTTTTGGTTGTGCCAGACTTGAGTACTGAAATGATTTTGGGGATAGATTGGTTGGATAAAGAAAAGGTTATTATTGATTGTAGCCAGGGAGTGATCAAAATTAATAGTACATTTAGGAATGTGGAATTAAATTTTGAGGAAAGTGGGAAAGTGTTTGATTCAGAAATCGATTCTTTGTTGTTGGAGATCGATCAAGGGAACGAGGGGTTGACAAACAAGTACGAGGTGTACCATGTCCAGAGAATATTAAATGAGAGTGACGAGCAGGGGCATGAATTTAAGGGAATGGTGGAAAATTTAGAGGGAATATCTCCCGAACAGAAAGCAGAATTGCTTGAAATTTTAGATAGTAACAGCCCCATATTTTCGGACAAACCTGGTCTAGTTAAGAATTTTGAATACCAGATTGAGACCGTAGAGCATAAACCTTTCTTCGTAAGACCGTTTTCGATACCCATATCAAAGAGACAAGCTGTTCAAGTGGAAATAGATAAAATGATAGAGTGGGGGGTAATCGAACGAAGTAGCAGCGAGTATAATAGTCCCCTTATCATAGTGAACAAAAGGGATGGGGGGTGAGAGTAGTTATCGACGCCAGGACTTTGAACAAAATTATAAAGAAGGAAATAGACAGACCTGAAAATCTGGACGAAATGCTCCAAAAATTTTATAACGTGAAGTATTTAACCAGTCTGGATATGACAGCCGGATACTGGCAAATCCCATTAAGTAAAGAATCCCGTAAATATACCGCTTTTCTATTCGCCGGGAAATGCTATCAGTATAAAGTAGTGCCATTTGGGCTTAGCACATCTGTGGCAGTATTTATTAGGGCACTGGACTTTGTGTTAGGGAGAGAACTGAGTTCCCGGCTAACCATTTATGTAGACGATTTACTGATTGCTACAGAAACATGGCAAGAGCATTGCGAGTTATTGTGGAAAGTTTTTGTTGCTCTACAAGCAGGGGGCATGACACTTAAATGGAAGAAATGTGAATTTGTAAAATCGGAAATAAAGTTTCTGGGACACATTATTACTACAAATGGCATTGGAAAGGATCCGGAAAAGTTAAGTGCAATATAAGGATGTCCAGCTCCTAGAAATAGAAAACAGTTGAAAGCCTTTTTAGGTTTATGTGGGTTCTATAGAAAATTCGTCAAAGGGCAAGTTTTTAATAGTCCTCATTTGAATAATTTACTTAAGAAAAATAGTGCTTTTGTGTGGACTGAAGGGTGTATGAGGGATTTCGAAAAATTAAAAAACGAACTTTTGAATGACAATATTTTGCATCACCCCATACTATCAGAACCTTTCCATATGAGTACTGACAGCAGTGCTTATGGAATTGGTATAGAAGTTTTCCAAGAAATCTGTAATGACAAAGAAATCGAACACAGGACTATTGCATTTGCAAGTAGAACTCTAACAAAATACGAGAGAAACTACACTATTTCGGAAAAGGAAGCTTTAGCCATTATATGGGGGCTAAAGAAATTCAGAAATTATTTGTGGGGCCATAAGCTCATCATACATACTGACCACAAAGCTTTAACTTTTCTTAAAGATTGCCGTTTACTTAATGGTAGGCTAACTCGTTGGGCTTTATACCTACAACAATTTGATTACGATATTTATTATGTTAAAGGTACTGAGAATTATGTGGCAGATACTTTATCTCGATTGCCTAATGGTATGAGTGAAGTGCCAAATGAAAATGGGGAAGAGGGTACTTTTCAGATAAGGTATATGAAAGAGGTTTCAGGAAAGAGGAAAATTGAGCAGATATGTAAAAATATGAGATGCCATCAGAATGAGGATTCAACCTGGAAATCAGTGGAGGTAAATTTTGACAGTGTGCAGTATCCTCAAATTAAGAAGTATTACACAATCTTTAGAGGCATTTTATATAGGAGGAAAGATTTAGCCACTGAGGAATGGAGAGTATGTTGGCCAAACCAGTTTGACACTGATGTCATAGATTATTTTCATTTAGCATTGGGGCATAGTGGGCCAAAGAAGTGTTTGGATAAATTGAATAATGTAGTAGTGATGGTTGGTAGTGTCAGTAAGAAGGTAAAGGAACGAATTAAGTCATGTGATGTCTGTCAAAAGGCCAAAGTACCGAATAAAACTAGTAGGGGACCAATGCAAAGTACGTTGCCTGAAGACACCCTAGACTTATTATCGGTGGATTTATATGGTCCCCTCCCAAAGACTTCAGGAAATTGTGCATATATTTTAGTAATTTTGGAAGTATTCTCAAAGTTTGTGAAATTATACCCCTTGAAAAAAGCAACAGCAAAAGCTGTGTTTAGTAGGATGGTCGAATACTTCAGGACCATCGGGAAACCCAAAGCAGTACTATCTGACAATGGACCCCAGTTCATATCCAAAATTTGGAAAGAAGGAATGGAGAGAAATGGTGTGGAGGTTAAATATATCTCAGCCTACCATCCTGCAAGCAACCCAGTTGAAAGGTACATGCGAGAAATCGGGAGATTGTGTAGAACATACTGCAGTCACAATCATAGAGCCTGGGGCAGATTTATATCGGATTTTGAGAATGTCATGAACACATTACATCATGAAACTACAGGATTTCCACCGGAAGAAATTTTGTTAGGCAGAAATAGTAAAAGTTTAATTGAAGAAAAACTAGAGTTTCCACCTTGTACAAGTTTGGGATTGGATCAAAAGAAAGAATTGGTTATAAAAAGGGCAAAGCAAAAAGCTGAATCTAGATCTAAAAGACACAATAAAAATTTAAAAGTTTCAAAATTTAAAATTCGAGATTATGTTCTTTTAAAAACCCACGAAAAGTCTAGTGAACTAAACCACGAAATTTCAAAATTTAAATATATTTATAATGGACCATATATAATACAGAATATTCCACACGACAATGCTTACTACCTGATCTACCCAAAATCCAAAAGACCTTTAGGTGTAAGAAATATTGTGGACCTGAAACTGTATGTTCCTAGAAATGAGTGATATAAGGATAATCAGAAAGCGACTTGGCAGTAAATGTGCTGTATCTTATGCTGAACCCAAGTTATTCTAAATGTAACTAATCTTTGTAAATGTCTGTATACCATTGAAAGTGTGCTAATGTAGTTATGTGAGTTTCAGATTACCAATTGTACTGTAACTGTAAAAATGTATGGAGAAAGGGACTGAAATGAAAGGATAAATGCTGCAAGCCAGATAAAAGATGGGACTGTCAAAAATGAAAATGGGTAGTGTATGAACCATAATATGAAGGACTGCCAAATACCAATGAGGGCAGATAAATGGTCGATGGAAAATTGTAAATGTGATCCAGCAGATGTCACAATATAAAGTGAAAAGGACTGCCCAAATCCGCATAATAGGCAGCAAAAATGTGTAGTTAATTGTATGAATATATGTGTGTGTGTTTTGTTTAGTAAGTAAGGAAATGGACCGCTATTCAAAGCAAGCAGCGACAAATTATCTTATAGTGTATACAAAATATGCAATTGTTTTTGTAGTTAAATATTTGTATTCCAGAATTTTAAACTATTTCTTTCAGAAAATTATAAAAAATGATTAAATTGCTATTTTAGTAATGTCATGATGGGAAGTTGGACTGTGCGAAAGGCACTTGAGTAAATGACAAATAATTATTCTTGATGTGTTAAAAGAGTGTAAACCTATATACAGTGAGTAGAAGGACATATGTAGTGTAAACCTTTTGGACATTTAAGTAAAAATTCAGAACCACTGTATAATTGTAAGATTTAGTGTTCCCATAAAATTTGGACTTAAGAAAATTTTCTGGAAACAGGGGCATGTGTAACGACAACTGTACATATAATAATTTTTTTCTTTATGAATTTAGATAAATTAATATAAGCAATGTTTTGAACTTCTTTTTCGGTTCGTATCGTGATGTTAAAGAAACTGTGAGTAACTTTTGAAATGAATATTATTATTTATTTTAAATTTCAAATAATGTGATAATCAAAAGAAAGTGTACTTAATGTTAAAACTATTGTAAGATGTGAAAATTGTAATTTAAACACTTGGTCCATACGTAGGTAATGCATTAGGATATGTGTAGTAGAAAACCTGTGGTGAATACCCTACCTGTAGGGGAGCGGGAAAAGGTGGAGGCAGGCGAGCGCGGGAAGACGCACACTGGCGCGGTTCGGCACAACGGGCTCAGTATAACAGTCGGAGGCGAGCAACAGTCGGAGTTGTGAATCGGTCAGAGGAACACGTACTGTACCGAGGCGGCTACCCAGGAAAAGTGGATTCCATTGAGCCTCGGATGCACCGATTCCGACGACTACTTGGCATGGCTATATTCTGAGGCACAAAATTGGAAAGATTACGACGCTAAGAAGATGGAAAGTGCCGATGTAGTGTGAGCCTTAGCCGTGCTTGTATGTGTGCCGTGCTGCCCGCTATCTCGCTGCCCGCCAACCGCCGCACCGACTTGCACAGGTCAAACATTTATTTCATCTTTAGAAGTGTATCTGTGTGGACCAGTGTCGAAAATGTTTCTAACTGTTCAATAATAACGTGACTTTTACCAGAATTGCTTTAGCCATGACTTATCCTGATCACTGACCTAGACAGGATCCTTACCTCGTATTGTGCAACCCGAGTATCCTGAACTGAAAGTTTAAAAATTAGTGTTAATAAGGATTATCAGTAGCTCAATCTATGCTATAAAGAAGTTTAAAAGTTATGTGTGTTATTGCAAATGTTGGTAAAGAACAAAAGTATGACTAAATTGGAAGAGAGTTTTTTGAAGTGAGTTAGCGATGCTATTTAATTAATTTGAGACAGAACTAATGACAGTTAAATTATTCAGAAGTAAGACAAAAGAGTAGTTATACATAGATTGATAATTTTGAGTGTTAATTTGCCTTTTAGTACTTAACAGTTTCAGTATAACGACCATAACAGTTTTAGGCCCCCCCCCCCTTCTCTTGTCCATTCTTTCAAACCTTGAAATGTGCTGATCAGATTTGACCAGTAAATCTAAGTTCTATATTAATCCTAAGTGTATTAGTGTTGTTTTCCAATTTTAATAGTGACATTGTATGTGTGCTTTCAAAACTGCTCATTCTAGGACAATCTATGCCCGATTTCAGTCTGATCAATATACAAAATGCTGTTCATAGTAATCATTGCTGTGTGGTGTTGTGTAAATTTAGTTCGTCCAAATTAGTACAAAAAGAGAAAGCTTTAATTCAGTGGATTTTTCTGGTTCCAAACTTTGCCATATAACGCATTATTACTACGTGTTACTATGCTTGTACATGCACCCACTTGTACAAGGAAAAACTCACTCATTGCCTAAGTAGGCTGGCGACCGAATTATTAATTATAGGTAGCATCTACTGTGTATACTTCTTGTCCATGCGAACGAGGAATTATACTTTACATTTGCTTGATGCATCACTGTAGTTATTGACTGAGTACAAGTCCGATCTTGCTTATATTAGGTACACGCGGCCAACTTATGTACTAAAACCCTTGTTTATAAGGTGAAGCCCGTGAACTTATAACAGTACAGGCTTTAATACAGCTAACGTACGTCCGAGTAGGGCGGTAGCGTTACAAGGTCTATTGTGTTTCCTGATGAACGATGGTTCTGCGTCAGTGTCATTGACTGGCCGTACGCCTTCTAGCGCGCAGTCCACTGACACCACCCCACCGCCATTTGCGCCTTAAGTGGTACCACACGAGAGATCGTTGGAGTGGATTGGAGGTGTGTTGTGTTTCCTGATGAACGATGGTTCTGCGTCAGTGTCATTGACTGGCCGTACGCCTTCTAGCGCGCAGTCCACTGACACCACCCCACCGCCATTTGCGCCTTAAGTGGTACCACACGAGAGATCGTTGGAGTGGATTGGAGGTGTGTTGTGTTTCCTGATGAACGATGGTTCTGCGTTGGTGCCATTGACTGGCCGTACGCGTTCTAGTGTGCAGTCCACTGACACCACCCTGCCGCCATTTGCGACTTAAGTGGCGCCACACGAGAGATCATTGGAGGGGATTGCTGGTCTGTTGTGTTTCCTGATGAACGATGGTTCTGCGTCGGTGCCATTGACTGGCCGTACGCCCTCTCAGCGTGCAGTCCACTGACACCACCCCACCGCCATTTGCGACTTAAGTGGTACCACACGAGAGATCATTGGAGTGGATTGCATGTCTGTTGTGTTTCCTGATGAACGATGGTTCTGCGTCGGTGCCATTGATTGGTCGTGTGTTCGTTAAAATGAGACCAGTGGAGGGCCTGCAACCAACCTGTCTATGCGTGAGACACACTGGACTTACGCCTAAAGATATGATCTGGGGCGCGATTTCACTTGACAGCGGGAGCACTCTGGTGATTATCCCACGCGCCTTGAGTGCAAATCTGTACGTCAATCTGTTGATTCGACTTGTTGTGCTGCCACTCATGATCAGCATTCCAGGAGGTGTTTCCAACATGATAACGCTCGCTCACATAATTCTGTTGCAACCCAACTTGTTCTATAGGATGTAGACATGGTGCCTTGGCCTTGTGGATCACGAGATCTGCCTCCCATCAAGCCCATATGGGACATCACTGGACGACTACTCAAGCGTCCTCTACAAACGGAGTTAAGCGTTCCCGTATTGACCGACGGTGTACAGCAGGTGTGGACCTCCACGCCACACACTGACATCCAACACCTGTACAAGACGATGTATGCACGTTTGTATCCTTGCATTCAACATTCTGGCAGCTACATCAGTTTTCAACGCACCAGCATTTCACATTAGCAATGGCGTAACTCGTGCTTATATTAACCTGTGATCTTGCAATGTTAATCACTTAAATATGTTGACATCGTAGTAAGTCTTGAAAGTGAATTCGGGTTTGTTGCCGGATTCTAAAGTAAACTCGATTCGATACTTCGGCGATCCAACTGGTCGCCATCTTCAGGAGAAACCTGGTTCTGCTCAAGATGGCGACCAGTTGGATCGCCGAAATATCAAATAGAGTTGATTTTAGGATCCGGCAGCAAACCAGAAGGGACTTTCAAGACTTAGATACGTTACCTAGAGAAATTTATTCCCGAAATTTCATCGCTGTACATCAATTATTTTTTGTGCTGTTCTTTTTTTCCAGTCATTGTATAAGGAGAAGTCAAATGGAGATGAGACAGGTGGAAAAAAAGTAAATAAACTGAGAAGATGGTCAAATGGCCGGTGAGCCTTAACTATATATATGTGGGTCTCACGGGAGGCGCGCCGGAGATAAGTCCCTGCAGTTGCACTATCCTCTGTGTCCTCCGTGGCTCAGATGGATGCCGGCAGGGTAGCTCAGCGTGTTCGGTCAGAGATTTGGTTGGCCTCTGTAATAAAAAAGTGAGTGGAAGGATCAACAAACGAACTTTAACGGATTACATGTGACGTCTGCAACGACGAAACCTGACGATAAAAAAAAAGTTATTGATAGAGCGTCTGCCATGTAAGCGGGAGATCCTGAGTTCGAGTCCCGGCCGGGGCACACATTTTCAACTGACCCCGTTGACTTACATCAACGCCTGTATGCAGCTAGGAATATTCATTTCATTGTAATGTCATTCTCACGAGCTGCATGGTCACCGATTGTATCTGCTCTTTCGGACATGCCCGAAAGGACAGATACAACCTTCACAAGTAAAAAGTTTATAGCTTTTTTCGATCTGTTTCGTTTTTGCTTCCCGTCCGATATATTTGTGTGAGTAATTTTTTTTCGGCAGTTAAGAGAAAGAAATCTACCCACTGAAGTTTACTCAGAGCCTGCAACGTAAAGACTTATCTTCGGATTGGCAGAACTCAGAAAGTGGTACCGCACATTGATTCTTTAAAGAAAAAGAAAATAAGTAGAATTATTCATCGACATCCACTGCTTTTATGTTTGAATACAGGATAAAATAGTCATGAAATCCAAGTTGATGTCAATTTGAACATCGTCCGAAAACAGCATTCGCCGTGAGGCTGCATCAGTCGTAAGAAATATAATGTTTCGTGCATAGCTGTAGCATTTTATTTGTCTCATCAACTGTGAGAATTGTAAGTTTTATTTCACTGTCATTTATCACCAGTATAACACTTGTAGGAAATAAATTTGCCATGGAAGGCATTAATTAACCACCGCGAAGCGATAAATCTCTGTAGAATTAACGGCCGGTGAATACAAATCCGAGAACAGTTGTTCGTGCCGGGCTGCCTTGTTCCGATTCCTCGTCGCCCTCCCCTCCATCCCTCACTACTCGCAGTGAGATGGCCGGTTGCTCACTGGCGAGACGTGAGCGTGAGCCAGCTTGCAAGAGCGGACCTGATCTAGTGGAATGTTCCGCTTCAGCGCCTCACGTGAGCAGCACAGTAGCAGCCTCGCTAGCGACAACGGGCTGGAACAGGAGGCCCACAATTTGTGGCAGATCCACGTGACACGCGGTTGGCCGGCGGCAGGCAGCGTGTTGGTCCAGTGGCCGCCCAGCTGTTGTCGGATGGAACGGGGGGGGGGGGGGGGGGCTGACACAGAGCTGGACCTCAGCCAGCGTCCTCTGCCACCTGTCCCCGACTGCTGCCCGCTGCGTGCTCCGACACCTGTAGCGGTCGCTGCTCGCCGCTCATGATCAGTCTTGCGGACTACAGTTGGCTACGGATCACTGGCGTGCTACGTAGTAACGCTAACTAACCACCAACATTAATCATGTACACTGCATGGTCGGCAGTTTTATTGGTCATAAAACTGCTACATTATAACGGTAACTTCTTCAAAGGGGTCCGTTATTTTCACACCGCCTCTAGATATTTATCTTTCTCTTATTTATTGCCGGCCTGAGTGGCCGTGCGGTTCTAGGCGCTACAGTCTGGAGCCGAGCGACGGCTACGGTTGAAGGTTCGAATCCTGCCTCGGGCATGGATGTGTGTCATGTCCTTAGGTTAGTTAGGTTTAATTAGTTCTAAGTTCTAGGGGACTGATGACCTCAGAAGTTAAGTCGCATAGTGCTCACAGCCATTTTCTTACTTATTTCTGCCGTTCATTATTTCCAACAGATACATTTCTCAACTGTCACATGTTGATGTTTAGATATTTGATTTAATTCATTCTATCCTGTTACGAGAACCAGTAGTTTCACTTCTTCATATACCAAGTCCCATTAAGTTACGTGCATGAGATCAGGATGGTTAGTTAGGTTTAAGTAGTTCTAAGTTCTAGGGGACTGATGATCTTAGATGTGAAGCCCCGTAGTGCTCAGAGCCATTTGAACCATCTTCATGCGTACCTGGCGGGAACGACAGTAGCCAAACATCCTGCCGTTTTCAAAATCGAGTACTTGGGTTGATCCTGTAGAATTCCACTCGGATCCTTCTAGAACTTACTGCAACTTTTCTTCGTTCAGAAAGTGCCTAGGGACAACGACAACCTGCGCTTAGCGCTCCAAGCTTTTTGACCCATTCGCATACAGTTTTTGAGAAGAGATTTGTCACAGCAATGCAATTGTTTTTATTTATTTATTTATTTATTTATTTATTGATTTATTTAACCTGGCAAGATTAGGGCCATCAGGCCCTCTCTTACATTATGGTGTTCAAAAAAATAACTCTGAGCACCATCGAACTTAACAGTTGAGGTCATCAGTCCCCTAGAACTTAGAAGTACTTAAACCTAAATAACCTAAGGACATCACACATATCCACGCCCGAGGCAGGATTCGAACCGGCGAACGTAGCGATCGCGCGGTTCCAGATTGAAGCGCCTTGAACCACTCAGTCACAACGGCCGGCTTTTACGGTGTACTTTTGTTTTTCACATATATACGATTATTTACTGAACGTGAAGAAATATACTTGTTCTAAGGACTTAAACACTATAATCATTTACACATAGTTCCACTGTTTATGGTATACTATTAATCGTTTCTCATTCGTCATAAAGCTCACACATACCTTACTTGTGTGTACTGTGAAACATTTTTCCACATGAAGGGTAACTTAACATATGTTACATTCAAAACAGGATCCCCCACGATGCACTCGATCACAATAATCCTTACACCTTCTAGAGAGAGCAGTTCTCTTCAGAGTCGGCGGTATTTTCGATGGAAAATGGCACTAACTTCTGTCTTGAACCATTTGTGCATCTTCTGTCTTGCTTGTTCATCCCCTACAGGAATTACTTTCTTCAAGAGCTACTCTACCGTGTTGAATCGGAACATTGTTGGCAAAAGTTCAGTATAGTGGCGTAGAGCGTAGCGAGGGGAGCGGAGGGGGGAGGCGTAGGGGGAGGGCAAGGTTGTCTATAATGCTCCATTTTCAGAGGAGCGCCAAATGGTATCCAAGACAACCAAGATTTTTCGGAAAATGTGTTATTATTACAGTAAATTCTGTGTATCATATTACTGTATGTGTCTATGGTGTGTCTGGAGATGGGGTCGGGGGCACCAATAAAGTATACGAGTAGAGTCGTATCCCAGGTACCGAGAAGGGGGGGGGGCGCCAATTTGGTTGGGGAGGGGGGGGACACACAATAAAGTTTCGTGCCCCGGGTGTCAGTTACGTTCCCTACGCCACTGGTTCAGTATGTGGTAAATTACACTTGCATTTCGCATTGCTATGTCCTAGAGATAGAAATATAATTATCTTCTCATGCACCTTGACGTAACTTCTCAGAAATCCGCATCACGCCTTGTTCTCGTTTCTTGCGTCCTCGCACGTTCTTCCATACTTCCAGTTTCCCTGTCGTCCAAAATGCTACTGTTTTCATCACTTGATTGCTCATTGCTTGCAGTGTCGCCGCACCATTAATCAAATGACTATAGCAACGCACTTCCAGAAAAAAGTTGGATTCTGTCACCTTCTGCTTCTTAGCAGTGAGCCAAGTTGTCACTCACTGAGCTTAGGAAACACAGACAAAATGAATGTAAACTCGAGTTAATCCCTGAATTGTCCAAACGTACAACTAATGGTGTAGCTGCAGAACTATTACAGAAAGCAGCGAGCTACAGAAAAGTCGCACGTTGCGTCTATAGTGCTGCGACGGGCGTACCCGTCATTGTACGGCAATACACGGAACTGCTATGACGGCAAGCCTCCGTCATCGTATGCGAATGGATAACGGGCATCTGGGATTGGTCAGTCGCCGTCCCTTCGTAATGAAGTAACTCTGGCGGCCGTTGCAAAATTTTTTTCGAGACAAGGGCTGGTGGTGAGTACACAAGTTTCTGGTGGAATGTAGTGTTAGATAGCGTATTAAGTCGGGTCGAGATTTTGTAACTTACCTGGTGGTGCAGGGAGCGATTCATTGTACTTGTTGTCACTTATGAAGTTTAATTCTTTTCTGTGGAACGTAGGATCACAGATGAAATTGAAAAAGTACGAAGAA
The DNA here is from genome assembly GCF_023898315.1 of Schistocerca nitens. Classification (NCBI taxonomy): domain Eukaryota; kingdom Metazoa; phylum Arthropoda; class Insecta; order Orthoptera; family Acrididae; genus Schistocerca; species Schistocerca nitens. Next base: position 667,579,001 of record NC_064618.1, read on the forward strand.
GGGCAGCTCGTTTTGTATTATCGCGAAATAGGGGAGATAGTGTCACAGACATGATACGTAAATTGGAGTGGCAATCATTAAATCAAAGTCGTTTTTCTTTGCGACGGGATCTTCTCATGAAATTTCAATCGCCAATTTTCTCCTCCGATTGCAAAAACATTTTGTTGGCATCCAACCACACAGGGGGAAATGATCATCACGATAAAATAAGAAAAACTAGGGCTCGCACAGAATAATTTAAGCACTCGTTTTTTCCCGCGTGCCGCTCGAGAGTGGAACGGTAGAGGCACAGCTTGAAGGTGGTTTATTGAACCCTCTGCCAGGCACTTTATTGTGAATAGCAGAGTAATCACGTAGATGTAGATGTAGATGCAGATGTAATTCGAGTTGTTGCATGGCCTTGTAATAAGTGACTTGGATTCAGTACTGAGCGAACCTGATAATTTTTCTCCCGCCATGGTGTCAGACACCACGTGGTTACTGGCCATTCCAACTGTGATTTAATCTCCCTAGCTGGAAGAATCTCAGGCCCACTAGTCTATCGAATCCCAGAAGTGAAGGTATAAATTAATACTGAGTGTCTTCCTGGAATTTACCGTACTTTGGGATGAGGGGCTGTCCTTTCTTGTCAATTTATATCTCTATGGAATCCTCACGTGAGTGCATAATCTTAGACCACTCCCCCAAAAGTATGATGAGACTGTTCGCAATGAATTTCCAAGCTAAATAAACGTGATTGTTTCCTTCTTTGTGTGTACTGTTACGCATCAAGGAAGTAGGGGAACACTACTAAAGCACACATATGTTGTGTCATACTTCTCATACTTTAAAGACCAATAGCTAATGACACAAATTTCAGTTAGTCCCTATGTATAATGCATTTTTTCGAGACGTATCTCTAAAACAGCGTAGGCAATGAATTATAATTGCTTTTCTATAGACGGTTTGTGTGGTAACAATTTTTTTTCCATGCAGTACATCCCGATGTAACATAAAGTCATTGCTAGTGTAGTGGAGTGTGCAGTACAAGATGCCTCTGGCGTGCCATGCCCACATCGTGAAGCACTTGTTAACAGATGGTAGGGAGCTAAACGTGTTACCAACAGCACTCTGTGAGAAATAAAACAGCGTCTTTTTAACCCTACGGAAGACAGCCGACGTCGACAAATGATGGTATTGTTTGTCATTTCTACATTTTAGCGCTATTAGTTTCACATGAAAAAATGAATCTATTCACCAGGTGAGCGCTTTCTTTTACAATATATAGGTTTATGTTGATGCAAGGTATATCTCTTAGCTGTTTGACATTCATCAAATAACAGCTATATCGTATGTCATGGTATCTGCTGCGCTATCAGCAACAACGTGTAGTTTACGCACTCACACTCACACACACACACACACACACACACACACACACACACACACACACACAAACACACATGCCCTTACTCACATATTGTGCAGTATAAAGATACACGCCATACACAGCAATGTGTATATTTTGCCCTCTTAATGCCACTCATTTTATCTTTGATCCACTGTTGATTAATTTCTGTAGGACATAGTTTATCTATGAGCACTAACAAGTTAGTTTTGTGTGCACGTGATTTCAGATGTCTGTACTTCTTGTTGTGGTACGCTACAGTCGTTAACGCTTCGTTTTACAGTAAAGACATGGGTATAACTTAACACATTCTTCAGCTTTATGATCTAAGGTAAGATTTTAGTACTATATTTTATTCTACCTGAGAGCCTGGCTGCACAGTGATATTGACATGCTCAGTATTTACTAGTTTACACATGATAGTAGATGGAAAGTCCATCGAGAATTTCATATCGACAAGTACCAACAAGCTGGGGCTTGAACAACTTAGTTAACAAGTCAGTAGTTTAGCAAACACTGACTTGCAAGAAACGCAAGTGCGCTTACTGAGGACAGACTGAGGCTTGCAAATAAGCGGCTTCAGTCGAATATTTAGTGTAAATGGGCATAGAGGCCGCTGAAAGACGTGTTTCTTCCTACTAATTGCTTCAGTTTCACACTTACAATTGCTATTTGCGTAAAGAATCAGCTACAGTTATGGCAAATATCAGAAAATAGCCAATACTTTGCTCCCAGTAGTGTTAATTAAGATATGAAGTCAGTCATTAATTATGGTACTACACTCCTGGAAATGGAAAAAAGAACACATTGACACCGGTGTGTCAGACCCACCATACTTGCTCCGGACACTGCGAGAGGGCTGTACAAGCAATGATCTCACGCACGGCACAGCGGACACACCAGGAACCGCGGTGTTGGCCGTCGAATGGCGCTAGCTGCGCAGCATTTGTGCACCGCCGCCGTCAGTGTCAACCAGTTTGCCGTGGCATACGGAGTTCCATCGCAGTCTTTAACACTGGTAGCATGCCGCGACAGCGTGGACGTGAACCGTATGTGCAGTTGACGGAATTTGAGCGAGGGCGTATAGTGGGCATGCGGGAGGCCGGGTGGACGTACCGCCGAATTGCTCAACACGTGGGGTGTGAGGTCTCCACAGTACATCGATGTTGTCGCCAGTGGTCGGCGGAAGGTGCACGTGCCCGTCGACCTGGGACCGGACCGCAGCGACGCACGGATGCACGCCAAGACCGTAGGATCCTACGCAGTGCCGTAGGGGACCGCACCGCCACTTCCCAGCAAATTAGGGACACTGTTGCTCCTGGGGTATCGGCGAGGACCATTCGCAACCGTCTCGATGAAGCTGGGCTACGGTCCCGCACACCGTTAGGCCGTCTTCCGCTCACGCTCCAACATCGTGCAGCCCGCCTCCAGTGGTGTCGCGACAGGCGTGAATGGAGGGACGAATGGAGACGTGTCGTCTTCAGCGATGAGAGTCGCTTCTGCCTTGGTGCCAATGATGGTCGTATGCGTGTTTGGCGCCGTGCAGGTGAGCGCCACAATCAGGACTGCATACGACCGAGGCACACAGGGCCAACACCCGGCATCATGGTGTGGGGAGCGATCTCCTACACTGGCCGTACACCACTGGTGATCGTCGAGGGGACACTGAATAGTGCACGGTACATCCAAACCGTCGTCGAACCCATCGTTCTACCATTCCTAGACCGGCAAGGGAACTTGCTGTTCCAACAGGACAATGCACGTCCGCATGTATCCCGTGCCACCCAACGTGCTCTAGAAGGTGTAAGTCAACTACCCTGGCCAGCAAGATCTCCGGATCTGTCCCCCATTGAGCATGTTTGGGACTGGATGAAGCGTCGTCTCACGCGGTCTGCACGTCCAGCACGAACGCTGGTCCAACTGAGGCGCCAGGTGGAAATGGCATGGCAAGCCGTTCCACAGGACTACATCCAGCATCTCTACGATCGTCTCCATGGGAGAATAGCAGCCTGCATTGCTGCGAAAGGTGGATATACACTGTACTAGTGCCGACATTGTGCATGCTCTGTTGCCTGTGTCTATGTGCCTGTGGTTCTGTCAGTGTGATCATGTGATGTATCTGACCCCAGGAATGTGTCAATAAAGTTTCCCCTTCCTGGGACAATGAATTCACGGTGTTCTTATTTCAATTTCCAGGAGTGTATTTGCTAGCAGTTTTACGTGGGATAGCACCCTGTCATGTACACGCAATTCCTCTAGAGAACTAAATTTTTTGCAGAATTTACTGTGGCATCATTAATTTATATTGTCGAAGTATCTTATCTCATAATATATTTGTTGGAAGGGGAACTCTGCTGCTGATGGTCTTCCACTAGCGTGCTCAGATCTCCAATGACAAAACTCGCATAATTTGAATAATAATAATGAAATTAATTCATTATTTCTAACAATTACCCACAGTCTGACCCACTCACTACAGAACAGAGACCTATAATGGAAAGCATTTTGCTCGAAAGCAGTGGGGCCACCTGCCAATTGGCTGGGACCTTGATGACGTTGCCGTTTCGCAGTTGGCCGAGAGCACAACGGGGTCAGTGACCTTCACTATAACAAAGGCAATTGCCTCAATACTGGTAATGCTGACAGCAAAATGTGCTGACATCAGTGCCATTCCTGAAATTACTGGCATAAGCGATTTTATCCAGAACTGACCCTGCCCTCCTACGCTGCACCGCTTTGAAATCGTACCAATATCGTTATCAGCATGAAAGGGGTCCTATCGTCTTACTAGGCCGGTTCCTGAAGCGCCATTGTTCGTGAGTACCTCAGTGAGAGTACGTATACTAATGAAATCATTATGTAGTTTGTACATTATTTTATCCTCCACGTTCTGTATCTTCGACATAAAGTATTCACAGCTGCAGTTTTTGATTTGAACACACAGCGGCAGTAGTTATCTAAAAACGAATTAATTGTCACAGTCAGTGGGGTCAGAAACAAAGGCTTCTACGCACCTACACCCACCATTTATTCAATTAATTACTACTCTATAGTAATTAGGAAGATCACCATTTTGAATGACTGAATCTCAGAGCGTAGGCCCATTCTCTGCTTGGTCTTTTCGAACTTCTGTCGAATGATTGTCGTATTGAACTTTCACCATGTTTCCATAAGCCTGCTATCCTGATAGCCAGCCCCAGTAGTCTATAAAAGCATCAGAGCACATTGTGAGTCCACTTTTCAAAGTTATTTTCATTCTGATAAGTGCACACTTAAATTCAATTTCGACCACGCTGCAGCCATTATGTCTGTTTGCTATAGGCCGAAGTAATGATCCCTCACTCTGGAGAGTATAACCTTCCTCGCCAAAAGGCCTTCCAAGCGTCGTTGAGAGTCGTATTTCCTTCAGCATATAAGTATACAGGGCGTTAAGGGTACAAATGCAGATATTTCTTCTGATGACTCAGAACAATGTAGCGAACAACATTACGTAAGTATTTACTTTATTTTCACACTCGTAATTATAGCTGTTACGAGCAGTTTGAAATCAAATTGGTTACTACCTCTAAGTACGTGTGGCACAAGAGAGCCATTGATGTTAATTTTTCCCTGGACAGCAAGTCAGGTATTGAAGCATGGACACGTGGATGTAAAACAGATAGTCTATACTGACAGACATATCCCTCTTTGTAGTGTAGTTACAGCTATATTAACGTATCAATGATCACAACAGCCGGCCGCGGTGGTCTCGCGGTTCTAGGCGCTCAGTCCGGAACCGCGCGACTGCTACGGTCGCAGGTTCGAATCCTGCCTCGGGCATGGATGTGTGTGATCTCCTTAGGTTAGTTAGGTTTAAGTAGTTCTAAGTTCTAGGGGACTGATGACTACAGATGTTAAGTCCCATAGTGCTCAGAGCCATTTGAACCATTTTTTGATCACAACATCTGTAACTATTCTCCTAGCACAGACGTATGTCTGGAAATGTGTTCCAAAGCAGATACTCCCACTTGTAGCTGGAGATATAATATCTTCGACAGGTTAGGTTTCAATTATTGAAAGCACATATGAGAAGACATCTAGGGGAACTTTTGTCTATACTGGTGCCTTAACCCCACCTTCAACGGTAACGTTGTCCATGACTGCAGCGCTTTTACGCATCACTGCCCTCTTGAGTGTGGAGTTAAAACGCATCTCCTTCCGCATTATCATATGTCCGTTTTTTGCTCATTAACCTCACACGGATAGTTTCCTGCAGTTTGTCCCCATCACCCTTTCATCGCAGGAAAGGCGCTGAAGGAGACGAAGAATAGGAAGGCATGTGGAATTGATGATTTTCCAGCAGAACTGTTGAAGAGTCTGGGAAACAAGGCAAGGAAAGAAATAGTCTACCTCTGTAATGAGATATATGATAAAGGGAAATGGCCTGAGGACTTCCTTGCAACAGTTATAATACCAATATAGAAAAAGAGAAACATTAAAAAATGTGAAGAACGTAGGACCATCAGTCTAATTTCTCATTCAGCTAAAGTGTTGCTGAGAGTGTTGAATAGAAGGCGATATGGCAAGCTGGATAGAGGGACTGCAGAGGAGCAGTTCGGATTTAGAAGAGGAAAAGGAACAAGAGATGCTATTGGCCTGTTAAGAACTATAAGGGAAAGATGCACCGAAAATGATAGGCAATCTTTGCTGTTTTTGTAGATTTAGAAAAGGCTTTTGACATAGTTCAGTGGAACTAGCTGATGGATATTTTGAAGAGGAAAGGAGTAGATTGGAAAGAGAGGTGACTGATACAGGATCTATATTTACACCAGGAAGTAAGGATTGGAAATGAAATGTCAGAAGGAAGCAGCATTGAACGAGGTGTTAGACAAGGCTTTTGCCCTTCCCCACTGTTGTTTAATGCATACCTTGAAGAGATTATTGCGAAAGGTGTAGACGGGAAAAGAGGAATGTGTATTGGTTAAAAGAGAATAGAATGTTTAAGATTTGCAGATGACACGGTATTAGTGGCAGAAAGTGAGCGGACAGTGAATAACATGCTGAAAGATCTGAATGAAGCTTGTATGGAATATGGGATGCCAATAAACACAGCAAAAACAAGAGAATGGTCATCAGTACAAGACGCAGACTGTCCAATATTAAAATAGAACAATCTACTATTAACCAAGTATGTGCATTTAAATATCTTGTAATAACAATAACTGAAGACTTGAGGTGTCACCAGAAGCTGAAAACTCGAATTGCCATAGCGAAGGAGGTATTCAACAGAAAGAGGAGACTGTTGTGTGGCAAATTAGATAAAGCTCTAAGGAAAAGGCTTGGCAAATGTTTTGTCTGGAGTGTGGCACTATATGGGACAGAAACATTGATGCTGAGACGAGAGAATGAAAAAAGGTTCGAAGCATTTGACATGTGAATGTGGAGGAGAATGGAGAAAATGAGCTGGATGGAAAGAGTGAGTAATGGAAGAGTATTGAAAAGGGTCGGTGAGAAAAGATGTCTGCTGAAGGTTTTGAGAGAAAGGAAAAAGAACTGGTTGGGACATTCATTGAGAAGGGAGTGCTTGCTAGCAGATGCTTTGGAAGACTGGTTTGTGGGAGAAAACTAAGCGGAAGAAGGAGGTACAAGATGATGGACTACATAAAGGGAAGAGGGCATTATGCAAACCTGAAGAGGATGGGAGAAGACCGGACAGCCTGGAGAACCACCATGTGAAAACCTGCCTTTTGGCAGAACACTAATGATGATGATGATGATGATGACCCTGCATGTAGGGAACGACGTTGACAGCCTTGAAGATGGGTGACAAATACCAAGGAAGTTCTGGGCTTCAGGAATCTCCAATAGGGTGATTGGTAAGACCCTAATTGTGGAGGCTGAGGAGCGAGAAACGTGATTATCTGGGAAAGCTTGGCACAAATTTTCATTCGTTGCTTCAGTCTGTACATGTACATCATACGTAACTGAGAGTTGAAAAGATCTCTGGACTCACATAGTTTCATTTCATTAAAGCATCTATGCAGTCTGCATACACACACTGGGGTGACAAAAGTTGTGGGATAGCGACGTGGAAATAAGCATATTGCAGTAGTATCGTGTACACAAGTTATAAAAGGACGGTGAATTAACGGAGCTGTCATTCAAGAGGAAAGTCCACAAAGAGAGGCAAAACATCACCACGTTGAAAGTTTACAAGGGTGCATCAACGCTGCCGTGAAACTAGGAGTTAACCATATTCTACGGAAACGGGTAGCCCTTCACGAATTACATCTGTGCGTGAAGATGTGGTGCTGGAACCAATCGAACTCTCTCTAGAAAAGTTGACGAGGAGACTTCCCACTCACACTTCTGGAATGAGCCACAGTAGTGTTTGGAGAATAATGTATCACATTTCAATGTGCCCATAGCACCTCCAGTAAGCTCAGTGTCTTAGTGATGCTTGGTCTCTAGACTAGAGTTCTGTCAGTGGATGAAGAAATAAGCTCTAGGCAACCCTACGTTAGACAATAATATTTTATTTACAGATGAAGCAGGGTTTACTCGTGATGTGTGTAATTATGACAGTTCACGCGTTTGCAGTCATCTACGCTCGAACCCACATGTGCATAATTTTACATGTCAGTGGAGTTTCTCATTGAATGTGTGGTCTATGGATGCTAGGCGATCGTCCTTTTGGGCCGAACATATTACAAACAAACCCAACGGATGGGACTACCTTCAGTATCTGCGGCATTATCTTGCAGAATTACTTCAGGATCATCCCTTAGAATAACGGCACAGGGTGTGGTATATGCATGATAGAGCTTTGTCACATACTGCTGCAACAGTACGACGACATCTAAAGAACCAATACAGCCAAAGATGGATCAGGACTGAAGGACCTTTTCCGTGGCCTCCAAGATTACCTTATCTGAACTGCATAGAATTCTGTGTTTGGGGTCACCTTGTAATACCGAAAAGCCAGGTAATATACATTCTACATCATCAAAATTTTTCGCCTTTTAATATCCGTTGATAACTTCTACAGTACTACTGATTCTGAATATGTAAGTTTCATTACAGAAACTATAATTAATATGTAATGGATGTAATTGTTTATTTATTTCTGACTGTATGTAACTGATTGTAATTATAACGTAAATATTGAAAATTGCTGGGCAACTTACTGTAGCGATAGCAACAACGAAATGGCAGTAGCTGTGCCGTTGTTTATCACTACGTATGGGGAGTCTCTGTCACGCTGCGAGCAAAGAGGAAGCAAAGCAGTGTGAGTCTTCAAAGAGTACAGAAGTATTCGTTGGGCGCTCCCACAGACTCGATGTGCAACGACACTGAAGAGCCAAAGAAACTGGTACACCTGCCTAACATCGTGTAGGGCCCCGCGAGGACGCAGAAATGCCGCAACACGACGTGGCATGGACTCGACTAAAATCTGAAGTAGTGCTGGAGGGAAATGACACCATGAATCCTAAAGTGCTGTCCATAAATCCGAAAAAGTACGAGGGGGTGGAGATATCTTCTGAACTGTACGTTCCAAGGCTGGAAGGCGTCGCCATGGGTAGTCCTCTCAGTCCAGTGGTGGCCAACTTCTTCATGGAACAATTCGAAGCACAGACACTGGACTCGGCGACTTGCAAACCTAAGGTGTGGTACAGGTACGTCGATGATACTTTCGTGGTGTGGAGCCATGGTGAAGAACAGCTCGGTGAATTCCTGAGACACTTGAACAGCCTCCATGCCAACATAACATTTACCATGGAAGTGGAAAAGGACAAGAAACTGCCATTTCTAGATGTGCTGGTCACAAGGGACGGCGAAAACCTGGGACACAGCGTGTATCGAAAACCGACACACACGGACCGATACCTGCACAAACTGTCAAACCACCACCCGAGCCAGAAAAGAGGCATGATTAGTACGCTCGTAACGAGAGCAGGTCGAATATGTGAGCCTCAACACCTCAAACGAGAAATGCAACACCTGGAAACTGTTCTGAGGAACAATGGGTACTCCACAAATTACATTAGAAGTGTAACAGAGCCAAACACTCGGCGAAGTAAGGAACCAGAAAAAGAAATGTCGGGTACGGCCTTTCTGCCATACATTCCCAGAGTGACGGACAGAATCGGCCGTCTATTGCGCAAACACGGCGTAAAGACGATTTTCAAACCGACAAGGAAGATCAAAGAGTGTTTTTAGATCGGCGAAGGAGAAAAGAGACCCACTTGCAATGTCGGGAATATACCGTATACCTTGCACATGCGGAAAAGTTTATGTCGGAATGACTGGACGATCCATTAACACCAGGATCAAAGAGCATAAGCGACATTGCAGGTTGGGGCAGGTGGAGAAATCGGCCGTAGCAGAGCACGCACTGAATGAGACCGACCACGTAATAAAATTCGCCGACACGTAAGTTCTGGCCGTAGAGAAGCACTATCACACGCGCTTGTTCAGAGAAGCTGTAGAAATCCAAAAACACGCGAACAGTTTCAACAAGAAAGAGGAAAGCCTTAAGGTAAACGGATCCTGGCTTCCCGTACTGCAGCGAACGACCGTCGCAGGTAGCAAGAGGAGAACCGCACCGGAAATGACCGCGGAGAAGCCCTCGGACGTTGGCGCGCCAGGTACATATAGTTTGCGGCCGCGAGCTCGCCTCCAGTTCACCACCGGCAATGGAGGGTGAAGCTTTGACAATGCCAGCCACTCGTGCTGGCGAAACGTCAGAAAAATCATTAGATGAACGTCGGCCGAAGAACCCGAGACAGAAGCCAATAGGCAGTTTGTCAACAAGTAGCCACGAAAGCCTTAACAATTTTGTAATTCTGTATGCGTGAGGTATCGCATTGTCCTGGTGGAATCGCCAACTCCGTCGGAATGCACAATGAACATGGATGAATGCAGGTCATCAGACAGGATACGTACGTACGTGTCACCTGTCAGAGTCGTATCTAGACGTATCATGGGTCCCATATCATTCCAGTCGCACACGCCCCACACTATCACAGAGCTTTCACAAGCTTGAACAGTCCCCTGCTGACATGCACGGTCCATGGATTCATGAAGTTGTCTCCATACCCGTACACGCTCAATAGAATTTGAAACTAGACTCGTTCGACAGTGCAACACGTTCCCAGTCATGAACAGTCAATGTCGGTGTTGGCGGGCCCAGGCGATACGTAAAGCTTTGTGTCGCGCAGTCATCAAGGGTACATCAGTGGCCTTCGGCACTGAAAGCCCATATCGATGATGTTTCGTTGAATGGTTCGCACGCTGACACTTGTTGATAGCCCAGCAATGAAATCTGCAACAATTTGCGGAAGGATTATACTTCTGTCACGTTGAACGATTCTCCTGAATAGTCGTTGGTCCCTTTCTCGTAGGATCTTTTTCCGACCGCAGCGATGTCTGCGATTTGATGTTTTACTGGTTTCCTTATATTCACGGTTCACGCGTGAAGTGGTTGTACGGGAAAATCCCAACTTAATCGCTACCTCGGAAATGCTGTGTCCCATCGTTCGTGCACCGACTATAACACCACGTTCAAACTCATTAAAATCTTGATAATCTGTCATTGCAACGGGAGTACTCGATCTCTAACAAGTGCGTCAGACACTTGTTGTCTTATACAGGTGTTACCGACCGCAGCATCGTATTCTGCCTGTTTCACATATCCATGTATTTGAATACGCTTGCCTATACCAGTTTCTCTGGTGCTTCAGTGTATGATCATGCCAGTGTAGCGCTCCTAATCCGTTAACCCGCGAGTATTGAGAGCATGGTAGGAGCAGACAGGCGGAGGAATCTGCAATTTTAACTATTGCCTATCCCATAATTATCTGTGTCTCTGGAGAAGACTCGTGGTTTTGAACCAGCAGCAGCAGCAACAGCGGCGGCTTAGAATTGTCGTCGGTTACATTCTTCTACGTCCGCACAGCTACAGCATCATAAGACCATAAAGTGACAAAATATAAGTAACCTTGTAGAGGCATATTCTTTCACAAAGTATGGCTAACTTGAGTAATAACCTTCAATAGTTAAAACTTGTGGGGCACCTGTTTTGTCACTGACTTCAGACATTATTACCAAGCAGGGTCCTTTTCCTTTCCATACAATCACCGAGTGTCGTAAAAATAGGAAGATCGTTTAACTATTTACTACCAGTTTTGTTTGTTTGCCAATGACCAATTTCACGCTAAATTTTCTACCCCAGTAATTGTCCATTCTTGTATTGCATAACAGAGGCTTCACTAATTTGTAATTATTAGTAGTAGCTTCATTCATTTAAAGTAACGTAAAATTCCATCGACAAAACTAGTAACTAAATATACAGTGCAAATTAAGTGTGCACAATTTCATTTATTCTGTATTTAGCTTAGCGAGGGACTTCTGCTGTCATGGTATGTATTTATTGTTGTTATATTAAGAGTAAAATCAGTTGTTCATTTGCTTAAAGTAAAATAAATTCAATCATTCAACTATCAAAAGTAAATTGCTTACCGTCTTCTAAATTTACTGAAGTCATTTTTTACGTAACGAAGTTTTAGGTAGCGGCAGTCATGTGTTCAAGCAGTAACTTCATTTAATTTTACTTTCAAAATTTAGTATGTAGAATAAATAGCTGCAAACTCTGTGCTTTCTTATTCATTTATTTTCTCTTGAATTGTTGTGTTGTGGAAAAGCGTGACAATCTTCTATTGCTACCCCAGTGATTATTTGCTTAAATTTTTTCGCCGTTACCTTTCTTAACATTCTGGAGATTCATTGGCCCATTGGGTTCGCGACCGTTTAATTATGTTCTTTTTAGCTTATCAGTATTTTTTGTATTATCAGTATATTTTATGTTAAATATTACGTGCTACCTTCCCTCCCCCCCCCCCCTCCTCCCCCTCCGCCTGTGTGGTTCTTGAGCGACTGTTGGAATAGACTCTTCCTTCAGAATGATCTGGTGTACTCTTTCCTCCAACTAACCGTGTTATTTTTCTTCGGTAATTTCCTTACTCACTGTAAAATTTCATTAGGCATATGCGATCACAGTTAATTATATCCAGTAGGCCGATTAAGAAGGGGGAGGTTACAACGTTAAAGGTGTAGTGTACGCCACACGGGTTAACACAGTTAATTAATTGGAGCAGAGATTTGTGAAGAATTTCGAAATGTTCCAGGAGTGTTTGAAAGAAATCAAAATTCACTACGGTGACAGGTACAGGTACAGGTACAGGCATGCATACCTCATTTACTTACGAGTACAGTCTTGCAACTGTTGCATGTTACCAAAGTATCTATTTACTTTTCTCAGTGTTGCACAATTTTGTTATCTATTCCCAACTGGGATGAAGTTTACACAAAATAACGTAGTAGTGGCTGTTAACCAAAACCTGTGTGTTTGCAGACCTACGTTTACTGACTCTTTTTTGCTTCTACCATCGTGTACTTTCAGCTGCATGCGTTTACGCCATTAATTGTGATACACCCTGTATAAAGAGTAATTTAGTAGATATTACTGTTGTTGCCACAGTAAATAAATAAACTTTCCGTGTCGATGTGTAGTCTTCTGGATGTACATCGTGATTCGAGTGACCGTTTCTGCTTTGTGGTGCATATTTGAGCTTTCATTTCTGTCTCTATCTTTTTTTATATCATTATTCTAAACGGTTTAATACAGCCCATCACTATTTCCTCTCCGGTGCAATCTTTTCATATCAGAATAGCATGAACCTTGCTGTATTATTTCTTGCATTCCTACTCTACATACACCGAGTGAGGTGGCGCAGTGGTTAGACACTGGACTCGCATTCGGGAGGACGACGGTTCAATCCCGCGTCCGGCCATCCTGATTTAGGTTTTCCGTGATTTCCCTAAATCGCTCCAGGCAAATGCCGGGATGGTTCCTTTCAAAGGGCACGGCCGACTTCCTTCCCCGTCCTTCCCTAATGCGATGAGACCGATGACCTCGCTGTCTGGTCTCCTTCCCTAAAACCAACCAACCAACCAACCAATCCTACTCTACAATTACAGTGTTGGCCTTCAACAGCTGCCTATAGATATATGATGTCTTCAAACATGCTGTGTCATCATGTTCACCTTCTACTTAGTGTTTGACACCAATTTCTTACCTAATTGATACCATGGAGAATCATTAACAACACCCTTCTGTAGCAACACATATCAAACGCTTCGATTACCTTCTTTACCGTTTTTCTCTCAAATCTTATTTCACTTCCACTGCATATAATGCTGTGCTCCGGACATACATTCTCATAAATTTTTTTTTCAAATTATAGACTATGTTTTATACTTAGTGATTTGCTTAGGAAGTGAGTACTTCCTCTGCCTGTGCTAATATGCTTTTTATGTCCTACTTGCTGCGTCTTTCATGTGCTATTTTGCGCTTCGTCTACTACTTGGTCTTTTGTTGATCTCATTTTGATATCCCTCATAACATTTTACTTGTATTGTTTCACTCTCGATTTGTATTCTGTGCTCACCAAATAGCTCATTCCATTCAACAGACCCTGCAATTCTGCTTCACAGTAATAGCGGGTGGCAATGCCTTCAGCAATTCTTATCACTGATACTCATTTATCTTGTATTTCAATCCTGTTTTTAAACCTTGCTTTTCGTTCCTTCACTGTGTTTTCGGTATACAGGTTAAGCAGACAGGCAGGATCATTGCCTTACCCGGTTTTCAACCCGAGCATTACCCTTTTAGTCTTCCATTCTATCATTTCTCTTGGTTCCCGTACATACTTTATTTCTCATCTTTACTTATAAATTATATCCATTTCTTGAGGATTTCATCGTTAAGTTCTTTTCCTAGGTCGGTACATCACTCTAATGGCATTTGATTATCTTTACATCTTGCTTTCATAATCAAATGCAACATCATAATTACCTCTCTGTTGCCTTCAGCATTCAAAAAGCCAAATTAAAGCTGAGACTCAATTTTCTTTTCCATTGTCGTGTGTATTATTCTTGTGAACAACTTTAGTGCGTGAGCTGTTGAGCTGATTGTATGACAGTTTTCTCATTTATTTTGTCTTCAGCACTATGAGAATGCTACTCTACAGTCTCATAAAGTCTATAAGCTACGTTGGATAATAGTCTGTTGGCCATTCCCCACAAAGATTTTACTTATTCCGAAAGAATGTTATCTGTCCTTCCTGTCTTCTTTAATAGCAAGTATTCCAAAGCTATGATTTTAATACAGGATGCTCTATAGCTCTTAAACGATAGCTATTTCTTCTTTTATCTCATCACCAAACAGTTCATCCCCCTCGTTGCGATCTTCAGTATACTCTTTCCTTATGTCTTCTCTTTCCTTTGCATTTAATATTGCAATTTATTTTGCACTTTTAATGTTGACGCATTTGTGGTAGATGTTTCGCTGGGAAGCCTTTACACGTCCTCCATACAGTCCCGATCTCCCTTCACGGGATTTCCATATTTTTGGAGCTCTGAAGAAAGACATTCGTGGCCGTCGGTTAGTTTCGGTCGCAGATACAATCAAGATCCCGTAGGCAACCGTAAACATTTTTCCATGAAGGTATTGACCGTCTTGTCTTAAAGTAAAATAAATGCATTAACGGTTATGGCGATTACTTTTGAAGTAATTAACAGTTTACTTACTTCCACCTATCCGTTTTCATTTGACTGCTCCTTATATTTTACTTCACTGACGCCTAACACATCTAGATTCAGTCTTTCAGCTTCCCTTTGCAGATTTGCTAGCTTTCCTATCACATTCAGACTTTCGGGATTGTACACTTTGACGTGCAGAATGTTACCTTGTCCATGGTTCTTCAGTCTTTTTCTCATAGTCGGCTCCCTTTGGCACTCACCTTCCGGAGATCCGAATGGGAAGACCATAACAGGTTTTCCAATTACGAATCACAGTTATCGTGGGTATACATATTTCTTCAATGCAGGGGTGTACAACTACGGCCGGCCGGTGTGGTCTTGCGGTTCTAGGCGCTTCAGTCTGGAACCGTGTGACCGCTACGGTCGCAGGTTCGAATCCTGGCTCGGGCATGGATGTGTGTGATGTCCTTACGTTAGTTAGGTTTAAGTAGTTCTAAGTTCTAGGGGACTGATGACCACAGATGTTAAGTCCCATAGTGCTTAGAGCCATTTGAACCATTTGTACAACCACGGCCCGCAGGCTGCATGCGGTCCAAAGCAAGTATCAATGTGCCCCAAGAAGTGAAATCTATCATATAACTGGCAAAAGAAAAAAAAAAAAAACAAAAACTCCAAAATATTCCGTTTATATAAACATGAAATTTGGAAATTTGTGGTAAGGTCTTATGGGATCAAACTGCTAAGGTCATCGGTCTCTAAGCTTACGCACTACTTAATCTAACTTAAACTAACTTACGCTAAGGACAACACACACACCCATGCCCGAGGGAGGACTCGAACCTCCGACGGGGGGAGCCGCGCGGGCTGTGACAAGGCGCCCTAGACCACGCGGCTAAATAAACATGATAAATTCAATATTTTCAATTTGAAACTCCCACCACACGATACTTTTCTCTCATTGGCCCATCCCGTGCGCTTTTTTTTCAGCAGTTATTGTCAGTGCTAAGTGTATTACGTGCGGCCCAGAAATACTAGTCTTCTTCCGGCATGGCCCATATTAGCTAAAATATTGGACATCTCGGCTTTAATGCATTGGTTTCCAATGCCTGAATTCTCATGCCGTTGGTTTATCACTATGGAAGCAGGCTTAGGTTGTTGAGGTTTTCTCTCCATTGCATGCTGATATTACCACAGATAATAATTGCCTATATCTTCAGTCGCAGGTAATTTGTGGTCGATTCCCGTGTTTGTCTTTTTACCCCTCTGGCTCGAGAAATTTTATACGCTACGGTTCTGATGAACATAGTGCAGCTCTGTGCTATTTTAAGTCATCAATATATGTTGTCACAAACGAGATACTTTTACTCCAGAAAATTTCGTAATTCTTTGTTTCTGTAGCTCCTGGTACTTTATCTAGCGGGGGACGTTCATAAAATTGACGGAAAACATGAATTTTAAGTTTATTTTTTATTTATTAGTTGAACTGATGGACAATAAGTCCAAAAAGTTTCAATGGTGTAATCGTATCCGAAGTGCGTGAAAAACCTTCCTGTCGCGCCCAAGTTTTGAACTAACACCTCAATACTAGCCCGATGAACAACGACTATATGGATTAATTTGAAGCAAACTTGCTAGGGATATTTATAGAAGGCTGCATTGGGCACATCAAAAAGAGAAGGGCTCTAGATTGAGGAAACTTTTAGTGATATGAAGGACAAAAAGTTGGCAAATGGAAAGTGCATTGGTGGTCAGAACATACGCACAAAGAAGACGATAGGCACTCTTCCAGTGTGTTATGGGACGGTTATCAGACAGAACATATCCAATGTAAGTGACATGAAAAGTGCAGTAAGGGCTACTTATTTCCAAATGGTAACAACAGTTGAACATCTCATTCATCATATATGCCACATTAACTGATGTAAATACATACTGGCTCACATTGATAACAACCTCTACATTCAGAAGGAGAGGCTTCCAAATTGTATCCTGTATGTTGTCAGGCCCATTTATAGTTTTCTGGCCGATCATGAACTTAAAACAAAAAGCGTGTTCATAGCAAAACCTGAAATTCAAATGAGACTCTAAACACATTCTTGCGGAAATGATGCCCTAAAACCACATTTTCATCTGCTAAAGTAGTCAGAATTACAACTAATGATGCAGTTTTTGTATTTAATTATGGAAACGTAGGTAGGATAAACGTATTAGAGAAATGTTCTTTAAGATAGGACATTTCACTCAAGACATCATGAGAAAAAAGATTTACAGCACCTCTCTGCAACTGAAACGTCAGTTCAAGACCCAGTAAAAGAAAGAGGGAAAGAAACGGAGAAGCAGAAGACAAACCTTGAAGGGAAAGAGGATCCCGGTTACAACACCTTCTTAAGAGGCGAAGTAAGAACAAACGTTAGGTTGAACTTTAAATTGCGTCCCCTGAAAACTGCGTTTTTAAAGTTTATGTACCTTTTTCTCAGAATCTTCAAAACTTAGAATTATGAAAGTTTGAACACTCATTCCTACAAACCCAGCAAATGTTGTCTCAAGTGCCCGGAATTTTGCTTGAATTTTATATTATACATACAGAATAAAAGTTACAAATTAATTAAAATTCTCCTGTTTGATACATCCAAAAACCTCATGAGACAAGCTTACCAGATGCAAAAAGATTAAACAGAGAAAATTACAGAAATATCTTGAATATTTTCCGAGAAAAAAGGTGCGAAGTTAAATACAGGGTGTATCAAAAAGAATCATCCGATTAGGCACGTCTATATTTCTGAAACTAATAAACATATACAATAAACTTTGTTTACTGATGAACGGGAAACTTAAAAAGTTTTTTTTTTTTTTGCATACTTTTCCATATGTGTTCAATATGCCCCTCTTCAGATGCATGGCATATATCAATGCGGTATCCAAATTGTTCCCACGCTGCAGCGAGCATGTCTAGAGTTACAGCTTCCACAGCTGCTTTTACGCGATGTCTCAGTTCTCTCATTGTTGTTTGTAACGGAGGTACGTAAACAGAGTCTTTTATAGACCCCCACAAGAAATAATCACACGCCACTAATGTAAGGCTGAATTATTTGATCCAATGCGACCGATCCATCATTCAGTATACCTTTGATTTAAAAATTCCCGCACTTCCAGATGCCAGTGTGGTGGTGCCCCATCCTGTTGGTAAATGAAGTCGTTCGTATCAGTCTCCAACTGTGGGAAAAGAAAGTGCTGAAGCATATCGAGACATGTGCTTCCTGTAACAGTGTTCTTGGCAGAGAAAAATGGACCACGCACGTTTGCCGTGAAACAGCACAAAACACATTAAATTTTGGAGAATCCCTCTCATGTTGTACAACTTCGTGGGGTTGTTCCGTACCCCATATTCATACGTTATGACTGTTCACCTTTCCATTTAAATGGATTGTTGCCTCATCACTAAATACTAAGCGTAGAAGAAACTTCATCCTCCATCTTGAGAAGAACTAAATTACAGAACTTCACACATAGTTGTTTGTCATTTTCACGAAGAGCTTGCAGTAGCTGAATTTTGTATGGTTTCATGTGTAGACGTCGACGCAGCACATCCTAGACGGACATGAGGGGCATGTTGAGCTGTCGAGCTGCACGGCTAACGGATTTCTGCGGACTCCTTGTGAAACTATGACGGATGCATTCGACGGTTGTGTCAGACATTCGGGGACGGCCCGGCGATTTGCCTTTGCACAAACAATCTGTTTCCCGGAGTTGTGCACGCCATTGTCTGATGCTCTGTGCTGTAGGAGGATCCACACCATACCTAGTAAGAAAGTCCGCTGAACACTTATTAGTGACCTGCACTGCGCAAAACGTAGAACACAAAACGCTTTCTGTTATCCCGAAACCATTTTTACTAGAACTGAAGTGAGTGCGCACTGCTGCTATCTATCAGGAGCCATGTAAAACTCATGAGTTTACTCTTTCGAACATTATATTGTTCACGCATATATCTCAAATAACGTTATAGTTATGATTTTTTTAAAGTCGGACGATTACTTTTGATACACCCTGTATATATAACACAGGGCTGCAAAATTTTTTTTTCAAGGCTTTTGGTTCTGAAAGGTGATTTTTATTAATTGCTGTCCTCTGTTAAAGAATGTGAGGTCGGATTTTGGCTATCACGTATTAGAAAACTGTAATAATGCTACAAAGAATTTTCATATTTGTACAATATTAAGACATTTTAATATATTAATAAACACACAGCTATACTAGTAAACTGTTTACAGTTGTATGCAGTAAACCAAATCAAACAGCACTCATTTGTTTATACACATATCACAGCTTAAGTTCACAATATTCGAAGTCTTACGGAGACACTGAATTTTTTCGGTACATCTTCCCCTTCACATTGAACTTCTGTGTTCGAGAACTTAACCAGTGCTGTAGCTCAACATTATCACCTTTTAGAGACTAACAGTAGTCAGGCAACATCCCGTCACGCCAACTGCCTTGATAACGTGATTCTATTTTTCCTTGTCTTGATGAACTTCTTCTCCATAGTCTTCGCTAACATCTCCAAGATTATCAGGGAAGAAGTCAAGATGGCTACAAAGAAAATGGATTTGATGGCTAAATTTTTCAGAGGTATTAACATATTTTCCACCATGGCTTTGAAATCTCGATGTTTCCTATTCCCTAAGAAATTGTCAACTAGATTCTTAAATCCTGTCCAAGCCAGTCGTCCTTCTTGCGTTAGTACATTTTCAAATACTTCGTCTTTCATTAAATTTCTAGTGTACGGTCCCAGAAATATTCGTTCTTTAACTTTAGCCACAGACAGAAAAGAAAATTTGGAACTTATACACTTAAACGCTTCCCATCTGTAGTCAATGCTTTGACGAACTGTTTCAGTTTAATATGAAGATGCAGCATGATGATTTCTCTCGTTCCACCAGAGATTGTCTTATCACATTTTTCTCTCCAGGATTCACTGTCGTTCTGGTAGTCCATTCTATTCTACTCCAATGTTATTCACGGGCTCGACTTTCGCGGAAGCACAGGAAAAAACAAGGAAGCATCGTAAAGTGTTTTCCCAGCAGCACTTCTATTACTGTCAAGTCTCCACACATAACGCATCGATGTTTCGATTAGTTTAATTCTTTCAGTAGGGACTCCATGTTTTCGTAGGTTTCTTTTAAATTCACAGAATGTACTAATTGAAGTGAGCCATACTTAATCTCAATACGTAGAAGTAAGTCCCTGAGGTTTTTTTTTTTTTTTTTTTTTTTTTTAGAATCTATAAACAGCCTCCATTTATTCGTATTGTACGTAACACCATGTCTTGATAACACACCTTCAGTGTTCTTACAAGAAATAAAAAAACCTTCTGTACTGGAATACTCAGTAAATTCCGTTTCTCTTGCTCGAAACCAATAAACTGCTTTGCCTGGGATAATCAAACGTTTTTCCTTTAGTCGAGACACCAAAAGTTATGCTGCTTCTTTTGAGAGACCCAGATCTATTACCAAATTATTCACATCTTGCGAAAACTGCTCTGGCTGACCTTTTGCGGGTGTGGAGCCATAATAAGTATCTGAACTTCCATTTGATGATGATGATACTGATGATATTGAAGTTTCTGAAGTTGTAGACGGTTCAGGCACGGGAATGCTAGGACCATGTGCTACAGGTCTTAAGGCTGATTTTAAATGTGGATAAACAGTTCGTTTCATACTGTTCTTGTTATGCTGGCCAACGTTCACCATACAAAAATAGCAATCATCTACACGATTTTCATTTTCTCTCTATACCACTGGAAACCCGAATGGCAAAACGCTTTCTGCTTGGCTTATGTCCATTTCCTGAAAGCTCAACGCATGTATGACAAACAGTATGAGGCGCAAAAATTTTGTCCTCGTCTCCTAAGTATTTACTGTTATTTATTTATTTATTTACATAGTTTACGCTCACATTGGAGCACTAAAATTAAACATAGTACAAGAGTCTACAATGTTTATGTTTAGGTCTTAGCAGTCAGCAGCTTCTTCGTTTCCCAAAACTTCTTCATTCGCTGTGATCTGGCTGTTCGTTCTTCTGCAGATATGACATACTTCTTCCATTCTGATGGTTTGAATGTCAGCCGTGTGTATCT
Organism: Schistocerca nitens; assembly: GCF_023898315.1. NCBI lineage: Eukaryota > Metazoa > Arthropoda > Insecta > Orthoptera > Acrididae > Schistocerca > Schistocerca nitens. The sequence goes on from NC_064618.1 coordinate 667,600,105, forward strand.
GTTCTTCAGAAGCAGTTTCTCTTCTCTGTGTTGAATTTGGTGTCTGGTGATGTTCAGTTCATCTAGATCACTTTGAACTTCTTTAAACCAGATGTTTTTGGTTTTACTGTTCCAGAAGTAGTCAAAAAGTTGCTTCAGGATTCCAGTATCTAGTAGGCGAGATATGTGGCCGAAAAATGCAATCCTTCTTTTCCGCATTGTATCTATAATTTTATAAGTTTATACTGTAATAAGATTGGTATCCTTTTGTGACAAATGAGATTACGTTCTCTCTCCTCCTTTTGATAGTCAAAGAATGGCATATAGTAACAAAACACAGCAGGGTCATTCACAAATGACGTTCTTGATGAAATCAATATTATTAGGCTGATTTGAAATAAGATGGTAACATCGACACATATAGTTTCACTTCAGATTATTGGTCAAACGATTGTGATGCGTTTGTGTACTTCTAAACAACTCGAGAAGTACCAATTTTTTTCACATTCGACTATGTTCAATCATCTTACCATCTGCTACAGTATATGTTGTACGGAAAACTTGCAAATAGTAAACTTTAGGAATTACATAAAAATTGTGAATGTTAGAAGAAAACAGATAATATTTTTGTAAAGCGCGTTAAAAAGCCACTTTATAACTGACTCACTTTCATGTAAAGCTCCGAAACATCGCAGGCCTGTGTTATCAACGGAACTTAGCAGTAAATGTGTTAATTCCATCTAAAGCATGGTACAAAATTTCATTGCCGTATCTTCAAAACTGTGGATTTGGTGCTTTGTTTAAATATGTGTGTCATTCATGAACGTCCCCCCTTAAGCGTTTTGAAGTTGTTCATCGAATTAACCAGTCGTTTCCTGTTAGAGGTCCATAGATGAGGCAGTAGTAACGAAACTAGACCCACATTCTCAATGAGCACCGTTGGAATCTTGCCCAGACATACAGATTTAGGTTTTTCATGCTTTTCCTAAGTCGGTCCAGGTAAATGTAGGGTTGTTCCCTTCGAAATGACATGGGTGATCGCCATCCTTGTCCGTGCCCTACAGTACCTTGTGGTCTGTCTCTGATGGTCTCGTCGTCGATGGGAAGCTGAACAATAACCTGCCTCTCTCTCTTCTCAGTCTAAATCTTAAAAAAAATAGGGTCATAGTTTACACTGATGAGCCGAAACATTATGACCGCTGCACACTTCGAGATTGAATGCTGCCTGGTGGCGCCGAGGTCACGTGACGTTGTAGCAAAAGTATAATTGGAACAGGGAAGAACTGAGGAATCATTCCAGCAACGATACGAGTCACAGAGGAGGCAGTCCATTGGCATAAGCGACTTTGACAAAGGGCAGATTCTTATGGTCCGGTGAGTGGAAACGAGCAGTTCTGATATGGCGAAGCTGATAAGCTGTTCGGGTGGAACTGTCGTGTGCACCTATATAAAATGGTTGAAGAAAAGTGAACCCACGAGAAGGCGACAAGGTTTTGGACTCCCACGTCTGATCACAGTACGTTAACATCATAGACGTATATGCTCTGTTAATCCTTTATTTACTGGCGGGACCTTGAAGATTATTTAAATAAAAGTAAGGTTCATATTGAGCTGAGATGAATGATAATTTCTTTGTAGCTACCTTTGTGTACACTTTTGTTAATTTTGATAAAATGTCTATACAGTATGGTTGTAACATTCAAATGTAAGGTAAAATATGATTGGGACTTGGCAGCCCCATCAGATCCAGGGCAGCGACTTTGTAAGGTGTCAGGCAAATCCAACACCTTCCATGAAAACCCTGACATGATAAGCAAATCCAGTAGTATATCACATTGCTCCGAATAAACCGTGACATTAAATTAACCAAAGTAATACGAGTAACGAGTGGGCAAATGGAATACCACAGACTAACACAAGAAGGCCTAAATGCATGTCATACCTTCCCACCGTGAGACAGACGCAGTTCCGAGGGGAGAAACGTGAACAGAAGCCGAGAGCAGAACCGTGTTAAGCTGGAAGGCCCTACGATAAGGGACGGACACCCACGTAGCCAGCTAACCGCTAGGACCACCCCCCAGCCCATGTTAAAAGCTAGAGCCCTCCAGAAGAACAGTGTAGATCTTACGATAACACAAAAAGGGCTACCCCACCCGCAAGTTTTAGTGTGAGACTTTTTCGCGTCTCTGTTACGTCAGGACCACCCCCCCAGCCGATGTTAAAAGATAGAGCCCTCCAGAAGAACAGTATAAATCTTACGATAACACTAAAAGGACCACACCAGCTGCAAGTTTTAGCGTGAGACTTTTTCGCGTCTCTGTTACGTTGCAAACTTTAAAAACATTGCCCCACCACAAAAAGTATAATGTTTCTCATTGGATGGACAGAATTTATGTAGGTGTAGCTTAAGGTTAACATTGAGACCCTGATTGGTCAGATGAAAACACAGCCAGATAGTTTTTTTTAAACCAACTTCGGTAAATTGTAGAAGTTAGGAGAGAGTTGCTTCTGAGACGGCGAGGTGAGCGGAGCTGAGCTGCCGCCGCCCCCTGACGAACACCGACAAGGTAATGAACGCACGCGATGCCGCATAACAGCGCATAAAGCTTCACTCAGAACTGCAGAAGTCTCATCTGTTACACCCCCTTTTTGCGTAATAATAGTGTCGATCGTCAACTAAAGCTCATGGTGTTCACACTTGCCACTTGAAGTAAAAAATCTGAAACGCGATGATTTTTCTGTTATATAGTTATTGAGAAGCTACATCAGCCACTGTAATTTATGACAAGTTAGATAAGTAATTAAAGATATTTGAGGGTCATTGTAGACCATTTTGATAGTTTTCTCTTTTGTGAAACTTAATTTAAACCTAGATTATAGATGTGATATGGCATAGGTCATCCTTCGATCCATTGTAGAACTTGGAAACCCATTCAGGGAATATTCGTTCACATTTTTGTTGAACGCAGTTGGTTTTTACCATCCTGTATTAAAACATTTCCTTTTATCAATAGTGCAATTTATAAACTATGTTTTGTGAGTAGAATAAAATTTCCAATGGTAAACTTAACTGCTTTTTCGACGTTATTTTACCAGCTAACTAAAAATAGGAAAGCCTTAAACCCTTCCACTAAATTTAGTTAGTTTTAAGATTCTTTTACAGGGAGTGCTTTGGAGCTGACGCTGAAATCATTAAGTATTTGGTTATATCATCGCTAGTGTCACTGAACTCTCCTGAACTCTTCATGTCATGTGTGGTCTGACGTCTCCTTACCAGCAACAGGTCCCAGGTTCAAACTAGTCAATTCCCTAAAAAAACACGCTCAGAGCGTCGTTGCGCGAAAGTGGTAGGGAGACACGATATAGAACAAACAGACACCACGCAGAATATTAGAACTTCACAAGTTGAGGTTACATTGAGTTTTGGTCGATTTGCTTTGAGGTTTACAGCTTTTTCTGCTTTTAGGACCTTCTGCAAATAAAAACATGTCCTTACTAGGGCAATATGGCATTTCATTTTATAAAAAAATACAAATAATGCATGACTTGTAAAATATTACTTAAGTTAATAAGATTTTGTTTTGTTTCTGACTATGGCTACCTATTACAGAAGAGGTCTTACAGAGGAAGAAACTGGTACTCAACTAGAAAATTTTCTACATCGCACTGAAACACCATCTGATTTAGTGATGATAGTCAAGATGAACTACAGTTGGTCTTCTCACACTTGCAAAGAAAATGTCCAAAAAATTCTGAAGCCACCAAAAGGATTAAAACTCTTCTCTTTCAACTGAAACGAGAAAAAAGCAGCATTTTCTGTACCAAACTACGTACGTTTTCAGAAGACACGATCTTACTGGCCAACATTTGTCAGTTCTTTAGGCTGATGTGAACTGTCTACAAACTTGGTAACTAGACCCCATTAAAAGTGTTCAGAGCGCAATTTTTTGTGTTAATGGAAAAAACTCTTTTTAGATGTATCACCAGAAACAGTAATCCTAGCTATATGATTCTTTTCGGTCTTCTCAGCCTGTTAATGTACTTCGCCTGTATAATCCTGTCGGGACTTACAAGTCCTCTGAACATTTTATGCGTTTTAATGACTCTTTATCATTTTGAACTAAAATAATTTGCATTAGTTCAATAAGAGTTCACCGAGTGTTACAGCAAGAATTCTGATCCCTGATTTTATACATTTTACAGTGATAGTAAATGGAAGGTTAAGCATGGTAGGCGGCATTTGTGACCGATCTTACGACAGCAACAATACAGAATTCGGCGCTTGTGCACCCCTCACCTCTGGCACCAGCAATGAAGGGTGAATCTTTGATAACGCCAGCCACTCTTGGCGGTGAAACGCCAAGAAAATCACTAAACGAAAGTTGGCCGAAAATGACGAGACAGGAGCCAAGAATCTGTACGTCCACAGAATGTAACGCTACAGCAGGCTGGTGTTCCGGAGCACGTTGTTCAACATAGGGCTCCACAGTGGACGACACATTCATGTTCCCTTTTTGTCACAACGATATCGTCATTTAGTATCGCAGTGGGCTGATGTAATGGAGATCGGACGGTGAATCAATGAAAAAGTGTCGCCTGATTGAATGAATCGCGTTCGTTGTTACTAAAATTCCGGCTACGCGGGAAACAGAAGCCAAAAAGGGACTGTACCGTTTACTTTACGAGACGAATTCCAGCCAACATGTGTGCTTCTACTGTTCACTGACAACAGAGACACAGGCGACAATAAATTATTCTGCATTGTCGTTCTTTGATAGCGCCGTTACGTCGAGTAATCCGAGTGCTCGAGTGCCGTGTTTAAAGTAAACGTTTTATGCGGTGTAGTACGATAGGAACTGGATACAGTCTTCCCTTCTTTCCTTTTACATATTTTTCTTTTGTTTTTACTGTTGGTTGACAATTTTTTAAGTGTCTTAACATGTATAACAGTGTAAAAAGTAAACGTGCAAAATTAAGTGGGGCGGCATTTCGGAAATTATCGAAGGAAAGGCGAGAACGAGAAGTCAATGTTCTAAAAACGCTTGGCACTGTAGATAAATTTTTCGCAAAAAATTTTCTGGTTCGACTTCGAGTTCAGTTAGTACGGATGATATTTCTGGTACTGCAGCTGTTGTAAAAGAAGTAAATACAGACGAAACAAAAGTTAAAAATGAAGAAAAGCAAATTGTTCCTGATTTCGAGGTTCACGAAAAACTAAGTGTCGAGTCAGAAATTACAAGAAGAAATAACCTCTTTAGTGATGATCCTGCAGATTGGTGTGTCAATGAATGAACAATCGACATTCCCTTACAACGAGGCGTTAATAAAAATTGTAACCGTGATTTTTCTAATTCAGGAAGGTCAGTAGACGATAAAACCAGATATTTGAACAAAAATGTATTTTACCGTAAACTTTTAAATGGTGAATCAACTTTGTGCTCTTTTGTATAGCATCGGTGCTATTTTTTGTGCAACATGTAAATTGTTCGGAGGTAAGGCCGCGATTGCTACTAATGGTATTGCAGATTGGAAAAATATTTCTAATATTTTATCTCATCATGAGAATTGACTTGATAACCATTTCGAGTCACATGGTGAGACAGAAAAAATGTACTGGCGCAGTGTGGTGAAAAGGGTGTTTGCAGTAGTGAAGAAGCTAACAAGTCGTGGACTTTCCCTACGTGGACACGCTGAAATGTTCCATTCATTACATAATGGTCAATTTATGATGTGTCTTGAACTTACTGCAGAGTTTGATCCTTCTATCGCAGAGCACATTAAATGATATGGAAATCCAGGGCAGGGACACAAAAGTTATCTTTCTTCAACAATTTGTGATGAAATAATAGAGATTCTTTCTGAACGAATAAAAAGAAATATCGTAAGTGAAATTAAACAGGCCAAATATTTCTCTATAATAGTAGATTCAAAAGCGGACATTTGACATATTGAACAATTATTTATCTTTCATATTAAGATATGTGAAAGAGAATGGTGGATCTGTTAAACGTTTCCTTCTGTTTTTACCAAACCCGGGACACAAGTCCGAAAACTTAACTGAGGCCGTACTAAAAGTCCTATCTACAAATTCCATTGATATTGTGATGTTTAAAGCTTTCCCGGCGTACTGATTGTTCCATAAAAACACGGGAGAACTGCCGGATATCAGTAACTTCCTGCCACGATATTTCGGCGCAGTCTTCTGGCCATCTTCAGGTGAATGCCACTGTAGTAGTACTGGCGAGTACGCGCTGAGCTCCGCTATTTAAAGCCTTCTGAGGTGACATTGCGCATGCGAAGCTCAGCTTGCGCGTTCATAACGGCTCCGTGCGCTGCGCCTCGCGCCCTCCACTGTGAAAGCCTGGCGTATCGGTGTCAGGTCGATTTCCATCTTTATGCAGATAACTACGTCGACTACGAAGTTTCTCTATAACAGGATTCCAAGCAGAGTATCTCGATTGATGAGAGTCTCGTTGTCAGACAATCTTATTTCCACAGCTTCGTTGATAATCGAGCTCCAAAAGTTTGATGTATGGGCCAAAATTTTTGTGTCGTTGTAATTCATGGAATGGTCTGTGGAAATACAATGTTCGGCGATTGCGGACTTGGTGGGTTGGAGAAGGCGAGTATGCCGTTGGTGTTCCACAATGCGTTCCTGCACAGTTCGTGTTGTTTGCCCTATATATGATTTGCCGCATTCACACGGAATTTTGTAAACACCTGGTTTACGCAGGCCCAGGTCGTCTTTAACGAATCCCACCAGTGATGAAATTTTGGAAGGAGGGCGAAAGATGACTCTCACTTGATACTTTCTCAATATTCTGCCTATCTGTGAAGAAATATTCCCAATAAATGGTAGATAAACAGTCGACCTGAAGGCCTCTTCCTCTTCCTTGTTCCGTCGTTTGTAGGTCTTCATCACTCTGTTCACTTGCCTAGGTGAAAAGCCATTCTTCAAAAATACTTTTTGCAGGTGTTCCAGTTCCGCTTGAAGACTGTCGGTGTCAGAGATAGTATGGGCACGGTGGACCAAGGTTTTGAGAACGCCCATTGTTTGTGCTGGATGGTGGCAACTAGTAGCTTGTAGATACAGGTCTGTATGAGTGGGCTTTCTGTACACCGAGTGACCAAGTGTGCCATCACTCTTCCGTCGCACCAAGACGTCTAAAAATGGCAGACAACCATCTCTCTCTATCTCCATGGTAAACTTTATGTTTTCATGTATGGAGTTCATGTGACGTAAAAATTCTTGGAGACGGTCCAGACCATGAGGCCACACTATAAAAGTGTCGTCAACGTACCGCCAAAATACTGTCGGTTTATAGGTGGCAGAGTCGAGTGCTCTCTCCTCAAAATCCTCCATAAAAAGATTGGCTACCAGGGGAGACAAAGGACTCCCCATGGCGACACCATCAGATTGTTCGTAAAATTCGTTGTTAAATATAAAATATGTAGAGGAGAGAGTGTGCTCAAACAACGCTGTAATGTCTGCACCAAACATATTGCCAATGAGGTGTAGTGAGTCCACCAGAGGCACCTTTGTGAACAGTGAAACCACATCAAAACTGACCAATAAATCACTACTTTGCAGTTGTAGTGACTGAAGTCGACTGATAAAATCACCAGAATTCTTTATGTGATGTGCACACTTGCCTATCATTGGTTTGAGCAAAGATGCCAAGAATTTTGCTAGGTCGTAGGTGGCTGCTCCAATGTTACTCACAATTGGACGTAATGGCACATTTTCCTTGTGGATCTTAGGCAGTCCGTATAGCCTAGGTGGAACTGAACTGTTTGGTTTCAGTCTCTTGATGACCTCCTTCGGTAGAGAACTATTTGATAAAAGTTCTGCTGTTTTTCGCACTACTCGACTCGTGGGATCCTTATCGATTTTGCGATACGTTGAATCACATAATAAAACATTGATTTTATTAATATAGTCATCCCTTGGTATGAGGACAGTAGCGTTTCCTTTGTCACATTGTCCATTGATATTGCTGACTGTAGAGGCAAGTCATATGGCAACGCAAGCAATATGTCAGGAACCTACACTGGTTTGCAGGCACGCATTAAAGAACGAAATCCGAAAGCGCATTATGTGCCTTGTGCAGCACATTCTTTGAATTTAGTCAGCACTAGTGCTGCAAGCTGTTGTCGGGAAACATGTTCATTTTTCAATGTAGTGCAAAACCTTTATAATTTTTGCTCTGCTTCTACACAGCGCTAGGATAAATTTCTTTCTTTCATGAAACCAGGAAGCAAAGTGGTAAAAAGTCCATCAAAAACACGTTGGTCAGTAAGAGAGGATGCGTGTGTAAGTCTATATGAAAACTGGGATGGTGTTATCAATGCCCTTACACACATTGCCAATAATGCGTTTGGGAAACCACTTGTGTGAAATGAGGCTTCAGCTTTAATGAATCAACTCAGCAGACTAGAAGCAGTATTCATGATGACAGTTTGGAAGTACATACTCCAGAGATTTAATATTCCAAATCTGAAATTGCAAAGTGTAAATTTTGATACTTAAATAGTGCATAAATTATATGAATCACTTGTAGGATTTATTGCATCTATTCGTGGCATGTTCGACTATTGTGAAGATAAATCCATGGAGATTGTGACTAATATAGACTATGAATGCACTTATAAAAGATCACGAAAACACAAAATTCATAAATTTAGAGTCGAAACATTTGTCCCAGTACTCGACAACTTGTACGCCGAATTAGTGAGGAGAAAGGAAAGCTATAGAACACTGTTGGACTCCTTCACAGTTTTCAGTAACCGTAAGAACAGTTCACTGACGATATTGCTGAACGTGCAGCAAAACTCCAAGCATCGTATGACACAGATTTAGAGCCTTCCTTCCCTAGTGAATGTGTACATTTCGCAGTACGTCTGACATCTTCTGAGATTAGTGATATACCAGTCGCAATGAGTAAAATTTTTACCATAACAGAGGTTACAGTCCGTGTTTCCGAATGTTGACATTGCTCTTAAAATATTTCTAAGTATGGCACTTACAGACTGTTCAGCAGAAATCTCTTTTTCGGCTCTTAAAAGACTGAAATCGTACCAACGTTCTACATTGTTTGAGGGGAGGTTGAACGCCTTGTCCATTCTTCACATGGAAGCTGACCTCGTAACTGACAACCGTATGAACAATTAAGATATGATCAACGAGTTTTCTGCCGTCAAAGCCAGGCGCAAACTTTACTGACTGGTGAGTTTGTTTATTTATTCATATTAGCTTTACCAATTTAAGATTATAATGTGATTTTTATTATAACTTAGACCACATTCATTGGATTTACAAACTATCTATTACCTGTTTATTTTACAACTGACGATGGCAGAACGCGGATCTAAACCTCGTTTACGTGCAGACGCGTCCGAAGGCGCCCGACAATACTAAACAAACCCTAACGACCCAGGCCGCTCGGCGCTCTACAGTCAAGTCATACTGATACTGTAGAATATTACAACTAATGCGTATTCTTGGCGTCTGTTCAAATGTATAGTTATCGCGGAAATATACGTTATCAGAGAGAACGCTCACATGAAAAAGTGTTAATAAATAAAATAGTTCAGTTCTGTCGATAAATACGTAAAAGCCATGCTAATACCGTTAGAAAGAGCTATGGTGAGAGCAGTAGCTGCAGTACAAAACTGTTCAGCCCTTACATGGATTAAAGGTATTGTGTACACTTATTATGCGGCATCTATCTACATAGACCCTAATGCTTTACACGTTAAATATTAGATTATGAAACAAATTTGAATTTTCCACACTAGTCCGTAAAATTATGTAATGGCAAATCCAGTTCTGTGGTTGTTCGTCTGTGTTTAGTTATCAGTTCGTGCACCTAAATCTCTATTTCATTTTCATTTCTTACGCTTTCCTATAGATTCACGTATTAATACCAAACGTGTTTTTTTATCTGCTACACGTTCAAGTTATTAGATCATAAAACGTCTGTTTAATTTTAAATTTGAACGCATCTCTGTAAAAGTACGTATAAATTTCTAATGTATGACACGTTCGCTTCAATTTTTAGATGGTAAAACAAGTTTTTTATTTTCATTTTCAACGATTTTGTGTAAAAGAACATATTAAAAGTGAATGTATAACAAAGAGCCATTGTCTCACACGCGCTCTGCTGAATTTTTAGGCTATAAAAGAAAAGTTGTTTTCCTTGTGTTCGTTTGTGTCGTCTTTCGACAGAAGAATCTGTTAACACAATGCAGTTTTAAGTTTAAGTCCTTCAGAACAATGAATAGCAGAGCACGGAAACAGCTCACAGTGTTCCCACCCAAAACGGCACTTGTGAAGTGATCTGATAATAGTTATTACTTAAAACATGGTTTTTTGGGGGAGGGGGGGGGGCGCATAATATGGTGTGCCTAGGTTCGCAAAATTTTTTAATCCGCCACTGAATGGATCTCCATTCTTCATAAAAGCCGACAATTTCTTTCCATTTCAGCTGTCACTGCAGTCTTACAACTCATTTGGCAGCTTTATGAACGGTTTATTCTTTACCAAGCTGAAAATTTGTAGGGAGAGCAGAAGAACACACTGCCCTCGCATAATAATAATGGTCCGCAGTTCGTTATAATTTCTGTCCACTGAAAATAAATATCGTTTATAAATGAACCTTATCTGATACAACTTAAGGTTCTAAGTGTTTTATTGTTTGTTATTTGGACCGTGAAATATTCATTTCAGAATCTGATATTTCTTGAATGTTTCTTTAATTCAATAGAGAAATCTGTGTACAAATAACACATCAATACTGCAAAGTCTTCGCACTAGAAACTCTTCATAAATGTGAAAACATTTTTTTCCGTAAGGAAACGTGTTAGAACACGTTTTACTTTTCCTAGTACTTTTTGTAGGCCTAAATGAGAAACAGAGTATTTTCTATGATTTAATTTTGTTTAACACAATTTCTAATTATTTATTGTTAAATTATCGTTCCTCAGTACAGAGCATTTTTTGTCCAATGTTGTAAGAACTTAGAAATTTTAATATATATTAGTACACAAGTATTCACCATTGTCTCTTCAACATGTTACTCCATGTATTCCGATCTTGTACATCCTCTTCTTCTGCACCAATTCTTCTCATTACCACATTTGCATACTGGAGATGGGTAGCTATGGATCGTCCTGTTCTCATTCTTCCTTCAGTTTCTCTCTCCAGCATAAATTCTGGTATTCTTGTTTCCTCCATTCTTCTTATATGTCCATACTGCTGCAGTTTCCTTCTGTCGATCAAATCAGACTTTCCTTCTTTCACATTCATTCTCTTTGACACTTTATTGCACCTTGCTTTTTGGTGATCTCCTCGAAAAGTTCATCCCTAAAACTGTCAGTTTATTAATACGTTTCTGATTATTTATCTAGGTTTCTGCTCCTTTCAAGAACTACACTGATCAGTCAGAACGTTATGACCACAGACCTACCATTTACGTAAAACCGTCCAGGAGATAGCAGCGTTACCTGGCAAAGAATGACTCATAGTCAGACACACGCATGGTGCATGTGGTATCAGTGAGGGTAATTTCTGTGTGTAGAATTGGGAAGGCGCGCGATCTATTTGAGTTCGACAGAGCGCAGATTGTAGTGGCTCGGAGGCTAAGCACGAGCATTTTGTAAACTGCACAGCTTTTCGGGTGTTCGAGCAGTACTGTGGCGAGCTTAACGTTTTTCCCAAAAATTTTTAATGAATTCATAACACAAATTTCTCGTACTTGGAGCAAATTTTGCGATTCACTTTCGTAAATATGGCACTAATGTAGCATAGTTTCATTTCCTTAGGTAATAAATCACCAAGTAATATTTTGTTGAATAATCTTATTATTATTTCACAAATTTGTCATTATCACTTTTAAAAATGTCCGTATTGTCCCCACAGGATTTATTATTCTTTCCTGTTTGTTGTACTTTAAGCACCCTAGTTTCTAGAATTTGCGTCTTCCCTTGCATTTATCACTATCATACTTCAAAATATCCATATTGACCCCACCGGAATCAGGTGATTCATTATTGTTTCCTGTTTGCTGTACTTTAAAGATCTCAGTTTTTAAAAGTTGTATCTTATAATCTTTCTGTTCTTCCTTTGCTCTCTGCTGTAAATATTTTTTCCATCGTCATTTGTGGAAATGTTCTTCTCACTTTTTTGTGTGTGTAATCGTTTGGAGAACTGCTTTAGCCTTTGCGTGTTGACAGAGGCAATTTAATACTGACCAAGCTTCTTTCACTCTCCCAGAACCCAGCCTCCTATTTACATTGGAATATGTTCTTTCCCATGTTTCAGTTCTTTCTATCCCTAGCGCCTTCTTTTTAGCGTTTCGTGCCTCAGTCGGTAAAAATTGAACTCTTACTGCGTTACTTTGTTGTCTGTCTGTCTTCCGACTTAAAAACTCTTTTCCTCAGGGACGGGTGGACGCGTCCCTTGGCACTGTAGTAAACGTAAGATTCTATGTGAATGGAATCAAAAGATACAGCCTTTTATGTCATACATTTTGACACTCGCAAACTCACTCATTAAAACCCATAGGCCACTTCCCGTTGAATTAGAATCATAAAATCTGGCGAGATGCGAAGTTCATCGGTACATGAAAAGGAAAAATCGGTAAAGTGTTAATTTTTAATTATATCGGCCGATTTTTTTTTTTTGTCCGACTGTCGGCTGTCTGTCTGTTAAAGACTCCTTTTTCTCAGGAACGGACAGACGTATCAAGCTGAAATTTGTGTCACACACTGACGTCTGTGCCCCCTTGATAGTGTAAGTAACGTAAGCTTGTCAGTCAATTTAGTCAAGAGATACGGCCACTTGCTCCACATACTTTGATACTCGCAAACTCACTCATCGAAACGTATAGCGTACTTCCCGTTGACTTAAAATCATGAGATTTGGCAAGAAGCAAAGGTTAACAGTACAAGTAGCGGAAAAAATCCGAGAAATGTTATTTTGTAATTATATCACACTTATTGTCGTTTTTTATCCGACTTCAAAAATCGCGAAAGTTTTGGAATTCTCGAGACCAGTATCTTACCAATATCAATGTCGATAACAGGCAAAAATAGTCGAGGATCTAGATTCCTGGAATGAATAAACTGTCTGTGTGCATATTTAAGGCTGTACGGAACCCTCATTGTGTGAGTACTAATCGCATCTGGCCAGTTTTTTTCCCTTATACAGTGATCTTGTTTCTCTTGTTTTATCATTCAGCCATTTCAAGAATGCATGCCTTTTTATTTTGTTGCTATCTCCTTCAACTTGAGCTCTACTGTATTCTTGTGGGTATTTTCATTTACGCCCGGCATCTCAAATACTATGTCTATAACATTAACTTTTGGGTACTCATTACTTTACTCTCATCAATATCTTCTCTGTTCTAGTAGTGAAGAACGTTCTTATAGCTTCGTCTTGTAAGCTGTCACTATTACGATGATTATTTTGATTTTTCTCAGTGTAGTCCGTTTTTACAGTGTTAACATCATTCTTTGTTACGGTTTTACACGGCCAAAAACATTTCATTTTTACTATATAGTGGTCTGATCCTCATTGGCCTCCTCTATAACATCTTACATAGCTTATATTAAAAGTTATTGTTTGAGTAATGGTAATCTACTGTATTATGGATAACAGTTCTCCCGTATTCTGCTGTCAAATACATCCATGAATGTATCTGAATTCGATAAAGTGTTGGCAGTTTTTAAATCCTTTCCACAAATTTCATTTAATCCTTCTCTGTTGTCATCAAAAAATGGCTCTGAGCACTATGGGACTCAACTGCTGTGGTCATAAGTCCCCTAGAACTGAGAACTACTTAAACCTAACTAACCTAAGGACATCACACACATCCATGCCCGAGGCAGGATTCGAACCTGCGACCGTAGCAGTCGCACGGTTCCGGACTGCGCGCCTAGAACCGCGAGACCACCGCGGCCGGCTGTTGTCATCATATTCTGCTTCTCCAGATCAGTAAATCATCCAGACTGTTGCCCTTGCAACTAGTGAAAAGGCTACTGCCCCTCTTCAGGAACCACACGTTTGTCTGGCCTCTCAACAGATACCCCTCCGTTGTGATTGTACCTACGGTACGGCTATCTGTATCGCTGAGGCACGCAAGCCTCCCCACCAACGGCAAGGTCCATGGTGCATGGGGGGGGGGGGGTGCTTCTCCATATCTTCCCTATATCTGTCACGATTCTCTGATTTCTACTCCTGCGTTCATATACCCATAATGATCAGTTCTTTCCATCCTGTGACATTTTTCTGTAATCTCTCTCTGAGTCGTCTGGAAAGTATTTTTCACACATTATTTTATATCATTCGTCAGTGCGTATATCCAATAATCACAGCGTTCTTGTGACTCAATCGTGGACACTGTTTTAAGGTTTTGTTCAGCGCAATGGCACGCATGCCTGGTGCTGCAATATTCCATAAATCTTGTAAATGAGCCTTTCACAGAGATTGTTTGGGTATGTTTGTTCACTTGATTGACTTGGAGGTTTTAAATCTCGTTCCCAAATGCGTACTGATTATCTGGTAACGGAGATAAAAGATGGACATCAAAGTAATATGAGGGCAAGTTTCGGGCTTAGAGTCTCGGTCCGGCAAACGCTTTTAAACCGCTAGAATGTTTAATAAGGGTGCACACTCGGATAAAGAATGAAAGATGTATTTTGGTTAAGTGTTCTTTTCACAAATACACTCCTGGAAATTGAAATAAGAACACCGTGAATTCATTGTCCCAGGAAGGGGAAAGTTTATTGACACATTCCTGGGGTCAGATACATCACATGATCACACTGACAGAACCACAGGCACATAGACACAGGCAACAGAGCATGCACAATGTCGGCACTAGTACAGTGTATATCCACCTTTCGCAGCAATGCGGGCTGCTATTCTCCCATGGAGACGATCGTAGAGATGCTGGATGTAGTCCTGTGGAACGGCTTGCCAAGCCATTTCCACCTGGCGCCTCAGTTGGACCAGCGTTCGTGCTGGACGTGCAGACCGCGTGAGACGACGCTTCATCCAGTCCCAAACATGCTCAATGGGGGACAGATCCGGAGATCTTGCTGGCCAGGGTAGTTGACTTACACCTTCTAGAGCACGTTGGGTGGCACGGGATACATGCGGACGTGCATTGTCCTGTTGGAACAGCAAGTTCCCTTGCCGGTCTAGGAATGGTAGAACGATGGGTTCGAAGACGGTTTGGATGTACCGTGCACTATTCAGTGTCCCCTCGACGATCACCAGTGGTGTACGGCCAGTGTAGGAGATCGCTCCCCACACCATGATGCCGGGTGTTGGCCCTGTGTGCCTCGGTCGTATGCAGTCCTGATTGTGGCGCTCACCTGCACGGCGCCAAACACGCATACGACCATCATTGGCACCAAGGCAGAAGCGACTCTCATCGCTGAAGACGACACGTCTCCATTCGTCCCTCCATTCACGCCTGTCGCGACACCACTGGAGGCGGGCTGCACGATGTTGGGGCGTGAGCGGAAGACGGCCTAACGGTGTGCGGGACCGTAACCCAGCTTCATGGAGACGGTTGCGAATGGTCCTCGCCGATACCCCAGGAGCAACAGTGTCCCTAATTTGCTGGGAAGTGGCGGTGCGGTCCCCTACGGCACTGCGTAGGATCCTACGGTCTTGGCGTGCATCCGTGCGTCGCTGCGGTCCGGTCCCAGGTCGACGGGCACGTGCACCTTCCGCCGACCACTGGCGACAACATCGATGTACTGTGGAGACCTCACGCCCCACGTGTTGAGCAATTCGGCGATACGTCCACCCGGCCTCCCGCATGCCCACTATACGCCCTCGCTCAAAGTCCGTCAACTGCACATACGGTTCACGTCCACGCTGTCGCGGCATGCTACCAGTGTTAAAGACTGCGATGGAGCTCCGTATGCCACGGTAAACTGTCTGACACTGACGGCGGCGGTGCACAAATGCTGCGCAGCTAGCGCCATTCGACGGCCAACACCGCGGTTCCTGGTGTGTCCGCTGTGCCGTGCGTGTGATCATTGCTTGTACAGCCCTCTCGCAGTGTCCGGAGCAAGTATGGTGGGTCTGACACACCGGTGTCAATGTGTTCTTTTTTCCATTTCCAGGAGTGTATAAGAGTGTATTTTGTTTTTCATCGAATACTTTACCCTAACATGTTTCAGAAAATCTGTGACGTAGAAAGTACATTACATGGTTGTAGCTTTAAAATCTATTAAAATAATAACAAAAAATATCACATGATGGACCCAAAAGATTTCATTGTCACATTGCGATACTTGGCTTTTTACGTTAATTATTACTTTGTTGGGCTATAGCTCTGTTTAATTTTCGTGGGTATCCAGTCAGTTAGGCCTACTGATCAGCGAAAAGAAACTGACTCGAAATATAAAAGTAGATGAACATTTTTCCGTTAGTACAAATCCTTTGGGCCAATGTTGTTTATTACAGACACGTGTTTATCTTGTAGAAACAAATCGATAAAATTATTGCACATGTCTTTTGTTAATAACACAGAAACCTTCAATTAATATTCTACATATGTGACTCCACACGATTTTACATTGTTTTCCTCCTCTTGCTGGACTTTCTTGTGGTGCCTTAGGTCTCTCTGTTGCCTGTTTCTTTTTGTGTATGTGTGTGTGAGGGAGATAGCGAGAAAGAGCGAGAGAGAGAGAGAGAGAGAGAGAGAGAGAGAGGGAGGGAGAGAGAGAGGGGGAGGGAGGGAGAAGAAGATAATAATTTATGGAATTCATACCATCAAATTAATATGCCTCTCGATAAATACTCACGCCTTTGCCATTATAGAAGACTACGTGTCTTTCTTTTCTGCTAGTCGCATCACCTTCTCCTCAATTTAGTTCAAATTAAGGTCGCACAAGACGTGTGTGACAAAGACGTCAGCAGCTAATACACTGGAAGCTCAGTGGCGATGTATATGGACCGAGCACGAGGACGGAGTGCATCACGCAAAGAGGATAGTGAGGTAAGGAGAGAACAGAGCGATCGCTCACACGATGAAACCCCAGAATCGACGCCTGTCATGCTCCCTCTCGTTCCGTACTAGCAGGTCTGCCGGTCGCCGAAGTGCAAAGCTGTGTTCTGCCGCGTGCTGTCAGCACGAGTAAGAAGCAGCGGACACGCGAATGAGCCTTCTGGAACACCACGTATCGGCAATCCGCAGACGTGGCTAGGCCAGCCTGTCAGACACCTGTCACATCAACGCACACTGCACTCGCAGCACTTCCACCGACAAGTGCGGGGTAGCTCTTACACCTCAACCACTCTGTCGGCAGTTACAGAACACTCTCGAGCTAGTCGTGGACTTCATTCTGTCACCCACATTCACAGATACACCCACACAGGCTCTAAGCATCTGTATTTTTGTCTGCGATGTATCGTCCCAGCATCAGAATAAAAGCAGTTCCAATGTCCCGATTCCGACCAAAAGCTATAGGATGTTTCCCTTGGTTGCAAGGAGAAAACTGCAAACACGAAGGGGAAACAGCACATACTGTATTAATATCTTCAAATTTACCCCCTTTGCACTAGTACTACTATCAATACGGACATGTGCGTGATCAGTAATGCTGCTTGACTAACTACTTCGATATACGCGTCTTGTTTAATACGATATTCTGGTCTCGTTTATTACGAGGAGTGAGCTGGAGGTCATTTCTGTCCTACCATAAAAGGGGTGGTTCAGCTGCACCTACGGCTGTCGTTTTATGCAGCCCGCACTGTTATATCTGGCCTTCGAAAACCAAGCACAAGTTTTCGAGTACTGTCCTCCAGAAAAAATGAACAGGACATTCTTTTGAGGAAATTAATTGCAACTGTATTTTTTACTGGGACACGGTTTCGCTAGAGGCGAAATGACCTTCAAATACACCTCCACTACCACACTGATCCCTCACATGTCGAGATTTCTAGTATGTTGTCCGTGGCACTCCTTCCTGCTACAATACAAAAAATTGGGACTATACAAACTATTTTCAATATTCGACCTGGTTTGGTCTTCATTGACTGGCCTTATTACTTCACCGGCTTAGTCAAGCACCTACAAATTGTAAAACTGGCGTTTGTTTAAATGTTACCTAATAATTTTGAGAATTTAACGTTACAAAATAAACAGTTACATCGTTGTCCCCCACAAAAAATGAACAGGGCCTTTTTTGTAGGAAATTAATTGCAACTACATTTTTTACTGGGACACGGTTTCGTTAGAGGTGAAGTGACCTTCAAATACACCTCCACTCCCACACTCGTCCCTCACATGTCGGGATTTCTAGTATGTCGTCCGTGGCACTCCCTCC
The DNA here is from genome assembly GCF_023898315.1 of Schistocerca nitens. NCBI lineage: Eukaryota > Metazoa > Arthropoda > Insecta > Orthoptera > Acrididae > Schistocerca > Schistocerca nitens. The sequence continues at coordinate 667,618,435 of NC_064618.1, forward strand.
TGCTACAATACAAAAAATTGCGACTATACAAACTATTTTCAATATTCGACCTGGTTTGGTCTTCATTGACTGGCCTTATTACGTCAACAGATAATTCGAGTACTCACAAATAGTAAAACAGGCGTTTGTTTAAATTTTACCCAATAATTTTGAGACTTTAATGGTACAAAATAAACAGTTACACAGTTGTATTCGTCAGGCCTTCTGACTGCGGATTACCGTACTTGTAAGGGTTAATTTGGGATGAAACTGTCACGTAATTAGTCTCAGCGTAACGTTTACCAAAGTCTTTTCTTCTTTCTTTGCCCTCAAGCGCGTATTTAAAGTAATAATGTCAACGAAATAGCCAACTATGCTGGTGGCATAGTAGCCCAGTCAATAGAGACCTAAATGTAGAATATCGGGAATAGTTCGTGTAGTCGGAAATTATTCTACAGTGGTAGGAGGTAGTGCCACGATCAACATACTACACTACTGGCCATTAAAATTTCTACACTTAGAAGAAATGCAGATGATAACCGGGTATTCATTGGACAAATATATTATACTAGAACTGACATGAGATTACATTTTCACGCAATTTGGGTGCATAGATCCATCACGCCAGTATGGCGATGACGAATACACGCTTCCAATGTGCGTTCACTGCGATGTCGCCAAACACGGATGCGACCATCATGATGCTATAAACAGAACCTGGATTCATCCGAAAAAATGACGTTTTGTCATTTGTGCACCTAGGTTCGTCGTTCAGTACACCATCGCAGACGCTCCTGTCTGTGATGCAGCGTCAAAGGTAACCGCAGCCATGGTCTCCGAGCTGATAGTCCATGCTGCTGCAAACGTCGTCGAACTATTGGTGCAGATGGTTGTTGTCTTGCAAACGTCCACATCTGTTGACTCAGGGATCGAGACGTGGCTGCACGATCCGTTACAGCCATGCCTGTCGTCTCGACTGCTAGTGATACGAGGCCGTTGGGATCCAGCACGGCGTTCCGCATTACCCTCCTGAACTCACCGAGTCCATGTTCTGCTAACAGTCATTGGAGGCATCACAACAACGTTTCACCAGGCAACGCCGGTCAACTGCTGTTTGTGTATGAGAAATCGGGTGGAAACTTTCCTCATGTCAGCAGGTTGTAGGTGTCGCCACCGGCGCCAACCTTGTGTGAATGCTCTGAAAAGTTAATCATTGGCATATCACAGCATCTTCTTCCTGTCGGTTAAATTTCGCGTCTGTAGCACGTCATCTTCATGGTGTAGCAATTTTAATGGCCAGTAGTGTAGAAATCATGACTGGTGAGCGACGAGTATCGAAATGGAGATGCGTTTGAAGATGACTGTTGCTCGTTTTTCCTAAGTAACTTGCAAATCGTGGTCCCCAGCAAAAAGTATCCCAGTACAAAACTTAACTGCATTAAACTTCCTACAAAAAACATCCCGTTCATTTTTTTCTCTGTGATTAATACTTTACGCGTAGCGAGAGAGAGAATATGTAAATGTGGTGTGTGGTTTTTGAAGGCCAGATATAACATTGTGGTTTGCACAAAACGACAGCAGTAGGAGTGCCTTAAATACCTTGTATTTATATATCTTCCCATTGTGTTCACGTATATGGAGGGCGAAGAATGAGGTGTTGTATGTTTATTCTAATTTTTATTTTGACAGTCTCTATGGAAAGAATATATAAGGCACTGAAAAACATTTAAAGATTTCAAATGAGTGCATTCATTCTTCTAAGAAAGTTTTCGCGGGACATTTTAAGTCTTCCTTTGATTACCAACTGAGATTTCGCAGCATATACAATGTACTCTTGAAGGTTTAAACATTGTATGGGCATTTCTGCTCCTTTGCGTATCTTCTATGTTCGCGATTAACTAAATTTAATTCGGGCCTTACACGTTTCAGCAATAATAAAACAGCTACTACAAGCGTTTCGTAAGCAATAATTTCTAGAAGAACTGCAGCTTCTCAGTATCCTATCAGTGAATAGTAGACTGATATTCTTTTTACCTAAAACTGGAGCTACGAATGCTTTCCGCTTCATATCACCAGTCATTATTACTCCCGTAACATTGCTGATGTGATTCATTAGTGCCACGGTCAAATGCTGCTATATTTTATGTGTCATGAACCGCTGGGCTTTGCACGTCACTGTAATAACAGATGGTTTTCAGCCTGACACTGTATCAAATTCTAAATGAATATTTCTGTAATGCTGTGCACATAACATTTCCCTGCAGATGGCCATTTCATCCGCAAAATTTTTGATATGATCTTTTACACTGTCTGGCAAGTATAGTTCAAGTAACTTTAGTGCTTATGAACCTGCTTTCGTTCTTGAACAACGATGAAAGACTTAAACTTGCGAAGGAAGACTCAGTAGTCAGTAGTGATGTATTTTATATTTAACTATTTTAAGGAAGCAGTGATTTACAGTCTACTAATATCTTCGTAAAATGATGATTTGCACAATAAAGGTATGCCACTTTAGTGTGAGTTACCACCATTAATTTATTAGTTTATATGTGGGTTGTACATATTCGTGCACTCTATGGTTTTGATACAGGTGGTTTTCAGCATCGATGCAGACAGCCGTTGTGATCTGACACACGTGCTTGAAACTGATATCGATGTAAAGCTGAGAATGTTCTGTTGCCTGACCGGAACGAGATGTTTGCAATAAAATGACGCATAGCTATTATGTAAATCGTGGTGTTTCTTTTTAACATGATTTTTCTTTTTAATCTTGTCAGCTTACCGTATATTTACGTCTTTAACCATCGTCATATTAATGTAGTATTTTTCCATATGAACTGCTATTCGCCACAACTGTTGTGATCTCCATCCTGTGAAAATTGTAATGACTGTTTCAGACAAGACGATATTGCGAATATGCTGAAATTTTTCAGACTTCTTGGCCGAAAATTACTTAATCTGATTTTAATTGTTAATGTCTCATGATGCTGAAATGAATACTGTAATAAAAGGTATTTTTTATGAACAGATTGCAATTCCAGTCTTCACGCTAAGCTAGACTTTTGTCATAACAAGCAATTATATTAACATTATTACTGTTAGACAAATGTTAATTGCGTTTCGAAACAGCTGCTGTTTAATTGCCATTACACTCCTCTTAAACAAGAGATTACCACTATTGTTCTCACCTTTATTAATACAACTGCGATAATGTGATTTATGAAATATTTACTACTAGTGAATCCATGTCAAATGTCACTAGAAGATTTTTTTTAATCAGTGTCAGTCGGTACTGTAACTGGTTGTAGAGCAAGAGTTTATAATGTCTCCCGGTCAGTACACGGCAGACGGACAAACTTCTGCCAGGGCATTCGGAAGGAAACGATCGTTGAGAAATAACAAGGTAGCGTAGGTGTTTTATCTAATGGAGCTTATCGTGGTAGCGTTCACAGGAACACGTAGATAAACTGGACGAGAGGGGTTGTAGATGTTTCTATCGGCTTAGCGTAGCGATGTAGCCAATAATGCTAGGTCTAACATGGTATCTGGTAGCCAGGACAACGCAATCATCATAGGAAATGAATTTTTTCAAGTGAATTTCCTGCCACTGAGAAAATCTCAAGACCTTAAGTTTCTTAACAAGAGAATCGACAGGACGCTGCCTAACTCTTCATTCTGCTTCAGAGGAGGAGGACATGTCTATCAATACCCTAATGAGATCGTTGCAATTGACTGAGATTCGGGCACTGAATCAAGCGTTGACGGGGTAAACCGCAATGATATATCTGACTATGATCTCTCTACAGTATGTTGCAATTCGCACACATCACGATGTGAAAATTACAGTGTACCCTGCCTGTCCAAAAACATAAAATAAAATAAAATAAAAATTGAAGATCATTAAGATGGCAGTTTAAATGCTTCACGTGCTCTACTTGGTCTCCCCTACCTGAATACAATGCACGAAACGTTTATAAAACCATATTAAAATGAAAGATTTTCTTTGGGATGTTGTTCATCTAGCGTTTCTGTCATCAAAGCATTGTGTCTCCATGTGAATTCCTGTGTTTTGTCATTTTATGGTGGGTTCATATTGACAGCACTAAGTCTCGTCATTTTTGACATTTTTTTCCAGAAAAGGATTGTCATGTTTCCGCTTCAAACAAACCGCGGCAGGTGTTCACGCATCATCGTTTTATTCGGCAGTCAAAGTACGCGGTGCAAACGTTGCATACACTATTCTCTTTTTCAAAACATTCTAAAGAATGTCTGCAACACTTTATTTAGGGATGTAGTTCCATTGCGATTTATGACGTAACAATATTAACACGCTGCGGTCGCACTTCCGCTACTTAACACTGCTGCTCACAACTGACCGGTCGAATGCACATTTGTTGTTTGCAGGTGTTAGTTCAAGCTGCCGCCGTAGTTATTGCGCTGCTGTCGGCTATACGCCACGAATAAAATTTATTCTGCTCATAGGGTGCCAGACAGTATAGTGTCTTTTGCCTGAAAATTTAATTAATTTCGTATTTTATAACCTAGTTTGTATAATTATAGAAGGAGAACACAACAGGGCGTTATCAGCTGCTGGTGAAATCACAGTATAAAACTAGTTACTTAACAGATGTATGCTTCGTGTACTGAGTAATTTGTAATGTTATCGATTTAGGGATCAGATATCTCCAGTTTCACATAGCTCCTAAAGATGAAGTCTTATGATCGATAAATCGACAGAGGGATGAATTTAACACAGAAATAAAATAACAAAATAGTTTATACTGTGAACTCATGTTTTATACATTGATAATACAGTTAACGTCAAGAAAAAATAACATTATTTATACACAGATGTATATGTCGTCAAATCATCAAATGATTACACAACACACTGTTGTATAAAACAAAAATAATTATACTGGGTGCCAATTTCCCCAACTACGTGCAATTGACCCCACAGAAGATGCTACAGAACGGTACATGTGAGTCATACTCCTGATGTGAGACACTTGAGTGTTAGTCTTGAAGTGAAGCGCTTTGCTTCTTGCTATTACTGCAAATGCCTTGTAACATAACAACACAATGTTTCGCGTATTACGTCATAATTTTGTCATTGTATGAGCAAAGTGTTACGTCCAATGTAAATATCTTCTGTACCTTTCCTACAGCAAACTGATCGTCATCTAACACATCCTCAATTTTCTTTTGCATTCTTCTGTATATTAGTCTTGTGAGAAACTTGGACGCAACAGCTGTCAACCTGACTGTGCGATAGTTCTCGCACTTTTAGGCTCTTGCAATGTTCGGAATTGTGTGAATGATATTTTCCGAAAGTTTGATGGTATATCGCCAGACTCAAATGTTTTACACACCAACGTAAATATTTGTTTTGTTGACACTTCTCCCAATGATTATAGAAATTCTGATGCAGTGTTATGGAGGCCTATACTTTCTGCCTTATTCTATCTTAAGTCTTCCAAGTTCTTTTAAATTACGATTCTGATACTGGATACCCTATCTGTTCTACATTGACTCGGGACAGCTCATAGAGGATTTCACTGTGCTGTTTCCACCAATCCACTCTCTCATATCCATTTGACAGTGGAATACTCATTGAACTTTTAATGTTTCTACCATTACTCTTAATTTCATCGAAGGCTGTTTTCACTTTCGATATGCTGAGCCATTCCTTCCGACAATCACTTCTTTTTCGATTTCTTCACATTTTTCTTGTAGCCCTTTCACCTTAGCTTACCTGCACTTCCTGTTTAATTCATTCCTGAGTGGCTAGAATTGATGTAGTCCTGAATTTCTCTGAACGTTTTTGTACTTCTTTCTTTCCTCGGTCACCTGATATATTTCTTCTGTTACCCATGTCTTCTCCGGACTTTCCTTCTTTGTGCCTAAGGTTTTTTTCCAAATTCTGTGATTTCCCCTTTTAGATATGTACATTCCTCTTCAACTGAACAGCCTACTGAGCTTTTCCTAATCGCAGTATGTATAGCCTTAGGTAGCTTCAAACGTATCTCTTCATTTCTTTACTACTGCATCCCACTTCTTTGCACATTGATTCTTCGTGGCCTTCTCTCTTAAATTTCTCTAGTAGATTGTGATCTGAGTGTATATGTGCTCCTGGGTACTGGATTGTAAATCGAGTACCTGATTTCGAAATCTCTGCCTGATCATGATATAATCTAACTGATATCTTTCTCTACTCCCCCGACCTTTTCCAAGTATTGTGCATTACTGACCTATTGTTCTAGTAAAATAACTGGAAAGGCTGCAACTGACAGGATAGTTGTTAGATTTACTCCTTTATAAAAATGGTCGCAATAGAATGCTTTCGTGGTTAATTGTCTTATAACAATAACTTGAAACAAATGTATATCTACGTTTGCTTGCATTGAGTAATTGGGACCACGATTAGTGTAAAATTGTACTTGCCTGAATCATCTTTGTTTTCGCTAAAGTAAAGTCAAGTCTCTCGTCAGATCCAGCCAATGACTTTTCGGAGTAGATCAAAAATATTTATCTCTTGTCCCTTCAGGACTGGTGCAGATTTCTTCATTATTTAATGTTTTTACAAAAAGTTCGGTATACGCTCCTGACAGGTATGCAAGTACTCACACACCCGCATCCCGCGTGTGGCCTAGTCTCAGGCATCGTCCACTTCATGGACAGGCATCTCTAGGCCGGCTACGTCTACAACAGTTTCTGGATAGCAAACCACCAACAGAACAATAATACCAATGCTGCTTGTTATCGCCGGGAACGATGGAGCGCACTCCTGCAGACACTACTCTCGCCGACCGGCGGCGTTCCAATCGACGACAGAAGGCGTAACCAGTGTGGGACAGTTTCTCTAAAATAGGTCGCGTTTTATACATCCGCCACAGTTGTACGTAATTCGGCGCACAGCGTCCGATCCACCGTGTCATCGCCGATGTTGGACGGACATTAACACCGACTTGCAGACATAGCCTTGTGATACACTTCACTATGCTAGTGATCCATCGCGAGCCTTGCCATGGAGTTGCTCTTCCCGTGTCTCACATCAGAACTCTAACGTAATCTGTAGTGTTATTCCTCCATGAAATTGTTTCTGAACAAATAAGCATGAATTACAGTCCACTTGAGAGCCGTTTTATCTGCACGCGCTGTACTCTGCACGTACTGTACTCTCCCTCTCCCCCCCCCCCCACCCTGGACCATGGACCTTGCCGTTGGTGGGGAGGCTTGCGTGCCTCAGTGATACAACAGCCGTACCATAGGTGCAACAACAACGGAGGGGTATCTGTTGAGAGGCCAGACAAACGTGTGGTTCCTGAAGAGGGGCAGCAGCCTTTTCAGTAGTTGCCGGGGCAACAGTCTGGATGATTGACTGATCTGGCCTTGTAACACTAACCAAAACAGACTTGCTGTGCTGGTACTGCGAACGGCTGAAAGCAAGGGGAAACTATAGCCGTAATTTTTTGCCGAGGGTATTCAGCTTGACTGTATGGCTGAATGATAATGGCGTCCTCTTGGGTAAAATATTCCGGAGGTAAAATAATCCCCCATTCGGATCTCCGGGCGGGGACTACTCAGGAGGACGTTGTTATCAGGAGGAAGAAAACTGGCGTCCTACGGGTCGTAGCGTGGAATGTCAGATCCCTAAATAAGGCAGGTAAGTTAGAAAATTTAAAAAGGGAAATGGATAGGTTAAGGTTATATATAGTGGGAATTACTGAAGTCCGGTGGCAGGAGGAACAAGATTTCTGGTCTGGTGAATACAGGGTTATAAATACAAAATCAGATGGAGGTAATACAGGAGTAGATATAATAATGAATAAAAAAGTAGGAGTGTGGGTAAGCAACCAAAAACAGCATAGTGAACGCATTATTGTGGCCAAGATATACACAAAGCCAACGCCTACCACAGTAGTACAAGTTTATATGCCAACTAGCTCCGCAGATGACGAAGAGATTGATGTAATGTATGATAACAAATTATTCAGATATTGAAGGGAGAAGAAAATTTAATAGTCATGGGTGACTGGAATTCTATAGTAGGAAAAAGAAGAGAAGGAAACGTAGTAGGTGAATACGGATTTGGGGTAAGGAATGAAAGAGGAAACCGCCTGGTAGAATTTTACACAGAGCATAACTTAATCATAGCTAACATTTGGTTCAAGAATCGTGATACAAGGTTGTATACATGGAAGAGGCCTGGAGATACTGCAAGGTTTCAGATAGATTATATAATGGTAAGACAGAGATTTAGGAACCAGGTTTTAAATTGTAAGACATTTCCATGGGCAGAAGTGGACTCTGACCACAATCTATAGGTTATGAACTGTAGATTAAAACTGAATAAACTGCAAAAAGGTGGGAATTTGAAGAGATGGGACCTGGGTAAACTGACAGAACCAGAGGTTCTAGAGAGTTTCAGGGAAAGCATCAGAAAACGATTGACAAGATTGGAGAACTGGTATAAATCCTTGGGTAACAGAAGAGATACTGAATTTAATTGATGAAAGGAGAAAATATAAAAATGCAGTAAATTGAGCAGGTAAAAAGGAATACAAACATCTCAAAAATGAGATCAACAGGAAGTGCAAATTACTAAGCAGGGATGGATAGAGGACAAATGTAAGGATGTAGAGGTATATATCACTATGGGTAAGATAGATACTGCCTACAGGAAAATTAAATAGACCTTCGGAGAAAAAAGGACCACTTGTATGAATATCAAGAGCTCAGATGGAAACCCAGTTCGAAGCAAAGAAGGGAAAGCAGAAAGGTGGAAGGAGTATATAGAGGGCCAGTACAAGGGAGATGTACTTGAGGACAATATTAAGGGAATGGAAGAGGATGTAGATGAAGATGAAATGGGAGATATGATACTGCGTGAAGAGTTTGACAGAACACTGAAAGACGTAAGTCGAAACAAGGCCCTGGGAGTAGACAACATTTCATTAGAACTATTGATAGCCTCGGGAGAGCCAGTCCTGACAAAACTCTACCATCTGGTGAGCAAGATGTATGAGACAGGTGAAATACCCTCAGATTTCAAGAAGAATATAATAATTCCAATCCCAAAGAAAGCAGGTGTCGACAGATGTGAAAATTACCGAACTATCAGTTTAATAAGCCACGGCTGCAAAATACTAACACGAATTCCTTACAGACGAATGGAAAAACTGGTAGAAGCCGACCGCGGGGAAGATCAGTTTGGATTCCATAGAAATGTTGGAACACGTGAGACAATACTGACCCCACGACTTATCTTAGAAGATAGATTAAGGAATGGCAAACCTACGTTTCTATCATTTGTAGATTTAGAAAAAGCTTTTGAGAATGTTGACTGGAATACTCTCTTTCAAATTGTGAAGGTGGCAGGGGTCAAATACAGAGAGCGAAAAGCTATTTACAACTTGCAGTAGGTACTGGGAGATGAAAAAGCTTCCACAGGATAGAGTAGCATCGAGAGCTGCATCAAACCAGTCTTTGGACTGAAGACCACAACAACAACAACTGTACTCTGGTCCATAACAGAAGGATTTACATAAGGTACAGGTTCCACCGCCAGTAGAAAATTCTGTCACTGTTTCTGAATGGATAATAAAAAGTTGCCTAAACGATAAATCAGGTAAGCAGTGAAGTTTAGTCCAAATTGTTTCTATAACGGTCTCATTCATTTACACAAGACGCTTCAGAAAATCACGACAACCTTTGGAAAAATTTAGACTCTCGTCAGAACTGGTTAACATTCTTTTTTTAAATTGAAAATCATTAAATAAATTCTTAAATCTGTAACAGTTTCATTAGCAGTAATTATCAATAGTGGTAAGTGTTATTTCGATAAATTTTTCATGTCGTAGAAACCCAAGGTTTAGGCAAAGTCATGAAAGTGAGCATTTCGGAGGCAAGAATTAAAAACAAATAGTAACAAGAAGAAAACGGGATTGTTACAAAGAGATCAGCGCCGCAGACACGAGGCAGCTGCCTACGGACTCCTGCACACAGCCACTTGTCGCTGTGACCGCCTACAGACCATTCCTAGCCTGGTTGTGGAATACGTTAACGCCCCCTAACAATCCTGCGAATGTTCGTTCCTGAAGCTGAAATTCCCAACACCTAGGTAAGATGTACCGAGACGATAATGTTAATAGACACGTAAATAGTTTCTTTTTAACTTTAATGTATGTTAAGACCGTGTTGATTGTCTCAGAAACAGTATACTAAGGGATAGTTGAAGCTGATATATCGTCAGAATTAGATATATAAAGCTTTTCATTGTAACGTTTACATCGCCGTACTTTCTTTTTTTACACAGAGATCGGTTTCAACCACAGTTGGCGGTCCTCTTCAGGCCTAATGATTAGGCTCAAAAAGAATTAATTGGGAAAGGTCAGTGGGCTAACCTACTATAGAGAGGAAAATATACACAGTGTACCATACAGTCGTTAACTGAGGAACTCGTCAGTTCGTTAAATCAAAACCTTCCATGCTGAATGCTGTACAACCCCCCCCCCCCCCCCCCTGCACTAATATAGGGCCATGCATCCGGACGGTGGAGCGCCGGTTTTCAGGAGCACACAAACACAATTACGCATACACAAGTCAAATTTCAACCTAGAGAACCAAACGCTGTGCCATTATTCCGTACATACAAGATTAGTAGCGGCCTGCTGGCTTTACAACGTTTAATGGGCTGCTTCTCCAGTTAGGTGGCGCTTGCAAGCTGGGAAGAGGACGATGCATGTCCCTTGATGAGTGGACAGCGGTGTGCTGAATGAAGGGCAGTCTGTTTCTGGCGTGGAAGAGACACCAACTTGTCGATTGTCGTCCCTCCGAACAAGAAACAACGACACGGCGAACGACACGGTCTGCACATGGACGGGCATGCAGAGTGTATGCGAGCAGTTGTTAGCTCGGATAGTATAATCGGCCTATCGTTTATGAATTGCTAAGGTAGTTTTGTGGTGTGACAAATACTAGCCGTCATTCGTACAGTGCTGCTATAATTGATTTTGATCCTTATCTTTAATGAACTGGTTGGTAGGGATCTTTTAAAGATCGTTCTAGCGTCAATTATATTCAACATCAACGCAAACGTTGCTAATTCTAACATTTGGAGTTATTGCACCCCTTCTGTTCCAATATAGTTTGATTTATTAGTTTAATGAAGTCAGTTTTAAATTGTTTGCATTTATAAATCGTTAAAGTTTTATTATACAATGACTGCATTTCTGCTTTGATAAAATTGTACTTTAAATTGCTTGTATTTTTAAATTGTTAAAGTTTTATTTACATGCGTTCTGTGTAAATAAAGTAGTCTAATGGTTCACCAAACGCACTTGCCCACAACCCAACTCAGCCTTTCACTCCCCATGGTAAATACCTGTCCTGTTATATACTGGTAAATATTTTGTGTAATCCTATAGGCCTGTAACAAGTTAGATCATTTTGTAAAGAAGGGCTCATTATATCCAATGATAAAATTATGTAAATAGTTTCCTGAAATCAACAGCCAGCGAATAAAGCCATAAATCACCATTTGGGTCCACAAACATAAACGATACTGATACTCATATAGTAAAGATCATGAATAGGCGTTGAAGTCAATTTAGACAAAACAACAGAGAAAGAAAGACATACAAAAACAGAAGGCACCAAGATGTCATGCCGTTTAGTATTTTAATGGGACCACTTCTGAACTTGAAGACGTTGATACTGGTCGCCTTTTTTCAGGAGAAGTACATCGCTTTAAATATTTTAATAAAAAGTTTTATATATTTCTGGGATCACCTGCTCCACAATTTAGCCGTTGTAGCTGTGCGGTCAGTGTGTCTGACTGCCACACAGAGGTTCCAGTTCAGTTCCCGGTACAGCAAGGGACCTTTCTACGGGGGGCTGGAATGGGATGCACGCAGACTTTTCAGGCAAGTTGAGGAATTATTTGACTGATAAGTAGCGCTTCGAAGGTCTAGACAGCCGGCAATGTTCGGGACAACCGTGTGCTGACTTCATGCCCCTCAGCTTAGAGGATGGTCATTAAGGGGGGAAACCACATTAGGAGGCTGTTTCACACTGACGTTTTGGTATTTGTTTGGGTAGGAAGAATTAATTAGAATTCAATAAAATTTTTACATCATTTCATTCATATTTCGAACAGTTTTTGTGAATTTTTTTGAACAATTTCAGCCAAAAATAACATAGTTACGCAGTGATGTCCGCTGAAGATTGTCCAGTGTAGCCATTCCAATTTTCATTTTTGGATAGTTAAGCTAACGATTTATGCAATAAAAAACCGGATTTTTTAACCTCCTAATGTGGTGTCTCCCCTTAAAGGGATGTCGTAGTGGCATGTCGGCCCTCAGCCGCTAGTGCAGTTGCAAGGCACCACTCAACTCAACAGCTGTCGAAGTCTATGCCAGGTACATGCTTAATGTGCTCGACAAAGATGCATGGATAGATCCGAGTGTGCTGTCGCACGGATCACGTTCAGGTTTCGTCGAATTTGTTTTGAGCTGTCTCTAGTGGTTCCACCCTGTATCCCAGAGCAAATATTGTGGTCGCACTATACTCCAAAGGGATCAGTGAAGTTGCAGCCCCCCGAAGTTCTTAGAGTAGGGGTCAATAGACCGGAAAATATCAGCAGTGTCGAACATTGCCAAGAAGGTCGTCCTTTTGCTTAATGCACTGCGAACCGTCGTTTTCGACCGTGAAGCGTGCGGGAATCAACGCTCCAGGGAAGAGGGTGGTTCCATTGACGCCCTTTATACCACCCCCTCGTGTCGATACTTAGCGGCGGTTGTAACATCCACGAGATAAATTTTTGGCTACAGACCGACGAGAGGAAATTATGCCTCTAACAGTTATAAACATTATCTATTCGACGGATGAAAAAACAGTGAAAACTTATAAATATTTACTATTTATATAATATTCTATGATGTAATTGGACATATCGATGTGTATCATACAAAGACAATGATAATTGTAAATTCCTTTTATGATCTGTGTTTGTCTTCCTTTGTTGGTTGGCTTTTGTAGGTTGCGAACGCATATCGAACTGAGGTCTGTTAAGAAACTGTAATTATTTGTTAATTATTACTTGAAAATAGAGTTCATTATTATTATAAATATGAGTGAATAATTTCGGTCCCTGTAGGCCTTCGCCAGGTGACCGAGGCCAACAATGAAGGCAATAGGTCGACAGAACAAAAAATAAACATGATACGGTATCAGGATGGCAACAGGATCGAAGATGAGCTATATCAGGAGCCTGCTGTCTTTGATAAGCCACAAAGGGAAAATATCCAAGCAAGTGTCACCGGAGCTGTAAATGGTGTAACAAATACTATTCTGCTTGACACAGGTGCGAATGTATCAGTTATGAACACGCAGTTTTTCAAGAAGGTATCGGAGATAAGAAGATTGCCGATATTGCCGGTTGCAAATTGTAAGGTTGTAGGGGCACTGGGAAAAAAGGCACAGAGTATAAAATACCAGACACAGGTGGAAGTTTCCTTGGGAAATGATCGCTTATCATGCACGTTCCTACTAATGGATTACTTGCCCATACCAGTGCTTCTGGGTCTTGAGTTCCTTCGGGAAAGAGAAGCTGTAATTGATCTCGCCCGTGGGCCATGTGCACTGAAGTACCAACAGCGACCCATAACATTAATGCTGAATCGGGAGTTCGGTGCGAACCTTCCGCTGATGAGAAAAATGAATCTTTCTGTCAGCAAACAGAAGTTGTTAGTGTTGGGTCATAAGCACCCACAGATGTGTCACAAAAATCGAAATAACGATGCACCCAGCAACGTGAGTGACATCGTCACAACAATAGAAGAGAAAGTACAGGAGGCAACTTGCATTAATGCTTCAGAGGCTAGACAATTAACAGAATTAATATCCGGATACCTTGAAGTATTCATTTAACGCCCTGGAATCGTAAAAGATTACCAGTATAATATGAAAGTACACCCGCACAAGACCTATTGCAGAACATCTTACTCGGTCCCCTGGACGAAGAAAAACGAAGTGAATATACAAAGGACCAATCAGAAGTGCAAGTGCACTACCCCATAACTGTAAATATAATGTTTATGGTAAAATAATTAGCAGTAATAGTGTGATAATATTATGTATGTATTAGTTTATAAGATTTTATGTCAAGTATTACACTGTAATGTTCTTGAATTATTTGAACAAGGAGTAGAGAATCTCCATAATACATTTATTTTTATTCTAAAAGGGATCAATAACTTGATAAACACTTGAGCGTTGTTGCATTAAATGTGAGGAATTTTACCTCCCTATACGTAGGATAGAAATGATTAAAATGCTTAAGTAATATATTTGTTTGTGTGTAAGAATGAATATAACAAAAATATTTTCATAAGATTGAGTCATGTAGTCCCACACACGTAGCGAGTGTTGGTGGTGTGTGAGCTGTATGGCTGAAAAAAAAAATAAAAAATAAAATAAACTGCTTTCACCACTAGTGAAGCGAAATCTGAATGTGTACTGATTTACGTACACGTTTTCATTACGAAGTCATTTAAACCGAACATGGACATCTGTCCCAAAAACATGGTAAATAACAATCCCAATAAAAAAATAAAAAATATAAATATATAAATATATGTATCTGTGATAAAAATGGAAATGTACTGCTATGTGGACAGTTCAGTAATGATCTCATGGTCAAGATAATGTAGCAGATTCTGAAAGTTTTATATTGTCTCATGTTTATGTGACAGTGTAAAATTTTAAATTTTGTTATTCAGTCATGATAATATGAACTTATGTGCAAGTGTACCAGACCTATTTACTTGAAAAGTGTCATTTGCATATAGAATGTCTGTTAAGTTCTGTGGAAAACTACTGACAGCAATCAGAACAGTGAAACGTGTTTCGCAGGAACTAGTGCACGCGTGAAGAACTGTGATTTACATTGTGAATAATGATGAACAGTGATAAAAACTGTGATCACGTAACCTTATGAACGCTCTTGGAGTGTCAAAGTTAGCAGCAACGCTATGACCGTTGAGTACTGTTGACTGTATTAATAATCAATTTTAACTGATGACCTTTAGTAGTTTGATATGAAGCGTCTCCGCGTGCCAAATTTAATGTGACACACTGTACAGCCAGCCGCGCGGCAAAACAATAAATGCAGCGTTGGCTACGCAGCGCGTCGCGAAAATATTTACATTTCGCTTAAGTAAACGAAGCACACTACGGACACTTGTATGATTAACGGTGCAGTGTTCAAAATGTGCAAATTGTGATAAACTTACATGTGAATAACTACATTGTGTTGAACAGTGCCAAAATACAGAACATACTCCAAAAACAGTCTAATTCCATCCGTGTGAATGCAAGTGAAATGGACACTAATAAACTTTTCCATAGGATGAGAATAGTAATTATCTTGTCACTGATGCTTATATTCTGACATTTCATGTACCCGTCTTAAACTGAGGGACGTGGGAAAGGAGAAACAAGACCTGCTTCAGCGCGACTTCTAGCCAGCAGCAGATCCAAACCACGATGCAGCCGACGGCAACCGACGCCCACCGACTCGGCCGGGGGCGGTCCAGCAGCAGCCACTACCTGTCTGCGGTCCAACGGCTCGACACGAGGGCGGTCTTACGACGTCAGCAGCAAATTCTTAGGACATTCGATAAATGAGTGACTTTGGAAATTGTTATGATATACCACCTAAAAAAACATTCATTATCTCAGATGCTTACAACAGAGTCATAAATTTGCATTTTCCAGCATATTTTATTACAATCATGTCAAGCCTGGCTGTTAAAACCAGGTGTCTGTATTTTCTTGAAGCCCCTTGGACGGTTTTATTCCCGGTTTTCCGGATCCAGTGAACCCAAATGGGGGGGGGGGGGGGGGAATAAGTTAATCTGGGAAGTATCCGCAGCAATTTCCGAGATAATACAGTCACTGAAGTCATTTAAAGTACTCGATTCAACTATAATTTTATCATGTCCAAAACAACATTGAAACTAAACATTTGCATTTTGAGAGTAGCAAATCTACGTGGATTACGTGGACTGATAAAAAAAATATACAATAGATAAACTAATTTTTTTTCTCAGCCCAAGGGGCATTGTAACATCCACGAGATAAATTTTTGGCTACAGTGCAACGAGAGGAAATTATGCCTCTAACAGTTATAAACATTATCTATTCGACGGATGAAAAAACAGTGAAAACTTAGAAATATTTATTATTTATATAATATTCTATGATGTAATTGGATATATCGATGTGTATCATACAAAGACAATGATAATTGTAAATTCCGTTTATGATCTGCGTTTGTCTTCCTTTGTTTTTACCTTTTGTTGGTTGGCTTTTGTAGGTTGCGGACGCATATCGAACTGAGGTCTGTTAAGAAACTGTAATTATTTGTTAATTATTACTTGAAAATAGAGTTAATTATTATTATAAATATGAGTGAATAATTATTTGTAATTTTAATTCCTCTCTCGGTAAGCATTATCTGTGTTAATTATTTCTTTCCGCTGCAAGGAGCGCAGCCATTGATGATAGCGATTTGTATCGCGTTTTTGTCTGTGTTTTGCTTAGAAACAAATCAAATGTTTGCTTGATGAAGTCTAAATAGTGCACAATACGAAAGTAGATTTTATAGCGTTTAATATGCATTTTAAATATTTACTTATTTACTCCAACAATAGAAAGTCTCTATCAATTGTCTACCGCCATCTTAACAATTATCTCAGCGGCAAATTCAAATTTAAATTACGCATCTCTGCAGAATAAATGCCGAAGGTAATACAAATGTGTGAAAATAAATGTGCACCGGTGGTCCCAAATTCATTTTAATGAAAATGACTCGAATCAGATTGGTTCTTTAAAAACAGTGCTCATAGCACAATCCTTATAAGAAACTTTTCTAGCTGATGTATGGAGCCGAAATTAATTACGCACGAGTTGCGAAGAATATTGTTTCAGGTAACATACGTCAGTGTTGTGCGCGGCTGATATTCGGTGGTTTTAATCATCATTTTACTGAAGATAACTGCTTCCATCTTAATCAATAGTTGTATTGAATCTGTTGTATGAACTGTGATTTAGTGATACTTACACAACTTACAGACAACACTTTAACACGTTAACTTGGAGCTCTTTAGCAACTTGATCAAATCTTTAGCCGGGAGAACAATTATTTAGTAATTGCTCAATGTAATAAAATAAGATAGTCATTTCCATTTACAAATTAGTTAAATACCAAACCACTGAATAACACAGCGAACGCCACACGGTGTGGCTGATATGTTTTCTTCGGCCACCCATACAAGAACCACACGATTTCCACGCTGGGTGTTGTGGTCCTGACCTCCATCGTAGAGGCTTCAAAAGAAGGGGTCAAAAGTGTCTAGAAGGGGGTGTGATGACGTTATTTATTTATTTGTTTACACGTCTATTTCCGTTGGACCAAATTGAGGAGCAAATCTCCAAGACCATGGAACGTGTCAGTACATGAAAATACAACATAAAATTAATAACAGATAAAATAAAATGTGTATGATGCCAAAAAAAAAAATTAAGCCACAAGTTTAAGTAAAGACAATCAACAATATAACATAGGAATCAGCTAAATTTTTCAAGGAACTCGTCAAGGGAATAGAAGGAGTGACCCATGAGGAAATTCTTCAATTTCGATTTGAAATCGGTTGGATTACTGCTAAGATTTTTAAATTCTTGTGGTAGCTAATGAAAATGGTTGCAGCAGTACTGCACACCTTTCTGCGCAAGGGTCAATGGAGTGCGATCCAAGTGCACATTGGATTTCTGCGTATTTTTAACTGAGTGATAGGGCTAACTCTCGGGAATAAGCTGATTTTATTAACAAGAAATGACAGTAAAGGACGTATATATTGAGAGGTCAATGTCAGAATACCCAGACAGGTATACAGGGCTCGACAAGAGGTTTACGAACTTAACACCACTTATTGCCCGAACTGCCTGTCTCTGAGCCGAAAATATCCTTTGAGAATGGGAAAAGTTACCCAAAAATGTAATACAATATGACATAAGCGAATGAAAATAAACAAAGTAGACTCATTTTCGTGTCGAACGATCAATTACTTCAGATACCGTTCGAACAGAAAAATGACAGCATTAAGTCTTTGAACAAGATCCTGAACGTAGGCTTTCCATGACAATCTACTGTCTATCTGAACTCCTAGAAATTTGAACTGTTCAGTTTCACTATGCCCATTCTGTGAAATTAAAACGTCGGGGTTGTTGAACCGTGTGTTATAAACTGTAAAAACTGAGTCTTACTGTGATTTAACGTTATTTTATTTTCTTCAAACCATGAACTACACTATTTGAAACAGAGCCAATGTTGCACACAACATCCTTTACTAACAAGCAAGTGTCATCATTTATATAAATAAGGAACAGGAGTGGCCCCAACACTGATCCCTGGGGCACTCCCCCCCACCCCCCCCCCCCTATTTGACTGCACCCCACATCACAGCCATCACAGCCTTAGTTAAATCAGGAAAGATGCGTTGCGATCGGAACCTTTTGTTTAATCCATCCGGTACCTCAGAGAGAAAAGACAATATAGCACTTTCAGTTGTTAAACGACTTCTAAAGCCGAACTGTACATTTGATAGCAAATTATGTGATATGAATTGATCGATTATCCTCACACACACAGCCTTTTCAATAACTTTAGCAAACACTGATGGGATAGAAATTGGTCTAAAATTATCTACACGTTTTCAGTGTCTGACACGTCCGTGAAGCCATTGGACTTAATTGTGGTGAAATTTGGTGTCAATGTGACACCATTAATCCACTTAACAATTCACATGAACCTCGGAGTTGTGGCCTTTTTCTCCCATGTGTCAACATCTTGATGTCTGAAGTGTCGCCGGGCGCAAAGGTGACGTGTCAGGGTGCTGTGCTTATGTAGCGTTACAGAAGGAGGTTGTTCGCACCTTTGAGCCAAATTTCAAACTTACGCGTCGCAACGATAAACAATTGGGTTTAGAGAAAGTGATACCTTTCTTTTCTAAGTAGTGCATTTACGTTTTCGCATTTATTGATTACGAATGCCACACTAAGGTGAATATTTTTATGACTAAGAAAAGTTCATTTTAATTACTTTGCAAGACGGAGGCTAAACAAAAGTTTGCTACAACATAAAATAACATCTAAAGTGATGATTAACAACAACACCATCGCTACACTTGCATGTAAAATGATGTATCAACAGAAACACACACATTTGAATCTTTCAGCCAAATAAATAATTGTTGGTTGATTTCACTACTAAAGACTAAATCTAAAGTTAGGAGCACTTGACCTATCTGTAAATTACAACGACGTGCAAAAATAACTGTTGAAAGACTGGCGCTACACGAATAAAATCGACTGATATGTATGGACTGGATTGAAATTTCGGTAGCAAAGAGAAGTGCGTTTCATACCAAAGTGTAACCTCCCCACAACAAATTCTAATGACAATACTTATTAGAAATGGAGCCAAGCGTAACCTTCCCGCAAAAATATTAATAACAATGACAATTAAATGAAAGCTCGCTATCTGACTCAAGTACAAGTTCCCATTAAATAATGAAAGATAATCCCATGACAATGAAACTGCAATGATAACCTAAACTCAATTAAACCGAAATGTCGGTGTTTGCCCTGTGCGAAACGAGAATAAATTTCTTACCTTAGTAAAATTGCATGTCAAATTTCTGCTCTTGTTGTTGCGCACCGCTTGGAGCAACTGCATTGCGAATAATAATATTTCCTTTTTTTTTTTGTAATCTAATTGAGAACTGAAACTTTTGTTTAAGGGAAGTGGAACGAAATAGTTACTTCAATAAAAATGAAAGTTTTATGTAAAATTGCTTTTTGAAATCAAAGTTATTATTGGGGGCACTTGTTGAAAATAAGCTTTACATTATGCGATAATTATCTTAATTAACAGTATACCTCATTGAGCATCATGACCAGTGTTGTCGCCTCACCACATCACGCAACCCCACTCGGCTGCCACCAGTGACCGACCGCTCTGCATGACGACTACTAGCGTACTTCTCTCCACTAGACACAGCTACAGACTCGCAACGACTGACAGAGTACTGAGAACCGCTCGCAACACTCGCGTGGTCAAGCGCATACTCTCTGGTCACAGATGCTACAATGCCTCAGCATCGCTGCCGCACAACATACGTGTTACAACACCTGCTGTCAAGCAAACTGCAACAAATACTTAAATAACTACATAGCATAAATTCATAACTTCAACATTATCCTCATCTGTAAAGAAAAAACTTCATTATCCATATTATCATAACTTCATTATCATCACCTATAAAGAAAAGCTTCATTATTCATAGTACCATATTCATCATCATTATTCTTCATCAGCATTAATTATCATCTGTAAAAAAATCACTTCATTACTCATTACACAACTATTCCTTATCTCTAGCATATTTCATCACTTAAAACTAAAATGTGTAGTTCTGTCTGACAGCTTGCATCAATCGCTTCGTATTCTGAAAGAAAAAATTAGTTAAGACTGCTATTCGACGATGTGTATAGTATATTCTTGTTAATGCTTGTTAATTCTGATCCATTTACTCTTCCTCATAAAGTTATTGCATCTTCTTTCGTTTATTCCGTAGGTCAAATTCTCATCTGTTTAATTTATTTCCATTACGCATCATTTCTTTCTGAAACTGATGAACAAAGATTAATGTCTTGCATTTAAATCCTATACCCATTAAATAATGACTGGTTAATGGTGGCACAATTAAGCATACAGCATAACATGACAGAAAAACGTAATATGTCAAAAGCATAGACAGTGTTCAAAGGCAAAAAGTGTACAGAGAATAATTAAGCATACAGCATAACATGACAGAAAAACGTAATATGTCAAAACATAGACAGTGTTCAAAGTCAAAAAGTGTACAGAGAATATCACAATGCAGCAGCAAAAAATGAAAATGTAAAACAGTCACGATGTTGAGATATCATAGGGCAAAAATGTCAAAGTCAACTTGTGTGTGTTATACCTTAGCTATTTCATAATGTATACAAACAAAACATCAAAACAATCGTACATACATAAGAAAGACAAAATGTGACATTCGTTGTGTTCAGCTTATATGTAGTGTAGTTAATAGATGCGATAATTAAAGACTTCAATGGAGAGAGAATTTGATAAAATTAATGCGTCATTATAGAGAATTGCATAATTATTCATAAAATGCGTAAGTTCATCTGAAAAAATGCACGGTCTAGTGTGTAACGACAAGAAGAGCGACCTGCTAACCTTACCTTGCCGGGCACTTGCCAAGAAAAAATACGATAATCATCAATAGGTAGTCACATAAATGTAATTGCATAAGTGGTCACAAAATGTGTAAGTTCATCTGGAAAATATGCACGGTCTGATGTGTAACGACAAGAAAAGCGACCTGCTAACCTTACCTTGCCGGGCACTTGCCAAGAAAAAATACGATAATCATCAGTAATTAGTCATGTGAATATAATTGCATAAGTGGTCAAAAAATGTGTAAACGGCCTCATAGCATGTTACATCGTAAAGTGGTTTCATTCGATAAAGGGTTTAATGTTTGACACATGATGGTTGCCTTTCGATTTTCTGGTTCTCAGAGTTTCGACGTGTACCACATTGGGGTGAGGAATGCTGCGAATCCGATATGGACCTGCGTATAGAAGTTCAAATTTACTGCACTTACCTTTTAATTTGCTGGATAAATAGTGTGTACGTACTAATATCTTCTGTCCAACGTGAAAGTCTCGGTGTCTACAAACCTGTTTTTGCTGTCTTCTCCGCCGCTCTGCGGCACGTTTGATGTTGTTCAGCGCAATGTCAATTATTTCGTGGTGTCTTAGTCGACGTGATCTAGGAAAATTTACTAACTCTTTGATTTTGTTTGGTGGTTCAACGTTTTTCAGTATAACATACGGAGATAGCATAGTGGATTCATTTGGAATGGAATTAATTACATCTTGGAATGATTGTATGTGTGTGTCCCAATTAACATGTCTTTTGTGGCAGTATATTCTACACAGTTTACCAATTTCTTTCATTAATCGTTCACAAGGGTTCGAAGAAGCGTGGTACTTGGATATATATATCGGAGAAATGTTTCTAGCTCGTAACATGCGTGTCCATACGACAGAGCGAAATTGTGATCCATTATCTGAAATTACTTTCATCACATGCCCTACATGAAATAAGAAATGCTTTACAAATGCTTTCGAAACAGTTTTAGCAGTAGCTTTACGTAACGGAGTGAAAGTAACAAATTTTGAAGTGAGTTCCACAGCGACAAAGATGTAGCAAAAACCTCTGTTAGTTCTCGGAATTGGACCAAAAATGTCTACTGCGGCCATATGTCTTAATTTAACAGGTACAATGGGATATAATGGAGGAATGTGTGAAGTGGTGTCAGACTTAGCTTTCTGGCAAATTTTGCATGACGCTAAAACTCGTCGTATACGTTTTTCCATATTTGTAAAATAACAGTTCTGTCTTAATATAAGAAAACATTTTCTAGCTCCATAATGTGCGTAGCTTAAATGAGTGTACCAAATTAATTTGTTAATCAATTCGTCAGGAATGCATAATAACCAATTGTTGCTGTCTGGATGAGAGCGGCGAAACAGAATGTCATTGCGTACAGTGTAGTGGTTCCTAATCGTAACATTATTCTTGTCTTGCCAAAGGTGTTTAATTTCTTTCCATACATTGTCTTTGCTTTGCTCTCGTGCTATGTCCTGTAATGACGATGAAATAAAATTTTCAAATGCAACTTGCTGAATGTACATAACGCTGAAATTTGCTTTGCAGAAGTTGGTTGCTACGTCTTGCTGATTGTTGCTGAGAGAACGCGAAAGTGCGTCCGCTATAACATTTTGTGTGCCGGGAATGTGAACTATCGTAAAATTAAATTCCTGTAAATACAGTTTCCATCTGCTTAATCTATCATGAGTAAATTTAGCCGAAAGTAAGAATTGTATAGCTCTGTGATCCGTGTAAACAGTCGTATGTCTGCCATAAAGAAAGTGTCTAAATCTCGTAAAAGCCCATACAACACACAACGTTTCCAATTCTGTGACGGAATAATTTCGTTCAGCAGGTGACAGAATGCGGCTTGCAAATGCGATGTTTTTAATTACTGTAGAACCATCTTCTTCAATTTCCTGAAAAATATGTACGCCTAAAGCTGTGTTGGAACTGTCGGTGGCAATGGAAAAATTTCTGGTAAGATCTGGGTGCGATAAAAGTGGAGCATTCAACAAAGCATGTTTCAAATAACATTCTCGTGAACAAAATTCTGCATGTCAAAATTATTGCTTACGTTACTGGAATATGCAATCTGTGCTGTATCTGGTTAAATTCTGTCGTATGTGCTGTTATTTACGGGACGATGCTGTGGTATTTTGACTATTTAAACTGCTCTGTTATTTCTTACTGACATGTTACGCTATAGATGACACCTATTGTCTGTTTCATTCATGATTATATGTTGTTGCTGACATTCTTGCTGCTGAAAAGATCGACTTTAATGAAATGTACGCTGAAAATTGTGCTCATCGTTTTTACGTCTGTCGTGATAGTAATTTCTATACGGCGTATTGCGATGTGAGTTGAAATAGTGTCTTCTCTGTACGTAGTCATTTCCTTGCTGCCGTGCGTTACTATTTGTTGTATCAGGGACTACACGTGCACGCGGCGAAACATTAAAGCCTGGTTGACCTTGTAGACTGCATTGTTGGTTAGGTATGCTAAGCGACTGACTTTCATGCTGTTGTGGTGAAAAACGTCTATTGTTACAAAAATGCGTTCGCTGTTGCTGCTAATTTTACACATACTGATGATTACAATTTTATCTGATATTAAAATTACGCTGGTAGTTCTGGAGTGCCTAATGAAAATTGTCACATTCGGTAAAATTTTGTCTTATCGGGTTTTCTTTACCTATTTCTTAATACTAGATAGAGCAATAGTTAAAGAGCTGTTTTGATAGATATAAAGGATAGTAGAAGAGAAGGCAGCAGTGCAGAAAACTAAAGATGAAAACAGCACTACTACAGCTCGGGGCCCTATGCTCGCTACGGCACATATTCATTAAAGCGTAATGAATCCCCTGAGGTCAATTACGCACTGCAAATAAAATTTAACTTTTGCGTCACAGGCAATGGCGGTATAAATTCAGAAGAAAATTGTAGTATCCATGCTAATTCCACTTTCTGCATTATAGGCAATACTGATGAAAGTACAATAGCAAATTGTCGTAACAGGTTCAAAGCTCGTTTCTGCATTACAGGTAATAATGGTGAAAGTACAAAAATAAATCGACGTAACCAGTTCAAATCGTGTACCTGTGCTCTGTCATTATTAAATTCCTTAGATTTTCTTACAAATGCAAATTGCTCATAATCTACGTTCTCGTCACTGATTTTAAGAATACGTTCAGGTTTGTGTGAGAATCTGTTTCTCTGTGTCATTTCTGAATCTAAGTCCCGTACTCTCTGTTGATTACACAAATTATACGCGTTGCGCGAGTCTGGCAAATGTTCGAAAAGTGGCGTCTGCTGTGCTGTGTTATTAACTGAAGTGTTTTTTATCTGTGTTACCTCCTGCTGTAAACTTGACAGTTTTCTACGCAACGTGTTATTAGACGAATCGATTTCATTAATTGTTTGCTGTAAATTTTGAAATTCAGTTGTTTGACTAAATGAAACCGGTGAAATGTCGTCTGATTTGCTGTCATTAGTACTTTCAATAGCATCAATACGACTGGCCAATTCATCATATTTTTCAGTCAGTGTTTTTGCCTGATCATCGTTTTTAGAATCGGACGCATTAATCTGTTTTTGCAACTTACGTGTAATTTCGTTCAGTTTTTTAACGTCAACTTTGACGACATCGGAATCCTGTGTTATTTCTAATTCTTCAAATCTGTCTGTCACTGCCTGAATATCTACTGCGTGTGTATCTGTTTTTGATTTAAGATCAGAAATTTCATCACGTAATTCCGCGTTCAACTGTTTGATGGAATTAATTTCCTCGGACACTGTGGCAATATTATTGTCTACGTATGTTTTTGCTTTTGCAAACATTTTACGTTTGTCTTCTTGTCTCTGAGCTGTGATTGTTTCCATTACTTGTCGTTTCACTTTATTTTGATCATCAATAAATTTACGAAAACGCGTATTACTGTTTTCTATGTGAAGACTAAGACGTTCGTTAATTTGAGAGTTCTGTTGCTCGAATTTCGCATCAATCTTTTCATCCATTTTGCGCGAAAGTTCTACCGTCATTGCTTTAAACTCGTCGCGTAATTGTGTAGTTTTTTCAGAGCATTGTTTAGCGACTCCGCTAATTTCGTCTCTGAGTGTTTCTGTTGTGGCTGTTTGCATTTCCCTTAATTCTTGAGCAACAGACCTAATTTCTTCGCTACTTTTTCGTGAACAAGCCTCAATTTCTTCGCGTAACTGTTCCTTAGTGTCATGGCACTGCGCGGCAACGGCTCTAATTTGTTCACTTAACTGTCTGGAATTGTTATCTAATTTTTCATTGAACTGTCTGGAATTGTTATCTAATTTTTCATTTAACTGTCTGGAATTGTTATCTAATTTTTCATTTAAGTGTTGTTTAAGGTTTTCACTCTGTTGTTGTAGCAATCTTGCCATAAGTTGTTCCAACCCATTATTACCTACTCTATTCTCCGTGCTGTTTAATGGTGGATCTGGAACTGTTTCGCTTTCTGTAATCATTTGGTTATTCTGAGATTTACACAAAGGTTTGTCAGTTAAATTTTCACTGTCGGTCACTATTTCTGAATTAAATGGATCCGTCGTACTTTCAGTACACTGTCCATTTTCATTAGACAAATTTGTCTGTTCGTTATTTGAATTTTCCAAACTGGGTGTGTTAAGTTGGGCAGCGCTCATTCCAACAGAACGCCCCGCGTCATCAATTGTCGTCAAATTAACACAGGAGACAATTGAGTTCATTTGTTCATCATTAAGCTGAAAATCATCATTATTGGTTGGAACGCACTGACTGTTAATGAACATAGCATTGTCGTCACTACTCTGCGCGTCACAATTGCTATCGGTCATGTTTAAATCGGAATTTTCATTCAAAATACCTCGCGATACACTATTCACAGTCTTTCGCGGCATTTTAACAATAGACAAAATATTCACAAAAGAAATAATCACAATGCAAAAACAACACACAAATTCAACAGAGCAACTAATTGCCGATGATCTGAAGAAAGAAAGTCACAAATTAGTAAAAGCGTTGCGCCAATTCTAATTATATCTAAGCAAATAAGAGCAGATATCTGACTTTTTTTTAAAAGATTCTCACGAAATACGATCCTGGACTGGGTGTCGCCAAGTGTAACCTCCCCACAAGAAATATGAAATGGCAATACTTAATGGAAATGGAGCCAGAGCTAACTGTAGGTTCCCGACAAAACTATTAATGACAAAGACAATTAAATAAAAGCTCGCTATCTGACTCAAGTGCAAGTTCCCATAAAATAATGAACGAGAATCCCATGACAATGAAACTACAGTGATACTCAAAAATCAATTTAACCGAAATGTCGGTCTTTGCCCTGTGCGAATTCAGAATAAATTTCTTACCTTATTAAAACTGCATGTCAAAATTCTGCTCTTATTGTTGGCTGCGGCTTGGAGGAAAAACATTGCAATTGCCTTTTTTTTTTTTTTTTTTTTTTTTAAAAAAAAATTTGTTAAAGGGAAATGGAGGGAATTTGAATGATTGTTTGTAAATTTGTTTTTAAATCCAAATTATTATTGGGGGCGATTTTGAAAGTTAAATTACAATGAGTGTTCGTTACATTATCTGATGAGCGCAAAGCTGCATGATTATTTATTTAAATAAATTATACCTCGTCCTGAATCTCGACCATTGCGATGCCGACGCCCGCCGACTGCTCTCCGCTACTGCTAGCAACCGACTCCAAGCACTACTGAGGACTGACTACTGCACACTGACTGCTCGCTACTGCGAGTCGAGCGCAACTGCTCTGGTCAGAGATTCTACAATGTCTCAGCATCGCTGCCGCACAACATACGTGTTTCAAGCTTGACAAAGAAAGGCACATGAAATATACAAGTAATTTAAAACCAGACATAGATTAGGACTATAAAAGAGATAACGAATGAGATGACGGTAATGACGAGAGGAGGGAGAGATAGCTTGCATAATTAATTAGCTGACAAGTTTGATAGACAGTTTTCACTCTGATAAATAATTTTTTTGGCAATTCTGAAATGGCCAATGTCTCCCCAAGGCGAACAGCAACTGGGAAGGAAGGTCCGCATAACTTTCAGCAGTTAGCAAGATAATCCTAAGATGACGGGTCTGCTCATCGTCGTCATCATCATCATCATCATCATCATTTCTTATTATGCCTTTCAGCGTTCAGTCTGGAGCATAGCCCCCCTTATAAAATTCCTCCATGATCCCCTATTCAGTGCTAACATTGGTGCCTCTTCTGATGCTAAACCTATTACTTCAAAATCATTCTTAACCGAATCCCGGTTCCTTCTCCTTGGTCTGCCCCGACTCCTCCTACCCTCTACTGCTGAACCCATGAGTCTCTTGGGTAACCTTGCTTCTCCCATGCGTGTAACATGACCCCACCATCTAAGCCTGTTCGCCCTGACTGCTACATCTATAGAGTTCATTCCCAGTTTTTCTTTGATTTCCTCATTGTGGACACCCCCCTGCCATTGTTCCCATCTACTAGTACCTGCAATCATCCTAGCTATTTTCATATCCGTAACCTCAACCTTGTTGATAAGGTAACCTGAATCCACCCAGCTTTCGCTCCCATACAACAAAGTTGGTCGAAAGATTGAACGGTGCACAGATAACTTAGTCTTGGTACTGACTTCCTTCTTGCAGAAGTGAGTAGATCGTAGCTGAGCGCTCACTGCATTAGCTTTGATACACCTCGCTTCCAGTTCTTTCACTATGTTGCCATCCTGCGAGAATATGCATCCTAAGTACTTGAAACCGTCCACCTGTTCTAACTTTGTTCCTCCTATTTGGCACTCAATCCGTTTATATTTCTTTCCCACTGACATTACTTTCGTTTTGGAGATGCTAATCTTCGTACCATTTCTGATCTAGCTCTGAAATATTACTTTGCAAACTTTCAATCGACTCTGCCATCTGCATATGCAAGACTGCTTATTTTGTGTTCACATATCTTAATCGATAGAGATCGCTTCTTCCTCTCGTTTGGTTTCTTTTAACGTCGTAAGTTTATACACTAATGTCCCAGTGGATATCACTCTTAAGATTATTGAAGATAACATTCGATAACATAGAACTCTAAGTGAGCTACAGTTGTCGGAACTTATGTCACTACTGCGGGTTGTACTACATTACAATTACTTTCAGTTTAATGGCAAAATGTATGAGCAACCATTCGGCTTAGCCATGGGTTGCCCGTTAGCTGGTATCTTAGCTGACATCTTTGTGAATGCGTTAGAAGAAAATTTCTTCAAAAACAATCCTGCGTTGGGTAATATGATTCCTTTCTATGCTCGTTATGTTGATGATATACTCATAATATTTCAAGGGAGTGACCAAGATTTACAACAACTGTTTCATGTTTTCAACAGTTTTCACGAGAAAATGAAATTCACAAAAGAGATACAAAACAATGAGAGAGAACTCCATTTTCTTGATTTGAAACTTAAGTTATCGGGTAACTCTATTAGCTTCGACATTTTTCGTAAAGAAACTTTTTCCGATAATATTATTCCAGCAGATTCCTGTCATCCTCGTTCCCTTGCCGGTCTAGGAATGGTAGAACGATGGGTTCGATGACGGTTTGGATGTACCGTGCACTATTCAGTGTCCCCTCGACGATCACCAGTGGTGTACGGCCAGTGTAGGAGATCGCTCCCCACACCATGATGCCGGGTGTTGGCCCTGTGTGCCTCGGTCGTATGCAGTCCTGATTGTGGCGCTCACCTGCACGGCGCCAAACACGCATACGACCATCATTGGCACCAAGGCAGAAGCGACTCTCATCGCTGAAGACGACACGTCTCCATTCGTCCCTCCATTCACGCCTGTCGCGACACCACTGGAGGCGGGCTGCACGATGTTGGGGCGTGAGCGGAAGACGGCCTAACGGTGTGCGGGACCGTAGCCCAGCTTCATGGAGACGGTTGCGAATGGTCCTCGCCGATACCCCAGGAGCAACAGTGTCCCTAATTTGCTGGGAAGTGGCGGTGCGGTCCCCTACGGCACTGCGTAGGATCCTACGGTCTTGGCGTGCATCCGTGCGTCGCTGCGGTCCCGTCCCAGGTCGACGGGCACGTGCACCTTCCGCCGACCACTGGCGACAACATCGATGTACTGTGGAGACCTCACGCCCCACGTGTTGAGCAATTCGGCGGTACGTCCACCTGGCCTCCCGCATGCCAACTATACGCCCTCGCTGAAAGTCCGTCAACTGCACATACGGTTCACGTCCACGCTGTCGCGGCATGCTACCAGTGTTAAAGACTGCGATGGAGCTCCGTATGCCACGGCAAACTGGCTGACACTGACGGCGGCGGTGCACAAATGCTGCGCAGCTAGCGCCATTCGACGGCCAACACCGCGGTTCCTGGTGTGTCCGCTGTGCCGTGCGTGTGATCATTGCTTGTACAGCCCTCTCGCAGTGTCCGGAGCAAGTATGGTGGGTCTGACACACCGGTGTCAATGTGTTCTTTTTTCCATTTCCAGGAGTGTAAGATAAGAAGACTTTTACAGAAACAATACGGTTACAGAGTTGCCTTTTCCGTAAATAATAGCCTGAAACAAAGAGTAATCATAATATTGGAGCACGAGAAGAACTCGGCACTAAGTCCGGTGTATACAAAATTACTTGTAACGACTGCCCCAACTATTACATTGGACAGACAGGTAGACCCATTGAAGTTAGGTATAAAGAACACATGTTAGGTAAAAATGGGGAAAACGTGCATAATTCCACGTTTGCCGAACATCTATTGCTCTTACAGCATACGCCACGTGAACTGGACGACGTAGAGCTGCTTCATGAAGCGAATAAAGGTTACAAACTAGACTTGCTCGAAGAATTAGAGATTTTCAAGCATCTGTCTCTAAAAGATGGTTTTGTTCTTAATGAACAGGTGCAGCTTCGAAACAAAAATTTTTAAGACAGTTTCAAACCCCTCCTTGTCTTAATGTAATATAGTCTGGCTGACTAGAAGTTAATTTTCTTGGTTGTTGATGCCGGTGAAATGCGC
This sequence comes from Schistocerca nitens, assembly GCF_023898315.1. Taxonomy (NCBI): domain Eukaryota; kingdom Metazoa; phylum Arthropoda; class Insecta; order Orthoptera; family Acrididae; genus Schistocerca; species Schistocerca nitens. The sequence goes on from NC_064618.1 coordinate 667,648,792, forward strand.
TTTTCCTATCTTGTTGGGATTTTACGTATTTTTTATGTTTGTTGGTTGTGATTTTCGATGTGTATGTGTGGTTAATTGACTAGTATGTTTTTATTCACAACGACAGATGGTTTCGTTTTTTTATTATAACATTTTGGTTGTATCCGCTAGTATGTATTTCACCGCCTACGTTAGGCGAGATTCTCGCGCATTACACTAGTGCCCTCTCTCGTTAGATGTTACATAGCGCAAGCTTTATCTGTTTGACTCTAGGACACAGGTAAATTTGGTTCTATATTTTCTATTTTACATAAATGTTTTTAAATGGCCTGATACGTTTTATTTATTATGACAGAAAGTTTGAATTAACACAACTTTTAATAATTTTTGATGCGCTTATGTATGTATTCATGGATTTTAATATGCGCGAGTGTCTGGCACATACAAGTGCCCTCTCTCGGCGAAACCATCTGCCCTAGTGCTTTCACACTCTTGTCTCGATAGTTCACAGGCGGAGTAATGGTGCTAAACTGTTCGCTTTGACCCTGTGCCCATAGTCATGTTGTACTAATGGAGAAGATGTCTCAATTATTGACGATGCCTTTGGCACAATTGTTTTATTAATCTCCATTACATGATGTAATTTCAGTAAGTAACTAAAGATTTTGTGCCTGTATTACTTTGGTAATTTCACTGTTACTTAAGCTTTTGTTTCTCACTTCCGATGCTATGGCTTTTCTAATGAAAGTGTCTTCCTGTTCAGGATTTTTACTTCTGATGAAGGTATATTTATATGTACCGAAACTTTGGTCAAGAAATTTTAATAAATTTTTATCCTGCAACTGTTTATGGCTGTCATCCTTTATCGTGAAGAATTTCAACAATTGTTGTTGCAGCCGTGTTTAAAATCTTGACTTCTCCATTATTTGCCGCAAGCTAAAAATCTGGTCCTGACAACCTCTAAGAGGCCTAAACCGACTCTGATTTTCATCCAATTGGTCCTCAACTAATACTCGCACTTTACTTTCAACAATACCTGAGAATATTTTACCCACAACGCTGATTAAAGAGATACCTCTGTAGTTGTTACAATATTTTCTGTTTCCATGTTTAAAGATTGGTATGATTACTGCTTTTGTCCAGTCTGATGGACCCTGTCCCGACTCCCAGGCCATTTCCATTATCCTGTGTAGCCATTTAAGACCTGACATTCCACTGTATTTGATGAGTTCCGACTTAATTTCATCCACCCCAGCTGCTTTATTGCACTGCAAGCTATTGACCATTTTCTCCACTTCCTCAAATGTGATCCTATTTCCATCACCATTCCTATCCCATTCTACCTCGAAATCTGAAACATTACCGATCGTATTTTCACCTACATTGAGCAACTCTTCAAAATATTCCCTCTATCTGCCCAAGGCATCCACAGGATTCACCAGCAGCTTTCCTGACCTGTCCAAAATACTTTTCATCTCCTTCTTACCTTCCTTTCGAAGACTGCTAATTACACTCTAGCATGGTTTTCCAGCAGCTTGCCCCATAGTCTCCAACCTGTTTCCAAATTCTTCCCAAGATTTCTTCTTGGATGCTGCAATTATCTGTTTGGCTTTGTTTCTTTCTTCAACATAACTTTCTCTGTCTACCTGAGTTCTAGTATGTAGCCATTTTTGATACGCCTTCTTTTTCCTTTTACAGGCTGCCTTGACTGTGTCATTCCACCAAGCTGTTTGCTTCATACTACTTTTACACACTACTGTTCCAAGACATTCTTTAGCCACTTCTAGTACTGTATCCCTGTACCTTGTCCATTCCTTTTCCACTGACTGTAATTGACTACATTCAACTAACTGGTACCTTTCTGAGATCGCTGTTATGTACTTGTGCCTGATTTCCTTATTCTGAAGTTTCTCCACTCTTATCCTCCTACATATGGACCTGACCTCCTGCACTTTCGGCCTCACAATCCCAATTTCACTGCAGATTAAATAATGATCAGTGTCATCAAAGAATCCCCTGAATACACGTGTGTCCCACACAGCCTTCCTGAATTCCTGATCTGTTATTATATAGTCAATGACACATCTGGTTCCCCTGCCTTCCCAAGTACACCAGTGAATGTTCTTATGTTTAAAAAAGGAGTTTGTGATTACTAAGCCCATACTGGCACAGAAATCCAAAAGTTGTTTCCCGTTCCTGTTGGCCTCCCTATCGTCTCCATATTTACCCATTACCTTTTCATACCCTTCTGTTCGATTTCCAATCCTGGCGTTAAAATCACCCATGAGCAGAACACTGTCCTTGTCCTTTACTCTAACAACTACATCTCTGAGTGCCTCATAAAAACTATCCATCTTATCTTGATCTGTCCCTTCACAATGCGAATATACTGACACAATCCTAATTTTCTTGCTAGACACTGTCAAATTTATCCACATCAGTCGTTCGTTTACATACCTTATTGCAACTACGCTGGGTTCCATTTCTTTCCTGATGTAAAGCCCTACACCCCATTGTGCTATTCCTGCTTTGACTCCTGACAGGTAGATCTTGTATTCTCCCACTTCCTCTTCTTTCTCACCCCTTACCCGAATGTCACTAACAGCTAAAACGTCCAGCCCCACCTTACTTGCGGCCTCTGCCAGCTCCACCTTCTTCCCCGAGTAGCCCCCATTGATATTAATAGCTCCCCATCTCATTACCATTTGTTTGCCAAGTCGTATTGTAACGCCGGAAATGCATATCCTCCTATTTCCATCTATTGTACCATAATTTTTTCCTTATTTTGTTACCTGAAGATATAACATTTCTGTGTCTTTATATATTGTAATTGTTTTAATATTTGGATATATATATATTTATGCATTTATGTCGATGTATAATTGGTTTGTTTTGTAAATATTATTTGTATTTTACGCTGGGTCTTGCCTAGGGAAAACTATGCTATCGAACGAATACATCGATAGGTCGTGTGAAGAACGAAAGTGTGTAGGATCTTTGGTAGTGTTAACTCTGCCGCGTGGAGCGCGGGCAGCGAGGGGGAGTCTGGTTGGAATAGTGCGATTGAGCAGGTGTGTTGTGTGACGCTCCCACAAGTTGCCGGGCTTTCGGGGTTTGGCAGCATGTAATTGCGATCGACTGGCTATGGTAGTTTCTAGCACGGTGTCGCGGACGGGAAGCATTAGCTGGCACACATGAAGAGCGCGTTTCGCCTGGTGACCGTGTCGAGAAGAAGGCGCGCCAGCATCCAGCTTCTGCAACAGCGACGGCCGACAATGAGTGACTGTCGCCACCTCCTCGATCGACGACTTCAAACCTTCAATCAACCAACAAGGAAGACTATAAGCACGTAAAGTTTCAGAACTGTATGGCAGGCCTCAGCTTTTAAAATTGTTGCATCACAAAATTACAGCAACTTAGCATGAACCTTTGTTGCTCATTGTCCCAATTGCATTGCCAAGCAGGGTCCCTTCCTTTTCCGAAATGAACCCGAGTGTTGTTGAAATTCAAACGCCAGCATTAAAATAATATAATTCAATTTCACTGCTTTAATTTCAAAGTTCAGTTAAAGTATTCATAGCTGGCTACAATATTTAGATTACACGAGCACAAATTAAGAGTGCGAGTTTTGTTAGCATGTTTTAGCTTACCTGTGACTGCAGCTCAGCTTGGTACGTACTAAATTTTACTATTGTTAATTGTTCAGAATCATTTAATTCAAGTTCAAAGTTAAATCTCTTATTTCTAAATTGCGTAGAGTCAAGTGGCTTTTGAAATGATTGTTGAGGTAGTCCAAGACTAACCGTATTTTACTGAATTTCGATGTGCTTCAGAAAGAAAGATCACTATTAACATCAGTCACTAAATTAACTTTCGATTTTCCGGTTTTATTAATTCTTTTGCTAAATTAAGTCAGAATGTAGCGAAATTTATTACTTCTGACAAACTTTCAGTTTTTCACACTACACGTGTCAACCTTCAGTTGCCACGCTTCTAGTGCTAATTATATGTGTAATAACCTTTCTTTTTCAGTTACTATAGTAATTGTCCTTAGGACTGGCGACCGTAACTTCCCCAAATCTCAAATATCTAATTACCGCTAGTTAATTGTTAACGTAACGGCCGCACATTTACTTTCTTTATTAAATTTACCCCTTTTCAAAATTAATTTCCACCAGTTTCATTTGCATTTTTTCTTTCATTTAGATGTAACCCTTTCCTCCCTCTTTACCGACAGATTAACTTCGGTGACGATTGCTTTCACAAATTTCCATTAGGTACACGCGGTTTAATTTTTCACTGTCATTAAGGTCGATAAGTGAGGGGGAGGTTACACGTGGCGACCTGGTGACAGGACAATCTTCAGATTTGAGGTTGTTCTGGACACGAATTTTTTTTGGTGCAAATGTCGTAACAAAGTATTGGTTACGAACAGGTCGTTACGTCAGCGAGATTAAGTAGTTGGAGGAATCCTAATTAGATTTGAGATTTGTCATTTATATTGAATATTATTAAAATGAGTGAAGGCAACAATTACCAAAATTTGGTAGACTTGGATACGGAACAATCGGTCGAACAGTGGGAAACGCGCACCGCGGTACCCATTGTTCAGGGGCAGGCGGCTAGCGTGAAAGACGCGACCGCCGAAACGCAACAAAGAGCAGAAATGGAATTCCAAACTTTAGAAAATGTTTCGGAATCGGAAGTGAAAATCAAATCTGAACCACTTGATGACGAATACGCGGGGACAATTAAAAAGGAAGCCGCTACGGAAGTAAAACCGGTAGTTTCCGGGAATTTAGCTGATTTATTGAATGTTTTGATTAACGAAATCAAGGCTCAGTCTAGCAAGATAGAAACTCAGTCGGCAGAAATTAAAGCTCAGGCTGCCAAGCAAGAAGCTCAGTCTGAAAAAATTGACAGGAAGCTAGACAATCAGAACAAAGCTATTAACGCTGTTAACAACAATGTTGGAGTTGTTAACGCAAAAGTTGATAAAATCAAAGAAGATATTGTTGTGATTAATACCGAAATCAGTAATCTTAAACAGGAAATGATAGGCGTTCAGGCGGAAATTGCGAGCATAAATACGCGTTTTAATTCCGAAATTAGCAGAATTGAAAAAAGTGTAGGAGAAGCAGTTGCTCCGATCATCGAGAATAAGGTGACGGAACAAATTCAATTAGTGAAAAAAGAGGATCAAAAGAAGGTGGAAACTTTAAAGGCTTTAGTATCCGAAGTAGATACCAAAGTGACGAAGCAGGCTAATACCTGCGAAGAGAAAAAAAAGGAAGTAGAAACGCTTGCGACAACCACTTGCCAAGTAATTACGAGAGTTTCGGAATTAGAAAAGAAACTTGACGAAAAACAGAGCTATGTGCCAATCTGTGCACATAGTTCGGAATTGTTGACGAAAGAGGAGCGGTTCGACCCCTTGAAAAAAGGAGGTATACACGCGACGGATTTCATTAAAAATTGTGAAAGAGTTTTACCCAGATCATGGACTAATGAGAGAAAAATTAATGCGGTTATTGATGTGTTGGCTGGTGATGCCAAGAGTTGGGGCTTAAACCTCAACATTACGAACCTGACTTTTGACAAGTTTAAAAATTTGTTTCTGGCTGAATACTGGTCAGAGCAAAAACAGCAAAGTGTCTGGCGCGAATTTGTCGTATCGAGGCCTTTCGATGCGAATTCGCGCGGCTCGATGAAGGAGTTTTGTGAGGACTGGATCCGCAAGTTGGAATATTTGTGTGATCGCCGCACGGAATCCGAAATAGTCTGGGAACTCTACAAGAAGCTTCCAGATGATACAAAACGCTACATAGGAAGCAATTACAGGACAATCAATGATTTCCTGGAAAGAGTTGAGGACGAGGACAATTGGCGCAATAATCGCGACAGTGGTAGAGGCCGTGGTAACAACAACGGGTATCACAGCAACCACAACAACGACAACTATGGGAATAATGCATACCGCAATCTTGGCAGCAATAACAATAGTGGTTCGGGCCGTAATGACAATCGATACAATGCAAATAATAACAGGAATGACGGAAACCAGTATCATACTAGCGTGATACGGGCTTCGCAGAATAGTAATAACGCCAGAGGGTGTGATCAGCCGCCTCAGCAGCATCCGGGGAGCGTATCTGCTGGGACGAGACAGGGAAACCGTTAGCCGCGCCGGTGAGGGGCCGACCGGGAGTGGAGAAATTTTGGCGGCCCAATAACAGTAGAAAACCGTGGTGTCGTCGTTATGAAAATTCCGTATGGAATAATCAACGGCGGGAGAGTGTGCCGGTGTTAGGAGAAAGGAGTGCGCCCACAAGTAGTAGATCAGCTGTAGACACGGCGGTAGAAAATACATTCACTGTCAGTGAGATCAATTTAAGGGGCTCCGGAAAGACTCAAAATCATGAAAAGTTCAATTTTTACATTTTTGCGTTTTCTGAATCGGCAGACTATTACCTCTTAATAGATATATAATTTATTCTATTCCGAAGACTACAACTATTTTTAAATTTTTTTTGAAATGTGTTCTACATGGGCGTGACCCACTGTGGCGCTGTTAAACTGCTGTCAAATGGAGTTATTATTAACGTCCGTGTTCATCAGGTACATTTTAGTGATGTGAGATAAAGTATAGTCTGCCTCATGCAATAATGGAGGTGATAAAACCTATTTTCAGAGACTTAGCAGCACCTGAACTGTTGAAAAAGTGTATTCACGGAAAAACTCAAAACCCCAATGAAAGTGTAAATAGTGTTATATGGTCGAGAATCCCCAAGACTGTATTTGTTGGAATAGAAACACTTCACTTTGGTGTGTATGATGCTGTTGCGGCTTTCAATGATGGCAACATTGTAAGGTGCAAGGTATTTAGAAATATGGGAATGAAGATATGTTCTAACATGGTACGAGCGATGCTTGCTTTAGACAAGGAACGCCTTCGGGCTGCAGACAGGGCTGTAAAGAGTCTAGAAATACAAGCAAGAGTAAACAGGAGGAGGAACAAGAGGAAGCTGGAGGAGGAGTTTGCAGAGGATGAAGATAATCCATCCTATGGACCTGGAATGCACTAAAAAGTTAATCCAATCTTTGTCGCTCGATTCCCAAAACTTTTATTTTCTCATACTAATTACATGTTTTCTAAGGATCTTCCAAACATATTTGTTTCAAACTTTCAGTAAATGTTACACAGTACCTTCTGCATAATTTAACACAGCCTTTTTCCAAAAAACTGTATATTTTTGAATATATAAATAAAAAATTGCAAAAAAATGTTGTGAATTTTCATTACAATTGAAAAAAAAATCATCTTTAATAACTGAACTAAAATTTTGTAAAATCCCTGTGTTAAGTTGTAGCCCATATTCCAATAAATAATCTGTAAAAAGTTCAACTTGCTACCTCAAATACTTTGTGAGGAAAGATGTAATTTATAAGCGTTATTTTAACATTGCAAGTATAGGGCGTTCCGGAGCCCCTTAAGTAGTGTTCCGGAAAACGATTATAAAGTGGCAGCTGTAACACCCACAGAGGAACTGGAGATTGAGTTTAAGAATGATTCGCGATTTTTGAGAGAAGATCAGATGTCGGATAACACGTCCGTCATTGAGCGAGAGGACGCAGAGAGGGATAAGGTCTGGTTAAGGCAGTTCGGTCGCTTATACGACGAACTAAGAGATTATAGGGGCCTGTACGGGAGAAGTGTTTATGGGGAGCGCGGGCAGGATTTGCCGCGTCTCGTCCCGCAGGAAGATAGTGTTTGTGAAGTGATAGAAAGTTCTGGCCCTAACCGGCAGACTTTACTAGAAATAGTTGATGTTAATGGGGAGCATGAGCAAGATTCGTCGTGATTCGTCCCGCAGGAGTTGGATGTTGAAGTAGTAACGGAAAGTTCTGGCCCTAACCGGCAGACTTTACCGAAACTTATAGTGGTAGAAGTAGCCGACCCATCCGACGCAAACCTCCAGTTTAAACATTGCGAGAATATTAAGGAGAAAGATCACGAAAATTTTAGTGATAGCCGGACACGATTGGTAGAAAAGCACATAGATTATAGCGTGTATGAGGTTAGAGCTGACATTATACGGTCAGACGATAGCAGTGTGGGTTGCGCAGATCCAGAGGAAGTAATTGCAGATACTACTGGGCACATTCCTCCAGGTAGAGTGGCAGATGAGATCAATCTGACCAAAGAGGAATCAACGAAGGTGACAATTAATTAATTGATAGCAAAGCAACACTCACTAGATGACGAGTTACAGGAAAAGGTTTCGGTATTGGAGGCGAAGCTACAGACTAAGCCTCAGGACAAACGTGTTGAAATTAAAACTGTATGTGAACAGAGGCTGAAAAAGCCGCCAGATAAGCCGGATTTAGGATCGAAGCCGGATGGTTTTTTCTGGAATGACCTGGATATAGACGAGGATTTACTGTGGGAAAATAAAGAAACAGTCGAGGATAAGTGTAGACAGATAGTAGTGTCTGTTAATATGCACGACCTACAACTAAACGTGTTGATTGACACCGGTGCAGAATTGAGTGCTGTATCTGGTAAAATATTTGAGTTACTGAAAGACATACCTGGTATCGTAGTTGTGGTGTCACTGCCAGACACCACACTTGCTAGGTGGTAGCTTAAATCGGCCGCGGTCCATTAGTACATGTCGGACCCGCGTGTCGCCACTGTGTGATCGCAGACCGAGCGCCACCACACGGCAGGTCTCGAGAGACGTACGAGAACTCGCCCCAGTTGTACGACGACGTTGCTAGCGACTATACTGACGAAGCCTTTGCTCTCATTTGCCGAGAGACAGTTAGAATAGCCTTCAGCTAAGTTAATGGCTACGACTTAGCAAGGCGCCAATTGTCACAGTACATGTATCTTACGAGTCTCATTTGTATAGTCAAGAGAGATGTATCACAAGGATTGATTAAAAGTTAAGTATATTCCAAAGCTACGTATTTTCTTTATAACAGTCATAACTTATCCTGTTCCAGACTTGACGCCAGTCGGCGTGTGTGTACGCGTGCCTTTCGGCTTCCTCCTCAGTGTGGCGTGACTAGCTTGTTACGCCACAACAGTAGTTATGCCAGTAACAGGAGTGAAAATTATCGGTGCTACTGGGAAAGCCAGTAAACCGGTCACAAAACAGATTTTTGTCAACTTCGAGATATGTGGGGCACGATTTGAACAAGAGTTTGTCGTCGTGCCAGACTTAACTACGGAAGTAATTATCGGATTGGATTGGCTATTAAAGTACCGTGCAGTGATTAATTGCGAAAGCAAAACTTTGACATGTACGTCACAAGATAAAACAATAGTAGTTGGTTTTGACGAGGCAGGAGACGGTGTGCATAGGCAATACCAGCCTATACACATTGTTAACTGGCCGGATGACATTGACGTAGGAATGAATTTGAACTGCCGTAACGTGAGGAATCTCGGCATTGACAATAGTGTAGAAAGTGAATTGGAAAGTATTGTAGACGGTGTGTCAAACGTAACACACGAACAAAGACAAGGGCTGTATGAAGTGATAGTGAAGAATAAGAGTGTGTTTTCAGACAAACCGGTACTAGTGGAAGAGATAATCAAATTCCCTCCATGGATTGACATTAGTATTGGTGTGAAAAAAGATCGTTTGCGAGAAGTAATGAAGCTAAAAGCCGATGCTCGCATACGTCGTCATGACGCTAAAGCGCGTTTTGCTAAGTTTGCAATCGGAGACTTAATACTTGTAAAAGCTCATGAGAAATCGAGCGAGATAGACAATGAAATCTCTAAATTTGTTTATAATGGACCATATAAAGTCATTGGTATTCCTCACACAAATGCTTATTGCTTAGACTATCCAAGCTCTCGAAAACTATTAGGTGTACGGAACATTGTAGACTTGAAATTGTACCAACCTAGGATTGATTAATACCACAGAATGGGTAATTTGTACAGTATGTAAATATAGAGTGTAAGATTTAAACGATTTGCTAGATTGCCATGCTTTTGCCTGACCAAGAGGACATTAAAGAAGTTGTAATTAATAAGTAATTAATTTTTACTAAATGATTTAAGAGAGAGTCATTATAAATCAATTGAAAAATCCAAGCTGCTATTTTAAGTTTTCAGCTGAGTCACAATAGATTAAGGAATGGAAATATGATTTTGTAACAAGCTGTAAGATTTCATGAATATGTGTTTTACTAGTCATTGCCGATGTACTTAGACAATGTTTTAAGTTTCAGGCTTGTACATGTGTGATGATGGACAGTGTTGAGTTATCCACTGTGATAGAATTAATGGACTCCTTGAGATTACTCGGGAGTGAGTTGTTCCGAAAGAACTCAGTGAAACGGACGTTCTGGAAATGCCGTTACACAGGCGAGTGAGATCAAGCGTGCCGCACAGGCGAGCGCAACAATACTGGCAAGGTGGAGCCGCTGTCGGCTCTTGTGCCGCTCTCGGCATTCTTTGTACTTGCGGGTACGAAAGGCGGAATAGTTTTTCTTCCCGGACAGCTGATGTGAAAGAATTCTGCTCTCAATATTTATGTTTTTGTCGATCTGCTGAATATTATTTTCTTGTTTAGCTTTAATTGGACTCTCATGACGAGAATATTAATTGTGAAAAGGTTATATAAAAATGTGAATAATATGTAATTAATAATTAATTAGCGTATTTTGATCTACCTGTTTTTATGGCCATGTACTCTGATTAATTTTGTAAATAATATTCCATTTCTTGATAGTGTTACGAATTTTGACGATTTTAGAATAGCTAAACCATTTTCTATGTTTTCTATGAATTTTAATATGTTGTTAACCTCTTTTATTTTGTGCAAGATGACAGAGTGGAATAAGATTAGGAATATCTCCACTCAATTATTATGGTCAAAAATTGATTTATGCTTAATTAGACGAATGCTAAATTTTGATGATGTTTTGACCATATGCATTTCCGCTGTTTCTTTTTTGGGACATTTTCTGAGTCTGTTTATGTTACACGAACATCCTCAGACAATGTGGGGCACGTGTAACGCCGGAAATGCATATCCTCCTATTTCCATCTATTGTACCATAATTTTTTCCTTATTTTGTTACCTGAAGATATAACATTTCTGTGTCTTTATATATTGTAATTGTTTTAATATTTGGATATATATATATTTATGCATTTATGTCGATGTATAATTGGTTTGTTTTGTAAATATTATTTGTATTTTACGCTGGGTCTTGCCTAGGGGAAACTATGCTATCGAACGAATACATCGATAGGTCGTGTGAAGAACGAAAGTGTGTAGGATCTTTGGTAGTGTTAACTCTGCCGCGTGGAGCGCGGGCAGCGAGGGGGAGTCTGGTTGGAATAGTGCGATTGAGCAGGTGTGTTGTGTGACGCTCCCACAAGTTGCCGGGCTTTCGGGGTTTGGCAGCATGTAATTGCGATCGACTGGCTATGGTAGTTTCTAGCACGGTGTCGCGGACGGGAAGCATTAGCTGGCACACATGAAGAGCGCGTTTCGCCTGGTGACCGTGTCGAGAAGAAGGCGCGCCAGCATCCAGCTTCTGCAACAGCGACGGCCGACAATGAGTGACTGTCGCCACCTCCTCGATCGACGACTTCAAACCTTCAATCAACCAACAAGGAAGACTATAAGCACGTAAAGTTTCAGAACTGTATGGCAGGCCTCAGCTTTTAAAATTGTTGCATCACAAAATTACAGCAACTTAGCATGAACCTTTGTTGCTCATTGTCCCAATTGCATTGCCAAGCAGGGTCCCTTCCTTTTCCGAAATGAACCCGAGTGTTGTTGAAATTCAAACGCCAGCATTAAAATAATATAATTCAATTTCACTGCTTTAATTTCAAAGTTCAGTTAAAGTATTCATAGCTGGCTACAATATTTAGATTACACGAGCACAAATTAAGAGTGCGAGTTTTGTTAGCATGTTTTAGCTTACCTGTGACTGCAGCTCAGCTTGGTACGTACTAAATTTTACTATTGTTAATTGTTCAGAATCATTTAATTCAAGTTCAAAGTTAAATCTCTTATTTCTAAATTGCGTAGAGTCAAGTGGCTTTTGAAATGATTGTTGAGGTAGTCCAAGACTAACCGTATTTTACTGAATTTCGATGTGCTTCAGAAAGAAAGATCACTATTAACATCAGTCACTAAATTAACTTTCGATTTTCCGGTTTTATTAATTCTTTTGCTAAATTAAGTCAGAATGTAGCGAAATTTATTACTTCTGACAAACTTTCAGTTTTTCACACTACACGTGTCAACCTTCAGTTGCCACGCTTCTAGTGCTAATTATATGTGTAATAACCTTTCTTTTTCAGTTACTATAGTAATTGTCCTTAGGACTGGCGACCGTAACTTCCCCAAATCTCAAATATCTAATTACCGCTAGTTAATTGTTAACGTAACGGCCGCACATTTACTTTCTTTATTAAATTTACCCCTTTTCAAAATTAATTTCCAACAGTTTCGTTTGCATTTTTCCTTTCATTTAGATGTAACCCTTTCCTCCCTCTTTACCGACAGATTAACTTCGGTGACGATTGCTTTCCCAAATTTCCATTAGGTACACGCGGTTTAATTTTTCACTGTCATTAAGGTCGATAAGTGAGGGGGAGGTTACAGTATCTTAGGAGTCCCTGGTTTGTCAGTTAGAGGTGGGACTCCGTCACCTCCAAAGGTCCGAGGCATTTTGCTCTGATTGTTGCCAGCATCATATTTAAAGTACCAGGGAAGCAGGTTGCTAGCCTTACTTGCCCCGAGTCCCATTGGGTTTTACCCCTAACGGCTGAGGGACTAACCTGTGGGTTTGGTAGTCTTTGCCGTATGAGCACAAAGGTGACTACGACTCAGAATATGTCCGAGATGCCCAGCCTTATTCCAAAGTAACTGGTATCCCGACTGTCGGGACCACTTACTTGGCCACTCATACGTTCCTCGTGGTTCATGAACTAGGACATGACTACAGGAACCCACACCATGAACCACGACAGGTCTGCTGATGAAAAGAAAAATTTTAACCGTTACGTTCAAGCTCGATTCACAGTAACGGAGAGATAGGCTTTCTCGCTACTTCAGAATAACCAGCTTAAATGTCCATGGGGTCGCCTGCGCTATTCGTCTGGCTCCTTGGTCATGTTGGCAATACAGGACTAAACAAGAACCTCTTTTAGCCGACACACATAAACCCGGTTTTCCTGTTTATCCACATTCATTTTTTGTTTCTTTTTGCTTTTTTAGCGCGAAAATGTCCAGCGTATAATTAGTACGCTGCTGTATACGTACAATGTTTAATTTGGTACCGGAGGTAGTAAAGAGACTGTCGTTCCAACATGTTCACGCTAGACAATAGTGACGTAGATGACTGGTTGCAGATGACACTGATAGACTATTTCCGTCTGTTGTACTAGAGACGACGACTGTGGTGGAGTAGCAGACTATAAAAGTGGCGTTTGAGAAGATGAAATGATGCCTAATGATGAAGTGACGACCAAAACTGGAAAAACTAATGGAGTACCTAGAACGTCAGCTGGAAACAATCCAGCCGACCTAATGCTACTGAAACGTCTTCCCGATCGTGCTGCTCTCAAACGCAGCGGAAGTTTCAAACCTAAGAGATTTGCACACTATTTTAGTAAATAAACAAGAGTAGATTACATTAAATAGGCCTACAAAGTTTAATTAGCAAAAAAGTGTTTATTGATAGTGCCAGAATAAAAGGTTTGTATGCTGTAGTACATGTTAGTTCTTGCATTTAGCAGAATATTTTGCGAACCATACGGATTTTCGATAATGCGGATTACATCCGGTCCCACCTAGTCCGGACAAACGACGTTCTTGTGTACTTTTCTCCAGCGCAGCAAATCCGATTTGTTAAACAAATTTCGGGATTACAGCTAGTTGTCGTTTAATAGATCCCACGTATTGCAACTGGGCATCTGCCAGTTATCTTCTGGTGAGCCATCGAAAAATGACGCAGACTTGCTATGTTCGCAATACATAGCCCGTGGGGAGTATTCCACGCTCTCTGTCGTCTTCGAGGTGGCCTGGTGGAGATGCACTGTCCAACTGGTAGCCGCTGTCACGGTTCATCAGATTTTCCACCAGGCTATTCTGTTTATCGTAAGCTCACTAATACTGATTTGTATATGCAAGCGGCAAGCGTCAACTTGTCATCACCTGTCGCAAACTACGAGCAAACTTAAAACACTCGTACACAGTGCTCGTGCTGTCTCGCATTAGATAGTTTTCCTAAAGCGCTCGCCCACCTAACGACAGAGTTCAGAAAAAATCGATACTCCTCCCAGCAGGTTACTAGGACACTGTCAGTTAGAACCGAGATTCAGGAAGCGGATGAAGAGGAGAACACGCCGGCAAAATATTTAACTTTTCTTTCTTTTCTCTGCAACAGTTTGTTTAAAATAACAAGGTTCGTCCGTAAATTTCAGGTGAAAGTGATTTTCTCTCCGCCATATAAGGTGGCAGATGTTTTGGGATCAATGAAGGACGACTTGTTATCGGGGAGGGCAGGAATTTGCAAAATACCTTGTCAGTGTGGTATGGTTTACACAGGACAGACCACACGTACTGTGAAAGATCGCTGCATGAACATCAAGGTTGCACTAGAATTTTGCAACGAAGCAAGTCCGCTATTTCCAAACACTGAATTCCCACTGGACTTTCAGTGGAGTACTATAAAACTATGATTCTGACCAGGACAGCTGAATTCCGCGTTTCCGCCAGCAATGGCCCTGCCACCAGGAAGTGTGGTCCGTGTGTAAAATTGATTTTGACGCAGGCTCGGGATATTCGCTGCACACTATATGTTGCGGAATGTAGCAGGTCTTCGTTCACCTCAGTATTTAGGAATCCATCCTCTCCCAACGCATCCACCACCATCTAAACCAACACCACCCATTTCCTGTTACCCAGTGGGACTTATGACCTTCCTTTTCTGCTCATTATCAAGTCCTCAACTCCTAAACTTGACCCATCTCCAATCAGAACAGCTCAACAACCGTATAATCTACCATCTTTGTCTCCGTTGACGTAGAAAAATCATGCAACCCTCTGTGGCACTCCAGTTTCCTTTTTAAACTGCAGACTTGCGCACTTACAATCAGCAATGAGCGTCTTATTGGATCCTTCCTCTCCAACTCCATTTGTTAACAACACCAATTCCCGAATCTTCCATGCCAATGCAGGAGTGCCCCAAGGATCCGTTCTCTCCCCTCCCTTTTACCCCTTATACACTACCAGTATGCCTAAACCACCTCCTGCCGTCTACCTCCTTAAGTATGCTGATGACCCCGCTTTCGTCACCCTCTTTCCTTTGTTCCAGAAATACCAACGAACCCTCCAAATCCATCTCAATCAGTTTACCTCCTAGTGTATCCAACGGTCCCTTAAAATTAACCCCTTCAAAGCCCAGGCAATAAATATAGGAGGCTGCATCCACGACTTCCGTCTCCGCGACTTCTACCGCACCAGTTACGGCCGTCCTAACCAGCTAATTAACATACTAAAATACCTTGGACTAATCTTCGACAGGCAACTAACATGGAAACGTCGCCTACTAACCATCCAACAGGAAGCTCAGCATTGACTGGAACTACTAACTGGCCGAACATGGAGACTACACTCCTCCACTGTCCTTTACACAGACAAATCCCTGGTCCGCCCCATCCTGTGCTATCCATCCTTTGCTATCCACATGTTCTACAAGTTAGTCTAGATTCTCGAATGCCATGCTTGCCGCCTTGCTTTCCTCATTCGCTTCCCTTCCTCCACAATGATCCTTTCCGAAGTCATCAAATTCTAAACACTACTCACTCACACTAAGCAGTTGAACACCTTCGAATAACCTACACCATCCGCGAACTCGATTGCAACAATCGTACTGTGTCCACTTTCCTTTCCGTGTAGCTACACATCCCACCAATCCTGCACCTGCACACATTCCACGTCCTCTGCAAAAGAAATTTCAGCTGTCTCCCTTTCCCATACCATGAACTCCGCCCCGGCATACACCCATCCTACCAACTCTGAATCCACCCCACAGTATACACCTCCGCCCCCTCCCCCAAAGGAGCCCCTCCTCTTCATCTCGCCATATCACGCCTCCTTCTTTTTCCCTTCTCTGTCACTCTCCACACTGCTTCTCCTTTCAGATCTGTAGAGCCCAATACCACTTATCCATCTCTCCTCACCCCTGTCTCATCACCACCTCACACGAGTCCTCAGTTCTCATCAGCACTACCCTCCTATCTCCTTCCATACCCACCTTTCTTTTCATCAACAATCTCCCATCCCAGGACAGGTGCTTTTCCAGTTCTAGTGAAAGTGTACAGTGCTCCGTTTTTAATTATCAGTGTCTCTTATGTCGTGTTCAGACAGTCTTTTTTAACTGTGCTATCTGTTAACATTTAAACTGTTCGTGAAGACAGCATTACTTCTTATATTCTCCTATTAACTTCATATTTAAATTAATTGTAAATTCATGGCAAATATGTCTCTTTGTTTTGTGTTTAGCTTGTAATTTAGAACATAATTCCTACTGGCTGAAGAACGGTTTGAGTTACCCGCTGCCAGTCCCCAGTCCCCTTACCCCTCCCCCCCCCCCCCCCCCCGCCCCCACGGCCCACATGTGGCGAAACTGGATGAAGTAATAATACAAGGAGAAAAGTCTTCGGCTGGACCAGGTTTAAGAGAAGGTCTGGGGTGGGAACTTACGGAAGATGCGAGATCAAACAACGATCCCAGACAATAAGATTAAACTCATAGCAGCTTTCTCTCCAAAAGAAAAGTGCGGGTCCAGACTGAAGGCATCAGATCGGAGATCAAACTCGTAGAGACCGGAATTCCTCGAGGCCCAATCTCGCCACCTCTCTTGTTTACAATCAATGTCAACGACATGCTGACTATTGCAAACTTTCAACTGGCACAGTTCACTGATAACACTGCGTACTTTACGAGTGGACTCCAACATACCGCCAACATTAGAAGACCACAGTCACAGGCTAACCTCACCACACATGGGTGCAAACAGAACAAGGTTAAAATTAACCCGGCCAAAACGTCGCAATATAATTTTGCAAAAAATGATCACAGCTAGACAGAAACATTGCTATCCAAGGGCAAGAGGTACCATGGAGCCCAACTGTCAAATATTTTGAGGTCACTCTGCATCATATGCTTTTCTTTTCATAGACACGTGCAACTTTTCTTTTATTTCCATCATTGCTTCCTCGATGTACAGATTGAAGAGTAGGGGCGAAAGGCTACAGCCTTGTCTTACACTCTTCTTAACACGACCACTTCGTTCTTGATCGTCCACTCTTATTATTCCCTCTTGCTTGTTGTACATATTGTATATGAACCGTCTCTCCCTATAGCTTACCTCTACTTTTTTCAGAATCTCGAACAGCTTGCACCATTTTATACTGTCGAACGCTTTTTCCAGGTCGACAAATCCTATGAAAGTCTCTTGATTTTTCTTTAGCCTTGCTTCCATTATTAGCCGTAACGTCAGAATTGCCTCTCTCGTCCCTTTACTTTTCCTAAAGCCAAACTGATCGTCACCTAGCGCATTCTCAATTTTCTTTTCCACTCTTCTGTATATTATTCTTGTAAGCAGCTTCGATGCATGAGCTGTTAAGCTGATTGTGCGATAATTCTCGCACTTGTCAGCTCTTGCCGTCTTCGGAATTGTGTGGATGATGCTTTTCCGAAAGTCAGATGGTATGTCGCCAGACTCATATACTCTACACACCAACGTGAATAGTCGTTTTGTTGCCACTTCCCCCAATGATTTTAGAAATTCTGATGGAATGTTATCTATCCCTTCTGCCTTATTTGACCGTAAGTCCTCCAAAGCTCTTTTAAATTCCGATTCTAATACTGGATCCCCTATCTCTTCTAAATCGACTCCTGTTTCTTCTTCTATCACATCAGACAAATCTTCACCCTCATAGAGGCTTTCAATGTATTCTTTCCACCTATCTCCTCTCTCCTCTGCATTTAACAGTGGAATTCCCGTTGCACTCTTAATGTTACCACCGTTGCTTTTTTTAATGTCACCAAAGGTTGTTTTGACTTTCCTGTATGCTGAGTCTGTCCTTCCGACAATCATATCTTTTTCGATGTCTTCATATTTTTCCTGCAGCCGTTTCGTCTTAGCTTCCCTGCACTTCCTATTTATTTCATTCCTCAGCAACTTGTATTTCTGTATTCCTGATTTTCCCGGAACATGTTTCTACTTCCTCCTTTCATCAATCAACTGAAGTATTTCTTCTGTTACCCATGGTTTGTTCACAGCTACCTTCTTTGTACCTATGTTTTCCTTCCCAACTTCTATGATGGCCCTTTTTAGAGATGCCCATTCCTTTTCAACTGTACTGCCTGCTGCGCTATTCCTTATTGCTGTATCTATAGCGTTAGAGAACTTCAAACGTATCTCGTCATTACTTAGTACTTCCGTATCCCACTTCTTTGCGTATTGATTCTTCCTGACTAATGTCTTGAACTTCAGCCTACTCTTCATCACTACTATATTGTGATCTGAGTCTATATCTGCTCCTGGGTACGCCTTACAATCCAGTATCTGATTTCGGAATCTCTGTCTGACCATGATGTAATCTAATTGAAATCTTCCCGTATCTCCCGGCCTTTTCCAAGTGTACCTCCTCCTCTTGTGATTCTCCAACAGGGTATTCGCTATTACTAGCTGAAACTTGTTACAGAACTCAATTAGTCTTTCTCCTCTTTCATTCCTTATCCCAAGCCCATATTCTCCTGTAACCTTTTCTTCTACTCCTTCCCCTACAAGTGCATTCCAGTCGCCCATGACTATTAGATTTTCGTCCCCCTTTACATACTGCATTACCCTTTCAATATCCTCATACACTTTCTCTATCTGTTCATCTTCAGCTTGCGACGTCGGTATGTATACCTGAACTATCGTTGTCGGTGTTGGTCTGCTGTCGATTCTGATTAGAACAACCCAGTCACTGAACTGTTCCAGTAACACACCCTCTGCCCTACCTTCCTATTCATAACGAATCCTACACCTCTTATACCATTTTCTGCTGCTGTTGATATTACCCGATACTCATCTGACCAGAAATCCTTGTCTTCCTTTCACTTCACTTCACTGACCCCTACTATATCTAGATTGAGCCTTTGCATTTCCCTTTTCAGATTTTCTAGTTTCCCTACCACGTTCAAGCTTCTGACATTCCACGCCCCGACTCGTAGAACTTTATCCTTTAGTTGATTATTCAATCTTTTTCTCATGGTAACCTCCCCCTTGGCAGTCCCCTCCCGGAGATCCGAACGGGGGACTATTCCGGAATCTTTTGCCGATGGAGAGATCATCATGATACCTCTTCAATTACAGGCCACATGTCCTGTGGATACACGTTACGTGTCTTTAATGCAGTGGTTTCCATTGCCTTCTGCATCCTCATGTCGTTGATCATTGCTGATTCTTCCGCCTTTAGGGGCAATTTCCCACCCCTAGGACAAGAGAGTGCCCTGAACCTCTATCCGCTCCTCCGCCCTCTTTGACAAGGCAGTTGGCAGAATGAGGCTGACTTCTTATGCCGGAAGTCTTCGGCCGCCAATGCTGATTATTTATCAAAATTTCGGCAGTGGCGGGGATCGAACTCGGGACCGAAGACGTTTTGATTATGAATCAAAGACGCTACCCCTAGACGGTCTATAAACGATGCAGTAAAAACCTTTAACACAGCAGGTGTATACGAGATATAGTGTGAGTGCGGCGCAGCTTCTACCAGAGAAGCCGGAAGGCTTGTAAGCAAACGCATAGAGGATCAAGAGTGAACGAATGATACATTCGATTGGGGCAGTACAACAAATCGGCACTAGTGGAACACAATCGCGATTATGGGCAGGCCTTTCACTTTCAAGAAGCACGAATAGTTACAGGAATCGGCTTCCTGGTTGACAGCAATCCTGCTATTGACGGGGTGGAGTGTAACCTCCACACTATATATTTCTGTAGGAAATTTAGCCCAAATTTACCTCCCACTCTATAAAAAAATCTGTGTATTACCAAAACTATAAACCCACAAACTGTTATCCAGCTTACACTCGTATGATAACCATTGACTAAACAGAACCTATTTTAAACTGAACTGTAACTGGTCTGAATACAACCTGTCTTTATATTAAATGCGCACCTGAAGTAAAACAATTAGCAGGCCCTAATCACAATTTCCACTTACCTCGCGTCTTGACAACATCGTTGTAGATTTCTCGAAAGCAAAACAGCAACCAGCATGCACGTAGCGGCTAAGCTAGAGTTCCGTTTTTAAATAAAATTTCGAAACAATATTCAAACTGTTGCATACCATATGGTGCACGTTGTAATGCGTACTGATAAACCTTCTTTAAACAGTGAGATGGGTATAGTAACTATTCCTATGACTTTAGAATGAAGTATGTATTAAAAAAGACACTGTAAAGTTCCAAGTGATCGTGATTCGTCTGTACGATACTAAACCGAGTGAACAATGATCTGGAAAGTGTACAATGATTACAGGGAATTTCAGTAAAAACCAAATAGCTTAATCAGTTGATATCTTAATGCATGACTCAGGGAAATGGGATGGTCTTTCTCTCAGCTCTGAGCAAGCTAACTAGCTGACAATAATTATTATAAAAAATTAGCTGCAGTGCTGCCGTATTACCTCAAATTTCTTCTCTTCAAAAATAATAACATTATTCAAAATTTATATTCTTTTCTACACGTCATATTCAATCTTGCTGACCTTTACAAGGAATCTTTTTTCACCTAACAGATACAATCACAGGTCAACACAGAAATGCTAAATACCTCCATCACCTACCACATTTCAACTAACAAGGGAACCTCCCCATCGCACCCCCCTCAGATTTAGTTATAAGTTGGCACAGTGGATAGGCCTTGAAAAACTGAACACAGATCAATTGAGAAAACAGGAAGAAGTTGTGTGGAACTGTGAAAAAATAAGCAAAATAAACAAACTGAGTAGTTCATGGGAAGATAGGCAACATCAAGGACAATGGGCCCACAGGAGCGCCGTGGTCTCGTCGTAACGTGAGCAGCTGCGGAACGAAAGGTCCTTGGTTCAAATCTTCCATCGAGTGAAAACTTTAATTTTTTATTTTCAGTTTATGTGACAAACTCTTATGTTTTCATCACTTTTTTGGGAGTGATTATCACATCCACAAGAAAACCTAAATCGGGCAGGGTAGAAGAATCTTTTTACCCATTCGCCAAGTGTACAAGTTAGGTGGGTCGACAACATATTCCCGTCATGTGACGCACATGCCGTCACCAGTGTCGTATAAAATATATCAGATGTGTTTTCCTGTGGAGGAATCGGTTGACCTATGACCTTGCGATCAAATGTTTTCGGTTCCGATTGGAGAGGCACGTCCTTTCGTCTACTAATCGCACGGTTTTGCTATGCGGTCGCAAAACACAGACACTAAACTTATTACAGTGAACAGAGACGTCAATGAACGAACGGACAGATAATAACTATGCAAAAATAAAGAAAGTAAAATTTTCACTCGTGGGAAAACTTGAACCAAGGACCTCTCTTTCCGCAGCTGCTCACGCTACCACGGGATCACGGCACTCCTGAGCTCACGTTCTCCTTGATGTTGCCTATGTGGCCCATGGACTACTCAGTTTGTATATTTTGCTCATTTTTTCACAGTTCCACACAACTTCTTCCTGTTTTCTCAATTGATCTATGTTCAGTTTATCAAGGCCTATCCACTGTGCCAAGTTATAACTAAATCTGAGGGGGGTGCGATAGGGAGGTTCCCTTGTAAGAACGTATCAGACTGTGCAAAGCCAAAGACTGTGCCATAACAAGACCAAAGATAGCTTAACAGTAACAACATAACTTGTTCTCTATCTGACGATTACATCGATAACTTACAAAATCAAAATGACATGCCCACCTTACAAGTGGTCCCACTGGCTGCAGAAACAGCACACAAACAGCAGCTGGCTTCCTTGCTTCGCAACTGACAGCAGGAAAACACTGCCGCTGCACGCGTGTTGCCGGTTCGTAGCAGGCTGCCAGCTGCCTCCAAGCTACGCAGGGCGGTCAGAAGCAGTCTGGAGAGGCCGTAAGAGTTTAGCACGGTAGGTTGCGCTCAAAAATGCCTGTTAAAAAATTCGATACATTGGCCACTTTCCGAGATAATTAACAATGAATTTAGCTCATCAGGCGTCGTCCGTGCAAATTCAAGCGGCCTCCCATATCCTATGCCAAATTTTTATATCGCTCTCTTGTTTGGTTTCAGGAAACCAAACGAAGAACCCGTTTGGAGAGACAGTCTCTGGAGGACAGTTTGCTTGAATTTGCGCGCGCAACTTCCTGATTGGCCTACTTCAGTGCAAATTAACTCGGAATCGGCGAAACATGTCGAATTATTTTCCTAATAATTATTACTCAGCACATCATACAACGTGGCCCCCATGCAAGCCTTTCAGACTGTTTCTGTCCACCCTGTATAATCCACGGATAGATAGTCTGTCACATGCCCCCATCATCTCTCATAACCTGGACCACTGGTATTTTCTGGTCATAAAATCTAAGAAACGTTATGTCGGTGGTGTGAGGACACCGTTAGAAATGCGGTATAGTGAAGCACCCGCTCTCTAATTTCCTGAGCAAGACCGCTGCAGAAAGGCCGAAACGTCAGTTCTTTTGGTATTTTTAGCATTTGAAAGGAGGATTTAATGAGACTGACCTTAGCAGCGGAGGCTTACGTATTTGTAACAAAATGATTGCTTTAAAGAGCCATGCAAACCGAAGTATTCCACAGCCTAAACTGACAGTTTACTTACACTATTGTACAAAACTTACCATCTCATTATTTTTTTCTATTTAAAAAAAGCATTGATTTCTGGACCAAACATTTTGTTCCTTGCTCTTATGTAAGATATTAAGGCTATAATAAAGGAACTAGGTTGTTCTGAATGGGCGTATTTCACGTAAAACCTCTCATGTAAAACGCACCTTCTTTTATTTATTTATTTATTATTATTATTATTTATACGACACCTGGTATTCAGTAAATGCTGCCCACGACGTATATTCCGTCCTTCTGGATTTCTGAAAGCATTCGACACATACAATTTTTCCTTTTTTGCGTGTGGGGGAGGGGAAGGGTCATTGTTCTGAATGGTTTGATGCAGCCCGCCACGAACTTCTCTCTTGTGCCACCCTTATCATCTCAGAGTAGCAGTCGCTACCTGCGCCCTTAGTTATTTGCTAGATGTATTCCAATCCTGTTTTCCTCTACAGTTTTTACCTTCTACAACGCACTCTAATACCACAGAAGTTATTTTCTGTTGACATAACGGATGTCCTAAATCCTGTCACTCCTTGTTTTTAGTGTTTTCCATATATTACTTTCATCGAAGATTCTACGGAGAACCTTCTCATTCCTTACCTTTCCAGCCCACCTAATTTTACACATTCTTCATCGCAGCCACATCTCAAATGCTTCGATTCTCTTCTGTTCCGGTTTTCCCACGGTCCATGTTTCACTACTTTGCAATGCTGTGCTCCAAACACACATTCTCAGAAATTTCTTACTCATATTAAGGCCTATGTTTGACAAAAATAGACTATTCTTGGCAATGAATGCCCTTTTTCCAGTGCTAGTCTGTTTTTTATGTCCTCCTTGCTGTCACCCGCCGGCCGTGGTGGCCGTGCGGTTCTAGGCGCTGCAGTCCGGAACCGCGGGACTGCTACGGTCGCAGGTTCGAATCCTGCCTCGGGCATGGATGTGTGTGATGTACTTGGGTTAGTTAGGTTTAAGTAGTTCTAAGTTCTAGGGGACTGATGACCTAAGTTGTTAAGTCCCATAGTGCTCAGAGCCATTTGAACCATTTGGTCTCACCCTCGCGGGTTATTTTGCTGCATAGGTATCAAAATTCCTTAACTTCGCCCACTTCTTCTAATTCTGATGTTAAGTTTCTCGCTGTTCTCACCAAATCAAGAGTACTGCTCCAGCGTTAGGAGTCCTTATCCAGTAGACATGGCAGCAGACAACGGAGGACGTCGGTGACGCATTGCTAGGAACGTAACAGGTCATTATAGCCGCACGAAGGAGTAGTAGACTTTCTATGGGAAAAAGACGACATAATTGTAGCACCATGTGCAAAGCTGACGCTGTTGTACGCAAGAAATACGAATAGAAATGCATGTGTCATAGATGGGACGTGGTCAGAAAAGATCGAAAAAGCTAGAAAGGCATAATCTTGATTTTATTATTAACCGCCACTTCCACAGATTTTTCAATATGACAATGGGAGACGCCGACGAGGTGATCAACAGTTGCTCGCAGAAGTTCCGGTGGGATCTGAGCAACGTGTTCTGTCTACGGCCCTTCGGATTAGGTAGAGACAGACATGCCCCACGCAAACGCTTTCTTTTAGATATTCCAAGAGCTAAAAGTCACTTGGATTCAGATTTATATTGCAGGCTATGCATCTGGTGATATTGCAGGCTATGCATCTGGAAAACCCCAGGAGATAACACGTTCGTGAAAGCTTTGCATTAAGCAGGTATTTTACTGGGCGAGCGACATGAGATGAAAAGCGTTTTGCACACAGTTGCGCTCCTCCAACGCAAGAATCATAAACTGTCCCAGGTGGTCTTGATAACGTGCAGGCGTCACGGTACACCTAACAGGCCCATTGGGTATATTCTCTTCCAACAAGAACGGACCGAGAATAAAGGTGCTTGTGAATGTGCATCACACAATTACGTACGGTACGTACAGTGACTCTTCGTGCACAATACGCTGTTTAACAGTACTGACAATTCGGCAGTTCTGTGTATTCACTGCGCCTTGTATTGTAAAATGTGCCTCGTCACTCCATACAGTGTTTCCTAGCCACTTTTCATCAACTTCGATCAGTGTTAGAACCCGCGACGGCCGCTGTGACCGAGCGATTCTGGGCGCTTCGGTCCGGAACCGCGCTGCTGCTACGGTGGCAGGTTCGAATCCTGCCTCGGGCATGGATGTGTGTGATGTCCATAGGTTAGTTAAGTTTAAGAAGTTCTGAGTCTATGGGACTGATGACCTCGGATAGTAAGTCCCATAGGGCTTAGGGCCATTTTAACCATTTTGAACCAGAACCCGAAGAGCAAACAGAATGTTCTGCGGATAGCGAGCTGTTAGTTGCTACACCGTTCAATACAGAATAATAGTCCGCAAAACTTTCCTTATTGTTGACCATGGGATGGACAATTCTTGTAATACTGCATGAGTACTAGACTACCGCCGGCCGAAGTGGCCGTGCGGTTAAAGGCGCTGCAGTCTGGAACCGCAAGACCGCTACGGTCGCAGGTTCGAATCCTGCCTCGGGCATGGATGTTTGTGATGTCCTTAGGTTAGTTAGGTTTAACTAGTTCTAAGTTCTAGGGGACTAATGACCTCAGCAGTTGAGTCCCATAGTGCTCAGAGCCATTTGAACCATTTTTGAACTAGACTACCCGCGGCATATGCTGAGGGTCAGTTACTCCAACAGCAACGTCGTCAATACCTTCCATCGGAATAGTATACCTTCCTCTCCCACACCAAGATCCCCCATGTTTACGAATTTCATTATCATCTTCATTTATTTATTTATTTATTTATTTATTTATTGTTCCGTGGGACCACATTTAGGAGAAGTCACCATGGTCATGGAACGAGTCAATACATGAAATTATACCACGATTGTAGAAACAGAATGAAATGAAATATAAGAAACATATTCAGGCGACAAGTCGTTAGTTTAAATAAAGAAAATCAATAATGTAACACTGGAATTTGCTTAATTTTTTAGCTCTTCCAGGAGCTCCTCGACAGAATAGAAGGAGTGAGCCATGAGGAAACTCTTCAGTTTAGACTTAAAAGTATTTGGGCTACTGCTAAGGTTTTTGAGCTCTTGTGGTAGCTTATTGAAAATGGATGCAGCAGAATACTGCACTCCTTTATGCACAAGAGTCAAGGAAGTGCATTCCACATGCAGATTGGATTTCTGCCTAGTATTAACTGAGTGAAAGCTGCTAACTCTTGGGAATAAGCTAATATTGCTAACAACAAACGACATTAAAGAAAATACATACTGTGAGGGCAATGTCAAAATTCCCAGGCTATTGAATAGGGGTCGACAAGAGGTTTTCGAACTTACACCATACATAGCTCGAACAGCCCGTTTTTGAGCCAAAAATACCCTTTTTGAATCAGAAGAATTACCCCAAAAAATAATACCATATGACATAAGCGTATGAAAATATGCGAAGTATACTACTTTTCGTGTTGAAATGTCACTTATTTCAGATACTGTTCTAATGGTAAATAAAGCGGCATTTAGTTTCTGAACAAGATCCTGAACATGGGCTTTCCACAACAACTTACTATCTATCCATACGCCTAGAAACTTGAACTGTTCCGTCTCGCTTATAACATGCCCATTCTGTCTGATTAAAATGTCAGTTCTTGTTGAATTGTGAGTTAGAAACTGTAAAAACTGAGTCTTACTGTGATTTAGCATCAAATTATTTTCCACAAGCCACGAACTTATATCATGAACTACATTATTTGATAATGTTTCAATATTACACACAAGATCCTTCACTACCAAGGTGGTGTCATCAGCAAACAGAAATATTTTTGAATCACCTGTAATACTAGAAGGCATATCATTATATAAATAAGAAACAGCAGTGGCCCCAGCACCGACCCTTGGGGAACGCCCCTTTTAACAGTGCCCCATTGGGACTGAACATCATTACCACTCTCAATATTGCGGAGGATTACCTTCTGCTTTCTGTTCTTAAAGTAGGAGGCGAACCAATTGTAAGCTACTCCCCTTACTCCATAATGTTCCAACTTCTGCAGTAATATTTTGTGGTCAACACAGTCAAAAGCCTTCGTTAAATCAAAGAAAACACCTAACGTTCGCAACCTTTTATTTAATCCGTCCAAAACCTCACAGAGAAAAGAGACTATAGCATTTTCAGTTGTTAAGCCATTTCTAAAACCAAACTGTACATTTGACAGCAAATTATGTGAATTTAAATGCTGCGGTAACCTTGTATATACAACCTTCTCGATAACTTTGGCAAACACCGATGGCATAGAAATAGGTCTATAATTGTCAACATTATCCCTGTCTCCCTTTTTATAAAGTGGCTTCACTACCGAGTACTTTAATCGGTCAGGAAACCGACCACTCCTAAAGGAAAAGTTACAGATATGGCTAAGTACTGAGCTAACATACGTGGAACAATACTTCAGTATTCTGCTAGATACCCCGTCATATCCATGAGAGTTCTTGGTCTTTAGTGATTTAATTATTAACTCAATCTCCCTCTTGTCAGTATCATGGAGGAGCATTTCAGGTAACAGTCTCGGAACACTTTTTTCTAAGAGTGCTATATGATTCCCTGTTGGGACTAGGTTTCTATTTAGTTCACCTGCTATATTCAGAAAGTGATTATTAAGTACTGTACATATATGCGACTTATCAGTAACACGGACATCCCCACTACGCACTGATTCTATATTCTCGACCTGTCTCTGCAGACCAGCCACTTCCTTTACGACTGACCATATGGTTTTAATTTTATCCTGAGACTTAGCTATTCTATCTGCATACCACATACTTTTTACCTTCCTAATAACTTTTTTAAGCACCTTACAATACTGTTTGTAATGGGCTGCTGCATTTAGATTGTGACTGTTTCTAACGTTTTGATATAATTGCCACTTTGTTCTACAAGATATTCTTATCCCTTTAGTCAGCCACCCAGGCTGCCTGTTTGTGCCAGTACCCTGTTTTGAACGTTCTAACGGAAAGCAACTTTCAAAGAGCACGAGAAAAGTCTTGAGGAAAGCATTATATTTATCGTCTACTGTATCAGCACTATAAACATCTTGCCACTCTTGTTCCTTTATAAGGTTTACAAAAGTCTGTACAGCAACTGGATCAGCTTTCCTAAAAAGTTGGTAACTATATTTAACATGTGTTGCAGCACAAAAATCTTTTAGGCTTAAAATTTGTGCATCATGATCTGAAAGGCCATTCACCTTTTTGCTAACAGAATGCCCTTCTAATAATGACGAATGAACAAAAATATTGTCTATGGTTGTTCTACTGTTCCCTTGCACTCTCGTTGGAAAGAATACGGTTTGCATAAGATTATATGAATTAAGGAGGTCTACCAGCATCCTTTTCCTTGCACAATCACTTATACAATTAATATTGAAGTCACCACATATAACTAACTTTTTGTATTTCCTATAAAGTGAACCAAGAACCTCCTCTAGCTTTAGCAAAAATGTTGTGAAATCGGAGTCTGGGGATCTATAAATAACAACAGTAAGAAGTTTAGCTCCACTAAATTTAATCACCACTGCACAACATTCAAACACCTTTTCAGTGCAGTACTTTGAAACATCAATTGACTCAAATGGGATACCGTTTTTCACATACATGGCTACTCCCCCATACCGCAAAGAGCTCCTAGAAACCATTTAATGACATAGGGCCTCTCCTCACACCTTTCAGTCGGCGATACTCTCTCAGCGTAGCGCTGTAGTTGCTGTCGTTCACATAAAACAGTTTCACTAATAACGCACTGTCTCTCCACACTGTTGATTCACGTGATAGCTTGTCAGATTACAGCGTGGATGTCATACAGACAGTATAAAGCGCCAGATTTGCATCTAGTGACCAAAATTGGAACTAATTTTCTCCAGCGTAAATGGGTGCCCCATTAACGCATCAGCATAACGACCAAGTTTCGCTGCCATTCGATAATTACAAGAGACACAGGACGTACGAGAATAGCTGCACTTTAGTTATAATCACCCTGTAGATACAGGTGTAAGGCGAATAATAGTTCAGTATGAAGTGTAATTTCAGTTTCTCTTTCCATATTCAAGAGAGTGCGACACTTGTGTACTTTTGGATTTGACCCTCTTACGTTCTCGTTTGTGCAGACAGTTTTCCTTCCAGCCACTTTCTTTATTGCCCTGATCATTCAGCAGTATTAACGATCTTTGAGCCATATAACTATATTCCCACGCACCTGCTGTTTATTATTGACTCACTATAGCCCACCATAACAAATATCAGCAACTACGTCCTAACCACACGTGTTTTCCTTGAGGTCTGGAAATAAGCCAATACCTAAAAAGGACGTGGCCACAGCATCCTCTGGTTACCGATCCATTTGCATTCTTCTTGCACTAAGTCTTAGAACATGTACGCCACAACCACCTAACCAGCTGCTTCAATACAAATGAGTATAACCAGTATACCTGAATCTTGCTATGGATAGACAAGAGGGAGCTACCATGTGCTTCTCAGACTTTCTCGAAGTCTTGGACACGACAAAGCTCAACAATTTTACTTGCTAAACTTAATAGCCTAAACATCTCTCCAACAGCAATGCAATGGCATCGCTCTTACCTTGACGTCTCTCCAGCAATGCGTCTTATCTGGCACCACAAAGTCACAGTGGTGACAGATAGTATAAGGGGTCTCTCAGGGCTCGGTATTATGTACCATACTCTTTTCGTTGGACGTCAATGATGCTTCATCACTTTTGTCCTACTGTAAATACAACATGATGATGACCTCCAGTTGTGTCTAGTGGAAAACCAATAAAGATGAAGGGAGCTATCGAGGATTTCTGTACTGACCTAAGCGCACAGTCAAAATGATCAAACAATATACGGTTAAATATCAATCCAATCAAAACTCAGGTGGTGCTGGTGGGTCAAACTAGAAACATTAGCTGAAATATTGCAAATTCCTACCCTCTTTACTCTTAAAAGGTACCAATATCAACTTCTCTCCCTCAAGAAAGTGTCTAGAAGTACTAATAGATGAAAAGCTAAATTGGGCTGAGCAGACAGCTGCGACTTGCAAGAAGGCATCAGAATCTGTATCTGTCCACGTCCTACGGAAACATAAAAAGGTCTTCCCTTTCGACCGCAAAAAGAAACTAGAACCAACTTCCAATTGTTGGTAACACTGATATTATCCTGTAAGGTCTTTCTCAGGAATTATCACAGCGCCTGGGACTGGTGATGAATGCCTGTGTTCGGTGTATCCGTGACGTTTGGCTCTTTGATCATATTTCATCATCATATGCACAGCTATCCCAGCTACGTGCGGACAAGAGCGGACACCCATACACTTTGTCTCCGTCTCTCATATATCTCCTCGAACTTAACGCTCTCTTCTGAACAACTTACCAGAAATACTGAGCCTCTTTGCCGAAGTCCTTTCCAATAGCAGGAACCAGACTCTGAAATGACCTCCAGTATTATACTAGAAAACCTAATAAGATCTCCAGCTTCAAAAGACAGTTAATGACATATCTACTAAAGCAACAATGCTATCTACCTTTGAAACTTCCGGGCATATTATAACCGTGTGTTTGAACTTGACTTGAAACTGGTGCCTTTGCCCTTCGCAGACTAGATACCACGTTCGAGTTCCGAGATGCAGTTTTAATCTGTCAGGAAGTTTCAGATCAGCGCACAATCAGGTTCAGAGTGAAAAATCATTCTGAAAATGTCTAGCTTTGCTCCAGTAAGCACTTGTTAATCCATTACATTCTTCTTCCCAACCAGATCTTGCTATTATTATTGCGGTAGCAGCAGAAGCTGTAATAGCAGTAGAAGTACTTCTAACATTAAGTCTAACATTAACTTCATTAGTTCTTAGTCAGTACTATTTATTAATTCCATCTACGTACATTCTAATCATTTTTAAGACATCCATTCTATTTTATTATTATCTGTCACATCATAATTATTGTTTTTTCTTAGGTAACTAAAAGTAAAAAGAGGTGCTGCATGTTTGATACATTGGTCCGATGTAAGAGAGACCTGAAGGGCCTAATCCCATGGCGTTAAATAAATAAGTAAACAAATAAAATAAATGAACATATCTTAATCAGAATCATTGGTGTAAGACTGTACCTGAGGAGCATGAAAGTGACAGTCTTCCTCATAGCGTTTCACAGTTCGCCGTTTCAGTGATGTTGGTCTGTCCGTACACTGCCCATTAATTAACACACTTGCTGACGAGTTCTGTCCATCCTGTCATGCAGCTGTGAGCTATGTGGTGTCAGTAGAGTGGACAAATTCTTCCCCTTATTCGTCTACGTTTACCTCTTATAAGACCCACGACACAGGGTCGTTTATGAGATTTTTTATATTAAGCTTTCTCTTCTTCCAATTCGGGGCCGAACGATGGAAAAATGATTGCTCGTGTTCCTCTCTAGGAAGCGTTATTAATCAAATTTGTCCATACTGTCTCTAAGAGCAGTATATAGAGGACTAGAGTTTCACAGCAGTCCTCACAGCAGTCCTCATTCTTTATATCTTACAAATAGTCGACATCAAAGCTTTCTGGGTATGGTACCGCGTCATAATGTATAAAACTGGTGCTGCTAGAGAAAAAACAACGTCTCGGCCACGGATGCAGCGGCCTTCTTCTGGGTTGGTTAGACCCAGAAGAAGGCCGCTGCAACCGTGGCCGAAACGTTGTTTTTTCTCCAGTAGCAACAGTTTTATACACTATGACGCGGTAGCATACCAAGAAAATTTTCATATCGACTAACTCTGGCCGCAGTAGCCTACGCAATTATATCTTATAAATAGGTTTATGCATCATATGAGACGTCTATCTGTTACTTCTGTAACGTTTTAAAACGAGTCAAGCGACCTATACCTATCAGTGTTTCTTTGTAAGCAGTTGACGTACTCTAGTTGTCCCACCATACACACTTCCCGTACATTAGAGCTTTATTCGACTCAAGGTCACATGAGATTATATATAAAAATTATCTTTCCGTAGACAAATTCCAGTTTCTCAGTGGCCTACTGTTTGACCAAACACTGTCAGTGAAAATTTAACTTACATGAGCATCTCATTTAGCTTCCCCACACATCGATACACTAAGCCATTTGCACATCACCACTCACAGAGTGCGAACTGCATCTTTACGTTTACCTAGATACCATTTTCGGAAACAGTTGCGTTGCGCCAAGCGAGATGACACAATGGTTAAAACGTTTGATTCACAATCGGGAGGAAGAACTAAGGAAAGAAGTTTTCAGCTCAATCTCCCATTGACGATGAGATCTGACGGGGTATGGGTGAGGAATTAGTACGTGTTCGCTTCAAAGGGACCAACCTAGAACTTGATGGCCACAGGGGCTTTGACTGCCGTCCTTTTTACAGAGGCACATTACCTGCTTCATGCCGTGAAAAAAACTTAAAGGTAAAGTTAGAAATATTCGAACTCTCGCGACGGCTTGCTACCAGTCATTCTTTCTGCTCGCTATTAGTTGCCGCTGACAATTCGTGCTGGAACAGGAATGGGAGGATGTTTCAATGGTACACAAAGTATTCTCAGCCACACTCCGTATTGTAGCTTGCGGAGTATACTTACAGAAAAGTCAGATCCTCATCCGGTAACCTCGATAGAATTCAGGGGCGGCTGCAGGAATTTTTGACGCTCCGTGCGAAAATTTCAAGTGCCCCCCCCCCACCCCATTTTTCGACATAGTCAATTTTTCTCAAGATATAAGTCATACATGGCGCCTTATTTTCATATATCACACTCATTCGTGTCTTTGTTGTGAATATGTCTTTAAGATCAAAGCAGCATTAAGTGATACGTTCGCACTGCACTACGTTTTAAGCCATGACTCTAGAATTAATATGTCAACCAAGATTAATTTGTCACCGACAGAGCATAAAATTAAATCTGTTCACTTTTTGCAGTTCCTTGAGCAGAGGATGAGGGTTTTACCGATTAAGTATTGTCGTGTAAAGCACGTTGTACAGACACATTCATCTTCAGATGCGGCACATATTCGTCGCAGCACATAATTAAGACAAGGAAAGAGAAGTACTTCTATTCTCTGCCCACTGAACTAATGCCGGGACATCGAAAGATAAATATTTATATTCGATATAATCTACTGTTGCTATTGTCAATATCGTTACCAATGATTAATCGATTTAAAAATAACAATAAAAATAAAGAGACTGTAGTATGTGAAACCTCCAAAAATCAGTCTGCACAGGCAGATGACATTTGTCAACTTTTTTCGCCATTAACAAAACAAATGTAGGAATACCCTACAACAAATCTACATTATGGAAATGACTGAAGAAGTATGACATACATAAATCTATCAAACCTAAAATTAATGAAAAACATGTGTGAATCACTTACCTTATATGAGAAATATTTTTCTTGCTTTGGCACCAGCGAACTCCTGTATGACTTCGGTCAAATCCAAAACTGCAGCTAGCTCTTGTTCAGTCGATACCGTTGCCAGCCCATTTAGTCGTGCCTAGCCCATTGTTGATATCGAAAAGCTTCGTTCTCCACTTGCCACTGTCACCTGTTGCGTCAGCAAAATTCATAATGCTACACTTACGTTGGACGCAAAGCCATTTTCTTGTATGAGTTTCAACGTTTCAATTCGCATTCTACCAACCTTGACCAACGTTTGACACTACTTTAAATTCATCTTTAGCCTGTCAGTGGCCAAAACTGTCGAACAGCTTGGAACACTTTTCACATAGAATGTCAGATGACATGTCCTTAATTTTTCTAATGTCATACAAAAAATCAAGAAGCTCACTGTGACTTTTGAGCTGTTGAAATCTCTCACTGAGAGCACATATTATAACATCCAGCGCTACGGTCGCAGATTCGAATCCTGCCTCGGGCATTGATGTGCGTGACGTCCTTAGGTTAGTTAGGCTTAAGTAGTTCTAAGTTCTAGGGGACTGATGACCTCAGAAGTTAAGTCCCATAGTGCTCAGAGCCATTTGAACCATATAACATCCAGTACTTTAGAATAAATATCTACTTTTTATTGCAATTCTGGATCTTCAATTTTCTCACCTTCTCCCTCATATTGGAACTGTTTCATCTTCCTTCGCTTTCGTAAACGTAAAATCACGAATAAGATTTTCCAAACTGCAACCCTGATGTGCAACCATCCTGTTTGTGTTTTCGTCTTCGCTTATTTCAGTTAGGGCATCACAGACCTCCCCTATGTTATAGTTGAGAGGAGCGATTGCATCGATCCTACTTTCCCTTCTTGCCGTACTTAGTGGCTTCAAAGTGGGGTTAGATATATCATCAAGTAGGACTTCCCAGCGTCGCGTAGACGCAGAAAAGAAATCATGAATTTTTCTCATCAGACAAAAGAATGAAACTGCGTATTCTGATGCCTTTGCAACATCATCACAACTACATTTAAGGAATCGCTACTGCAGGGAACATAATATGGCTTAGGATTTATATCTAAAATGCTCTTCTACATTCCTAAGTTCTTGCCTTTCATGTTAGAACTGTTATCATAGCCCTGACCCTTCACGCCTTCCAAAGATGTTTATTTCGTCTAACTGTTTTAAGGTTACCCCTGTAAGCCACAAACCAGATTTATCTCTTGCAGGTACAAGTCCAAGAAAATGTTCACTAATATTTACGTGTCAAGATCGGTAAAAGTCACGTTCACAAAATGCACTATCATTGTCATTTGCTCAACACCAGAAATATCTGGTGTAAGTCCAAAATTAAACTATAATATTTAATAGATCTCAAATAGAGGCAATTCTTTGTTTTTTATTTTTGTTGGAGAATGTGAATTATTTCATTTTGTATGTTTTTACCCAGATGATGGCGAGACTTATTTTCACCACGCGTTGTTCTCCTTATTCACGGAGAACTGAATCAAATTTACCAAACAATTCGACCAGTTGTAAGAAATTCGCATTGTTGTGAGTGAACAGTTTATCTGAAGTTCCTCTTAAGGGAAGACACTGTCTAGCCAAGAACTATATAATTGCTATAAGATATTCGATTACACCCTTCCAATGACGGGTCTCCGCATTTGTTATATGCAGGGTTCCTTCATCGACAATATTGCCAGATTTTTATCTTCTAGCGAACTCCACCAACTTTTGGTGCGGTTCTAAGTGTACTTGGGACCTACCATGACTAACCAATGTCCAAGCAATATGCCGCCAGTTATTATAACTACCCGAAGTCAATAATATTTTAATGTTCGAAAAGAGTTTACATCTGAAACAAAAAAAAACAGCATTTGCACTTTTTGAATAAACTAACCTTGCATACAATGTCATATTTACGCTGCAACTTTGAAGATATATCTTCATCTACAGAAGGTATACCCTGATTTACTTCTGCATCTGCATTTGTCTTTGGATCATTCTGATCAAAATCATTTTTAGGTTGGAAAAATTTATCTAACGAAAATTTTTGTCTACATTTGCACTTTCCGCTCGTCTTTTCCTATACTGACTGACTGAAAGGCGCTTCCTGCAGCCAGACATTGCAACAGTTTATAATATTCGCAATAACGCGTCGCGTCACAGTGAGAAAGCGCTTTGAGGCACTGCCAGCTGAATGTACAATTATCAACTTGTAACACAAGTATACTGAACAGCCTCCAAAAGGAATTATGCGGCCGGTGATAGAACTATCTTTGCCTACGTCATTATTGTTAGATGTTAACAGACGAAAGTAAACTGTGTCTGGCAAATGATATGTGTTTCTAATAAGTGCACCACATGTAGACGTATATTAGCGCCACTATCCACAATTAGATCACTATATCAAACACTTAAGTCGCTTCTTAGCTACTGACAAACAAGGCTAGCGACCATTGTTACTACTCGTATATAATGAAACTGGACAAATGAGGGCAGCGTATCCTCTGTGCACGGCTGCCAACTCCCAAAAATATTTGCCCGGTAAACTCAAGGACAAACATACCTAAGACTCAGTATTCATTATCTAAAAAAAACCCTAAATGAAAATATCCACAACTTACTGTAGATTTTACTTATTTATTTGCAAATTATTCAACATTTCAAACATAATTTCAACTTTTTATGAAGCATTCTAAGTTTTAACGCTAATGTCAAACAAACGTATCATTTTGAATGGATTATGTGTAATACAAGATCTGAATTTTGTTGCAGAGAAATATGAATCATCAAAAACGTCTTAGGCATTTCCATGCACAGTGCTCTCGCACCGCCGACTTGATCGGCCGTTTTTTTTAACAATATCAATTTAATCTTTCCTAGTGATGATAATGAGAGAGAAAAGACTTTTGTAAAATTTATGTAAATTACTTTTGCAATTCGAGCTCAACTTAACCCTAACAAGCACAGAAGTTTCGCAGTAATAGGGCCACACAATCCAAAGTTTTAACTGTTAATTTGATGCTTTTAAAATTCACAATATTGTGATGCAAAGCAAAAAACATTAAAATTAGGTTCAAAATGGTTCAAATGGCTCTGAGCACTATGGGACTTAAAATCTGAGGTCATCAGTCCCCTAGAACTTAGAACTACTTAAACCTAACTAACATAAGGACATCACACAGATCCATGCCAAAGGCAGGATTCGAACCTGCGACCGTAGCGGTCGCGCGGTTCCAGACTGAAGCGCCTAGAACCGCTCGGCCACACCGGCTGGCTAAAATTTAGGTTTCGTTAGTGCGTGAAAAAGGGATTATTATTATTATTATCATTATTATTATTATTATTGTTATTATTGTTATTATACATTTTTGTTCTTAAGACAGTGACTGAATTTGAATGGTACATGATTATTCAATTTTCCCCTTTTTTCATGTTTTCTTCTTCTTTTTCTCTTCCCAAAACCTCTTAATTCTTTGACTATGTTCGTGTTTCCTTTGTTCTGTCCATATTTTTTCCTAGTCTCATCCTTTCCTTTACTTCGAATTTCATGAAACCAGTTGGTTTTTTTTTTTGATTGAGCTGTTAACTAGATAAAAAAAATCCTGTTTGTGAGTCTGGTGCTGTGCCCAAAGAATGTTGATTCACGTTTTCTGATTATGTCTTGAGCCTGTATGTTCGTATAGTTCTATGGTTGGCCTCTTCATCCATATATCATCTCTATGTACTGCTCGAAAAAAATTTCGAAGCATTTTACATTCTATCTTTTCTGTCTCTGTGATGCCTGATGCCCCGATTGTGGTCGTTTTTTATGCATAGAGGACATCTGGTAGTACAACTGTATTGTAGAGCCTGCGTTTCGCCGGTCTTCAGATGTTTTCTTTTACAGTAGTGCGTCAATGTGAGTTTGTACGCGTTCTGGTTTTTCTAATCGTTCTGTATTGGATGCCTTGTTTGATCCTCCTATTTGTACGTATTCTACAAGATACTTGAATTTTTCTACTCTGTTTACCAATTCGTATTTTGTAAAAACCTCGGGCGCCGCGCAGGCGCTGTAGCTTAGGTAGCTTTTCTATGCAAACTTGAGTCTGTTTCCCGGCTTGATGGACCGCAAGTGTCCTGTACCAAACTGTTCATCTCGACTTCACCTACACCACTGTGACACGTTGTAAGTAGTTATCTTTAGCACCGGCCTGTAACGCACTATTGGATTATGCCCGCATCTACTTCTACGTCTGAAGATTTCTCTCCGTTAAGAATTACATGCTGTGTTCTCTTTGCTAGAGACTCTTTAACCCGACACGCAGCCGGCCTGATTTTAAGTACGGTCGTATTTTGTCAATTTGTGCGGAACTATATCTAACGCCTTTTAGAAGTCAAAGAACACGGTTTAACCTGGCAGCCGGTATCTGCTGCTTTCGAGCAGGACGGACAGAACGAGCTGGCCATCACACACTTGTAGTCTTCGCAAAAATTGTTAATACAGAAGAGATTTTCATTCTCTAGAAATGTCATAATACACGAGCATAAAACACGTTCCAAAATTCCACAGCATACCGACGTCAGAGATATAGTCTTATAGTTTTCTGCGTCTGTTGGACGACCCTTCTTATAAACGAAAATGATTTGTGCTTTTTTCGCAGCCACTAGCAACGCTTCGTTCCTCCAGTGATCTACGGTACAGTGCTGATAGCAGAGGAGCAATTTCTTTCGCATACTCCATGTAGAATCGTACTGGTATATCAGATCCTCTGATATTTCCTCTGAGTCGATCTAAAGAACGAACGACAGCACGAAATGTCTAGGTTAAAACAGTTTTGGATAAAGACGTTTAGTATTTCGGCTTTCTCTTTGTAATCGTCTGCTTCGATGCCATCATGGTCTCAGAGCGTCTGGGCAGATGGATACGACACGTTTCCCGATGTAACGTAAGAACCAAATTCTTAGGATTTTCTGTGAAATCGGTAGATAACATTTTACTTTCGCATTCGTTGAACGCTTCACGCGTGACAGTCTTTACCCTAATTTTCAGTTCGTTCAGTTTTAGCCTGCCTACGAGGTTTTGCTACGTTTAAATTTTCTGTGAAATGTTTATTGCTTTCGTAGCAGCAGCTTAACGTGGTTGTCGAATCACAGCGCGTCTTTTCCATCCCTTACAACTTTGCTCAGCACGCACCTGTCCAATGCGTACTAAGAATTACTCCTGAATTTTGACTATTGATGCTTAACATTTTAGGTTCAAATATGGTTCAAAAGGCTCTGAGCAGTATGGGACTTAACTTCTGAGGTCATCAGTCCCCGAGAACTTAGAACTACTTACACCTAACTTACCTAAGGACATCACACACATCCATGCCCGAGGCAGGATTCGAATCTGCGACCGTAGCGGTCGCGCGGTTCCAGACTGTAGCGCCTAGAACCGCTCGGCCACCCAAGCCGGCTTTTAGATTCTGGAGATGAATTTTTCACGTTGACTGCTCAAGTAGTTATTGATCACTCATTGTTGTTCTACGCTGACAGTCGGAAAAACTCAGTACCAGAATCTCCAATACGTTGCCTTCTTGAGTGAGTCGGAAAAACTCGGAATCGGAAGATCTAATACGTTGCCTACATGAATCCGTTCTGCTCAAGCCAATTTTCTGGTGAGTCATTCTGAACAATTTCACAGGGTTTCCTGTCCACACTACCCACTTTAATGACAGGAGTCTCTCGGTCTATAACTCGTAAGTTTAAATCTCCACCTGATACATTTTACGTGACAAGGAAATGTTGTCCAACTCTTCCTTGACTATAATGCTCGTCAAACCACAGTCTCAGTATTCTGGTCTCATGACACGGTCAGTTACTCTTTTCGATGGTGCCACCACCGCCGGAGAAGACATGAAGCTCGAAGGGATGCATGGGATCCGCAGTAATGTTCGTTGGGTCAATTTGGGAACAAGTACGGACTGCGTATTGCGCAGCGTCATATTGAACAATGTGCACTGGACCGTGTCCTCTGAAACACTTGCGCGTGCTCCAGCATTTTACTCAGTCCTCGAATCTGCCACGGATATACGCTGCCGCGTAGGTGTCACGAATAAGTATCGCGAGGTATTGTGAGTGCGTGGTTAAGGGTATAATGTTGCACAAGGTGTGCCAGTAAAGGAGTAACCTAACCTCAGCAGGGCCGCCAGGAGGCAGGAGCAACTGTATTTTTGTGGTAAGGCTAGTGTGGGCTACGTGACCAGCAGCATAGGAGCTTCTGGAAGGATTCGAGATCAGGTCAACGTGTGATAGCGTGGCAGGTGTGTCATGCGAGGTTACATAAGCGGCGCCGCTAGAGATTCCGATTCCGATGCCAATCTCAATCTGGCTCAGGCACTGGACCGGCGTCACTGTGCTCCCGGAACGGGACTTAATTTCTCATGGCACTTATCTGCACGTGATACATGCACGATTGCATAGCATAGTCATTGTGTTAGTGCCTCGGAGGATTCAAGAGTAGTTGCCAATCCTACTTTGTTGTTCAACCTCCGTTATTATTGAGATTTCTTCGTACTATTCCCGCCGAGTTTCCTTTTCTGAAAATGTGCCTGCTTGTATTCTCAGGCGCAAAGTCTTCGAACTGGACGTGCGCTTCCCAACTGCAGATAGCGCCAGCTCCCATCCTGATCCGCTCTCAGGATACTACATCGCCTATCCTGGTTTACGGTGAGAGCAAGCCTGGGACCTCCACGTTCTGGCGTGGACGACAAACTATTTGTCGCCTACTCGTGGTTTCACCGCGCTTCAGCCACTTTCCATAGATACTCACGACAGAAGCAAGTGCAAGCCGACCAGCTTCTGCGTTTCCGAGATCCTCGTTCCTTCCCGGACCGAAACTCGAACTCGGGACTTTTGCCTATCGGTGGCAAGTGCGCTATCGACTTGAACACTTGTCCGAGAAAGGCAAAGGTCCAGATTTCGAGTCTCGGTCAGGCATACAGTTTTAATCTGCCAGGAAGTTTCATATCATCGCACACTTTGCTGCAGAGTGAAAATATCAATCTAATACATCAACTGTCAGGGTCAATCATGTGAGGGGTTTTCCACAGTTGCATCTCGTATCGTCGCTATAGCGATTGTTCATTCTGTGTTTATTCACTGTTGTCAGTGTATAAGACCTACCGCCAGACAAAGGTTTGACATATTTCATAGAGGTTTTAAAATATATATAAATCAGTTCTTTAAAATGCATTTTGGTAGATAAATTTTAAGCTTTTTAAAAGTTTTTAAGTGGGTGGTTATAATTAAAGTGCAACTACTTACAGAGGGCGAGAGTGCCTTGTAATTGTCGTATGGCTGTGAGACGTAGTACGTATTTCAAAACTAACGCGGAACCCATTTACGCTGGAAAAGAATTAGTTTCAATTTTGGCCACCAGGTGCAAATCTGGCGCTGTGAATCCAATAAAGAGGTATAGAAATTTTTCCATGTGTAATAGATTAGGAATAGGACGAGGCATAAAAGGTCAACAAGTAAAACGCGAAATGTTGATTTTATTATTAGCCACCTTTTCCACAATTTTTTCAATATGAGCAACTGAGAAGTCGACGAGATGCAGTACAGCACCACATTCGCACCTGGTGGCAAAAATTGGAACTAATTTTTTCCAATATGAATCGGTTCCGCATTAACACATTATCATATCTATTAAATTTCGCTGCCGTACGATAATTACAGACCACATTGGTATCCGTGAGTAGCTGCACATTAATTATAACCATCCGGCATTATATTTAAAATATGATATCTGGTGGTAATAATGCTGCTATGGTGTAATAGCGACGCCGATGGTGCATAAAAAATCAAATTTACGATGGAAGCTGGATGAAGATTTTGGCTATGGTTCGTTGTGGAACCGCGGGAAGCAACTAAAAATCATTAAGAGTAGGGATTTACCGTTCCTCTCTTATCCACTTACAGCATCACCTGCCCGCAATGCTATCAGCTAGCATTCAGTCTCGCGGTGGGCAGTGGTCACAAAGTTTTGGTTCGTCAGTGTTTTTTTCTCCTAAAGAAAGTGGTCCTTACACAGCGAAAAAGAGAAAACAAATGTGTTTTTACCACGTCACGAGCTACTAAATGCATCGTAAAAGATCATGATGTTGTAAAATGATATAGTAAAGGTACCGTCATATAATCGCCGGCACTCATATGTTAAAAACACTTTCACAAAACAATAGTCTGGAGTGCAGGTTTATATGACATTGAAAAATGGACAGTAAACAACACACACAAAATATGAAGAGTAATATGAACATACTGCCGTAATCCGATGTACAGGCTATAGGGACTCTAAGTGCAGATAGTGTGATCATTGGTACCACGTCACTTATTTCACTACCTGATGTTTTTTTAAGTTGTAACTACACCATTAAGTGGACTACGCTTGTCAATATGGATTCACCGTTATTGTCCCCGCATCCAGACTTCTACACCTGACCTGCTCCCCAGGAGAAAACAGGTATTAATGGCTTGCTTCTCTGCCACATGTACTTGGATGTATTAACCGACTTAGAAACACCCTACTCGTAATGGCTATAATTAGCCTCCAAATGAAGTAAATACTGATGTAATGTTGGTGAGTATACTGTACTCAGTTGTAA
Organism: Schistocerca nitens; assembly: GCF_023898315.1. Taxonomy (NCBI): domain Eukaryota; kingdom Metazoa; phylum Arthropoda; class Insecta; order Orthoptera; family Acrididae; genus Schistocerca; species Schistocerca nitens. The sequence goes on from NC_064618.1 coordinate 667,690,740, forward strand.
GTAAAATATCTGCACTTACCTAACAACGTGTATATTTCCTTTTTGTTCCCCTCATTTTTCTTTCTCATCGAAGATGGAATTTCAGTAGCATACGTCAGGTTTTGTCTTTTCCCCGACACACGTTCTGTATGTGCTTTCTACGGAATTATTATTTTCAGTTTTGTGATGTTGTGTGCTTGCACATTTAAAATGCTACGCTTGAGCAAAATACTTCTGTGTGCACAACACTGTACATTCGTGTGAAAAGTTAAAAGGATTTAAACTTGTGCAATGTTCTGCAGCAGAGACAAGCTTTTTAATATATCGATATGCTACTATGTGAAGCTATGGCAACGCAGTCTAGATAGAGATGTGGAAGCTTTTGGTATGAGTGAGAGATGCAGGGTGCGTGGAAGTTAACCGCATTAAAGAAAGAGAATTTTTTTGGATATGAAGTGCAGAATGACAAGTGGATAATTACGTGTGTTAATGCGTTCATCGTCATAAGGAAATCTCTTCTGAATTATTACGTGACGTGTTAAGAATAGAGGGTGGGATGAAAAGTGGATCAATAAAAGGACAGTTCTAACATTTGTCCGTAACATGTACTCTCTTTACAGTTTAACTCATTTCTGTTGAATTGACGTACTGAGTACCATGTACGGTATGAAAGACGTTTTAAATGGTGTCTATGACGGCATTCATACATGTTTCGTACACTGGTTGCTGATACTTCAGTTTCGTACACTGGTCACTATTAATTCTTGCAGTTGAATTAATATGCAGAATGCCACACACTGACTGTTTATTAAAAGACATTTTCACAACAATTACTTCTTACAATGAACTATAAATGTCACGCTTACACTTGTTATTTGCTAGTTGGTTGCTGTTATATATATGGGATTCTCTCCGCCCCCTCCTCACCGCAAGTTGTTGTGACATTCGGCCGAAAAGAACGGAGACTCTTTGATGGGACTGATCTCAAACAGCCCACTCTACTCCTTGGAGTCGAGAGTGAAAATATTATATTTTCAAGAGAACGGTTTCTCGTGGTGTAACGAACTATGGATCAGGCATTTACATGCGTTTTGAATGCTGTTTGCTACTCGCCACTTGCAGCAAAGTTGGTCTAGAGTAAATCAGTTTTATGTGAACTGTTTTCTTTTTGAATATGATAAATAGACCACGAAAATGGGTGTAGATTAATTATTTACTTATTTGCTGTTTTCTTTTAGCCTGTTATTTATATAAATGAACAGACCGAATGTTGCATGAATAAAGGACATATTATGATAACATTATTTCTGATGTGTTAGTAATAACTAAAAATCTACATAGAACTACTACATTAAAACAAAATAATAATAACAACAATAACTAAAAAATGTCTGCAAATTACCATTTGGCCACCTGGCGCACAGATATCCAGAAGGCATACATTGTTGTTATGTTTCACTATGCAGCAGCAGTAGATCAAAATTTCGTAATTGATAATACTGGACTACACTGCTACAACAGTACACTACACAGCACTACACTTACTACACTACACTACTGTACTTGGTGTTAGACCCAAGATGGATCTCTCATTTACCTGGATGGTTAACTTCCGAAGCGCTGACGTGCAATTCAGGATTCACAGGGGCTGTGCTGCATAACATCCACGATATATATATATATATATATATATATATATATATTTTTTATTACGAGTGGAATATGAACGTGTGGATAATATTCATTCAGTTATGTAATTATTTCTTAAAAAGATGATAATTATGTAAAACAGAGACAATATTTATCTAACATTCTTTGTTAATCTATGTCATTCTTTTGTTTTGTTTTGTACCCTTTTGTCGTCTTCTTCTGATGTACATCGCCTACGCAAAACGTGAATCGATTTGAGATCTGTTAAATGAAAAACATTTAATGTAAAATTATTGTACTTTTATGTTCATTTGCTGGTAAAACAAATAGAGCCTCTTTTAATTATTATTTTGTATTAATTATTTTATCATAACCGCAAGAAGCGCAGCCATTGTTAGTTGCGATTATATAGCAACTTCGTCTGTACTTGTAGTTGAAAACAGCATGGGTTTGTGTTAAACTAATCTGCAAAAAATTTAATAATTTTTTTATTGGTGGCACCAATTTAAATGATTTATTGGGGAAAAGGAAAATCTTAATTAAAAAAGAAATCCTCTATCTTTTGTTGGCCGCCATCTTAACTTTCATCACAGTGGCAAATTTAAATTACTTGAAACTGCAAACTTTCAATATTCCGATGTGTAAGAAATAAATGTGCACCGGTGGTACTGAACTCTATTTATAAAAGAAAAAAATTAATCGAATCAGACTGCATTTTCTAAGAACAGTGCTGATGGTATTTATTGTTGATATATGTGGCCAAAATTAAACTACGCACGAATCACGGAGAAAAATATTTCTGGTAGCATACGTCAGTGTTGTGTGCGGGTGGTATTCTGTGGTTCCCTTTCATGATCAATTTGCTAAGAATAATTAAATCCACCGAAGAAAAAAAAATTATAAAAGCTCTGATGTACGATCTGTAATTTTAGTGATATGAACACAGTTTACAGTCAACATTATTACACTACATCAGGTGGAATTCTTGTGCAATTGAACAAAATAAATTATCCGGGAGAAGTTGTAGTTTGAATAATGCATTATACATGTATATAATATTGTCAGTATCATTTACAAAATCAAATCATTGCAACTGCTAAAAAAAAAAAAAAAAAAAAAAAACAGAGTGAACTCAAACCGCAGAATACCACAGAGTATCGTATCATCCATATTCATTGCACGATGTTGATGATACACAAAAACCGCCACACTGGCGCCCGAATAGGGACCACCAATGCACATTTGTTCATTTAAATGAAATAATAACAAAAAAAATTTGTAATTTATTACAGGTATAAATTGCCACAACAACTTATTAATTATTTGTATGTATTGTTTTTCACGAACATTGACACCTGTCCACCGAGTTGCTGTTACTACTAGACTTGGCCACTGTTTCTATGTTTCGATACAGTGTATCGATACATGGAACTGTTTCAGTGTTTCGGAACGGCTGTGGTTACTGTTTCGAAACAGTGGTGTTTCATTCCGCCCCTGTCTCGGATAACCGGACCAGATTCGATCTCGAGCCAGACACAGAAACAGTATCGTTGTTTCAAAATAAGGCTGTTTCAGTCCACCTGTGCTTGGAACGGACTAATTGTATCGAAACAGGTATGTTTCATTCCACTCTGTGTCAGACGAGATTCGGGCTCGGAACAGGTACTGAAACACAACATACCACTTCGTGAAACACTTTCAAGAGTGTCGAAATCTTCTTGACAAGAAATAGCATGAAGCTTAAGATATTCGAAAATGAAGCTTCGTTTCTAGCTGAATGTCCTATTCCGAAATGGCATAACATCTGCTTAATAAACACCGACCAAACAATAAAACAACGCATACTATTCATATTCAAAATAATAAATATGTGAAAATCATTTAGTTAAATTACACTTTTTTAATAACATACGTTTCTCTGTTCATGTGCAGTAATCATATTAAGAAACGCAAGTAAGCTTACAACATTTTGAATAAAAAAAGGCGTAGAGTGACAGTTATTAGACATATACGTAAATTTGATGTAGGTATAATTGCAAGCAATCTGTTTGACATATCACTGATAGTGTAATGGTGAACGGGAAGGGCTGGGAAGCATGGTGAATTTATAGTAACGGTTCGAAACACCTTGAAAGACAAAATTTTTTTCTGTTATATTTTGTTATTTATTCGAATTATTTGGCGTTATTTGTGAGTCTACAGTCAATGTGCCTATTATCCACAATGATTCCCTTTGTGTGCATGGAAATTAGCAGGATGTGTATATTACCCATACTAACGGAATGTGGGAATCCCAGTAGCATATCCGTTGTTTCTGCAGTTTGCTCCCACCTCCAGTTCCGTTCGTGGTGGTTCTTCTGTCTTCAGCTATGGCTGTCCTCAACCAATTGAATAGTATGAAAGTCACACTACACGAAAGCAGCGCGTTTGGTGCAGGAAATACGAAACTGCCAAGACACCTAAGTGATAGTTTCATACTTTCTGCGATATGATTAGCGCTCTCGCACCTCATTTGTGTTTATATGGACATACTTATACAGTACACATTCAAGATGATAAAATGTGTAGGGATATTAGATTACAAAACACAAACTGTTTTACTGTTTCGAAACAGTGTATCGAAACATTGCATTGTACTGTTTCATTTGTTTCGAAACAGATACGTTTTTCAGTTTGCCCATCTCTAGTTACTACTAATACTAGTGCTGGTGCGGCAGACGAATCTAATAGAGCACCGCTGACCACTCCAGAAGAGTTCAAACGTAGGAACAGGGATCCATCTTTGCATTGTACTGTTTCATTTGTTTCGAAACAGATACGTTTTTCAGTTTGCCCATCTCTAGTTACTACTAATACTAGTGCTGGTGCGGCAGACGAATCTAATAGAGCACCGCTGACCACTCCAGAAGAGTTCAAACGTAGGAACAGGGATCCATCTTTCATTTGTGTAATTTTGCAGTTGCATCTTACACTTAGCACCAGCAGCCATAAGTAGTACACGCCAATAAACAGGCTGCGCGAAAGTTACTACTAAATGTTCAAAATTTGCAAATGATTCTCTACACAGATCTAAAGAGTTTTCAGTGTTTATATATATATATATATATATATATATATATATATATATATATATATATAGTGTGTGTGTGTGTGTGTATGTGTGTTGGTTATAAGATTATTTTGTGTTGATGTATATGTGTCAGTGATATATATAGACTTGTTGTGTTATATTGTGTATAAAATGGTTAGGCCCAGGAAACTGGTTAAACCTAGTGAGGATACGGAGGCGGAAATAATATCAGATCCTCCTGTAGAACAATCTGTTCACACTCCTACTCAGTCATTAGAGAATTTAATTACCGATGATAATTTTGTAGATGATGTTCCGACAGGTAGTGAGACTGAAGATGTGCCGAAGCGAACTGGCACTCCACCAGTCAATCGGTTAGGAAATAGAGACGCTATTTGTAGCGACCCAGGGGCACAAGTGCACAACGCACAAGCTATGCCGTTGCAGGATATGTTAAGAGCATTATTCGAAAAATTTACTACCCAGCAGAGGGAAGAAAGGGCTAGAGAGAGACAGGAACAAGAAATTAAAGACCAAGAAAGGGAAAGGAAATTAGTTGAAAATATCAACAACATATTTCTTAAAAGAGATGAGGAAATTGTCCGCGAGATCAATCAAACTTTAAACGAACGGAATAGTGAAATTACTAATCATGTGAAACAAGAGATTGATGCAGTGAAATCTACGATCGAACCATTAGTGAAAATTCCGGTTCAGGTTAGCAGCCCTCAAACTGATGTGGATAAACTTGAAAATAGATTCAAAGCTCTAGCCATAGCTGTCGAAACATTGCAGGAAGATATTCCTTCCGAAATTCATAGGCAAGCCAAAACCGAGATAGCCAAAGCGATGTATCCTGAAAACCGTAACCCACAAAATCTCTCAGTATGCAGCAATAACAAAAATGATGCTGACAGGCAAACGTACACAGGACATTCTACGCCGAATCTTGTTGTACCGCAAAGAACACCAGACTTTGGTAATCAAATGATTTTGCCGCAGCAATGCGTGACAACAAGAAACAATCATGACAACGAAGCAGAGTGTACTTGTAAAAAGGTAAATGCAACACCTGCAAATGATAGCACTTCAATGCAACTAACAACTCTGATGCATGAAGAGAGTCTCATCAAGCATCGGCAGTTTCAGATCTTCAGTGAAGAAAGCAAAAGAAACGTGCACCCTGTTGTATTTATCCGTAATTTCAAAAGTGTTCTTCCAAAATCATGGTCAGAAGAACAAAAGATACAAATTGTGGTATCACATATCTCTGGTGATGCGTCATTATGGGCATTAAATTCCGCAGAAACTTGTAAAACCTTTCATGACTTTGAAAAGACGTTTTTAGATCAATTTTGGTCGGCGTCTATTCAAGAGCGACTTCGTAAAATAGTATACAATGCCGAAGTCTACAATCCGAAATCAGGTTCATTAGGGAAATATTTTGAAAAATATGTTAACATGACCAGATACTGGGATGAGCCAGTTACCACTAAGAGATTTGTTACGAGTACTAAAAGCCAGACTACCAATCCACATTACAGAGAAACTGTTCAATGTTACAGACACCGACTTAAAAGAATTTCTGTCTGTAATCGATTCCTTGGATCTTGTGCAGGAGGACGCCAGAAAAACTTCTGATGTCACCAGCAATACAAACAGTCCGAACGGAATGAATTCATGGATTTCAAACAAGGTAAATAGGGGCGAAGCTAGTCCTAAACAAAATAAAAATAAATCTTTTGGAAACAGCAATTACAACAATAACAGTAATAGAAACCAATACAACCAAGACTGTGGTTACAAGGATAGTAATAACAAGGATTGTAGGAAAGCCGAAGAATACCAACAGCCGAATGGTAATCCAAGGCAGCATCACAATCAGAATTCAAATTTTCATAGTTACATTAATAACTGAAAAAGACGGAATGACCACAGACCAAACAGTCCGTACAAAAATAAGCCAAAGAATATGCGCGGAGATAACGAATATTGGCGGCAACCAGGACCAAGCCATTGGCAACCGTCGCCAGGTTCTTTTAATACAGGCCAGCCGGTAAACTATGTCCAAGCTATTCCGATGTCAAACAGCCAATATCCACCGTGGTGGGATACAAGCAGGCCACCTCCAACTACAATAGAAAATTCACAAAATGGAAAATAACTAAGGTACTTTGTGATACCAAACAAAATTCACAGAAGCCGACAAACTAATTGCGGTCCCTGTAGGCCTTCGCCAGGCGAACGAGGGCAACAAGGAAGGCAATAGGTCGAAGAAGCACAATATAAACATGATTCGATATCAGGATGGAAATAAATTAGAAGATGAGCTATATCAAGAACCTGTCATTTCTGATAAGATGGGAAAGGAAATAATTCAAGCAAGTGTCAACGGGAGTATAAATGGGATATCAACTACAATTCTGCTCGATACAGGTGCAAATGTATCCGTAATGAATGTGCAATTTTTCTAGGAAAATTACCGATCTTACCCGTCGCAAATTGCAAGGTTGTTGGAGCATTGGGAAATAAGACACAAACCATAAAATTCCAGACACAGGCGGAAGTTAGCTTAGGAAATGATCGCTTGACATGCACGTTCCTATTGATATATAACTTATCCGTACCAGTGGTACTAGGACTAGAGTTCCTTCGGGAAAAGGAATGTATAATTAATCTTGCCCGGGGAACGTGCGATCTTAATCACCAACAGCGACCGATAACTTTGATGTTGAATCGGGAGTTCGGTGCAAACCTACAATTAATGCAAAAGGTACACCTTTCTGTCAGTAAACAGAAGATGTTAATGTTGAACCAAAAGCACCCGCAGATACGTAGTCAAAACCTAAAAAACGATGTACCCAGCAATGCGAATGACATCGTGGCAACAATACAAGAAAAAATAAAGGAGACAACTTGCATTAATACTTCTGAGGCTAAGCAATTGACCGAATTATTGTCTGAATATCATGAAGTATTTGTTGAACAACCTGGTATCATAAAAGATTATCAATATAAAATGAATTCATTTCCGCACAAGAGCTATTGTAGAGCAGCTTACTCGGTTCCCTGGACGAAGAGGAAGGGGCTATATTGCCATAAAGACACGAAAAAATATTTGAAAAATAAAATGTTTGTATTTAGAAAGGACTAATAAGAGGTGTTAATGTATCGAACATTAATAAATGTGATGTTTAGTTTAGTAATGCAATGATATTATATGTTTGTTAGTTTGTAGATTTACACGTCGAGCGTCACAATATAATATTCTTGAATTATTTGTGCAAGGAGTAAATCTCCATGATAAACACATTTTAATAAAAGAAATCAGTACCTTCATAAAAGTTCACTTAAATATTATTATATTAGATGTAATAAATTTTATTATTTTGTAGCGTACATATCAATGAAATGCATAAAATGTTTTTAATGAGATTGAGTCATATAGTCCCATACATGCAACGAGTGTTGGTCATGTGTGAGCTGTGTGATCCTGTCAGCCACCTCTCGAATAGTATCTGACTGTGTACTAATTAATGTACACATTTCAATATGAAGTCATATAAAATGACTTATCAGGGACATTCCGGTTAAAAGAAGTCAAACATGGATCTCTGTCTCAAGAAATGATAAAATATGTGTATTTGTCATGAACATGGAAATGTACTGTTATCTCGATTGGTCGAGAATTATCTAATGATCACAACAATGTAGCAGATTCCTAAAGTTTTATACTGTATGGTGTTTACGTAACTATATAAAATTTCATCTTGTTATTCAGCCATTGTAATGCGAAAATATGTGCAAATGTACCAAACCTCTATTCATGAAAGATGTCGTTCGCATATAGACTGTGTGTAAGTACTATGAACATTTACTCACAGCATTCAGAAACTTGGTCTGTGTCTTACAAGAACTGCACAAAAGTCTAGTGGACACTGATTTATTTAGCAAAAAATGTGAACAGTGGTAAACTATGATCAAGAAGTCTTAAGAACACTCATTTAGTATCGAAGGTAACAGCAACGTCATGGACGTTAAGTTCTGTTGCCAATATTAGCAGTTAAAAGGAACTCGTGACCTCTAGTAATTCGATTCGGAGCGTCTTTGCGGGTAAAATATTATGTGACTGACTGTAGAGCCAGCCGCGCCACACAAAAACAATGCAACGTTGCCTTCGCAGCGCGTCGCGAGAGAGAAAGTGTAATCACATTCTCCGAGTATAAACAAAGCACGCTACGGACACGAGTGTGATTAACAGTGCCGTGATTGAAATGTGCATATTGTGATGAATTCCTAAATGAATCACTACATTGTATTGAACAGTGTCAAGACACAGGACAAAATTAATTCTATCTGTGTGAATGCGAGTGATAAGGACACTAACAAATTTTCTCCACAGGATGGTTAGAGTGTTTATGTCACTGACACATGTATTTTGACATTTCATGTACCCGTCTTGAACTGAATGACGAGGCACAAGAGAGTCCAGAGCTGCTGCAGGGGTAGTTCCGGCCGGCAGCAGATCGTAATCACAACGCAGCCGACGTCAGTTGACGCTACGCCGACGCGGCCAGGGGCGGACCAGCGGCAGTCACTACCTGACTGCGTTCCGACGGGCCGACGTGGAAGAAATTTTTGTCATACACAAGAAATATATTAAAACTGTTAAAAAAAATCATAAAACTTCAATGTATTTCGCACATACGACAGAAACATAAATTCGTGTTCCAGTTTGTACAATCTCAAATGTCAAACCTGACTGTAAATAGTAGGTGAATGTATTGTCTTGAAGCCCCTTGGACGGTCTTGATCCCGGTTTTCCGATTCCAGCTAACCCGAATGGGGGGCGGGGGTGGGTGGGGAGGGGGGCGGGGAATAAAATAATCCGGGAAGTATCCGAAGCAATTACCGAGGTAATGCAGTCACGGAGGTTTTTTTTTTTTTTATTGCTCAATTCAAATACAGTTTTCTGTGACAAGTTACATTGAAGTCAACTATTCGGACATTAAAAACAATGAATCTTCGTGGATTATGTGGACTGATAAAAAAAAGGGTGATGAGAAATAAACATGGTGAATAATCTATTTTTTTATTAGCCCAAGGGGCAATATAACATCCAATGAAACTTGGTATGTGTTCTTTCCAAAGATGCTACTAACTAAACATGACCTCGATATTCGCCCGTGGTGCTGAAACGTCCCCTTAGAAAAATTATTGAATTACTGTGCTGGTAAATCCCTTACGTTATTTAATTTTCAAACAGCTGAGCAGAACTAAACGTAATCAGACATTTCGCTCTTTACCTATTCTGATCAACACTAAACTGACACACAATATTTTTAGCGCAACGCAATCTGACTTTCAAAAATCCCTAAAAAAGAATGGCCCTGACTAACATTAACCTATACCTTTCACAAATCACTTACCTCACAAAATCTTCGTTACTCGAACCACTGCAATATAGCGAGCGCCACTACTGCCAGCTAAATAAAAGATTCAAACTACTGAAGGCACTAACTACTGATAGGTATGAAAGATTTTGATAGAGAACAAACAATGTACTTACCTTAATAGTGTTCAAAAGTATATATATATTTCATGACATCCAGTCTTACAAATTTACTGTCTCTGTCCAGATAATCCGCTCTCAAAAATCCGCCATCTCACTTCCCCACATCCACCACTGCTGGCGGCTCACCTCCAACTGCGCAACGCTACGCGCTGTTAATAGCCAACTGCCCAACACTACAATAGCGAATATTACAACAATGCCACCCAGCCACAGACTGCACACAGCACAGCCAGTGATTTTCATACAGAGCGCTACGTGGCGTTACCAACATAAGAACCTAAACAGCCTACTTACAGTACCATCTCTCGGACTTTGCGCGGACTTTTCAAACGCCTCTCGTAGCTGGGATATGGACCATGTAGGGAGAGTAGTGTATAGTTGCCTTGGTCCGAAGGAAGTATATCATTCTTGTTCATTCTTTTATGTTAGAAAGGAACTGGTAGGTTCTCCTCACTGTTTGCGCACTGCCCCAGATATCTTGCCAATCTCTGCCAATGCATGCTTTTATTTCCTTATTCGATACGGCTTTTGTGCCCAGTAACTCCTTTACCTTACAATATTCTCGCTTTTTGTGTCAATATTAACCACCACTCTTTACTGTAGAAGCTCTGATATTACCAGCAACGCCTCAATCGGTATTGTTCCATATGCGCCATTCCAATGCACGAGTGCACTCCTCCGTGCTCGCCGTAGAGCCTGTTCTTTCTTACACTATGAACCCAAACGCTCGACTCGTAGTACACAACAGTGAGAAAGACGGCGTTGTGGTACGTCCTTATTGAACTTGGTGGCAGCTGAAAACTTCTTTGCCCAATTGTTGCTATTTAATTTACTATTTTAATTCCTCTCTGGCAGACGATTTTTACATGTGCATGATAGTTCTGCTTTTCGTCGTTCTTAATTGCAAGGTAACTATACACTTCTTTTCTTTTCACAGGTTGGTTATTTATTCTGTTTTTGGGATTTCTCGTTCTCTTAATGTTCCTTTTAGTACCATACAGACTGTTTTGTGCGCAGCTATCGTTAGTTTGTTTTCTACGCACCAGTTGCTTAGTCTTTCAGTAACTGCCCTACTGTTTTCCTCTAATTTAGCCCTTGTGTGGACAGGTATTCTACGAGGGTAAGTCAAATGAAAACCTTAAATTTGAAATAACAGATCGAAATTTCGCTCCAATGTACTGTAAGTTGGTAAGAGTGCTACAAACAGCGTGGAGAATGGCCTGTAGGTGACAGCATAGTGCAGATGCACACATACCGTCACAGTATCAGTATAAAATGGTTCAAATGGCTCTGAGCACTATGGGACTTAACAGCTGTGGTCATCAGTCCCCTAGAACTTAGAACTACTTAAACCTAACTAAGCTAAGGACATCACACAACACCCAGTCATCACGAGGCAGAGAAAATCCCTGACCCCGCCGGGAATCTTCAGTATAAAGATGGCCTCCCCATTTGCGACTTGCACGAGGGAAGAATAGCGTTCGGTTATTCGGGTTTTGCGTAGTGAAGGTGTGAAACCTATTGAAATTCATCGATGAATGAAGGTTGAGTACGGTGATGCATGTTTGTACAGCAGCAAGTCTACGAATGGAGTAGGAAGTTCGCAAATGGTGTGACTTCAGTGGAAGATGGCCGGCCGAAGTGGCCGCGCGGTTCTGGCGCTGCAGTCTGGAACCGCGAGACCGCTACGGTTGCAGGTTCGAATCCTGCCTCGGGCATGGATGTGTGTGATGTCCTTAGGTTAGTTAGGTTTAACTAGTTCTAAGTTCTAGGGGACTAATGACCTCAGCAGTTGAGTCCCATAGTGCTCAGAGCCATTTGAACCATTTTCAGTGGAAGATGCTCCTCGTCCAGGTCAGGCACAACGAGCTGTGACTGCGAAGCATTCACAGTTTGTAAACTTTTTTCATCAATGATCGTTTTTATTTTATTTTACACGTCTAGTTGCGTAGGACCAAATTGAAGAGCGAGTCTTCAAGGTCATCGAACGTGTCAGTAAATGAAATTACAACATAAGACTAGTAACAGATAAAATAAAATTTTATGAATCCAAAAAACGACAATCCATACGTTTATGTGAACGCAATCAACAATATAACACAGGAATCAGCTGATCTTCCCATCGGTGACGGAAGTATCCACTCACATGTAGGTATTCACTGAATTCAAGAGTGTGTTCTATAAAGAGGAAGGAAAAATGTGCCTTAGAGGTGTGACTGGCTGTTATAGAAGAAGAAGTGGAAACGAGAACAGCGATTTGCTTAATTCCAAACATGGGAACTCCACAGTAGTGAATGAAGTGAGGGAATTTTCCCGCATAGAAAGAAAATTTTCGAAGAACGACAGAAATAAGGAATACATCAATGACTGGCAAAAGTGAAAACACCGTTCCTCGATAAAAGAGTTCCACTGATGCCAGATTTGACATGGAAGTGAAGCGTGGGTCATCGAGAATGCATAGGGGAAGAAACAGAACGTATTTGAAATTCGGTGTTGCGTAACAGTATTAATGGTGTAACAATATTGACTATTAAATTGACAAGATAAGCTGAGCAAACAATGACAGGTCACTGTGACGCCTGCTACAGCGCCTGGGAATAGCTAACTTGGAACTGGATGCAGCAGTACAGCGGTAAAATGATAGAGGAAATCTAGGCTAGAATATGCAAAATAGATTATGGAGCGTGACTAGCGTAAAAGACATAAACGAAAGAACGTTAACATGAGGTAGAAAACGTGGAGGACAGCATCTAATAAAACTACCGTAATAATACATTTCTCGTCTTTGCCTTCTCCTTCACAATTCCTCTCTTTTTCTCTGTGGATCAGCGTTACTGAGAAGGCATACATATTGCATGAGATGAATTTAATGTACCAGCGTTGTGCAGGAAACTTATCCGCTACATTTGTAATACAGAAAAGGAGGCTTTAACACAGGAGATTGTTCGAGCTAGGGGATTATCCAGACCACTCAGAAATCATTATCGGAACGGACCTGGCGTGTTCGTTACATCCTGCAAGCTGCCGAATAGGAGACGGAAAAGAAAGGTGGAATGAGAACGAAGAGGGCGGCATAATTCCCTCCACCGTCGGCTGAGAGGGGTAATTCTCTGTGTTTCTCGGAAGGAAAGTCTGCTATCTATTTCCTGCATGCCGCCGGAACGCTGAGTTTTCGACACGCTATGTTAGGGTCGTTCCGTGAGCCAGAATGTAGGTCACACCACAGAACGGTGAGGACGCCGCGTCACAACACCTCGCTGCCGTGTCCTTACAGCACGCGTGATGAAACCACGGGAAAGCGGTTTCACACACTCCTCCCAAGAACAGACAACGGACAACGGTCCAGGCACTACATCAACACCTGACAGTGTTTTCTTGCTTGCAAACAAAAATACTTATCTCTCGATGTTCCGTCTGCAATACGTCATGGACTAGTCTCGTCTTTCGCAGTTTTATTCGTAAGATATCACCGTATAATGTAATTCGAAAAAAGCTTCATAAACCGCTCTGTTGGCAGTGGATATTGGGACACAGCAGCCTAAACCGCAAAGAACATGCTGACTAACTTGCCATAAAAATTCATACACCAATAATGCAAAGGTAGATTGGTCAACGCACTTATTTCGTTAGTCAGCCATAGTTACTTAATTACGCCCTCCAGCGAAAGAATATTGCCGCCATTAGTAGGTCAAGAATCGGGAAGAAAGGAAATTTATGGGATAACTTGACTAAAAGCAGGGGACGCTTGAAAAGATGCATCCTGAGACATCGACAAATTGTTCATTTAGATGATAGAGGTAAGTGTGGCGGATAAAAAATGTAGAGAAAGACGAAGGCTTGGGTACAATAAGCAGGTTCAAGAGAACGTAGTCTGTAGTAGTTATACAGAGCTGATGTGATATGCACAGGATAGGCTAACATGGAAGTTAACTACAAGCCAGTCTTCTGACTGAAGACGACAACAACAGCATCGCAATATGTTAACAGCCAGGTCACTTGACCAGTAACAAAACGAAACCCCTAATAAAATTAATACCCTCACTTAACTGCGATTACTGTGCTGTTAAAGCGGATTGCAGTGTGTAGAATATAACAAACAGAAATGTAAGACGAATTTCTCAAGATTGTTGATGTTTCGTATAACGGTTAATACAAGTTCCCTAAACAAGCAAGCGTGTACTTATAAGCTTCCTAAAAGAAATCATTAATTATAATTTAATGTTTACTTCGTACTTGCGTGGTTCTTCAGTTTCTTTATGATAAACGCGTAAATTTCAATAACACGAATTGGAATTTTATACTTGGGGTCATTGTCTGACGCCACCTAATACAAAATAACAGAAATAAAAAAAGAACTTGTCCACCATTTCTTACCCCGATGAGTGCGGACTACTGAAACAGAGTGTAGGAGGAAATTGCGAGAAGCGAAGAGACGATTTATTAAGTTTTCTGTGACTAGTGCCCCGTAGCATCATTGTAATTAAAGAACGGCATCATGAAACCACCAAAAGCTGCTGTTATGTGTCTTTATTTGTAGAGAACCGCTATCGACAAAGTGACCATCTTCAAGCCATGGATACAATTACATCATGTTAAAATAAGGCTCCTTGCTGTAAAATAGATAATTAGTACCAATTGTGGCATCTGTGACTTATACGTGCGTCCCCCGACTTATACATTTTTCCTATTAGTCAGTAAGTGCACAAACTGACAGCCCATATTACACATACTGTCTCACCAAAGTAGTACCGTAAGCTCACAGAGTTAACAGTGGAATTCCCACTGCACTCTTAATTTTGCCGCCCTTGCCTTTATATTCGATTTGACTATTCTAAATGCTGAGGCAGTATTTCTGTCTTCTCTTTCGTTTCGATTTCTTCACGTTTTTCTACAGTCGTTTCGCCCTGGTTACCCTGCACTTTCCATGTATTTGATTTCTAACTGACTTATGTTCCAGTATTCTTGTATTTCCCTGAACATTTTTGTACTTCCTTCTTTCGTCATCCAGTTGAAGTCTTTCTTCTGTAACCCAAGGGCCGACCGGAGTAGCCGAGCTGTTCTAGGTGCTACAGTCTGGAATCGCGCGACCGCTACGGTCGCAGGTTCGAATCCTGCCTCGGACATGGATGTGTGTGTTGTCCTTAGGTTAGTTAGGTTTAAGTAGTTCTAAGTTCTAGGTGACTGATGACCAAAGAAGTTAAGTCCCATAGTGCTCAGAGCCATTTGAACCATTTGTAACCCAAGGTTTGTCCGCCGCTGCCTTCCTTTTCCTGTTTGTATGTCTGCTCAAAGTTTTTGATTGCCCGTTACAGAGATGTCCGTTCTTCTACAATTGAACTGTGCGCTGTGGTGTTCATTAGCGCAATATCAATATAACGCGTCTCATCATTCAGCAGTACTAGCGTGGCCCACTTCTTTCCATATGATTCTTCTGGACGACTCTCTTAA
The DNA here is from genome assembly GCF_023898315.1 of Schistocerca nitens. Lineage (NCBI taxonomy): Eukaryota > Metazoa > Arthropoda > Insecta > Orthoptera > Acrididae > Schistocerca > Schistocerca nitens. The sequence goes on from NC_064618.1 coordinate 667,706,462, forward strand.
ACTTCAGCCTACTCATCGTCATTAGTAAACTGTAATCTGACATGTCTATATCTGCTCCTTAGTACTCCTTACAATCTAGTATTTTTTTTTCTGGCAGCGCGGAGTGGCCGCGCGGTTTGAGGCGTCATGTCACAGATTGCGCGGCCCCTCCCTCCGGAGGTTCGAGTCCTCCCTCGGGCATGTTTGTGTGTGTGTTTTGTTCTTAGCATAAGTAAGTTTAAGTAATGTGTAAGTCTAGGGACTGATGACCTCAGCAGTTTGGTCCCTTAGGACTTCACACACATTTTAACATTTTTGTTCCTGAATCTCTGTCCGATCACGATGTAATCCAGCTGTAATTTTCCTATGTCTTCGGTTCTTTTCCAAGTATATCTACATCTCTTGAAATTTTGAACAGTATATTTGCTGTTACCAGCTGAAATCACCTGCAGGTTTCACTTAGTCTTTATCGTCTATAGTTCCTGCTACCAAGCCTATGTTTACCTGTTATTCTTTCGTCCCTTCCTTTCCCTATTAGTGCGTCGAATCTTCTATGATTATTAGAACACCATCTCCACTTACATACTGATTAGCCCCATATACTTTCTGTTTCTCTTCATCTTTTCCGTCTGACATCGGCATGTGTACCTGAACTATCGTTGCCGGCCTTAGTTTGCTGTCGATTCTAACGAGAACAACACTGCCACTGGAGACTTCACAGTACCCCATTTTCTGCCTTGCCTTGCTGTTCATAACGAATCCTCCTCCTGTTATGCCAGTTTCTGCTCCTGTTGATGTTTCACTATGAGACCAGAAATCCTTATATTTTCACTTCACTTCACTGACCCCCACTACGTACTGACTGAGCCTTTGAATATCCCTTCCCATATTTCTTAGCTTCCCTATCACGATCCACTTATTACATTCCACGCTCCGACTTGTATAATGGTACCATTTCGTCGGTTATTAAAATCTTTTTCTCGTGGTCACCTCTATCTTACCACCTAGAAACAATAATAATCGCTCATAAGTTGAGATCTCATTGACAAGTTCCATTTAGACACAAATTTCAAGATAAGTTGTTATAGTGTCGCGTATAAATATTTCTTGTATAACTGTCATTCTTTCCGTTTTCTTGTTTTTATTGCCGCTTTGGCAAATGGGGCTCACTGAAATATGTGGTGTCTTGACACGAAGCGATTTTTGTGCTTGCCAGCACGAAACGTACCAGCTATGTTTAGGAGCGGTAATTGAATTATATTTTCAGAAGCTGGTGTCCCACAGCTCGTAAATATTTTAAGAACGTCACAATTACGGGCAAGAGCTCCTCATAAAATTTCATTATTTAACAACCAGTTTCAGTCCGCGCACCACCATCAGGTTCATAAAAAAAGTTACATCATACAGTTCGTTAGTCTCTATAAAATCATTGAAATCACTAAAGTCAGATAAAAAAATAATATCCATGAATTCGTCACTGTTGCTACACAGTAATATAAATCACAGCTGGTATAGTTTATGAGTGACGATCTAATTTATATTATTATGGGACAACAGTAACAAGTTCTTCCATTTTATTTTATTAACTGACGCTAGTGATTTTACAGCACCTAATATGATGTTGTAAATGCTTTTATGAAGCTTATGATGATCTCTGGACCGAAACGAGTTGTCAATAAAGAAATTTTATCCGCTGTTCCGGGTGGTTATCATGACTTTCTTGTAATTGAATTGGTGCCTGGGATTGCAACTGTTATAATGTTTACTGAGCGATGTGGCGCTGACATTAAAGTATTGGCCTCGCTTGCAAAAGCGCTAGGGTTCAAACCCCGTCCAACTGCTTAAGGCGAGAGCCTGGGTAGTTTGATTCCACTGTAATGGACACCGCTGGTTTCCTTCCACATTGTAGGACTATCCGAGTATCTGCTGTATTTGTAATGATGGTCCGTTACACCCTAATAGACCTTTTGTTACAGTATCTGAACTGGAGGAGTAAACATAAATAAAGTATTGGAACGACGTTTGTCACGCAGTTACTAAGATTAGTACTTCAGTTTCTAGTATTTAATTTTATCTGCGAAAATAACTTATTTCTTGTGAAATCAGCTCATCGATACCATACACAGTATTAGCATCTTTTAATAATTTTTTCCGTTCATATTTTACTGTATTAGGGATGTAAGTAAAGAGCAAGAATAATATTCCGCAGTTTACATTAGTTCGACAGACTCCTACAGCCGAAACTAAACGACGAATGTCGATATTTAAACTTCATTACTGAGGCATTATCCAGTTTTATAGAAGAAAAGACAATATACAAGACACCATTCTGTCACTACTTACATACACTATGTGATCGAAAGTATCCGGACACCTGGCCGAAAATGACTAACAACTTCGTGGCACCCTCTATTGGTAATGCTGGAGTTCAGTTTGGTGTTGGCCCACCCTTAGCCTTGATGACACCTTCCACTCTCGCAGGCATACGTTCAAACAGAAGCTGGAACGTTTCTTGGAAAATGGCAGCCCATTCTTCACGGAGTGCTGCACTGAGTAGGGGTATCGATGTCGGTCGGACCCTGTGCAGGCCAGTCCATTACAGGGATGTTATTGTCGTGTAACCACTGCGCCACAGGTCGCGCACTATGAACGGATGCCCGATCGTGTTGAGGGATGCAGTCGCCATCCCTGAATTGCTCTTCAACCGTGGGAAGCAAGAAGGTGCTTAAGCATCATTGTAGGCCTGTGCTGTGATAGTGCCACGCAAAACAACAAGGTGCGCAAGCCCCCTCCATGAAAAACACAACCACATCATAACACCACCGCCTCCGAATTTTACTGTTGGCACTACACACGCTGGCAGATGACGTATACTAGGCATTCGCCATAGCCACACCCTGCCATCGGATAGCCACATTGTGTACCATGACTCCTCACTCCACACAACGTTTTTTCAATGTTCAATCGTCCAATGTTTACGCTCCTTACACCAAGCGATGCGTCGCTTGGCACTTACCGGCGTGATGTGTGGCTTATGAGCAGCCACTCGACCGTGGAATCCAAGTTTTCTCACCTCCCACCTAACTGTCATAATACTTGCAGTGTATCCTGATGCAGTTTGGAAATCCTCTGTGATGGTCTGGATAGACTGTCTGCTTATTACACATTAAGACCCTCCTCAACTGTCGGCGGTCTCTGTCAGTCAAAAGAGGAGGTCGGCCTGTACGCTTTTGTGCTGTACGTGTCACTTAACGTTTCCCGTGATTTCCTCGGAGAGCCCCGTTCTGCTCTCTCGCGATGTCTAATGACTACTGAGGGCGCTGATATTGAGTACCTGCCAGCAGGTGGCAGCACAATGCACCTAATATGAAAAACCTGTTTCTGGGGGTGTCCGAATACTTTTGATCACATAGTGTATGTAACAAGGTGCTTTTCTGTGTTACTTCACACGAAAAATAAATATAACAAAAGAGTCAAATTCATTATGCCTGATATCAGAATATACCCCCCCATATTACAACAAGGTTCTTGGTAAATTCCTTGATTTTGGTTTTACAACTACCTGCTCCTGCCCTATTTTTTGATTGTTTTAAAGGTCATTTATAATTTAAATAAACGCACAGTATATGCTCTGTAAGCCACAATGTATTGCAACGAGGAGGATACTCCGTAGCAATGATAGCAGTATTATCTGTTATAGCAGTCACGAATAGCGCAAGGCAAAAGCGGACTGTCAGTGTGCATCTGCGCGTGCTCTAGTTCCTCTCTTGTAATTCTCGTGGCATCTCTGCACCACATGGAAAGAATGCAGCCTAACTCTCTCCCAGTCGTCCAATAACCCAACAGCGTTTTGCGAGAATACCATCCTTCTTCGCAATGTTCCCAACTAAATTCCTTGAGCGTCTTTGTTACACTTTCCTGTGTCGCTGTGTTCGTTTAGTATCTGCTGACATGTCTACGCGGTAAAGAATCTGTCTGATTGCATTGGCTTCCTGTATGAGATTTGCTTCGCAGACGCACCACACTTACATAGAACTCGTCTTGTCTATTACTGTCTTTCATTTCGTAGTATTACCCCAAAACATTTAAACCATGTGACGGACTCCATATATTTATCACTAGCCATTGCATCGGATTCTACCGATTTACTTCTTAGTATAATGTGCATCATACAGCGTCCTTCTGTATTTCCTTGTGACTGTCCAGAGACAAAACTTCAACTCTGAAGCCTAAAATACCTACACTCCTGGAAATTGAAATAAGAACACCGTGAATTCATTGTCCCAGGAAGGGGAAACTTTATTGACACATTCCTGGGGTCAGATACATCACATGATCACACTGACAGAACCACAGGCACATAGACACAGGCAACAGAGCATGCACAATGTCGGCACTAGTACAGTGTATATCCACCTTTCGCAGCAATGCAGGCTGCTATTCTCCCATGGAGACGATCGTAGAGATGCTGGATGTAGTCCTGTGGAACGGCTTGCCATGCCATTTCCACCTGGCGCCTCAGTTGGACCAGCGTTCGTGCCGGACGTGCAGACCGCGTGAGACGACGCTTCGTCCAGTCCCAAACATGCTCAATGGGGGACAGATCCGGAGATCTTGCTGGCCAGGGTAGTTGACTTACACCTTCTAGAGCACGTTGGGTGGCACGGGATACATGCGGACGTGCATTGTCCTGTTGGAACAGTAAGTTCCCTTGCCGGTCTAGGAATGGTAGAACGATGGGTTCGATGACGGTTTGGATGTACCGTGCACTATTCAGTGTCCCCTCGACGATCACCAGTGGTGTACGGCCAGTGTAGGAGATCGCTCCCCACACCATGATGCCGGGTGTTGGCCCTGTGTGCCTCGGTCGTATGCAGTCCTGATTGTGGCGCTCACCTGCACGGCGCCAAACACGCATACGACCATCATTGGCACCAAGGCAGAAGCGACTCTCATCGCTGAAGACGACACGTCTCCATTCGTCCCTCCATTCACGCCTGTCGCGACACCACTGGAGGCGGGCTGCACGATGTTGGGGCGTGAGCGGAAGACGGCCTAACGGTGTGCGGGACCGTAGCCCAGCTTCATGGAGACGGTTGCGAATGGTCCTCGCCGATACCCCAGGAGCAACAGTGTCCCTAATTTGCTGGGAAGTGGCGGTGCGGTCCCCTACGGCACTGCGTAGGATGCTACGGTCTTGGCGTGCATCCGTGCGTCGCTGCGGTCCGGTCCCAGGTCGACGGGCACGTGCACCTTCCGCCGACCACTGGCGACAACATCGATGTACTGTGGAGACCTCACGCCCCACGTGTTGAGCAATTCGGCGGTACGTCCACCCGGCCTCCCGCTTGCCCACTATACGCCCTCGCTCAAAGTCCGTCAACTGCACATACGGTTCACGTCCACGCTGTCGCGGCATGCTACCAGTGTTAAAGACTGCGATGGAGCTCCGTATGCCACGGCAAACTGGCTGACACTGACGGCGGCGGTGCACAAATGCTGCGCAGCTAGCGCCATTCGACGGCCAACACCGCGGTTCCTGGTGTGTCCGCTGTGCCGTGCGTGTGATCATTGCTTGTACAGCCCTCTCGCAGTGTCCGGAGCAAGTATGGTGGGTCTGACACACCGGTGTCAATGTGTTCTTTTTTCCATTTCCAGGAGTGTATCTGTAATCCATACCATTATCATGAATACTTAACAACTCTGCATCTTCATCTACACTCTGCAAACCGCTTTCATGTGCATGCCAGAGAGAACATCTCTTTGTACTGGTTTCATTCACGTGTAGACTGCGGGAAGTATGGTTGTTTAAATGCCACAGTGCGAGCTGTAATTAATCTAATCTTATCCTCATGATCCCTACGGGAAAGATACAAAAGGGGTTGTCGTATATTACTAGAGTCACCGTTGAAAGTCAGTTCTTCAACCTTTGCAAGCTGGTTTTCTCGGACTAGTTTACGTCTATCTTCAAGAGTCTGCCAGTTCAGTTCATTCAGCATCTCTATAGCACTTTTCCACGGGTCAAATAAATCTGAGACCATTCCTGCTGCCTTTTCTGTAAACGTTCACTGCCCCCTGTCTGTCCTATCTCGTACAGGTCCCACACACTTGAGCTATATTCTAGGGTGTGTTGCACGAGCCACTTTAAGCAGTCTCCTTTGTAGACTGACTGCACTTCCCCAGCATTCTACCAATATACCGAAGTCTGCCAGCTGTCTTACCTACGACTGAGGCTGTGTGATCACTCCATTTCATATCCGTACAAAGTAATACACCCAGGTATTTGTATGACTGTACCGATTCCAACTGTGACTCGCTGATACTATTCTATACTATTTTCGTTTTGTGAAGTGCACAATTTCACATTTCTGAACATCTAAGCAAGCTGCCAATTTGCACAAATTTGAAATCTTTCCAAGATTTGACTGAATAATTATGCAGCTTGCTTCAGACAGTATTTTTATTGTTTAGCGTATAGTAGTAAGACACAGATGACAATACAGTTAATTAAATTATAGTTATAAACAGATATCTAACTTATTTAAATACGCTATTGCTTCTGGAGCCGCCATCAGGAAATCTTCCGGTTTCCTTTCATAAGCTGTCCGAAGGGATTCTTATATGATGTGTTTTATAGTTTGGATTTCACCACATTCGCAGAAGGGCGTCAATTCATTGCCCCATTTATGCAGGAAACAGGCACATCTACCATGCTGGGTCCGTATTGTGTTCAGAATTAACCAGGTTCTACGTGGTAACTCAAAACCCGGAGGCTTCTGGGTAATATATGGAATTTCGTTACTCTGCTTTGAGGTCCATTGTTGATGCCAGGCTTTAGTCAAACTCAATTTTTCCTCTGTGGCTGTAATTGCCGTTTTCTATAAGGGTCTTTCTGGATCGAAAGCGGCTATGGGTGGCGTATTCAATGTTCTCATCTATCGGTAGGTTACTGTTGCTCAAGATTTTCTTGTAGTCTCTCGTGAGTGCCTTTAAACGACGCAGATTTGGCGGTAGTGTATGGCTCATTACTAAGAGCCGTTCCATAGCGGTAGATTTGATGACTCCTACGATTATTCTCATTGTGTTATTGAGTTGAGCGTCAGTTTAATGAGTAGACAAGGCTAAGAGCAGATGAGCTGAGGACAGAGGCTGACGCTCCCCATATTGTTCCACAAAGTTTTTGTGTAATATTTTTCTAGATTTTAATTTCTCTGCTATTTTTGTTACACGCTCTTTAAATGTTAGACGTGTATCGAGTATCAGACCCAGATATTTTTGTGTTTTATTGTGAGTAAGCCTTGCGTTCTCAAACTGTATTCTAAGCACCCTTTTGGCAAGTTTGTTGTTCAGGTGAAATCATGTAACCTCTGTTCTGCTGGGGTTTGGTTGGAGGCACCATTTTCGGAAGTACCTTTCCAACTTATACAGGTAGGTTGTAAGAACCTCCTCACATTCTTCAAATGAGCTACAGCTTGTTGCAAATACCCAGTCATCAGAGTAGCCACGCTTTTTAGATATCGTCTCTGGCATGTCTGCGATATATTGGCTGAATAGGAGTGGTGCAAACACCGATCCTTGTGGCAGGCCGTTCTTGAGTTCTCGTGGTGAACTTACATTGGTGCCCATGATAACCTGAAATGTTCTGTCATTCAGCATGTCATTTAGCAACCGAGTTGTTGATTTTTATCGGATCACACGAAGTAATTTATAGATCATGTCTCCTCGCCAGTGTCGTCGGCGGCTGATAAATCAATGAATGCAGCAGAGGTTTTAAGCTTTCTTTGAGATCCCGCTTCAGTGTAAGTTGCACGCGAAAGAACTTCCTTAGCACAGGTTCGTTTTGGTCAGAAACCTGCCTGTTCGAGTGGTATTACGTCAAATATTTTCTGAGAAATTCTGTTTTAAGTGAGCCTTTCAGGTAACTAGGTCTTTAGCTCTCAGGTAAGTTTCCAGTTTTCCCTGGTTTTAGTATGGCTGTTATCTTTGTTCGTTGGACTCTCTGGGTAGATTACCAAAGTGGATGACGTCGGTGAAGAATATGGCCAGCCAGAGCTTTGCGTGTTTTCCACAGTTTATTAGGAATTCAGCGTTGATGTCGTCGAATCCTAGTCCTTTCCCCGGCGTGATATTCTCGAGCGCTGATAGGATTTCTTCAAGTGTGAAAGGGCGAGCATCTTGAGTCTCTGTAGCCTGATTTAACATATTTATGTGTGCACGTTTAATTTCTACTGTGTGTGCTTTGTCTCTCGGTGTCCTGAACGTTGCTCCTATGTGTGGAGGCTATGGTATTTGGAGAGTTGTTTGGTTTTTTTCATTGAATAGGTGTTCGCGTTCTAATTTTCTTAGCAAAGTCCATGCCTGACGGCCTGATGTCTGAAAGTTCAGACTTTTCAACGTTTCCAGTCATTTCTGTTGCATCGCAGCATCAAGGCTATGGAGAAACTCGTCTGCCACTTCTTGATCACCCGACTCAAGGAAACTTTGAAAGAGGCTTTCACTGTTTTCGGATCAGCTTGAGGTACATTCCCTTCGGTGTCCTCTGGGAATGCACTTCTTAGCGGTGCTTGGGACTGCTTCGAGAAATCTGCCATAGTATTTGCTGATTAGTTGTATCTAGTATACGAATTTTTTCAAGATCTCTAGAAACATCTCCCAATTTGCCTTTTTGAAATTCCATTTAGGGCGAGGTATAGACAACACAAGTGCAATTCGCCTACCTGTCTCTATAACAACAGGGCGGTGCTGGCTATGGGGAAAGTCGCAGAGGACTTTTCGGGTGGCTGGCAACGATTGGCTTTTGCTATCACTTGACGTAAAACATAGATCGGGATTATATTCTCCCCTTCATGCCGCAGATTTGAAAGTACGCCGATCTTTAGCATCGACAATAAGATTAGGATTTTCATCTTTAGCCCATTTCACCAAAGATTTCCGATTAGCATTACAGTCTTGGTACTTCCACTGTTCGTGATGGCTCTTAAAAACACCCAAGTATACTGCATGACGCGGCTGTATGTGGACCATTGAGGTTGGCCATAAGGTAGCTGGTGGTTTATAGATGTTGGACAGGTTATGTCTCCGATCTCGACTACAACATTGTGCATATCTTAGTCATAAGAAGTGGAGCTGGAGATGGCATTTTCTATATCCTGTTGATGTAAGTTGCAGCACCGCATATATGGTGGTGCGTTGCACCAAGTAGTTCATATCCAGGTATTTTTCCACTTTTCGCAGTTGTTCCTCTTTGGGGAATTCGAACCGAAGGTCCAAGATTTCTTGGGGTGCAGAGCTCGTTCGCCTCCAAGTGGTGCACCCTAAATGAACTAGCAAATACTGGCAGTCAGACAAACCAGGAAAGGTTCTTCTGACAAGATACAAAACTGTAAACCATCGGACAGTAATTCATTATAGATAACTGCATCAGCTGCAAAAAGTCTGAGGTTATTATTAATATTGTCTTCAATATCATTAACCACAACAGAAATAACAATGGTTCGAAAAAACATCCATGGGGCACACACGAAGCTACTTCTACGTCTGTCAGTGACTCCCCGTCCAAGATCATTTGCTGCGTGCTCCCTACCAAAAAATCACCATTGCATTTACAAAATTCGTTTGATACCTCATATCATCGCACTTTTGATAATAAGCGTAGTTATAATACTGAGTTACTGACTGCCTTGATCCAAGCCTTTCAGTTTGTCGTGTTAGAAAATTTCGAACTGGGTTCCACATAATCAATGTTTTTGGAATTCATGCTGTTAGCACGGAGGAAGTCATTCTGTTGCTCAGAATACGTTTTAAATTCTACAGCAAATCGATGACAAGGGTGCTGGACAGTGGGTTTGTAGATGACACCTACTACTACCCGTCTTCTAGACGGGTGTGACCTGTGCCCCTTTTCAGCTGATGTGCAGATTTTTTGTCCGAGGAATCGATGAGAGATTATAGTTGGAGAAGGTGCTAACTCAGCCACAAATTCGGTATAGAATCTGAAAGGGATTCCATCGGGCCCTAAAGCTTTAACAGGTTAATACATTTGTACAACACATGCGGTACTGAAAGCTTATTAATTGTTTCTAGAATGAAAATTGTTAACGAACTCTACTATAGACTGTATCGTAATCAGATGCCGGTAACAGTCATATGGTATAGCCAAGGTGCCGTAGCAGATATCGCCTTATCGTGGTACGACAGTTTTCTTCACCTATTGTTTTTAGTACTTCTTCATTTCCTACTTCGTTTTTAACGTCTTTCGACAGTATCACATGTCATTTGCTTTCCGTTACTTCTCCGAACTTCCACGTTTCACTTCCACACAACGCTATGCTCAAGACAAATAGTTAAAGAAATTTCTTCCTCATTTCCATATCAACCTTTTCAACTACTCTTGAAACGGAGCACTCGTTCTTCGCTTGTACCAGTCTTCTAGTGTTCTCTACATTGCATGGCTTATCCTTCACCTGTAGCAGAGGTCATGTATTTTTTTCTTATTCGATTTTTAAATGATAGCATTCACTTTTTATGAGCTGCAGTCTTTTTCAGAAATTACAAAAATTACTTCGGAAAATTAAGGTTTTCCCAAAGGGTATACATATCTGTCTGCCTGCCTCTCTCTCTCTCTCTCATTCACTCATTCTCTCTCCGCCCCCACCCTTCCCCGCTACACACACACAAGAAAAATGTAGTTTCACAGGTTGACATTGCTCACAGTCTATACGAAAACAAATCAACAGACACACTGTAACAGTGTGCTGAATGAGAACCCGCGTAACTTCAGTTCGACTTCAAAAAGTGAGGTGAAGTGTAAATAACGCAAATGTAGCATAAAAAGGGCGCAGAAAGGCAAAAACTGCCAAGTGAACATGTGTAACGAAGTTTCTTTCGACATCAACCTCTGCTAACAAAGAGAGAAGAAGCAATCGTTTGGAGATTACGGAGCGCTTCTAGGCGCTTCAGTCTGGAACCGCGCTGCTGCTACGGTCGCAGGTTCGAATCCTGCCTCGGGCATGGATGTGTGTGATGTCCTTAGGTTAGCTAGGTTTAATGGCCGCAGAAGATGCTGGTGTAAAATTCTCTTCAATTAATTGCAGTAAGCCTAAGACGAAGAAGCCAATAGTAATTGATACATGGTCATTTACGTAGGAATAAATATTCCACAGAAATTTGAAACCGTTACGATCGAGCTAATCTTGTCAATATTTTGTTTAATAGTCTATCCGTTAATTATTACTTTACTACACACCAATAATCAGTAAGTGAAATCAAATGAAGCAGGATTCTTATAAAAATCCAGTTACAAGTTAAATAACAGAAACTATTAAATAATAGAAACTACCGGAAACTAGCGCAAATTTTTATTTTCAAGACAGGTAAAAATGTTAAGAAAGTAAAGAAACTCAGTTCATTTTCATGTATAACTCGTTCCACGGTAAAAGACCTTCTTTAGTTTCAGTGACCGACGAAGTATGACTTAAGTTCCCGGTTGTTATATAAATAGTTCTAAAACTACTGTATATAGCATTTTACCCATCATAAAATTTTGTAGCTAAAGAATTAACAACATATTCCAGATAGCCACAATATATTATACACCACCTAAGTGTGTAGAACGCGAAGTACTTACAACTGCTACCCAAAACACAGTCAACAACGAAAACTGTATTAAATTGCGGAAACTGTTTACCACGGTCTCTAGAGCGCATTCTTTCATGCGATTCTTTAATAAGCCACTAGACTGAAGTACCGACCAAAAAACATAACGTGTTGCTGGGTAAACTATCCTTTAGTTTAGGAGTGTCCATCCTTTCAGCTTGCTTAGCTGGAAGAAGACGAATATTTTCGGACCGCATAGAATTTATTTAAAATACCAAAGAATTTATTCAAAAATTTTCGCACAGTTCTTTCGCTGGATGGAGCTTCGTTGGTATTAGAACACCAGAAATCTCTAATATTACAATCAAAAATAAGCTTGGAACCAGGAACCTAGGATACATCAAATGCATTCGCAGTTACGAATATGGACAGCATCAGCTGTAGGAGGGAATGACGACAGCGAGAACTTGTGCCCTACTGGGACTCGAACCCAGATTTCCCGCTTGTCGCGAGCGGTCGCCTTACTTATTTTGTCTCATTTTGTTCTATATTGTTCGTTGAATTTGTACGGGGCGGATGTCCGCTGACATCCGTTTAGGTTCTTCGTTGATCCAGTAACTCAGTTTTTTTGTTACAGAGGGTATCCATGCACGACTCACGGCCAGACCCGAACCTCCATACACGGTCAACCATGCGCCTACGGCCTGTACTCGTACATTCATTATGGATGTTCCCGTACAGGTGAGACATTTTACTTGAAAGTCCGATATCGGCAGATAAATACGATATTGCATTGCCTGTGTTATTCTGCATTACGATGAATGTTGAAAGGAGCTTTGCATCGAAATTCAGAATAACACAGGCACTGAAATATTGCAGAGCCGTAGTACGTGTGCAATAAAAGATTGTCAAACATAGGAAAATAGGTGTATTGGCTGGTGTAATAATTCCAGTTTTTTTTTTTATCAGAACTGTCCGTTATAATGATTCTTCTATTAGGGTCAGTCTTCAGACGTACCAGTATTAATCTCACACGGACGTTAAAAATGTAAAACAGTACATCTTTCTGGTCAAAGGGCCGAGCGCAATCAATACCATCGCAATGTTTAATGTCCATCTGACTAATGGATATTGTTTTCATAGGTTTCTGTTCAGAAGTCGACGTAAGAAGGTGTGATACTGCGCATATCTGCCGCTTCTGACGTGTTATAGTTGGAATACAGCAGATGTGTGTTAGCACTGTGCTGGCAAGTACACTGCCGCTAGTGGCGGAATAACAAACTTCTGTGCTGTAAAGCAAGTCATTACGTGGAGTGCACTCGCCAACAAGCAGCAGCAGACTGAAGGTCACGTCGGAAAACAATTGAAGTGGAGGAAAACACAAACGCGCCGCAGGTAGTAGATGTGAAAACAACAGAATACGATCCAGTAACAAGTAGTACTTCCGGAGGTGAAATAAAATACATTGTTATATTACGGGAATTAATGCTCGCTTCGGTGATGCCGTGCACTGTGAATGTTTACGAATAAAAAGAGAGGAAATAGGGTTCCCCTTTTAGGATAATTAACACGAGACGTTTGTACGTATTTGCCTATTGTATATTATCACAACAGCTAGAAATAGGGCTGTTGTAAGATGTTCGTGTTCTCCATACTTCCATGAATATAACGGAAATTTCTACTTCTCAGAACATGGTAACTTCTCCGAAATTGTAGTACATTCATACGTTCGCAGCTTTGGCTGCATGTTACTGCAGCGTACAAGTTTAGATCCCACAACACTAGGTGCTTGCTGTATTTCGAATTCGTCTTTATAACTGGCGGTGCACTGGTAAGGCTGAAACTGCTGCGCAGGCTGCTGCCGCGCAGTTACTTGCAGGAAATACGAGGCGCGTTTTTTAAGTAAGTACCGTTTTGAAATTTAAAAGAAAAGACGTGCTAAGACATCTGAATAATTTTATTTTTACATGAAAGCCTGTACCTTAATGTACACACTGACGCCATTACAGCCTGATTCTTCCTTGTTTACGCTGTATACTGAGTGCTTCAGATACCTCCGATAATCGCGAGTCCCGCCGACTGTGAAGTACGGGCTGTTATAAGATTTCTTAGTGTTAAAGGCCTAAAAGCGATCGATATTCATCGTGAGATCTATGCAGTTTACGGAGAAAACATTATGAGTGTTATAATGGTAAGAAAGTAGGTGAGAGCATTTAAAGATGGCCGCACAAATGTGCATGATGAACAACGGAGTGGGCGTCCTTCAGTCGTTAATGAAAGTTTGGTGCAGGAGGTGGACAATAAGGTGAGAGAAAACAGACGCTTTACGATTTCCTCCTTGCGAGATGAATTTCCTAATGTTTCTCGTAGTGTTTTGTATGGCATTGTGACCGAGCACTTAAATTACCGAAATTTGTGCGTACGTTGGGTACCGAAATTGTTGACGGGTGTACACAAAACCAAACGTTTAGACAGTGCATTGACTTTCCTTGAGTGGTACCACAACAACGGTGATGACTTCTTAAGCCAAATTGTTAGGGGCGATGAAACATTGGTGGCCTACGTAATACCAGAATCAAAGCAACAGTCCATGGAAGTTGATCAAGGGCATCGCTTTGCTGCAAGACAATGCCCGTCCGCATGTGGTGAATCCTCCGTACAACACCGATCTTGCGCCCAGTGACTACCATCTATTCCTGCACTTGAAGAAACACCTGGGCGGTCAGCGTCTTCAAGACGATGACGAAGTCAAAACAGTGGTGATGCAGTGGTTAACAAGTCGGGCGGCAGAAACTGGTACAACGTATGAGAAGTGCCGCAATATTGACGGAAATTATGTAGAAAATAGATTAAGGTACAGGCTTTCATGTAAAAATAAAATTATTGAGATACCTTAGCACGCCTTCTTTTAATTTCAAAACGGTACTTACTTAAAAAACACGCCTCGTACATCGTGTACCTAGTATTTGACATTTGGGAAGCGATGAGAGCAATTTGATGATGTCATACATGACAGTATGTGATTGGCCAGGAGTAACAGGGGATGTAATCAAGCCTCAGCTATCGCCATCTGCTACAAAGAACTGTAGGAGCCACAACTGATGATAGAACACGAGCGGTATCTAAAACAACATCTTTCTTCAATGGCACTCCTGCACAAAGTGATCAAACTACACATTAGGAATAGTTATTAGATTAGATTAGATTAATACTTGTTCCATAGATCATGAATACGACACTTCGTAATGATGTGGAACGTGTCAGGTTAATAAAAGATGTCTGTACAAGATATTACATTACACAAAATATTGCATGACACTAATGTTTAAGTTGTTGTTTTTTTCCCCTTATTTTATATCTAAAAAATCAGTCAATGAGTAGAAGGAGTTGTCATCTAGAAATTCTTTTAACTTATTTTTAAATGTTAGTTGGCTATCTGTCAGGCTTTTGATGCTGTTTGGTAGGTGATCAAAGACTTTTGTGGCAGCATAATTTACCCCTTTCTGTGCCAAAGTCAGATTTAACCCTGCATAGTGAAGATCATCCTTTCTCCTGGTGTTATAGCTATGCACACTGCCATTACTTTTGAACTGGGCTGGATTATTAACAACAAATTTCATAAGTGAATATATATACTGTGAGGTTACTGTGAGGATCCCTAGATCCTTAAATAGATGTCTGCTGGATGAGTGTGGGTGTGCTCCAGCAATTATTCTGATTACACGTTTGAGCAATGAATACGTTTCTACTCAACGATGAATTACCCCAGAATATGATGCCATACGAAAGCAGTGAATGAAAGTAGGCATAGTAAGCTAATCTACTGAGATTCTTATCACCAAAATTTGCAATAACCCTAATAGCATACGTAGCTGAACTCAGACGTTTCAGCAGACCATCAATGTGTTGCTTTCAGTTTAACCTCTCATCAATGGACACATCTAAAAATTTTGAAAATTCTACCTTAGCTACAGACTTCTGTTCAAAGTCTATATTTATTACTGGAGTTGTGCCATTTACTGTAAGGAACTGTATATACTGTGTTTTATCAAAATTTAAAGAGAGTCCGTTTGCTGAGAACCACTTAATAATTTTGTGAAAAACATCATTTACAATTATATCACTTAGTTCTTGGTTTTTGGATGTTATTACTATACTTGTATCATCAGCAAAAAGAACTAACTTTGCATCTTCATCAATGTGGAATGGTAAGTCATTAATGTACATCAAGAACAGTAAAGGACCTAAGACCGAACCCTGTGGGACGTCGTACTTGATAGCCCCCCAGTTTGAGGAATCAGCTGTTGTTTTAACATTACATGAACCACTTATTTCAACTTTCTGCATTCTTCCAGTTAAGTATGAATTAAACCATTTGTGCACTGCCCCCCTCAAACCATAATGATTTAGCTTATCTAAAAGAATTCCATGATTTACATAATCAAATGCCTTTGAGAGATCACAAAAAATACCAATGGGTGATGTCCGGTTATTCAGAGCAATTAATATTTGATCAGTGAAAGCGAATATAGCATTTTCTGTTGAAAAGCTTTTCTGAAAACCAAACTGACATTTTGTTAGTACTTTATTTTTACAAATATGGGAGGCTACTCTTGAATACATTACTTTCTCAAAAATTTTTGATAGAGCTGTTAGAAGAGAGATTGGGCGATAGTTGTTGACATACGACGCATCCCCCTTTTTATGCAATGGTTTTACAATGGCATATTTCAGTCTATCGGGGAAAACACCCTGCTCCAAAGAGCTATTACATTCGTGGCTGAGAATCCTACTTATCTGTGGGGAACAAGCTTTAAGTACCTTGCTGGAAATGCCATCAATTCCGTAAGAGCTTTTACTTTTCAGTGAGTTTATTATTTTACTGATTTCAGAGGGAGAGGTTGGTGGAATTACAGTTGTTTCAAACTGCACAGGTATGGCCTCTTCTATTAGTAGCCTTGCCTCTTCTAGCGAATATCTAGATCCTATTTTCTCCACAACATTTAAAAAATGATTATTGAAAATATTTCCAATTTCTGATTGCTTGTTAGTACACTTGTCATTCAGTTTTGTGGCACTAAAGTCTCCCTGTGCTCTTGGTTGCCCTGTTTCCCTTTCAATAATATTCCAAACTGCTTTAATTTTATTATCAGAGTTACTGATCTCAGACATGATACACATGCTTCTGGTCTTTTTAATAACTTTTCTTAGTACCGCAAAATAGTTTTTATAATATTGAACAATTTTGGGGTCAGTACTCCCTCTTGCTGTTAGATACAGTTCTCTTTTACAGATGCAAGATATTCTTATTCCTTTAGTTAGCCAAGGTTTTTTATATGTTTTCTTGGAATTACGTTTAACTATTTTCTTGTGAAAAAAATTTTCAAATATCCTTAAAAATGTGTCGTGAAATAAGTTATATTTCAAGTTTGCATCGGGTTCCTTATACACTTCATCCCAGTCTAGCTGCTGTAGGCTTTCCCTAAAGTTTGCAATATTTATATTGTTAATTGAACGCACTACTTTGAAATTCTGATTTGATATACTGCATGGAGCTATGTCATGTACTGTAAGTACCAATCTTTAATTGGTTTGTAAGCAAAGGTAGACTAAATTGTATACCAGCCTAATTTTTTTGGTAAACATTTTCTCAGTAACTAAATTCAGTAAAGTGCTGTAACGTACTTCGCAGAATGTCCTTTGTACCATCAAGTACAGTAATGTGGACAGAATTCCGCACACTTCTTATTACCCCAATTTACGTCCACATTTTCCACGAAGGAAATATTTATGGAGCAAAATTATTCGTAATTCCATCTTGTAAACAGGTTATCGATGTCTTTTAAGTAAATTTTCGTTTATGGTTGCCATATTCTCGTCAGGTCAATAACTGGAAGACCTTTGTGACGTGATCACGCGAATCTAACGTGACTGTTCACACTGTCCGACTTAAGTAAGCGTTGTGCAAGCGTTTCATAGACATGGTCACTCATACTCAATGTGACATTTTCCAGTATATAGTAAAGCCTACCAGTTTACATTAATTGCTACTGAATATACTCGCATTACATTAGTATTGGAACAAGGCCGGTCCCATTCCATTGCCGGTACCATTCCAAAGTACCGTTATCCATGATGGCGGCCATGGCGTCAGAGACACACCCCTCGCCTACATATACGCGCTAGGCATGAAATGTTTTCATAACACCGCCACCATTCCAAAGCACTGTTATTCGACACTGTCGTACCGAGCAGGGTTTGGACCTTACTCGACAGGAGACGGAAGAATGAGCAGGGGATCACCTGCAAGTCATGACAGTAGTTATCATGCGGAAAGGGGAGACTTGGCGGTAGACGGTTCAGGTATCGCTGGATTCTTGGAGCGTATGATGCAGAAGATAGACGCTAGTACGAAAGTGATGCAGGAAAGAATTTAAACGTGTAGAAAGGAGAGGCAAGCTAGTCTGGAAAGAATCAGCGAAGAAACACACAGCAGCATACAGGAGTGTAGAAAGGAAACCCGGGCGCAGCTTGCCATCACAAAGCGGGAAAAATGCGGTGTGAAGGATGAAGTAAAAGCGTTGCGTGAGAAGTTAGAGCGAGAGATAGCCGAAGCGAAAAGAACCGCCAATGAGGCGAAATTAATTGCGCGGAGAGCCAAGAGAATAGCGAGAGAAACGAAGGAGGTCACAGAGAACAAGACCAAGGTCGGCAAAACTGTTATAAATATGCTGCAGACACGAGTGAAAAAGATTGAAGAAACCGTGTCGAGCAGGAAGGAGGAAGCCGGAGGGGCACCACTGATGGCAGAATTTGCCGAATTTAAACGACAAATCGAGAGCAGGGTAGAGGCACTGTCAGTCGACAGAACTTCTACAAATACAGGACAAACTGGAGCCGATATTCAGACAGTATCCACGGAAGAGGTAACCTCGGAAGTACGGCAACGGGACACAGTATCTGTCACAGGAGTTGTGAACCGACGTGAGGCACACGTACGGAGGTACCGCGTGTAGTAAGTGATTTGCCGGAGGCGGAGTTCAGTAGCAGAACAACTGGCGCAAGCAATTGCTACCCGCTTAGGCGATCCACCTCGCACTTGCAAGAGCCACAGGATATCCAGGAGGCGCACACGGAGGTAGTTTATAAAAACATCGAAACGCCACAGCATAAAGATGAAACTAGGCAGTTTGATTATAAACACTTTCTGTCGGTACACAAGTTCCAGCACTATAAGGATGATAATAATACGTTACATCCAAAAACGTTAATTGGACAGTTTGATCTAACGTTACCACGACAGTGGCCGTTAATGTACAAACTTGACTTTGTGTGTGCGCACATGGAAGGTGCATCAGCGGAAAGTATGCGTAGTGTTGCTAAAGGCTGCAGATCATACCAAGAGTTCCGCGACGCATTTATGAGCAGATATTGGTCAAAGGAGACCCAAAACAGAATTAAACAAGAAATCCTCATGACACGCGACTTCGAGAGCTCAGGTTCCCGAAGTGTTGTGAAATTTTTATAGAACATGCTGGCCGGCCGAAGTGGCCGTGCGGTTAAAGGCGCTGCAGTCTGGAACCGCAAGACCGCTACGGTCGCAGGTTCGAATCCTGCCTCGGGCATGGATGTTTGTGATGTCCTTAGGTTAGTTAGGTTTAACTAGTTCTAAGTTCTAGGGGACTAATGACCTCAGCAGTTGAGTCCCATAGTGCTCAGAGCCATTTTTTTAGAACATGCTGAAAAAGAATCAGTATCTGGACGAACCGTGCAGCCTTGGGGAGATTACACGCGTATGCTATATGAAGTTGCCACTTACATATCAGCAGACGCTAGCTGGCAGATGCGGAAATGAAGTAGAAGCATTTAAGGGCATTCTTAGGGAACTGGAGTTTGCCTATAACGACCAGCAGGTGCGTGAGAAGAAGAAGCAAAGGGGACCGCATGAGGAAGGCCAAGACGCGAATATAGAGAGAAACAGAAACCAGATGAGGAATAACTATGCCGGTAACGGTAACAATAGGGGAAACAACCCACATTGGCGCGATAATAGAAGACAAACATTTTCCGCCACAGGAACGTAGGTGGAACCAGGGTAATAATAACTGGAAACCAGCCAATCAAAATGGAAGGGATCAACCAGTGCAGAACTGGAGAGCGAGTGAAGACCGCAATTCAGAACCTACACAAATAATCGAAATACGTCCGGCGAACCCTGGCCGTACGCAAACTGCGCAAAACAGACAAGAATGACTAGGGCGGCACACTCGGCAGCGGAAGAACGCGGCGGGGAACAAAGTAGTGTATAATTAGATTAGATTTTTGTGATTTGTTGGCGATGTTTATTTGTACTAGTATAGGCAGTGTTTTATTTGTGTTTTGTGATTATTTGTTTTATGTTGTGTGTATTTATTTTCCTATTTTCATGTGCTTGTCTTATTTTGGTATGGATTGTGTGTATATTATGTGTTTGATGTTAAATTTTGTTGTATGGGCACCACTGGGTCGCTTAGTATAGAAAATTTACTTCAACTATGACACAAACAATATTTAGAAGTATTAGATTAATTATAGAAGGGGTTATCTTATGTAGATAACTTCCTATACAAAATTTTATGGCAAGGCTATTGGACAGGAGAGCTTTCAGGATAAAATCTGGATCTGTGGTGGATGGATTTGGGGTGTGTTCAGCGTGTTGTGATGTGGTAGGTGGATATTGCGTCCCACCGAATGTGTTGCGTTTCTTGAGACGAGTGCAGGGTATGATGTCCGACGCGGTAGTGTTCAGGACCCACCCATTGCGTTATCGGCGTATGGCGATTGTGGGTGTTTCGGGTGATAATTATGAGGTGGTCTGTCCGACGCAGTAGTGTTCGAGACGCACCTGTTATCTCAATTATGTTGATAGTGTGAGTACGGTGATCAAAACGACTATTCGGTGGCCAGTCAATCGAAATTAGGCGATAGGGACGCACCAAACATGGATAATTCGTAATAGGTGCGATGAGGATGTTGTGTGAAAAGGCGAGTTTTGAGCCGTCACAGAAAGACGTAAATCAGGTGGCTGGTCGCACGCAATAGCGTGATCGACAGAGCTTATTGATGATTTGGGCCGTAGGAGTGTTGTAGAGACGTATTAGCGTCGCTAGCCGAGTCTGGGCTTAACTATTTGAGTTAAGCAGAGACGCTAAAACAACACGCCAGTCAGTTTAAAAGATGATAATGAAGGTCACCACAAAAGATAGATACTCTCAAGTCCAGCCATGAACCTTGACCACTATCACTGATTTTTACTTGCTGTAACGTGCAAAACTAACTCTTGTTTTGTTCAACAGATAAGCATGACGTTGAATTGAGCCTACCGTTACAGACAGAAGCAGACTAGGAGCGGAAGACCAATGCCATAACCAGTCAAACAAACACAACATCAAAGGAGTATCGGAGAAATTCGGAGTTCCAGTAACCTACAATAATGTGCAACAAATGTTTTTAATTGTTCGCAGATAATAGCAGCAACTGAGCGACGCCAGGGAAAGGAGTTTACTATAAAAGGTCACGGCATGTAGTAGTAGCATGTTGACGTCAACTGTAGAAAGTAGAAATAGAGAAATTAGTAGTTATAGACCATGTGGTGATGGGATGACTAAATTAATAAACGTTTATTTTATCCACAGGAACAGACCATCATGATTGTTTTTATAATTTTGTTTTGAAAAATAATTGTAATGTATTGTACGTGATGAAGTAAGAGGAAGTGGCTTAGGCAATAAGTAATCATGTATAAAATATCGTATCCTTAGTGAGTGCAGTTACACTTTGTGGCGGTGACTGGCCAGCTGTCGACGAGCGGGACAGCAGACGAGAACCACGAGGGAACTTCGTCCACATGAGCACGTTTGCTGCTGCTGCCGCTGGCGGATCGTGAACGCTTCATTTTTGCACGTTTAATTACGAAGACGTGACAAGTACTGGACGAACGAAGAATACGAGCAATGTGAGAGTGAGGTGGACCGTGCACTGATTTGTATAGGTCCTGCCTAGCGCGTGTATGTAAGCGCGGGGTTGTGACATAGAGAGATGACGCTATCTCTCTCTCTCTCTCTCGCACCGCGCCACGGCAATAGGGACTAGACACGCACCACGTGGTGGATACACTGGGCGCGACCTTGTTGTTGTCGAATAACAGTGCTTTGGAATGGTGGCGGTGTTATGAAAACATTTCATGCCTAGCGCGTATATGTAGGCGAGGGGTGTGTCTCTGACGCCATGGCCGCCATCATGGATAACGGTACTTTGGAATGGTACCGGCAATGGAATGGGACCGGCCTTGTTCCAATACTTATATTGTCAAGCACTGTTACATCTAAGTACTTGTATGGCATGTCCCACTTCAGTTGACACTGATTATAATGTCAAAGCTTAGTTACCTTTTGGTATAGCTTGAAGAAATTAATATTCCAAGAACAACATGTATTTGCCAGATAAAGCATCATTGTATTGAGCCTCTTCGAATATTCTTTTTTCCCCACCTTCAGACAACATATAATTATATAGTTTGTGACGTGCGGTATAGATAAGGGCAAAAAAGTTGTTTATTCTCCAGAAGTACGCAGGAAAACTAAGTAAAATTGATGACTGACATATTGCGGAAATACGTTTTAGGGCAGACATGAAATTTTACGCTTAAGTGCCAATACATTTATTCCGAAACGATATTTGTGGTTAATAATACGAATTAATTTAGGACCAATTGCGAAATTTGCAACAACAGTACAATAAGTGAACATTCTTTCCGTATAGATTATGCATTTCTGTCTAGGTTTCGGAATGAAGAATTACAGTAGCTGATCAAAAGTATGCGGACGCCTATTAGTAGACATCGATATGGGGGTGTGTCCACCCTTTGCCATTATGGCAGCTTGAACTCTACTGGGTACAGTTTCAGTGAGCTGTATGAACGTCTGTAGAGCAATAGAGCCCATTCTCCCTCAAGAGCTGAAATGAGAGAAGATAGTGATCCAGAATGAGATTTTCACTCCGCAGCGGAGTGTGCGCTGACATGAAACTTCCTGGCAGATTAAAACTGTGTGCCGCAGCGAGACTCGAACTCAGGACCTTTGCCTTTCACGGGCAAGTGCTCTACCATCTGAGCTACCCAAGCACGACTCACGCTCCGTTCTCACAGCTTCAAGTCGTGCTTGGGAAGCTCAGATGGTAGTGCACTTGCCCGCGAAAGGCAAAGGTACCGAGTTCGAGTCTCGGTCCAGCACACAGTTTTAATCTGCCAGGAAGTTTCAGAAGATAGTGATGTTGGACGCTGGGGTCTGGAGTGAAGTCTACGTTTTGTCTCATTCGAGATGTGTTTCTTTGGGTTCAGGTCGGGACTCCGGGCAGACCAGTTCGTTTCAGGAATATCATTGTCCAAAAGCAATACCTCACAGATACTACTTCATGACAGGCTGCACTGTAATGCTGACACACTCATCGTCTCAGAACTGTTCCTATACAGTACCCAGCACGCAATGCTGAAAAATGTGTACATATTCTTCCGAATTTAGCGTTTGCTTAAGGCAATATGAGGGTCACACCATGAGGACGATAAACACAACCACATCGTCTCCTCTGTCTGTGCTTCGGAGTTGGCACTGCACATGATGGCGGGTAACGTTCTCCAGGCATTCACTCAACCCAAACTCTTCAATCAGACTGCCGCATGATATAGTATGATTCGTCTCTCCACTTGTTTTCAGTCATCCACTATCCAGAGGCGTCGCTCTTCAGACCACCTCAAGCGTTGCTTATCGTTGACTGTAGAAATGTTTGGCTTATGAGGAGCTGCGCGACCACTGTACTCAATTCTCCATTCTCCCCAGGTACGGTAATGGTGCTTGGTGGACTGCTGGGATTCTGTAACTCCCGAGTGATTCCTTTCACTGATTTCATACGATTTTTTGCAACCACCATCCTCAATTCTCAACGGTCCCTGTCTGTCATTACATGAGGTCAACCAGGTCTTGGTTTAGCTATGGTTATTCCTTCACCTTTCCACTCCACAATCACATCACCAACGGTGGACATGGACTGCTTTAGAAGGTTTGAAATGCCCTGAGGGATTTGTTACTCAGCTGGCATCCAATGAAGAGTCAACGTTCGAATTCACTGTGCTCTCCTCACCCACCCACTCTTGCCGTCGCTGCTCCTTTACTAATAATACTCCTCGCCGCCTCATGCTGACGGATGTCCGGACGATTCTGATCAGATAATGCATATTCCGCTGCCAACGTATTCAACAGGTTTTCATCCAATATCAAGCAAGAAATTCTAAATCCTAAAATGTAAACGTAACTATACTCTTATAACTTATAGGAAAAGATGGATTCTTTGAGGGTGTACGGTCATCTTATGATATCCTGTGTGTACATAAACACTTAGACTGAAGCGTTAAATGAAAATGGAAGCTGACTAGAGCAAGAGGAAGGTCAGTGCCTTTTTCAAAGCCGTTGTTTTTCTCACAATATACGAGGGTCACTCCAAAAGAAATGCACACAATTTTTGTAAAAATCCCTCTTTTATTCTACATGTTTGAAAGTTTTACTATGTGTAGATACATCCTTTAGTAAGAATATTTTCATTTCTCCAGATAATTTCCATCCCTCCCAACTGCCTTACGCCATCTTGGAACCAGCGCCTGTATACCCGTACGGTGAAATTCTGGACCAACCTGTTGGAGCCACTGTTTGGCAGCGTGCACAAGGGAGTCATCATCTTCAAACCTCTTGCCACGAAGAGAGTCTTTCAGTTTTCCAAAGAGACGATAGTCACATGGAGCCGGGTCAGGACTGTAAGGCGGGTGTTTCAGTGTTGTCCATCCGAATTTTGTGATCGCTTCCATCGTTTTTTGACTGACATGTGGCCGTGCATTGTCTTGCAACAGCAAAACATCCTGCTTTTGCCGATGTGGTCGAACACGACTCAGTCGCGCTTGAAGTTTCTTCAGTGTCGTCAAATATGCATCAGAATTTATGGTGGTTCCACTTGGCATGATGTCCACAAGCAAGAGTCCTTCGGAATCGAAAAAAACTGTAGCCATAACTTTTCCAGCAGAAGGTGTGGTTTTGAATTTTTTTTTTCTTGGGTGAATTTGCATGATGCCACTCCATTGATTGCCTCTTCGTCTCTGGTGAAAAATGATGGAGCCATGTTTCATCACCTGTCACAATTCTTCCAAGAAATTCATCTCCACCATTCTTGTACTGTTCCAAAAGTTCGCTGCATACCGTTTTTCTTGTTTCTTTGTGAGCCACTGTCAACGTCCTCGTGGGAACCACCTGGCACAAACCTTTTTTAACGCCATCACTTTCCATATTCTGCAAACACTTCCTTCCGCTATCCCAACATAGCGTGACAATTCGTTCACTGTGATGTATCTGTCAGCAGTCACCAATTCTTTAACTCTCTGCACATTGTCTGGAGTGTGTGCAGTACGAGGCCTGCCGCTGCGAGGACAATCCTCAATATTGCCGTGCCCGCTTTCATCACGTAACCTGCTTGCCCACCGACTAACTGTACTGCGATCGACAGCAGCATCTCCATACATCTTTTTCAACCTCTTGTGGGTGTTTCCCACTGTCTCGTTTTCACAGCACAGGAATTCTATGACAGCTCACTGCTTCTGACGAACATCAAATGTAGCAGCCATCTTGAAGACGTGCTGTGACGGCGCCACCCACGGGAACAAGTTGAACTAAGTTTGAAAGCCGGCCGGGGTGGCCGAGCGGTTCTAGGCGCTACAGTCTGGAACCGCGCGACTGCTACGGTCGCAGGATCGAATCCTGCCTCGGGCATGGATGTGTGTGATGTCCTTAGAAAATTAGTTAGGTTTAAGTAGTTCTAAGTTCTAGGGGACTGATGACCTTAGAAGTTAAATCCCATAGAGCTCAGAGTCATTTTTAAGTTTGAAAACAAGCAGGATGGATGTATCTACACACTGTAAAACTTTCACACATGCAGAATGAAAACTGTATTTTTACAAAAATAGTGTGCTTTTGGAGTGACCCTCTTACTTAAGTAAAATAATCGAGCAGTAATAGTTACCCACGTGAGAATATTAGCACTTGTCACAGCTAATTTTAGAGTGCAAAAGTAGTCTGTAGAGAGTGCCTCTTTTGCTTAATGTATAATATGACTCGACCCAAATACTTCGAGGGTCTCCTCATCAATATATTTATCGAATACAAGAATGAACATGCACAGTGAAGCCACTATCTATTACCCTAAGTAATTTTTACCAGATTTTTTTGTTACCTGTTTGTCGCGCGGTTACCCGAGCGGTCTTAAGCGCTACAGTCATGGACTGTGCGGCTGGTCCCGGCGGAGGTTCTAGTCCTCCCTCGGGCATGTGTGTGTGTTTGTCCTTCGGATGATTTAGTTTAAGTAGAATGTAAGCTTAGGGACTGATGACCTTAGCAGTTAAGTCCCATAAGATATCACACACATTTGAACATATGAACATTTGTTACCTGTTTTACAGACCCACCGTTCAGCAGTTGTTACGAAACCTCAAGGATATTTTTGATTCCTCTATATATGAGTCATATGTGTATATATTGCCGGTTGATACTAAATTTTTTCTGTCAACCCTTATCCATAGGATTATTTTAGCCTCTTTTTTGTCTAACTTTCAGAAAATGTTTGACATCTTTTTATATTACTCATAATTCCTCTGGACGTTCGTTGCTGGGTACTCTTATTATCTGTACAGTAATAGGACCCCTCTGAGTTGCTTCAAAACAAAACACAACATTATAATGCCTCCTCTAGGGAACACTTCCTTGATATGGACGAAAACTACTTTTTTTTACAAACATTTATTCCATTCTTTCCGTCGCAGTTATTCCATTCTTTCCATAGTGTATCCTCATATGCAGTAGCGTATTCTTGCATATTGAACTCGGCATAACTACAAGCGCGCTTAAGATACGTCTTGGTAGAGGTGTAGCTTGTTCTCGCTTTCCTGGGAAGCTCCCGTTGCTTTGACGCTCCCCTGCAATGAAAGCGTAGCTGCAGATGCGCAGTGCGCCCTATCTGTAAACGCGACAGGTGAGCGTCTTCTGGAATACAAAGCTCTAAAAAAAGTATTTGAGATCGATGAAACCGACATAGATCGATTCAAACTGAAGGCCCAGGAACTTGACGGCAGAAGGCTACGCAAGAGTATTTAAACGGGAGGTATTCACAGCAACTTTCGACAGGATGACACGCCACGGAACTCCAGAGACACATTACGTCACGTGAAGTATTCGCTGGGAGAAAGTTTTGACGTTGAAAGCAGAGCCGCACCAGATGATCCCTCGTAAAACGGTCAAAGCTGCGTCCCAAACCCCTCATAGTAAAACTAGCGTCCTACTTTTTTTTACCTAGATGTACCAAATTTTATAATTTTGTAAGTAGTTTTAAGAAAAAACTTAAGTATTATTGAAAAATATTACTTAGAAAAGGAAATTGATGAAAAATATTTTACAGAGCAAATTAAATGTATCGAACTATTTTAGTAAATAAATTACAAATTGTATGAATTTTCCTAACAAACTGAACGATAACTGTTTAAAACATATCACAATGACGTCGGTGCAGTCGAGAAGAACAAACTTGTACTGGACACTTAGGTCCATCAAGCCAGGAAACAGCCTCGAATTTACCTAAGATAAACATCTAGGCCACAGCGCAGCATTGTGTGCTGTGTATTGTAGAGCACTGTTTTTCAACCTTTTTGAATACGCGACCCCTTTCCAAGTAAAAATATTCTGGCGACCCCCCGAACCATAATAAATGTATGTCAGCGATTTAAAAGGCAACGTATTTAATTTCCCTTCTATTGATACTATACTGATCGGTAAATCAAGTGCAATGTGAAAAGAGGTCGCAGTGCTCTGCGGGCAGAGATATAATTATATTCTTTGCCGAGGTAGAGGCGTGGGCGTGAGAACACATCGTGTTGCTTCTCACTGCTACAAGTGTTTGCGTATTTGAACTCTTCTACAGGTTTCAATTAAATTCGTATTGCCGGCCGTAGTGGCCGAGCGGTTCTGGGCGCTACAGTCTGGAGCCGCGCGACCGCTATGGTCGCAGGTTCGAATCCTCCCTCGGGCATGGATGTGTGTGTTGTCCTTAGGTTAGTTAGGTTTAAGTAGTTCTAAGTTCTAGGGAACTGATGACCTCAGGAGTTAAGTCCCATAGTGCTAAGAGCCATTTGAACATTTTTTTTTAAATTCGTATTCATTGTTATAAATAAGTACCAGATCTGAACTTGAGCGAATTTGCAAGGTGCTTTCACAAAACCTTGTGACTTTCGTGTGACATTTATACCATAGCAGATGACCGTCATGAAACATACGTTACCAGCCATGCTGCAACTGCTTTCTCCTGTGACCGCAACGTCCTGAGCAAGGCTTTGCGACCTCCCGGGGGTCGCGACCCACATGTTGAATAACACTGCTGTAGAGGAACCATTATCAGTCGAAAAGTGTTTGTATCAACATTACATTGCACTCTGTCGTAAAGCAGCATCTGCGAGGCATTTGTTTCTGGACAATGATGTTAGTAAAATGAACTGCCATGGCCAGAGTTCCAACCTGAACCCAAAGCAACACGTCTGGGTCGAGGTAGAAAGTCGACTTAGCTGCAGACCCCAACGTCCAACTTCACTTCCTTCTCTGGTTTCAGCTCCTCCACAGACATTGAGACACCTCTTTGAAAATGATCCCAGTAGAGTTGAAGCCGTCATAAAGATGAAGGTACGCACACGCCATATCAGCATCCAGTAAGAGGAGTCCGGATACTTTTCATTACATACTGTATACTCCGCAAGACACTGTGCAACTGAGGGAACTTTCTACCGACATTAACGTTTTGAACGTTTTTCCTTTACATTCTATTAGCACACTGAACAAGGGAAAAATGTAGAGTCCTAGTCCCGCTTATGGTGTTCTGATGAGCCCTACACGACGCATACGATGTCGATAACAGAATTTACATATTGCCTTTTTCGAATACAGCTTCTCTAAATTTATCCAACGACGTTTGTCGAGATTAGTCTCTTTCTTCCAAGTATTCCAATTTTAAGTCTCCTAAACGTTCCTTTGGGGAGGCCTGTACCAACCTGTGGCGATCCTAGCAGCGCTTCCCTATATTTATTCTATGGATGGGAAAAACATGTCGATATAAAAAATATCGGTATTCATTCAAGTACTTTCGATGTGCATTGTCGATATTTAGGTTACCGTTAATCCGATTAACCGATACTGTATACTGAATATCGCTTTCGATATTTTTTATTTCCTGTATTTTCTTGACTCGTAGGCTATCTAGTTTTCATCGGCAGATTACTTGCTCATTGCAACTACTACCAATATTTGAAATCTGACAGTGAACGTCTTGCAATGGGCTTAATTTAATTTCGTATTCAGTACTTCAAGTGAGCATCAGATTTGAACTTGACTGTATCTATAATGATTATTCATGAAAGCTTGTTACTTCCGTGTGCGATTTCTACCATTGCAATTAATACGTACGACGTGCAAAAGGCACACTACTGTTGGCAGCACTGTATCATAATGGGAGAAATTACCACTACCTGCTTTCAACTACGACGCAGCATAAATGCTGCCCTTACCTACTGAGCACCTGGAACAAAGAAAGGAAAGTTATTTTCAGTCTTCTGATTTCATTTTCATGCGTCCAGTAACGAATTCTTCTCCTGTACAAACTTTTTCTTCTCAGAATAACAATTGCAACCTACACCCTTAATAGTTTTCTGAATGAATTCCAGTCTCTTTCTTGCTCTACCATTTTACCATTTACATCTCGCTGTAGTACAATGGAATTCATTCCCTTATGTCCTTGTAAGGGGTCCTTAGGCCCTTACTATAACTTTGCACTCGGCACAGGTCGACAGGTCGATAGGGCGAACAATCGATTGTGACGTGTTGCGAGATCGAGTGGAGCTGCGCCAGAGTGGTTGGCGGGAATGGTGTGTGTGTGTGTGTGTGTGTGAAGGCCATTGTCGAAATACAGGGTCTTTTACGGAGAAGGGTGTCGCCATCGCCGTGGTTAGACCCCTAAGTAATAGATTAATACCGGGAAAGTGAAGAAGTATCATTATGAAAGTGATCAGTGACGTTACTAGTACCGAAATTTGGTTTCGCGTCTACCGCGCCGGCCTAACCTTGGATTGCAGTGTTGGATGCAGTGATGGATTAGCGTGTGACGATAATGGAAAATGAAGAAAGCCTGTGCTGAGATTACCCGTAATTAGATATGTATGATGAAGGCAGTGGCTGTCTCCTTTTTTGTTTTTTGAGAAGAATATAAGTTCGTAATTAGTAAAACTGTGTTGGTGTCCCTCATTACCAGACATTCAGTATTATAGTATTGAGCAGAACGAACTGGAAAGTAACAACTTCCGTAGCAGTCAGTTCTGATTACCAGCCCCATTAGGTTCACGGTCATGTTAATAATAAATATTGGACTGCTATTCGATCAGATCAGGTCGGGATAAAATTGGAGGTGTTACACCTTGGCTTTCCGTGAAAGGACAAGTGCAGTCTTCGGACGAATAGTAAAAAACAATAGATAATTTTATCTTGCTTAACGCGAGAAAATATTTTCCAATTTCGGATGAAGACAGTATGTACACTTCAAACTTGTGGCAATAAATTCATTCGGTTACATATGCGTAGGTAGATGCAAAATTGAAACTTTAAATCACTGTTTCGATGTGTAGGACCTTATAAATGATTACCGTAGCTAAAACTGCGTAACCATAACGAATGTTGGACGGTGGACAATGTCTACACCACGTTTTGCAAAATTAAAAATCGCATCAAGAAACAGTGTATCTTGAACAATACGAAATAATAGCATCTTACGATTGTGAATAAACTGTTTTTTCGCCATATTAGATAAGAGTAGTAGTGTCGATAAACTGTGTCATAATGTGCAAACGCGTAAATCCGTGCAAAAAACTGTGAAAAGTGAACACCAAAGAAAGACACGTGTGAACATTACCACAACAAAACGAGCCAAGAATTCGTCATGAAAGTTTTTAAAGAAGTGTTTAATAGTAATGTTATGACCGAAATTGCTTTTTGAATGATGAAAATCGAGCAACTTCATGTGGACCCATAAACTGTTGTGCAGGCGACAACTTATGTGGCGACGCAATTGTTGAATGACGTCTCGCAGATCCGTCCAGCAGCCGCGCCAAAGAGCTTCGATCCGCGAGGTGATTTCACACATCATCCCAACTACCTGTCCAAGGAGTAGGTCAGACACAGATGCACTACACTGGACAGCGACCAGCGCGACTTCGAGACACCGAGTGCCGACTCGGCATCTAGTGGCCGAACTACAAACTGTGACCGCCTGCAGCGCCACGGAGCGGCCGACTGAGAACTACAACGATTCACCACAGATGTACAGCGCGACTTCACGCGACTCCGGCGGCAGAACAGAGGCGCGTCACAAAAGCGCCACACCCACTTCAAACGTCAAAACATCGCGACTTGTGGTAACGTCATTTGGTGAGTGAAGACAACTGGTCAGCATAACATTAAATTGCAATATACTATCTTTACATTAAATAAACAGTTTCAAACTGTGTTTTGCCTTAGGACAAGTGCCCAATTACAGTAATTTCAGAGAATTTTACGAAACATACTCTCAAATATAGCATGCTTATTTGTGCATACTGCGCTGTCTAAACGTTGATTATATAGATATGCTCATTGTTTTTGGAGATTTTACATTTATAGATTTAATGAATGGTGTGATTTGTCTTATTTAAAACATTTTAAATACACTGTGTATGTGAAAATTTATATTTGAATTTATTAGGTTTTGAGAGTCGTTATGTTCAGTACTCATACGTATTGTATCAATTTTGGGATTAACTGAAGATATTGCAGTTACTGTTTGATTAGTTTAGCGGTAATTAGGAGTGTTTTGGGTTACAAGAGGTTAATTTATATTATTTGCCTGTGAATTAAAAATTAACCAAACATGTCTACCAAAGATAAGCAGGTTTGTGAGGCAGTAGCTGAAAGGAAAGGGATAGGACTGGAAGACAGAGATGATTCGGGAATCAGTGATTATGGATTGTCATTAGAAAGCCCATTAGCACATTCAACTAGTTACCCCGAGACACCTGGACAAACGACGAGAGATAAGCCAGTTACAGAGGGTGAGGATATACGGTCAATGTTAGCAGACTTGTTAAAGGAAACCAAGGCAACAAAAGAGAAATTAGAAGAAACTAGAGAAAGGGAAGAAATATTTACAAGAAACTAGAGAAAGGGAAGAAATATTCTGCAAATTATTAAAGGAAGGTTTACTAGAAACTAAAGAAAGGGAAGAAATGTTCCTCAAATCATTAAAGGAAGAGTTACAAGAAACCAAAGAAAGCTTAGAAAAATCATTTAAGGAAACTCTAGCACAACAGATCAAAACATCACAAAGGAAGATAGAATATAATCTGAAGAAGGAAATCCAGTAGTTACAACAACGACTGAAGATGGACATCGACGAGGGAGAGAGTAAGCTACAGAAGAGCGTAGACCAAGTCCAGGGAGACGCCGAGAAGATGGAAGGAAAGTTAACAAAAAAGATAGAAGACGGTATTAAAGAAACTACAGCCGAATTGGAAGAAAGGATCACGGAAGTGGAAACAAATTGCAATCATCAAATCGCTGAGGTGATGCAGATGCAGAAACAATGCAATGATGCAGTTAAGGGGATAGGATATAGGCAAAACCAAGTGGCTGTCAATTTGAAAAATGCTATAGCCGTGCAACGAGAAAAGGATAACTAGATGGTCGCAATGGAGGTCAGGCAATTACAATATGGAGTGCAACAATTGGAGAGCAAGACAGAAGAAATTGATAAACAAATTAGCAATGCAACTTTAACCGTTGGGGAAGGTAGAGTCGTTACCTTGATGAGTGGTGATAGTCGGTACACCCAAAACAACACTGGGCAGAAGTATAAACCAAAAGGAGGGTTGCACCGAATGATATTTATGAAATGGTTAAAAGGAGTTTTCCCAGCACATTTCAAAGACGCAGACAAGATTCAATTTGCAATAGATAGGATGGAAGGTGAGGCCTTCACTTGGGGAGTCAGGAAGAAGAAAGGGATTACTAATTGCGATCAGTTTGAAGGGGAATTCTTGAAGAAATACTGGTCCAAAAGTCATCAGTGTGCACCACTTGAGGACCTACTAAACCGCAAGTCACTTAATACATGGAGAGGAACGTTGAGAGAGTTTGCCGAACATTTGTGAGAATTAAACGAGACCTTAGAACAATCCCTGAGTCATGACATAATGATATCAGCGATAAAAAGAAGATTGAGCCAGAGAATGCAAGAAACTGTATCCGGGAGCCTAATTAAAGATAGGGAGGCCTTGATGGAGATACTGGAACAGTTGGAATCTGTTCGATCACAGAACACAACCAAGCTAATGATCAAAACCGAGAGGGAAGTAGTGACCAAAGGA
This sequence comes from Schistocerca nitens, assembly GCF_023898315.1. Classification (NCBI taxonomy): domain Eukaryota; kingdom Metazoa; phylum Arthropoda; class Insecta; order Orthoptera; family Acrididae; genus Schistocerca; species Schistocerca nitens. The sequence continues at coordinate 667,739,589 of NC_064618.1, forward strand.
ATCATTTTAATAATTCGTCTAATTATAGAGGAAGAGGTGGTGGCCATAGGTATAGAAGCCATGGTGGTGAACGGCAATGGAGGAATGATTGGAGAAGGAGTGAAGAACTGGGAGATCATGAGAGAGGAAGGGATAGGCGAATGAATGACACAGTGCATATAGAAGAGGCGGAGAGACCAGAAAACTGAATGACACCCCAGATGAGGTCCGGTCAGGAGTGAGAGCTACAAGGACCAGAATAAACCTACTAAGACACAACAATGGTGGAGATCCAAGAGGAGATCTACTGGAGGAGAGAAGTAGGATTCCCAAAGAACCCTTACTACCCATAAAAGGGATCAAGCTATGTGGACTGAATATTGACGCATTAGTTCACACAGGATGTGAAGCATGTGCAATATCCAAGAGGTTATATGAACAGGTACTGAAAGCAAACATTAGCTTGCCTTGTTTCCCAGTGAGTGGAGTGAGAATTGTGAATGCATTGGGTGCAAGGAGTAAACCTATTAAAGAACAAGTGTTGGTTACCTTCGAGATGGAGAAGAATACGAAGCAACATTTTTGGTGCTAGCTGGACTGAACACATCAATTATTTTAGGAATAGATTGGTTGAATGAAGTTGAAGCGATAGTGAGTTTTGATGAAGGTCCTATCAAGGTCAAAGGAAGAAAGGGTGAAGAGAAGAGGTTAAAGTTTGCTGAGGGTAGTGCAATAAAAGAAGAGGAAGAATTTAAAAGGATAAGTTTGTGTTATGAAGAGGAACCCACAGTAGTATATGGGGAAGAGGATCTAGAAGAAGAAGTGTTGATGTACTTTGAGGGATTAGCACGAGAGGATCGACATGAAGAGGATAAGATCAGTAAAAAGTTGGATGAAATGACACACCTAGATGAGTAGATTAAGAGGAAATTAGCCACAGTATTATACAGGCGTTGTAAGGTATTTTCTCAACGGCCAGGTATCATGAAATGGGGTGTTCACGCTCCATGATGTAGTTGAGTAAGACGTGTTTGGAACATTTAGTTGTTAATCGGACATTTGAAAAAGGGGAATGTTAATTAGCATTGTATTTTCTGATGTATTATAAATAGAGCTTCATATTTCATATCGACAATTACTTGAGAATGGCTGTAAAACCTGTAACAACTAAATTGTAATATAATAACTCATATGTCATGTGTTAACATAATAATTTTGATTGTATGTTGTGTGTTACATTCAATATGGACTGTAGAGGATTACTGCTGCTTGATGGAAAATTGTGATTTGGACAAAGCCATGTTTGTGAGATGTAATAACCTTTTGTAGAATATTATTATGGAGGCAGCCCACTACCGGAGTCGAGGGATTATTTGGTAAATTGTAATTTCATTAATTATTTACACTGTGTGTTTTGTTCAGATGTAATAATATCAAGTTTCTTTACCGATTCTTTTACGCCAAAGGCTCCAAAGAAGTTTTCTAGGGTGGGGATGTAAGGGGTCTGTAGACCCTTACTATAACTTTGCACTCAGCAGAGGTCGATAGGGCGAACAATCGATTGTGACATGTTGCGAGATCGAGTGGAGTTGCGCCAGAGTGGTTGGCGGGAATGGTGTGTGTGTGTGTGTGTGTGTGTGTGTGTGTGTGTGTGTGTGTGTGTGAAGGCCATTGTCGAAATACAGGGTCTTTAACGGAGAAGGGTGTCGCCATCGCCGTGGTTAGACCCCTAAGTAATAGATTAATACCGGGAAAGTGAAGAAGTATCATTATGAAAGTGATCAGTGACGTTACTAGTACCGAAATTTGGTTTCGCGTCTACCGCGCCGGCCTAACCTTGGATTGCAGTGTTGGATGCAGTGATGGATTAGCGTGTGACGATAATGGAAAATGAAGAAAGCCTGTGCTGAGATTACCCGTAATTAGATATGTATGATGAAGGCAGTGGCTGTCTCCTTTTTTGTTTTTTGAGAAGAATATAAGTTCGTAATTAGTAAAACTGTGTTGGTGTCCCTCATTACCAGACATTCAGTATTATAGTATTGAGCAGAACGAACTGGAAAGTAACAACTTCCGTAGCAGTCAGTTCTGATTACCAGCCCCATTAGGTTCACGGTCATGTTAATAATAAATATTGGACTGCTATTCGATCAGATCAGGTTGGGATAAAATTGGAGGTGTTACATCCTGTCTCTTCTTATTGTCAGTTTCTTCCATTATTTCTTTCCTCACCGATTCTGCAGACAACCTCCTTATTCCGTACCTTATCAGTCCACATAATTTTCAACATTCTTCTGTAGCACCAAATCTCAAATGATTAGATTCTCTATATTTTTGCGGTTGTTCCGTAGTCCATGTTTCACTACCATACGATACTGTGCTCCAAACGCATATTCTCCGAGATGACTTCCTGAAATTAAGGCCTATGTTTGATACTAGTAGACTTCCCTTGGCCAGCTTTTATTGGCCAGGAGTGTTCACTTTGTCAGTGCTAGATTGCTTTTTTTGTCCTTCTTGCTCCGTCCGTCATGGCTTGTTTTGCTGCCTAGCTAGCAGAATTCCTTAACTTCATTTGCTTCGTGAGCACAAACTATGACGTTAAGTTTCTTGCTGTTCTCATTTCTGCTAATTCTCACTACTTTCGTCTTTCTGCGATTTACTCTCAATCCATATTCAGTACTCATTAGACAGTTCATTCCATTCAATAGATCACGTAATCGTTCTTCACTTTCACAGAGGATAGCAGTGTTATGAGCAAATCTTAACACTGATATCCTTTCACCCTGAATTTTAATCCCACTCTTGAAGCTTATTTTTATTTCTGTCATTGCTCCTTCTATGTATAATTTGAACAGTAGGGTTGAAAAGAATTCCAATCTTATAGTTCCCTTTGGTTTTGTACATACTGTATATTACCCGTCTTTCTCTATATCTTACTCCTATTTTTCTCAGAATTTCGAACATCTTACGCCATTTTACATTGTCGAGTACTTTTCCTAGGTCAAATCCTATGAGCGCGTCTTGATTTTTCTTCCGGTTTCCTTCTATTATCAAGCACAACATCAGAACGGCGTCAATGGCGCCTTTACCTTTCCTAAAACCAAACTGATGGTCATTTAAAGGGTATATTATCCTTGTATCAGCATCTTGGATGCATGAGTTGTCTTATAGATACTACACTCCAATTTGAATAGTCATTTGGTTGCCACTACCTCCATTGATTTTAGAAACTCTATCCTTTCTGCTATCTTTGATCTCAAGTCTTCCTGAGCGCCTTTAAATTCTGACTCTAATACAGGACCCCCTATATCTTACTTGTCTGCTCCTGTTTCTTTTTATGCCACGTCATGAGGCAAGTCCTCCCCCTCTGTACAGGCCCTCAACGTACTCTTTCCACGTATCTGCTGCCTACTCTGCATTTAACAGTGGCATTGACAGTGCACTCTTAAAGATATCCGACGTTGCTTTAAATTTCACCGAACACCGATTTGATTTTCTGTATGCTGAGTCAGTCCTTTTGACAATTACTTGTTTTTTAATTTATTCCCATTTTCATGTAAGCATTTCGTCTTAGCTCCCTGCACTTCCTATTCATTTCATTCCTAAGTGACTTCTATTTCTGTAATCCGGAATACCCCTGAACATTTTTGTACTTATTCTTCCGTCGATCAGCTGAAGTATTTTTTCTGATGCACATGGTTTCCTCGCAGTTATCTTCCTTGTATCTATGTTGTTCTTTCCTACTTCTGTGACTGCCATTCTTAGATATGTCCATTCCTTTTCAACTGAACTTCCTACTGAGCTCTTCAATTATATGGATTGAGACCTAGCATTTCTCTTTTCAGATTTTCTAGCTTCCCTACCTCGTTCAAACATCTGACACTCCTCGCCTCAACTCGTAGAACGGTATCCTTTCTTTGGTTGTTGAATCTTTTCCTGATGGTCACCTCCTCTTCTGCAGTCCCCTCCTGGAGATCCGTTTGGTGGTCTAGTCCTGAATATTTCCCAGTGGAGAAGTCTTATCAACTGCAGGCAACATGTACTGTGGATACGCAATATGTGATATGATACAGTGGTTTACATTCCCTTCTGCATCCCCACAACGTTGATCATTAAAGATTCTTCAGCCTTTTAAAAGCGCTACCCCACCCTAAGAGCAAAAGAGTGCCTTGAACCCCAGTCTGCTCCTCGCCATCTTTGACAAGGCCGTTGGCAGAACGAGGATGACTTCTTATATCAGAAGTTTTCGGCTGCCATGATTTTTATCGGAAACCTAATCCCTGGCGAGGTTCGAACCCGGGACCAAGGCCATTTTGATTGCCAGTCAGAGACGCTACCCTTCTTTTTTTCCGTCATTTCTCTCGACATTTGGTCTGGCGGACGTCATATAACACGTAAGATCATCGCTGCATACTTCATTCTGTTTCCTCATTACAGAGGCCAGCACTCCCTCTGACGGAACACACTGAGCTAACGTGTCGGTACACCCAGACTATGGGTGAATCTTGGTTCATAAATGTTGGAAATATACAATATTTTCTTCACTTAGAAGTACCGGGCTGATAGGCCGTGATCGATGTATAAAACTCTCCCCTGACGTTTCATCTCTGAGTGCGGCAGACATCTATCCTCGGAGGATGTATCATGCAGTTCGCCGCTTTACCTCAGAGGATGTCTCCCGAAGTCGGAGACGGAACGACAGGGGACAGTTTTATACATCGATCACGGCCTATCAGACCCGAAGTTTTAAGTGAAGACAATACCGGCCGTGAAAGCCCACATTGGATGGTCAATAAAGTATTTACCAATTTTTAAATGATTGTTAATCATTTCTGTTGCTTTCATCATGTTTTTAGATTCCTGTCAATACTAGAAATATCGACCTATATATCGATATATCTATAATTTTGTCTTGCAGCACCAATGTATCTTTTATAAATATCGATATTTTAAAATATATGCCCATCCCTAATTCCTTAGATATATGCTGTCGTGAGTACTTGACAAGGGCACCAAACACTGAAGGAATACACTGTATTTGGCCCCGCTATAGTCTTATATGCAAATTCCTTACCAAATCTAAGCCTTCCATTCCCATCCCTAATACTGATTTAATAATTGCAATGAATATGATGATTCCTGTAATAGAAATTATTGACCCAATTCTTGATACAACGTTTCATTATGTATATGCGTCTGGGTAGTCTGAATATCGCAATGGTCCCATTTCACGTAATTTCGTATTACCAAGAAATGAAGCTGATAGCTTTTATATCGTCAAAACCTGCAACCTCCATTATTAATTATTATACGTAGTTATCTTTACGTAAATAATTATTTCCGTAAAACATTATGTAAATTATATCTGAGGAATAATTTCAATTAAGACAATGGTAATAAAATACATTTGAACTTCATCCTGTTCTAGAAGGATCTGGAAGATATATGCGTAATACTTATAGAAATTTTAGGCGCCAAACGCCATAACGGTTTCAGTTGTTGTCGAGATTCGTTAACGTAACTATCTAGTTCTCTATGTTGTGTTGAAATGTTGTACAGTGCATTTACTTAACAGGTGGTGTTGTAGAAAGTGTCAAGAATTTATGAATAAACAGTGAGGAATTCAAAAAGCAACAATATTTCTGCTACTTTTATTGAAACAATAAATCCTGGACCTATTAATTGGAAAGCATAAACAGGAACCGGCACCCTAGACAACGAGACAGCGATAACCATATAAATAACATTTATCTGCTAATGTAATGTTTCTGCCCTTACGAAATTAAATGAACGTTGACAATACTAGACTAGTTAGTTAAACGTAGGATATTTACTTTCTGTACATCTACGAACATTTTGATGGTAAGGGAAATCTAACATTGTAACATACACCGGGATTCGAACCACCGTCCACAACAAAAGCGAGGCATCAATAGACGGCGGGTAGAGCAAAGAACATTGAGAACCAGAGCTCCTTGACGCAAAATTTAAGCACCTCACCAATGCATTGCTTGAGAATGGTTATTCCTTCGCTGAGGTAAAAAGAGCGTTAAGACCGCCACGCGAAAATCATAGTGATATACAAGCGCTTGTGAAATTCAAAGTTTTCGTGCCTTTCCTTTAGGACGTTAATGAGCGCACAGGAAAAATCGTGACAAATGGAACACCACGGTAATCGAAAAACCCACCAGTAAGATACAGGAAACCTAAAATTGGCTAAGGCTGCTCGCAAACATCTGGTAAAAGCAGGAATTGGTCTAATTCCATGTAGCTATGGGGAGGTGTGCATGGGTACTACAGAGCGAACGGTAAAAAAACGACTAGAAGAGCTCAAGGCCAACTGTAGAAGGACAGAGACTGACAGATCGGCTGTTGCGGAACATGTTTTGCGGTCTGGAGACCACCACATTCATTTTGATAAGCCTCGATTACTGGCAGTCACAAATGGATACCATGAAAGTCTACACAGAGAGGCCAAAGAGAGTGTCAAACATCTCAGGAATTTTAGTAGGATGGAGGAGGGTGTGCAACTGAATGACATCTGGATCCCAGGGCTGAAGAAGATGTGTGCGAGTCTTCCACCATGGGATGATAGCAATAGCGGACGACGGCAGTCGACAACAGTTAATCGTGCACTGGTATTCAAAACGTGTGGCGTCACGCCATAGTGCGGGACCACACGTAAACGGAATTCTGCTGCAAAAAAATGGTTCAAATGGCTCTGAGCATTATGGGACTTAACATCTGAGGTCATCAGTCCCTAAACTTAGAACCACTTAAACCTAACTAACCTAAGGACATCACACACATCCATGCCCGACGCAGGATTCGAACCTGCGACCGTAGCAGCAGTGCGGTTCCAGACTGAAGCGCCTAGAACCGCTCGGCCACAGCGGCCGGCAATTCTGCTACAATCAGTAACGAGTCAGGGTGTGAATCCGACACTCAAACAAGCTACCTGCCCCTCTGATACCGCCCTCCGCAGATGGGGACGAAACTCTGTGTCTTAATGTGAAATTCATTTGACCACCGTATAATAGCCTGGAATATTTTATTAATTGTCAAATCAATATTTCTTCATCGTTTGGCTTTGAAGGTCCAATAACGGCTGTGTATAATCTCATAAAAAATGGAAAAATTTAAAATCTCTTCTGAAGTATACCTTTTACACGACAAAGATTATTTGATGCCCACGAAGAAGTGACTGGTAAAAAATTAATGTAAAATAATGATAAACAGTTATTTTATGCCACAGTATGCTCTCAAATTAAGTGGATCACGCTGTAAAATCTAACGTGCAGAATCTGTAATTGATAATACGAAAACCTGTTTCCATTTCCTGAGATAACCTTATGATTCTCATGTGGAGAGAGTTTTTCAGACTAATAGATGGGGAATTGCGAAGAAGCAACATTAAGGCAGAATCATCATCATGCCCTAGAGCAGCGTAAAATTCATGTGTTGTAGAGTGCACCGTGAGGAATATAGTGTGCGTGTGCGTGTGTGTGTGTGTGGGGGGGGGGGGGGTAAGCAATTAATCAATTAACAGTGCAGCAGTATGAATACAGAGTGTAGCAACATTTTGCGAGACTTGTTTTTAAATTTTTATGTACATAAAACATCGTACATAACGTACAAATAAATATAAATTTAAATACCACTTTATAATTTGTATTAAAATTACTTGTCAAATGTCAATGACCAGCGACCTGTACACGAAAAAACATATTAACTTTCTAACAAGGACTAATAAATGTATAGAACTTAGATCCCTCTTTTTATGTGTTAAATTATGAACTTTATGAATGGTTGTTCTATAGCAAAGCTAGGCGTTACTTTAGTAGATTAATCTGTTGGAACCATAGATATAGTGTGCAGGTCAACCGATGACTTTTTCTTAGATATGTATCAGACACTTTTTCTAAACTACGCTACTTTTTTGGCATTTTTATGTCGAAAATCTAGATTCGACCATGTAACGTGCTTCAAACTGTGGAGTAACTCCCGGGTGTAAGTATGGAGTAGGAAAATTTAACTAACGGGCGACACTGAAGATTCGAGTTACTGGGGATATTGGCAGAGAGTGCGTCAAACGAAGCTCTGTCTTTCTGAAAACAGAGGGTGTGAGGGCGGGGGAGAGGGGGGGGGGGGGTGGTCAACCGCCAGCTCCGCTGGTTAAAAGCAAAATTTACTAACTATTCAGGTTGCAACTACAGCTGCATTAAAGTATCACTCGCGACCGGCTTTAATTACCTTCTCCCGGTGTCGTGACAAGAACAACACGTAAATCTTGCGATACTGTTTTCATTAATCCAATGCTATGATTAAAAATGAACTATGCAAACGAGATAAATTATCTACACTATGGATATTACGACAGTTGGCAGCTCCCATGTGCCCTAAAACAAAATTGGATTTAGTGGAATACACAGGGTTTGCACATAAGGTATACTTCTCTGTAATTTACAAAGTAGTAAGCGGAAAATATTTATTTAGACAGGTAAAACTAAGACACGTTACTCTTTCTGCGGAGTTGTGAAGTTAATTTACATGGTTATTTTTCAGAGACTTATAGTAACGAGTTATAATTTCTTAAATAGAACATTGTTTTTTTCCTGTATATAGCTGTCGTATTTATACCAATTGGCTACAAATCAGTTTAAATTAAATTTCTGACATTTTTGTCAGGATGCTAGAAACATTCAAAGCTTTTTATGTCCCTCACTAAAACTGATAGGAATGTGATGTAAACAGATTTGTACCCAGTTGGTTTAAATACATCAGCTACATGCTCGCGTTCTAATGGTCGTGGCGTCGAATGTTAGATTCTTTAATCGGGCTGATAGTTAGTAACATTTAAAAGCGGAAATAGACAGGTTGAAGTTAATACAGTGAGAATTAGTAAAGTTCGGTGGCAGGAGGAACAGGAATTTTGGTCAGATGAATACCAGTTTATAAATACAAAATCAAATAATGCAGAAGTACCTGCAGGTTTAATAATGAAATATTGCAGCCAAGATCGATACTAAACCCACACTCACCACAGTAGTAAAATTTTATATGCCATCTAGCTCCGTAGATGATGAACAGATTGAAGAAATGTATGATGAAATAAAAGAAATTATTCAGATAGTTAAGGGATGAAAACTTAACTATGATGAGGTAGTAGGAAAAGGATGAGAAGAAAAAATAGTAGGTGGATATGGACAGGAAAAAAGGAATGAAAGGGGAAGGTGCCTAGTAAAATTTTGCACAGAGCATAATTTAACCATCGAAACACTTGGTTTAAGAATCATGAAAGAAAGTTGTATACGTGGAAGCGACCTGGAGACAACGGAATGGTTTGAGATTTATATAATGGTAAGATAGTGATTTCGGAACCAGATTTTAAATTGTTAGACATTTCCAGGGGCAGATGTGGACTCTGATCAAAATTTGTTAAGTTATGAACTTCTCGATTAAAACTGGAGCAACTTCAAAAAGGTAGGATAGTAAGGAAATGGAACCTGGATAAGATAAAAGAAAGAGAGGTTGTTCGGAGGTCCACAGGGAGCATTAGGCAACGAGTGACTAGGACGGGGGAAAAAATACAGTAGAAGGCGAATGGATAGCCTTCACAGATGAAATAGTGAAGACAGGCAATGAAATAGGTAAAAAGATAAGGCCTAGTAGAAATCCTTGAATATCACAGGAGATACTGAATTTAATGAAAGGAGAAAATATAAAAATGCAGCAAATGTAGCAGGCGAAAAGGAATACAAACGTCTAAAAAGGAGAATGGACGGAAGCGCGAAATGGGTAAGCAGGAATGGCTAGAGGACAAATTAAGGATTTAGAAGCATATTTCACTAGGGGAAAGAAGGATACAGCCTACACGAAAATTACAGCGGCCTTTGGAGAAAAGAGAAGCACCTGCATCAATATCTAGAGCTCAGATGTAAAACCACTCCTAAGCAAAGAATGGAAAGGTGAAAGGTAGAAGTTGTATATTTTTGGTCTATACAAGGGAAACAGACTTGAAGGTAAAATAGTGAAAGATGACATAGCTGAAGATGAGGTGGGATATATGATACTGCAAGAAAAATTTGACGGAGCACTGAAAGACCTAAGTCGAAACAAAGCCGCTGGAGAGGACGACATTCCATAAGAACTACCATTAGCCTTGCACTCTATGTGGAGTGAAAAATGTGCGAAACAGGCAAATCCCATTGACTTAAAGAAAAATGCAACGATCCCAATCACAAAAAAAGCAAGTACTGACAGGTGTGAACATTACCGAGCTATCGCTTAATAAGTTATGGTTGCAAAATAATAACACGAATTCTTAAGAGTAGAATAGAAGAACTGGTAGAAGGAGGTCTCACGAAAGATGAGTTTGGATTTCGAAAAAAATATAGGAACACTGAGGAAATACTAGCTCTACGACTTTTGTTAGAAGATAGGTAAAAGAAAAGCAAAACTACGTTATAGCATTTGTGGACTTAGAGGAAGCTTTTGACAGTACTGACTGGAATAATCTCTTAGAAATTCTGAGGGTAGCAGGGGTAAACTGCAGGGGACAAAAGTCTATTTAAAACTTGTACAGTAACGAGACAGCAATTATAGAGTCGGGGGGCTAAAAGGGAAGCACTGGTTGAGAAGAGAGTGAGACACCATTGAGGCCTATCCTCGATGTTAGTCAGTCTGTATGCTGAGCAAGCAGTAAAGGAAACAAAAGAAAAATCTGCAGAAGGAATTAAAGTTGGGGGAGAAGAAAAAGAAACTTTGAGGTTTGCCGCTGACACTGAAATTCCGTCAGAGACAGCAAAGGGGTTGGAAGCGCAATTGAACGGAAAGGACAGTGTCTTGAAAGGACGATATAAGGAACATCAACAAAAGCAAAACAAGAATAATCGAATGTAGTCGAATTAAATCAGGCGATTGCTGAGAGAATTAAATTACGAAACGAGACACTTAAAGTATTATCCGAGTTTTGCTATTACGGCTGCAAAATAAATGATGATGGCCAAAGTAGAGAGGATATAAAATGTAGACTGATAACGGCAAGAAAAGTGTTTCTGAAGAAGAGAATTTCATTACCATCGAATATACAGTATATTTAAGTGTTAGAAAGTATTTTCTGATGATATTTGTCTTGAGTGTAGCCATGTGTGGAAGTGAAACTTGGACAATAAACATTTTAGACTAGAAGAGAACTGCGGTGCTACAGAAGAATGTTGAAGATTAGATAGGAAGATCACCTAACTAATGAGAAACTAATGAATAGGGCTGCGGAGACATGAAATTTGGATGGCACAACTTGACTGAAAGTAGGGATCGATTGATAGGAAACATTTTGAGACATCAAGAGATCACCAGTTTAGTGTTGGAGGAAAATATGGGAGGTGAAAACCATAGAGGAAGACCAAGAGATAAATACAGCACGCAGTTTGTAATAACTATTCTGAGATGAAGATCACAGAAGTAACAATTTGATTCAAAGAAATAATGTTCTCTTTACAAAATTACAACCTGTTGCTGTAACTCTTTGGAAACAACTAAATAAACGATGTTGACATCTCCATAAAAAATTAACGTTTGTTATGTTTATCTACCTGAATAAATATTCTTTCACTTATTATATGTAAGTTACGTAGGAAAACAGCTTTTCTGGTATACCCTATACAAGTATTGTAAGGAGATAAATGCATCAAAGTGACGCAATTGATCGTCATCTTCGTCTACGTATAGTTCCGAATCAGAAATCCACCGTTTAATTTGTTACCCTCAGTGTACTTCTCTTCTGAATATTATTTGCTGAATATTTTTTGAAATATAATTCATTATAATTATTTGAAATTATAATATTTGTAATTAAGTACACGATTCGGACGTAAAATGCACATAATTAAGAGAGATATTCACTTTAATTTTTGAAAAGCAAATTATTATTCTTCCGTGTACATTAATTTTATTGGTTACCTTCGCCCTACCGTTTATTGCCATTGCTGGTGAAGCATCACCTCCATTGCAAAGCGTGTACAAGTTGCTCAGCTAATGGTCAGCGTCAAGTTTCTTTATTTAATTAAATTTAATAATACAAAATCTCACAACTTCCAAAATTGTTGGGTCTATTATATTTCAGCATGAGCCGATAACGGTACCACGCGACTCTCGGAAAAAAGTGTATGAAATATAAGTAAGATTAACTCAGGTATTTCCATTGTCTACAGATCAGTACGTAAGTTAATCTTAATTCTCACCACCACGTTTTATTTGCTTATAATATCTTGACATTGATTTAGCAAAATAATTTCAGTTATTGCGTAAAATGTATGTTTGACCATCAGCTGCTTCTCTATTTAAAACCCAAATACCGACCGGTTTCAGTCACAGACCTTCTTCACGGATTAGAGTTAAAATAATTTAAGCTACATCACATTTAGCATTACATAAATAATGGTCACGTCTCATATGTAGAGCATGCCAGTACAACACACAGGACTTTGGAAGGCAACAGTGCTAACGAATGCATAAACAGAGCACTACTGAATCATCCAACACTCCTTTGTTTATGTATGTCATTAGTATGGTTGCGTTCCAAAGTTCTGTGTGTTGTACTGGCATTCTCTACATATGAGACGTGGCCATTATTTATGAAATAACAAAATAATGTAGTGGCTTAAACTTTTAACACTAATCTGTGAAGAAGATCTGTGAATGAAACCGATCCAATTTTGGGTCTTAAATAGAGCATCTGATTGTCAAACATGCATTTTATACATTACGTAACGGCTGTTAATAATCACCTTGAGTTTCAGTTATGTATGGCGATACAATAACGTGAGTACACAAGTCGGTATTATTAAGGAATTACGTCCTTTTCCTACGAAAGACAGTATATAAAGGATAATGTACATTAGTTCATTTCGAGCAAGAAGTTGTCGAACCGTTGAATGACTAGTACACAGCGAATTATTCTTCTGAAATATTACAACCGGCAAACTTTCAGAGGCTGTTCGGAGACACCTTGAGTATTGTGAAGGAAGTCATGGCCTCCGACTGCTCGTTAAGGAGATACTGCATTTCGTTTGGTTTTTTGCGTCACTTAGCTTTTTACCCTTATTACCTTGACAACAGTGCACAGCATTGAAAATATAGACGAATGTGCTGCGTGTCTTGTTCCACTCACTCATGATACCTTGCAGCTGACAACACTAATGCCCATTTTACGTTTCACCTTCAATCTTGCTTTCAGTACTGCTAGATTCTGTCTCGGTTTTGTTTTTTCAGCAGTCTTAATTGTACGTTAACATTGATAAACAGTACTACTACGAACACGTTTACTGGCAAAGAGTTGGCCCAAATGCAATTCGTGAATGGGTTCACTGAATGCAATGGCAAAGCGCCACAACGACGCCATGATAAGCTGTTCCCACCATCAACCGGAGATACATCAGGGTACTTCTACGTCTGAGGATTGTTGCTTTACTCATTGTTCCTTTTTACGTTTTGGCGATTGCCATAGTACAGGCTTTCACATTTTTGTGAAGATGTTTTCACAGAAACAGAGGTAGTTGGAGTAACAAACCGAACAAATCGTAATCACATTATTATTCTGTAACGAGCCGACGGAGGCAGTGCGTCCCTTGTACCAAAATATTCCGAACGTATCCATGAACAACATCGGAACGTTTGTCCGTAGATTTCTCCTTCATCCTGTATATTCCGCAAACCACTGCACAGTGCATGACGGAGGGTATATCGTGCCAATATTATCAATTGTCCTTCCTATAGCACTCGCGCACTGATCGAGAGCAAAATGTCTGTATGTCTCCGTACAGGCCCTAACCTCTCTTATCATATTCTCATGATCCCTACTCGAGATATACAGGGTCTTTCGCTGATTATAAAAGTTGATTTCTAAGGAACTATGCTTCGCGGTGTTTTACAAATGGTAGCTTAACTCACGAAGTTTTTATTAATATGCTTCTACATGTGCTCCGACACACCTGATTCTCTCTCTCTCTCTCTCTCTCTCTTATTGCAGGTAGCGTAGTTCTGGAGTGTAGCTGTCACACTGGCGTCTATGTTGGAGAAACCGCACTGTGTTTTATGGTTTCATGAAACACGATCTCCTATTACAGTCTAGCGACAGTTCCGAAGTGCCTATGGGCGAGATCAGCCGGATGTGAGAAGCATCAAACGATGTTATGAAAAATTTAGAGACTGGTAATGTTGGTGACGAAACAAAGAAAGACAGACCTGGAGTGACTGACGACACAATTGATGTTATGGGTACAGCATTTCATCACATTCCGCCGAAATCAACGCGTCATGTTTTCACAGAAACGGGCATACCTCATATCACCGTGGTGAAGATTTTACACAACTGGCTACATTTCCACGAATACAAATTCCACTCCTGCAACTTTTGCAGCCAGAATCTCGAATCGAGAACAGCTGCAAACATGAGTAAAGTAGAAGTAAATATCCTGGGAGTAGTAAAGCAACTCAAATCACTTAATAAAAGCAAGTCTTCTGGTCCAGACTGTATACCAATTAGGTTCCTTTCGGAGTATGCTGATGCGTTAGCTCCATACTTAACAATAATATACAACCGTTCGCTCGACGAAAGATCCGTACCGAAAGACTGGGAAGTTGCACAGGTCACACCAATATTCAAGAAACGTAGTAGGAGTAATCTACTAAATTACAGGCCCATATCGTTAACGTTTATATGCAGCAGGATTTTAGATTATATTGTGTTCGAACATTAGGAATTACCTCGAAGGAAACGGTCTATTGACACACAGTCAACATGGGTTTAGAAAACATCGTTACTGCGAAACACAACTAGCTCTTTATTCTCATGAAGTGCTGAGAGCTATTGACAAGGGATTTCAGATCGATTCCGTATTACTCGATTTCCGGTTGGCTTTTGACACTGTACCACACAAGCGGCTCGTAGTGAAACTGCGTGCTTGTGGAATATCGTCTCAGTTATGTGACTGGATTTGCGATTTCCTGTCAGAGAGGTCACAGTTGGCAGTAATTGACGGAAAGTCGTCGAGTAAAACAGAAGTGATTACAGGCGTTCCCCAAGGTAGTGTTATAGGCCCTTTGCTGTTCCTTATCTATATAAACGATTTGGGAGACAATCTGAGCAGCCGTCTTCGGTTGTTTGCAACTGACGCTGTCGTTTATCGACTAATAAAGTCATCAGAAAATCAAAAGAAACTACTAAACGATTTAGAAAAAATATCTCAATGGTACGAATAGTGGCAGTTGACCCCAAATAACGAAAAGTGTGAGGTCATCCACATGAGTGCTAAAAGAAACTCGTTGAACTTCGGTTACACGATAAATCAGTGTAATCTAAAAGCCGTAAATTCAACTAAATACCAAGGTATTACAGTTACGACTAACTTAAATTGGAAAGAACACATAGAAAATTTTGTGGAGAAGGCTAACCAAAGACTGCGTTTTATTGGCAGGACACTTACAAAATGTAACAGACCTACTAAGGAGACTGCCTACACTACGCTTGTCCGTCCTCTTTTAGAATACTGCTGCGCGGTGTGGGATCCTTACCAGATAGGACTGACGGAGTACACTGAAAAAGTTGAAAGAAAGGCAGTACGTTTTGTATTATCGCGAAATATGGGAGAGAGTGTCACAGAAATGATACAGGATTTGGGCTGGAAATCATTAAAAGAAAGGCGTCTTTCGTTGCTACGGAATCTCCTCACGAAATTCCAATCACCAACTTTCTCCTCCGAATGCGAAAATATTTTATTGACACCGTCCTACATAGGGTGGAACAATCACCACGATACAATAAGGGAAATCAGAGCTCGTACGGAAAGATATAGGTGTTCATTCTTTCCGCGCGCTATACGAGATTGGAATAATAGACAATTGTGAAGGTGATTCGATGACGCTACGGTCGCAGGTTCGAATCCTGCCTCGGGCATGGATGTGTGTGATGTCCTTAGGTTAGTTAGGTTTAAGTAGTTCTAAGTTCTAGGGTACTGATGACCTCAGAAGTTAAATCCCATAGTGCTCAGAGCCATTTGAACCATTTTGATTCGATGAACACACTACCAGGCACTTAAATGTAGAACCTAACCTAGTGAGTGTGCTAGGAACATTGTGGAAACCAAATGATGCAGGCAGTGAGACCAATACGAGACATGGAGAGAAATTGAATATTGTCTGGAGCACTTCATCAGCCAAGTGAAGTGATTATTGTAATTTTCGAAATGTTAACAGGCATAATGTCCGGATATGGAGGTCTGAAAACCCACATATTGTGATATAGCACATGACGAACAGTCCGAAAATGAATGTGCGGTGTGACTTAATGTACAGCACAATTACTGGACCATCCTTTTTCACTGGTCATACCACTGACGATGAGGTCCCATACTCCGAGAAGCGTAGGGGACGATGCGGGAGACCCGCACCGCCGACTAGGCCAGGTCCAAGCGGAAGTGGTTTGCCATTGCCTTCCTCCTACCGTAATGGGGATTAATGTTGATGATGAAGACAACACAACAACACCCAGTCATCTCGAGGCAGGGAAAATCCCTGATCCCGCCGGGAATCGAACCCGGGAGCCCGTGCGCGGAAAGCGAGAACGCTATCGCAAGACCACGAGCTGCAGACGCCATACCATTACAGCAATGTATGAAATTTTACGTTGCACCTCAGTTGTACTATTTTCAACTACTGGTTGCGTTTCAACGAAACGGTGCACCACTACCTTGTCTTGGATGACAGACAAATGGATCGATAGAGACAGTCCACCATCTTGGACATCACTACTGGTTGCGTTTCAACGAAACGGTGCACCACTACCTTGTCTTGGATGACAGACAAATGGATCGATAGAGACAGTCCACCATCCTGGACATCACTTTCACTTGATCTAACTCCTCCTGTGGGGCTTACTTTAAGAATAAAATGTTCAGTTCACCAGTTCCTGAAATACAAACTCAGGGAACAAATATGACATGCTGGAGACGCCGTAACGGAAGAGATGTAAACGTAGACATGGAGAGAAATTGAATATTGTCTGGAGCACTTTATGAGCCAAACTACTAATTGCAACAAACTGCACAGCTATATCCACTATATTTCTCTACAAATAAATTTTTGAGTTTAGGAAAAGATTTAATGCTTACCCTGTACGATGGAGTCATTATAACGATCTCAGAATTCATGTTCTACAAATTTATCCAACAGAATTTCGCAAGAAATACGTTGTCATTCTACCGAGGATTCCTATTTCAGTTCGCCGAACAATTATGTTACACTTTCGTTTTGGGTATACTAAGCTGTTACGATCTTAATGGCGCGTCACTGAATTCCTTCGCTGTCTGTTGTCGTGCCTAATTGATAAGAACTTCATACACTGGAACAATAGAACTGGTAACGCTAGCGTTTTGTACGAATTTTCTTTTACAGATTGACTGCGTTTTCCCAGTACCCTTACAACAAATATAAATTAGAGATTCACATTCCCTAACACCGATTTTGCGTTGCAATGTATCATGGCCAAGATTTTCAGGACCAATCTTGTAGTCAG
Source organism: Schistocerca nitens (assembly GCF_023898315.1). Lineage (NCBI taxonomy): Eukaryota > Metazoa > Arthropoda > Insecta > Orthoptera > Acrididae > Schistocerca > Schistocerca nitens. The sequence continues at coordinate 667,757,140 of NC_064618.1, forward strand.
GTGCTATCGTGCTTTTCGTATTTTTTATCCACATTTAAGGAGACAGCTGCCATTCATTACACCTAGTCTAAATTTTTTCCAAGTCTTTTTGCAGTTCCTTACTATCTTTCAGCTACGATACTTCCCCGTACACAACAGCCTCGTCAGCGAATAATATTATAATACTGCTGATTCTGTCTGCTAAATCACTTAAGTGTACTGATGACATTAGAAGTTCCCTTACGTTTGAGCGAGAAACACTACATGTTACTTTTTATTCTGTTGCAGATTCGCCACATAGTATAGCGTACTTCATTCTATTATTCAAACATTCCTCCAGCAAAGCACTTACCTGCGAAGAAACTACATATGATCGCATCGTGGTTAGCAGGCGACGATGTGGTGGTGTCAATCGCCTTTCGTTTATCTAGGAAGACGAAATGTGTCTGTTCATCAGTAGGCCTAACAGTTGTTTGCAGGATGTGGTGTACGAATATCGCAATCTGTTTTTCATACTAGTGATTTTTCCTTAAACCGAACTGATTGTTTATGAGAAGTTTTCCTGGAGGAATACCATAATTACGAGGGACACTCAATAATTAAAGAAACAAATTGATATAGAAGTGAAACAGACTATAGGAGGAGATTTGTACTTTTATTAATTTAGGTTGTCACCACGGGGATGAGCTGAGGACAACTGACAATGGAAAGATGTTTTATTTATAACCTCAATACTGCATTTAACGATGGCGTGTCCGCTTGTAGTTTCCACATTAGTTAAACAACATTCAGTGATCGGTTTTTTTTCCAAAGGTGAGAAACAGCGTAAAATATTTTCTACAATGATTTTGCAGTTTTGTGACTGCTGTAAGAGATGCGAAAGTTTTTGTAAGTGGGTAGAACAGTTTAAAAACGATAAAACCTCAGTGACTGACGAGCAACGTCCTGGTCGGTCAGTTCCAGTGTTACCTTCTTCGCTTAAAATCCCTTTGACGACATTATTCGTGGTGCCGATGTGTTACTGCGGTACATACATGCAAGAACAGTTGCAGTAAGCGATGACACAGATCAAGTTGTCAGGAACAAGCTCAAGTACACCAAAGCGAGTGCAACGTGGGTGCCGAAAGAGTTAACACAGCACAAGGAATCAAGACTCAAGACGTACTTGAAAGAATGCTTTGGAAGGGAAGGTGACACTTTTCCAAGCAGGAATGGAATGGAATTGGCGGGTAAGTGCCTAAACAACAGGACAAAAACTTCTTTGCATCAGATATAAAACTCTTAATTCATCGTTGGGGACTAGTGTATTAATATTGGTGGGTAGAGTGTTGAGAACTAATAAGTCTCATTTTGTAATAATACATAGTTTGCGGCCTACATCAGTTTGCCTCTATAATTGTTGAATGCCTCTCGTAGAAATTGGTCTGTAATTTTGTGTGGTTTTTTTTTTTTTTTTTTTTTTTTACCCGCTACACGAACAGCGGTGGCCTGCGTTCTTTTCAAGTAATACTGGACTATCTACTACTCACGAAAATTTCTATAAATATGAGCAAGAATGAACAGAGTCTGGAAGAAAATGAAAATAAGCCCGTTGCCGTTTGTTTGACAGGAATCCATTGCTCGGTAATGTGAAGCAGCTAACTGACTTTGTTTTCACCTAGCTCGGTCTTCCCTCGGCTCTATTACCGTTACACTAGGGGTGTGGAGGCCCGTGGTTGCGCTAGCGAGAATGTCGACAGTGACTGCCGCACTTTCGCTTTCACCCGTGTTTTCACTTCACCAGCTTGGGTTGTCACGAGCCTGTGAGGCAGAACAACTGCATCAGCTGGATAAACGCTACCTCTAGCACTGCCTGTTCAAGCCGATTTTCTCGAAGTAGAATTAAATGTTTTAATTAGACCTCATCGGTTGCCTCCGAACGAATATCTGTCCCCGAAAACCTAAAACAGTTCCAAAAATATTTAAGCTAACGCGAATGTACAGCGTCACTCCGTGATGATACTACAAACTTTCACGGAAAGGGGTACATCTGTCAATGTAAGGTAAGACCCCATGGTCAGGAAACGACTGTCGAAAGTTATAAGCGAAAATCGTTCTCATACCCCCGACAGTGGAATGCGTGTACAGCTCGTGTTGTTGCTACTATCATAGGACAAAGAACTTTCAGATGGACTGAAACAAGAACAAAATGTCCAGTAAACGTTGGTTCCAAAATAACACTTGCTCATCTGCGCTACTGTTAAACACATCTCTTCTACTGTCTACCCATGCCTCTTTAGAGCCCATATTTGCTGGACTTTTTTTCATGTTTTGCTCCATACTACCACCTCTGAAAGGGTCTATTACTTGACATTCATACATTTGCCCTTCTTCACCACCATCCCTGAAAATTTGCAACATCATCACAGAATCACCCTGTATGGCAAACTCCGAGTACTTTATGCATTAGTGCTCCTTAGTTGCAGGTAAATTTATAAATAAATTCAGTCTTTTCAGTATTAATAAATAAAATTAATTCCTTAAACGAATCTGCGATTGTTACAAATTTTTACCAACGAAGCCGTCTAGATCACGTAATATATTTTAATTTATTTCGACGTTTCAGCTCTCGCCGTCGCCGTATCTGTAATTGGAAATTTAGAATAAAAGTGAAGAATGTGAGATGTTATGAGTACACTACCAAACAAAAGTAAAAAATTCGCCCACCAAAACCGTGAGAACTCATGTAAAAAACTTCAACGTCAGTTTCAGCGAAATCTATATCCAAATGAAGCGTCAAATGCCAGATCCTCTCAACTTATTTAAATGCAGAGACAGATTCAGAGCACAATGATCTGAAGATTTAAGGCAGCGTATTTCCCACTGCCACCACCTCTTCGCTGGCACTTGTATTTCTATATATTTAGAGCCTAGTTAGTAGTTGAGTCCCATTAAGGCACAGGTTTCATTGTAACTGACACTGAAATTCGTTACGTTAGTTCTACGTTTCGGTGGGTGAATTCTTTTAATATTTCACTTTTGTGTGTGTGTAGGGGGGGGGGGGGGGGGGGGGGCGAGAGAAGAGGAAGAGGAGAAGGAGAACCTCAGTCTAAATATTGACAAGAAAATGCTTCAGAAGCGCACCTGCATCAAGAACCTAAGTATAATATTAGATTAAGTTTCGCCAACCTTGTATAATTTATTAAAGAAAAAATACAAAAACGAACACCAATCTTGAAGAGACTAGCTGGAGCAAAATGGGGTCCACTCATAACACCTAAAACAAGACAATAAATATGCGAATGAGACCTGTTATTAAATATGGGGGTGAAATTTTGATTTCCACACCACAAAAACAAACACTTTATAGAGAATACAGAAACAGTACTTCGTCTTACAACCGCAGCGATCAAAACCATACTCAGTGTTGCTATGCAGTTGTACAGAAAGAAATCTTTCCTTCGCAACAGAAATCATGAAGCATTTGTCAAACTGAAAACATCAGAAAAAAGCATATGCGATCGAAATTGTCTCTCCGAGCTCCTTAAAATCACGAACGCCAATAGAAGCAAGTAAAAAGACAGTTAACAGCCTAGATATAAAAATAAGTATAGAGAATTCCAAAAAATTGTCAGTTCTTTTCAATGCATCGACTTAACAAACCAACTGACAATGGAGACCATTGCTAAGAAGGAAAATCCAGATATTGTTTTAAAGAAACTATTGCAATAACGGTGTTACATGAAAAAGTCTCAGAACCAGAATAGCGTAGAACACATACGGACAGACCATAGATTAATGATACAGGGTACAATTCAGATTGTTTTCTCAGTACTCCCTGTCATGCAACATATGAAGAACTTTGACGCTAAAATACAAGCAGCCCAACTGGCAGTTAACAACATCATACACAGAATCAATTTAGTTGCAAAAGTTTCAATACTGGTTGTTTCTATAGCAGTCTTTCATGTTATCTCAGCAAACCACTCCACAGAAACAACAATCATAATTGAAATAAGAAACATCTCAAATTATATCATGGATAGGAATAAATAAATAGTGTTTCAGTGGATACCTTCACATGTAGTAATCAACGAAAATTAGACTGCTGACCTACTGGCCAAAAAAAGAAAAAAAAAACAAGCTAACGAAGATCCATTGCACCTGATACACAAAGATAATTATGGAATCCCGTGTAAGAGACCTAACAACTAATTCAGAACGGAAAATTTGGGAAAACGTGCAAGACTATAGGATGCTACTCAGGAATAAATCGAGGAAAGAAGTAATAGCCAGCTTTTGACTAGCAACGGGAATTGCCTAGCCCAGCATCTAAATAGGGTAGGTTTACTTCCCACAAATGATTGTCCAGTTTGCAAAAACCATGTTATGTATTTAGATACTCTACAAGATATTCTCAGGTTTGGATGCAAAAAAGCGGAAAGAAGCCAACATGTGGAAAGTATACTGCTATGTCAGAAATTACTTGTCCCAACATTTGCAACCTTTGCATAATTATTGCATTTACTTCTGTAAGCTATTATGTACATCTGCAAATTTTACTCAGATGCCAGAAACGTACAAGACTATAGGATGCTATTCAGGAATAAACCGAGGAAAGAAGCAATAGCCAGCTTTTGACTAGCAACGGGAATTGCCTAGCCCAGCATCTAAATAGGTTTACTTCCCACAAATGATTGTCCCGTTTGCAAAACCGATGTTATGTGTTTAGATACTCTATAAGATATTCTCAGCTTTGGATACAAAAAAGCGGAAAGAAGCCAACATGTGGAAAGTATACTGCTATGTCCGAAATTACTTGTCCCAACATCTGCAACCTTTGCATAATTATTGCATTTACTTCTGTAAGCTATTATGTACATCTGCAAATTTTACTCAGATGCCAGAAACTGTGTGTTACAATTTTCTGTTATTATTATTATGGTTATTTTCAAGGTAATCATATACAAAGGAGCTAAACTGTATTAGAGAAAAAATTAATTAAATGACACTTTAATAATCGTTTCGTTGCCATTTTCCCCAAATATTTTAGAAATTCCGAAAATGTCTTATGATTGCCTTCTGTATGGAAATGGAAATGAAGCCCCATGCTTCTTGACAGAGCGTAGGGGAACGATGCGGTTGACGGGCACCGGCGTACTTGGCAAGGTTTGTAGTGACTTATTCTCAAGTATCTCCACGGTTTCACAAGACGACTGCGCAAAAATTACATCCTAATGGAGGTGGTTTGCCGTTGCCTTCCTCCGACCGTAATGGGGATGAATGACGATGATGAAGACGACACAACAGCATCCAGTCATCTCGGGGCAGGTGAAAATCCCTGACCCCGCCGGGAATCGAACCTGGGACCCCCTGCTGGAAGTCATTCCCTCATGTCTTAGCAGATGTCCTATCATCCTGTCCCTTCTCCTTATCAGTGTATTCCACATATTCCTTTCCTCTCCCATTCTGCGTAGTACCTCCTCATTCCTTACCTTATCAGTCCACCTAATTTTCAACATTCGTCTATAGCACCACACCTCAAATGCTTCGATTCTCTTCTGTTCCGGTTTTCCCACAGTCCATGTTTCACTACCATACAATGCTGTATTCCAGACGTACATCCTCAGAAATGTCTTCCTCAAATTAAGGCCGGTATTTGATATTAGTAGACTTCTCTTCGCCAGAAATGCCTTTTTTGCCATAGCGAGTCTGCTTTTGATGTCCTCCTTGCTCCGTCCGTCATTGGTTATTTTACTGCCTAGGTAGCAGAATTCCTTAACTTCATTGACTTCGTGACCATCAATCCTGATGTTAAGTTTCTCGCTGTTCTCATTTCTACTACTTCTCATTACCTTCGTCTTTCTCCGATTTACTCTCAAGCCATACTGTGTACTCATTAGACTGTTCATTCAGTTCAGCAGATCATTTAATTCTTCTTCACTTTCACTCAGGATAGCAATGTCATCAGCGAATCGTATCATTGATATCCTTTCACCTTGTATTTTAATTCCACTCTTGAACCTTTCTTTTATTTCCATCATTGCTTCCTCGATGTACACTGATTGAAGAGTAGGGGTGAGAGGCTACAGCCTTGTCTTACACCCTTCTTAATACGAGCACTTCGTTCTTGATCGTCCACTCTTATTATTCCCTCTTGGTTGTTGTACATATTGTATATGACCCGTCTCTCCCTATAGCTTAACCCTACTTTTTTCATAATCTCGAACAGCTTGCACCATTTTATATTGTCGAACGCTTTTTCCAGGTCGACAAATCCTATGAAAGTGTCTTGATTTTTCTTTAGCCTTGCTTCCATTATTAGCCCTAACGTCAGAATTGCCTCTCTCGTCCCTTTACTTTTCCTAAAGCCTAACAGATCGTCACCTAGCGCATTCTCAATTTTCTTTTCCATTCTTCTGTATATTATTCTTGTAAGCAGTTTCGATGCATGAGCTGTTAAGCTGATTGTGCGATAATTCTCGCACTTTTCAGCTCTTGCCGTCTTCGGAATTGTGTGGATGATGCTTTTCCGAAAGTCAGATGGTATGTCGCCAGACTCATATATTCTACACACCAACGTGAATAGTCGTTTTGTTGCCACTTCCCCCAATGATTTTAGAAATTCTTCTGTATACAAATCTGTATTCTCCCGATAATAATGTACAACACTTCGAAATTCCAATTTGCAAATTTCGATTTCCCTGCAAAATTAGAATAGTTTAAGAAAATATTTGAATAATTACTATTATCGTCGAATCGTTAAGTCCTTGTTAAATTCTACGGTTCTAAATAAATTTCTCACACCGCGCAAACAATTGTTCTTTACTACACCTCCCAATTTAAACAGCCTTTTAGACATATATATATACCTTCCCATTCTTAATAGTTTTTTAATCGAACTTTTATTTCATTGGACGTATTACATATTATCCTGGCTGAACAAGAGCTTCACAGAAAAAATTGCTCAAGTCGTTCAGGGCTATCTTCAGGGACCTGTCGCCTCCAGTGGCTCACTACAGAGTAACTCCATTTAGTTCGATTTCTTACCCCCTATTTATCTTAATATCTGTACTGCACAGAAAATATCTTCACAGCACGAGAGGTGTCTACGGAATCGCACTGTACATCATGTTTGAAAACAAACTTATTCCTGAAACTTCCTGGCAGATTAAAACTGTGTGCCCGACCGAGACTCGCACTCGGTACCTTTGCTTTTCGCGGGCAAGTGCTCTACCATCTGAGCACGATTCACGCCCGGTACTCACAGCTTTACTTCTGCCAGTATCTCGTCTCCTACCTTCCAAACTTTACAGAAGCTCTCCTGCGAACCTTGCAGAACTAGCACTCCTGAAAGAAAGGATATTGCGGAGACATGGCTTAGCCACAGCCTGGGGGATGTTTCCAGAATGAGATTTTCACTCTGCAGCGGAGTGTGCGCTGATATGAAACTTCCTGGCTGATTAAAACTGTGTGCCCGACCGAGACTCGAACTCGGGACCTTTGCCTTTCGCGGGCAAGTGCACTACCGACTGAGCTACCGAAGCACGACTTACGCCTCGTCCTCACAGCTTTAATTCCGCCAGTACCTCGTCTCCTACCTTTCAAACTTTACAGAAGCTCTCCTGCGAACCTTGCAGAAGATAGGAGACGAGATACTGGCAGAAGTAAAGCTGTGAGTACCGGGCGTGAATCGTGCTTGGGTAGCTCAGATGGTAGAGCACTTGCCCGCGAAAGGCAAAGGTCCCGAGTTCGAGTCTCGGTCGGGCACACAGTTTTAATCTGCCAGGAAGTTTCATATCAGCGCACACTCCGCTGCAGAGTGAAAATCTCATTCTGGAAACTTATTCCTTTCATTCACGCTACTTGCGGTTAACAACTGCCACATAATTTTACTCTTTTCTCACAAGATAGTATTCAGTTCAGCTCGTTTCTGTAACGCGTTTGTCCATTAAGCACTGTTAGTTGTATGTTTACAGTGATACACAGCAGTATGGATAGGTTTAATAATGACAAGTTGACCGACGTGCATCTCGTGTATGGGTTCAATAAATGCAATGGAAGAGTACAACAGCTGACTGCTAAGATGTTATATAGAGGCAACGTGCCTGTTCGAGTAGTTTGTGTGTGGTACATACAGTTTTACATAATGCGACGAGGCAGTTTTGATTTATTACTGTCTGACTGTATACTACTGACGAATTTTGGCTCGGTGTGACTGAAAAGTTACATTTACTCAGGTCTTCAAGATGATCATAGTAGACCTAAATCAACTGCCTGGTTTAAAATATTGTGGTCCGTAAGTGGAATAATTATAACAACAACTTTCCTGGATTACTGTCAGTTTTTCTGCAACTATGTCGTAACTTTTAGACAGTACTAGATTTTTAAGGAAGCAGACGCAGCAGTAGCGATAAGAGAGTTATGGAAACTACATTCTTCCATAATGTTTATCTTAAGGTCTTGATAACTGAAGTAATTCGTTAGGTACAAGGGCCGGCCGGAGTGGCCGAGCAGTTCTAGGCGCTACAGTCTGGAACCGCGCGACGGCTACGGTCGCAGGTTCGGATCCTGCCTCGGGCATGGATGTGTGTGATGTCCTTAGGTTAGTTAGGTTTAAGTAGTTCTAATTTCTAGGGGACTGATGACCTCAGAAGTTAAGTCCCATAGTGCTCAGAGTCATTTGAACCATTTTTAGCTACAAGGGTTGGAGAAAAATATGGAAACACCATAAACACAGCACATTACCGTTGGCATTCAAAACAAGTCCAGTAGTCGCAAAATGGATAAACACAGATCCTGCACGGATTTCAAAGGACTCTTATACCATTCTTCATGCCAGATAGTGCCACGTTCAAGTAAGGAAGCTGGAAGTAGATAGCGATTACACGCGCTTCTCTCCAAAAAAGACCACAAAGGATCGATAATATTGAAATATAGTGCTTGTGATGGCCAGAGAAGATGTGACAATGTATCATCGTGCTAACAAAACCAGTCCTGGACGGACCGAGTTGGGCGAACAGGGGCCCTGGAGTCTTGGAACACGCCAACCCCAGCGGCGAACAAACATTATACCATGAGATAGAACTGAAGGGCTAAATGGTCACATAATCCTTGCTAGTAATGTGACCTCACACAATAACCGTGGGACCCACTGAATGCCACGATATGGCTGCTCAAATCGTCACAGAACCCTTGCCATGTTCCACTCGTGGGACGTAAACTCTGCCAGAAGTTGGAAACACTTTTATGGCTTCGGCACTACGTTTTCCTGTTACGTACATTTCCATTACTGATGACTAGTTTGAAATTACAGCTCGTCCTGTAATTCCCTCTTCATGTAACTCCCTTCATATTGTTTTGGTGCTGACGGGATTCGCAAGTCCTATGTTCATTTCTGCAGTGACTTTTGCACACATCGTCTTATTATTCGTCACAGTCCTCTTCAGTGACCATTTGTCACTATCACTCAACAGACATTTTCGGCCTCTTTATAACTTACCGGATCATATTTTATCGCTTTCCTAGCATGCGGCAAAAATCTTCGATATGTTGCCTCTTGGAACACCCAAAAGTTCAGCTCCCTCGGCTATGGAAGCTCCCACCATACGAGCATCAACAACTTGTCCACGTTCTAAATCATACTGTTATTTTTATTTATTTATTTACTTTATTATTATTTTCTGAGTCATCAGTCTTCTGACTGCTTTGATGCAGCCCGCCACGAATTCTTCTCCTGTGTCAGACCCTTCATCTCAGAGTAGCACTTGCAACTTATGACGTCACTTATTTGCTGGATGTATTCTAATTTCTGTCTTACTCTACAGTTTTTACCCTCTACAGTTCCCTCCAGTTCCATGAAAGTTATTCCCTGATATCTTTACATACGCTCTATCATTCTGTCCCTTCTTCTTGTAAGTGTTTCGCATATATTCCTTTCCTCTCCAGTTCTGACCAGAACCTCCTCATTCCTTACCTTATCAGACCACCTAATTTTCAACAATGTTTGTAGCACCGCATCTCAGATGCTTCGATTCTCTTCTGTTTCGGTTTTCCCTAGTCCACGTTTCACTACCACACAATATTGTGCTCCAAATGTACATTCTCAGAAATTTCTTCCTCAAATTAAGGCCTATGTTAGATACTAGCAGGCTTCTCTTGACCAGGAATGCCCTTTTTGCCAGTGCCAGTCTGTTTTTGTTGCCCTCCTTGTCCCGTCCGTCATTGGTTATTTTGATGTATTGATAGAAGAATTCCTTGGCGTCGTCTACTTTGTGACCATCAGTCCTGATGTTAAGTTTCTCGCTGGTCTCATGTCTGCTACTTCTCATTATTGTCGTCTTTCTTCCATTTATTCTCAATTCATATTCTGTACTCATTAGACTGTTCACTCTATTCAACAGATCATGTAATTCTCCTTTTCACTCAAGATACCAATTTCATCAGCAAATCGTGTCGTTGATGTCCTTTAGCCTCGTATTTTAATTTAACTTTTGAACTTTTATTTCCGTCATTGCTTCTTCTATGTGCAATTTGAGCAGTAGTGGTGAAATACTACATCCCTACCTTACACCTTTTTTTAATCAGAGTACTTCATTCATGGCTTTCCACCCTTATTTTTCCCTCTTGGTTCTTGTACAAGTTTTATGTTACCCTTCTCTCCATACAGCTTACCATTATTTTCCTCCGAATTTCGAACATCTTACACCATATAACACTGTCAAACGCTTTTTGCAGATCGACAAATCCTATGAACCTGTCTTGAATCTTCTTTTGTTGTTTTCATTATAGCCGCAATGTCAGAACTACCTCTCTGATTCCTTTACCTTTCGTAAAGTCAAAGTGATCGTCATGTAGCATATCCTCAACTTTCTTTTCCGTTCTTTGTATATTATTCTTGTAGGCAGTTTGGATGCATGAGCTATTAAGCTGATTATGCGATAATTTTCGCAGTTATCAGCTCTTCGGAATTGTGTAGACGATATCATTCCAAAAGTCAGATAGTGTATTGCCAGACAAACATTTTGCACACCAACGTGAATAATCGTTTTGTTGCCACTTCCCCCATTGGTTTTATTAGAAATTCTGATGAGATGTTATCTATTGCTTCTGCGTTATTCTATCTCAAGTCTTCCAAAGCTCTTTTAAATTCTAATTTTAATACAGGACCCCCATCTCTTCTTCTATCGTGCCATCAGACAAGTCTTCCTCGTCATGAGGCCTTCAATGTACTCTTTCCACCCATCCACTCTCTCCCCTGCATTTAATAGTGGAATTCGCATTGCACTGTTAATGTTACAACCTTTGTTTCTAATTTCATCGTAGGTTCCATATGCTGAGTCAGTCTTTCCGAGAATCATTTCTTTTTCGATTTCTTCACATTTTTTAGGCGTCTATTTCGCCTTAACTCTCATGCAAATTTCGTTACTAAGTGATTTGTATTTCTATATTCCTGAATTTCCCTAGACATTTTTGTATTTCCTTCTTCATCCATCAACTGAATTATTTCTTCTGCTACCCATAGTTTCTTCGTAGTTAGGCCCTTACCTCCTTTGCACCTACGTTTTTTTTCAGATTCTGTGATTACCCTTTTTAGAGATGTCCATTTCTCTTCCGATGAACTGCCTACAGAGCTCTTCCTTATTTCAATATCTATGGCTTTAGAGAACCTCAATCGTCTCTTTTCATTCCTTAGCACTTCGGCCTACTCTTCATAACTACTAAATTGTGATCTGAGTCCATATCTGCTCCTGGATGCGCCTTACAATCCAATATCTGGTTTCGTAATCTCTGCCTGACCACGACGTAATGTAACTGAAATCTTCCCGTATTTCCCGACCTTTTCCAAGAATACTTCCTCCTCTTGTGATTCTTGAGCAGAATATTAGCTACTAGTAGCTGAAATTTATTGTGGAACACAGAGTTGCTCCTCTCTCCTTCTTATTACCAAGCCCATATTCTCCGGTAACTTTTTCTTCTGCTCTTTCCCATACAACCACATTCCAGTCCCCCATGACTATTAGGTTTTCATCTGCCTTCTATTGAATTACCCGCGGAACGTGCTCATATAGGTTCTCTGTCTCTTCATCTTCAGCTTGCGACGGCAGCATCTATACTTGAACTATCATTATCGGAGTGGGTTTGTTGTCAGTTTTTATGAGAATAACCGTATCACCGAACTGTTCACAATAACACATTCTCTGCCCTACCTTCCTATTCGTAACGACTCTCACTCCCGCTGTATCATCTGCTGCTGCTGTTGATATTACCCCTATACTCATCTGACCAGAAATACTTGTCTTCTTTTCATTTCACTTCACTGACCCCTACTATGTCTAGACTGAGCGTTTGCATTTCTCTTTTAAGATTTTCTTACTTACCTTCCAGGTTCAAACTTTAAACATTCCATGCCCCGACTCGTAGAACATTACCCTTTTGTTGGTTATTCAATCTTTTTCTCATGGCCACTTCCCTCTTGGCAGTCCGCGCCCGGAGATCCGAATGGGGGATATTCCGAAATCTTTTGGCGATGGACATATCATACCACACTTTTTCAACTACAGGCCACAGTTCATGTGGATACACATTATGTGCATTTAATGCGGTGGTTTCCATTGCCTTCTGCAATCTCGTGCCGTTGATCACTGCTTACTCTTCCGTCTTTAGAGGCAGTTTATCACCACAAGGGCAAGAGAGTTCCTTGAACCTCTGTCTGCTCCTCCGCCCTCTTTGACAAGGCCGTTGGCAACATGAGGGTGAACTCTTATGACGGAAATGTTCGGCAACAAATGCTGATGACCTTTATTCCAAATTTAAAGAGTGACAAGATTCGAACCCGGCATCAATAACGTTTTGGTTAACATCAGAATTCACTTAGCTCCGACATAATGCACTCACAATTACTCAGAATACTATTCTGACTACGGCTGATACTTGCAACATATTGAACACACTGGACAGGTGTCTTTCTCGTTCAAATACAGCAGCGCAACCCACACAGACTGAGGTAGCATCTGCATTTATGTTCAAGCACGCATTTCTCGCGGTGTTTCCATACTTTCGTTCATCCCCTGCATGTCATATGGAATCCTATTGCACCTCCAGCAGCGATCACAATTGCAGCGTACAACACACAACGAAATAAAAGCAAAATTTTTGTGCAATTGAAGCTGTGTAATTGTAGCTGCAGACTCTGATAAGTCTAGGATATCAGGAAACGTATCAGACCAATTGGAAATAATTGACGTAATAAAGTGAAGTCGTTACTCACACGGAAAGATTTTTGTATTCGTTTTTTGCACATGCTATTCGTGAATGAAACGGTCGATAAACAGTCTGAAGTTGCTTCTATGGCAGACCAAGTACTTAAGTGTGAACTGTGGAGCAGTCATATAGATATAGATGTAGAATAAAGACATAAACTAGAAAATTTATGCTAATTAAAGCAAATATTCTGCAATACAAGCGCCACAGTACACGACGGCGCGATGTTGTGAGGCAGTTTATCACCACAAGGGCAAGAGAGTTCCTTGAACCTCTGTCTGCTCCTCCGCCCTCTTTGACAAGGCCGTTGGCAACATGAGGGTGAACTCTTATGACGGAAATGTTCGGCAACAAATGCTGATGACCTTTATTCCTCCATATCATACCTCCATATCATACGTCAGTATCTGACCGTTGCACGGTTACGTATGAACAGTTCGGCTTGCTGAGCTTGTTTGACTATGAATCTAGGCTAACGAAATCTTTACAACCTCTGAGAATGTTTACAGCGTTAGGAAACTAAACTTTAGGTACAGAAGCATGCCTTGGGCCACGACATAGTGTCCACACAACTAAAATCACCAAAGACAGATTTCTGTGTTTATGTCTCTCCGCTCAATATTCCGAAAAATATAGTTTCGCAATTTATTGGTTACAGTGCAGGAGATAGACATTGCTTCTTAGACTGAAATTATAAGCTCCTTATGTGTCAGATGTTATGAAGAAATAAAATTAATCTATGATTATAAAAATGGATATGCGTATATATGATATATGTTTTTCATCTCTTCGTAAACCAGCAACCCGGTTTCAACCGAACTTTGTACACATATCACGGAAAGAACCGCTGTGGGAGTAAAAAAGACGTGCCTACAAAAGGGCCGAGAGTCAGAAAGCAGCACTGCCCATGACGCGCGAATATCTTTACTTTAGTCAGCCAGAAAGAAAGAAACTTATGACTTGCAACAAACTTAGCACATAATTTCAAAACCTTAAGAAACTGTTTCTCGATGACAAACCCCTACAAAATTATGAAAGAAGACAAGTATATCGCTTACTACATTTTCGCTGTTCATGCAGTAAAACTGCATCATGCATCATGACGTTTAAATTTGTTACTTCTTTATTACTAACTATATTCGTGACACATTTTGTAGACAGTATTCACATATACCGCTGAATGTGCCACCTCATTATATCGCTGTACGGTGCATAGTTCAGGAGATACAACGTCATGAATATTGATCACCTTTGCATGCTCAAAATACCACGGCTCTTTAAAAATTTTCCTCAGTGAGCAGGCCAGACCTCAAAATATTAGCAGGAGGACAGGTTTCTGATAAACAGACGGAAATCACTTTTCCCAGTGAAAATGAAACTGCTTGGCGAAATTCGCTAGAAATACAGGTTAAATATGTATACAACTACATATGAAATATATTTGACATGTGAGTAAGAGGAGCAATCCACGGGTAAAATGCTCATCATAAATTCTTGGAATGATTTCAACCAAGCTTGGTAGGCAGATTAGCTACGATCTGAAATGAAATGGTGTGGGGGTAAGAACCACCAGCCTCCTGTTGGGTTAAGGATGATTACATGGAGATAGAAGGGAGGAGAAGGAAGTGGACACGCAGAGAGAGAGAAGGAGGACACAGATAGAGGGAAGGAGATGAACAGAAAGGGAGTAAAAGAGGAGATGGACAGTGAGAGGGGGAGGAGGAATGGACTAATTGAAGACTAGAGTAATCAAATACCTGGGCAATAGTAAGTACTTAGCTAGTATAAAGGTCAGTCACTTACACTTAGAAATAAAAAAATGTCTCTGGTTTGTATTAACATTTCATGTTGCTAATTCTCCTTTAGAGTAAAGTGTTCCACTCTTCTTTCTCCCTATTTTTTCTTCCAAAGAATATAATTAGTAGTGCAGATGTCCTCAACACTAAGGTTGCTATGAACAGTGTTTTACAATGCAATATGCTACTGGAGATGGTGTGCAGTGCCTTCTCTCGACCTTTGAACTGATTTACACTGACGGTTACAAGAGGACCTGCAGTCCTCTGAACCAAGATGAACTTGGTACTTTCCTCATCAACAAATCGTTGGCACAGGTGAATGTAGCGGAAAGAAATTATGGCTGTCCGCAGCTTGTGGTCGTGAGGTAGCGTTCTGGCTTCCCACGCCCGGGTTCCCGGGTTCGATTCCCGGCGGGGTCAGGGATTTTCTCTGCCTCGTGATGACTGGGTGTTGTGTGATGTCCTTAGGTTTAAGTAGTTCTAAGTTCTAGGGGACTGATGACCGTAGATGTTAAGTCCCATAGTGCTGAGAGCCATTTGATTATGGCTGCAGGTGATTATTTCCACTTGATGGTATATGGGCTTACCTTGTTATTTAAATAGTGCAGGTAAGACATGTAATAGAGTTTTTGCGAATAAAGCCGTATGGGTTGCTTAACATACCTCCATATCATACGTTTAGACAACTGCCATTATGATATGAAAATCAGAAATCGTAAAACAAAGTTCAGCATCAGCTGTAATAACATGTTTGCTTAAGCAAGATGACAATATTTGTTTTCAGAAATCCACAATGATAGCAGACTCATTTAGGGAATTTATTTTCCGCATTAATTTACTGGAGTATCCAAAGGGAATGAGAGGCTAAAAAGCGAGCCGTGGAATTTTCTTTTCCATTCAATATCTTCCTGCAGCGATCGCCAGTCTACGCGTTTTAGATGAAAAAAAGTGCCGGACAAAATGCTACAGAATAATTTATAGGTGTCTGGGTGGTGCCGTCGGAATGCCAGCAGCGCCATGTCTAAGTTTTCTTCTGAATGAAACATGGGCCTTACCGACATCTACTTTGTGATTGTGTTGGAAGTCTCCTGCCTCTTTTGCTGCGGACGTAGAAAGGTTATTCGAAAATTAGCCCAATTTTTATTTCGTGCAGTTTCCTTCCTCACCTTCAATCTGCTCTCCATTTTCCCTTCTGACATTTCAGAGCGTCGAAGCGTATTTCATATATGTATCCTCATGTTGACAGCTTCCCTACGGTTTCTTCCGGTTGAGCGTAAACAGTTAAAATTTCTTTTGATATTAAAGTTACTAATAATCGCGGGCGGGGACTACTCAAGAGGACGTCGTTATCAGGAGAAAGAAAACTGGCGTTCTACGGATCGGAGCGTGGAATGTCAGATCACTTAATCGGGCAGGTAGGTTAGAAAATTTAAAAAGGGAAATGGATAGGTTAAAGTTAGATATAGTGGGAATTAGTGAAGTTCGGTGGCAGGAGGAACAAGACTTTTGGTCAGGTGATTACAGGGTTATAAATACAAAGTCAAATAGGGGTAATGCAGGAGTGGGTTTAATAATGAATAAAAAAATAGGAGTGCGGGTTAGCTACTACAAACAGCATAGTGAACGCATTATTGTGGCCAAGATAGACACAAAGCCCATGCCTACTACAGTAGTACAAGTTTATATGCCAACTAGCTCTGCAGATGATGAAGAAATAGATGAAATGTATGACGAGATAAAAGAAATTATTCAGGTAGTGAAGGGAGACGAAAATTTAATAGTCATGGGTGACTGGAATTCGTCAGTAGGAAAAGGGAGAGAAGGAAACATAGTAGGTGAATATGGATTGGGGGGAAGGAATGAAAGAGGAAGCCGCCTTGTAGAATTTTGCACAGAGCATAACTTAATCATAGCTAACACTTGGTTCAAGAATCATGAAAGGAGGCTGTATACATGGAAGAAGCCAGGAGATACTGACAGGTTTCAGATAGATTATATAATGGTAAGACAGAGATTTAGGAACCAGGTTTTAAACTGTAAGACATTTCCTGGGGCAGATGTGGATTCTGACCACAATCTATTGGTTATGAACTGCAGATTGAAACTGAAGAAACTGCAAAAAGGTGGGAATTTAAGGAGATGGGACCTGGATAAACTGAAAGAACCAGAGGTTGTAGAGAGTTTCAGGGAGAGCATAAGGGAACAATTGACAGGAATGGGGGAAAGAAATACAGTAGAAGAAGAATGGGTAGCTCTGAGGGATGAAGTGGTGAAGGCAGCAGACGATCAAGTAGGTAAAAAGACGAGGGCTAATAGAAATCCTTGGGTAACAGAAGAAATATTGAATTTAATTGATGAAAGGAGAAAATATAAAAATGCAGTAAATGAAGCAGGCAAAAAGGAATACAAACGTCTCAAAAATGAGATCGACAGGAAGTGCAAAATGGCTAAGCAGGGATGGCTAGAGGACAAATGTAAGGATGTAGAGGCTTGTCTCACTAGGGGTAAGATAGATACTGCCTACAGGAAAATTAAAGAGACCTTTGGAGAGAAGAGAACCACTTGTATGAATATCAAGAGCTCAGATGGAAACCCAGTTCTAAGCAAAGAAGGGAAGGTAGAAAGGTGGAAGGAGTATATAGAGGGTTTATACAAGGGAGATGTACTTGAGGACAATATTATGGAAATGGAAGAGGATGTAGATGAAGACGAAATGGGAGATAAGATACTGCGTGAAGAGTTTGACAGAGCACTGAAAGACCTGAGTCGAAACAAGGCCCCGGGAGTAGACAACATTCCACTAGAACTACTGATGGCCTCGGGAGAGCCAGTCATGACAAAACTCTACCATCTGGTGAGCACGATGTATGAGACAGGCGAAATACCCTCAGACTTCAAGAAGAATATAATAATTCCAATCCCAAAGAAAGCAGGTGTTGACAAATGTGAAAATTACCGAACTATCAGTTTAATAACTCACAGCTGCAAAATACTAACGCGAATTCTTTACAGACGAATGGAAAAACTGGTAGAAGCTGACCTCGGGGAAGATCAGTTTGGATTCCGTAGGAATGTTGGAACACGTGAGGCAATACTGACCCTACGACTTATCTTGGAAGAAAGATTAAGAAAAGGCAAACCTACGTTTCTAGCATTTGTAGACTTAGAGAAAGCTTTTGACAATGTTGACTGGAATACTCTCTTTCAAATTCTGAAGGTGGCAGGGGTAAAATACAGGGAGCGAAAGGCTATTTACAATTTGTACAGAAACCAGATGGCAGTTATAAGAGTCGAGGGGCATGAAAGGGAAGCAGTGGTTGGGAAAGGAGTGAGACAGGGTTGTAGCCTCTCCCCGATGTTATTCAATCTGTATATTGAGCAAGCAGTAAAGGAAACAAAAGAAACATTCGGAGTAGGTATTAAAATTCATGGAGAAGAAGTAAAAACTTTGAGGTTCGCCGATGACATTGTAATTCTGTCAGAGACAGCAAAGGACTTGGAAGAGCAGTTGAACGGAATGGACAGTGTCTTGAAAGGAGGATATAAGATGAACATCAACAAAAGCAAAACGAGGATAATGGAATGTAGTCAAATTAAGTCGGGTGATGCTGAGGGAATTAGATTAGGAAATGAGACACTTAAAGTAGTAAAGGAGTTTTGCTATTTAGGGAGTAAAATAACCGATGATGGTCGAAGTAGAGAGGATATAAAATGTAGACTGGCAATGGCAAGGAAAGCGTTTCTCAAGAAGAGAAATTTGTTAACATCGAGTATAGATTTAGGTGTCAGGAAGTCGTTTCTGAAAGTATTTGTATGGAGTGTAGCCATGTATGGAAGTGAGACATGGACGATAACTAGTTTGGACAAGAAGAGAATAGAAGCTTTCGAAATGTGGTGCTACCGAAGAATGCTGAAGATAAGGTGGGTAGATCACGTAACTAATGAGGAGGTATTGAATAGGATTGGAGAGAAGAGAAGTTTGTGGCACAACTTGACTAGAAGAAGGGATCGGTTGGTAGGACATGTTTTGAGGCATCAAGGGATCACAAATTTAGCATTGGAGGGCAGCGTGGAGGGTAAAAATCGTAGAGGGAGACCAAGAGATCAATACACTAAGCAGATTCAGAAGGATGTAGGTTGCAGTAGGTACTGGGAGATGAAGAAGCTTGCACAGGATAGAGTAGCATGGAGAGCTGCATCAAACCAGTCTCAGGACTGAAGACCACAACAACAACAACAATAATCGCACGTTTGTTCATAACATTTTATTTTCGATAGTGTTTTTAATATGTATTTCCCATATGACCCTACAAATCTGAACAATACTGACTAATTGAAACTGCAGTGAGCTTCAAAAGTTGCTACATCGTAAAGAATAATATTATGTAATAATAGCAGCCATTTTTTACCTTTATGTGTGCCAAGATGTATTTCAGATTTTCACCTACCTTCAATTGGCGTGTGTATTGTGTATTTAAATTGGGGACCTAGAAACAACGGAGAGGCTTCGTACTGTAGTAGTCCTCAGTGGTTCACAACCCCACAACAGGCCACAGCAGTCCACCCGCCCCACCACCGTCCCATATCGAACCCAGGGTTATTGGGTTATTGTGCGGTTCGGCCCCCAGTGACACCTCCCCCCTCCCCCGGGGCTAAGCGGACAGGGGGGGGGGTTTCAACGATGGTCAAAAAGTGGCATAAGAAGATTGCAGCACTGCATTGATACCAAAGGTCATCACTTCAAAGACCTTCTATAAATGGACGTTCGTGCCACCTTTTTGACCTTTATTGACCTTCAAAGACCTTACTGTTACACATCACTGGATTCGTCTTGATAGCCGCTATCAGAAAATAAGTACCAAACTATAGCATCCTATTAAAAAAAAAAAAAAAGTGGACCTTCATATCTCTGACGCGACCTCACCTAGCAACAAACAACCAACGTCATATTATGGCCCCCGTTGTACCATGCAACATATGTCCCACAAAATTTTCAGCTACCATCATACTTAGTTACTCTAGGTGGCAATAGTTAGTGACTCACTCTGTATTTATGCCTTCTAAGGACCAAAGTATTGTTATAAAAACCATGTTTGTTTTGGTAGAGCTGCTACAATCTGAAACAAGCATTTCAGTTCCTCACTACCCGAAGACATGGCAGTGTGTACGTGCCTTTGTACTTAGCGAAGTGGCCTAGTAGCAACACACTGGAATTGCGCGTGGGAGGACGTCGACCGTAACCAAGTCCGACCTTCCAGATTTTACGTGATATCCTTAGATCTTTTAAGGCGGATGCCAGGATGGTTCCACTGAAGTCGTACAACTGATTTCCTTGCTGTCTTTCCTGACTTCCCTCTGAGGTCTTTCCACAATCCGAGCTTGTGCTCCACCACTAAAGGCCTTGTAGTGCACGGTAGGTTAAATGGTCTTCTTTCCCTCCATACCGTACTGTAGGATGCAGACTATTTAAAAAAATTAAGAAACCGCTGGATGGTTGCTTGATTCGTAATCTTTTATTACATACACGACCAGTTTCGGTACAGTTACAGTTCCATCATTTGATGTAAAAAAATAAAATCACTTAATCCTCTGAGGTGATCCTCACCACAGTGTTGTCATGGGACCAAAGGTTCATAGGTACGTAATTGTCCTGTTTGTTTCCCTGGTCGCACGGGGGAACGGCTCGTCCCTTTTACTCTTTTAACACCAAAGGTTCCATGACAACACAAGAGTAAGGATGACCTCAGATGATTAAGTGATTTTATTTTGTACACCAGATGATGGAACTGTAACTGTACCTAACAAAAGATCATGGATTAAGCAACTGTCCTGCAGATCCTCCATTTTCCAAAGTGTGCTGCTATGGTTGCGGCTGCCCCAAAAGAGGAACTCTTTGGGCTTCTACCTAGTTCCATAGCTAGTATAGCTAGTTTAGACCAACCAGCAGCTGGACACTTACAGGCTTTTCATTCCATACCTGGCCAGTCTACAACAAGCAGCAGTAACTTCCAGAGACGGGAACACAGAGCAAACATCCTGCTATTCTGTGTTTCGGTTCTGCCTCATTGCAGTATAGGGCAGATAACACTCCAGAAATATTGCGCATAAAGTTTCTTGTAGTGTGGTAAGAGATCATTTCTCCTGGGGTCACCGGTCTTCCTACCGGTTTGATGCAAGCCGTCACGATTTACTCCTCTTCATCTCAGAGTAGTTCCTACACCCAAGATTCTGAATTATTTGTTGTATACATTTAAAACTTCAGTTTTTACCTTCAATTTTTACCCTTTGCGGTTCCTTCTAATAACATACAAGTGTTTTTCGACGTCTTATCACATGTGCTGTCATCCTCTCCTTTTTCTCACTGTTTTTTTTTTTTCCATATGCTCCTTTCCTTGCCTATTCGAAGAGAGCTTCTTCATTCTTATATTAATTTTTAGTATCCCTCTTTACTAGTAGGTATCTTTTGGTGAGGAATCCGCTCCTTGCCTGTGCTAGTTGACGTCTTCTGTCTTGCTAGCTTCGTCTGTCATACGTTGTCTTACTTCCAAAGTAACAGACAATTTTCACTCCATCTAGTATACCGTACTCAATTTCGATATTAAGATTATCGCTAACTTCAATGCTGCTACTCTTCAACAGTTTTCTCTTGTTTTGGTTTACTCTAGATCCATATTAAGTGCCCAAACAGACTGTCCCCTTCCATTCAACAGCTACTCTAATTTTTCGTCGTTTTCATGAACTATGGGAATCTCATCAGTGAATCTTATCATTGATATCCCTTCACACTGAATTTTAATCCCATTACTAGATCTTAATTTTATCTGTTTCATTGCTTCTTCGACACGCAGATAGAAAAGCAGAGGAGAGAAACTGCATACCTATCTTACGCTCTGATTAATCTTCTCATTTCTACTTTGGTCTTTTACTCTTTTCGGTTCCTTTCAGATTTGATCAGATCGTATGTTACCTGTCTTTCCCTCTCTATTGTTCTTAAGGATTTCGAACATGTAGCACCATTTCGCACGGTCGAACAGTTCACCGCATGATAATAACTAAAAATGAAATAAACATGAAGTACTGAACGGGACACTGCCTAAATTTTGTTTCATTTTAAGAATTGCTATGGGACTACTGCAACCCTGAACCAATAGTACGCAGATGTGCAGTGCCTTTTACACCCACGGTAAGATTTTCTATTCAGCAGGAATTCAGATTTTATGAACAATGTTTTAAACGTCAAAAATGGGTAAAAAGAGTACAGGGGCCTTGCCAATAGTAAATCAAATATATTTTTAAAGCTTTTTAAAACTGAACTCATACGGCGTTCCGTATCGACATTTCCTTCTATCGTTTCCTTATTTGCTTCTATATTATTACTATTAACTTCTTGGAGATATAGCTTGTCTGAGCAAGTAAATGAAATGCTGTTGGTTTTATGCTATACGCGTTTCGCTTCTTTTTATTAATTTTGTATGTTAGATTGGGTGTCTTAGTGAAGCTGGTGTTAAACAGTAATTTCCTTGTTATGAAAATGGCAACAAAAATCATTTTCGCAGACAAGTAAATAAGGAGGCCCTATAACCGAAACATAATTCTGTACAAACTTTTAGAGAGAGAATTAGGGAACGATTGACAAGAACGGGGAAAGAAATACAGCAGATGAGGAATGGGTACCTTTGAGAGATGAAACAGTGAAGGCAGCAGAGGATAAGGTCGGTAAAAAGAAGAGATCTAGTAGAAATCCTTGGGTAAAAGAAGAGAAACTGAATTTAATTGATGAAAGGAGAAAATACAAAAACGCAGTAAATGAAGCAGGCGAAAATCAATACAAACGTCTCAAAAATGAGATCGACCGGAGGTACAAAATGGCTAAGCAGGGATGGTTAGAGGACAAATGAAAGGATGTATGTCACTAGGGGAAAGATAGATACTGCCTACAGGAAAGTTAAAGAGACCTTTTGAGACAAGAGAACCACCTGTATGAATATCAACTGCTCAGATGGAAAACCAGTATTAAGTAAAGAAGGGAAAGCAGAAAGGTGGAAGGAGTACATAGAGGGACTATACAAGGGCGATATACTTGAGGGCAATATTGTAGAAATAGAAGAGGACGTAGATGAAGGTGAAATGGGGGAGATGATACTGCGTGAAAAATTTGATAGAGCACTGAAAAGACCTAAGTCGAAACAAGGCCCCGGGAGTAGACAACATTCCATTAGAACTACTGATAGCCTTGGGAGAGCCAGCCACGACAAAACTCTTCCATCTGGTAAGCAATATGTGTGAGACAGGCGAAATACCCTCAGACTTCAAGAAGAACATAATGATTCCAATCCCAAAGGAAGCAGGCGTTGACAGGTGTGAAAATTACCGAACTATCAATTTAACAAGTCACGGCTGCAAAATACTAACACGAATTCTTTACAGACGAATGGAACAATTGGTAGAAGCTGACCTTGGGGATGATCAGGTCAAATGACCTGGAAGAACAGCTGGAGGGAAGGGACAGTTGTCTTGAAAGGAAGATATAAGATGAACATCAACAAAAGCAAAACGAGGATGTGGAATGTAGTCGAATTAAGTCGGATGATGCTATTTGGAGAGCAAAATAACTGATGATGATCGAAGTAGAGAGGGTATAAAATGTAGACTGGCAATGGCAAGGAAAGCGTTTCTGAAGAAGAAAAATTTGTTAACATCGAGTATAGATTTAAGTGTCAGGAAGTCGTTTCTGGAAGTATTTGTATGAAGTGTAGCCATGTATGGAAGTGAAACATGGACGATAAATAGTTTAGACAAGAAGAGAATAGAAGCTTTCGAAATGTGGTGCTACAGAAGAATGCTGAAGATTAGATGGGTAGATTACATTACTAATGAGGAGGTGTTGAATAAAATTGGAGAGAAGAAAAAATTTGTGGCACATCTGGACTAGGAGAAGGGGTCGGTTGGTAGGGCACATTATGAGGCATCAATGGATCACGAATTTAGTATTGGAGGGCAGCGTTGAGGGTAAAAATCGTAGAGGGAGACCAAGAGATGAATACACTACGCAGATTCAGAAGGATGTAGGTTGCAGGAAGTGCTGGGAGGTGAAGAAGCTTGCACAGGATAGAGTAACATGGAGAGCTGCATCAAACCAGTCTCTGGACTGAAGACCACAACAACAAATATAAACACGACAGCCGACTACCATTCCTGTTGCTCTATGTTAACCTATATTGTTTTTCATCATCTTTTGAATTTCGCCTGCTTATGTACCTCCCTTGGAATTAATAATTCAGCTTGAAGGGAGAGGAAGTTGTCTTACAAGTTCACAACACCAACTTGACCTCAGATTCTTAGGAGGGAAAGCAGATTTGAAAGAAATCCGTCCTAGCAATCGATTCCACTCAAAAATTTGGTACATAAATGTGATAGCACGCAATTATGACCTTAAACTTCCGCGTTATATCGTTTACTGGTTCAACTTTTAACTCATTTCTAATTCTATTTTCATTTTATCTAATTTTGTAATTTTTTACATAATTTCATAGATCTTAGGAATCTCATTTCAGATGCTTGAGTCTCACTTCTGTGTCATTTGGTTATGGGTCAAATATCATTACCGCAGAGAAGTACCGGAAATTCCAAAGTTTTATGAAATTTTTCCACCTTGAGGTTTTAGTTCTGTTTACTGTACCGCAAATATGTTGCCATTCTTTAGCTACGTTGCGATCTTATAGATAACTGATTTACGTGACATTAAGAACTATCTTGTTATTTTATCTTTGGTTTTTTCATCTTATATATTCGACTCGTCTAAACGATATTATTTTTATCTAATCAGTGAAGATCATTTTATATTCTTGGCACAGCAAGTTCGGATTGTGTAAAGCTATTTTCAGTGTATTATCTTGTATATATAACTAACTGGTCATCGGTGAAAAGAAATACATGTTTATTCCTGTTTTGTACGATACCAGCGCAAATAAAAGATTTACACTTTCTCAATAGATCGTTAATACGTACATTAAAAATTGCGGACAATTAAGTCCTTGCCTAACCCCCTGATTTACTTACAAGTAGCCCCTTGAGTGCGATATCATGAGTTCAATCTTTAGTACGGCTCATTTGACAATGTTGGTTTAACAATTACAACAGGAAAGACTGGTGCTAATGACACACCATGTGCAACTGAATAGCGACAGAAAATGACTGTCCCGGACATGTAGGGCTCAATCTTCTACGGGATGTAAGTACTACACTTCACAAAATGGACGTCGTCGAGATTCAAGAAATTTTCAAAACCAACCATTAACTTGCACCATGAACACCGAATGAGAAATGATACGTCATAGATATCACAAAGGTTCGCACCATCAAGATCGAGGACGAAGTGCTTGGGAGCTACAGACCGTGGAGGGCCTTCAGCTACGTATCGACTCTTATAGAATGCGAATCGAGTCACATTGTTGCAACGGAGTGATGTGAACTGATGGAATGTAAGCCGGCCGAAGTGGCCGTGCGGTTAAAGGTGCTGCAGTCTGGAAACGCGAGACCGCTACGGTCGCAGGTTCGAATCCTGCCTCGGGCATGGATGTTTGTGATGTCCTTAGGTTAGTTAGGTTTAACTAGTTCTAAGTTCTAGGGGACTAATGACCTCAGCAGTTGAGTCCCATAGTGCTCAGAGCCATTTGATGGAATGTAATGGCACGCAACCTAATGTGTAGCAGTCCGTCGTAGAGGTTATCTTATACTGGATAAGGCGTAGCTGCAGACAGGGCGATAACATGTTTAATGGGCGCGGAAAAAGCAAACATTCAAGGACTTAATTTGTACAGTGGCTCCAGATGGTGTGAAATGCAATGTTACACTTTTCAGGAGGGACAGTTCGCACTAAAGCAGTTTAATTTTTACACGCAGACCAGGAATGAAGCAAAAGTAAGTTATTTTGACCAATTAGAGGCCAAAAGCAGTGCTCATATCATAGTTGTAGTTCTCTTAAGCCCATTATTCCACTCTTGCTTGCTGTACCGTAATATTCCGTGCTGCTCTTGCGAGACCATGCACACGACGAGAAAGAATCGTTGGGGGGGGGGGGGGGGGAGGTGGGGGAGGAGGCAGAGCATCTATAACTTCTCGCAGCGCAATAAATAACTTACCACCCAATTCAACGTCCAGATTAGCAGCCGGCATAATGGTGTACGGATGCCTTAAGGCATTGGCGTTAGTTGATCTTGATACAACTCTCTTGTTACCTCTGTTTTCCAGGGTTCCTTTCATATTCATTTCCTCTTCAAATACGGATTGGTCTGAGTTGAAAACAAATTCCTTGATTAACAATGGGATAAGTTCCTCTATCTCATCTACAAATCTTTGGTCCGATTCCGCAGTTTACTGTTCATCGTCAAGTCGACGCTTTGTTTGAAATTTCGTTATCTTGCGTCTTGCAATTCTGGAGCATTTTTTACAGTTGTGCAACCATCCATTGCTTTCCTTGATATCAATTTAATCTATGTCGCGTGCAATTTTATGTGCATAAGGTAGTAGATCTGTTTCACGCATATTCTGTAAATTCTATCGAGCATCTTTGAAACGTGCAAACACCAGTTTTTGTAAAAGTACACCTTCTCCTCATTCGAATACCCGTAGTTTTTATTATGCATCACACGGTCACATTGCTGTGAACTTATTCGTAATCGGTTCATAATTGTTTTTTTTTTACTATTGTGCGGATAACCTTCTATGCTCGTAATTATGAGCAATTGTCCGTTTCACTGGAGATGGGATTTGTAGGTGCCTGGCCGACAAGGATAATGAAATATATATATATATATATATATATATATATATATATATATATATATATATATACTCCTGGAAATTGAAATAAGAACACCGTGAATTCATTGTCCCAGGAAGGGGAAACTTTATTGACACATTCCTGGGGTCAGATACATCACATGATCACACTGACAGAACCACAGGCACATAGACACAGGCAACAGAGCATGCACAATGTCGGCACTAGTACAGTGTATATCCACCTTTCGCAGCAATGCAGGCTGCTATTCTCCCATGGAGACGATCGTAGAGATGCTGGATGTAGTCCTGTGGAACGGCTTGCCATGCCATTTCCACCTGGCGCCTCAGTTGGACCAGCGTTCGTGCTGGACGTGCAGACCGCGTGAGACGACGCTTCATCCAGTCCCAAACATGCTCAATGGGGGACAGATCCGGAGATCTTGCTGGCCAGGGTAGTTGACTTACACCTTCTAGAGCACGTTGGGTGGCACGGGATACATGCGGACGTGCATTGTCCTGTTGGAACAGCAAGTTCCCTTGCCGGTCTAGGAATGGTAGAACGATGGGTTCGATGACGGTTTGGATGTACCGTGTACTATTCAGTGTCCCCTCGACGATCACCAGTGGTGTACGGCCGGTGTAGGAGATCGCTCCCCACACCATGATGCCGGGTGTTGGCCCTGTGTGCCTCGGTCGTATGCAGTCCTGATTGTGGCGCTCACCTGCACGGCGCCAAACACGCATACGACCATCATTGGCACCAAGGCAGAAGCGACTCTCATCGCTGAAGACGACACGTCTCCATTCGTCCCTCCATTCACGCCTGTCGCGACACCACTGGAGGCGGGCTGCACGATGTTGGGGCGTGAGCGGAAGACGGCCTAACGGTGTGCGGGACCGTAGCCCAGCTTCATGGAGACGGTTGCGAATGGTCCTCGCCGATACCCCAGGAGCAACAGTGTCCCTAATTTGCTGGGAAGTGGCGGTGCGGTCCCCTACGGCACTGCGTAGGATCCTACGGTCTTGGCGTGCATCCGTGCGTCGCTGCGGTCCGGTCCCAGGTCGACGGGCACGTGCACCTTCCGCCGACCACTGGCGACAACATCGATGTACTGTGGAGACCTCACGCCCCACGTGTTGAGCAATTCGGCGGTACGTCCACCTGGCCTCCCGCATGCCCACTATACGCCCTCGCTCAAAGTCCGTCAACTGCACATATGGTTCACGTCCACGCTGTCGCGGCATGCTACCAGTGTTAAAGACTGCGATGGAGCTCCGTATGCCACGGCAAACTGGCTGACACTGACGGCGGCGGTGCACAAATGCTGCGCAGCTAGCGCCATTCGACGGCCAACACCGCGGTTCCTGGTGTGTCCGCTGTGCCGTGCGTGTGATCATTGCTTGTACAGCCCTCTCGCAGTGTCCGGAGCAAGTATGGTGGGTCTGACACACCGGTGTCAATGTGTTCTTTTTTCCATTTCCAGGAGTATATATATATATATATATATATATATATATATATATATATATATATATATATATATATATATATATGGCGTTTGACGAGGGCCTCCCGTCAGTTAGATCGCTGGCCTGGTGCAAGTCTTTGGATTTGACGCCACTTCGGCGACTTGCGCCTCGATGGGGATGAAATGATGATGATTAGGACAACACAACATCCAGTCCCTGAGCGGAGGAAATATCCGACCCAGCCGGGAATCGAACCCGGGCCCTTGGGATTGACAGTCCGTCGCGCTGACCACTCAGCTTCCGATGGCGGACATGAACTACATGTGTGGATGCCTGTTTCAGTATCAATTTCACTTGTTGAGCACGTATCGCCATCACTCTACTCCTCACGAACATTCTCCACACAGTCGAGCGTATACACCACCACTCATTCGACTGTCTCATCTTGCAGAAACGCTAATATTTTATCTGCCACTTCTTTCTCACTCTCCTAAGTTCCTTGAGTTCCTTTCTGACGAAATGTCAACTTCGGCAACTGTTGTACTAACAATGCAATGTTCACTTTGTTTATCGTTGCCATTGCTCTACTTCATATCAACACCACTAGCGCTATAGTACTGTTACGAGTTACTCGTCGAATAAGGAGTTCAACTACACTCCGTAGCCTCATGCTATGCTCAACATTGTACACCTCAAGTCCCGCCTCCTGTTACCATTAGCAGCCAATATTGTCGTTGCATGGTAGTCAATATGTGGGGCGTCGAATGCC
Organism: Schistocerca nitens; assembly: GCF_023898315.1. Taxonomy (NCBI): domain Eukaryota; kingdom Metazoa; phylum Arthropoda; class Insecta; order Orthoptera; family Acrididae; genus Schistocerca; species Schistocerca nitens. Next base: position 667,786,180 of record NC_064618.1, read on the forward strand.
ATAAATATCATTGGCTTTTGCGACCTCGCACTCCGAGGGTTCCTTGTTAGATTTTGCCGAATAGTTTCCAGCGAGGTTTGATTGTTATGTATTATTCACTTTTCGGCCCTATTAGAATAAGCGATGCACAGCATCGGTCATGTTGAGAGCTTTGCTTTATCATTCCTTCGTATCCATATCACTTCCATTCTCTCAGAATTGGCTCTTTTCCGCTCGTCAGACCTGATTGTTACAGCCTTATTGGGTTTTTCTGCCAGTCGCGAATTTTCTGCTTATATATTCTTCTGGATTGATACTGTGTTATTCCTGCCTCTTTACGGACTTCTTTTAATGCACTGATCTGTTTTATTGTTTCAGTTTTAAATGCACACAGAATTTTAGCCTCTTTTTTTACACATCCGAATACATGTGTGATATACCTTACAACTTCCTTATTTGATCTTAGTCTGAATGTGCCTTCTTCAGTATAATTTCGATCTAAAATTCTGATGATTACTTTTCGTTCTCTCTTTTGAATTTTCTCGATATCTCTCTTTCTGTATAAAATGATTGCCCCAGTCCAATAATGAAACAGCGGTTTCGTTACTGTTTTACATTGTCTCAGTTTGGTGCATTTTTGGAAGCACTTTTTATTACGAATGTCTCTTCTAAGACTGAAAACTGTTTCCATTTCGTGACAACGAATTTCGTAACCAAACTTTTCAGGGTAACTTTCCTGAGTAGTCTCGCCAAAATCCTTGAAATGAGAAACTCTCTCGATTTTCACATACTTTGTTTTTAGAATTCGGGGTGCCAGGTTCTTGCTGATCATGTATTTTGTTTTTCTAACGGCTATTTAGAGCCCTACTTTTCCTGCTGCTTATTTAAGAATTCCTGTTTTTGTTTTGTGGTGTTTGAATGTCCTGACATAGAATCGCCAGCTCGTCTGTAAAATTTACGCATTTTATCCTTATATTAGTTTTTCCTAATGTGATTGGTTGCTCAATTTTAAGCTCTGTTTTTATTTTCCGCCACTGTTAGATTATTCTTCGTAAGACACAGTATGAGTAGATGCAGGTCAGAACTACAGTGGATTTTGTTAAACGAGAAGCCTCTTCTTCTAGCTCCGCCATACGAGATCCATCCTCTCTACCTTCACTATAATTAACCGCAACGTCAGATCTGACTCCCTGGGGCCTTTACCTTTCCTAAAGGCAAACTTACGTCATATAAGAGATTCTTAATTTTCTTTTCCTTTCTTCTGTACATTATTCTTGTCAGTAACTTGGATGCATGAGCTGTTAACCTGCTTGAGAGACAATTCTCGTACTTGTCGGCTCTTTCAATCTTCGGAATTGGCTGCATGATGTGTTTCCGAAAGTCTGGCGGTATATCGCCAGATTCATACATTCTACACATCAACAAGAATACTCGTTTTGTTGCTACTTCTACAAAGATTTTAGAAATTCTGATGGGACGTTATATATCCCTTCTACCTTATTCGATTGAAAGTCTTTCAAAACTCTTTTAGATTTTAATTCTAACACAGGATCCCCTATCTCTTCTATATCGACTCCTATTTCTTATTCTATCACATCATCAGATAAGTCCTCCCCTTCGCCGATACCCTCAATGTACTCTTTCAAACTATCCGCTCTCTCTTCTGCATACAACACTGGAATTTCTATTGCATTCTTGATATTACAGCCCTTGCTTTTAATTTCACTGAAGGTTCTTTTGATCTTTCTGTATGCTGAGTCACTCCTTCCTAAAAACATTTTCGATTTCTTCATAATTTTCTTGCAGCCATTTCGCCTTAGCTTTCCTGAACTCCTCTTTTATTTCATTTTTAAGTGTCTTGTATTTCTGTACTCTTCAATGTCCCAGAACATTATTGTACTTCCTTCTTTCGTCAACCAAGTGATACATTTCTTATATTACTCATGGCTTCTTCCCAGTTACCTTCCTTGTACCTAAGGTTTTCTTTCCAACTCCTGTGATTGACCTTTTTGGCGATCTCCATCGCTCTTCATCTGAAATGATTACTGATCTATTCGTTATCGCCGTATCTATAGCCTCAGAGAACTTCAAGCGTATCTCTTCATTCCTTGGAACTCCCATATCCCACTTCTTCACCCACTGATTCTTCCTAACAAGTCTTTTAAACTTCAGACTACACTTCCTCACTAGTAAATTGTGATCTGATCTATGTCTTCTCCTGGGTACGATTAACAATTCGATATCTGATTCCGGAATCTCTGCCTGACCATGAAGTAATCTAACTGAAACCTTCCTGTACCTCCCGGCCTTTTCCAAGTATATCTCTTCCTCTTGTGATCCTTCAACAGAGTTTTCGTTGTTACCATCTGAATTTTATTGCAGAACTTGATTAGTCTTTCTCTTCTCTCATTCCAACTACCAAGCCCATATTTTCCCGTAACTGTTTCTTCTTCTCATTCCCCTACAACAGCATTCCAGTCTCCCATGACTATAAGATTTTCATCTCCCTTTAGGTACTGAATTATCCGTTCCATATCCTCATATACTTTCTCTGTCTCTTCATCTTCTACTTGCGACGTCGGCATGTGTACCTGAACTATTGTTGTCGGTGTTGGCTTGCTGCCGATTCCGATGAGAACAACCCTATCACTGAATTGTTCTCAGTAACTCACTCTCTTTCCTACCTTCCTATTCATAACGAATTTTACTCCTGTTATACCATTTTCTGCTGCTTTTGATATTGTCCTGTACTCATCTGACCACAGATCTACGTCTTCTTTCCGGCGTGATGTGTGGCTTATGAGCAGCCGTCCGACCATGAAATCCAAGTTTTCTCACCTCCCGCCTAACTGTCAAAGTACTTGCAGTGGATCCTGATGCAGTCTGGAATTCTTGTGTGATGGTCTGGATAGATGTCTGCTTATTACACATTACGACCCTCTTCAACTGTCGGCGGTCTCTGTCAGTCAACAGACGAGGTCGGCCTGTACGTTTTTGTGTTGTATGTGTTCCTTCACGTTTCCACTTCTCTATCACATCGGAAACAGTGGACCTAGGGATGTTTAGGAGTATGGAAATCTCGCGTACAGACGTATGACATAAGTGACACACAATCACCTGACCACGTGCGAAGTCCGTGAGTTCCGTGGAGCGCCCCAATCTGCTCTCTCACGATGTCTAATGACTACTGAGGTCGCTGACATGAATTACCTGGCAGTAGGTGGCAGCACAATGCACCTAATATGAAAAACGTATGTTTTTGGAGGTGTCCAGATACCTTTGATCACATAACGTACGTTCATTAATCTGTGCGCTTCCGGAGGATGATGAAAAAATAATTGTTCCACTTTGCATATCACAGCATCTTCTTCCTGTCGGTTAAATTTCGCTTCTGTAGCACGTCATCTTCGTGGTGTAGCAATTTGAATGACCAGTAGTGTATTTGTAAGCGTAAAAATGAGGCGCGTGCGAGTGCATGTTGTGGTTCAACGACGTAGACATGCTGGAGGGAATTGTCAAGTTTAGTAGACAGAATGAGAACATGTGCAATGTAATGTACAATTAATAGTTTGGATTACGTCAACGCAGGGGGTGAGCTGCAGACTGAATATACACTGGGGTTACAAGTCATTACGTAGCGATATGCACAAATACAGATGGCGCTGGCATCGCTACACAAGCCATAAAAGTGAAGTGCCTTGGCAGAGTAGTCATTTATACTCAGTTGATTCACGTGGGTAAGTGTCCTGCGTGATTATGGCGGCACGACGGAAATTAACAGACTTTGAGCACGGAGTGGTAGTTGTAGCTAGACGTATGGGACATTCCATTTCGGAAATCATCCAAGACCCACAGTGTCAAGAGTGAGCCGAGAATACCCAAATTCATTCATTACCAAATTCATTCATTACCTACAACGCAACGGTCGACCGCGAACAGCGATGTTTGTGTAGAGTTGTCAGTGCTAAGAGACAAGCAGCAGTGGGTGAAATAACTGCAGGAATAAATGTGACGCGTACGACGAACGTACTCGTTAGGACAGTGCGGCGAAATTTGACGTGAGATAGGCAAAGACTGCCACTTATCTTAGGGGTAAAAGGTAGTTAGCGTAGCCACTGCGGGGTTAGAGGATGTGAGAGGGGAATGTGTTACATGTTCCAATACGACATCTCACCGTCGTGTGCGACTCATCACGGCCGAATTCACCAATGTCAATTAAAACCAAGCACATTTTGAAATATTCCTTTCGCTCCAAGCATTTTTGTTTGTTACTGAACGAAAATATTACGCTCTTAAGGAGAGTTTAACGTTAGTTGTCGTTTTTGGATTCGGCTGTTAGTTGCTTCACGCATATATTTGTAAAATACGGTGAGAACCAGAGGGCCGCTCGAATACCCGACTGGGGAGGCAAGCGGCCTGCGGGCTGTAGTTTGACGACCACTGGTTTAAAGTATGTCTCTTAACCTGCACATAATATTAATCTGTCGCCAGTGACGGCAGCGCGGTCAGATGTCATGCAGGCAGTTGAGCGTGTTTATTGGGAGTGTTCGAAATTAGCTTGAGGGGTTGTAATTAGTATGGCCGGCGACAAGCAGCAGCGGCTAACTCCGTCTGAGGCGGCGGCGACCTCGTCGGCCGCTTTCCCTGAGCGGCGGGTAAACAGTTGCCTCAGAGTGCGCCGCCACCCCTGCGGTCCCCTATAAAAGCGCCGCCACAGTTCATCAGCAGTCAGTCAGCCCGTCCGTGCCCTCGTCTGCGGGACAACATGAGACTGGTAAGTCGAGATGCTCACGCAGTCATCGCTTTGCTGCTGACAGCGCAGTTGTCTGTGATACTAGGAACCATTTAACGCAGGGCCGACCACGGCGTGCCAAACTTCACGTGTGGAACTCGTGGCGGGCCGCGTGTGGGCCAAGCCCCGGCCTGTTACTCGGCTGTGTTCGGTACTGTTCGGAAGTACTCGGAACAGCGTCACATTTCATTTAGCATTGCGGTGCGGCATTTTTCGGTCGGCACAACTCTCTGAGTTCGGCAGAAGCGTGCTGTCGGCGCTGTTTAACCTTCGCCGTTTGTTCATGGTATGAAGGATGTTCAGAGGTCCAGTAGCTGTTCCCAGAAAAAGAGGCAATGTAGTGAACTATCGTCGCAAAACTTTAAGATGAATGGGAATGACAGAAGAGAGGGATGACAATTCTTCATTCGCATAAGCGACGGGTACTGCATATTTGCTACGAAATGACACTACAGTACCACTCAGAAGGAATTTAAAGATTTAGTTGGTAATGAAATTACAATGATCGACAAACGGTATTCATTGTTCTACATCTACATCTACATGATTACACTGCAATTCACATTTAAGTGCTTGGCAGAGGGTTCATCGAACCACAATCATACTATCTCTCTACCAGTCCACTCCCGAACAGCGCGCGGGAAAAACGAACACCTAAATCTCTCTGTTCGAGCTCTTATTTCTCTTATTTTATTTTGATGATCATTCCTACCTACGTAGGTTGGGCTCAACAAAATATTTTCGCATTCGGAAGAGAAAGTTGGTGACTGAAATTTCGTAAATAGATCTCGCCGCGACGAAAACGGTCTTTGCTTTAATGACTTCCATCCCAACTCGCGTATCATATCTGCCACACTGTCTCCCCTATTACGCGATAATAAAACGAGCTGCCCTTTTTTGCACCCTTTCGATGTCCTCCGTCAATCCCACCTGGTAAGGATCCCACACCGCGCAGCAATATTCTAACAGAGGACGAACGAGTGTAGTGTAAGCTGTCTCTTTAGTGGACTTGTTGCATCTTCTAAGTGTCCTGCCAATGAAACGCAACCTTTGGCTCGCCTCCCCCACAATATTATCTATGTGGTCTTTCCAACTGAAATTGTTCGTAATTTTAACACCTAGGTACTTAGATGAATTGACAGCCTTGAGAGTTGTACTATTTATCGAGTAATCGAATTCCAACGGATTTCTTTTGGAACTCATGTGGATCACCTCACACTTTTCGTTATTTAGCGTCAACTGCCACCTGCCACACCATACAGCGATCTTTTCTAAATCGCTTTGCAACTGATACTGGTCTTCGGATGACCTTACTAGACGGTAAATTACAGCATCATCTGCGAACAACGTAAGAGAACTGCTCAGATTGTCACCCAGGTCATTTATATAAATTAGGAACAGCAGAGGTCCCAGGACGCTTCCCTGGGGAACACCTGATAGCACTTCAGTTTTACTCGATGATTTGCTGTCTATTGCTATGAACTGCGACCTTCCTGTCAGGAAATCACGAATCCAGTCGCACAACTGAGACGATACCCCATAGGCCCGCAGCTTGATTAGAAGTCGTTTGTGAGGAACGGTGTCAAAAGCTTTCCGGAAATCTAGAAATACGGAATCAACTTGAGATCCCCTGTCAATAGCGGCCATTACTTCGTGCGAATAAAGAGCTAGCTGCGTTGCACAGGAACGGTGTTTTCTGAAACCATGCTGATTACGTACACCAAAAAGCAATTTGTGCTAAGGTTGCAGGCCTGGAGCAAGTGAAGAAATCTGTGGCACGAATAATAAAATTTCTGAAGTTGCACGCATGTATCCATTGTCAGTTGCGACAGTTTTCAGTGGAAGAACGAAGAGTCTGAAGAACTCATATACTACTCCAAACTACATTGGTTAAGTCAAGAGGCATTTGTGCCTGGAACGATTTTTCGATTTAAAACTCGCTATCGTTGAATTTATTAAGGAAAAATGAGTGCAGGACCGAAAATTAGGAAATCCGAAATGGATTGCAGACGTCACATTTTAAGTGGACTTGACTGTCCACAGAAATACAGTAAAAGATGAGAAACAACTTCTTTCTGATTTGATGGGGATGGATTTAAAAAAAAAAACACACACACACACTCTGTCAATGATAATCCATTCCAAAAAATGGTTCAAATGGCTGTGAGCACTAGGGGACTAAACATCGGAGGTCATCAGTCCCATAGAACTACTTAAACCTAACGAACCTAACGACATCACACACATCCATGCCCGAGTAGGATTCGAACCTGCGACCGTAGCAGTCGCGCGGTTCCAGACTGAAGCGCGTAGAACCTCTCGGTCACCGCGGCCGGCTGTCCAGTTCCCTGAGCTCACTAGCTTAACGAGAACGCGAGGTTTGAAGAATTCGCCGTGGCCTTGAAAGAATTACAATGATAGTTTTATAAAAATTTTGAGGACACTGTCAGTCTTAAATTTGTTTCTGACATGTATTCGAGACCCTTTGCCGGTTCGGTTGAAAGCGCTTGTGTCCAAGTGTAGATGTGAATGATTGACCTACAAGAAATTTCAATCTTAATGACAAATCTCTTTACGTTAAACTATCCAGGACGTTTACACTGCTTTCCTCAGATAGAGTTTCAAACTCTGCATAATAAGGTTGCGCGAGTGCTACAGTTTTTCGATCGACATATCTACATCTACATCTACATCCATACTCCGCAAGCCACCTGACGGTGTGTGGCTTGTATGAAAGACCATTTTTCGCTTATGAAACTAAATAAATCATGATTACGTGTCAACTTGAGTGTGAAGCTCCATGAAACTGCTTGTGTCTGTCCTTATCAGCATAAGGACAGACACAAGCAGTTTCATGGAGCTTCACACTCCAGATAAAAATTATCTACTGTCTTCAGTACGACAAAAATAATTTGATAATACTGAAAATGTGTTTTGTTTGTGACTTACGTTATTGAGAAATGTGAAAAATATAACGATGCAGGAAGCAGAGCGACTACACTGCCATTTAAATGCGATGCTTCCACAGTTTTCTGCTGGCACAGAGGCGGGGCAGATGTGTAGCAAAGCTGAGCGCTTAGGCACTTGCAGCCGGCCGGGGAAGCCGAGCGGTTTTAGGCTCTACAGTCAGGAAACGCGAGACCGCTACGGTCGCAGGTTCGAATCCTGCCTCGGGCATGGATGTGTGTGATGTCCTTAGGTTAGTTAGGTTTAAGTAGTTCTAAGTTCTAGGGGACTGATGACCGCAGCAGTTAAGTCGCATAGTGCTCAGAGCCATTTGAACCATTTTTTTACGCACTCGCGGGCGGGCACTGCTCCACAGCCAAAATCTCGGCCGCCCCTGATGTAAAACGTACCTCCCAACCAACAGTTTCCAGACACAGCTACCGCACTTTCTAGATGTCGAAAAATAGTAGCCAAATATTAATTTCTGAGATGTACATACAGCGTTCATATTAAAGTAGACACACAAGCGTTTCCTGTCGCGGTATGTGTAACCTCTGTGCCAAGTTTCATTTACAAACATAGAACTTGAAGGTTCGTGCTATACGTCTAATTTCAGTTATACGTGTCCTATTAGTCTACCTTCGCTTCTCCTTCTCCTTCTTCTTCTTCTTTTTCTTCTTCCTCTTCTTCTTCTTCAACAATATAATAACACCCTCGTTCATTCCTACCGGTCCCGTGCCATACCTGTTAATACAGTTTCATCCACAATCTAAGCCACGTACGAGAATGTGTTGTCTGTTACCACAGTCTATATCATCTACCATTTTGGGTCCTCAGATTACTTGCAAGGCATTAGGCACAAGAAATGAATACTTTCGTGGTTTATATGTTTCGCGATTTAACTGTGCACATAATTTTTCCATTTACGATATTAGACCATGGCATGTTTACCAAGAGTTAGAACGAAAGCAAATTAATGTTGTGTACGATAAATCTGCACTCTAAGACGAAAAAGGCGACGCACCACAAAGGGACTATTCGAATGGGACGGAAATCGGTACCGGTACATGAGATGTACATGTACAAACAAATTATTACAATTTCAGAAAAATTGAATGATTTATTAAAGAGAAAGAGCTTCAAAAATTGAGCAAGTCAATAACGTTGGGCAACTTCTAGCCCTTATGAAAGCAGTTACTTGGCTTGGCATTAAATGGTAGAGTTGTTGTGTATCTTCCTGAGCGATATCGAGCCCAATTCTGTCCAGTACATGCATTAGATTTTCAAAATCCCGATATGGTCGGAGAGCCTTGCCCATAATTCAGCAAACGTTCTCAACTGGGGAGATATCCGGTGACCTTACTGACCAATGTAGGTTTTGGTAAGCACGAAGACTAGCATTAGAAACAATAGACTAGCATTAGAAACTCTCGCCGTATGTGAGCGGGCATTATCTTGATGAAACGTAAGTCTGCGATGGCTAGCCACGAAGGATAACAAAACACGGAGTAGAATACCTTCAGCGTACCGCTGTGCTGACTATGACTCGCTCTTCGAATTAAGTCCCGATGGCCAATGAAGACGCGTCTGCGACGCCCCAAATAGCGATGGGATACCAACCTGACTGTCGTGCGCCATACGGCCCTGCAACCAAGTGTTATGGTCTTAGATGCCATTTCTTTGCCGCGCGGAGTGACCACAGCAGTTTCGTTCCATAGGAATTCACACACATTTGAACGTTTTTTGCCATTTCTTTTCATAGCAGGACCTCTTTGGATGTCATACGCGGTGACCTTACAGCACAGCGATGCGTCGACAGTATTCTAGGCCTTGTTTTGTTGCTCTTCGTGGCAAGCCATCCTAGGCTTCCATTTCAACAAGTAATGTCCGCCTACACAAGATGAGAGTTTCTACTGTTTGTCTTCGTGCTTGCCAAACCCTGCCTTGGCCAGCGAGGTCAGCGGGTCTCTTCCCTGTTGAGAACGCTTGGAACATTATGAGCGGGGCCGTCCAGTCATTTCGGGATTCTGACGAACTAACTCTCCAACTTGACAGAATTTCGATCGATATCCCTCAGGACGACATCCAACAAATTTTTATTTACTGCCGGCAAAAGTGACACAGGTGCACAAATGCGTTACTGACTTGCTCAATTTGCGAAAAGTCTTTTTCTGGAAGAAATCTAATTTTTCTGAAACTGTAATTATTTGTTCGTCTGTACATATACATCACATTTATTGATTTCCGTCCCATTCGGATAATTCCTTCATGGTGTGCCTTTTCTTTTTTTCTTAGAGTGTACACCCTGTTTAACCATTTTTTTTATTTTACTCAAATATGGGCATCCGCAACATTCGCAATGATAAAAGCGCTAGCCACTTCGTTACTAAAAGAACTGTCCCATTTGTTTTTATGGCAATTTAAAGTATCCATAGACCACGTAAAATCTGGTCACTTTAGTAGACAGAGGGTGTTCCACCTGAACCTCGAATCTACGTTTCAACACCGACTCTTTTTCGTACAGTGTCGGTTTATCACAGATCGCATTCTACAGGTTCCGGTGCCACTATGCCTGAGTAATAAGCCGAACATTAGATTAGTGTGAGGTACACGCTTCTCCGAAATTTCTTTTCAGCAGATTAATGACCCGACGCTCCTATTAAACAAGCATATGGTATTGAATTTGACTCGATGAAGCAGCTTCCGATGTTTCAACTTATTTGGGCGAGCTGTAATCATTTGTTCGTCTATACATCTACCTATTTCCGTTCCATTCCGACAATTCCTTCTGAGTGACTACTGATTTCATACGCCTTAACATTTGTAGGACCTCATTTTCCAGGGTTCACTACACGAGGTGAATTTGTAATTTAAAAACACCAAAGAAACATTACAGACTTCGTGAAAAAGGTTTACATACTTTGGATCTAAACTTGGTGATCAAGATAAATCTTTGGCGCCGCATAAGGTATGTTATTTGTGTGCTGATGATCTAAGAAAATGATCCAAAAAGGAGAAAAAAAGCCTTTAGATTTGCTGTTCCTATAATATGGAGGGAGCCAAGAAATCATTCCGATGATTTAACGGCTAGACTTCAGTTAGATTTAACATTTAGCTAACTGGTGCACGTGTTATCCTTTCCATCAGCGGAAGTCTGTCATGAGACGTACAGCCTTTTCGTTCAATTTTAAAAGTATTTAATTTCAGATTACTTATCTAGAATAATTTCACAAATTCGTAAATGCTCAGGTAGATTTTTATTGTTTTTCACTGATAGGTCACCCACAACGTTAGTTCAGTTTAAACCCAAAAAACTGTGGCAATAGATACCCTTTCTATCTAATGTAGACGTTCAACCATTAAATACATGTACTGTACTAAGTGTATTGGAGATTTAAGGGTACCTCGCCAACTCTAAACTCAGCTTTACCTGACGTCACTGAGAAATCATTGCACTTTGGAGTGGGAACGGGCCGAGTAATAGCCTTCGTGCGATTCACACACAGCTCATACTTCATGCGTCACCTTTGCTGTTCTCGTGGCAACATGCGCTTTGCCCTGTACCATGCGCATCTCTGACTTTGCCACATGTGATGTATATGTCACTAATAAACAATACATGCAAGTGCGTATTTCACGAGAATCTCCACACTTACAGTTCAATATTCAGCGGAGCACACTCGGCTCTTTCCATAGACACTTGTTTTTCACAATTTTCACTACTAAGTTAATTAATCTACAATTTTCAGGTTAGATGTCATTCTGTCTCAGCTCCTGCTATAAATTTGACCCAGTATGCCAGTTGCTAATTCATCTGTAGCCACTGCCGATATGAGTAAATACCTTATTCTTATGTTTTTTGGGTGGGAGATCCAAATACGATACTTAAAAAACTGTGTCACTCACCATTTCTTCACATTTTACAGTTAAATTTATTAAATTAAGCGCTTTTTTAAAGAATTTAACAGCTTTTATTTAGTTAAAATAATTTAAAAAGGAGTTGTTCTGAATGTAGACGACGTTGGTAGCACTGCTGAAAAACATTTGCTGGCAAAAAAAGGTCGATTCTATTTTTGTGTTAACAGATGGTGTTTTGCTTACTGTCAACCAAATCTCACTTTCCCGTTTCCTGTTCACGTCCTCAGTACAATGTCTAATCGTGGTTGTAAAAACTCGGATGACAGTTTTTGTTATATTTTTGGTGAATTTGTGATTTAAAAACACCAAAGAAACGTTACGGACTTCGTGAAAAAGGTTTACATACTTTGGATCTAAACTTGGTGATCAAGATAAATCTTGGGCGCCGCATAAGGTATGTTATTTGTGTGCTAATGATCTAAGAAAATGATCCAAAAAGGAGAAAAAAGCCTTCAGATTTGCTGTTCCTATAATATGGAGGGAGCCAAGTAATCATTCCGATGATTGCTACTTTTGCAGTGTTGATATTACTGGTCATAATTCTAAAAACAAGAAGCTAATAAGCTACCCTAACATTCTGTCCGCCATCCGACCAGTAGCGTACGGTGTAGAATTGCCGGTTCCTGAACCATCAGATGATTTAAATTCTATTCCAGCAGGAGTATTTCTGATGTAAAATGTGATTTAGATGAACCAGATGATGATGAATTCCATTGTAATATAGACAGTCTAGAGCTCAAATTGTTAGCTCAGACCGAGCTAAACGATTTGGTTAGGGATCTGGGCAACGAAAGAAAAATCTGAACTGCTTGGCTCTAGATTAAAAGAAAAGAACTTATTGACAGTTGGACTCAGCATATACGTGTACAGAAAGCGAGAGCAGCAATTTTCCAAGTTTTTTTAACAAGAAGGTGATTTAGTGTACTGCTCAGACATTCCTGGTCTGATGAATGAGTGGTATTGAATGCAAAAAGAAAGACTGGGGGCTGTTTATTGATTCATCCAAAACTGGGTTAAGGGCTGTTTTATTACACAATGGTAACATGTATGCATCTATACCCGTTGGACATTCTGCACATATGAAAGAAAGCTATGAAAACCTAGCAATAGTGCTAAAGAAAATAGGCTATTCTGCTCATGGTTGGATGATATGTGGCGATCTAAAAGTAACATGCATGCTCCTTGGTCAGCAAGGTGGCTTTACCAAATTTCCATGTTTCTTGTGTGAAAGGGACAGTACGACTAGGGATCAACACTTGTGCAGAAAGAACTGGCCTGTGAGGAAGTTTTAAAAACCTGGTGAGAAGAACATCCTACGCAAAGATCTTGTAGAACCAAAACAAGTACTCCTATCACCTCTACATATAATGTTAGGCCTAAAGAAACAATTTGCAAAGGCTTTGCCTAAAGATGGACCATGTTTTATGTATCTCTGCCAAAAGTTTCCACACCTTTCAGAAGCTAAACTACAAGAAGGTGTCTTTGTCGGACCTGACATTAGAAAATTGATGTTTGATGTTAACTTTGAATCCACAATGACCTTAAATAAGAAAGAAGCATGGGTATCATCCAAGCAAGTCGTTACAAAGTTCTTAGGACATAAAAAGACCCAGAATATGTTTCTATTATAGCTACAATGTTAAAGAAGTTTAAAACTTTAGGATGTTTAATGAGCCTGAAAGTTCACTTTTTGAACAGTCACCTTGATTACTTTCCGGACAATATGGGAGATGTTAGTGAGGAGCAGGGAGAGCGTCTTCACCAGGACATTAAAGTGATGCAAAAACGCTACCAAGGCCGCTGGAACACCAACATGGTGGGGGACTACTGTTGGTCACTTCACCGAGAAGTTCAGTAAGCGACTCACCGTAGAAAAAGCTACACAAAAAGCTTCGAAGTAAAAAGAGAAAGGAAATACAAACAAATTCCAGCTGACAAGTGAGACCTCTATTAACACGTATCGTTTGTTTAAGTAGCTTACTGTAAATACAAACCATGCTTAAGTTGTAACAAAGCATTTCATTAATTTCCCCATTTACCGCACAGCATAGGATTTTTATACTATATAGTAAAAAGTATATTGCTCGAAAACTATGGGTGATACAAAAAAACTAAGGCTACATTTGGATTCAGCTCATAAAAATCTATAAAGATCAGCCATCAAAGTAAAACAAGCTAAAAAAAATTTTTCGTTCGCCTGTGTAATGGTTACCGGCAACGAATCGTGCTCTCTGCGCTACTCTGTGCACTGTCGTGATATTAATAAATCATGAATCAGCAACCATTTGTACCACATATGGATTGAAGAGCAGTGGTATTTTGTCGATACCACTCTTTACTAAATCAGTTGCATGCCTACTATCCTAAAGATATATTATCAGTGTTCACTTTCCACAACAAGTGATTAATCAGATGTGAAGATCATCAATAACTAACCGAAAGCAGTTATGTGTGACAAACTGTAACTGAGATTGTTACAATAAATATCTACAAAATCATACAGTTCATCTACATCTACATTTATACTCCGCAAGCCACCCAATGGTGTGCCGGAGGGCACTTTACGTGCCACAGTGTATGGCTCTCGGGAAGAACGGCTGCCGGAAAGCCTCCGTGCGCGTTCGATCTCTCTAATTTTACATTCGTGATCTCATCGGGAGGTATAAGCATAGGGAAGCAAGATATTCGATACCTCATCCAGAAACGCACCCTCTCGAAACCTGGACAGCAAGCTACACCGCGATGCAATGCGCCGGTCTTGCAGAGTCTGCCACCTGAGTTTGCTAAACATCACCGTAACGCTATCACGCTTACCAAATAACCCTGTGACGAAACGCGCCGCTCTTCTTTGGATCTTCTCTATCTCCTCTGTCAACCCGACCTGGTACGGATCCCACACTGATGAGCAATACTCAAGTATAGGTCGAACGAGTGTTTTGTAAGCCACCTCTTTTGTTGATGGACTACATTTTCCAAGGACTCTCCCAATGAATCTCCTCAACCTGGCATCCGCCTTACGAACAATTAATTTTATATGATCATTCCACTTCAAATCGTACCGCACGCTTACTGCCAGATATTTTACAGAAGTAACTGCTACCAGTGTTTGTTTCGCTATCATATAATCATACAATAAAGGATCCTTCTTTCTATGTATTCGCAATGCATTACATTTGTCTATGTTAAGGGTCAGTTGCCACTCCCTGCACCAAGTGCCTATCCGTTGCGGATCTTCCTGCATTTCGCTGCAATTTTCTAATGCTGCAACTTCTTTGTATACTACAGCATCATCCGCGAAAAGCCGTATGGAACTTCCGACACTACTAGGTCATTTATATATACTGTGAAAAGCAATGGTCCCATAACACTCCCCTGTGGCACGCCAGAGGTTACTTTAACGTCTGTAGACGTCTCTCCATTGAGAACAACATGCTGTGTTCTGTTTGCTAAAAACTCTTCAATCCAGCCACACAGCTGGTCTTATATTCCGTAGGCTTTTACTTTGTTTATCAGGTGACAGTGCGGAACTGTATCGAACGCTTTCCGGAAGTCAAGTAAAATGGCATCTACCGGGAGCCTGTATCTAATATTTTCTGGGTCTCATGAACAAATAAAGCGAGTTGGGTCTCACACGATCGCTGTTTCCGGAATCCATGTTGATTCCTAAAGAGTAGATTCTGGGTTTCCAAAAACGACATGATACTCGAGCAAAAAACATGTTCTAGAATTCTACAACAGATCGACGTCAGAGATATAGGTCTATAGTTTTGCGCATCTGCTCGACGACCCCTCTTGAAGACTGGGACTACCTGTGCTCTTTTTCCAATCATTTGGAACCTTCCGTTCCTCTAAAGACTTGCGGTACACGGCTGTTAGAAGGGGGGCAAGTTCTTTCGCGTACTCTGTGTAGAATCGAATTGGTATCCCGTCAGGTCCAGTGGACGTTCCTCTGTCATGTCAATATGTCACTCATTGCCAACGTCTGAATATAATACACGTTAAACATTGACTCTGGAGATATTTTCTTGACATCGGGTAAAAGTGCAAAATAATACTAGTAGATATGGTGCAGCATCATATAAGGCACAAATGATATGGACCGGAAATAACAGGACCTAAATTGTTACCCCAGGCTAGATAACAATAGTGTGAGCCTCAGAGTCATAGTTAGTGCAATATATATTATAACGTTATTTATCTCACATCTACCAATCTCTCAAGTCTAATAAATCCATCTAGACCCTCTTTTACCTTGTATTTCTACAGCTAAGAAATGTAATTTACTGGAAGATGGCATTTGCAGAATTGTGAGCTCTGGTTTATCTCCACAGATTGGACGCATATAATTACTCTGTATTGGTTCTTTGTGTATCTAGTTTTATTTCGAGAGTTTTACAGAAATTTTTTTTGGAGATCATGCCTGGTAGCAAACTAATTCTTCTTTAATGTCGACTTTTATTTCTTACATTCAAGCTGGATCATTATGTTATTGGTCACAGACTGGACCCCACATACTTTTACAACATGGAGGTAAATTCTTCTGATTACGAACAGTCATAATTCCTTTCTGCCTTTGAAAAGGTAATCCCAACAGCACAAAATTATGGAAGGAAAGAAGAGAGCAGTAGCATTTAAAATCTGTGATGTTTAACAATGATCTCAAGTTCACAGATGGTACACGTTAAAAGAGGGATGTTTCTGTGAATTATTCTCCACAATTGTGTGGTACTGAATTAACATATCAGGTTTAAAGTACAGTCACAGTCTCCTCAGAGTAGATGTTCTGGTGCAACTTGTGTGCTTTCTGGACGATGAGCTAATTGCACTGCACCGTAATTTACAGCAGCCTGCTTTGTAGTTAGAAAAAAATGCTTTCTTGAACAGGCTCTGACACTGACTTTCTTTCCACAGGCACTGCTCCTGATGGCAGCCTTCGGGCTGACCACGGCTGACTTCCCTCTCCTCTACCAAGTGCCAAAGGTAATCTATGCACCACCAGTGCCTGTTTACGGACCTCCACACCCAGTGTATGGACCACCACCACCACCGCCGCCGCCACCACCACCACCACCACCACCACCACCACCACCACCTCCACCACCTCCACCACCTCCACCACCACCCCCAGTAGAGGTGTATGGTCCCCCTACACATGTATATGGCCCACCACCACCCCCTCCACCACCACCGCCACCACCACCCCCACCTCCACCACCACCACCACCACCTCCACCACCAGTGTATGGGCCACCTCCACCAACCTATGGTCCACCTGCACCAGTCTATGGCCCACCTGCACCTGTCTATGGCCCACCCCCACCACCTCCACCTCCACCACCACCTCCACCACCACCTCCACCTCCACCACCTCCACCACCTCCACCACCTCCACCACCTCCACCACCACCCAAAGTGTATGGGCCACCTGAACCTGCTTATTATCCACCACCACCACCGCCCCCACCACCACCTCCACCACCACCACCACCTCCACCACCACCCAAAGAGTATGGGACACCTCATCCAGTATATGGACCACCACATCTACCACCACCACCTTCACCTCCAGCACCAGCTTCGCCACTAGATTTTGCTGGACCACCTGTACCAGTGTTTGGTCCACCTCCGCCACCAGCAGGCTATGTTACTCCAGAACCTTCTTACGAAGTACCAGAACATTGAAGACAGTCCGCTTTGTAAGTACAAGCTTTGTGGTGTATCACCTTTACTAATATTACTATGAAATACCTGAAAATGATAAAGAGATAAGAGAAAATGAGTGCATTAATGCTTTAATGACTCACATTACTCTACTGCTACCATATGCTTACTTGATTAAGTTCTGAACATTATTAGCAGATTTATACAATTACAGCTAAGAATTTTAAAAAGATATGAGCATAAAGAATGACACATGATGTGGAGAATATAGGAGGAAATCATACATTAACGATAAAAGTCTATAGTATTTTTCAATTATCTGCGATGCAAGGCAGCAATGTACAGTCTAAATTAAAAGAGCAGATACACCAGAATGCATTCTAGAAATGCATAGGGTAGATGACCTGTTTCATATCTTCCAAGACTTGATAACGCTATACATCCCCCATGGTTTGTCACTCACAGATAACGCTAGTACTCACAACATCGTCTGTAATTCACTTACCTTTTTACTTATTGGTTTGGCCACACAAACTGCTTTCTGTCTTTTACCCTCGCAATGAGCCTCCTCCATTTTCTTTAGTCTCTCTATTCTTCTCCTGCTAGTTCCAGCGTACTCACATCCCCTCTGACCCCATTAGTCCATCTTAGCTGCATTCTTGGCCTTGGTCTGTTACCTCTGGTGTCTCCTTCCATCACCTGCCTGATGATCTGGTCTTCTCGACGTGCCCATACTACAGGCTCGTCTCTATCCTGAAACTCTCGGTTTTTCCTTTTCTTCAGACGTCTTCACTGGTCCAAAAATCTGTCTCAGTATAGCATTCTCAAATGTCAGGAGTTTCTTTCAATCTGTTGAGTCAGAGCCCAAGTCTCTGTTCGATACAGGACCACAGATTGCATTACCATCCTGTGGATCCTAATGTTCGTGGACCTAGATAGAAGCCGGGAGTTGACCGGTCTTCCGAGTGCAGACGGTCACCTGTGAGCTGCGTGAATACTTGCCGTTATTTCCTGGTCTATCTCCTTGTTTTCTGCCTCAAAATAATTGAACTATTTTACGCTTTCAAAGATTTTACCGTTCACATATAAAAGTCAGTCACCGTCCTCCGTGCTTATTGCGAGGTATCCATATTTATCTTCAAGCCTGCTCTCGTTGCCTCTTCCGTTAACACTCTCGCCATCAGAACAAGATCTTGCTCATTCTATGCTATTAAAATTACATCACCCTTATTGGCCTAGGTGTTGATGCTTCTTCCTAGCTGAAGTCCTGTCTCTAGGCTTGTTACTTTTCTCAGTGCTTTTTTCTAGAACCAGATTAAACCGAAAGGGACAGAGGCAGTCTCCCTGTAGAGCTGCAGTCCTCTCAGTCCGCACCTTTAACTTGTCCGACAGCTTTCGTTTCAATTTCATCGTACATGTTGAGTTTTGTATCCATGTTTCTATTCTATTATCTCGCTGGGAACCTGTACCCTTTCCAGGTCTTGCCCGTTCTTAACTGTTCATTCTATGATACACTTTTTGAACGTCCACAAAAAGAAATCTGCGAAATTCCCAGCGTTTTGGTAGCACCTGTATTATTATGGGTAGTTGATCTATGGTTGATTTTCCTTTCCTGAACCCTGCTTGTTGGAATCTAAATACCTCCTCGATGTATGTTGTTAGCCGCTTCAATAGCATATTTTTGACAGCATCTGTATTATTATGGGTGGTTGGTCTATGGTTGATTTTCCGTTCCCAAACCCTGCTTTTTGGGATCCAAAACCTCCTCGACGTATGTTGTTAGCCGCTTCAACAGTAGCATGTGTGTGATATTATAAGCTGTTTATAGAAAGGTAATTCCTCTATAGTTGGTGCATCTGACTGGGTTTCCTTTCTTAAGTACTGGGCAGATGACAGACTGCTTCCATTCTGCCAGAATCTTCTCTCTTCTCGAAATTTAAACAGTTTAAGTGGTACACTCTCCTCTTGTACGACATCCCTTCCCTCTTTCATGTTCTCTGCAAGTATGGCTTCTATTCGTGGTCCCTTTCCTCTCTTCCGTATTTTTATGACTTCTCCTAGCTCTTTCATGCTCGGCAGTTCATTCTCCTCTGGTGGTATTGTCACTCTACTTTCTCCGTACAGATCGTCTTCTTCTTCTTCTTCTTCTTCTTCTGCTGCTGCTGCTGTTGCAGCGCTGTTGATGGTTTTATCCACATCCAGGAGAGTTTCAAAATAGTTTCTCCATAATACCATGGATTTCGTTTCGTATGTTATCATTTGTCTTGCATGACCTCTGATCGTGTAAACCCTTGCGTTTCTTGAAGTACCAGACAGTCCTCTATAAGTCTCTTGTATTGTGTTATCTTGCTATTTGTATACTCTAGTTTTTCTGTCCATGGGGCTTCCCTTGCTTCTCTAGCAGCTTCCACGTATCCCAACCGTATTCTCGCATCTTCGTAGTCAGCGACAATACTTCATGCGCTTTTCTCTTGTTGGCTGCACTTGTCATTAAACCGCCTCCTCTTCCTCCTCCTCTCCAACGAGTTCAGCACCTCATCTGCGGCTGTTTGATTCCGGTCTTGAGCTTAGACCATAACTTATCTGCATCATCTACCTCTCCTTCCAGTTTTCGAATTCGATTCCATATTTGTCCTTACTGTGGCCTTCTTTTAATATATCTCCGTTTATTTTTCGCTCTGGTTCTCTTCACCTGCAGTTACTGCATTATATCCTTTCACAGACACTCGTCAACTCAAGGTAGTGGTCTGATACTATTTCTGTATCTCTTTCAGATGTTACATTTTTAATACCACCTCTGTGTCTATCAACCAATAGCTTGTGGTCTATTTGTTTCTAAGTCTTTTGGTCGGGCGACTTCCAGATTATCTTACAAATGTTTTTACGAGGAAAGTAGGTACTCATAATCCTCGTTATAGTTGTAACATAATTACAGAGCAGTCATATGTTGCAGAACGAATCATATACTGATTACAGTATATAAACCTTAATATCGCTAAATCTCCATACATGAAGCAGTTGTCTAAATACTTAAGAAATTGGGATCACGAAATTTTATCTTTGACAATATAAAAGGCAAAATAAATCGTAATTTGTAAAATGAAAGTTGTTGGAAAATATTTTTGTAACGATTATGATTAATTCAGAAAGATAGAACACTAGAATAAGGGTCTTTCTTTATACATCTGCTCCGTCTCTTCACTAAAACCGATAAAAAATGCTAAACTGTAATATAAATCTCTATTAGCAGTAATGTTGCGGTTAGTAAAATTATATCATTTTTTTTGCTATGTTGACCAGAATAAAATATTTTTATTGTCTATAATCTCCACACACAAAATGGCAACTTAATCGTCTATAACAAACCTCGACGTCCTACCAGTATAACGTTTCAAGAGACAATTACGTTAATTTTCGTTTTTCTGTGACAGATCGAATTCTCCGAGCAAAAGCACAGGGTGAAAATTATTGAACTATATGAAATAAAATCGTCATAACTTCTGAACGGATTTCGCTATGATGTTCAAACTACACGGTTGCCCGCAGGGCATGATGAGAATCGTATGGTTTGGATTAACGACGAAGCCAGCCCACTTTCATTTGGATGGGTTCGTCAATAAGCAAATCTGGTGTGTTTGGGGACCGAGAATCCGTACTTCGCAGCCGAGAAGTCCCTTCACCCTCAACGGGTGACCGTATGGTGTGCAATGTCCAGTCACGGAATAATCGGTGCGATATTCCTTGATCGCACGGTGACTGCCGAAAGGCACGTGAAGATTTTGGAAGATAATTTCATCCCCAATATCCAAAACGATCCTGATTTCGATCCCATCGAAGCGGGAGAGTGTTCGATATCTCGGAGGCTCACTTTGGGGACTGCATTCTGGCTCTGTGGTGCCCAGAGGTCACTGCCATGGGCCTCGATTGGCAGCCATATTCTCCGGATGTGAACACAAGCGACTCCTTTTTCTGGGGCTATACAGGGTGATTCAAAAATAATACCACAACTTTAGGAATTTAAAACTCTGCAACGACAAAAGGCAGAGCTAAGCACTATCTGTCGGCGAATTAAGGGAGCTATAAAGTTTCATTTAGTTGTACATTTGTTCGCTTGAGGCGCTGTTGACTAGGCGTCAGCGTCAGTTGATGCTAAGATGGCGACCGCTCAACAGAAAGCTTTTTATGTTATTGAGTACGGCAGAAGTGAATCGACGACAGTTGTTCAGCGTGCATTTCGAACGAAGTATGGTGTTAAACCTCCTGATAGGTGGTGTATTAAACGTTGGTATAAACAGTTTACAGAGAATGGGTGTTTGTGCAAAGGGAAAAGTTCTGGACGGCCGAGAACGAGTGATGAAAATGTAGCACGCATCCAGCAAGCATTTGTTCGCAGCCCAGGAAAATCGACTCGCAGAGCTAGCAGAGAGCTGCAAATTCCACAATCAACTGTATGGAGAGTCCTACGAAAAAGGTTAGTTATGAAACCTGAACGTCAACTACCCGAGGCGATGGATCGGCCGCCAGGCAGCCCGTGACAGAGCACTTCATCACTGGCCTCCAAGAAGCCCTGATCTTACCCCCTGCGATTTTTTCTTATGGGGGTATGTTAAGGATATGGTGTTTCGGCCACCTCTCCCAGCCACCATTGATGATTTGAAACGAGAAATAACAGCAGCTATCCAAACTGTTACGCCTGATATGCTACAGAGAGTGTGGAACGAGTTGGAGTATCGGGTTGATATTGCTCGTGTGTCTGGAGGGGGCCATATTGAACATCTCTGAACTTGTTTTTGAGTGAAAAAAAACCTTTTTAAATAATCTTTGTAATGATGTATAACAGAAGGTTATATTATGTTTCTTTCATTAAATACACATTTTTAAAGTTGTGGTATTCTTTTTGAATCACCCTGTATTAAAGACAAGGTGTGCAGCAGTAACCTCAAGGCCATTGCTGAGCTGAAAACAGCCATTCAGGAGATCATCGACAGAGTCGATGTTTCGACACTTCAGCGGGTCATGCAGAATTTCGCTACTCGTCTGCGCCACAACATCGTTAGCGATGGCAGGCATATCGAACATGTCATAACCTAAATCTGAATATCTGTAGTGACGTTTACATGTTGAGTAAAGTGTGGTCGAGCCTTAGCTTGTAACTAATGTACTTTTTTTTCATTTAGTTCAATAATCGTCCCCTTGTATATGCCGTGGTGGATCCTTGAGTTAAACGCACTGGGTCTCTGGTGTAGCAAGTACACACTGATAGACCAGTAAAACTTCGTATTTTGAATATTGTTCGATTGAGACCCATAAGCACAACCAACGACGGCCGTAATCACCGGAAATTAATATTACGAAACGTTCCTGTTGCGATTTTGACTGGATAAACGTTAATCACTTAATCTATGGGTAATTTGAAGAACTGGCGTAACTAGGAGCAGCTTGATTTATTTGAACAGCTGTAATCTGGTTTCGCCCTTAGAAAGCTTGCACACAAACATCCTGAGCGTCGCTATTGTTTTCATAATATAATAATTACTGTAAATTCAAGACAAGTAATATATTTAAACTAATAAAAATGTGTCCAAAACTGTGAATTGTTGAGTTTCTTGAGATAAAGTTAACGAGTGCCTTACGAAGGTGCAAGTGACTTATTTTCCTTGCCGCCATAGCGTCAATAACTACTGAATAATAACTGAAATGTCATCCGTACATGGTCACTATTGGAAAAATACTATATCAGTTGATCATTTCTCACTTACATTTAATTGATTCCTGTGTTACTAAAGCAACAGAAACCTCAACTTCGCATTTATTCTCTCGCTTGGTTATAAGAATTTCGGATGCTGTATAATTCTGCAAATCGAAGTGCAATACGAAGATATAGCAGCACTGTGAGATGAGCTTTAACCTAGCAGAGTTTGAATACTTACTCAAGGGACGATTGTTCATATCCCCTCCCAGAAAGATGTTCAGTCAAAGGATAATCAGATTTCCATTATGTGTACCACCGACAAAAGTGCAATGATTAAGTTTTTTTTAATTGCATGCATAGACATACAAAAAATTTTAGAGGTTTTGAACCATAAGTTTTGAATTTTTCTTACTTTCCGTCAACAGGCTGTGCCAAATTGGAACACACGATGACCAGGACGCCGAAACAAAACGAGTCAAGAGGCATCCAGATTCGACTAAGATGTAAATACGTATAACATCTTGTAAAAAACTGTAAAACAGAAATAAATTCTAAGTCTTTTTTAACAATTTTATCTATTTTATTGCAATTTTCTACTGTGTAAATGAAGCCAGAGGAGAAAAGTACTGAGACAGCGCACAGGGTGGTCAGAAACAGTTTGAAAAGTTTGTGATGGTGCTGCAGGGTAGCCTATTGTTAAGAATAAAAACCGATACACTGCACCGTCTCCAATGTAATTAGCACTTAATTTAGGCAATCATGTACTCGCGCCCACAGATAGAAGCAGCCTGCCAGAGACAGTGTCGCCAAACGTATTCTTCGATAGCTTTCCGAAAACTGAACAGACTATACTGTTCTCACCTCGCTTGAATTTATCACATCCGAAAAAGGTACATTGCAACTGGTAATGAGCATCTGAACAAGAGCTAATTCATAGAACCAGGATGCCTGTCGCATTTTAGAGCGAGCAAGTGCTTCAATTCGTTCGTGCAACAAACAACCTGATTGGATAACGTCAATGCAAATGAAATCGGAACAGCGCGACGTATGTCTTTTTCTTAACTATCATTTCTCAGCACAAACTACCCTGCAACACCCTTACAAGCTTGTCAGACTGTATCCCACCACCTTGTATGCCCTCATTCATAATCATCCTGTGTCCACTGCAAATTTTCACAGGTACGTATTTCACCTGTGTGCGGAATCTCCCTGAGTAATTTTTACACTACTTCATGTAAACAATACGGAAGACAGTTGGGTCAAATTCATTATACACTACTGGCCAGTAAAACTGCAACACCAAGAAGAAATGCAGATGATAAACAGGTATTCATTCGACAAATATATTCTACTAGATCTGACATGTGATTGGATGTTCACGCATTTGGGTGCATAGATCCTGATAAATCAGTACCCAGAACAACCACCTCTGGCCGTAATAACGGCCTTGATACGCCTGGGCATTGCGTCAAACAGAGCTTGGATGGCCATGCAGCTTCAACACGATACCACAGTTCATCAAGAGTAGTGACTGGCGTATTGTGACGAGCCAGTTGCTCGGCCACCATTGATCAGACGTTTTCAATTGGTGAGACATTAGGAAAATGTGCTGACCAGGGCAGCAGGCGAACATCTTCTGTATCCAGAAAGGCCCGTACAGGACTTGCAACAAGTGGTCATGTATTATCCTGCTGAAATGTAGGGTTTCGTAGGGATCGAATGAAGGATAGAGCCGTGGGTGTAACACATCTGAAATGTAACGTCCACTGTTCAAAGTGCCGTCAGTGTGAACACGAGGTGACCGAGACGTGTAACCAATGGCAGCCCACATAATCACGCCGTGTGATACACCAGTATGGCGACGACGAATACACGCTTCCAATGTGCGTTCACCGCGATGTCGGTTCAAATGGCTGTGAGCACTATGGGACTTAACATCTGAGGTCATCAGTCCCCTAGAACTTGGAACTACTTAAACCTAACTAACCTAAGGACATCACACACATTCATGCCCGAGACAGGATTCGAACCAGCGACCGTAGCGGTCGCGCGGTTCCAGACTGAAGCGCCTGGAACCGCTCGGCCACACAGCCCGACCGCGATGTCGCCAAACACGGATGCTACCATCATGATGCTGTAAACAGAACCTGGATTCATCCAAAAAAATGACGTTTTGCCATTCATGCGCCCATGTTCGTCGTTGAGTGCACCATCAAAATGGTTCAAATGGCTCTGAGCACTATGGGACTCAACTGCTGAGGTCATTAGTCCCCTAGAACTTAGAACTAGTTAAACCTAACTAACCTAAGGACATCACAAACATCCATGCCCGAGGCAGGATTCGAACCTGCGACCGTAGCGGTCCTGCGGTTCCAGACTGCAGCGCCTTTAACCGCACGGCCACTTCGGCCGGCAGTGCACCATCGCAGGCGCTCCTGTCTGTGATGCATCGTCGAGGGTAACCGCAGCCATGTTCTCCGAGCTGATAGTCCATGTTGCTGCAAACTTCGTCGAACTGTTCGTGCAGATGGTTGATGTCTTGCAAACGTCCCCATCTGTTGACTCAGGGTTCGAGACGTGGCTGCACGATCCGTTACAGCCATGCGGATAAGATGCCTGTCATCTCGACTGCTAGTGATACGAGGCCGTTGGGATCCAGCACGGTGTTCCGTATTACTCTCCTGAACCCACCGATTCGATATTCTGCTAACAGTCATTGGATCTCGACCAACGCTAGTAGCAATGTCGCGATACGATAACCGCAATCGCGATAGGCTACAATACGACCTTTATCAATGTCGGAAACGTGATGGTACGCATTTCTCCTGCGTGAGTAAGTGTCCTGCGTGATTATGGCGGCACGACGGAAATTAACAGACTTTGAGCACGGAATGGTAGTTGTAGCTAGACGTATGGGACATTCCATTTCGGAAATCATCCAAGACCCACAGTGTCAAGAGTGAGCCCAGAAAACCCAAATTCAGTCATTACCTATCACCATGAACAACGCAATGGTCGACCGCGAACAGCGGTGTTTGTGTAGAGTTGTCAGTGCTAAGAGACAAGAAGCAGTGGGTGAAATAACTGCAGGAATAAGTGTGAGACGTTCGATGAACGAACTCGTTAGGACAGTGAGGCGAAATTTGACGTTAATGAGCTATGGCAACAGACGACCAAAGTGAGTGCCTTCGCTAACAGCACTACATCGCCTGCAGCGTCTTTCCTGGGATCGTGACCATCTCGGTTGGATCCTAGAGGACTGGAAAACCGTTAGCCAACTCAGGTGAGTCCCAATTTCAGTTGGTAAGAGCTGATGGTAGGGTTCGAGTGTGGCCTAGGCCCCACGAGGCCATGGCCCAAAGTTTTCAACAATGCACTGTGCAAGCTGGTGGTGGCCCCACAATGGCGTGGACTATTTATACAGGGAATAGACTAGATCCTATGGTCCAACTGAACAGACTGCTGACTGCAAATCATTATGTTCGGATACCTGGAGACCATTTGCAACGATTCATGAACTTCATGTTCACAAACAACGCTGGATTTTTTACAGATCATCATCATCATTATGCCTTTCAGCAATGAGTCTGGAGCATAATCCCCCTTATAAAATTCCTCCATGTGCCCCTATTCAGTGCTAACATTGGTGCCTCTTCTGATGTTAAGCCTATTACTTCAAAATCATTCTTAACCGAATCCAGGTACCTTCTCCTTGGTCTACCCCGACTCCTCCTACCCTCTACCGCTGAACCCATAAGTCTCTTGGGTAACCTTGCTTCTCCCATGCGTATAGCATGACCCCACCATCTAAGACTGTTTCGCCCTGACTGCTACATCTACAGAGTTCATTCCCAGTTTTTCTTTGATTTCCTCATTGTGCACACCCTCCTGCCATTGTTCCCATCTACTAGTAACTGCAATCATCCTAGCTATTTTCATATCCGTAACCTCAACCTTATTGATAAGGTAACCTGAATCCACACAGCTTTCGCTCCCATACAACAAAGCTGGTCGAAAGATTGAAAGGTGCACAGATAACTAAGTCTTGGTACTGACTTCCTTCTTGCAGAAGAGAGTAGATCGTAGCTGAGCGCTCACTGCATTAGCTTTGCTACACCTCGCTTCCAGTTCTTCCACTATGTTGCCATCCTGTGAGAATATGCATCCTAAGTACTTGAAACCGTCCACCTGTTCTAACTTTGTTCCTCCTATTTGGCACTCACTCCGTTTATATCTCTTTCCCATTGACAATACTTTCGTTTTGGAGATGCTGATCTTCATACCATAGTCCTTACATTTCTGATCTAGCTCTGAAGTATTCCTTTGCAAACATTCAATCTAATCTACCATCACAACTAAGTCATCCGCATATGCGAAACTGCTTATTTTGTGTTCACATATCTTAATCTCATCCTGCCAGTCTATTGCTTTCAATATACAATACACTCCTGGAAATGGAAAAAAGAACACATTGACTCCGGTGTGTCAGACCCACCATACTTGCTCCGGACACTGCGAGAGGGCTGTACAAGCAATGATCACACGCACGGCACAGCGGACACACCAGGAACCGCGGTGTTGGCCGTCGAATGGCGCTAGCTGCGCAGCATTTGTGCACCGCCGCCGTCAGTGTCAGCCAGTTTGCCGTGGCATACGGAGCTCCATCGCAGTCTTTAACACTGGTAGCACGCCGCGACAGCGTGGACGTGAACCGTATGTGCAGTTGACGGACTTTGAGCGAGGGCGTATAGTGGGCATGCGGGAGGCCGGGTGGACGTACCGCCGAATTGCTCAACACGTGGGGCGTGAGGTCTCCACAATACATCGATGTTGTCGCCAGTGGTCGGCGGAAGGTGCACGTGCCCGTCGACCTGGGACCGGACCGCAGCGACGCACGGATGCACGCCAAGACCGTAGGATCCTACACAGTGCCGTAGGGGACCGCACCGCCACTTCCCAGCAAATTAGGGACACTGTTGCTCCTGGGGTATCGGCGAGGACCATTCGCAACCGTCTCCATGAAGCTGGGCTACGGTCCCGCACACCGTTAGGCCGTCTTCCGCTCACGCCCCAACATCGTGCAGCCCGCCTCCAGTGGTGTCGCGACAGGCGTGAATGGAGGGACGAATAGTGACGTGTCGTCTTCAGCGATGAGAGTCGCTTCTGCCTTGGTGCCAATGATGGTCGTATGCGTGTTTGGCGCCGTGCAGGTGAGCGCCACAATCAGGACTGCATACGACCGAGGCACACAGGGCCAACACCCGGCATCATGGTGTGGGGAGCGATCTCCTACACTGGCCGTACACCACTGGTGATCGTCGAGGGGACACTGAATAGTGCACGGTACATCCAAACCGTCATCGAACCCATCGTTCTACCATTCCTAGACCGGCAAGGGAACTTGCTGTTCTAACAGGACAATGCACGTCCGCATGTATCCCGTGCCACCCAACGTGCTCTAGAAGGTGTAAGTCAACTACCCTGGCCAGCAAGATCTCCGGATCTGTCCCCCATTGAGCATGTTTGGGACTGGATGAAGCGTCGTCTCACGCGGTCTGCACGTCCAGCATAACGCTGGTCCAACTGAGGCGCCAGCTGGAAATGGCATGGCAAGCCGTTCCACAGGACTACATCCAGCATCTCTACGATCGTCTCCATGGGAGAATAGCAGCCTGCATTGCTGCGAAAGGTGGATATACACTGTACTAGTGCCGACATTGTGCATGCTCTGTTGCCTGTGTCTATGTGCCTGTGGTTCTGTCGGTGTGATCATGTGATGTATCTGACCCCAGGAATGTGTCAATAAAGTTTCCCCTTCCTGGGACAATGAATTCACGGTGTTCTTATTTCAATTTCCAGGAGTGTATGATCTAGAAATAATATGAACAACAGTGAAGACAGGTTGCAGCCTTGTCTTACCCTGAAACTTCTCTGAACCATGAGCTCAATTTACCGTAAACTCTAACTGCTGCCTGATTGTCTATGTAAAGACCTTTAGTTGCTTGCAAAAGATTGCCTCCTATTCCATAATCTCGTAGAACAGACAATAACTTCCTCCTAGGAACCCGGTCATATGCCTTTTCTAGATCTATAAAGCATAGATACAATCCCCTGATCCACTCGTAACACTTCTCCATTACATCTACATCTACATGAATACTCTGCTATTTACATTTAAGTGCTTGGCAGAGGGTTCATCGAAACACAATCGTACTATCTCTCTACCATTCCACTCCTGAACAGCGCACGGGAAAAACGAACACCTAAACCTTTCTGTTCGAGCTCTGATTTCTCTTATTTTATTTTGATGATCATTCCTACCTATGTAGGTTGGGCTCAACAAAATATTTTCGCATTCGGAAGAAAAAGTTGGTGGCTGAAATTTCCTAAATAGATCTCGCCGCGACGAAAAACGTCTTTGCTTTAATGACTTCCATCCCAACTCGCGTATCATATCTGCTACACTCTCTCCCCTATTACGTGATAATACAAAACGAGCTGCCCTTTTTTTGCACCCTTTCGATGTCCTCCGTCACTCCCACCTGGTAAGGATCCCACACCGCGCAGCAATATTCTAACAGAGGACGAACGAGTGTAGTGTAAGCTGTCTCTTTAGTGGACTTGTTGTATCTTCTAAGTGTCCTGCCAATGAAACGCAACCTTTGGCTCGCCTTCCCCACAATATTATCTATGTGGTCTTTCCAACTGAAGTTGTTCGTAATTTTAACACCTAGGTACTTAGTTGAATTGACAGCCTTGAGAATTGTACTATTTATCGAGTAATCGAATTCCAACGGATTTCTTTTGGAACTCATGTGGATCATCTCACACTTTTCGTTATTTAGCGTCAACTGCCACCTGCCACACCATACAGCAATCTTTTCTAAATCGCTTTGCAACTGATACTGGTCTTCGGATGACCTTACTAGACGGTAAATTACAGCATCATCTGCGAACAACGTAAGAGAACTGCTCAGATTGTCACCCAGGTCATTTATATAAATTAGGAACAGCAGAGGTCCCAGGACGCTTCCCTGAGGAACACCTGATAGCACTTCAGTTTTACTCGATGATTTGCCGTCTATTACTACGAACAGCGACCTTCCTGACAGTAAATTACGAATCCAGTCGCACAACTGAGTCGATACCCCATAGGCCCGCAGCTCGATTAGAAGTCGCTTGTGAGGAAAGGTGTCAAAAGCTTTCCGGAAATCTAGAAATACGGAATCAACTTGAGATCCCCTGTCGATAGCGGCCATTACTTCGTGCGAATAAAGAGCTACCTGCGTTGCACAAGAACGATGTTTTCTGAAACCATACTGATTACGTATCAATAGATCGTTCCCTTAGAGGTGATTTATAATGTTTGAATACAGTGTATGCTCCAAAACCCTACTGCAAACCGACGCCAATGATATAGGTCTGTAGTTGGATTACTCCTACTACCCTTCTTAAACACTGGTGCGACCTGCGCAATTTTCCAATCTGTAGGTACAGATCTATTGGTGAGTGAGCGGTTGTATATGATTGCTAAGTAGGGAGCTATTGTATCAGCGTAATCTGAAAGGAACCTAATCGGTATACAATCTGGACCTGAAGACTTGCCCGTATCAAGCGATTTGAGTTGCTTCGCAACCCCTAAGGTATCTACTTCTAAGAAACTCATGCTAGCAGCTGTTCGTGTTTCAAATTCTGGAATATTCCATTCGTCTTCCCTGGTGAAGGAATTTCGGAAAACTGCGTTCAATAACTCCGCTTTAGCGGCACAGACGTCGGTAACAGTAACATCGGCACTGCGCAGCGAAGGTATTGGCTGCGTCTTGCCGCTTGTGTAGTTTACATACGACCAGAATTTCTTCGGATTTTCTACCAAATTTCGAGACAATATTTCGTTGTGGATCCTATTAAAAGCATCTCGCATTGAAGTCCGTGCCAAATTTGGCGCGTCTGTAAATTTTAGCCAATCTTCGGGATTTCCCGTTCTTCTGAACTTCGCATGCTTTTTCCGTTGCCTCTGCAACAGCGTTCGGACCTGTTTTGTGTACCATGGGGGATCAGTTCCATCTCTTACCAATTTATGAGGTATGAATCTCTCAATTGCTGTTGCTACTATATCTTTGAATTTGAGCCACATCTCGTCTACATTTGCATAGTCAGTTCGGAAGGAATGGAGATTGTCTCTTAGGAAAGCTTCTAGTGACACTTTATCCGCTTTTTTAAATAAAATTATTTTGCGTTTGTTTCTGGTGGATTTGGAAGATACGGTATTGAGCCTAGCTACAACGACCTTGTGATCACTAATCCCTGTATCAGTCATGATGCTCTCTATTAGCTCTTGATTTTTTGTGGCTAAGAGGCCAAGTGTGTTTTCGCAACCATTTACAATTCGCGTGGGTTCGTGGACTAACTGCTCGAAATAATTTTCGGAGAAAGCATTTAGGACAATCTCGGAAGATGTTTTCTGCCTGCCACCGGTTTTGAACAAGTATTTTTGCCAACATATCGAGGGAAGGTTGAAGTCCCCACCAACTATAACCGTATGAGTGGGGTATTTATTTGTTACGAGACTCAAATTTTCTCTGAACTGTTCAGCAACTATATCATCGGAGTCTGGGGGTCGATAGAAGGAGCCAATTATTAACTTAGTTCGGCTGTTAAGTATAACCTCCACCCATGCCAATTCGCACGGAATATCTACTTCGACTTCACTACAAGATAAGCCACTACTGACAGACACAAACACTCCACCACCAATTCTGCCTAATCTACCTTTCCTGAACACCGTCTGAAACTTCGTAAAAATTTCTGCAGAACTTATTTCAGGCTTTAGCCAGCTTTCTGTACCTATAACGATTTCAGCTTCTGTGCTTTCTATTAGCGCTTGAAGCTCAGGGACTTTCCCAGCACAACTACAACAATTTACGACTACAATTCCGACTGTTCCTTGATCCAAGCACGTCCTGTATTTGCCATGCACCCTTTGAGATTGCAGCCCACCCCATACTTTCCCGAGGCCTTCTAACCTAAAAAACCGCCCAGTCCACGCCACACAGCCTCCGCTACCTTTGTAGCCGCCAGCTGACTATAGTGAGCTCCTGACCTATTCAGCTGAACCCGAAACCCCACCACCCTATGGCGCAAGTCAAGGAATCTGCAGCCAACACGGTCGCAAAACCGTCTGAGCCTCTGATTCAGAGTCTCCACCCGGCTCTGCACCAAAGGTCCGCAGTCGGTTCTGTCAACGATGCTGCAGATGGTGAGCTCTGCCTTTATCTCGTAAGCAAGACCGGCAGCTTTCATCAAATCAGATAGTCGCTGGAATCCAGAGAGAATTTCCTCAGATCCAAAGCGACACACGTCATTAGTGCCGACATGTGCCACCACCTGCAGCTGGCTGCACCCTGTGCTCTTCATGGCATCCGGAAGGACCCTTTCCACATCAGGAATGGCTCCACCTGGAATGCACACGGAGTGCACACTGGATTTCAACCCCTCATTAGCCGCCATATCCCTAAGGGGCCCCATTACGCGCCTAACATTGGAGCTCCAAACTACCAATAAGCCCACCCTCTGCGATTGCCTGGACCTTGAAGGCTGAGAATCATCCTCTGAAACAGGGCAGGCAGCTGCATCTGGCTCAGCCAGAGACAGTACCAGAAACCTGTTTGTCAGATGCACCGGGGAGGCTTTCTGATCAGCCTCCGGGGACGTCTTTCGCTGCCTGCCACGCCTTGGAACGACCTCCCAATGAACCACAGGCGAGGGCTCAGCCCCACTGCGGGCAGCAACCGGGGCAACCACAGCGGCAGACCGATCTGGGGATAGATGGGACGAGGTGGACATCCACGTGATACCAAAGTCCGGCTCCCTACAGTGGTGCTCATTGGCAACAGCCTCAAGTTACGCGACGGAAGTCAGCGCCGCCTGCAGCTGTGAGCGAAGGGATGCCAACTCAGCCCTCATCCGAACACAGCAATCACAGTCCCTGTCCATTCTAATCGATGTAGAACAACAGTTACTGAAACATGAGTCCGTGCCTAGATAACGCAAGGGAAACACACAAAGAATGTATGAACCTGAACAAATGCCTAACGACTGCGCTACAATCTGCCTGAATTTACGATTACAGTAACTAAAACTCGAAATTACACCTCCTGTACGAAACTCACACGCAATTTAAGTAAGAATCTACGAAGTAAACACAGAGAAGAAGCTATATACGTATCTTTCTGCGCTGTCGATGTGCACCAACTGGGAGCTCAGGCCATTATTTGCCATAAGCTATAGATCTGGTCCTGACAACCTCTAAGAGGCCTAAACCCATACTGATTTTCATCCAATTTGTCCTCAACTAATACTCGCACTTTCCTTTCAACAATCCCTGAGAAGATTTTACCCACAACGCTGATTAAAGAGATACCTCTGTAGTTGTTACAATATTTTCTGTTTCCATGTTTAAAGATTGGTGTGATTACTGCTTTCGTCCAGTATGATGGAACCTGTCCCGACTCCCACGCCATTTCAATTATCCTGTGTAGCCGTTTAAGACCTGACATTTCACTGTATTTGATGAGTTCCGACTTAATTTCATCCACCCCAGCCGCTTTATTGCACTGTAATCTATTGAACATTTTCTCCACTTCCTCAAATGTGATCCTATTTCCATCATCATTCCTATCCCATTCTACCTCGAAATCTGAAACATTACTGATCGTATTTTCACCTACATTGAGCAACTCTTCAAAATATTCCCTCCATCTGCCCAAGGCATCAACAGGATTCACCAGCAGTTTTCCTGACCTGTCCTAAATACTTGTCATTTCCTTCTTACCTCCCTTTCGAAGACTGCTAATTACACTCCAGAATGGTTTTCCAGCAGCTTGACCCAAAGTCTCCAACCTGTTTCCAAAATCTTCCCAAGATTTCTTCTTGGATTCTGCAATTATCTGTTTGGCTTTGTTTCTTTCTTCAACATAACTTTCCCTGTCTACCTGAGTTCTAGTATGTAGCCATTTTTGATACGCCTTCTTTTTCCTTTTACAAGCTGTCTTGACTGTGTCATCCCACCAAGCTGTTTGCTTCATCCTACCTTTACACACTACTGTTCCAAGACATTCTTTAGCCACTTCTAGTACTGTGTCCCTGTACCTTGTCCATTCCTTTTCCAATGACTATAATTGACTACATTCAACTAACTGGTACCTTTCTGAGATCGCTGTTATGTACTTGTGCCTGATTTCCTTATTCTGAAGTTTCTCCACTCTTATCCTCCTACATATGGACCTGACGTCCTGCACTTTCGGCCTCACAATCCCAATTTCACTGCAGATTCAATAATGATCAGTGTCATCAAAGAATCCCCTGAAAACACGTGTGTCCCTCACAGCCTTCCTGAATTCCTGATCTGTTATTATATAGTCAATGACACATCTGGTTCCCCTGCCTTCCCAGGTATACCGGTGAATGTTCTTATGTTTAAAAAAGGAGTTTGAGATTACTAAGCCCGTACTGGCACAAAAATCCAAGAGTTGTTACCTGTTCCTGTTGGCCTCCATATCCTCTCCAAATTTACCCATAACCTTTTCATACCCTTCTGTTCGATTTCCAACCCTGGCATTAAAATCACCCATGAGCAGAACACTGTCCTTGTCCTTTACTCTAAAAACTACTTCACTGAGTGCGTCATAAAAAATATACATCTTATCTTGATCTGTCCCTTCACAAAGCGAATATACTGACACAATCCTAATTTTCTTGCTAGACACTGTCAAATCTATACACGTCAGTCGTTCGTTTACATACCTTATTGCAACTGCGCTGGGTTTCATTTCTTTCCTGATGTAAAGCCCTACACCTCATTGTGCTATTCCTGCTTTGACTCCTGGCCGGTAGACCTTGTATTCTCCCATTTCCTCTCCTTTCTCACCCCTCACACGAATGTCACTAACAGCTAAAAGTCCAACTCCATCTTACTTGCAGCCTCTGCCAGCCTTACCTTCTTCCCAGAGTAGCCCCCATTGTTATTAATAGCTCCCCATGTCGTTACCATTCGTTTGCCGAGTCGTATCTTAGGAGTCCCTGGTTTGTCAATTAGAGGTGGGACTCCGTCACCTCCAAACGTCCGAGGCATTTTGCTCTGATTGTTGCGAGCATCATATTTAAAGTACCAGGGAAGCAGAGTGCTAGCCTTACTTGCCCCGAATCCTATTGAGTTTTACCTCTAACGGTTGAGGGACTAACCGGTGGGTTTGGTAGTCTTTGCCGTCTGAGCACAAAGGTGACCACGACTCAGAATATGTCCGAGATGCCCAGCCTTATTCGAAAGTAACTGGTATCCCGACTGTCAGGACCACTTACTTGGCCACCCATACGATGCCCGTGGTTCATGAACTAGGACATGACAACAGGAACCCACACCCTGAACCACAGATGGCAACCTGATATGTCGCCAAACTATAGTTTTCCACGATTGGTTGGAAGAACTCTCTGGACGGTTTGAACGAATAATTTGGTCACCCAGCTCGCTTGACATAATCAAGTGCTCAGTTCGTGGACAGCAACCTGCATCGGCAACAGTTTTGCAATTATGGTCGGCTATAAGAAGAGCATTGCTCTACATTTCTGCAGGAGACATCCAGCGACTTGTTGAACTCATGCCAAGTGCAGTTGCTGCACTACTCCAGGAGGAAGGTGGTTCAACACAATATTAGGAGGTATCCCATAACTTTGGTCAACTCAGTGTAATTTTCAGTTTAATGTTTCCAGAACGGATCTAACACTCTCCTGAGTGTACGCTGTTAACGAAGGTGTGTAGAGGAACGCCTAGAGGAGGGAAATCAAAATAGACGTACTTACAGCGGTGTGGTAGTAAGGAAACGGTTGCGTTATGCGTTCTGCGCAGAGAAGCACGGAGAATACATTTTGGCGTAGCCACTGTGCTGTCAGCTGCAAAATAGTAACGCGAATTCTTTACAGACGAATGGAGAAACTGGTAGAGGCGGACCTCGGTGAAGATCAGTTTGGATTCCGTAGAAATGTTGGAACACGTGAGGCAATACTAACCTTACGACTTATCTTAGAAGAAAGACTAAGAAAAGGCAAACCTACGTTTCTAGCATTTGTAGACTTGGAGAAAGCTTTTGACAATGTTGACTGGAATACTCTCTTTCAAATCCTAAAGGTGGCAGGGGTAAAATACAGGGAGCGAAAGGCTATTTACAATTTGTACAGAAACCAGATTGCAGTTGTAAGAGTCGAGGGGCATGAAGGCGAAGCAGTGGTTGGGAACGGAGTGAGACAGGGTTGTAGCCTCTCCCCGATGCTATTCAATCTGTATATTGAGCAAGCAGTAAAGGAAACAAACGAAAAATTCGGAGTAGGTATTAAAATTCATGGAGAAGAAGCAAAAACTTTGAGGTTCGCCGATGACATTGTAATTCTGTCAGAGACAGCAAAGGACTTGGAAGAGCAGTTGAACGGAATGGACAGTGTCTTGAAAGGAGGATATAAGATGAACATCAACAAAAGCAAAACGAGGATAATGGAATGTAGTCAAGTTAAATCGGGTGATGCTGAGGGGATTAGATTAGGAAATGAGACACTTAAAGTA
The DNA here is from genome assembly GCF_023898315.1 of Schistocerca nitens. Lineage (NCBI taxonomy): Eukaryota > Metazoa > Arthropoda > Insecta > Orthoptera > Acrididae > Schistocerca > Schistocerca nitens. Next base: position 667,822,777 of record NC_064618.1, read on the forward strand.
GTAAAGGCGTTTTGCTATTTAGGGAGTAAAATAACTGATGATGGTCGAAGTAGAGAGGATATAAAATGTACACTGGCAATGGCAAGGAAATCGTTTCTGAAGAAGAGAAATTTGTTAACATCGAGTATAGATTTAAGTGTCAGGAAGGCGTTTCTGAAGGTATTTGTATGAAGTGTAGCCATGTATGGAAGTGAAACATGGACGATAACCAGTTTGGACAAGAAGAGAATAGAAGCTTTCGAAATGTGGTGCTACAGAAGAATGCTGAAGATAAGGTGGGTAGATCACGTAACTAATGAGGAGGTATTGAATAGGATTGGGGAGAAGAGAAGTTTGTGGCACAACTTGGCAAGAAGAAGGGATCGGTTGGTAGGACATGTTCTGAGGCATCAAGGGATTACAAATTTAGCATTGGAGGGCAGCGTGGAGGGTAAAAATCGTAGAGGGAGACCAAGAGATGAATACACTAAGCAGATTCAGAAGGATGTAGGTTGCAGTAGGTACTGGGAGATGAAGAAGCTTGCACAGGATAGAGTAGGATGGAGAGCTGCATCAAACCAGTCTCAGGACTGAAGACCACAACAACAACAACTGTGCTGTCTATCTGTGCCACACTGCACGCTCCAGCCGATGCCTATCGTGGTAACTGGCAACACTGGGGCGTGCGTCATATCGAGCCACTGCTTCTGCTGCTGACTGTCCATATCTAAAATCATATATGTACATGCTGGAAAAACCATCACTGTCGTTTTCAACGCAATACTTAGCTTGTTTGGTGTATGTCACCCATAATGATGTAATAATCATTTCTTAAATATTGTAGAAAGCATGGGGACAAACAGTTCAAGAGAAAAATTTCATTAGTATGTTGAAAATGTAACTCTAAAACGTCAATTCTTGATTTGTGTGACCATAGTTTCCGTATTTACTTTTATAATCCAAGAGGGTATTTTTGATCCGTCGTTTCAAATAAAAAATGCTTGATTTTTTTACCAGGCGCGTCTCGCTTTATTTAGGTAAAGCATCATCAGTGGTCTGTAATTACCTTATTTACAATTTTATTTGCTTTTTAGATCGAAAAACAGTCCATTAAGAATAGGTTGATTTGTACTTATGGTGATTTTTCGCCTGATTTCTCGCTTATATCAGGAAATACCGTCTGCTAGCACACCCTTGTTTCTCTGTGTTAGACATTGATAATTTTGGTCTAATTTTTAGATGTTCTGCAACACTATGCATTTCTCACAACACACTTTTATGTACACCACTGTATTCTGTTTGTTTTTGTACTTCAAGTAAGTGTTGCTGTTTGTGATTTGTAGTGTTGCCAACATAACCTTTCACTACTTTGTCTTTAACTTACAACATTTTTTAATTAGATTATTGTATGTCTGTAATTCTGTTTACTTATCTTTCTGTGTATTTATGTACTGTGTAAGAGTAGAGAAGGAATATAGTCTGATTTCCAATATTTATCTGGTCATTGAGCAACTGGTTTTTTTTTATTTTTGTTTTAATGCTTTTTGTATGTGTACGTTTTCTTGGAAATGGAGGAGGTCTCTGTCTTTACTAATTTTTATGATATTCACATCGTTTTCAATACTGCTTGGTCTATGGTGTTCATCTTTTAGATGATCTGCAAATGTTGGATGATTTGTACCGTATTTGAATGCTCTGATGTGTTCTTTATATCTTGTATCAAATATCCTGCCAGTCATTCCAATGTATATCTTCTCACAATTTCTGCAACTGAGCTGATAGATACCACATTGTTGGTATCTGTCTGGTTGTGATTTTAGTTTTGGGATATGCTTTTGTATGGAATTGTTTGTTTTGTAATCATTGTTTATGCCTTATTTTTTGAATATGTTTCCTAATTTATGAGTGAATTTAAAAGTGTTTAGGGGGATCCTGTTCAGCCTAAACACTTCTAATTACCAGAAAGAGTTACCCATTATAAAACAAATAGCATTAAAATAGACACAAAGAAACAATGGTAGACAAACTAAACAAAAAATAGAGACAAATAATGAAAAATCTAACTGAACCACACTAATTCATACTACTTGCACTAAAACAAAAAAAATGGCATACAATGACCTACCACATAAATTCATTCATAAAATAGGAAACATATTCAAAAAACAAGGCATAAACATTGGTTACAAAACAAACAATTCCATACAAAAGCACATCCCAGAACTAAAATCAAAAACGGACAGATACCAACAGTGTGGTATCTGTCAGCTCATTTGCAGAGATTGTCAGAAGATATACATTGGTATGACTGGCAGGAAAATTGACACAAGATATAAAGAACACATCAGAGCATTCAAATACAGTACAAATCATTCAACATTCGCCGACCACCACCACCACCACCACCACCACCACCACCACCTCCACCTCCACACCATAGACTAAGCAATATTAAAAACGATATGAATATTATAAAAATCAGTTAAGACAGATACCTCCTCCCTTTCCAAGAAAACGTCGACATACAAAAAGCATTAACACAAATTAAGCAGTTGCTCGATGACCAGATAAATTTTGGAAACCAGACTCTGTATAGAATAATTGATGAAATTACATGAAAAAGGATTTCCATTCTTCACCCCCTCCCACTCTCCCACAAGCCCCCCTCCCCCCCCCCCCCCACACACACAGTTTCATTTCACTTCTCGCTCCTCATCTTCTCCTCTAACTCACACTCCATCACACTGCTATATACTTATGTCCACTCATCATGGTTTCGCCCTCCCATAAAAAAACCTCTCTCCATCGCTATTACTTCTCTACTCTTACACAGTACATAAATACACAGAAACATAATTAAATAGAATTACACACATACAGTAATGTAATTTAAAAAACAAGATGGTGTAGGTGGAAACCTTATGTTGGCAACACCACAAATCACAAACAGTGACACATACTTGAAGTACAAACACAGAATACAGTGGTGTGCATAAAAGGATGTCGTGAGAAATGCATAGTGTTGCAGAACGTCTAAAAATTAGACCAAAATCATCAGTGTCTAACACAGAAAAACAACGATGTGCTAGCAGACGGCATTTCCCGATGTAAGCGAGAAATCAGCCGAAAAATCACCGTAAGTTCAAATCAGCCTATTCTTAACGGGCTGTTTTTCGATCTAAAAAGCAAATCCAAATGTTAATAACTTAATTACAGACCACTGGTTATGCTTTACCTCAATAAAGCGAAACGCGTCTGGTGAAAAAATCACGCATTTTTGTATTTGCAACGACGGATCAAAAACACCCTCATGAATCTAAAACATAACTCTCGCTAAATTCAATCATGCGAATGTATCATCAACTGTTCCTTCTTAAATTAAGAAAATTATATATTTCCTCAAAAATAAAAATATCTTGTTTTGATGTGTTTCCGTAACAGTACCAAGGGTCTGTTCCCATATAATAAACCCAGTCTTAACTGAAATACGTAAAATCACTAACTCAGTGCATTTTTCCAGACAGACTCAAATACGCTGTTGTTAAACCTCTCTTTAAGGAATGTGATAAGAGAGATATTAACAACTACCGATCAGTTTCATTGCAGACATCATTTTCCAAAATATTTGAGAATGCGATGTATTCTAGTATAGTATTTCATCTTGGCAGCAATAATATCCTAAGAAAATCACAGTTTGGGTTTCAGAATAGTTGCTCCATGAAAATGTCACTTACGTCTTCACTTATCACATTTTACAAGCATTGAATAGTATAACAGCACGAGTAGGTATTTTCTGCGACCTATCTAAGGCATTTGACTGTGTGAATCACAAAATTCTGCTAGATAAATTGAAGTTTTATGGGATTGTGGTGTTGCTAACCAATGGATAATGTCATATCTAACCAAAAGAGTGCCGGAAATTATACTCAGTAATTGTATCAATACAGTTTGGTATGATTCTGTATGGGGAGAAATAGAGTATTGAATTTCGCAAGGCTCAGTCGTAGGCCCACTATTGTCCCTCATATACATAAACGATCTTCTGCTTACTATAGATATGACACTAGTATTGTAATCAATCCAAGCATACGTGGAAAGCAGAACAACTGTAGCCAATGTTCTCAAATGTATCAGTGACTAGTTTTCTGTGAATGGTCTCATCCCCTCCCTAGTTTTAAAAAGACACAACCAGAGCCGGACTTAGGCGTGTACAAACGTTGCGGCCTCACAGGGCCCTAAACTTCTTCAGGTCCCGTGCAAAGCATTAGAAAGTAATTTGAAAACTGTCACTCATAATTTTATTATTACAGATAAATTGAAGAAATAAAGTAAGGCGTTCCTGAAACTACTTTTATTTGTAATGTAATTCAAGTAAAAACCCGTTGTGATACGACTACAGCCTATGGACTATATCTCAGAAACTTATGCCAGCATCAGAGTCGTGGGAACCAGGGGCTATGATATTGATGTGATATAGATATATCTATAGTCAACACATGACTATTGCTCACGCGATTCATTGTTTCTCAGTGCCTCTCCGAACCATTTCCACTCATTCTGCCTAACAATCGAGCATTACATTTTTGCTTCAGCAGGTATTTCCCACAGAATGATTTGTTCATTGTCGTCAGTTTAAAGCTACAATACTTTTCCAGTTCATACCGTTTCACTTTTTGTGTGTGTACTCTGTACGAAGATACAATGTTTTTGGCTGTCATGTGAAGTCCAAAATAGGGAAATGTCTCGCGAAAGAGATAGATTTGGAAAATACTATACAGGTGCTCAAAAGATCAAGAAGAACATGAACAGTTTCTGAACTCGCAAAAAAGTGCTTTCGAAAAATTTCTTTGACCAGCAATTTCAGACACTAAAGTGTGGTTAAAGGGCAATGCCCTTTCATCATGCAGTGCTTCAGATACAAGTGAACATGAGGCATTGGAACGCGGACCTCCCGCTGTCTCACACTGAGGGAGGCCTAGCAGTAGCAGTTGTGACGTAATCACAAATTCGGGCCCAGGCACGTGGCCTAATACTTTAACATCCTCCATGACAAATGAAAGTGTTCGGAAGGGCCCTGCTAAAATTGTAAATTTTAAGTATCTCTTAAATGGGAACAGAAGAAAGTTTCAAACTCATTTTTACATAAGGACATAATCAAAAAAAAGGAGTCCTAATGGCTTGTGTATTCGAAATTTACCAACAGTTTTTTTTTTTTTTGTTTTTGCTGTAAACTTTTTTTTATCTCGAAACTTCCTGGTAGATTAAAACTGTGTGCCGGACCGAGACTCTCGGGACCTTTGCCTTTCGCGGGCAAGTGCTCTACCAGCTGAGCTACCCAAGCATGATTCACGCCCCGTCCTCACAGCTTTACTTCCACCAGTACCTCGTCACCTACTTTCCAAACTTCACATAAGCTCTCCTGCGAAACGTGCAGAACTAGCACTCTTGGACGAAAGGATATTGTGGAGACATGGCTTAGTCACAGCCTGGGGGATGTTTCCAGAATGAGATTTTCAGTCTGCCACTGATGTGAAACTTTCTGGCAGATTAAAACTGTGTGCCGGACCGAAACTCGAACTCGGGATCTTTGCCTTTCGCGCGCAAGTGCTCTACCATCTGAGCTACCCAAGAACGACTCACGCCCCGTCCTCACAGCTTTACTTCCACCAGTACCTCGTCTCCTACTTTCCAAACTTCACAGAAGTTCTCCTGCGAACCTTGCAGAACTAGCACTCCTTCGAACATGCTGTACGTGATGGACTTTGTAACTGGGTTCATTTAGGAAATCGGTTCAAGAGCATGAACAATCATTTAACTACATACACTGAACAAAAAATGGATAGAATGTGAGGCACGTTTGAAACAAAAAAGCGGTATTGGTGAAATTGACCTTTAAGTACTGGATAAAGGGGACGAACATTTGTGTCTGGTTCTAAAAAGCATTGTACTCACCGTCAGGTACCTAGTTCAATGTAATACATCGGTTAGGGGAACCAGCGACAAGTTCTATCAAGAAAATAATGGTATTTTTCTTTGTTTGATCGAAATGATAGCAGGATTTGACCCTGTTTTCCAGGAACATTTAAGGCGGATAAAAACTCGAGAAATTCATGAGCATTATCTGGGGAAAACATTCCAAATGAGGTCATAAATTTTCTTGCCAACAAAGTAAAAAATAGCGTTGTTAATTTTGTAAAAAAAGTAAATATTTTTCTGTCGTACTTGGCTGTACTCCTGATACCAGCCACAATAAACAAATGACATTGTTATGTTTGTAAATTAATCAGAAGAAGCAGTGACTTTAGAAGAACACTTCTTCGATTTCCTGAACGTCACTTCAGCAACAGGAGAAAGTTCGTCTGAAACCGTTTTTATCGAAACTGTATCAACTAGGGCGCAATATTCATGATTGCAGAGTCCAAAGTTACGGTACAGCGCAAATACGGAAGATTATTGAAATGGTGTTCAAGCCATAACCCTAAAGTGCAATCCCTGAGCATTTTGTATGCCTTGTGCCAGCCACAATCTTAATCTTGTGTTATCAGTTGCGGCAAAATATGTAGCAAAACCACTCACATTTTTTTTTGCTTAATTCAAAGAATATACACTGTTTTCGGTGCAGAGATGGGAAACCGTATTGAACAGGCTACCAACTTTAAGTGTGAAGCAGCTTTCAGATATTCTATGGGAAAGTAGGTTGGGGAATGCCAAAACAATAAGGTATCGGACAAGAGAAATCAGAGATGCCCATCTTGAGATGAACAACAGCACGGTTGAATCGAAAACAATGAGCGAAGCACACTCGCTTGCTGTGAACGAAATAGAAAGCTTTGAATTTATTGTAGGCGTTCTCATTTGGTGTGTCCTTCTCTTTGCCGTTAACGCAGCAAGTAACGCACTTTCTCTTAAAGTGTAAGCGGGTGGTGGATAGGAATTAATAACTCACTACTGTACATCGAAAAAAACTTGTAAATGTTCAGCATGTAACCATATTTACAAATTAATTTATGATGTGAATTTAAAATAACTCGTACCACATCATTACGATTTATCGTGCAAATAGGTCTGTGGAACATGAAACTAACTAACTAAGAAACACTTCAGTAGCTAAGTACTCTCACGATAGCTAAAGTAACATCAAAATCAACGCTAAGTGTTCTTCGTGCACCACAGTGTGTTTGCTGCATAAATACGTGACAGAGTGACACTTTTCGTTGGAGAGTGACGTGATATACTGCTTCTTGCACTGCACGTCGTTCCAGCATCCTCCATTTTATATGGACACCGCTATAGCAGCTGTAGCAGTTGGCAAGGGACCCGTCAGGTGCCCTAACCGAAAGTCGCCACTCTACCCCACAGTTTGCTTGGATCAAGGGCATCGAATATTTTATCGATGGACCCACGACGCTGCTTAAGGACAGTTCTTCGCGGGTATTAGGCTGCGGTTACAGCGCGATTTTGCCAGCAGGATTCGAGCAAGAAAAAATACGGCAGGAATTTTAGTAAGTATCATGTCCATAGAGAGGAGGAAACAATTCAGGGTACTAGCAGTCAGATAGCCTGGTACAAGCACTGGAGAAGCAACTTCTTGAGAACAGCAATAGACAGTACTCCGTTAGACAGTAATTAAGTATTCGTACTTCCATTTATTACTCGCGTCGTCGAAGTCAAAGACGGAAGAGTAAATGGTGAATCCACCGTAAACATTAAGAGTTGAAGGAATATTCCGACATATTTTCTTTTCAGTGATTTTGAATATGAGCTAATTCATTCGAAAAACTGTTATTTATATTCAAAACTGACGTTTCTAAAACAAATATAGTGATCAGGGATTGTTCGTTTCGATTGTTCTAGCAGCTGTGACAGATACATTGATGTGGGATGAATATCAAAATTTTTTTCAAAACATCTGACCTAGAGATAAAAACTTTACACACAGACATTGAATTTGCCTCAGTCGAAACCTTTTGCGAAATGCATGTTCTACGAGCATTTCAGTAAAGCGTAATATACGGCAAGATTTTAAAAAATTCTGTTTTCCTTTTGTTTTATTTTACACGGCTTTATTACGGCCTTTTGTAAGATCAATATTTGCAATGAAAAAGAAATAAGAAGACATGCGTTTTTCACAAAAATGACAACTTTATATCTATTAATTAACATATATTTGATGAAAATTATGCTTAAAAGACTTAAGTATTCAAAGTGAACAGGAAAAACGAGGAAAATGACCGAAACGATACTCCACAAGAGATACAAAAATTACGAGTCTAGAGCGTACCGTTTTCTTCTTCACAGAAATACTCGTAGATCATGTTTCTTCGTTTAAAAATTTGGGTCGGCCATGAACCGAACCTGGGTCGCCCAAGTACCCAAGCAAGCATTCTATCAGAGCCACGCGGAGCACTGGAAACTTGTTCTAGCATTAGCGAATTAATCATGCTTGGAAAACTTCAGTTCGATTTGCTCAAGAATTTTCTTTTGTCGAATTGCTTTCGCAGACTGATATTTCAGTTCTGAACATCACGAAACAATACGTATACAAAATTACAAAAATTCAACTGCTGTGTGGTCTTCTTGTTAAACGGTGCAGTTCTGTTTCTATCGCGTTTCTTCCATCTCGAATACTGCGGCCTTAACTTAAAGCTCGGAGTAAATGGTATTCCAGCGCCACATAAAGCTTGCAATATACTCGTACTTGTTACCAGTGACGGAAGACTCTGGAATTGTAAATTATGGTACCTCTAGTCGTAGTTGTTCGACAGATTACCAAACACGCTTGTCACTGGCAACTATCCTAGACACTGGGGCAGGATATCTCGGGGCATCGCGTCGTTGATCAACTGTTTCTAAATACATGAAATATATTCGCATTTGCGAATATGGAAAACCATCAGCTGTACAACGAATGACGACAAGGAACACTGCTCCGTATTTCGGAATAACACCGGTACTGCAATATCGTATCGTTTCTAAAGGCGGTCATGCAGTTTAACGAACTGAAAGCAGAGATACTCAGAAATGTTGTTCAAGCTCAGATTGCAAAACAAGAACGACAAAAGCGATGGAAAAAAAGGCCCTCACCGTTTCAAAAGATATATCGTGGAAGTCACCCGCAATCATTTAAGGTATCTATGGGTAAAACGAAATCTAGACATTCGAACAGTTTTTAAACCATTTCTTCCAAAAGTGGCCACAGTGCTTTAAGCATTCCGGCTCTCGCTCGTTACCTCTTACTGGATTTTGTAGTATGACGTGTCTTAATAACTCAATCTGCAAAGAGTATTTCTTAAAAAAGACTGGGATTAAGGCCTCTGTGTGTGACTGCTTACAAATTAGAAGCTTATCATCCTAAATTCAAAGCACGCAATCAATCGTGTTCCCATTTGACATACTGTTCACTTCAGTCATAACGTAAAATTGCTTTTATTTCTGTCATACTCTGAAAGTGCTGTATACGTTGCTATGCCCTGGACACTGCATTTCACTGCAGTATCTTAAAGATCTTTCTCACAGTAATTCGTATATACCACTTGTGCCTGTTTGTCACAGGATTGCGGATGGTGTATTATTGTAGGTTATGCCAATGTCAAACTTTTGTAAATAAGTGAAGTTCATGGTTTGTGTTGTTCCTGTCCAAATAAGATGAAAATATGTAGTCAGAAGACTGTGCAGACTGTGTATTTTTATAAATAATAAATGGTCTGTTAACCTTGTCGCCAACTACCGGCAGTGGTCTGACGTCTGCGCATAAACCTGCATGTCATCCAAAGACATACGGTATATTAGTCATACCATGAAAACTTAAGAACCGCGTACACTACTGACATGAGTCAGAGAAGCAGAAATTGTAAAAGCTGTAGTGGTGTATTCCTTCCGTTTTAGTTCAGATGTAACAATAACCACAGAGTGGATCTGATTTACGAATACTGTCCAAACATCGTAGACTAGAAGGACTAAAACGTACTTGCAGGTAGAAAATATATGAGTACTGAGCCTGTGCTAATTAAAATCAGTGAAAGTTTTCAGTGTGTTATTAGCATCACTCTGATTGGGTCATTGTCAGACTACAAATCCAATGATCTTCGGGTTTAATCCTCAGTCAGCTCTAGGATATTTTTCTGGACTTATCGGTTGATTCACCTTTAGTAATGTTTTGTGAGTCTGAAAAATACCGAAGTGCACCGTCGTTAGTAGACCATGGTAAGCTGGCTGCCGGACGTAGTGGCCGTGCGGTTCTAGGCGCTGCAGTCTGGAACCGAGTGACCGCTACGGTCGCAGGTTCGAATCCTGTGTGTGATGTCCTTAGGTTAGTTAGGTTTAATTAGTTCTAAGTTCTAGGCGACTGATGACCTCAGAAGTTAAGTCGCATAGTGCTCAGAGCCATAAACTCGCTGGATATGTCAGTTCAAATGGTGGAGGAAGGGAAAGTCATACAGACTCTAATAGAACTGTACTCAGTGAAGCACAACCCCGTTCAAATACTCCTTCGGATTGATAACAATAACTTACATCTACATACACATTTACATGCTACAAGTCACTCATTGGCAAATAGTGTATTATTATTTTTGTTCCCTCAGCGACATACATAAATACATGAAAAAGCTATTGTCTTTCACTTACAGTATGAACAAGTAGTGATGCATCTTTGGTGTCACTTTAGAAATCAGTTTCTCAGAATCTCAACAGTAATGTCTCTTCATGAGGCACAGTGTGTTCTTGATAAGGTTTCGAAATGCAGATTGTCTTCGTACCTAATAAGGCCGGTGATTAGTTGCGCTAATTTTCTGAGACTTTGTGTATCGGTTCTATTCGACAAGTAACCAAGTGAGGACAACAGTAATCAGTCGATCAAGACTGTCGTCTTTTAAGCTGATTATTCTTCAGAGTTATGTCAGAAATTCTGCTCGACACGAGCTCTCCCCTCCACTAACGCGTTCATCCATTTTAAAACTATTCTGACAGGCAACCCAAATATGCACACCACACAAAAAGTTAGTCACTTCCAGCAGACATCACCGTGTGACATCGTTCCCACCTTTGACAACGGCCTCAGTTTGACAAGAAACAGGGTCCACGTGTTTCTTTATGCATGCTATATTCAGCTCAAGCCATTCCTTGATGATTAGAGCAACCATATTGAGGGGATATTGATAGCTAAGTAATGAGGAGTAGTGGAAATGAGAGCAGCGAGAAACTTAACATCAGAATTGGGAATCTTGAAGTACATAAAGTTAAGGAAATACAGTACGTAGGTACCAAAATAGCACATCACGGACGGAGCCGGAGTGCACAAAAAGCAGACTATCAGTGGGAAGAATGGCATTCCTGGCCAAGAGAGGTCTACTAGTATCAATTAAATTGAGGAAGAAATTTCTGAGAATGTACGTTTGGAGCACTGTATTGTATGGCAGTGAGACATGGACTGTGAGAAAACTTGAACAGAAGAGAATGGAAGAATGTGTGGTAAAGTCCAGAGATCGTGACGCTGCGCCCAAGGCGACAACGCACCTCGATACCGCAGGTGTTACCGAGGTCTCGCTGTAATACGCAACAACGAAGGCTAAAGAAGACTCGCCCTCCGAAGTCCACGAGAAAGATAAGGCCCTCGAGAAAGACGGCCGTGGCGAGTACGTCACAGCAACGTGACACTGGAGGTATTACGAGTGCGAGCAGCTATCTCTTGCGGAGAACGAGTAACTATTTCATACGAGTTTAATTGCACGTTTAAATGCACGCAAGCTGTCGGTAACACACGATAAAATTTAGACTTTTAGTGGACTCCTCATCATTAACGTATTGATTTCCTGTGGGCCCTGCACAGAAGTTCCCAAGTATGGTGGACAAGACGACAGTATGACGTCACGAGTGCATTGCGGGGCCCCGGGCGCCCTCGCACGGAGGCCAGTATAGAGCCGAGCATGGATGCGCTCTACCACAATTCGTGACCTCCGCTGAAAGTCACCATCATCGAGTAGGATGGCAATATACTTTTATAACTGTTCAAAGTTGTGCGTCAAGAGAAGAGTTTGTGATTGTGTGCATCAAGGATGCTTTAATAGTCAATGGCAGTAAATTTGGAAATTTGTGGCAAGGTCTTATGGGACCAAACTGCCGAGGTCATCGGTCCCTAAGCTTACACACTACTTAATCTAACTTAAACTAACTTACGCTAAGGACGACGCACACACACCCATACCCGAGGGAGGACCTCGAATGTGGGCAGCCGCGCGGACCGTGACAAGGTTCTCCAGACCGCGTAATGACAGCAGTAAATATTCTACACACCAGTGTGGCAAAGGACTATACCAAGTTAAGTAAATGTTTTTGCGAGTCATATAATAAAATTAACTAATATTTCATATGTAGTAGTTCAGATAAGCCTTATCCCAAAGCAATGAATGAACCCACAGTTATGGCTCCACGATTCTAGTTTCTCGGCGTCGTAACAGAATGTTGAAAATTAGGGGGACTGTCAAGGTAAGAAATAAGGAGGTTCTCCACAGAATCGGTTAGAAAAGGAATATATAGAAAACACTCACAAAAAGAAGGGACAGGATGATATTACATCTTTTCAGGCATCAGGAAATAACTTCCATGGTTCTAGAGGGAGCTGTAGAGGGTAAAAATTGTAGAGGAAGACAAAGACTGGAATGCATACAGCAAATAATTGAGGACCTAGGTTGCAAGTGCTACCATAAAGGTTGGAACAGAAGAGATATTCCTAGTGGGCTACATCAAACCAGTCAGAAGACTATGACCCAAAAAAAATAAGAAGGGGAGCCTTACCCTCTCTTCCAGATAGCCCCAGATATTTTGTATGCGATTAAAAGCGAGTGGTTTAGCAGATCAGTTTAGGCACAATAGGATGCCTGAGTGTTCGTCAAAGCAGGAACGAATGCGTGCTGTCTTGTCAAAATGGCTGTTGTCCTCTTGAAAGATGAAGTGTTCGCGAAGAATCATGAAGATGCAGAGGAGGGTGCAACACTTGAACTTCGAAATAAACGTCCGTGTTAGTGTTCACAGCAACCTGAATGACTGGGCCCAAGTAACCCGAAACATCACAGAATCACATCCGACCTCAACTAGACCCTTTGCACAAAGTCGGTTTAACGCCTTGTTCGGGCCTCGGTGCTCACGACAACCTGCTTCATTTAAAAAGAGGCCAGATCGGATCAGTCGGACCACAGTACACGACTCCAGCCAGCTACTGCCCACATTCTGTGCTGTTTGGCCCAATGAAGACGTGCTGCTTCATTGTCACCCTGACAGACGCTCTTTGCGAGGTACACAGCTCCAAACGCGCCTTGCATGCAGTTACTTTCGCAATATACGCTCAGAAACTGGTTGAGGTGGACCGGCATAAAAAATTCTCGCAACTCCATTCACGGTCTGGTCGTCTGCTAACCCCTTCACTGGAACGATACAACCGACTAAAACACACACACACGCACACACACACACACACACAGTACATCAGACCGGTGGATGTTCAGATGATCGCCTGGTACCATTTCAATTTCACGTACAACGCTCCAAAGCGACTAGTATTCTTAATTACTTGTGGCCATACTGGCTAAGTTTCGGAACCGTGACTGTGTCGAATAATTACTTATTTCTATTTTCAGCTACCGGTCACTTTCTTTTGTTTTATCTTTAACGTACCATACTGTGAGGTGTTTCTAGCATGTCCTGCTTATCCTCCGGTGTTTATACACACAGAAAATTAATTGTTGGTTAAAATGTCTTAAACTAAATTAAAATAGGACATTTTGTTTATGGTTCGCTGTTGGTGCAGCTGCTGAGGTATTTGGAAGGAGGGGGCAGTGGTTGGCGAGAAATTAATGGTCACACTGGACTCGCATTCGGGAGGACGACGGTTCAATCCCGCGTCCGGCCATCCTGATTTAGGTTTTCCGTGATTTCCCTAAATCACTCCAGGCAAATGCCGGGATGGTTCCTCTGAAAGGGCACGGCCGACTTCCTTCCCCGTCCTTCCCTAATCCGATGAGACCGATGACCACGCTGTCTGGTCTCCTTCCCCAAAACCAACCAACCAACCAACCAAATTAATGGTCAGTGCTGCCCACTGGACATCAATTTCTGGACAATCACTGCTCCTCTCCCTCCAAAAATACCAACAGCCTCACCAACGGCGAACTATAAACAAAATGTCCTATTTTAATTTAGTTTAAGATATTTTATTTTTAAGTAACAATTTTCTGTATGTATAAACACCTAAAAATGAGAAAATGCTAACTCGTTGCAATATAGTAAATTAACTTAAAAAAATAACTGTGACTGGTTGCAAAAAATACAAACCAGTGTATGAAGATAGTAACTGTTCTGAAAGAACAGATACCAATGATGACCATGTAGCTTCTCTAGAAAGAAATCATAATTAATCGAAACCCTCAGCTGCCAACCGGTGTTGTTGATATACCTCAACGGGCAACTGAAAATGTGTGCCCCGACCGGGACTCGAACCCAGGATCTCCTGCTTATGTAGCAGACGCTCTATCCATATTTTTTTCTTTTTTTCGTTGATCTCACTTTGTTCTATATTCTTCGTTGAATTTGTTCGTGGCGGACCTCCAATGACACCCGTTCAGGTTGTTCGTTGATCCGTTCACTCAGTTTTTTTTTTTTTTTTTTTTTTTTTTTTTTTTTTTTTTTTTTTTTTTTTGCAGAGGATAGCTGAACCCTCTGACCGAACACGCTGAGCTACCGTGCCGGCATTGTGGACAGTTGGGAATGTGGGACTCACGGGAAGCTTGCAAGGGATAAGTCCTTGCAGTCGAGCTATCCTCTGTGCCCTCGGTGGCTCAGATGGATAGAGCGTTTGCCAGGGAAGCAGGAGGTTCCTGGTTCGAGTTCTTGTCGGGGCACACATTTTCAGGTGGCCCCATTGAGGTATATCAACAACACCGGTTGGAAGCTGAGGGTTTCGATTAATTATCATTAAAACCAGTGTTCTCTTTTAAGGGAATGACTGATATATTGCCCTTTGCCCTTACTTGTGCGTCGTGACTGATACAAGAAACGCAAATATGTAGGTTATAACGAGACGTAGTCAAATTATAGCTACTATTTTAAACTTCCATTCTGTCAACTGCGCTGCGGCGTTTAGTTTATGTGGGAGAGCTATATTAAGTGCCAGCTACGGGTTTCGGCATTTTAATCCGTTTCCATGTGTGGAGCCACGTAGCTTCGAAGACATAAGTAAACAAAGGTATCCTCCATGGATGACCTCATGCTGGCACATTGTATTCGTTATTACATGTATTGCTAGTGCCAAAGGTCGTGTTAGACGTACTTGGTTTTCTTGTCAATTTCTGATGGTTGCAGCTTATGAAAACGAAGTGCCGATTTCTCTCAACTGAGAATCTTCATCCCACCATCATATCTCCTATATATTGAAATGAAAATATCATCACGAACATGATTACATCCGTACCGTATTGTTTTATACCAAAGAAACTGCTACAGGCATGCGTATTCAAATACAGAGAGCGAGACGCTGTGGCCTAGCGGTTCTAGGCGCTTCAGTCCGGAACCGCGCTGCTGCTACGGTCGCAGGCTCGAATCCTGCCTCGGGCATGTATGTGTGTAATGTACTTAGGTTCGTTAGGTTCAAGTAGTTCTATGTCAATGGAATTGATGACCTTAGATGTTAAGTCCCATAGTGCCTAGAGCCATTTGAACCATTTGAAATGCAGATATATGTAAATAGCTAAAGTAAGGCGCTGCTGTCGGCAATGCCTATATAAGACAACAAGCGTCTGGCGCAAATGTTAGATCGGTTACTGCTGCTACGATGGCAGGTTTTCAATATTTAAGTGAGTGTTAACGTGGTATTATAGTCGGCGCAAGAGCGATGGGACACAGCATCTCTGAGGTAGCGATGAAGTGGGGATTTTTCCCGTACGACCATATCGCGATTGTACCTTGAATATCAGGAATCCAGTAAAACATCAAATCTCAGACATGGCTGCGACCGGAAAAAAGATCCTGCAAGAATGGGACCAATGACGACTGAAGAGAATGCTGGCCCATTAACAAGTGTCAGCGTGCGAACCATTCAACGAAACATCATCGATATGGGCTTTCGGAGCCAAAGACCCAGTCGTGTACCCTTGATGGCTGCACGACACAAAGCTTTACGCCTTGCCTGGGCCCGTCAACTTCGACATTGGACTGTTGATGACTGGAAACATGTTGCTTGGTCGTATGAGTCTCGTTTCAAATTGTATCGAACGGATGGAAGTGTTGCCGTGTAGCTACCTCTACTCGGGATGTTTGGTGCCACCCTCTGAATTAGGAAGTGACACGCCCGGCGTGGTATCTGTGAAGAAAGACACCACATCTCCCCCCCTCCCCCCCCCCCGCGTAAATCTCCTCACCGTCGTTCTGTACTGTATTCGCTGGTAGCTGGTAACGACGGCACAGGGAGGCCTGGATGCAGGTGTCACCGAGGTGGCAGGACTCTTACCGGCTCTCTCACATTCACCTTCTGAATGACTGGGAATATAAGCCGGAGAACAGTTGAACAATCATTGGGTGCACACTCTCACCTTCTGGTACTGGCAATGACGCAATGGCGACTCGTGGATCGTCGAAGGCAAGCAGAAAAGCGGCAGGTCGGAGAGGCCTGGACCTCTGCAGCAGGCACTGGTGACTTTGGCGTCACCTCGTCGACGTCCACGTCGACGAAGACGTCCCTGTCCGGTGCCGGCTGCGCAGTACCTGAGGGAGGCGAAGGCGGCTGGTGCTGCGAGATCCCGCAGGGTTCCGTCACAGAAACAGAGAAATCTACAGCAGGATCACACATCCAACAGGAGCGGAGCTGATTCTGATGCCGCCTGCTCAGCCTGGAAGAACCCTGTTCCCGAAAAAGAGAGTGGCCCAAGATTTGAGTGATGGCGTCCCGTTCCCAGCGTCAGTTTCTGCCGAACACTCTGAAAAAGACAAGATCATTAACATCAAATTGAATGCGCTTTGGAGGAAGGGTAGACCGCTGTGATGATTGCAGCACATGCAACAGTGTTCTGTGTCGGCGTCCATGCAGCTTGTCCGTAGGCGATTTGCCGTCTGGGAACTGTAAGAGGATAGGACGACCACTACAGCTTGATCCTGTTTGTGGGAGATACGTAACTTGTCGATTTGATACTTCGCCATTAGATTGCGGGTGAAGTGGTGTATGTCTCAAGTATTACGAAACTGTTAGAGATCTGCTGAGGTAACCCGTGGCCTATTATCTGAAACTTTCACTGTGCAGAAAATTGGCGTGAGAATTTTGATATTTGCTACTCCATCGGCACCACAGAAAGAAACTTACTGTAAGCGTTCCCAACAATTAGCCAACGGTGTTCCAAAATGCACATACAAAATCAGTGTGTACTCTTTGCCAAGGGGCGCTGTTCTTGTGCCAATCGAAGAACCTTTGAGGTAGAGCAGCCTGGTGCTCTCCACATGCCTGACAATGAGCAGTCAACCGTTTAATCTGTGTGTACAGCGCCGTCGTCGAACTGCTTGTAACAACGAAAATGCAGACGTATTACCTTTTGCACCATCCAAAATTTTTCGCCGTTTAATATCTGTTGGTAACTTCTGATATGCTACTTTTCCGAAATCTGTAAGCTTTTTTACAGGCACTATGTTTATTACGTAATGGATGTAAAAGCGTATTTATTTGTGAGCGTACATAATTGATTATAACTGTAATAAAAGTATTATAAATTGCTGGGTAATCGCCAAGGGAACTTTGATTAAAGCTGTCGATAGCAACAGCGAAATGCCAGTAGCTGTACCTTTGTTTACCTTTGCATGTGGAGAGTCTCTTTAGCTCTGCGAGTAGACGCAGCAGCTTGAGTCTTGAAAGAATACGGAAGTGTTTTTTGGCGCCCCTGCATGCGCAGTGTGTAGTTATGATCGCGCCAATATAGGTGCACCTACTTTATTAAGCAGTAGTTACAGAGAGCTCGGTCGAAGTGGATAGGCAGAGGTAGCTGTAATTCTAACTACTGCCTGTCCCATAATCGCCCGTGGCTCTGTAGACGATTCGTGGATCTCAACCAGCAGCAACAGCAGCACTTCAACATTGGCATCAGCTACATTTTTCGTCGGCCGCACAGTTATAACATATTAAGAGTGTTAACTGACAGAGTATACGTGATATTATACAGGCATTGCCCAGTGACATTTCTTTAACAAAATTTAATGACTAACTTTGTTGAATAATAACCTGCAGTAGTAGGACACCTGTGTTGTCATTTTCCTCAGACATAATTACCGAACAGGGTTCCTTTCCTTTCTCTGCAATCACCGAATGTCGTAAAAATATGAAAAGTGATTAACTATTTACTGCTAGTTTCGTTTGTTTGATAAAGACCAGTTTCAGTATAGATTTTTCTGCCTCAGTAACTGCTCACTCTTGTGCTGCATAACAGAGGCTTAACTAATTTGCAATTTTTAGTATAAACTTCAGTCACTTAAAGTAACGTAAAATTTTACTGACAAAACTAATAACTAAAGACAAAAAAAATTACGAGAGCATAATTTCATTTATTCTATATTTATCTTAGCGAATGACTTCTGCTGGCTTGCTAAGTATTTCATTTTCTTATGTTAAAAGTAAATCAGTTTCTCATTTGCTTCAAGTACAATTCAGTCTTTCAATAACTCAATGTAAATTGCTTGCCTTTTTTCCCAATTTTGCATCACGTTATGCTGAGGTTACTGAAAGTCATTTCTTACATAACAAAGTTTCAGTTACAGCCAGTTATTTATTTAACCAGCAACTTCCTTTAACTTTGCTTCCAAAACTTAGTATTTCGAATAAGTAACGGCAAACTCAGTGCTTTCTGATTCATTTATTTTCTCGTGAACTGTCGTGTTGTGGAAAAGCGTGACAACCTTCTGTAGCCAAGCCAGTGATGATTTGCTTGATTTTGGACATTCATTGCCCTAGTGGGTTGGCATCCGTTTAATTATCCTTTTCTTGCTAGTCAGTATTTTTTGTATTAAATATTACGTGGTACTCTTTTCTCTCCTGTGTGGTTCGTGAGCGATTGCACTAAATTAAATCCGTTCCAAAATCATTATCAGTATTTAGATTAGGTTTACAATAGATTCTTCTTTCAGAAGGATCTGTTGTAAGCTTTACTCCTACTAACCGGTATTATTTTCCTTCGGTAACGATAGCCTTATTCATTGTAAAATTTCATCAGGCATATGCGATTGTGGTTATTTAAATCGCAAACCAATAGGCCGATTAGGAAGAGGGAGGTTACATACTTTCTATGCCCTACGCCCCAATGGCCTTGGCGCAAAAGACTACCACCTTCCTTCTGTAGGGAATGTGGTACTATCACACGCAACTGATCATGAGCAGTAAGACGCCTTGTTGCACAGACAAACCACGCCGAAGCGCAAAGCATCAGCAAACCACTGGATTGCGAACAGCTTTGACATTATGTGGAAAACCGGTGCGAACGTACTGCAGGAAAACGAGTAGATTGGGACCAGCAGCTGTCGCCTGAGCAATCCGACGATGATCGATTGGGAATCCTTCGAGAGTTTTACGGTCCTGCACATCAATGCAGAAACAAGTGTCTTTAGACTATGGAATGCTGTATCGTTGCCAACTGGTAAACTAGAGAGGATACCTGTATTGTAATGCTTGGCTGTCGGTTTGGCCATGATTTCATACTGGTAACTGGACAACATAAAAGAGCAGCATTGCAGTTTCTTCGCTGTGAAAGACGCGACTGGCTTACTGGCTTAGAAGAGCTGAACAACGATATCGATGGCTTGTGATCTGAGACCAAGTAAAGCTTCCTCCATAAACAAACTGATGGAGTTTTGTAACACCATAGATAATAGCAAGAACTTCCTTCTTTAGTTGGGAATAATTGCACTGAGCTTGGATGCGAAAGCAATCGGTGTGTCTATAGGTCCAATTCTATGCGAAAGCATTGCGCCATCCAGTATAACGAAGCATGACTGGCTAGCACCTCTCACTCAACAAAGCGCCTTAAATCGCTGAAAGTTTGGCACTCCAGAGACCATACAAAAGAAGCATTTTCCTGTGTAATCTGTGGAATGGGGCCGCAATTCGTGCTGCATTCGGAATTAAATGAATGCAGTAAGTGACTTCCTGGTACTGCTTAAAGGTTTCTTGCGAGGTGTTAGGACGTAACGAACAGCGATTAAATGAGACTGCGTAGCGTGGATGCCCTGAGCGTTGATGACACGGTCTACATTTTTCAGTTTGAAAAAAAAAAATAACACTTGTCTTTGTTGCACTTGGGTACAGCAGCAGAGACAACTTGAAATAAAATCCTTGGGAGTACGGCTCGAAAATCACAATACCATACAAATAATTCGTGCACGAACCCAATGGTAGCAATCAGATGTTCAAGACAGCGCTGAAAAATAACAGGGACTGAAGCACCGCTGAATGGTAAACAACTTGAATAACGCAATGCGGTTTTGGTGACAAAAGATTCCTAAGACTGCACGGCCAATGGCAAATGCTAACAAGTTATCCACCAGTTCGTCATGCCACGGTAACGAAAGTGAGTCAGTTACTATTTGGGAATTTACCATTGGTCTGAAATCAGCACAAAACCTTAATTTGCCCGACAGTTTTGTGATGTATGCTAGAGGAGATGCCCACTGACTAGCTACTGCGTGAGTGATTAAGCCTTTGTCCTGCCAGGTTAACAACTGTTCCGCCACTTGTTCTCTAGCTGACGGACAGGCCGTGCTCGGCAAACTCCAGATTGCCCATTTTCCTCCATTGCAGTTTGGGCCAAAAAATTGGATACTTTGTCTAGTTCGTCCTGAAAAAGTTCACTAAATTCTGCACAGAGTTTTGAAACAGTGTCCTGAGGCACGGAAAGTACGCTTCCCTGAGCCGTGCACAGCTTTTGTTCATGCCATTTGCTGTTTGTCATCTTCTATTACGATACTGCCGCCTCGTTTTCTTATTCCATTTACTGGCATCAATAACTTCCTGCCTTACTTGCCCGTGAACGGCAGCAGCAGCGCGTATCGATGAGTGCGCTGTCGTACCATCTCTGGAGCGAATGATAGTATTTTCGGGTCGTCGTGTGTCTGCCAGTTAGTTCGGACGGACCAGCAGTGCAGTCGGGACACAGCAGCAGTGAAGTCGGGGGTCGGAGCGCCGGTGAGGCGCCGACAGCCAGTGCTCGCCGACCGCTGGCGACACGCGTGAACTGTCCAACGGAGGGAGGTTGGAACGGGACGACCTTTGGTTGGTCGTTCGGTTGGTCGTCTCATCGGCCGACGTATACTTGGTCCTTTCACCATTTACAGGCCTGGGCAGTTGGTCGTTTGGCGTGGAGCAGCGAGGGAATCTTCGCGGCGCGTGCTTTGGCTGGGCCCGCTGGCGGCCTCTATGTGGTGCCACAGTGTGTGGTGCTGTTCCCTCTGCTACGAGGTTCGTGGCTCACCAATCCTGGATATGAAAGCTGAGTTTTGACTTAATCTACCAGCAAGTCACGACTGTTCACATTGTGTCGTTTGGAGTTCGTTGTCGGCTGTTGGGATATTCCCACGAGCTACAACGTGTGTTTTCAAGTTGGCAAATTTTAGCCACCCTCCGGTGGAGTTTGACTGTACTCAGTTATTTGAATTGAAGTGCACCAGCGGAATCTTCTGCCTTGTGGCCGTTAACATTTCGGTTATCTGCCCTGGCCGTTGATGTAAATTCAAGCAGTGTATTTTCCTCATCATGTTGTCGCTGTCCATCACGGTGTGTAGTTTGACAGCTCAGTGTATAACTCGTTGTGGGCGCCAATACCTTCTACGTTCTTCCACTGAACTCCCTGTTGTGTGCTTGTCGGGTGAAGCGGAGGTTAGCTTGTCGGTGGGTCCGTTGACTGCCTGTCGGTTGGGTTGTCGTCGGATCGACAATGGTTGGGCCGACTGCCTGTCTCACCTAAGCGAGCGTCAGTGTTTGAATTCCAGGCCGACCCTCAGAACTTCTGAGTGCCCTTGGGTGTACTGCCTTTTATTTTTTGTTCTTGTTGTTTGTACTTGTATGACTTCTAGCTGATTTTTAAATAAGGCCGTTTTCCCTTAAGGCGTCAGATGGTTTGAGCCTTCAGCCTAAGCCGGCCGCGGTGGTCTAGCGGTTCTGGCGCTGCAGTCCGGAACCGCGGGACTGCTACGGTCGCAGGTTCGAATCCTCCCTCGGGCATGGGTGTGTGTGATGTCCTTAGGTTAGTTAGGTTTAAGTAGTTCTAAGTTCTAGGGGACTTATGACCTAAGATGTTGAGTCCCATAGTGCTCAGAGCCATTTGAACCATTTTGAACCTTCAGCCTAATTTTAGAACTATTTTACGTAAAGCCTCTGGCATTTTTTTAAAAATTAATGTGATTGAGTCTTAAGTGTTGGGCCTTCAGCCGATTTTGAATTTAAGTGTTTTGCTCTTAAATTGCCATATTCTTTGGGCTTTCAGCCTAATTAAAGAACTGATTTATGATGAAGTTTTGCCTTTTAAATTTCTGATTTTGGTTGAGGTTTAATTTATTGACTTTCAGCCGTTTTTAAATTAAAGTGGTCTTGCCCTTCAGGGATGAGTTTGCACGGTGCATTCCGCCGCTAATTAAGTTCCAAAACTAAAGTAGTGTTTTTTTTTTTTAATTTCTTGGCTCTTGTAATGTTTGATAAAATAAAAGGTTGTATTTTCGAGTGTAACTGACAGCCGCTTATTTTGGCCTCTTTCTACAACTTAAACTACCTGTCCTGTCCTGCCGGTTTTTTGCAGGGCGTCTCATCCCTAAATTTACAACCGTAAAAGATAGAAGAATCCATAACAAAAATGTCTTAACTGTCATTTTAATACAATACTGTGAAAGACACTTTCTAACATTGTCAAAAGTGGCAGGCAGATTACAAGCACCAATAACTGGAATACAATGATCATTATAAGTTGAGAGAGTTGTGTGTGAAGTTTAGGCTTTCTTAATAGTTCGTACGTGCGTCTGTTCAAAATTGTCTCTGAAGCTCCAGAATCTAACTGCTTGCGCACGTTGCGATTAACAATCTGTGAAGTGCCAAGAGGATTGTTTGCTTGCCACTGAATAAGGAAAGGGTTCTGAGACTTTTTCGACACTGATTCTGGAACTGACTTGGCACCGTGACTGTCACTAGAAGGCTTTAAAAACACAACATTGACATTCACACACTGACCACTTGGAATAAGATGGCTTGTGTGACTTTCGCTTCTGCAAACATGCTGATCGTACACGTCTGTATTTGCCGCAATGAAAATATTTTGGATCGCAGCAGGGGCACGCCTGCCGCTTGTGTGTCGTGAAGCACTGAGAGCGAGATTTAACACCGTGTGCCGTCTGCCTGGCACACTGATCGTGTTGTTTACGGCGCTGCCCTCGCTGTGACTTAAAAGAGAACACGGCAAGTGCTATAGCCCGATTTCCGTGAAACTTCGCTCAGTGCAAGGGAAGCCAGAAAAAGCCTACACCTGTCTCAACTTATCCGTAGATAATCGACCGATTCTGAGAGAAATACCTTCAAAGTTTTCGACATAATTTAGATGCCTTTTAGCGCCACACAATCTCAGCCCCACTGGTGGCGTACGGTCTAGCGTCGCGGCCTCATTCTTTTTGCGTCCTGTGTTTGACACCCGATTATCATTTTTATTCGTTTTATTATTTCATTTGTCCACTATAACGCCTCTTCTTCTTGATGATTTGGTTTGATTTGTACTTGGCCTCGGCTAAAACTCGGCGACAGTCGGTAGAGTGTTGAGATCGTTATCAAGTTACGAAGACGACGTTACACAAAATAACAGTGCTGAACCGAAATGTCGACGTGCGTGAGATTTTTTACTTCACCAAGACTCGTAATTAACTGTTCGTAATCGATGTTTAACTGATTAATGATGAATTAAAGTCACATCCACAACAAATTCTCCACAAGCTGGTCGTGATTTCAAGTATCTAAGAAATCGTAACAGTGGGCTTGTTATTTGAGTCAAAGATTCTACACAAGCGCCGAGCGCTACAGTCAAATATTATCACTGCGCGTAATTATTACTCGGGAGTTTCATGTCAATAATTTGATAGAATTTTAAATCACAAGTGCACGACTTGGCACGAGAGGGTGTTTTATTGCATAATATCAGTCACTTCCTAACCGAGCCTTGAGAAGAAAACTTTCCCAGGTGGTGGGGGGATTTAAATTATATGCTTCGGACCTATCACTGAAGTTCCATAAACCACTAGCTATTATGAATGAAAATTGTCTATCGGTGTTCGTTGCCTAAATCACTGTCTAATTAATGTTTAGTTCAATTATCTAGTTAAAAGTTCACTTTATTCTAGTAGGTAGAAGTCCTCCGTTCGAATTCTAATGCCGTGATATTTGAAGTCAGAAGATCGTATTACTGTGTCATAATAGATCGCAATTATTCAGTCTCAAAAACAATCTAAGCGCGCCTACATGTACGAGCAATGAAATATATGACCTGCTTCGGCTAACTCTTGTAACGTAGTGACAATGCATTGAATTATACTTAGTCATTACTCACGATTACCAAAGAGTACTCACACGGAATATTCTTTGGGATCGTTGGTTCTACTTTGCGAATGTTAATTTATGCTAATTTAGCGATTTATTATGATTTTGATTTTAGTTTTACTGAAATTTAGTCTTTCTTTCGTAGATTGCTAAATTGTCAAGTCTTAGATTCCTGATTTAATTACTTGTTATTGTCCTAATAATAGTGATAAGTGGAACTTCGTTCGCTTATTCACTTTTCTGGGAATTTGGGACTTGGGGGGAAATCTTTGGGGTATTGGGAGCTAATTTTTGATTTTTATTTCTCGTCCGAGGAAGTGACATTACACCACCTATGTCCGTAGAAGGTTACTACATTAATGTTTCTTATAGTGTTAGGGGATACTGGGTTTCCAGTAAGTGCCATACATTTGTTATAAATCTTTTTATATTTGTATGATATGTTCATGGGGTACACTCTTTTTAAATTGTCATATTCTTGTATTTCATTCTTATATTAATTCTTAATTCTTGCATTTTATTCTCATGTTCATACTTCACAAGATTTGGTGCATCCTCTTGGATGATACCGATACCGAACATTCGAAACATAGAAATTCCGACACCACGAGCATCGGGCGAATGCAGGCTTGCCACAGCTATATTTCTTCTTATGAATCCCACTCGCGAAAAAATGGTCATTAACATTGCCGAAGGCTTCACGTGTTGGCAATAATTTCCTCGTAAATCGCTCATATTGGATGACTTTTCCGAAAAATGACACTTGCAATTGATTATGAATCAAGTTACTCTTCAGGAATTTCACTGAAAACAATTTCAAATAATTTTTTATTCATTATTTGTTTCTTTTTTTAGTTCATTCTCTTTACCAGACATACAATTAGTAGCCTACAAGAACAGCGCTATTTCAATATACATTGGAAAACATTTGTTTATTAATCGTCTACGGCATGACTAGATAAATGAAAACAAAAATATAAATAATAATCGAGTTTCGAACATGTGGTGCAAATGGGACGCTAGCCACTGCGCCACCGCTTCGGTTGAACTATTTACTCGGTGAAAGACACATAAAGTATCTCGAAAACCTTGATTGTCGTTTTCTCAGAAATGATCGAATATCTGTGGATAAGCCGAGGCATTGTTCGCTTATTTTGACCCCTGTTCCAATGAGCGAAGTTTCTGGGAAATCGGGTTATGGTATTTGCCATGCTCTCCTCGTTAGAATGGCAGGTCAGATAATCATGGAGATCTAGAAAGAGTTATCGCAGCTTGAAAATGTCACTAGTTTTGGTGCGATTACTCATCATGTTTTCAAAGATGTTTTTTCGCTAAAAGTGATGTCTTACGATTAACAGGAGTTCTCACTCTTTTAATAACCGTTTACATTTTGTGCCCTAGATGACAGTGTGCTGCGAGAAAAGAAAAAAAAAAGATGACAATCGAAATGCGTTCCAGAAGAACCCTGAAAATCAAGTGGATTAATAAAATATGAAATGTCTCTGCAGAATCAGTGAACAAGGGAGTATATAGAGAGCTTTAATCATGAAAAAATACAGGACGATACGACTTGCATTAAGACGTCAGCAAATAATATCAGTGATGCCAGAGGGAGCCGTAATTGGCACCAGAGGGAGCCATAGTTGGCAAAAATTGTAGGAGATGACCGAGGTTGAAACATATCCGTCAATCAGTTTAGGCTATTGGGTGTAAGTGCTTAACTTCCATACTGAGCTGAAGAGATCAGTCTTAGGAAACGAAATCGTGGTGGGCGGTGTCAAGGTAGTCACAAACCTAAGAAAAGGACAGTGTTACTTTATACGTTGTACAAACAAACCATGCCGAACCGCATGTTCCATTAGAGATTATTGAACGAGACCGCAAATGGCACCATACTTCAGTTATCAAGCATTACTTTCCTGACAATCCGTACACATGAGTTTTTAGTTCTAAGACATAGTAGTAAGTCCCACTAACATTTTTGTCGATGAAGCTAAATATGTTAAAGCTAGAAACGCGTGTGCGCACAAATTACCAAATAGGTTTCATTCCCAAATAGGGAACATCTCATAAGCTGGTAAAGGGATCGAGCATCTGGATGTACCAGTGAAACGAGATGCTTGGAGTTGAGAGTATTCCGGAACAGACTCACTGCCCAGTGCCCAGCCCCCCCTCCTCTCCCTCAGAGCTCACCCACCACTGGACAGCACACAAGCAGGAAGGCAAGCAGCCCTGCCTTGATATATCCGAGTGCACCGCTGACTTTGGCGTTCTTTGTCGACTGTCAGCCATGTCAGGTTAGTGGAGGAGGGGGTGGTGTTGAGGAAGGAGAGGGAGGGGTAGGAGTCACGACTGTCGTCCGGACCGGCGACTCGGAAAATTGGAAATTTTGCATATCGCCGGCCACAGATCTCGTTATCGTAACAAGAGGCCGGCAGGGCAATACACCCTTGGCTTCTTTATGACTCCGCCAAACCATCTGTGCAGTCTCGACCTGCCGACGGTCGCCGCAGTAGGCACCCGCGTCTCGAGAGCGAGGGCCGCGTTCCTCAAAGGTTAAGCTCCCCGGCGAACTCAGCCGAGAGGTGCCTTTGTAGTTGTCAAAAGTGCGCCACTCTATTTCTCTGGTCGTAAACAGAGGAGCGCTCGAATGAGGAAACAGATGCGCACCAGGGCGACGATCAAAGTAACGACCGAGACGTACGAAACTACACTCTTGTTCATAAAAAAATGGTTCAAATGGCTCTGGGTACTATGGGACTTAAATTCTCAGGTCATCTGTCCCTAGAACTTAGAACGACTTAAACCTATCTAACCTAAGGACATCACACACATCCATGCCCGAGGCAGGATTCGAACCTGCGACCGTACCGGTCGCGCGGTTCCAGACTGTAGCGCCTAGAACCGCTCGGCCACTGGGAAGTACTGTACTATCCACCACACTCCCCGGGCTTACGTCATTGTGACTTTGATTTGATTCCGAAGATGAAGGAACCACTTCGTGGCATTTACTTCAGAGCTGTTCCAGAGATTCGACAGGCAGTAGACCGTCCATCTACAGAACAGGCTCTGCTAACGGTATACTGTGCCTTCCACATCGCTAGCAACGGGTTGTACACAACGCTAGTGACTACTTTGAAGGACAGTAACAGAGAAAACAAGTAACTCTTTTGTATCGGTTGTGAATAAATAGTTGCCACTATTTAAGTTCCATCCCTCGTATAAACGAGGACAGATTTATTTACGATATGTTCGATTTACTGTCATAAATTCTGAACAGCTTGATGAATTTTGCTTTAATGCAAATATCCTTAATTGCGAGAAATTCCGAGTCCGTGAATAAGGCGAAGTTGGAATTTAAGCAGGGAAAGCAAGCAGGCTTACACACTGAGAACCTAAACTTGACTGGTCTTCTATGGATTGGAAGCCCACTGCATCCCATTGCGTCTCGTTCTGGTGTTACTGACATGAGTAAGCATCGATAGATTTGTTTCGAGGCCTAAGATATTGGTATCGATACTTAGTATACAACAGTTTCATTTTATTATAAGTAATATCACGGAATTTGTAACGGAATCATCCAATGAAGCGAGAAAAATAATGATATTTCACTATTTGTTTGAAAATTAAAGTTTATACAGTATCTATGTAGCACACAATTCACCATTAAAAGTTACAGATCATGCACAGTATGTTGTAGTTGCTGTCCTCAGTCAGAAGACTGGTTTGATATAGCCCTACGCGCTAGTCTGTTCTGCGCAAGTCCTTCCATCTCTGCATAGCTATTACAGCCTACATCCATTTGAACCTGCTTTACTGGAGCCAAACATTGGTTTCCCTCTGCATTTTTCACTCCTGCCCTCCATAATCTCTTACCACAGTCATAAAATTAACAGTTCACTGTTGTCTCACGATGTGTCCTATCAACTAATCCTTTCTTTCAGACAAATTGTGCCATAGCGATAAATTCTCACCAAATGTATTCTCTAGCTTCGCATTTATTACTCTATTTCTTCATCTAATACTGATCATAACAATTCAACAACAGAAGCTTCCTAGAAGATAAAAGTTGTGTATTAAACAGGAACGTGTGAACTTTTGAATTCAAAGATTTATATTCTTTTCTTTTCTGCACTACTTATGGTTTATATTTCACTTCCATGTATGATTTCACTGCCAAGAATACTTTGGGAAAATATTTCCGACATCGAAATTTAAACTGGTCAGAAGAATTAGGAGACCATGACTATGGGCGTCTACCATTATCCACTGAGCAATATGACTGAGTATGTTACTAAATTATACTTGTATCTTTCGCAAATTAAGAACACAACACAACATCATTACATCCTCGATCGTTTATATAAAAAGAACTGAAATGTCCGATAGGAGTCGAAAACAAAGTGGAAAAATTCAGCCGGGCATCTTGGGTGCTTTTCATTGGACTTCGAGAGTTTTAATAACGTGTTTGCCATCCGTGAGCGTTTACCACCGTCTGAAACCGACCAGACATGCTCCTTATAAGGCTATGGAGATCAACCTGTGGTATCGGCTCGTATTCTTCAATGAGAGCCCACGACAGTTCTTGGAGAGTCTGTGGTGAAACACGACGACCACCAACACGTCTCTCAAGCATGTCCCACATACGCACGATGGGGACTCACAGCCGGCCATTACATGACTTGTACGTCCAGGCTTTGCAAGACATCCTTGCAGACGCCTGTCACATAGGCCCTGGCATTAGGAAAAATTGAGGGCCATCGCCGTAAGCAGCAGCCTCCACATGGACCAACAGGATGTGTTCGATGTACTGCCTGGCGGTAGGGAGAATATGGACAACGACAAGGTTCGCATCGCTTTCAGCACTGAAGCCATCCCACAACATCACAGGACATGGAAAATCTGTGATTTTACTGACAAAATTTGGCTTGTATCGCTCGGCACGAGTCTCCGCACATGAACACGGGCACCACCTTGCCTCAGAGGATACCTGGACTCGTCTGTGAATAACATGTTTCGCCAGTGACGAAGCTGCCAATCGACGTGGGAACGGCAGAACTGAAGACGAGCTGCAACGTGTTGTGTCAAGCGAGGTACTCAAAGAGGATGCCTGTGATGTAAGATCTTTTCTCGTAATATGTTCATTACAGTCTGATCGGACACAGTGGCTCCAGTAGTCCTTCTGAGATGGTCTTGCAGTGTTTTGTCGGTACCCGTATGACACCGCGACGCAGACATGACCAGATATCGGTCTTCACGTTGGGCTGTAATGTGTCAGCGACCTTTTCCTACTCACTTTGCGGACTGACATGTCTCCCAGTAGCGTGTCCACAACCAGTGTATGACACTTGGAGAGGCATTGGCACCCACAGCAGCACTACGGAAAGTCCACCCTTTTTGGATCAAACAGACCGCCTTCGCAACTTACACTACATTAAGATGTCGCATTGCATGTGCTTTGTTGAATACAAGGTCCAAAAATGACAACTGCCATCTGTGTACCTCACGAAAAACACTTGAGCACAGGTCCTCACATCCTTCTGAGTGGTCACCTTACACTGTGATAGCCAATAGGAGGCGAATGATTTCAGCTGTTGCCTACATTGAAAGCGAGGATCTCAAGCCATGCAACAATAATATGACAGGCACCGCCTGTATCAAAATAGATTTATCATACCGCACTTCAATAGCACACGTGTTTCCCAAATTCTTTTGGACAGTGTACATCACTTCTCAGATTTCTTTTTTTCTAGTCTCTATTACATATCTTCTCCATTTTGGCCGCAGTCACTTATTTTGATGCCCAAATACCAAAACTCTTCTACTACATTTAATGTCTCTTTTCCTAATGTAACTCTCTTTTCATCGCCATCCTCCCCTGTCCTTCAACTATTATAACTAATGTTTAGTTTCTGTACAAGTCGTAGATAGTGTTTCTCCCGCTTCGACCTAACTACTCAGTCTCGTAAAATTACACTCATGCTCATAAATTAAGGATAATTGCAGA
The DNA here is from genome assembly GCF_023898315.1 of Schistocerca nitens. Taxonomy (NCBI): domain Eukaryota; kingdom Metazoa; phylum Arthropoda; class Insecta; order Orthoptera; family Acrididae; genus Schistocerca; species Schistocerca nitens. Next base: position 667,853,340 of record NC_064618.1, read on the forward strand.
ATGTGGGGCCTCACAACGTGGCACTACACAAAACTGGCGCTAATAGCATAGGCACATAGGCAACACACACGACACAGATCTGTAAGTCCACGGTATTGGTGATAAGTTGAGAAAACCGTCCCGAAACACATGTGCTACAAAACGCCACTGTTTCCTGCGTATGTACCCCTACATCAGTATGGGATACGATCACCATGCACTAGTACACAGACCACACAACGGGTTGGCATACCATGGATCAGGTGGTCGAGCAGCTGTTGGGGTATAGCCTCCCATTCTTGCACCAGTGCGTGTCGGAGCTCCTGAAGTGTCGTGGGGGTTTGAAGACGTGCAGCGATACGTCGATCGAGAGCATCGCATACGTGCTCGATAGGGTTTAGGTCTGGAGAACTCCATTCGCCTGATACAGGGTGTTTCAAAAATGACCGGTATATTTGAAACGGCAATAAAAACTAAACGAGCAGCGATAGAAATACACCGTTTGTTGCAATATGCTTGGGACAACAGTACATTTTCAGGCAGACAAACTTTCGAAATTACAGTAGTTACAATTTTCAACAACAGATGGCGCTGCGGTCTAGGAAACTCTATAGTACGATATTTTCCACATATCCACCATGCGTAGCAATAATATGGCGTAGTCTCTGAATGAAATTACCTGAAACCTTTGACAACGTGTCTGGCGGAATGGCTTCACATGCAGATGAGATGTACTGCTTCAGCTGTTCAATTGTTTCTGGATTCTGGCGGTACACCTGGTCTTTCAAGTGTCCCCACAGAAAGAAGTCACAGGGGTTCATGTCTGGCGATTAGGGAGGCCAATCCACGCCGCCTCCTGTATGTTTCGGATAGCCCAAAGCAATCACACGATCATCGAAATATTCATTCAGGAAATTAAAGACGTCGGCCGTGCGATGTGGCCGGGCACCATCTTGCATAATCCACGAGGTGTTCCCAGTGTCGTCTAAGGCAGTTTGTACCGCCACAAATTCACGAAGAATGTCCAGATAGCGTGATGCAGTAATCGTTTCGGATCTGAAAAATGGGCCAATGATTCCTTTGGAAGAAATGGCAGCCCAGACCAGTACTTTTTGAGGATGCAGGGACGATGGGACTGCAACATGGGGCTTTTCGGTTCCCCATATGCGCCAGTTCTGTTTATTGACGGCGCCGTCCAGGTAAAAATAAGCTTCGTCAGTAAACCAAATGCTGCCCACATGCATATCGCCGTCATCAATCCTGTGCACTATATCGTTAGCGAATGTCTCTCGTGCAGCAATGGTAGCGGCGCTGAGGGGTTGCCGCGTTTGAATTTTGTATGGTTAGAGGTGTAAACTCTGGCGCATGAGACGATACGTGGACGTTGGCGTCATTTGGACCGCAGCTGCAACACGGCGAACGGAAACCCGAGGCCGCTGTTGGATCACCTGCTGCACTAGTTGCGCGTTGCCCTCTGTGGTTGCCGTACGCGGTCGCCCTACCTTTCCAGCACGTTCATCCGTCACGTTCCCAGTCCGTTGAAATTTTTCAAACAGATCCTTTATTGTATCGCTTTTCGGTCCTTTGGTTACATTAAACCTCCGTTGAAAACTTCGTCTTGTTGCAACAACACTGTGTTCTAGGCGGTGGAATTCCAACACCAGAAAAATCCTCTGTTCTAAGGAATAAACCATGTTGTCTACAGCACACTTGCACGTTGTGAACAGCACACGCTTACAGCAGAAAGACGACGTACAGAATGGCGCACCCACAGACTGCGTTGTCTTCTATATCTTTCACATCACTTGTAGCGCCATCTGTTGTTGAAAATTGTAACTACTGTAATTTCTAAAGTTTGTCCGCCTGAAAATGTACTGTTGTCCCAAGCATATTGCAACAAACGGTGTATTTCTATCGCTGCTCGTTTAGTTTTTATTGCCGTTTCAAATATACCGGTCATTTTTGAAACACCCTGTATCTTCTGCTTCAAGGTACTCCTCCACGATGGCAGCTCGGTGGGGCCGTGTGTTATCATCCATCAGGAGGAAGGTGTGACCCACTGTACCTTTGAAAAGGCGGACATACTGGTGCAAAATGACGTCCCGATACACCTGACCTGTTACAGTTCCTCTGTCAAAGACATGCAGGGGTGTACGTGCACCAATCATAATCCCACCCCACACCATCAAACCACGACGTCCATACAACTTCCTTTCAAGGACATTAAGGGGTTGGTATCTGGTTCCTGGTTCACGCCAAATGAAAAACTGGCGAGAATCACTGATCAGACTACACCTGGACTCGTCCGTGAATATAACTTGGGACCACAGTTCCAACGACCATGTACTGTGTTCTTGACACCAGGCTTTACGGGCTCTCCTGTCACGACGGGTCAGTGGAATACACCTTGCAGGTTTCCGGGCGAATAAACCATGTCTGTTCAGTCGTCTGTAGACTGTGTCCGGAGACAACTGTTCCAGTGGCTGCGGTAAGGTCCCGAGCAAGTCTACCTGCAGTACTCCCTGTCCGTATGCGGGCACTGATGGTGAGATATCGGTCTTCTTGTGGTGTTGTTCACTGTGGACATCCAGTACTGTAGCGCCTGGACACGTTTCCTGTCTGTTGCAATCGTTGCCATACTCTTCACACTTTGTGGCACACGGAGGGCTCGTGCTACGACCTGCTGTGTTTGACCAGCCTCTAGTTGCCCTAGTATTCTACTCCTCATAACGTGATCAATATGTGTTCTTTGAGCCATTTTCAACACACTGTCACCATTAGCACGTCTGAAAACGTCTGCACACGTACTCCCTGGACCGTACTCTGACATGCACCAACACACCTCTGCGTATGTGGACTGCTGCCAGCGCCACCGTGTGACGACCGCAGGTCAAATGCACCGCAAGGTCATACCCCGAGGTGATTTTAAACCCGCAAACCGCCCATCAGAGCGTTGCTTCACCATGTATCAGCATTACCCTTAATTTATGAACATGAGCATTCGCTTCAGAACTGTTTCAGAGATTCGACAGGCAGTAGACCTCTCCATTCGCACCATCAACAGAACCGGCTCTGCTAACAGTGTACTATGCCTTCCACATAGCTGGCAACGGGTTATGCACAACACTGGTGACTACTCTGAAGGTCAGTAACAGGTGCAAACATGTCACTCTTTTGTATCGGTTGTGAATAAATAGTTGCCACCATTTAAGTTCCAATCCTCGTACATTAACAAACTGCACGTTGCTCTACGCCATAAAATCACAAGCGTCCTCCTTCTACTTTGTATGAAGTAATGGTCTCGTTTCTCAATCCTGAAGTTAATTTTCATTCCCGTAATTGTAAGAATAATTCCGCTTGGGTACACAACTTAATTTCTGCCCACGACTAGCTCTAGAGAGGATCTCCCGTTCACGACGGCTTTCCAACCGTACCTGCACAAAGCCGATTGTGAGTCCACAGACACAATTCTACTTGTCTCGCAGCTCTTTGAAAATGTCTAAAGATGCTCATACAGATATATCGACAGGTTAGCGAGTTGTGGCAACGGTAACCCTACGCATTGAAACATGGCTGCTGTTTCAGCATGCTTATAACATCATGCATATTAGTCACACTCGCCAAATTCCATTGACCTGCCAGTGAGGGCAAACAGGCCTTTCACTCGCCGGCTACGGTGCGATATCTCTGAGCTACCAAGGAGCAGAACGACGGTTTTGTTTTCACAGTTTGGTAATATCTTTGCAGTCCGACCAGCCCCGTGATTGTTATGAATACTCAACGACAGAGTTATAAAACTACCGTAGGCTGCAGTAAGTAGGAAGAAACTACGGTAGTTTTCCTTGTAGCTTATATCAACTAAGGCCGTACCCGCGTTACCTGCAAGTTAGATGTGTTGCATATCTATTGGGCATTACCTCATGACGATCGCTTTCTTTGCGTAAGCGATGAGTGTCTTACTAAATTCCCCTAAATACTGGAAGTTTCTAATATTGATAAACAACGTTCGCATTTATCAACAATAATAGGAAACACTTGCCTTTGATCATGATGAAGAATGTTCTGTTGAGTACAAATTAACAAAAATAATTATAGCGTTTTTTGTGTGTGTGTAAACTGGAAACAGGAAGCTGGCCTCCCACAAAACGTCGACGTACAACGCCAGCGACTGGCAATGGGAACGAAATTGCTTTGATTACATAAACGTGCAAAAGTTACGTGATCAACTAACTTTTATTATTTATAAAATGCAATTTATGATCTGTAATTGTATAAAGTACAAAACTGACTAACACTGCATGATGTGCGGTTCAAATTATGTACAAAACAACAAAAAAACAAACAGAAGTCGTTGGATCCCAGTTTTTTTCTTACACACTCATTTGTGTTTCTTTCTCAATCATTGCTACCATACCGCTGGTAACCCTACCATTTACTGCGTCATTTACGTGATATACTAAAACAATCGAACCGTAGTTTTGGTAGAGCGCAACTCTACTCAATGTGGCGTGATTCTGATTTTTGGTGAGATCCCCCTGTGTAGAATGCTATTGCTGTTGAGGTTTCTAGTTTTTCGCATCAAAACTGGACGTCGGTAGTTTTCGTGCATATAATTACACTAAGCTGTGTCTCACACTTGTTGCGGTTTATGTGATTATTTATTTTTAAGTTTGAGTATGGGTAATTTCTTCCGATCAATCCATTCCAGATTATGGTTGTAGCTTTCTTGAATAGTCTTTTTCAAATATGTCTGAGATGATAGGAATATTGGCGAGGTGTATTTTTCAGGTCACAGTCTAAGTTTTCATGCGGTAATTTTGGCCGGTTTTTCAGTGCCTTTGTCTATACTTTGGCCATGTACATCCTATTCAGAATCCCAATAGAATAATTTCCTACATCTTTATATTTTTTGATGTTCATTTGGTCTCCAAATATTGAGTCGTTTGTGTGTAACAGTTCCAAATATTGATTTTTATGTTAGTCTTTCTTGAAAGTGCCCACACAGTTGGATGTTAAAGTGATCAAGTTAAGTGCCGCATTTGTAATAAGAGCAGATAGAAAAAGGGTTTAAATGTTATCCACGCCTTACGACTGACCACAAAGAATGAGGTCCATTTTCTCTCTTCTGTTAATGACGACTGAACAGAGCGCAAATTGGTAGTTAATCGAAATTTACACCTTGCTTTAATAATGTTTGTTTCTCTTCTGAACAACACCATGCAGCAGCATTCTTTAACATATAAAAATACAGGGTGTCACACCTAACTCTGCGACCTCAAATATCTCTGGATAACAATAGATATTCAAAAACGGTTTTCACCAGCGTGAACGTACGGCAGGGGCTTAGGAAACAAAATACTACGCGAAATTTTAAAACGTAATCAAATACTATTTTCAACACAAACTTGTGTATTTTCAATGGACACCACTATTATTTCGTATGCAATCAATAGCGTGAAAAATCACAAAAGTAATGGCGTTGATTGCCTCGCAATACGTCAATTACATCCCGAGAAATTGCGAAGCGAAGTTGACGCTTGAAATAAATGAAACGCACAGCTAGCGCACGTCCTGAGACTCAAGCGTACACCTCACGCTGCCGGTAATTGTGATGTGAATGACGTACTACGTCAGTGGAGTGTTAATGTGTGGTGTGGTATTGTATGGCAACACATCACTGTCACCTCTTATAATGTGTCAAATAATGTGGTATCAGAATGATGGATGTCCTGCGCATAATGTTTATTGTTGCGAAATGACAACTAGAGGTATAATTAGTGGTAACACACTTGGTTTCACGTTTCTAAACCTCATAAGTTCTTAAATATGGGGCTTGTAAAGGATAGCAACGGCGTCACAGTTTCTGACCTAACGCATCGCATGTAGACTCGTGTGAAGTTAGCACCCCTTTTTCAAGAAATATACATTTTTTTCACAGTTCTTGATAGATGTAGCATTGTTCTAGAGTTCTTTGTACAAAATTTCAATAGTTCTGCAGAATTTAGCGAAGAAAACAACAATACTCGAAAAAATTTTCGTATCGAAAACATTCTTTGGCAATTTCCGCAAAATGTAAATAAGTACAAGAGTTCTGAGCACAGTTCTGAACAGAGCTCCAAGAGTTCTTTCGAAAATCCAAGTAACATTTTTTTGTGCAGCTAATAGTTTACGAGATAATTGCATTTTAATGAGAAAATCTTTTGAGTTACTGTGAAGTTGGAAACCTTTTTTTGAGAAATATATATTTTTTTCAGAGTTCTTGACAGATATGGCATAGTTCTAGAGTTCTTTGTACAAAATTTCAATAGTTCTGCAGAATTTAGCGAAGAAAACAACAATATTCGAAAAAAATTTCGTATCGAAAACATTTTTTGTCAATTTTCGCAAAAATTAAACTTGTACAACAGTTCTGAGGACAGTTCTGAACAGAACCCCAAGAGCTCTATCGAAAATTCCAACAACATTTTTCTATGGCGATAATGGTTTGAGATAAATTGATTTAATATGGGACACACTTTCTCTACGGAAAATATTAATATATTCGTACAACAGTTCTGATGACAGTTCTGGACACCACGTGAAGAGTTCTATCGAAAATCCTAGTGGAATTTTTTTGTGCAGGTAATAGTTTAAGAGGTAATTGCAACTTAATTAAGAATTCCCTAAGAGCTCCTACTGTGAAGCTGGCACCCTTTTTTTCAGAAATATATATTTTTTTCAGAGTTGTTGATAGATAAGTCATAGTTCTAGAGTTCTCTGTACAAATTTTCAATAGTTCTGCAGAATTTAGCGAAGAAAACAACAATACTCGAAACATTTTCGTATCGAAAACATTCTTTGGCGATTTCCGCAAAATCTAAATAAGTACAAGAGTTCTGAGCACAGTTCTGAACAGAGCTCCAAGAGTTCTTTCGAAAATTCAAGTAACATTTTTTACTGCAGCTAATATTTTACGAGATAATTGCATTTTAATGAGAAAATCTTTTCACTTACTGCGCAGTTGGCACCATTTTTTTCAGAAATATATATTTTTTTCAGAGTTCTTGATAGGTATGGCATATTTCTAGAGTTCTTTGTACAAAATTTGAATAGTTCTGCAGAATTTAACGAAGAAAACAACAATTATCGAAAAAATTTTCGTATCGAAAACATTTCTTGTCAATTTTCGCAAAAACTTAAACTTGTACAGCTATGTTATACAATGTTGTTTTCTTCGCTAAATTCTGCAGAACTATTTAAATTTTGTACAGAGAACTCTAGAACTATGACTTATCTATCAACAACTCTGAAAAAAATATATATTTCTGAAACAAAAGGGTGCCAGCTTCACAGTAGGAGCTCTTATGGGATTCTTAATTAAGTTGCAATTACCTCTTAAACTATTACCTGCACTAAAAAATTCTACTAGGATTTTCGATAGAACTCTTCACGTGGTGTCCAAAACTGTCATCAGAACTGTTGTACGAATATATTAATATTTTCCGTAGAGAAAGTGTGTCCCATATTAAATCAATTTATCTCAAACCATTATCGCCATAGAAAAATGTTGTTGGGATTTTCGATAGAGCTCTTGGGGTTCTGTTCAGAACTGTCCTCAGAACTGTTGTACAAGTTTAATTTTTGCGAAAATTGACAAAAAATGTTTTCGATACGAAATTTTTTTCGAATATTGTTGTTTTCTTCGCTAAATTCTGCAGAACTATTGAAATTTTGTACAAAGAACTCTAGAACTATGCCATATCTGTCAAGAACTCTGAAAAACATTTTCGTATCGAAAACATTCTTTGGCGATTTCCGCAAAATCTAAATAAGTACAAGAGTTCTGAGCACAGTTCTGAACAGAGCTCCAAGAGTTCTTTCGAAAATTCAAGTAACATTTTTTACTGCAGCTAATATTTTACGAGATAATTGCATTTTAATGAGAAAATCTTTTCACTTACTGCGCAGTTGGCACCATTTTTTTCAGAAATATATATTTTTTTCAGAGTTCTTGATAGGTATGGCATATTTCTAGAGTTCTTTGTACAAAATTTGAATAGTTCTGCAGAATTTAACGAAGAAAACAACAATTATCGAAAAAATTTTCGTATCGAAAACATTTCTTGTCAATTTTCGCAAAAACTTAAACCTGTACAGCTATGTTATACAATGTTGTTTTCTTCGCTAAATTCTGCAGAACTATTTAAATTTTGTACAGAGAACTCTAGAACTATGACTTATCTATCAACAACTCTGAAAAAAATATATATTTCTGAAACAAAAGGGTGCCAGCTTCACAGTAGGAGCTCTTATGGGATTCTTAATTAAGTTGCAATTACCTCTTAAACTATTACCTGCACTAAAAAATTCTACTAGGATTTTCGATAGAACTCTTCACGTGGTGTCCAAAACTGTCATCAGAACTGTTGTACGAATATATTAATATTTTCCGTAGAGAAAGTGTGTCCCATATTAAATCAATTTATCTCAAACCATTATCGCCATAGAAAAATGTTGTTGGGATTTTCGATAGAGCTCTTGGGGTTCTGTTCAGAACTGTCCTCAGAACTGTTGTACAAGTTTAATTTTTGCGAAAATTGACAAAAAATGTTTTCGATACGAAATTTTTTTCGAATATTGTTGTTTTCTTCGCTAAATTCTGCAGAACTATTGAAATTTTGTACAAAGAACTCTAGAACTATGCCATATCTGTCAAGAACTCTGAAAAAAATATATATTTCTCAAAAAAAGGTTTCCAACTTCACAGTAACTCAAAAGATTTTCTCATTAAAATGCAATTATCTCGTAAACTAATAGCTGCACAAAAAAATGTTACTTGGATTTTCGAAAGAACTCTTGGAGCTCTGTTCAGAACTGTGCTCAGAACTTTTGTACTTATTTACATTTTGCGGAAATTGCTAAAGAATGTTTTCGATACGAAAATTTTTTCGAGTATTGTTGTTTTCTTCGTTACATTTTGCAGAACTATTGAAATTTTGTGCAAAGAACTCTAGAACTATGGCACATCTAACAAGAACTGTGAAAAAAATGTATATTTCTCGAAAAAGGGGTGCTAACTTCACACGACTCGCATGTAGTAGCGTGCTCAGAGTAGGGGTTGCCTGCACTGGCGCCTGTATCCTGCCGTAAACATACCGGTATCACCACGGCACGCTCTACCTTCAGTGTACAAGTGTCTCCTCATGAGGTCTGCTGAACTGCTCTCATACTGTAACGTAATTCACATACGTTGCCACATTAAAATCTGTTTTCTTGTGGCGTGTTTCATTTGCCGTCATCTAGTCGACATGCCCGCCTTCAGTAATGAAGAAAAACTAGATATTACTTTAATTTATGGCGAATGTCAGAGAAATGCAACCGCAGCTGTGACACTGTATGCTGAGCTCTACCCAGATCGGCGGTGTCCGTCACGTCGAACCATCGGTAACATCTGCAAGACACTCACGGAAACAGGACGCTGGCTTAGTTCAAATGGCTCTGAGCACTATGGGACTCAACATCTTAGGTCATAAGTCCCCTAGAACTTAGAACTACTTAAACCTAACCTAAGGACATCACACACACCCATGCCCGAGGCAGGATTCCAACCTGCGACCGCAGCAGTCGCGCACAGGAAGCTGGGCTCCCACAAAACGTCGACGTACAACGCCAGCGACTGGCAATGGGAACGAAATTGCTGTTCTGGCTGCTGTAGCGCACAATCCTCAGGTCGGTGTACGAAAAATTGCACAGTAGCGTGTGTAGAATCTTGCATCGGCATCGGTTTCATCCGCTCCATATCTGAGAGCATCAAGAAATGTACGACAATGATTTGTTTATGGACGAGGCTTCATTTACAAATCATGGTAATGTGAATCTGCGGAACATGCACTACTGGTCGCCAGCCGAAGTGGCCGCGCGGTTCTGGCGCTGCAGTCTGGAACCGCGAGACCGCTACGGTCGCAGGTTCGAATCCTGCCTCGGGCATGGATGTGTGTGATGTCCTTAGGTTAGTTAGGTTTAACTAGTTCTAAGTTCTAGGGGACTAATGACCTCAGCTGTTGAGTCCCATAGTGCTCAGAGCCATTTGAACCATTTTCAACCACTACTGGTCCGTGCAAAATCCCCACTGGATTCGCCAAGTTGCTCATCGACCACAGTGGAGTGTCAGTGTTTGGTGCGGTATCATTGCTAACTGTATTGTAGGTCCCTATTTTTACCGTGGAAAATTGAATGAACAGCGATATGCATCATTTCTTCAACACACACTAGCGCACCTCATGGAGGATATGGGATTGCAAACTCGTCTATCAATGTCGTTCCAACATGATGGATGTCCCGCACACAATGCAAAAGTTGCCAGAGACATTCTAGATGCGACATTTCCAAGTGGGTGGATGGCGTGGGGTGGTACTGTGCGATGGCCAGCACGTTCCCCCTACTTGACGCCATTAGACTTATTTCTCTGGGGCGCAGTGAGAGACAGAGTGTATCAAGAACCCCCAACGACAGTAGACGATACACAACGTCGTATTACTGCGGCGTGTGCGTCAATATCTGTAGAAACTCCACAATCTGTGCACAAATGGTTCAAATGGCTCTGAGCACTATGGGACTTAACATCTGTGGTCATCAGTCCCCTAGAACTTAGAACTACTTAAACCTAACTAACCTAAGGACATCACACACATCCATGCCCGAGGCAGGATTCGAACCTGCGACCGTAGCAGTCGCGCGGTTCCGGACTGAGCGCCTAGAACCGCTAGACCACCGCGGCCGGCACAATCTGTGCAACACTCTCTCGTTACCCGTCTGCAAATTTGTATTGATGCAAACGGAGGGCACTTCTAACATATGTTGACGTGACACAGTTTTATCGGTCAAGATGTGGGTGGTTGTAGTGCACAACAATACAGTTCCTGTATCCGACAGGGCACTAGTAAATGTATTAAACAAAGTGAATTCAAGTGTGTTACCTCTAATTGTAGCTCTAGTTGTAATTTCGCCAGAATAAACATACATTTACAATTTGAAAAACGTAACTTCGCGTTGGACTTCTAACTTGTTTATTTTTGTGGAGTGTGCATACCCTCCCATTGTGTGAGCCCCTGACACAGGCAGCGTGATGTGCTCGCTGAGTCTCAGGACGTGCGCTAGGTGTGCACTTCATTTATTTCAAGCGTCAACTTCGCTTCCCAGTTTCTCGGGATGTAATTGACGTATTGCGGTGCAGCCAACGCCATTATTTTTTTGATTTCTCACGCTATTGATTGCATACGAAATAATAGGGGATGTACATTTAAGAATACACAAGTTTGTGTTGAAAATAGTATTTGTTTACGTTTTAAAATTTCGCATAGTATTTGGTTTCCTAAGCCCCTGTGGTACTTTCACGCTGGTGAAAACCGTTTTTGAATATCTGTTGTTGTTCCAGGGACATTTGAGGTGGCAGAGATAGGTTAGACACCCTGTGTATATATACAGGGTGTCCCATTTATCTTGACCACCATAAATAACTTTTTTGTCCAGATGCAAATTACAAAATGTTTCAAGCAAATGTTCTTTAGCCGTCCGGTAGACATCAATCAGCATTATTGCCTTCGTTGTAGCTTTGTTTTTTACAAAGATATGAACAGTCGTGTGACTTTTTTAAATGACACTCTGTATTTTTTATTCGATAATTCATTTCCTCTCCTAAAGACCGATTCAAAAATGAATCACAATGTACCATTTACTGAAACACAACGTTATTAATTACATAACATTGGCTTTGAGCCCGGAATCACAAACTCGTCCACTTGCTGGAGCTGTCAGAAAACCAATGAAAACCAAGTAAAAACATAACACAAAATTGACTTTGACTCTCCTGTACCACTGCCCAGGAGTAGAACATTCAAAGGTGCTCAAAGTGGTGACCCTGGACATCGATACACTGGTGCACTCGTTGAATGCAAGAATTATTTACTGCTTCCAGTGTTACCTGCTGAAGAGAATTACAAGCAAGCACGATACGTCCCTGCATGTCCTCTAGAGTTGTTGGAATATCGCGATGGACAACATCTGTAATGCATAACCTAAGAAAAAGTTCAGAGGATTTAAATCAGGAGACCTAGCAGGCCAAGTAACTGTTCCTCCTCGACCAATCCATCTGGCAGGATACCTTCGGTTCAGAACACGACGTGCACGCAAGGCGTTTTGTGCTGGACATCCATCGTGTTGATACCACATAAGCATTCTGGTTCTTAGCGGCACTTCATCCAGAAGAGGAGGAAGAATTCGTCTGAGGAAGTTGGCATACGCTGTGCCGTTTAGACTACCATTTATGAAAGAAGGGCCAATAATTGTAGTACCAAGCATCCCATACCAGACGTTAATTCTCCACTGACGCTGATGTTCCACCTGTCTAAGCCATCATGGGTTGTCGCTTGACCAATAATGCATGTTCCTTGTATTTACCCGTCCTTTGTTTGAAAAGTAACATTCAACGGTAAATAGAACATTGGAGAAGAAGTTCGGGTTGGCGAGGATTTGATGATGTGGCCACTGACAGAACTGTGCAGGATTCTGGAAATCATTCCCATGCTATTCTTGATGTTGGTGTACGTGGTAAAGATGGAACCGGTGATGTGTAAGAATACGATGTACCCTGGTTTCAGGAATGCCAGTCTCGTGTTCAAGCTATCGTGTCTTCACATGTGGTTTCATAGCAACGGAAGCGAGAACAGTAACTTCGGTAGCTTCGTCCGTGCGAGTGCTACGACGATTGCGTTGTCGTGGGTTGAAACTTCCCTTTTCCTGAAGCGTCGCAACAAGACGAGAAAACATCCGTCGGGAAGGTGGGTTCTTGTCAGGATATCGCTCTCTGTACCGTTGCGCTGCCTGCGTAACATTTCGCCTACCTTCAACAACAACAACAATAAAAGAAAGCTTGTTGGAAGGACAGCCTTTACTGTATGCCTACTCTACACTACAGTATTTAGAAGGACTACACTACTGTACTAAATGTAGCCGTCCATAGGAAAACAGTATTGCAGTTACTGTTCTCTTAAATTATATTCCCCATAGATGAGTAGCAGTTCTACCTTCTCTTCGTTGGTGTACATTCTACTCACACAACTCTTCAACTGACGATGTTTGACCGAATGACAGGTGTGCATTCTACTTATTTTTACATCTGTCCTCTGTCAACGACAGCACGTGGATGTGTTCCATTACCCCGAGTACCTGCACTAAGCGCTGGGAGCGTCGACGTCAGTGTTATGTTATGTAATTAATAACGTTGTGTGTCAGTGAATGGTGCATTCTGATACATTTTTGAATAGGTCTTTAGGACAGGAAATGAATTACCGAATAAAAAATACAGGGTGCCATTTAGAAAAGGCATACCACTGTTCATATCTTTGTAAAAAAAAAAAAACATAGCTACAACGAAGGCAATCATGCTGATTGATGTCCCCCTGCTGCTAAAGAACATTTACTTAAAACATTTTGTAATTTGCATCTGGACAAACAGCTATTTAGGGTGGTCAAGATAAATGTCTCTTTCAGCTACGAATGATGTTTGTGTTCGTGCAGCTTAGCTAGTCTTCATCTACGCGAAGCTTGCATAAACCACATTAGGTTGCTCTAGTCTTAATGTATTTGGACGATGATGTGCACTACATAGAGTCACGGTATACACTGTCAATATACATTTTATCTTACATGGTTGTAGTTATTTTGTGTGCACAACTTAGATCCACGCAGGTGAGCATGCAGTCAAATTCAGTTGTTGGTTGTTAAGTGTTCTTAGATATTCCAACTTGTGGGTTAACTTGAATTTATGTAGTCAGATAGCGTTACATTTTCTTGCTTGTTGAAATATAACTGTATTCACACAAGAGACAGAAGCACGTGCACTGCACAAGTTAATCCTATGAGATTTATTACTCCGTATTTCCACGCCAATCAGCCACTCTTTTATTGTACTAAAAGAAAAGCGTTTCACTTACCGATCCTCCCAGGATATATAAAAAATAAATACGTTTCAACGTCGTTTCTCTAAATGAACATGTAGTGCTCGATTACAAAAATTTTTGAAACTAGTAGTGTCATAATAAAGATATTAGCAGTGGTAAATATAAAAGTTTTATTCTCTAAACAGGTAATCCTTGTGTATTTCGAACTTTTTTCTAATGATCTCATTCTTGAGAGACCTTGAAAGGTTGTCACCCTTCCTTTTCCTCGTATTTTCCATGTTTTATTGTTCTTACTTTCCTTGTTTCCACAGGTGTTAGGTTTCTGCATGTTATAACCTTTTGCTAGACATATGTCTCCATTGCACAAGGTTTATTCATTTCTAGTCTCTGCACAACTTTCATGGTCTACCTAATGATCTTTCCCCTGCTAGTCGATACTTTGTTATTATTTCGGGAATGTTGTTTTCTTTCGTTCTTACGAATTTCTAATTTTTTTCTGAAAATTGGGTTCCAGATTCTATAAGCCTGTAGCCAACTGCTCTTCTCATAAACATCATGTACGCAGCTTGTATTCTTCCTTCATTTCCAGCTGTTATTGTACACTTCTCTTTGCCTCATACTATAGTACTACTGTTATTTTATAGAATTTTATTAGAGATTCTTACCAGAGTATTTTACTGAGTGTTCCGAGTGATGTATTTGAATGTTTCTATCTTATTACGTTTTTTATGGGCTGGATATTACTTAACCCTTCTATTACACACCAATCCCTATATTAAAGAACAAATAAATGATTAAACAAAACATATTTCATTTTTGATACAGGATCCTCACACACAGTACGTGAGCAGTTGTAGCTTTGCATTTCTTCTAGGTGATCAACGTACAAATTTTTGCACTGCCATTTAGTTAAAATGTAAAATCATGGACAACTGTTTCTGCGCCCGCTTTAGTCGTCATAAGTTTCGGCGACTGGAATTCCCGCACCCGCCTCTCCGCACTCGCTGTGCTGCGGCAACGTCAACCTGGTTGCAACGGCGGCTTACCGGACACTTCGCAGGAGCGGCTGTCTGGATGGGGTGTGCAACCTGGAAGGATCAACTCCGCCTCGCTCTTCCTGCAGCACGCCGATCGCTACGCCGACGCTGCTTGTCGTCTTGGTTGGTATCGATGATATTGGCGTAGTAGTTGGTGTCCACCGTCAAGAAAGCTTGTTGCTGAGGTTTAAATTTGTTGGCCACTGCTAAACGATGTGACCGATGCGTCTGTACGTCCGCCGTGCTCGTTATTGTGCGTAAAGAGGGGTCGATGTTATAACGAATCGAGTAATGTTGCCTGGTCGTAGATGCTAGAAGCTATTGCAGAAGAACACATTTTGATAATGATGAATGGTGTTGTAATTTTTTCTCATTTGGTAATGATCGCCATGCTGACAGTCCATATGATCAAGACGTCGTCACACTGTCTTGATGCAAAGTAACCAGTTTCCCAGTTGAATAATCGTGGAGTATCTGTACGATCCTACACAGGCAACCGAACATCTGTCTTCTGGGCGGCTAGTTGCTTGGAGCCACTGAGATCCTGCGTGTATCTGAGTATGGCCCTCTTGAACCACTCGATTGCACATTCGCATGACAGTCGAGACATCCGATCTACGTGAGGAGAAACATCATATAACGATGCTCTGCAATCTAGACGGGTCTCGTTCCTGCTGCAGTAAATTCCGACACTTCGTGGTGAACGATTGTACACGGTCCAGTCACATAAATGTGGTCACAGCCTATGTTCTACATCAGCGTTCAATAAGTACTTTTGGACGGCAGGTGGCGGCACCACCAGTGGAAGGTATATAAAGCGTGTCTAGAAAACAGTGCAGTCGTTGCAATGTGGATAAGAAATGATTTATCTGACGTCAAAAGGATATGATTACTGGCTTTCGGACCAAGAACGGAAGCATTTCTGGAACAACAAGGTCTGTAAACTGTTCGCGTGCTGCCGTGATTAAATTACACTGTGCATGTCAAAAAGGCGCTATCCAAAACGAGTGCGAGGCAGATGTGATGCACAATGGGTCGTAGATGACTGGCCTGAACGACAGCTATGGAAATGATTATGGGCGAATAGACGTTCAACTACTGAGCAACTGACCGCCCACGTGAACTAAGGGGCTACCAACAGTCTCTCCATAACCACCGTTTAGCGGACGTTGCTGCGTATGGGCCTCTGCAGCATGTGCCTGGTACAGGCACCCGCGCTGACTGCTACTCATAGGCGACGAACGCCTGAATTTGCACGCCAATACCGCATCTGCATATCCACTGCCTGGCGAAAGGTGGCCTTTTCAAGTGGCGTTTCCTAGTGAATCACGCTTTTTTCCCCCATCGAACAGGACCGACTGGCGATGTCGTGAATATACATTATACCATGCACATACGGAAAAAGTTTATGTTGGAATGACTGGACAATCAATCAACACCAGGATCATAGAAGATAAGCGACATTGCAGGTTGGGGCAGGTGGAGAAATCGGCCGTGGCATGGGACACACTATGAGACCTACCACATAGTGAAATTTGCCAGCAAGGAAGTTCTGACTGTAGAGAAGGGTTATCACAGCCACTTGTTCAGGGAAGCTATAAAAACACACAAACACGGCAGTAGCTTGAACAAGTAAGACGAAAGCCACAAGGTGAACAGCTCCTGGCTTCCCGTGCTCCAGCGAAAGACCGTTCAGTTAGCAAGAGGAGAACTGCACCGGAGATGACCGCGGAGAAGCCCTTGGACGTTGGCGCGCCAGGTACCTACAGTCTGCGGCCGCGAGCTCGGCTCCAGTCCACCATCAGCAGTGGTGGGTGAAGTTTTGACAATGCCAGCCTCTCGTGCTGGCTAAATGTCAGAAAAATCATCAGACGAATGTCGGCAGAAGAACTCGAGACAGAAGCCAACAGGCAATTTGTCAAGAAGTGGCCAAGAAAGCCTTAAAAATTTTGTACACTTGATATTTGCCGATTACAGCTTCATACACCCAGAATGGAAAATAATGGTTTGGGTAAACCGAATACAAAGTTGTCCCTGTCCACGCAGAAGTGATGGTTATGAGGTGATCAGTTGTAGCTCAGACAGAAGTCCCCTTCACTATACTACCTTTTCAGCTGAAATATTTTATTTTCGTAAGATGCGCCGCTTTCGTGATATATAGTTGTCCCAAGGTAAAACAAACACCCTGTACATTTGACGACAGAATATAAAGCTGGTGCAGGCACACGTGTTGAGTGCGCTCGTTCAGCGTGCACAGTTGAACATTGGGCTCCACAGCAGGCGACTGCTATGTGTTGCCATAGTGACTCAAAGACATCGTCGATTACGATTGCAATGAGCGCAGGGATCATCATCGAGACTGGGCATGGATTGATGGAAACGTGTCGCCCGGTTGGACTGATTACATTTCTTGTTCACCAGGTCAATGGCCGTGTCCGAATACGCCATCATCCAGGCAAACGGCTGCTCGAACCAAAAGCAGGCCGGTAGAGGCATGGTTGTGCCATTCACCTGGGTTTCCATGGCGCTTGCGGTAGTGAAGGAAGGCACCATGACAGCTATCGACTACGTTAACAGCGATGGCATCTTCCAAGAGGATAAATGTCCGTGTCACAAGGCCATAGTCGTACTAAAGCGGTTTGAGGAGCATGAAGTAAATTCACGTTGGTGTCTCGGCCACCAAATTCTCCTGATGTGAACTAGATGCAACGCATATGGCATTCTATCGGGCATCTGCTTTGTGCCCACAAACTATTGTCCCCTAATTTATGAGAACTGTATGTATACATTTCCTGCTATACCTCCGGATCCGTGACACACAAATTCGTTGTTGCATGCTTTCCGAAGGTGGACCAGAATGCTATTAAACAGGTTGATACTATGTTTTGGTTCGACAGTGTTTACACTGAATATAACGTCCGCCTGTTACGCAAAGACTGATTTTTCAAATAAACCCAAGCATTTTTCAGCAGCTTTGTGCCATCATCAATGGCTGTTCTTTATTCTAATCTGTGCAATGTGAACATGTTTTAAGTGGTACTAATTCTATGAATTATTTGGTCGAAATATCTTCAAAGCTTTACCTCCTTACGTCTGGAGGGCTATTAATGTGGTAGGAAGCGGGTGAGGAGAGTGGTAAGGTGCTGGGCACGTTAAATCCAAAAGAAAAACATACTTTAATATCCTTTATTAAAACATTTATTGAGGTACACTTGACACAGAATCAATCAACAAGGAAAATTTAAAACTATTACTATATAGCGTGTATCAGTACTAAAATCCTGGAAACAACCATTTTATAATTCATCAAGCAAAAGGGTAATTACAATCTTAAGGTAGAGATTCAAGAAATATTTTTTCTCTGATACTCACGGTCATACAATTCTGTCTCTAGACTGATTGACCGTTAACCAGTTTAAAATAGAATACCATAACAATTAGTCATATTCGGATAAGAACTAGTATTAATAAAACTAGTCGGGGAAACGTAGCTACACCGCTGCTGCCACGGCCCCAAAGCCCGCGTCAAAGATATCGCAGTAATAAAAATAAAGTAATGCAGTTCAGAGATAGTCAAATTCTAGATAAGTCTCACAAGTAACGCTTAATCAGTCAGCAGCGCGTTTCAGAACCAGAAGAAACAATTTCCAAGGCAAATCGTAAAGACAAATCTTTAATTTGCTTACGTAATGTAAACATAAACAGGATTGAGCTTTAAACGTGACGCAAGTTACTTCAAGCCGTCAGTGCAAAAAACAGGTAGCAGTGCATAATCGTCACAATAACGGCCCTTTACGTAAGGAGGTAAACCATCAATCAGTAAGTTATATGAACGAGGGTCATAACACTGGTTACCTCAAGCAGAGAGATATCTAAGACAATTTTCAATCACATAACACCTTATTTACAGTGACGGCCAACTGCCAGTTTTAAGTTTGAGAAAAGTGAGTGACCCAATATCTTAACAACTGGGTCAGTTACAGCCATAAAGTAATGGATTATTGCTAATTATTCTGTCAGTAAGATGTCAGTGGATAGTCGTGCTAATACAAGATAAAGAAATTCGAGGCATTATTTACAGTCCACAACCTTTGAAATGAAATGGGCGCAGTAGTACGTGAACAAGTCACGAACTAGAAAACGTTCCTCAATGCAAGCAATTAATGGCGTCGACAGCAAACACATTTAATAATAATAACAATAATAATGGTATGACAACTGCGTATGCACAGCCTCAGAGGATCACAAGTTTTATCACGGAAATCAGGTAGTAGCTTACCGTAAAACATACCTGAACGTGCAAGATTAAACAATGGTAAACGGTACAAAAATTCACCTTTGCAGATAGCGGCAAATGCAACAAAAAGAAACTATTGGAAACTGACTGTCCCAAATGGTAAAACCACCTCACATATATGCACCAATATAACCGCTCGCTAAAATTACGAGCATATTGTAACAGCAAAACAATTTAATAAGTCTTGAAAAGCCACTGAAGGTTACGCACATTCTATATGTAATGGTTACAATAATGATACCTAGAAAACAGTTTTCTGAATCGTTAGAGACCGACTAAATCCACAAGTCTATTATTCTCCAGAAAGTACAGTCGTGCACAAATCCACGGTGCGTCCGCTCAACGGACGTTGATCCGAGCTTGAGAGCCACAACAGACCGTGCAGTTCCCAAACTCGGCTGCTGTCATCGGCACTGTGCTCAACCGAACGTACGAACATCCACTGCTGCGGTCGTGTATCCTCGATCAAGCGTCGCCTCAGCTGTTTACACCGATCCATCTCCAACTGCCCTCACTCGGCCAGTGCACCCAAACTTACAATCTCCTTCCTCTTCCAACTGTCTTGACCTCTCTCGGCAGGTCATCCGCCACAGATATTCAAAAGAAAAGAAAAAAAATGGCTCTGAGCACTGTTGGACTTAACATCTGAGGTCATCAGTCCCCTAGAACTTAGAACTACTTAAACCTAACTAACCTAAGGACATCACACACATACATGCCCGAAGCAGGATTCGAACCTGCGGCCGTAGCGGTCGCGCGGTTCCCGACTGAAGCGCCTAGAACCGCTCGGCCACTCCGGCCGGCACAGATATTCCAGCCTGCCTCTATATCAATACTTACCTCTGCAGACGTCGATAGAGATGGCGCACGGCACAGCTTTCTATACTCCGGCTAATGAGGGCGTGTCTAATGTGGTATCGTGTCTGTGTTGCTGATGATTATAATGATGAAAAAAAGTGTAAAACTTGGTGGCTGCATTTAACCTGCTTCTGTCGAATGTTACAAAATAGTCCGACGAGCTTAACCTCAGTTTACCAGCAGTGGACGAACATGTCACCATCTAAAGCGTCACTTGCACTCATTCGAAGATAGACTGCAGGGAAATTTGAAATATAACTAATTGCGTTGGTAAAGAGAGCTGCCCACGAACGTTACGCCACAAAATCCGCCACACGCCCTTGATGGTCAAATATTGGTGGTGAACATTTTTCCAACGGGGTTTGAACCGGCTACCTCCCCGTCGAGTGCTATCACGTACGCGGTTTCGGGTACAAAGGTGAGTACTTTGTACTCTAACGTATTCTGAAGACTGTATCTGATTATATATTATTTAATGCACATTATGTTTCAAATGTTGAGTAATTTATGTAGTGCATCGAAGTTTTTATGGGTTCATTAAACAATATTTCATAATTTATTGCTGAAGATGAACCTGTATAGATTGTTTTGCACATCGGGACATCTTCGTGAGCGATAAACGTCGGGGAAACAGGAAAATAGGTGTAAGCGAAATGTAAATTAATATGTGATCTAATCTACAACCATAAATCGCATTTACCATTTAGATATTACTCTGCAATTCCTCATGCGATTATTTTAGTGAATTACAGCAACACTAGGATGATATAGCTAAACATAATAAACAAGTAATCATACGCAGGTAATTTTTGTTTTGATATAATTGTTACAAATGTGTGTAAATTGCTGAAGATGGTCACACAGACAAAGCAGCAGACACTGCTACTTTCGAAACTTCTCGTTAAATTAAAACTATGGGCCGCAACGGAACTCGAACTCGGGAACTTTCTTTTCGTAGCCAATGATCTTACCGACTGACCCAGACAAGATTCACCACACGCCCTCACATGTTTACTTCCGCCTTTAACACTCACCTTTCTTCCAAACATCATGGAAGTCTTCCCACGTCCCTGTCGGAATAATACTCAGGGATGAAAATATGTAGCGAAGAAATTACTTTGCCATAGCCCAGTAGAGTGTTTCCATTTCACTCTGCAGTGCAGTACATTTGAAACTTCCTGGTTGATTCAAACTGTGTGCAGGATGGGAACACGGTTGCAGATCAGCGCAAACTCCACTATAGAATGGAAGAAGAATTCCGGAAGCTACTAGTTTAAATTTCATAGCGTAAAACTTGTATTAATTCTTTTGCATCACCCGATAATAAGGGGAAGATATTTTGCTGAAATACACTTAGCAAATTGAATGGTTCACTTGGTCTGGAAAGTGAATGAAATGGAACATATCTGGCAGATGACTGAGAATCATACCTGGATCTGACTTTCAGGTCTTTGGATTGGCGTACACATTTCAAACTTAACAATGGAGGATCTTCTTATCCCCTGTTCCGCTTCAAATACTTGGAACGTAGAATTTTTGAAAAAGAGTATATGAACTGGCATAAATTTGGTTTAGGTTATTTTCGTACTTCCTTTATGTTTATTAGAAACTGTTAACGGTGGTATTCATTCCCATGTTAATGTTAAAGTAGCTAAAGCACGATAATTTGCCGAACGGAAAGTCATTCATTATAAGCTGTCAAAACGTCACGAATCCTGCGGTAACACGTAGAAAATAAAAATTCGCTAAGAGACGGAACAGACAGCGGTAGCGTTCAGGAAATACTTCTCCTGGCTTATATGGAGGTTAATGCGCAATTCCAGGCGGAGTGAGGAGATTAATGGAAGCGCGCTGTGGATTCCTCGGCTAAATGTCAAGGCCGCGTATGCGCCTGCGATTCACGCCAGGCTTTACACTCGCTCCTACGGACTGTACTCTAGCTACGTTTACGAAATTTGAAATTCGTAGTCTGAATAACTCTCACGCACTACATACGTAGTGGTCAACCTGACAAAGGTCCCATGTGGGCGACGTTGGGGGAAGACTGATTAGCGTTCCCACTACCATCCATTTCTCTCAGTTAGATCCGCAATGCTATTTATTGTCTTTCGTGATGCACAACTTTATTTTTGCTACTACGAACAGCCCTTTAAAATATTATGGGAACTGAAGACCTTTGTACGGCACCAACTTTTGAGTTTTATGAAACTTTTATTGTCACAACGAAATTTCTGCTGTTTAATGTACAGTACTTATTAACTGCAAACCGTGAAGGCGGCATGCAACAAAAGTCAAATTGGTATGAAGTATGCTACTTGCTTCCATATTCAAATAACATTATATAGGAATTCATAGTTTTATGTTCTTAGTATGATTTAAGTTAAATGCTGATGTACGAGGGTTGAAAAAATTTCGTGTATAAAATTTTACTGTCGTTAAAAGATGTAAAGAGAAACATGTGGCAAAAATCTCATAGGTTTCCCATTTCTTCACAAGGCTTCCAAGAAGATTGTACGCCTGTGCTGTTCAGAGAACATTTACATCTACATCTACATGGATACTCTGCAAATCACATTTAAGTGCCTGGCAGAGGGTTCATCGAACCAACTTCACAATTCTCTATTATTCCAATCACGTATAGCGCGCGGGAAGAATGAACGCCTATATCTTTCCGTACAAGCTCTGATTTCCCTTATTTTATCGTGGTAGGTGTCAACAAAATATATTCGCATTCGGAGGAGAAAGTTGGTGATTGGAATTTCGTGAGAAGATTCCGTTGCAACGAAAAACACTTTACTTTTTATGATTTCCAGCCCAAATCCTGTATCATTTCTGTGACCCTCTCCGATATTTGGCGATAATACAAAACGTGCTGCCTTTGTTTGAACTTTTTCGATGTACTCCGTCAGTCCTATCTGGTAAGTATCTCGTACCGCGCAGCAGTATTCTAAAAGTCGACGGACAAGCGCGGAGTAGGCAGTCTCCTTAGTAGGTCTGTTACGTTTTCTAAGTGTCCTGCCAATAAAACGCAGTCTTTGGTAAGCCATCCCCACAACATTTTCTATGTGTTCCTTCCAATTTAAGCTGTTCGCAATTGTAATACCTAGGTATTTAGTTGAATTTACGCCTTCTAGATTAGACTGATTTATCGTGTAACCGAAGTTTAACGAGCTCCTTTTAGCACTCATGTGGATGTCCTCACACTTTTCGTTGTTTAGGGTCAACTGACACTTTGCGCACCATTCCGATATTTCTTCAAAATCATTTTGCAGTTCGTTTTGATCTTCTGATGACTTTATTAGTCGATAAACGACAGCGTCATCTGCAAACAACCGAAGACGGCTGCTCCGATTGTCTCCCAAATCGTTTATGTAGATAAGGAACAGCAAAGGGCCTATAACACTACCTTGGGGAATGCCAGAAATCACTTCTGTTTTACTCGATGACTTTCCGTCAGTTACTACGAACTGTGACCTCTCTAACAGGAAGTCACAAATCCAGTCACATAACTGAGGCGACATTCCATAAGCACGCAATTTCACTACGAGCCGCTTGTGTGGTACAGTGTCAAAAGCCTCCCGGAAATCCATAAATACGGAATCGATCTGAAATCCATTGTCAATAGCTCTCAAAGAGCTAGTTGTGTTTCACAGGGATGATGTTTCCTAAACCCATGTTGTCTGTGTGTCAATAGCCCGTTTTCTTCGAGGTAACTCATAATGTTCGAACACAATATATGTTTTAAAATCCTGCTGCATATCGACGTTATTTAGTGGATTACTCCTACTACCTTTCTTAAATATTGGTGTGACCCGTGCAACTTTCCAGTCTTTGGGTACGGATCTTTCGTCGAGCGAACGGTTGTATATGATTGTTAAGTATGGAGCTAATGCATCAGCATACTCCTAAAGAAATCTAATTGGTACACAGTCTGGACAAGAAGACTTGCTTTTATTAAGTGATTTTGGTTGCTTCACTACACCGAGGATATTTACTTCTACGTTACTCATGTTGGCAGCTGTTCTCGATTCGAATTTTGGAATATTTACTTCGTCTACTTTTGTGAAGGCGTTTCGGAAGGCTGTGTTTAGTAACTCTACTTTGGCAGCACTGTCTTCGATGGTATCTCCATTGCTATCGCAGAGAGAAGGCATTGATTGTTTCTTGCCGCTAACATACTTCACATACGACCAGAATCTCTTTGGATTTTCTGCCAGATTTCGAAACAAAGTTTCGTTGTGGAAACTATTATAAGTATTTCGCATTGAAGTCCGCGCTAAATTTCGAGCTTCTGTAAAAGATCGCCAATCTTGGAGATTTTGCGTCTGTTTCAATTTGGCATGTTTTTTCGTTGTTTCTGCAACAGTGTTCTGACCCGTTTTGTGTACCAAGGAGGATCAGCTCCGTCGTTTGTTAATTTATTTGGTATAAATCTCTCAATTAATGCCGATATTATTTCTTTGAAATCAAGCCTCATCTGGTCTACACTTATATTATTAATTTGGAATGAGTGGAGACTGTCTCTCAGGAAGGTGTCAAGTGTATTTTTATCTGCTTTTTTTCAATAGTTATATTTTTCGCTTATTTTTCGAGGATTTGTGGATTACAATATTCAATTTCACTACGACAACCCTGTGTTCACTAATCCCTGAATCTGTTTTGATGCTCGTTATTAACTCAGGATTATTTGTTGCTAAGAGGTCAAGTGTGTTTTCACAACCGTTTACTATTCGCGTGTGCTCATGAACTAACTGCTTGAAATAATTCGCAGAGAATGCGTTTAGCACAATTTCGGATGATATTTTATGCGTACCTCCGGAATTAAACATGTATTTTCGCCAACATATCGAGGGTAAATTAAAGTCACCACCAACTATTATCGTATGAGCCAGATACGTGTTTGAAATCAAACTCATGTTTTCTTTGAACATGTCAGCAACAGTATCATATGAATTAGGAGGTCGGTAAAAGGATACAATTATTATTTTATTCTGATTGCCAACAATGACCTCTGCCCATACTAACTCACAGGAAGTAACTACTTCAATTTCCCGACAACTTAAACTACTTCTGACAGCAATAAACACGCCACAGCCAACCGTGTTTAGCCAATCCTTTCGGAACACCGTTAGGTTCGTCGCAAAAATTTCAGCTGAACTTATATCCGGCTTTAGCCAGCTTTCAGTGCCTATAACGATTTGAGGATCAGTGCTTTCTATTACCGCTTCGAGCTCTGGTACTTTACCATTATAGCTACGACAATTTACAACTGTTATACCAATGGTTCCTGTATCTACGTTCTTCCTGTGTTCAGCCTGCACCCTTTGTGACTGAAGCCCTTCTTGTGTTTTCCCGATACCCTCTAACTTAAAAAACCGCTCAGTCCACGCCACACAGCCCCTGCAACCCGTGTAGCCGCCTCCTGTGTATAGTTGACACCTGACCTATTCAGCGGAACCCGAAACCCAACCACCCTTTGGCGCAAGTCGAGGAATCTGCAGCCTAAACGGTCGCAGAACCGTCTGAGTGTCTGATTCAGACCCTCCACACGGCTCTATAGCACAGGTCCGCAATCGGTCCTGTCGACTATTCTGCAAATGGTCAACTCTGCTTTCATCTTAAAAGCAAGACTGGCAGCATTTACCATTTCTATTATCCGCTCGAAACCAGAGAGAATCTCTTCTGATACAAAGTGACACACATCATTACTACCGACGTGAGCAACCACCTGCAGTTGGCTGCACACAGTGCTCTTCATGGCATCCTGGAGAACCCGTTCCACATCTGGACTGGAATGACTCCACCCGGTATGCACACGGAGTGCACGTTGGTTTTCCTACCCTTCTTGTCAGCCAAGTCCCTAAGGGGCCCCATAACGCGCCTAACGTTGGAGCTCCCAACTACCAATAATCCCACCTTCTTCGATTGCCCGGATCTTGCAGGCTGAGTGGTTTCTTCTGAAAACGGGACAGATGTTCAAACTGTTGTACGATGAATATTATTTTAGAGATGTTGCTAGAAATGCCATCCGTTAACAGTAATGCACAACTGGCATCTGTGTGCTAATGGTTGTCTAAGATGTTCAGAACAACCCGGGGTTTCACGAATAACGACTGTAGCTTGACCCAAACGGACAGCCTGCTTTTATGGAGTGTCTATCAATGTCTCGTGCACCAAACGCTTCACTGCCTCACAAAAAGAAATCAGTAGGTGTGAGGTCGGGAGTATGTGGTGTCCGCGGTACTGTCCCGCCTCTCCCAACCCAGCAACTGGGGCAAACGTATGCTCACGGTTCTCTGACATTATCGGCAAACGATGGAACCATAATCGTTGCCTCACCACTAGTGGAGCAGTCTCCCAAATTGCCGGTGGGAAAGAGATACGATAGTTTCTTCCACCGAGCTTGCTGGACAGAATACATACTCCTATCAGACCCCTTACCGAACCAAAGACTCTTTGTGAAGGAAATGGAGAGATCGGTCGTGTGAGGGGAGATGAAAGATTGTATTGTTGTGAGACGCCATTATGGTATATAGTAAATGTTCAGATAGTTTTTTGGACAAAATAAAATCCAATAATTAACATCAAGTATTCAAGGTGTGTATATCTTCATACCGAAATTAGTTAATTAACACGGTACAGTTATTACGAGACGTACTGCAGATCGCTCGGAGGTGAAGTTTGGAACGTAGTACGAATTTGCGTTTTCCACGGTCATAATTCGTTGACAGACTATCTCCGAATTAATAAACCTTAACTTGCGAAATTGTTGGACCTGTCGTCCAGTCTCGCCAAACAACATAGCACACAGTTGTGCCGAAAGATACGCGTAGCGAGTAAAGATGTTATAGATTTAAGGTGGAGCAGGAATTTCCGCGAGATCGCCGCTGCTCCCCTGTGGTACGTAAAACGAAATATTTATATTTTCCAGGTTTTCAGGAGAAGAAATCTAAAAAGACATAAGGAACTAACCTAGGTCAACTAAAACCAATAACCAAACTAATAATTATATACTAAGATGGTATCTGTTCTTTCGGATATGTCCGAAACAACAGATACTATCTTAGTATATATGTAGTTAAGGCTCACCGGCCACTTGACCATCTTCTTCTTCTGTGCGAATGCACAAACAGTGCCCGAACACTTACGGGAATCTGCAACACGCCGCGAGTAATGAGTATAATGGGCGGGGCCACTACGAGTGTAGTGCGGGACAATACGTTGAGAATGTGGGTTTCGCGGGAGGCGTGCCAGAGATAAATCCCTGCAGTCTCGCTATATTCTGTGTCCTCGGTGGCTCAGACGGGCAGACGGCACGGTAGCTCAGCGTATTCGGCCAGAGAGCTGGTTGGCCTCTGTAATAGAAAACTGAGTGGAAGGATCACCAAACGAACTTTACCGGATGTCATGTGACGTCCGCAACGAACAAACACAACGATCAACAACGAACAAAATGCAAAAAACAAAAAAAAAACAAAAAGATGGATAGAGCGTCTGCCATGTAGGCAGGAGATCCCGGGTTCGAGTCACGGTCGGGGCACACATTTTATCTGTCCCCGTTGACGTATGTCAACGCCTGTAAGCAGCTAAGGGTGTTCATTTCATTGTAAACCAATAATTAAAATAAAAGCGCACATAATGAATATTTATTTATAATAATAAATAAAGAATATTTTTAGTTAACTAACCTATAATAATAATATACACTCCTGGAAATGGAAAAAAGAACACATTGACACCGGTGTGTCAGACCCACCATACTTGCTCCGGACACTGCGAGAGGGCTGTACAAGCAATGATCACACGCACGGCACAGCAGACACACCAGGACCCGCGGTGTTGGCCGTCGAATGGCGCTAGCTGCGCAGCATTTGTGCACCGCCGCCGTCAGTGTCAGCCAGTTTGCCGTGGCATACGGAGCTCCATCGCAGTCTTTAACACTGGTAGCATGCCGCGACAGCGTGGACGTGAACCGTATGTGCAGTTGACGGACTTTGAGCGAGGGCGTATAGTGGGCATGCGGGAGGCCGGGTGGACGTACCGCCAAATTGCTCAACACGTGGGGCGTGAGGTCTCCACAGTACATCGATGTTGTCGCCAGTGGTCGGCGGAAGGTGCACGTGCCCGTCGACCTGGGACCGGACCGCAGCGACGCACGGATGCACGCCAAGACCGTAGGATCCTACGCAGTGCCGTAGGGGACCGCACCGCCACTTCCCAGCAAATTAGGGACACTGTTGCTCCTGGGGTATCGGCGAGGACCATTCGCAACCGTCTCCATGAAGCTGGGCTACGGTCCCGCACACCGTTAGGCCGTCTTCCGCTCACGCCCCAATATCGTGCAGCCCGCCTCCAGTGGTGTCGCGACAGGCGTGAATGGAGGGACGAATGGAGACGTGTCGTCTTCAGCGATGAGAGTCGCTTCTGCCTTGTTGCCAATGATGGTCGTATGCGTGTTTGGCGCCGTGCAGGTGAGCGCCACAATCAGGACTGCATACGACCGAGGCACACAGGGCCAACACCCGGCATCATGGTGTGGGGAGCGATCTCCTACACTGGCCGTACACCACTGGTGATCGTCGAGGGGACACTGAATAGTGCACGGTACATCCAAACCGTCATCGAACCCATCGTTCTACCATTCCTAGACCGGCAAGGGAACTTGCTGTTCCAACAGGACAATGCACGTCCGCATGTATCCCGTGCCACCCAACGTGCTCTAGAAGGTGTAAGTCAACTACCCTGGCCAGCAAGATCTCCGGATCTGTCCCCCATTGAGCATGTTTGGGACTGGATGAAGCGTCGTCTCACGCGGTCTGCACGTCCAGCACGAACGCTGGTCCAACTGAGGCGCCAGGTGGAAATGGCATGGCAAGCCGTTCCACAGGACTACATCCAGCATCTCTACGATCGTCTCCATGGGAGAATAGCAGCCTGCATTGCTGCGAAAGGTGGATATACACTGTACTAGTGCCGACATTGTGCATGCTCTGTTGCCTGTGGCTATGTGCCTGTGGTTCTGTCAGTGTGATCATGTGATGTATCTGACCCCAGGAATGTGTCAATAAAGTTTCCCCTTCCTGGGACAATGAATTCACGGTGATCTTATTTCAATTTCCAGGAGTGTATTAAACTATTGAATATTTCTTCCCTTGCGAAAGCAACTACCTCAGTAAACAAAATACGCGTTTTTATTAAAAATGAAACTCCTCCAGCTGTACTTAAGATTTTATGTTTATTTGACAAATAGTTTCGACGTCGCGTCAACGCCATCTTCAGGCCCGTACACTTTGATGAAATCAATTGTGTGTGGCTCAGTACTAGAAGTCCGCGGTGAGATCAGCAGGTGATCCACATGGAGCACATTTGGAGGTTATAGATTTTTATAACAGCTGATAGGCCTTGTATCTTCTGATAGTTAAATGGACACATGCCTGTCTCGTTCAGTACGTCCCGCACAATGGCGCTAGAGGTAGCCTATTTAAATCCTTGACCATGGGTGCTGGGGTTGCCCTCAGTTCAAGACAGCTTCCTCAAACTGAACAGTTTGCACATTGCGAGGGCCTGCCAGTTTTCCACCGGTATGGTCTAACGGACGCCGTTTCGCGAAGGTGGCCACAAGGTCTTTGAAATGTGACATGATTTGGTAACCTCATCCCTGGATATCGTTCGGAATACAGGCATCTTGCTGTTCGATAGGTGAATCGTGTATCGCCATAAACGAGATGCATGTCAGGTAACTCGGTTTGTAACTGGCCACCAAGAATCTCTACACATCAGTAGGGACGTTCATACAAACACAACGTAAACGATGATAATGTTGTCGTTTATCCATGGGTGTGGATACTGCTAGCAGTACTGATATCTAACGAATTCTAGCAATAGGATGTAATTGTGTTACAGATCAGCTTCCAGTATTAACGTGTTGATACAAAGCTTTCAAAACAACAGCGAACGTTAGTCTAAGAGAAATCCGGCGTCAATCCCTACAAGGTCCCTAGCGGAGAAAGGTGTACCGCTGCCATTCGTCACACGTAACAAAAGCGCCCCTTTTTATCTCCTCTAATAACGCCACCAATTTTTCACTTAGTTCTTTACACAGTCTATGTACAAGTTGTGCCCTTACCTACTACAGTCCAACGAAAAAGAAACTTAAGAAATCATGTAACTTGTCAGTATGTTGTTATCTATATTTTCCCCTTATAAAAGAAACGTAACTGCAAAACTCACTCGTTCCTTATCGTAGCGAAAGGTTGCAGTTACGATCCACGGAATATACAAAAAACAGTTTCGGCCTCCATTACATGTTGCTTCCCACCTCCGCCCCTTCTCCCACTCACACACACACACAGATGTGTGGTTCATAATATGCAGTAATCGTAACAAGTTTTGTTGTTAGTTTAACTGATCCATGAACTTTTTATATTTTTTAAATTTTTATTTCTTGTTTTTTCTTGAAACTGCTATAACTTTTATTACTGTTTTTATCATCAGGTAGCCGTATAATACCCAAGGGGTCAAAATTTGCCAATAGCTAATTAATGACATGAAGCTTTATGTAAGAAAAGAGCACCCTACCCAGGAAAATTACTTCCTTTAAGAAATTTACAGTGACTGTGGACCTGTACATACAAAAGACTTTTGATTATTATTTTATTGTATGTAGTCTCGCATAAGTTACACAGTATCTTTGCGTTGTAACTCTGCTTCCACTAGTTGAGAAATTCAGCTGCAGACCGCATCGTGTTCTAAATTATTGCCCAGGAAATTTCTGAGTACTACCTCCGTCGTACATTCGATTTTTACATTATTTGTAATTTAGGTGTGTTCCGTCCGTTTCTCGTATCGATTAGGATGCACATATAGAATATGGGGTTTAAACTCGGTAACTCGATTGTCTACACAGTCCCCGATAAACTAATACACCCCTGCGAGCTGTTGCAGGGCAGGGAGTAACTGACTGCCCAGTGCTGCATTAACATAAAGCTTTTCCTTGATCAAATTAAATCGTTGATTTCTACTGAAAAACAGCTTTCTGATTCGTTGTTCCTCTTTCAGTTATACGCGAAACATTTTTTTTCCACATTCTCATACGCTGGTGAATTCGTTTGGTGCACAATCACAATTTCATCCTGAAATTCCTTCTCTGATTTCCATTGCAAATGCGAAACGCGAAACACAGCATGAGCGTCTACGTTGGTTATCAGCAGACTATTTGTGTTTGTTTAAGCTACAACTCTGTCATGCTGCGATTACAGCGGAATCGATTTGCATGCATAACTCTGCATCTAATTGCTCTTCAGCATTTAATATTCACATATTTACAAAATGTTATTGAGGAAGGAACCATTTTTCTCAGTTTGCATGCGAAATGATCATAATCTACTAACTTGCAAAAAGTTACTAAAATTGTTAGCAGTGGAAACCACGCTGATCGTTACACGAACGTTAATGAACCGAAACAATATTACCATTATAAAGGCGTCGTTTCTCAGACACTTAATGTTAACACCATTCAAAGTTAAGGTTAAGATGTGCAAGGCAGTCGTTTATCCCATTGCACTGTTTACACTAATTGTTGCGAATAATCTTGGTTACAGAAATACATCTCTATGCTATGGAAATGCACATCCTACTGTCATTCAACTGATCTGAAAGAGGTGGAATCAAAGTGGCTCTTTCGTGAATCCTTGCTTTAAGTTTTCCCGTCCCACTGTTTGCCTTGGCATCCAGGTAGAAGTATTCTTACTAGAAATAATAGCTTATGTAGTACCTTTCTCCTCTGTCAGAAGGCTTGGCATCCTTTTTTCACCGTTGTGTCCGGAGTACAAAGTTTCCCCATAAACTATTTCCATTAACATTGCGAACTGTAATTCTAGTTACCCCGTGAAGATTTTAATCATCAAACAACCACAAATCAATTGAGATCTGACAATTGGCAGTAAAGTTTCACATGACGTCATGAGACGTAGCAGTGGTAAGTTCTTCAACTGTGTACACTCGTAACAGTCCTAGTTAATAAATTAATGAATTAAAATCAACAAGGAGAGAAAGAATCAGATGGAACTATATGTAGATGTATATAGAATTTTATTAGAGTATGTGCGGTGAAAACAGTATCTTGATCCGAGTGGTAGATAACGAGATTTTTTTGATACTAACTAAGCCCTATAATTAGAATTCCTGCGAAAGCAGAACGCTACCATTGTCACGTTGATGGAGCGACAACGCCCCAAAGACGTTCATCACGATGGGCTGGAAAGCGTGATTACAGTTTCAGAGAGCCGCGTAAGGAAACGAAAAGGAGCACCCTAGAAGTAGCACGCAATTTCTGAGGACATACACGACTGAGGAAAAAAAGTATACGATCAAGTAAACGTATTTTATAAGTACAAGAACGAAGCGGGAGTTATTTCATGGGGTGTTCCTTGAAGAGTTTCCACTGGAGAAACCGATCTAGGGCACTACAATTTAGATAGAAAAATAATTGATAAAGTGGCTTGTCTGACGTCACAGTAGGACTGACAGACCGTTGGGCAGAGGAGAATGCATCGGGTCTTGACTAAAGTTGGGCCAGCACCATATGGAAATCCATCTTAGTTGCATTGTATCTGTGTATTTCTTGTTAAATAAGTCCGGTTATGTACAGTCATGTAGACACTGCTTTTAACTGGTGTTCTAAAGTATATTTTTGCTCGTGACAATATTTACAGACTTAGACGGAGATACACAGACAGGAAAAAAAAATCGAACACCAAGAAAGAGTTGTACGACATAAACGAAAGTTACTAGGCGTCTTTCGACTTATGAAAGATGACATCTATTCAAACATCGCCCCAGTCGCATGATAGTGACACTAGTAGCGCCACTATGAGGATGCAAATCAGGTTTGCTTTAAATACACGCTGTAACGGTCGCGAGCTTTGGATACTTTTAAGATTGGAAGTGCTGTGTTGTGTGAATGAAGAATGCCTTTAAAGGCAACAAAGACGCCATTTGCAACACCTCACTGAGTTTGAATGAGGTCGTGTAATAGCGCTACGAGAAGCTGGTTTTGCGATAATACAGAAAAACGTTTAAGCAATGTAGCCAGTGTACATGATCGTTAGCAGCAGTGGCCCCGAGAATGTACGGTCGACGGAAGACCGGGCTGCGGCGGCCGTGTACCACTACACAGGGGGAAGACCGTCGTGTTTGGTGTACGGCTTTAGCGCATCGTCCTGCGTCTGCAGCAGCAATCTGAGCAGCAGCTGGCACCTCAGTGGCACAACGAACTATTACAAACCGATTACTTCAAGTTCAGCTCCGCGCCTGACGCACTGTAGCGGGCATTCCACTGGTACCAAAGCAACACCACTTGCGACTTCGATAATGTCCAGGGAAAACCCACTGGAGGGCAGGGGTGACGTCTGCTGCGTTTTCGGATGATTTCTGATTCGGCATCGGTGACAGTGACAGGCGTGTGTTGATTAGGAGGAGGCCAGTTGAGGGCCTGCAACCAACCTGTCTGCGTGCTAGAAACACTGGATTTACATCTGGGGTGCGATTTCGTATGCCATTTCGACTGCAAATTTTTTCGTCAGTCTGGTGATTCAACATGTTGTGCTTCCATAATGAATAGAATTTCAGTGGATGTTTTCCAACAGGATAACGGTCGCCCACATTACGTTGTTGTAACCCAATATGCTCTACAGGGAGTCGACATGTTGTTTTGGCCATCTCGATCACCACATCTATCTCCACCATCAGATGACAACTCTAGCGTCATCCACAAACAGAAATAACTGTCCCCGTATTGACAGACCAAGTGGAACAGGCACGGAACTGCATCCCACTAACTGACATCCGGCACCTGTACAACACAAGGCGTGCACGTTTGCATGATTGCAGTCAACATTTGGCCGGTTACGCAGATTATTAATGTACCAGAATTTCACATTTGCAATGGCTTACCTCGCGGTCTCGGAAACTGACATACGGCAGGGAGAGCGGTGTGCTGATCACAAGCCCCTCCATATCCGCATCCAGTGACGCCTGTGGTCTGAGGATGACACGGCGGCCGGTGGGTGCCATGGGGGCCTTCATGGCCTGTTCAGGAGGAGTTTAGTTTAGTTTTTTAATGCCTTACCTAGTGCTTACATTAACTTGTGAATATGCAATGTTAATTACTTAAATATGTCGCCTAGACAAATGTATTCCCAAAATTTCGTTACTCTACTTTAATTATTCTGTGGTGTTGCGTTTTTTTTCATTGAAAGGTGGCTACACTGAGTCACAGCGGCAGAGATTACGCCAAAGATTATTATTCCGCCGCCTCCACTGGTGCAATTGTAGTTCAGAAGATGTTGAGGGCAGTTGTTCTGTTGGGCGAGACAGTAGTAGTTCAGAGGATGTCGAGTGCAGTTGTTGTTCTGTTGGGCGAGAGAGTAGATGCTGTTCGGTTGGTGTAATGTATAGATGGGAGATGTTGTAATTATCACAGTGTATTTTTCGTCAATATATATTGAGGTAAAAAAAAAGTATTACAAATTTCTTTAACGACAATGCCTCTTGGTCACAGGGTCAGTCAACAAAGCATCTGGCTCGTGTTCATGTATTAGACTTGTAATTCTGGTTTCTACGTGCAATTATAGTATTTCTCGTTTTCCAATTAGTTCATTGTAAATGGTGTTTAAAATATTTTGTCGTTTTGAGAAAGAACCGAGCCAGATACATGTACGTTGAGTCACACTACCACACACAGAACAGTTACACTTGTGCTTTGTTGTTTCGTAGCTTTTATACTTGCAGGGGACTTAATTAATCAATTGTGTTAATGGAAATTCCTTGTCATTCTTTATTTTTATTTTATGCAGTCAGATTGCGTGCTAATACTAATCAGGGCCAACCGGTTACGAGACTTCGTAACCGGTCACACAGCTACTAAAATTATTGCATCATATTCTTTTATTCTTTTTAATTAAGCCCCCATGCACCGTAAATGTAGTCTAACTGAATAAAGCTTATGGCAGATCATATGCCATCACTCAACCAACTATCGGTAAGTGGGACGAGGCCTATTATTCAGTCGTGTACAGGACAAGTGTTGCTCGAGACTGAAATAAAATGATCGTAGGGCATTGTTGGCCGGGATATCCCATTCGAGTTCGGCCGCCAAGTGCAAGTCATTGCGGCCGATGATGAGGAAGAAATGATGATGAGGACAACACAATACCCAGTCCCCGAGAGGAGAAAATCTCCGACCCGGTCTGGAATCAAACCTAGGCCCAGTACATGAGAGGCAAGCACGTTGCCACGCAGCTTAACAGGCGGACGCCCTAGACTGTCAATGATGCCGTTGTGATCAAGCCTGGAGGTGTTAGAGTATTTTTGTGTTCTGGAGAAATCGTGTTCCTTATTACCGGCAGAGTACAAAACTATCCCGGCATTTCGTCTTTAAAGACCGCGTGACACAGCAGCAAAGTGATGGTGATGTAATACGCAAGCATTTAAATTCGATAAGGCGGAATTGTTACGTCAGTCGTAAATAGTTTCCGTCTCGCAAGCTCCCTCCAGTCTGATAGGTGCTATTGACGACTTTGCGTAAATGCCGTAAATTCTGTACACCAACTTAACTGGAAGACAATGGGCCTTGGTAACATAGTTGCTTTTGACAGATTAGTTTGTTCTTTCTCTAATGGTACACCGACCCTTTCCGAGTGTTATTGTAATCATTCACTACTCAATTAGCTGCACATAAAGTGTGGGAGCACAGCGTAACCACAGTTACATCATAGGTAAGGACCGGTAGTTTTTAATAGGTCGACATTCTACATTGTACAGCTGGACTTCAGTGAGGCAGTATGTGTGTAGAAATGAAGTCCCGCAAACCTGTCACATCGTCAGTTGCCGTCCCATGCAGGTTGTTTGATATTATGTTGCAGAACTGGGTATTAGGCTGGTGTTCCCTCTTGGTATAAACCGATGTGCAAATTATATGGAAAGTTCTGGAAGGCAGGCTTTATTTTTATTAACATGAAATTGATAAACCATATTCATTAAATAATCGATGGTAGGTCAACCATGTTTCAGTCAGATCAGTGCAACTCCAGGTAGATCATTGACATACTGACGCTATACAGGGTGTACATTTTAATTTCACAAACCAGAATAACTCGAAAAATAAGCTTCATACAAAAAAATGTGTAGAATCCAAAGGTGATTATTTGCGAGGGGGACATCTGCTGGTGCAAGAATTAGCCCTCCACCCCAGGCCCCTGGGGGTGCGACAGGAGGCAACTTCAAATTTCAAATGGGAACCCCCATTTTTCATTGCAGAATTAGATTCTACATAAGAAACTACGTACATTTTGTCTTATACATTTGTTTTGATTCTTGGTAGTTGGCGCTGTAATTCAAGAAAATCCATGTTCTCATTTTTGTGTGGAAAATGGTTACGGATAAATAAAAAGTACTTCTTTACTTCATAAAGTTTGATTCGCTAAAACTCTAATCCTTCTCTGTCAAACCCCGCTCTATGGGGAGAGTTTTAGTTTTAGCGAATCAAACTTTATGAAGTAAATAAGTATTTTTTATTTATCCGCAACAATTTTCCATGCGGAAATGAGAACATGGATTTTCTTGAATTACAGCGCCAACTACCAAGAATCAAAACAAATATTTAAGACAAAATGTACGTAGTTTTTTTTATGTAGAATGTGATTCTGCAATAAAAAATAGGGGTTCCCATTTGAAATTTTAAAGTTGCCTCCCGCCTCACCCCCAGGGGACTGGGGTGGCGGGCTAATTTTAGCACCAGCAGATATACCCCTCGAAAATAATCAACTTTGGATTCTACACATTTTTTCGTGTGAAGCTTATTTTTCGAGTTATTCTGGTTCATCAACTTAAAATTTACGCCCTGTATATTGTTTCCAAAGATATTCTTTTATTTGGACTTATAATGAGTGTTGTTTCCGGTAAGTAAGAAAATAAACGTTAGTAATGATGGATTTGTAACCATGTATTCACATTATGCTGAGCTATATAAATACCTCAATTGTTTAGAAACTTCTAGGATAGTGACAAATTCCCCACACATACGTCACGTAATATCATGATCTGTGGTAATAATATAGTCATATTCTCAGAGACATCGTCAGATAAAGAAAAATTTGAGATGTAAACCTGAACGTGGCTCTATCACATTTTCTGTGGAGGGATGGCAGCCCATTCTTGCTCAAGAGCGGTAACCACAGAAGGTAGTGATTTTGTACGTTGAGTCTGGTGCGAAGTCGACGTTGTAACTCATCCCAAAGGTATTCGATTGGGCTCAGATCGGGACTCTGCACAGGCCGGCGCATTTCAGTGATGCTTTGCACAAACCGCTGGCTCACAGAAGCTGCTCTATGACAGCGTGCATTGTTATGCCGGTACAAGCAATCATCATTTCCGAACTGCTGCTCTACTGCACGCCGTACACAATGCTGCAAAATGTGTTCATATTGCTCTGCATTTAGCGCTTTCTTAACCGCAGTAAGGGGACCAGACGCTACCTGCGAAAAGCACTCCCCCTCCGCTACACCACCTCCTCCATACTTCAATGCTGGCACTGTACATGGGGGCAGGTAATAGTGTTCTGGTATTCGTGAAACACAATCCCTCGAATGCCATTGAGTGTGCCATCATTTAACACACCGAATACTCGTTCCTAGTCATCAACTATCGCGTGGCGTCGCTCTTTATAGCAATCTATGCACAGTCTTTGTGCTACCTAGACTGATGGCAGCACTTTGGAACTCACGAGTGATCCCTTCCACTGAGTTCAGGCGATTTCTTACAACAACCCTGAACAATGTTCAACTGTCTCTATCCGTCAGTATGTTTTGATGCCTAGACTTGGCTTAGCTGTGGCTGTTCCTTCGCGTTTCCACTTCACAGTCACATCATACAACAGTCGGCACGAGCAGCTCTGGAAGCGTTGAAATGTCCTTGATTGAATTCTTACTCACATGGCATCGAACGACTAAGCCAGGTTCGAGGTTACTGAGCAATCTCCTGACCGACCTATTCAGACAATACAGTACTCTCTGCCTCCTTCTATACTGGCTGCTCCGACTCTCGCGACGTGTAATGGTCAATTCCACTTTACATAGTGATGTCCGGATACTGCTGACGTGATAGTGTATTGATGATAATTTAGCTGATACTGTCTGATGAGTACACCGCGAGACTCCTTATACCCGGGTTTCACGGGCGATTTGATTCACGGATCCAGTTATATGGCTCCTTCCGTGTACAGCAATTTTACGACTTTGACGTGTGGGGCCTGAAGATGGCATTAATGTAATGCCGAAACTGGTTGCATATAAGAAATTCAAAAAATAAATTTCTTCAATACATACGGCTGTTGGTAAATTATTGTATCAAGAAATATTTGACAAATGGTGAATGCGTAACACGGTCCTTGTTATGTGCGCCCTCTACGATGTTTGAGTGTAAGGCGCCCTACTTTTTTGTGGTTGCGTACCGTATCATTTGCAAGACACAGCACAACCTAATCAAAATGATACAGAAATCGTGCCAAAATAATCTTAGCAGATAACTTATATTTATTAAATTCACTACGTTTTATGAATTTTGCAAAGGATAAAAAGACCATTTAGGCAATTGAGACTCGAAATAATTATGTATCATTACTCGTATATTAATCTCGTTGTAAATTACGCATACAGGCTGTTTCCGTGATGAGAATGAGAACTCTTAAGGGTGATGGAAAACGGAAAATGTATGGAAGTGATACGGCATATCATCTTCTGGAAATCATTGAGCTGAAAGCCATAACTAAAAATGAGACGGTTTCAGATTCACCTCTGACTTACTGACTATGATACAGTTGAAGTCCACACTTACGGACTTCCAGCATGCTGGAGTAGCTTGGGTCAGCAACTTCTGTCAATCAGTAGAACTAAAAACCAATCCAAGTTGCAAATTTTTACTTGTTATTCGTTCGATGACTAGTTTCGGGCCGAGACCCATTTTCAAACCATCGTAACGCAGTCGAGAAATTGCATTTCCAAAGA
This sequence comes from Schistocerca nitens, assembly GCF_023898315.1. Taxonomy (NCBI): domain Eukaryota; kingdom Metazoa; phylum Arthropoda; class Insecta; order Orthoptera; family Acrididae; genus Schistocerca; species Schistocerca nitens. The sequence goes on from NC_064618.1 coordinate 667,892,509, forward strand.
TGTCAAAAATGTGCAATGAACGTTTACAGTGCAATTATCTGTATATCTGTCAAAAATGTGCAATGAACATTTACGGTGCAGTTATCTGTACACACCGTAAAAGTTCACTGCATATTTTTGACATCTTCGGAAACGCCATTTTTCGACTTTGTTATGATGATCTGAAAATAGGTCTCGGCCCGAAACTAGTCATCGAATGAATCGAAAGAAAAAGTTTGCGGCTTGGACTGGTTTTCCGTTCTGCCTACACTTTTTGTAATAATTTTTGCCAGATACGTAGCCGAGGGTGCTAGGGCCTCCCTGACCTTCGGCGATCGACTTATAGATACCTGATTCGAATCCTGATGGTAGAAATTTTCACTGCCAGTATTTAACCAGCAAGGAGCGGAGACCTGCTGGCGTAAATTTCCTAATCGTCATGCTATGGTCCAATATCCTGGATTAAATTCCAAACCTCTCCGCAGTGTCTCGTGGAGTGACGGCATGTGACACTGTTGATAGTGAAATTAGAATTATATGAATACCTTCAGACGCTGACGGGTGTTGATATGTATCAACGGGGACAGATGAAAATGTGTGCCCCGACCGGAACTCGAACCCGAGATCTCGTGCTTACATGGCAGACGCTCTATCCATCTGAGCCACCGACGGCACAGAGGATAGCGCGACTGCGCCTCCTGCGAGACCCACATTCTCACCTTGTATGTCCACACACTACATTCGTAGTGTCCCACCCCAACACACTCATTACTAGTGGAAGACATTCTTACCAAGTCCCGTAAGAGTTCGGGGAATATGTGTGCATCTGCACAGAAGAAGAAGGTCATGGCCCGTGTTGCCAGAACTATATCCATATAAGTATACTGTTGATAGTGATCCGTCCGTCGGAAGTAGACGCCCGCATCTCGTGGTCGTGCGGTAGCGTTCTCGCTTCCCACGCCCGGGTTCCCGGGTTCGATTCCCGGCGGGGTCAGTGATTTTCTCTGCCTCGTGATGGCTGGGTGTTGTGTGCTGTCCTTAGGTTAGTTAGGTTTAAGTAGTTCTAAGTTCTAGGGGACTTATGACCACAGCAGTTGAGTCCCATAGTGCTCAGAGCCATTTGAACCATTTTGAAGTAGACGTTGAGTTAGGTGGTCACCTTGCTGCTATTTCATAGGAGTAGACTGTTGCTGGCATTGAGTTTTACCCTCTCCCTTCTCTCACCTTAGTACAACACAAACATGATTCCGCAATATATGCACAACTTTTAGTCACCTTCTACCAAAAGATACATTGCACAACTCACGCACATCGCAAAGAAAGGGTCATCGCGTGCATAGGAAGAAAATCCTTCCCGTTTTGACACATGAGTAACCTATCGGTATCTTTGAGCCAATAATGACACATGATTTTCTCTTTGTTTATTTTATTTATTAGGTTCCTTAGCACCATACGAGCCAAAGCTACATCCTTAGGAAATGAATAAGTACAAAGTTTACAGAACGCTGAGTAGAAGGAATTAAAGAATTCATAAAACACGAAAAAATTGTGAGAGTACACGAATAAATAAGAGTTACAGAATAAAGTTCGCAACTAATGCGAGGAATTCTGGTACAGAGTAAAGGGAATGTGCCACATGGAAACCATTAGATTTGCTTTTGGATCTATGAGCTTTATCATTTATTTTTAATGAAATATACTGAATATACTGAAATATACTGAACATTCATTACTGCACGATGATTTACGAAGTGTTATCGAAGTGCAATTCGTTTTTTCCATGTGGTGTCTAGCGAATGAATGTTACAGCTTTTTTTCTAAATGAGTCAATGTACAGGGATGGCAGAGGTACAGTTCTGAGACATTTGAACACCGCGGGTCAGTCTCACCGTCCTTTTCTGGTTTCCGGCCTAAGATATTCTCGGTGAATGCACATACTTACCCAGAATTTACCACCGTACGAGATAATAGAGTGAACACAAGCAAAGTAAACAAAACTTTACGCTCCATCGTCAAAGACAATGGATTCCATTCTTATAGTAAAGATCGCAGCATTCAGTTTTTGCGCGAGATCTTGAATGTGACACTTCAAAGAAAGCCTTCACTCAGTCCCAATAATAAATTTATAATAACTCAAAAATTTAATTTATCTGGACAACTGCACTAGGTTTACTACCTCCACAACAGCTGTTCGTATTCAACGCTGGAGTCTCTCTGTTTCTGTGCGGCATATGTTCTTGCACGAAGTCTCCTGTGTTCATTCCAACAATCCCAATGTAATTTGTGCCGTGTTGCAAGCAGAACTCATTCTCTCCAGGACATCTTCTTCCGTCTCAAAACATCGAGGGAGGTGTCGAGTGGTAAGGCACTGCATTGACATTCGTTTGGATAGTATACTGCTGATTTCCTTTCCCGCCCATTTATAATGATATCATTGTTGTATCCCGTAACACTGTCCTTCATTGACACAGTCCAACAAATACAACTACTGTTTAAGTTCAGAATCATAAACATGAAACGGCTGTGTATTGTTGTGAATAGTAGCTCTACGACTAGGCAGGCCAGCAGTTTACCAGAATAGTCCGTGGGCAGGCAGAGATCGGTGCAGTTACGATAAGTGGATCAGTCCATGGGAGTTTCAGCAGCAACGAATACAAAGTCGGTGACCCAGCTGATTCGTCACGTAGTTCTGCATGCGAGCTGCTGGAATAGTTCAAACTGTTCAGATTGCCACAAGTTATAGTGTGATTCAGTACTCCAAATCACTCGTTTCCAGGACACATTGGCCAGTGGCGTCGATCTTTACACCACTTCAAGCGTGGTTTAGCACTGACTACATAAATGCGTGGCTGATGAGGGGCTGCTCGACCATTGTAGCCCATTCTTTTGAACTCCGTACGCATAGTGATTGTGCTAGTTGGACTGCACTCGCGAGTGATTCTTTCCGCTCATGTCGTGGGATTTTGTACAACCACTCTCCGCATTGCTAGACGTTACCTGTCCACCACTACAGGACGTCTGCATGTTCTTGCTCTGGCTGTGGTTATTCGTTCGTGTTTCCACTTCACAATCACATCATCAACGATCGACGTACACCGCTATAGAAGGGTTGAAATGCCCTGAGGAAATTGCTACTGGGGCGACGTCCAGTGACCAGTCAATAGTCGAAGTCACTGAACTGTGCTGATCGGCCCAGTCTGCCATTACAGCTTCTCTACTGATATCTGAAGTAGAACTAGTTATAAGGTAGTCAATGAATGCTTCGATACCACTAAGAGTTTATGTCCATTACAATTATCCGGGCTGTTATGCCGTGGTCGGTTGGTGAATTCTTTGTCAAATCCCAACGTTTCGTCCCCGTCTGCGGGAGACATCGTCAAGGGGGTCTGTAGCTCGATGGAAGGTCCAACACACCCACTGGCTCGCTACTGACTGCCGCTAAATTCCGTGTCCGCACGCTCCCACGCCGCAGCGTGACGTCACCTGTTTTGAAAACGTCAGTGCAATTGGCCGATGTCCGTTGCCGTCGATCGCCGTTGCCATCACCCAGTAGTGGACGGGTGGTACACATCTTTAACACCGGCATCCATATACCGTTTAATTTCACGCCCTGCTCCTTACAATTGAAATTATTAGGGTGTTTAGCGATTTCGATTGCCTCCCTGTAGGGCCTTTCGTAATATCCGCTTGTGGCCGCTAGTACTTGCATCTCCTCTAAACGAATATGGTGGTTCCCTGGTTGGAAAGCATGCTCCGCAACAGCTGATCGTTCCGTTTCTCCTCTTCTACAATTGCCCTTGTGCTCTTCCAAACGTTTCGAAACCGTTCTTTTAGTAGTATCCACATAAACATCTCCACAGCTGCATGGGATCCTATACACTCCAGCTTTTTTCCAATGGTTTGCGAGCGTCCTTGGCAGGCTTAAGGTATTCCTGTATCTTCCTGGTGGGCTTGTAAATTACGGTGATATTCCGCTTCGTCAAGATCCTCCCTACTCTTTCCGTTACATTATTAGCAAACGGCAGGAAAACCTTAGATTTTGCAGTAGCCTGTCCGTCACTATGATTTCTGCGTGGCTGTCTCAACGCACGTTTATTTCGGCGGACGAATATCCGTTCTTCATTAGTGCATTGTGGAGATGTTCCGTCTCAGCGTCGAGCAACTCAGGTTCACAAATATTTCTAGCTCTGTCCGCTAACGTCCTGATAACACTCCGTTTCTGTTGTGGGTGGTGGTTCGAATCCCGGTGCAAATAACGGTCCGTGTGTGTGGGTTTGTGGTATACTGAGTGTCCCAAACTACCATTTTCGTTTCTAAAAACAAGCACATCGAGAAAATGTAATATGCCGTCTACCTTCTCCTCCACTGTAAACCGAATTCTCGAGTTTATACTATTCAGATGTTCGTGGAACCGGCTTAGTTCCTCCCTGCCATGTCTCCACAGCACAAACGTGTCATCCACGTATCGGAACCATACATTTGGTTTTTTGTTGGCAGTACCTAAGACCTGTTCTTCGAATTTCTGCATAAAGAAGTTTGCAATTACGGGACTTAGGGGGCTTCCCATAGCCACGACGTCCGTTTGCTCATAAAACTGTTCATTCCACTTTTAGTGCTAAGAGTTTAGCAGATTATGTATTACCCGATCCACAATATGTAATAGTCAAAATTTAGAAAGTATGCTTTGCCTTAATCTGCATCAGCAAATTAAACTGTATGGTCCACTTATATGCCGGATCAACGTCATTAATATTATTTGAGATCATTGAACTGTAATTAACAGGAAGATATAATTAGTTAGAAGATCTGATGTTGTGAACAAACATACTGCCGTAATTTCAGCAAAACTTATAATTTCATTCTCATAATTGCATTAGGCCTATTACATTCCCATTGAAATGTTAGGAGAAAGAACTATATTGTACTTAAACTAATAATTAATTAGCATAACTCTTAAATTTCAACGTACCTAAAAACAGACTTTTGGAACTTTTATCAGTCATCTGATGTACGAGGGCTATTCCGAAAGTAAGGTCCGATCGGTCACGAAATGGAAACGACTATGAAAATCCGATAAAGCTTTGCACAGATGTGTTGGGTAGTGTCTCTAGTATAACCCCAGTTAGCATCACGTCGCTCATCTCATTTCTGAGCTCGCAGTGAGTGCGTAAAGATGTCTAGAAAATAGTGTCTGCCGCCAAGTACGGGGGCCTGGTGAGAAATTTCCCCTGAAGCTATGCAGCTAACATTACATAACTGTCGTGCTGTTTCGTCTTCAAGACAATTCTCAGCCGCATTCTGCAGGGGCAATGAAGATGCTCCTGCATCGTTTTCAAATGGAAATGTGAGAGTACCCACAATACAGCCCGTAATTGTCTCCCTCTGAGTTTCAGCTCTGGTCACATGAACCGCTGGTTATGAAGACAACATTTCGGCACAAGACAACGAGCCGTAGGCCAGCGTAGAGAATTGGCGGAGAGCACTGGCGGCTGCCTTCTATAGCGAGGGTATGGGAAAGTTGGTACAACGCTACGATACACGTCTAAGTCGGGTCGGCGACTATGGAGATAAGTAGCTGCAAGGTGTATCTAACTGTTGCAAATAAAACATTTTTGATTTTTACCGTGGTTTCCATTTCGCGACCTATCGGACCTTACTTTCGGAATAGCCCTCGTATTTAAAGTGATTTGTGCACTTTATGTGTCACATCAATAACGAAAAAGCAATTATATCAGTTATAATTAACTTTATAATTGACCATTCTCGAACGTTCTGATGTAAACACTACTTATTTTCAGTCATTTTGATACCACGAAATTATCGTACCTGATATTCCTTTCTGACGTTTTGCACTGAATCTCAATTAATGTCAGGAAAAAAAAAATCCAATGTGAAATCACGCTGTAAGTAATGATTTTACGCTAGGTATTGTTATAGTATCTTCATAACCAAATTTCCACACAGAAGTCAAAAGAACATTATTTAGAAATACATTTAGAATGAATAATCATTTATTGTCTTTAAAACCATACTAACAATTTCTTGTAAACCTTTAACTGTTCATTATAAATCAGTAAATGTAACTTTCTTTGGCAACAGACCAAAGAATATACACTGTTAAGATAGGGTATATACTGGGCTGTGCAAAGCACCTGAAATTAGTCGCAATTTGACAAATCTAATGACGCAAAGTCTGTATTAGTTGCTGTTTTATCAATTGTATTGGCAGAAAACTGTTTATGTGTGGACATCGTTGTAATTTTTATTGGAAATACATTTGTTGTTAAAAGGATTCACCAGTGTGTTGGAAAATATTATCTTAACATCCAAGTTTTCACCACAGCCGAAAACCAGGCAAATCTGCCACTGACATCCATTAACGGACCTTTTTGGTGGACGAGATGCGACGGTTCAAACCAAAGCATTCCACTGCAAAAACTGTGTCACTCTCATACTACGATGAATCTCTCGCAATGAGAAGTATTTTAGCCAGAACTGCAGTTGGAGTAACACTAGATAACGCATTTCTATGGAGCTCTTTCATATTGGAGGGTCCACCTCTCGTGACATTTAGTGGTCCATTACGCATTACATAGGAGTATCTGGATACATCTTATCAGTTAGTATATTAAGCCTTGAATGCAACAACGTGCAAGTCGCGGATGACTTGATGTACAGCTTGATTCTAGAACTCAGTATCTGGTTGCTAACGATCACTTCCGTAATGAAAATGATCTCTTCATGATTCACTACTGTTAACAGCGAACAGGGATGTGTGAATATCAAACAACCCTAGGCTGGAGCAGCAGTACTTTAGCCTTTCACCTTGATTCTGGCGGCAGTAGAAACCGGCGCGCTGTGGGCGAGGAGCGGTGCGCTGCGGCAACCGTAATATTCTGACGCGTTCACGAAAATTTGAAAACTATGCGGACTGGCGTTCTGATTATTAGAACTCGGGAAACTTACCTATCAGAGCCCAGAAATCCCGGCAGATTTCAGTGTGAGGTGCACTCATTCGCTGGTCTGACGAAACCAATTTGACTCATAGCCACGACAGTGTGTGCTGGAATTGTCAAACGTCAGACAGCTGACTCAAGATGAATAAGTTCACCCTCATGACGCAAGATAAGTCCGAGATAGTATGCAGTTCCACTTCCAGTGCAGCTGGAAACTGCCACTGGCTCTTAGTTCACGACAAGTTACGGACAGGTCTCACCCATTAGGTGAAAACCTGAAGTTCTCTACCAGGGGAGGACCAGAAGACGAAAAAGGCAGTGAATCATAACCACTTTCCGTCAAGCCTCGGTACTGGAGCCAGATAGCAAACATGAAACCGCCTCCGCATTGTACAAACCAATAGAACTATCACATACTCACAAAATCTGCTGTCTTGATGTTCTGTTGGCCTGGTAGCCAATCCAGACACAGCACCAGGGATCCCACGCTGGGGGAGCAAGCCTCTGCTTTGCATATCCTCAGAGGAGCCAGCAAGCGACTCAAAATCTCTCGAAAAAAGAAGAGTTTAGACTAGGAAGGCGAAGTTCTCATGGTAAGCATGGCCATGTTTCGGCAGAAAGCGTCTACCTATTTGGGACCACAATCCCAGGCCAACTATTACCAATTTCGAAAGAAGTCTGTTGAGCTTCCTAGACATAGGTGCCTATGAAATATGTTTTTAACTGTTCGCTAAGAAGAAAGAAGCGAACAGCCACTAAACACATGCACCAGTCGCTCTGTCTGTATCGTGCCAGCTTCTAACGTGAGAATGCACGGAGTTTTATGACCCTCCCTCCAGTTGCACAAAGGCTTAGTTTAGATCAGTCTCTCATAAATTGATTCCTCCACCCACTTTGCACCAACTGGCTGCCTTTGCGATGGGCTGCCGCCTGGCCCAGGTAAAATGTTTTGCGAATTGGTGCCCTCCTGTCTACCCCTAAGTGGAAGGAGGAGAATGCTACAGCTAGAAGTCCCTCTGCAGCTACGATACACTGAGCACTGCTTCCCAGGATCACTAACACAGCCAGGTCGCTGGACTCAGCATTTATGGCCCGCAGTCCATCTCTCTCCCTGTTCTCCGTCACCTCCACTACGACACGCAAGATGTACAGTTATATGAACATTCTGCCCACAATTTCCTCATGTAAAAAGTCATCAACCACACATACCAAATGTAGTACTGGTTGACACCGATATCATGATCTAAAACATGAATATTAATCTCTCTGACAGTGTTGTTAAAGTGAGAGAGTGGCGTGCCGCCTCTCAACCTTCTTTGGTAATGTTTGGATCTTCATCTTTCTCGGAGATAAGAAATTACACCTTCCAGTGATTGTTTGACTTCTTTGTGCCAGGGTCATAGCGATTCAAGCAGCATCCACCCTCTGGGACTGAGTGTCTAAAGAAGCCATCTGGAATGGCCTGACACAGATGCAATATTTCCGCTGCTGCCGCGATTCGGCGAGCCTTTCAAATAAGTGTGAGCAACCTCGGGACAACGATTGTGACAAGCTTTGTCAAGATCTAAATGTCGTGAAAGTTGGAAACTGATCCATGACTGTTTTTCATTTCTTCAAAAAAATGGTTCAAATGGCTCTGAGCACTATGGGACTCAACTGCTGTGGTCATAAGTCCCCTAGAACTTAGAACTACTTAAACCTAACTAACCTAAGGACAGCACACAACACCCAGCCATCACGAGGCAGAGAAAATCACTGACCCCGCCGGGAATCGAACCCGGGAACCCGGGCGTGGGAAGCGAGAACGCTACCGCACGACCACGAGATGCGGGCTTTCATTTCTTCACTGGAGTTATTGGTTGGCCCGAGTTTTCAGTGTATAATACGTCATTCAGTCGGATGGATATGTGCTGTACGTTTGACCAGTAACAGAATACAGTATATGCTCTTTAAAGATGTTGTACAGGCCATGGTTGGTATTTTCGCTAATTTCTCTTTTACTGGCGTTAAGCCATAACCTGGAAGTAAGCGTACTTCTGTGCCTGATGCTTGATCTGCTAATGCTGGAGACAACTATAAACAGAAAATAAGAACGACTAAAATAAGATAAATTGCGGGCTCCAGTGCTAAATAGCGCCACAACTTTTAAATTACAAGCAGTTTAACATATATCGGTATAACTCCGCGGTGGTCGGATGACATTACGACCCAAACGTTGTGTGGTTACATATAGCAATTCGACTTGTTGAGCTTATTTAAATTTGAAAATTAACTAACTGCAGGTTGGTTGTTTGGTTTGGGGGAGGTGACCAAACAGCGAGATCGTCAGCCCCATCAGATTAAGGAAGGATGGGGAAGGAAATCGGCCATGCCCTTTCAAAGGAACCATCCCGGCATTTGCCTGAAGCGATTTAGAGAAATCACAGAAAAGCTAAATCAGGATGCCAGACACGGGTTTGAACCATCATCCTCCCGAATGCGAGTCCAATGTGCTAACGACTGAACCATATCGCTCAGTAAACTGGAGGTGATCCTTTGGTTTATTCCAGCGTATTAGGTGACCAACAGTCTAGGAGTGCTCTGCCAGTTCATAATGTCCAGTGGGGACAATATTTTGCCGATGAGACATGTCGCCATCGTCAAGTGCGCCGACGTCCTAGGGCAGCACAGAACAGAGGGTGAGGGTCTTAGTAGGCCGTGAGCTCCAAGAAGGGCAGTTTGTCAGCGCACCTGACCATGATGTTATGTCTGCTCGGCTAAATGTTGTGCCTGTTGGACAGTGACGGTACATCTGCATATTTATAGATTGTTCGACCAACTAATTATGCCTTTACAATCAAGTCACCATTAGGAGACGAAATGTTACGCACAGAAACATGCATTATAGCATGCTGTAAGGCTGATGCCACAAAAATCGTCAAAGATGTTGCAAAATGTTTATATGTTATTTAACCAACTTTACTACATACTATCAACCGTCATACTTCATGAATGGAGAGAAATGCTGTGCATCACACGTGACTGACACTGTGCCAGTAGTAGTTATATGATGTTCATATGTAGGAGGTGCAAGCACTGTAGATTTACTTAAGTAATAGGTCTGAATGCCCTACTACTGGGAAGAGGCACTCATGTATTTGCATAACATGGTATGCTAAAGATAGATAGGCCACGCTGTGATAAAAATCTCTCAGAACCATTTTTAACCTTAGGTTTTGTAACAAGGCATGCATTACTTACAAGTATCCTCCGTACACTTCATGCATCGCAGCAGTCAAGTAACGTCACATTTGTACAGAAGAACTAAGAGGGTGATATTCATTATAGATATTTTTCAGTATCATAGTATATTTCCCTGCTGATGATACGAAGTTTCAAGGATGATGTAGGTGGCCAGTCTACCAGAACTAAGAGGGTGATATTCAGTATATATATTTTTCAGTTTCATTGTACATTTCCCTGCTGATGATACGAAGTTTCAAGGATGATGGAGGTGGCCGGTGTACCAGTATGTGATAAGGAACTCTGGTCAGGTAAAGGCTGAGCTGAAAGTTGGTGAGCCAAAGACGCTGCTGGATAACTCCGTGAATGGAATAGGATGCTCTAAAAATTATTTTATTACGTGTAAATTGGTAGGTGAACCTGAACAATCTGTAATTGTACAGCATGAGAGGTGGTGCAGAAAACTCCGGTAATACAACACAGATGGCACGTATCGTCCCAACATGGAGGAACTCAGATTCACTTTGCTCATCTTGTTGGAGAACACCTGCATTAGTCCTTTCCTGGAGAAGAAGAGAAAGTTCTGTTTTGTGCCTTGTTAGTCCAGCCGAAATTATCTCACTTGAATTCTTATTGTGGAGCAGTGTGAAAAGTCTTTTTTTTTTTTTTTTTTCCTAGGGACCAAGTGGAGGAAGATTAGGGTTCAGCGTTCCATCGCCAAAGAATTATTATGCTAGTCGGTCATAAAGAGCGATATCGGCTAAGCGAGCACGAGGTGGTGCTAGCCACCAGCGCCAGGCTCCAGGCGGTGCTCAAAACGCATCACGTGGCCAGATCATGTGACCCTGACCTGCGCTTCTTCAGTCTCCCCACTGCTGTGTACAGTACGGGAACAGTTTGGAAGTGATGACTGAATGGGAATAACAATGCGTTCTATGACAAAACGGCATTTGTGAACCAATGGTTTGTGGAGAACAACATTCCTGCCCACAGTCTGCCTAGAGCCCCGACCTGAACCCAGTGGAACACCTCTGGGATGAGTTATAGAGTCGACTCTAGACCCTAGCGTTCAACATCACCAGCTTCTCTGTTTTCGGCTCTTAAGGAAGAATGCGCTGCAATTCCCCCAGAGACGTTCAGACACTTAATTGGAAACCATCCCAGCAGAGGTCAAGCCGTCACAGAAGGTGAAGGATGGACATGTCGCGACTTAGTGTCCACTAATTTGCGTGCGGGTGCTTCTGATCAATGTATGTAGCAAGGAGTAACTCCATCATTAGGTTTCATGGTTGTAGGCTGATTTTTTTCTACCTGTTGGAGCAGCAGAGAAGGGATTTTACTCTGATGGGAATTAGTGTTTGTGCTGTGTTGTTCAAAGGAGAGCATTAAGTTCCGGGAGAGTTGTGAACGACTATATACGTTGATGAGACGGTTATTTTAATTTGAAAGGGGGTACCGATGCGGCAATAACGCCGCGGCAAAGTGAAAAATTAATCCCGGGTGCGTCAGCGTTTATTCCTGAGCCAAATAGACTGATTATCCGTCGCGTGCTCGAGGTCGATGTCGTGCGGCCACATCGATCGCACGGAGGAGCGGCGTGTTGCCTGGCTGCAGGGGCGGCCAGCGCGCCGCGACCGCCGGGCTGCAGTCAGGCGACGGCCGCGTCGCGCGTCGCGGCGGACATGGCGGCGCTGGCGGGGGCGTCGGTGGCGCCGTCGTACCGCGTCAGCCTGGCGGCCAACAGCACGGTGTACGTGGTGCAGGAGCTGGGCGGCCCGCGCGCCGCGCCCGTCTCGCTCTACCTGCTGCTGTCGGCCGGGCTGGCGGCGGGCGTCGCGCTCAACGCGGCCGTGTGTGCCGGGCTGTGGTGGCGCGGGCTGCCCGCGGCCGCGGCGCACCTGCGGCTGCTGGCCCAGCTGTGCGCCGCCTGCGCCGCCGACTGCCTGCTCAACCTGCCGCTGGGGGCGCTGCTGCGCGCCGCCCCGCGCCTGCAGGCGGGCCCGCTGTGCGCGGTCAGCGCCGCCGCCGCCCAGGCGCCGCCCCTGCTCCAGGCGCTGCTCGTCGCCGCCCTCGCCGCCCACCGGGCTTGCCGCGAGCGCCGCCGCGCCGCCCCGGAGGTGTCCAAGCAGCAGCAGCAGGTAACTGCGCCACTCACCTGTTGATTGTTGCCTCGCGAAATAAGGTGGCACCAGGTAGACGTGCAATCAAACACGTTGGCCAACACCCATCGGAAGATACTGCACGTGACGTTCGGTCGCCCTCTGCTGAAGCCCATGTGGTGCATTTGTCCCTGTACAGTCCTGACAGAAATAGGTTGTCGACTCCACCTCTTAATAACAGACAGACACGATTATCAAGTGTATCCCCAATCCGAGAGGGATTAGTAGTCATGACACTATTACAGTAACAATGGGAGTGAGTGACAAAAAAGTCATCAAAAAAGCCAGGCTAGTAATTGTGTTTGGTCGAAATAATAACTATCATTATCATCACCTTCCAAGTATTAAGTTTTATTGTCAACTGTTCCGGTGCCTATCATCCATCCACCTCTTAAGGTTCAAATGGTTCAAATGGCTCTGAGCACTATGGGACTTAATGGTCCAAATGGCTCTGAGCACTATGGGACTTAACTGCTGAGGTCATCAGTCCCCTAGAACTTAGAACTACTTAAATCTAACTAACCTAAGGACATCACACACATCCACGTCCGAGGCAGGATTCGAATCTGCGACCGTAGCGATCGCGCGGTTCCAGACTGTAGCACCTCTTAAGAGGTCTCCATAGTTCTCTCTATTCGTTCAGCCGATAACTCCTTTTTAGCAATCTATTTTCTTCTATTCTATCAAAACCATCCTACCATTTCATTCTGTTCTCTTCAATATTGTCATTACGCCTTATTTTATTCATTTTGTTATAACCCTTTACATATAAACTCCATCCATTCTGCCTGTATATGTAATTTTTCACTATTTTGTTACTGCCAGTGATTCGGAACTACGTCTATGGGCAAGCAAATGAAAAGGAAACAGATGGGAAGAACATAGTGAAGTGTTTATGACCGAAACTAATAGTATAACTATTAATACATTTACCCCAATGTGAAACAAGACGGCCTTAATGGAAAAATGGTTGCTAAAAATTTCGTCCATGCGGAAATCAGCATATACGAGTATATATTGTAGAAAATTCGTGACACAAATTCTGTCTTTGATGCAATTCGTTTACCGACCAGTTTCAGTCCAGTACCATTTTTACAGTACTGTACAAAAGCAAAACATAAACTGCAATAAAATGCAGTGTTCATCACGACTTAGTTCGAAAATTATGATAAAAACATTCATAAGAAGACACTTACTTCAAATATCGTATGTTTACGGGTTCCTACGGATGCATGATTGTGTCCAGGAGCGCACATCTTAGTGTGAAGCAAATCGACGGTCACTAATGTCTGTCCCCAGGGGGTACTAAAAATATGGATTGCATAGGGAGAGTTGGGAACTGTAAGGAGGATGTGTAAGGGCTTCCCTACGAAACTTTCGCATCTTAGTCGAAAAAACGTTGGCAGCTTGTGGGTGGGTTGCCTTGTGTCACAGTGGGATAAATATGTTAACAGTTAAGCTCTATTACATTTAAAATAACAAAGAGTTTTCTTACTTTTTTCTATCTGTCTCATTTTCATTTGACTGCCCCCTATACAAGTGTAGGTACAACCACAACTTTATACAATTTCATTTGTGTTTGCTTACTTGTCTTGCTTCCCAAAGCTCTAACAGTTGTTTCACGATCTTGAAATTTATTAACCTTCTTCTCAATGCCTTTGTCATGGTTAAAACTAATATCACGTCCTGGATAACTGAAATGCGATACTTGTTCTAAAACATTCTCATTTATTATTATTTTCGATCTGACAGTACGCTTCCCTTGAAAGATATTATCTTTCTCTTATTTGTGGAAACAGTTACGTTGTAGTATACTGCGTTTTGGCTCGATCTATATGCTGCTCTTTGTAAATCATCTTCTGTTTCCTCTATAATTATCTGATCATCAGAGTATAATAATGTATTTAATGGTATTCTAGATCATGTTTTAATACGTTATTCCTTCCACTTCATAATCAGGTTATTGATGAGTAAATTAAATAAAGTGGGTGATAAACAGCTCCTTTGTCGCACACATTGGTTTATTAAAATTTCATCCAACATTTTCGCACATGAAATTATAATTATTTTCGACTTACATATAGTCTCTTTATGGTACAGATAAGGTGTTTAGGAAAAACTTTTATTTCTGATATTTCCCATTATAGGTTTTTATAACTTATCAAAAGCTTTCTCGTAATCAGTAAATGCTAAATGCCAAATTCCCGACGTTTTCTATAATTTGTTTTGCTGCAAATGTATTATCAGTGTACGAAAGTCCCTTGCCGAAGCTTCACCGTTTTTCTGAAATTATTGCATCAGCGATAGTTTGCACTCTTTGATTGAGAATTTTTCCGTAAATGCTATACCTTGTATTTCGTAAACTTGTTCTTCTACACTGAAGAGCCAAAGAAACTGGCACATTTGCTTAATATCGTGCAGGGCTCCGCGAGCACGCAGAAGTGCCGCAACACGTCGTAGCATGGACTCGACTAATGTCTGAAGTAGTGCTGGAGGAAGTTGACACCATGAATCCTCCAGGGCTGTCAATAAATCCGTAAGAGTACGAAGGGGTGGAGATCTCTTCTGAACACCACGTTGCAAGGCATCCCAGATATGCTCAATAATGTTCATGTCTGGGGAGTTTGGTGGCCAGCAGAAGTGTTTAAATTCAGAAGCGTGCTCCTGTGCCATTCTATAGCAATTCTGGACGTTTGGGGTGCCGCATTGCCCTGCTGGAATTTCCGAAATCCGTTGGAATGCACGATGGACATGAATGGATGCAGATGATCAGACAGGATGCTTACGTACGTGTCACCTGTCATAGTCTCCTATGTGTCACGGGTCTCCTATCACTCCAACTGCACATTCCCCACACCATTACAGAGCTTCCACCAGCGTGAACAGTGCCCTGCTGACATGCAGGGTCCTTGGATTCATGAGGTTGTCTCCATACCCGTACAGGTCCATCCGGTCGATAAAATTTGAAACAAGGCTCGCCCTACTGGGCGACATGTTTCCAGTCGTCAACGGTCCAATGTCGGTGTTGACGGGTTCCGGGCGATGCGTAAATTTTTGCCTCGTGCAGTCATCAAGGGTACCGAGTTGGCCTTCAGCTCCGACAGCCCATATGGAGATGTTTCGTTGAATGATTCTCACTCTGACACTTGTTGATGACCCAGCATTGAAACCTGCAGCTATTTACCATACTGTTGCACTTTTGTCACGCTGAACGATTCTCTTCAGTCGTCGTTGGTTCCGTTCTTGCAGGATATTTTTTCCGGCAGCAGAGATGTCGGGACTTCGTTATTTTGCTGGATTCCTGATATTCACGGTACACTCGTGAAATGGTCGTACAGGAAAATCCCCACTTAATCGCTACCTCGGAGAAACTGTGTTCCATCGCTCGTGCGCCGACTATAACACCACATTCAAACTCACTTAAGTCTTGATAACCCGCCACTGTAGGAGCAGTAACCGGTCCAACAACTGGACCAGATACTTGTTGTCTTATACAGGCGTTGCTGACCGCTGCGCCATATTCTGCCTGTTTATATCATTCTGTATTTGTACACGCATGCCTACACCAGTTTCTTTGGCGCATCCTTTGTCTTCCCTATTGCATTTTTTTTTAATATAGAAGTACTTAACCTGTTTTGCATCCCTGAGGTTCAAAATGGTTCAAATGGCTCTGAGCACTATGGGACTTAACATCTATGGTCATCAGTCCCCTAGAACTTAGAACTACTTAGACCTAACTAACCTAAGGACATCACACAACACCCAGCCATCACAAGGCAGAGAAAATCCCTGACCCCGCCGGGAATCGAACTCGGGAACCCGGGCGTGGCAAGCGAGAACGCTACCGCACGACCACGAGATGCGGGCCATCCCTGAGGTTCCAACACATATTTACAAATGTAGAAAGCAAACTTTTAAAATTATTCCTCTGTATCTAATGAATTCAGTATCAATTTAAGCTAGACCAGTGCGTTTTCTATTTTTGGTTACATTTAGGGCTGACTCTAATTCTTTTGTATCTATTAGATCTTCTGAACTATTATCAGTTTTTTGTAATAAATGTCTTCACTATTTTCGTCGTACCATGAATTTTTGTAACATATTTTCCCTTGATTTTGTGTTATTGTATTAATGTTTGCAGTATCTTTCCACGTTTTATTCATATATTTTACTCGTTTAAGTGCTATATCCCTTCTTTCGTGTCATGTTCAACAAGTCATTAGTTATCAGTCTTTTCCAGAATTCACTGTGGTATCCTTTTATTAAATGTTTTGTCGTATTTTTCTCTGTTTAAATATTTCCCAGGATTTGCATTACTATCATATATTACTCTAAGGACGAACTCATTGCATTTAATTCTGATGTTGAAAGTACGTAGCAATTACTTTTACAGCTGAAACACATCTGAATAAGTACGATCCAAATAATTTACTACGAGACAGCAAAGCCCTACCCTGGGTTAATGGCATTTTCTTATTCTTTTCTTTTTTTTCATTATTGATCTCTGGGCTGGTTTGATGCGGCGCATCACAACTTGCCCTCCTGTGCTAACCTATAAACTTCAAACCAGCACCTGTACCCAAAATCTTCAGTTATTCGTAGGACGTATAATCCAGTTTCTGCCTTCTGCTACAGTTTTCATCCTCTATAGCTAGTGCCATGGAAGCTATTCCCTGAAGTATTCACAAATGTACCGTCATCCTGTCTCTTCTTCTTGGAAATCTTCTCTAAGTATTACTTCTTCGCCGATTCTGTGGGTAACCTCGTTTCCTGTCTTATCAGTCCAGCTCATTTTCAACGTTCTTCGTAGTGCTACATCTTAAACACTTCGATTCTCTTCTTTTAAGGCTTTCTTACAATCAATGACACACATCCTTAGAGCCGATGTTTGATACTAGTAGAGACTTCTTTGGGCTAGGGGTACACTCTTCGCCCATATTGGTCTGCTTTTTATGTCCTCCTTGGTTCGTCCCTCACGTGTTATTTTGCTTTCAAGGTAGCAGAATTTCTTCATCTGATCTACTTTGTGGTCAACAACACGGTTGTTAAGTTTGTCGCTGAGCACATATCTGTTACTCCTCACTCTTTTCATCTTTCTTCAGTTTAGTCTCAGTTCATAGTTTATGCTCGTTTGTCCGTTCATTTCATTCAACAGATCCTGTAGTCCTTCGTCACTTTCACTTGGGATAGCAATGTCACCAGGGCATCTTGTCACTGGTATCCTTTCACACTGAGTTTTAATCAAACTCTTGAACTTCTCTTGGTACCATTCGTAAAATATTACGAAAAAAGAACGTTAACTTTTCCTACAAAAGAGATTCCGGTGTACCGATAGAGAAACAATAACAGCAACTCGTGCATCGTTGGAAGGAACATGTTGGAGCCTGTAATAATTTACACATTCAGATTCTGGCGAAAGATTTTCGTCAAATATCCCAGGAACTTCTGGTCAGACTTAAGGTAAGTGAATAGCTTCAAACTTCCTATTCAATCTCTAGTCAACTACGTCTGTCTGGCGTCGAAAATGAAGACAGCAGACAACAGAAATTTTCAGTTCCACGTATGAACAGATATTAACATTGCAATTTTTCACCACCGCGCATACACACTAAGAGAGATATTAATATCCAGTATTGGAAAACATTTAAGATAACTTAAAACGAACAAGGCACCAAACTCTGACGGATTTCCAGTTAGTTTTTTTATTGAGTGTACCACGGAATTAAATCCTTTCCCATCTCATATTTATCGAGAATATCTTAGACAGCAGACAGTCGCGTCTCACTTGAAAAGAAAGCAGTTCACGTCTGTTTACGAAAAGGGTAACAGACAGAATGCACAAATTATGGATCAATATTGCCGACGTCATTCTATTGTAAAATCGTGGACATATTGTAAGCTAAACATTAAGACGTTCCTGGAAGAAAACGTGCTTTATTCGTGCACGACAACACACAAACAACGAATACACTTTCCTAGATTTCCGAAGGGCGATAGACACTGTACCATATCTTTGATTACTAACCAAAATACCCAGTACGGGGTGTCTACATAAATAAAGAAATTTAAAAAATAAAAAGACGACGCACAACGAAGGAGCTATGCAAATTGGTCGCAAACTGATATTCATACAGGTATCGACGGAAAATACCAATGGATGAATGTGTGGCGCTGAATTGTAATTTTACCGCGTAGCTGGTAAGGAGAGTGGAAGGGGGACATGTCGACACCAGGGTATAAAGTCTCTGTTGGACATAACAATGCCTCGCAGACAGGTGCGTGAGCAATATACGCAGATGTTAGCAGCTAAGAGAGGAAGTGCAGTTGGGCTCAAAGAAGACGGTTATACACTACTGGCCATTAAAATTGCTACACCACGAAGATGACGTGCGAAATTGCCCGACAGGAAGAGGATGCTGTGATATGCAAATGATTAGCTTTTCAGAGCACTCACACAAGGTTGCTGCCAGTGGCGACACCTACAACGTGCTGACATGAGGAAAGTTTCAACCGATTTCTCATACACAAACAGCAGTTGACCGGCATTGCCTGGTAAAACGTTGTTGTGATGTCTCGTGGAAGGAGGAGAAATGCGGACCATCACGTTTCCGACTTTGATAAAGGTTGGATTGTAGCCTATCGCGATTGCGGTTTATCGTATCGCGACATTACTGCTCGCGTTGGTCGAGATCCAATGACTGTTAGCAGAATATGGAATCGGTGGGTACAGGTGGGTATTACGGAACGCCGTGCTGGATCCCAACGGCTTCGTATCACTAACAGTCAAGATGACAGGCATCTTATCCGCATAGCTGTAACGGATTGTGCAGCCACGTCTCGATCCCTGAACCAACAGATAGGGACGTTTGCAAGACAACAACCATCTGCACGAACAGTTTGACGACGTTTGCAGCAGCATGGACTATCAGCTCGGAGACCATGGCTGCGGTTACTCTTGACGCTGCATCATAGACAGGAGCGCCTGCGGTGGTGTACTCAACGACGAACCTGTGTGCACGAATGGCAAAACGTCATTTTTGCGGATGAATCCATGTTCTGTTTACAGCATCATGATGGTCGCATCCGTGTTTGGCGACTTCGTGGTGAACGCACATTGGAACCGTGTATTCGTCATCGCCATACTGGCGTATTACCCGGCGTGATGGTATGGGGTGCCATTGGTTACACGTCACAATCACCTCTTGTTCGCATTGACGGCACTTTGAACAGTGGACGTCACATTTCAGATGTGTTACGACCCGTGGCTCTACCCTTCATTCGATCCCTGCGAAACCCTACATTTCAGCAGGATAATGCACGACCGCATGTTGCAGGTCCTGTACGGGCCTTTCTGGATACAGAAAATGTTCGACTGCTGCGCTGGCCAGCACATTCTCTAGATCTCTCACCAACTGAAAACGTCTGGTCAGTGGTGGCCGATTAACTGGCTCGTCACAAAACGCCAGTCACTACTCTTGAAGAACTGTGATGTCGTGTTGAATCTGCATGGGCAGCTGTACCTGTACACTCCATCCAAGCTCTGTTTGACTCAATGCCCAGGCGTATCAAGGTCGCTATTACGGCCATAGGTGGTTGTTCTGGGTACTGATTTCTCAGGATCTATGCACCCAAACTGCGTGAAAATGTAATCACATGTCAGTTCTAGTATAATACACTCCTGGAAATTGAAATAAGAACACCGTGAATTCATTGTCCCAGGAAGGGGAAACTTTATTGACACATTTCTGGGGTCAGATACATAACATGATCACACTGACAGAACCACAGGCACATAGACACAGGCAACAGAGCATGCACAATGTCGGCACTAGTACAGTGTATATCCACCTTTCGCAGCAATGCAGGCTGCTATTCTCCCATGGAGACGATCGTAGAGATGCTGGATGTAGTCCTGTGGAACGGCTTGCCATGCCATTTCCACCTGGCGCCTCAGTTGGACCAGCGCTCGTGCTGGACGTGCAGACCGCGTGAGACGACGCTTCATCCAGTCCCAAACATGCTCAATGGGGGACAGATCCGGAGATCTTGCTGGCCAGCGTAGTTGACTTACACCTTCTAGAGCACGTTGGGTGGCACGGGATACATGCGGACGTGCATTGTCCTGTTGGAACAGCAAGTTCCCTGGCCGGTCTAGGAATGGAAGAACGATGGGTTCGATGACGGTTTGGATGTACCGTGCACTATTCAGTGTCCCCTCGACGATCACCAGTGGTGTACGGCCAGTGTAGGAGATCGCTCCCCACACCATGATGCCGGGTGTTGGTCCTGTGTGCCTCGGTCGTATGCAGTCCTGATTGTGGCGCTCACCTGCACGGCGCCAAACACGCATACGACCATCATTGGCACCAAGGCAGAAGCGACTCTCATCGCTGAAGACGACACGTCTCCATTCGTCCCTCCATTCACGCCTGTCGCGACACCACTGGAGGTGGGCTGCACGATGTTGGGGCGTGAGCGGAAGACGGCCTAACGGTGTGCGGGACCGTAGCCCAGCTTCATGGAGACGGTTGCGAATGGTCCTCGCCGATACCCCAGGAGCAACAGTGTCCCTAATTTGCTGGGAAGTGGCGGTGCGGTCCCCTACGGCACTGCGTAGGATCCTACGGTCTTGGCGTGCATCCGTGCGTCGCTGCGGTCCGGTCCCAGGTCGACGGGCACGTGCACCTTCCGCCGACCACTGGCGACAACATCGATGTACTGTGGAGACCTCACGCCCCACGTGTTGAGCAATTCGGCGGTACGTCCACCCGGCCTCCCGCATGCCCACTATACGCCCTCGCTCAAAGTCCGTCAACTGCACATACGGTTCACGTCCACGCTGTCGCGGCATGCTACCAGTGTTAAAGACTGCGATGGAGCTCCGTATGCCACGGCAAACTGGCTGACACTGACGGCGGCGGTGCACAAATGCTGCGCAGCTAGCGCCATTCGACGGCCAACACCGCGGTTCCTGGTGTGTCCGCTGTGCCGTGCGTGTGATCATTGCTTGTACAGTCCTCTCGCAGTGTCCGGAGCAAGTATGGTGGGTCTGACACACCGGTGTCAATGTGTTCTTTTTTCCATTTCCAGGAGTGTATATTTGTCCAATGAATACCCGTTTATTATCTCCATTTCTTCTTGGTGTAGCAATTTTAATGGCCAGTAGCGTAGTAATCGGCAAACCGTTCGACATTTGAATAGCAGCAATGCCACTGTTCGAAGGTGTTGACAAGAATCGGTGAAATCATGGCCGAACACGTGCACCACATATAGCATTCCCACGAATAAATAATATAAGTTTTTGATTACTACCGTCAGGAAGAATGCGGTCGACCTCAGAGAAGCGACAGAAAGACAGGACCTAGCAATCGTAAGAGAGAATCGGATTCATCATTATCATCGGTCCGACGTGCAACTGGTGCTTCAGTGACCACAAGGACCATTAATAGGCGACTCACAGAAATGGGGCTGAGCTCGCAGCACCACTAGCGCCGACTACAATTGACTTCCACATGCTTGCTTGGAGTGATGTCGGACACATTCGGCCTGGAATCTGTTTCGCTGGAGTAGAATTGTCTTCAGTCATGAGTCCCTCTTCGAACGTTGCCCCAGTGAACAATGAAGACGTATCTGGAGACGCCCCAGACAGTAGTGGAATAACAACATTACATACGGCACGACACGCAGGAGTGATGTTCTGGGGTGTCATTTCATTTCATAGTAGGACCGCTTTGGTTGTCATCCGTGACACACTCACAGCACAACGGCACGTCGACGGTATTCTATGCTTCATATTGTTGCCCTTCACGACAAGCCATCCTGAGCTTACACTTTAGCGATATAATGTCCGCTCACACACGGCGAGAGTTTTTACTGCTTTCTTCGTGCTTTCAAGACCCTACGCTAACCGGCACGGTAGTTGGATATCTCCCCAGCTGAGAAGTTTTTGGAGCATTATGGGCAGGGTCCTCCAACCAGCTGGGGATTTTGACAATCTAAGGCGCCAATTGGACAGATTTTGCCACGATATGACTCTACCAGTCAAGAGATGGACCAGCGCGCTACTGACTTGCTTAATTTGTGAAGCTCTTTCTCTTAAACAAATCATTCATTTTTTCCTCGAAATGTAACCTTTTGTTTGGCTGTACATATACATCACATCTATTGATTTCCGTGCCATTCGGATAATTCCTTCGTGGTGCATCGGTTTTTCCACGTGGTGTAATGTTTGACAGCTCTCTTTCAACGTGGAAAAATGTTTAAAATAGCCCATAGGGAAGGTAAGGACCCTATAGGGCCTGAATACAAGATTAGTGGTGAACATATTGAGCATGTTATATCGTATAAATATTTTGGGGTAATATTAATAAGCTATAAGAAACGGGCGATCACGAAATATCAGTATTAGGGAACACAAACGGAAATTTATTCGCTAATTGCGCATTCCTTTGACATCAACTGTATTAGGTATAGATGTAGGCATACTACCAGTTAATGACATATGAAGCTTTGTGTTGGACCGAGACTCGAACCCGCATTTCCCACTTATTACGACTGGTCGCCTTAAACAATTCGACTATCCGTGGACGTTCCCCGGACCGACCATGTGTCACAATCGGGTAATCCGGGTTCGAGTGTCTGCCCGGCACAAATTTTCGTACGTTATTAATATAAGAGTACAACTGCACCTAATACAACTGATGTCAAAAAAATTCGCAGTCAGGAAAGAAATTTCTAACCTCTTCTGAAACGTCCCCTTTTAACAATTTTTTTACAACTGTGCTTAACCTGACACACAATATTTTTTTTTTTTTTAGCGCAACGCAATCTGACTTTCAAAATCTCTAGAAGAGAATGGCCCTGACTAACATTAAACTATCTCTTTCACAAATCACTTACCTCACAAAAATCTTCGCTGCTCAAGCTACTGCAATACAGCGAGCGCCACTACTGCCAGCTAAATAAAAGATTCAAACTATGGAAGGCACTAACTACTGATAGGGATAGTTAGCAAATGAAAGATATTAATAGAGAACAAACAATGTATTTACCTTGATATCATGACAAATTACAAAACTGCGCCATCTCTCTCCCCACATCCACCACTGCTGGCGGCACACCTCCAACTGCCCAACGCTACGCGCTGTTCACAGCCAGCTGCCTAACACTACAATGGTTGAGTATTACAACAATGCAAAGCAGCCACAGACTGCACACGGCACAGCCGGTGATTTTCATACAGAGGTGGCGTTACTAATAAAAAAACCTAAACAGCCTACTTACATAGCCCCCATGCTCCCCACAAAAAATTTTACAAATTTTGTTGGGCACTGGCCAATACATATTTGTTAAAATTTTTTTTCACAATTACAATAACAAAGAAATCAAATGCACACACTTATTGATACAATGTTGGTCAAAAGCTAAAATTTTCTCACAGTCCATAAAGACAGTCCTGATCATTCATCACATTGCAGTGTTTTTCTCAAAGTCTGAGCAGTAAAAGAAAATGCACACGGAAGTACTGGATTTCCATGCAGTCTTGAAGAAGTATCGTTGTCCTTCCAACGGAAAGACAGTGCTGACTCTCGACATGCTGACAGGTAATGGGCCACAAGAGAGCAAACCCATAGCGGAGTCAGTCGAAGTTTTGAAGAGTATTGGTGGGTAGGTCATCACAGAGCAGACCCACTGTAGTCCTGGTAGAGATTACGGTATTGGTGGGCCACCAGAGGTGCAGACCCACTGCAGTCCTTGTAGAAATAATGGTATTGGTGAGTCATCAAAGGTGCAGACCCACTGCAGTCCTTGTAGAGATAATGGTACTGGTGAGTCAGCAAAGACGCAGACCCACTGTAGTCCTTGTAGAGACGGCCAGCAGCCATCTGTTGCGACTGTGCAGGTGCACAATCACCATCGAAGAGTCTTGCGGATAATGTAGCAAGTCCATAACCACCACTTGTGCACTCACAAAGTTTTTGGAATTGTCCTCAGAACCAGCAATGCTGTTATCCAGTCCCTTGCTGAATTATTAACACACGTGCAAACACTAACAGTCCCTACTTCTCACATATTGTCCATATACTATGACCAATAGAAACGTGTGCAGTGAAATGTAACTTACAAGTTACTTAATTTGATGACCTGGTGTCAATTACAATTTTATAACATAAGAACACAATAACAAAGGTACAAAACACATCATTCAAGAACATAACAATACAAATAACAGTTGCGGTAATAGGGGCTTTACAAAAGAATAGAAATAAACATATACATCAGTGTTACAGGAATTATGACATAATTTCATACATAAAAGATCAGAATAACTTTTGAAACATCAACTTCACACCTAAGCATTAACACAGAACAGATAAATGTCTAATCATCTTTACAAAGTAAATAACATATTATCAATGCAAATTATATTTGAGGATCACAGTATTCCTCATCATAGTGAATGTAGCTTAGTATTAGAAGAAGAAAAAATTCTATGAAACTACACAAAGACAGGAAGAAAACAAATACACAAGGGTACACAAACACATAGTGGGATAACACAATGGAAAGGACAGGGTTCGTTTTCAGTGTAACTTTTGGTACTGCAGTCCAACCCAAAACTTCATTCCATAGATCTTTCGTCTTATTTCCACATTTGTTTCCACCAAAAAAATCCTATTCAAGCATGCTTTCTGTATATATATATGTTCACATATTTCTTACCTCATTATTTATTTTCCATTATCTTACTTCATCATTTATTTCCAAGAAAATCCTACCTAAACCTGTTGTCCCTAAACCCTACTTTTTTTTGGTTCATATCCTATTTCAAAATACTGTTTTGGCCAAACCATTTTCTTATAGATTTTCAATGTATTTCTTCCAATTCATCATAGTTAGTTTCTTATATAGTCTACCCCCTCTTAAGCTAACTTAAATCTACTGAGCTCAGATATATATACCAAGGGACGAGGCAATGCAGCATCACATAAAACAATTAATATAAACAGCAATGAAAAAAAAACGCAGATTTGCGAAGCAAGCAGTATTAAGAAATTAGCAAAGGAATTGTAATATTACAACTAATCTAAGGCAATGTGCAGCAAACAATAAAAATATAAAAATAAATCATTAGTAAAACTGGCTTAACAGAATAATACAAAATCAAATTCAATAACACTATGCCTGGCAAACAGCAGCAACTTATACCTAAATATGACATAGCTCAAGCAGAAAAAATAGTACACTAAAGATAACAATGCAGATAAGGGAAATGTATAATCACATCTTAATGTCTAAGTAATTAAAGTGGTGCACCACAAAAACTAATTCTACAAAAAATTACTCAGTAGTTGAAAAGAAAATTATGTATGCAGTTCCTGGTATTAGTCCCTTCTTATTGTTCTTTCCATTCCAAGAGCTCCTTTTTCGAAGAATGTGGATTACAAAATTATTATTTAATAGATCTGCAGACAGAAAATATTTATATTAGTACATCTATAAAATTTTATTTTAACCAGTGCTGCAGTGCAGCTAGAAACTAGATATTAAACAAAATGGGCAAAGCAAGGCGTGAAACGTCATTCACTAGCCATATGGCATTTCTCTCAATTAGCACGACAATAGCCGTGAAATGTTGCGATGCTTTCTACAAAGGAACGTCAATAGCGATTATAATGGCCTCTTTTTTCTTCTACCTGTGCCGCTGGAAGGCTAATGGTTTTTTTTTGTTCGGGCGGCTGTCGCCCAGGTGTCTGACACAGCTGTGTGCCCACGACGTATTACGTGCAGGTGGTCACTTAACTTTCGTACGGAAATATTTACGACAGCAGTTTCCGCTACAATGGCAGTCTTAAATAAAAATATTTCACAGGTCACGAATTAGCGTTGCAAACCTGTAAAAACAAAATCCCATGAATATAACAGTGTCCAAAAAATTTTCGTCGGCATTGTGATACATTCACGCATTTACACACATTTCATAATTCTAAAAGTACGATTCTCGGTTTCCAACATACGTCTTCACAAGGCAGAGTTCCTAACCGCTACTCATTACTCCTTACCTTATTACACATATACAAATTCGTCGACGCTTCTTCAATACTTCATCATTAGATACATAGCATAATCAAATTCTTCATATAACATTAGCTTACTAATCATAAACATACCTCAACAACATAATACACATCGTCGTCGTAAAAAATAACATCATAACACCTCAGTCAAATCTCAAAATCGTCGTAGCTTCCTCCAATAGTTTCAAAACCTAAAAAAAATTCTCTGCTCATTTCAAAAGTGTCATCTGCCTCAAACGTACTTTAAAATCATGATTCCATACCAAACACATCATTCAAAGCTCACATTGTATCACAATGGTTCCGAAAAAATATGAACAGTTTACAAAGTACAGACAAAATACAATTTCATACGTATGAAGTTATTCAACGGTGTAATTACGTAAACATCTGTCACTGACGTAGTAAAAAAAATGTTTGTCTCTCTCAGTTAAATGATCTGATAGCTGTGTAATACTGTGTTGGAGAAATATGGTACCGATGTGTAAAGTTGTATAAGCAAATACCATATTAGCTAGGGTTCCTTGTGGTTGCCACACACATGGTACACAAAGTAAGCGTGTACCCCCCTGAGGATTAATGTAATTATACCCTCAGGTGTTACAGATTACAGCAATGGAATGAAATGTATCACGGAAAACCTTCTTTGTAATTAAAAAATCTTTAAAAGTAAGTGTTTTAAGTATAAGATTAATCACTCAAATGCATGTACTGTAGCGCTAAACTGTGCGTCTTGTCGCAACATAATCTCTGTGGAAGTGTCGTAGTTATCGTCCTCCGAAAGCTAAGTTCTGCAGAAGTCAATGTACTTACCTCATGCTAAACAAAAGTGAAATGCTTTGCGTATAGATATCTTAGTTATTACGCTTATTGTTGTGATGAAGAAAGTACTGTACTGTAACGTATTGTTGTGCCATGAAAAAGGCTGTCTCATTGTTGCCATACCACAAAAGTTACTACTAAAACATGTTTTTCTTTCCTGAAGAATTCAGAAAACTGTGCAGATATAAAACAGATACACCGCAAAAGCAACAAGATGAATTGTCTCACACATTAGTAGCGTCGTGATAAAATCGTGTAGCTGTCACATAAACTAACCACTGTGTCATCTGGTATCTCACAGAAAGTACTTTAAACCCAGAATGTATTTTCAAGTAAACCAAAATGTTGCATTAAAATCTCAAGTTAAAAAAACACATTATCTCTCAATAAACGGTGTTACATGTGAAATGTGGTGTAAACCTTTGCTCTTCCTAGTACTCAGAGTTTCAACAATGCAATTAACATGCGGTATACGTCGTTAAAGAATACTGGAATTTTTCTCAAGGTTAGCGTCTATGTTATTTTTCTCGGAGCCAGCCGGCGCAGGTGTCTGCCTGCTGTGCGAGTCATTGTCTGTTTCTTTGCTGGCGCGCGTCGTTATTCGGATTAGGAGACCGAACTTCTACAAATTCGCCTTGCCGAGAGGGCCCAGCTCTGTTTAAATCCCGCCAGTTCTGATGCAATTCAGGTCTGTCGTTACGATCACATCGTCTGTCGTCATGTCGGTAGTTTCTGTGGTTTCTTTCTTGTCGGTTAAGTGGTGGAGAATTTCTCCCTGAATCGTAACTGCGCGCTGGACCGTTGCGTCTAAAGTTATTCTGTCCCTCGTAATAATAATTGTTTTGGTTCCCATATTGTCTGTTTCTCTGATTGTCTCTGTGATAGTCATTACCGCGGAGAGGTGATCTTTCCCTGTAATTATTACTACTCTGCCAACGGTTGTTATACGGGTGGTGTCTGTTTCGGTCACGATTTGTGTTGTGAGAATAGCCTTGTCGCGTCCAGTTATTATTTCTTTCATCGCGGAATTGCGACGGATGTGATCTGTAATTGTTGTGCTCGTGCGTTCCGCGATTGTCAGTGTCAATTTCCAGTTCTTGTAAGAGTCCTTGAAATGCTTCAATGTCGTCTTTGCAACGTCCTGCCAAAATAATGTGTCGTAAATGTTCAGGTAATTTGATTAAGCAAATGCGGATGAGTTCTGAGGGGCTGTATGGGTTTGACAGGTACTGATTCTTGTGCAACATGTCTTCAAAATATTTCACAAGACTGGAGAATTCAGATTGTTCGAAATGTTTCATCATTATGATGCCATGTTTTACTCGGTCTTGTGTGGTTTGAGACCAATATGCTGAGAGGAAGGCATGGTAAAATTCTCCTTCACTATGACAATCGTGAATGACCGAACGCATTCTTACAGCTGGTTCATTCTCTAAATAGCCACACATAAATTCTAATCTGTGTTCTAATGACCAGTTGGGGGGAAAACAATGAGAGAATTGATCGAGCCACGCTTGTGGATGAATGTCGTTGGCAGAATTCTTAAACGTTTTGAATTTACGTGTAGTAATGAACAGCTTATAGTCAAAGTCATCATGTCGGCGAGTCGCATATCGCTCATTGTTAGGTCGTGTCGGCCGTTCCATCTCAAAATTCGGTGCGCATTGCCAGTTTCTTTCATAACTTCCGAAATGCCCTGTGTTATTATTTTGTGGCTGTTCCGTATTTCTAAGTCCCTCTTCCCGTGTTGGGGCGCGAGTGTCCTCTGAAATACGTAATTCTTGTATTACCTGTGTCAGCTGATCTTGTACTTCGCGGATTTCTCTTTTGTACTGTGTATTGATTTGATTTTGATTTTGTTTGAATTTTCTAATTTGTTCATACTCTTCTGTGTCAGTGAAGGCTACAGGTCTTGTGCCATTCAGATCATCATCTACCTTTGTAGATAAGTTAGTGACCTGATCCGAAAGTTCGCCTACTTTCTCCGATAGTGAACACATTTCCTCAGTGTGTTTTTCTGAACCAAGTTTCAGAGTGTCCATTTGTGTTGAAATCGAATCTACTGTGTCCTTCAAGTTTTCCTGAGTTTTTGCAAGTTGCATAACCGAATCGGTAGATGCAACTGAGTCAAATTTAGCTTGCAAGGTCTCATGATTTTCATGAACAGTAGTTTGCAGTTCTTTTATGGCTGCTTCGTGATTCTGTAGTGCATTTTCATGACGCGAAAAAATAGGTTGGAAATGCTCACAAATTTGTGTTTTTACGTCATTACAGACTTTTTGACATTTCGATTCAATGTGATGTAACTCATTAGTTAAATCCTCACGTGTTTGTTCAAGTGTGGTGTCTAACTTTTTGAGATTTTGTTCCACTGTGTCTAACTTTCGAAGATTTTGTTCCATTGTGTCTAACTTTTGAAGCTTTTGTTGTGTTTGTCCCATTTGTTGTATTAATTGTAATAACAATGCACTGGTGTCTGGAACATGTTCCTCAGTGCTTTTCGGCAGTGAATTTGCACCGGAAACATTCACATTTTGACAAGCAGAAAATGTGTCTTGACTTATTTGAGAAAACGGTGAGGATCCAAAACCTGAATCTACAGTATTTGCGAGATCGTGTCGCGTCATTTCGGATTCCTGAGCCGAGCTATTGCCGACCGATCGATCGATAATGCTTCCCTCTTCACTAATTGTTTCACTGTCCACGCCATTGTTTGAAACCCGCTCCATTTCCCTATGCGCAATTACCAAATTACTACTATTAACATTAGTTAATTCATTATTCTGCGGCGCTAACATATTGCTTTCGTCTTCACTGTCATTTCTCAATTTACTTTGGAGCCTAGTGTTACGTTTTTCACACGCCATTATTGTCACAGTATTTCACACGACAACACAGAAAAACTCAATTTGAAGAGCAAAAATAAGAGAACACATTAACATAACACTGAAAATAATATCTAGTTAATTGCAGCTGCGAAATACTTGGTGCAAATCTACATGCATACCACAACTGTTTTACTGTACAACAATGAAAAACTACAACTACAATGGAAATTCTCTCTACAATTACGCGCTAGCAATAAACAAAAGCTACACTAATTACACAAACTATAAGAAAAAATCAGAAGATTCCAGTGAGGTATCCTCGGCTAAGGGTCGACATATGAAACGTCCCCTTTTAACAATTTTTTTACAACTGTGCTGAACCTGACACACAATATTTTTTTTTTTTAGCGCAACGCAATCTGACTTTCAAAATCTCTAGAAGAGAATGGCCCTGACTAACATTAAACTATCTCTTTCACAAATCACTTACCTCACAAAAATCTTCGCTGCTCAAGCTACTGCAATACAGCGAGCGCCACTACTGCCAGCTAAATAAAAGATTCAAACTATGGAAGGCACTAACTACTGATAGGGATAGTTAGCAAATGAAAGATATTAATAGAGAACAAACAATGTATTTACCTTGATATCATGACAAATTACAAAACTGCGCCATCTCTCTCCCCACATCCACCACTGCTGGCGGCACACCTCCAACTGCCCAACGCTACGCGCTGTTCACAGCCAGCTGCCTAACACTACAATGGTTGAGTATTACAACAATGCAAAGCAGCCACAGACTGCACACGGCACAGCCGGTGATTTTCATACAGAGGTGGCGTTACTAATAAAAAAACCTAAACAGCCTACTTACACTTCTTACATTCGGACATAATGGAAGGATTCTGGAAGAAAGTAATGAAGACGTGAAAGAAGTCTCAAACAAGGCGTCAGTGCCACCAATTCTGTAATATTGCTCCAGTTTTTGGAGTCCTTATCAAACAGGCATGACAGGTGGCTTCAGTCGCACCGCAGAGATGGTAGCAGAAAAGTTTGCTGAACTTTAGGCGGAAATCGTTGAAAGAAAGACAAGGTAGTTTTCGTGAAGAATTCGGGCACATATCCAAATGAGACCACCCTTCCCGGAACATTTGAACACTCACTTTAACAATCAGAATCGCATACTACACTCTTGTCCACGAGTTAAAACGTCTTCGAGATCAGTGTTATAAAATCATGCGTGGCGATAATATGTACTCTGAAACATGATCTGGCAAGAAAGCTACATGTGACCCGGCGGTACACACAAAGGTTATACGGGAAAATCGGCAAAGTTTGATGTATCGCATTTAAAGTGCGTGGCGTCTCTAAGGCAGTAGCATACCGGACCTTACGCGCAATGTATGTTGGCAGAAGTAGAATCATTCTGCAGTCACTTCAGATGCCATTTTCTAAATTTTCGCAACAGTGTTTGGCGAGAGGAATGCCGCCTTCCCTCCAGGGATTCCAATTTGAGTTCACGTAGCATTTCCGTAATACTCGCGTGTTGATCGAGCCTATCGATAATACGTCTCGCAGTCCGCCTCTGAACTGCTTCGATCCCACCTGTTGGGGATCCCACCAGAGTGGGTCGCACTACTGCTCTATACGCGGTCTCCTAACAAGTGAACCACACACTTAAAAATTCTTCCAATAAACCGAAGTCGACCATTCCCCTTCTCTACTTACGTGCTCGTTCTAATCCACGTCACTTGCAACGTTATGCCTGGATATTTAATTGATGTAACTGTGTCACGCAGCACAGTACTAACGCTGTATTCGAACATTACGGGATTGTTTTTTCTCCTCATCTGCATTTCCTTACCCTTTTTTACGTTTAGAGCAAACTGACATTCGTCTCACCAACTAGAAATTTTGTCTAAGTCACCTTGTATCCCCCTACAGTACTCAACCACGACACTTTCCGTACAGCACAGCGCCTCGGCAAACAGCTGTAAATTGCTGAGCCTGAGTGGCAGATCATTTACGTATATAGCGAATAAGAGCGGTTCTGTCCCACTTCCCTGGGGCACTCCTGACCACATTTTTGTCTCTGAATACCCACCTTAGAGGACAACGATCTGGGTTCTGTTATTTAAGAACCCTTCAATATCTTCTAACCCAACCTAGATGATCGGACCTTCGTTAATAGTCTACAGTGGGGCACCGTGTCCTACGTCTCCCGGAAACCTAGGAATATGGAATCTGCCCGTTGCCCTTCATCCATGGTTCGCAGGCTGTCCCGTGAGAAATGGCAAGCTGAGTTTTGTACGAGCGATGCTTTCTAAATCCGAGCTGATTGCGGACAAGAGCTCTTCTGCCACCAGGAAATTTCTTGTATTCGAACTGAGAAAATGTCCAAGAATTCTTCAGCACACCGATGTTCAGGATATTACTCTGTAATTTTGTGGGTCCGTTTGTTTACCCTTCTTATACATAGGAGTCACCAGTGCTTTTTCAAGTCGCTTGTGACTTCGTGCTGGGCGACAGACTCTCGATAAATGTAAGCTAAGTAAGGGGTCAGTGCCGTAGAGTACTCTCTTTGAAACCGAACAGGGATTACGTGTGAACCTGAAGAGTTCTTTGTTTTCAATTCCTTCATATGAGACTGTGCCAACGTGGTTGATTACGCTTACTGCTCTTAAGTAATGTATTTTTTTCTTTGTTGCAAGAGCAATTTAAATCATTACTACTCATCTTCAGGCAGCAGGAAGCATACCACGGATAAGAGCATTAATAGTTGCATGGGGGCTTAATTAAATAATGAATGCAAATACTTTTTAAATTTTTAGTCGCTGTCTGTCCGATTACGCAGTCTCGTAACCGGTTGGCCCTGACTAGTAATAGTACGCAATCTGACTGCATAGAACAACAACAACGAATGAAAGAAAATTTCCGTTAACACAATTAATTAATTAAGTCCCCAGCAACTATAAAACGTACGAAACCAAAGCACAAGTGTAACTGTTCTGTGTGTGGAAGTGTAATTCAACGTACACATCTGGCACGGTTCTTCTTCAATAAGACAAGAAATTTTAAATACCATTTATACTGAAGTAATTAAAAAAAATAAAAATACTATAATTGAGTAAGGAAACCAGAAGTACACTCTAATACAAGAACACAAGCCAGATGCTTTGTTGACTGAACCTGTAATGACGTATTATTTAAGACATTGAAATAATAAAAAGAAAAGGGAATTTTTTTACCTTCATATATATTGACGAAAAGCACTCTGATCATTACAATATCTCCATTCGAACAACATCTGCTGTCTAGCCCATCAAACAACTGCATAAAACATGGAACAAGCACTCCCTACTACAACATCTCAACACCGACTCACTACTACTACTCCACAAGCACTGACTACTGCCACATCTCGACAAGCACTGCCTACTACGACTTCCCGATAAGAACTGCCAGTGGAGGCGGCGGAATAAAACTCTTTGGCGCAATCTCTGGCGCTGTGACTCAGTGTAGCCACCTTTCATATGCCCCTCCTCCACGGGCCAGAATTTGATGGTATTTTTGCCAGCATTGGTGGTGAAAATACCACCAAATTCGTCAAAAACAAAAAAATACAGACAAAAATAAAAGATAATATTAATACGTAAATATCACATAATTAGATAAAATTTTGGCTTTGCACTGACCTTTCAATAACCTAATATATAAAATATAGTAAGCAATACAAATTATTTCATACATGTGACTTTACATAATAGTTTACACAATACACAAAAAATCAGTTTATACAAATGTTCACATAAAATGCTTTCAATGATTCAAAAAAACAAGTAGTTGATAGTTCCAGCAGTAGCACCCAGCAATGGTCAACAGGTGCAAACACCAACACGTGACATTATTTCAGTAGAAACAGTCCATCAGTGGCACCCAGCAATGTTGAGCAAGTGCAGACACCAACAGGTGACATCTTTTCAGTAGAAGCAGTCCATCAGTGGCACCCAGCATTGTTGAACAGGTGCAGACACCAACAAGTGACATTATCTCAGTAGAAGCAGTCCATCAGTGGCACCCAGCAATGTTGAGCAGGTGCAGACAGCAACAAGTGACATCATTTCAGTATAAGCAGTTCCACTAGTGGCACCCAGCAATGTTGAGTAGGTGCAGACACCAATGAGTGACTTCATTTCAGTAGAAGCAGTTCCATCTGTGGCACCCAGTAATGTTGAACAGGTGCAGACAGCAAGAAGTAACATCATTTCAGTAGAAGCAGTTCCATTAGTGACACCCAGTAATGTTGAGTAGGTGCAGACACCAACAAGTGACATTATTTCAGTAGAAGCAGTCCATCAGTGGCACCCAGCAATGTTGAACAGGTGCAGACACCAACAAGTGACATCATTTCAGTAGAAGCAGTCCATCAGTGGCACCCAGTAATGTTGAGCAGGTGCAGACACCAACAAGTGACATTATTTCAGTAGAAGCAGTTCCATTAGTGGCACCCAGCAATGTTGAGTAGGTGCAGGCAGCAACAAGTGACATTATGTCAGTAGAAACAGTTTCATCAGTGGCACCCAGCAGTGTTGAACAGGTGCAGATAGCAGTCCATAATATTCACTATCACTAATCACACTGTTCATCAGAGTTTATCAGCAGAAATTAAACATGTCCTAGTGGCACCAATCATGTAGAAAAAGTGCAAGTAACAGTCCATAATATTCACTATCACTAATCACACAGTTCACCAGCAGAAATTAAACATTTCTAAGTGTCACACATCAATGTTGAACAGGTACAGGTGTGAACAACAGTTTGAATGCACACACAACTGCTTTTACAAAATTATTATCAATGCTCTTACACTAAACATACAAATTATAATAAACACACAAATGATATCAGATAATTGTCATATTCAATATTACAAATACACAAATATCAGTAAACCTATAATATTTATGGGTGTCAGTGCAAGCCACAACAAACAAGTAAAATAATATTTAGGAGATAGGCCGGTACCAATTATCAGGGATTAGGAAGGGAAAACACACAAAACACACTCACTCATCTTTCGTCCACATTAGTGCTACTGTGTAATTGAATAGTGTTAACTGTGTAAATGCAATTATGTCAAAATTTGATGTTCATCATGTGTATCAAGTAGTAGTGGCAGCAATGTATAACAGTCAATCATAGATAGTCAACGTCATAGTCATCACGTCAAGACCAATGTTTGCCAAGCCAAATCAAAATGTATGGTTGCTGAACAACTGTCAGTGTGCCAAGATATGCAAATGCTTCCTCTCTCCAAAAAAAAGTATATACTGCTTAGTGATTTAACAAATTGTGTGTGTAGACTATCTTCCTTCTCCTTGAGTGTTCTAGTCTGCCAACTTCATCTTCCTTGTTCCATATAAACCAACTAAAAAAATATGCTCCTCACTTACTTTACCTCTTATACACCAAAACTCCAATAATCATCAGCATCACATAATCTCAATACTTCAATAATGCCTCTTATGTCGATACATATAAATCTTATCATCAATATCATTTACCTTACCTCTTGTCCACCAAAGCTCCAATAATCATCAACTTCACATAATCTCAATATATCAATAATACCTCTTCAATACGTCGATACATATAAACCTTATTACCAATATCATTTCACTTCCATAACAACTCTTTCCTCTAATCAGTCTCCTCGAACAAGTACAGATAAAATCCTAGTGCAAACTTCAATTCATCATCCCATGCAATCCGAAGACACAGTGTCCACACACAATCTCTGTGTAATCCATCTGACCCAAATCTTCTACTCATTATGAATTATAAGATACATTTTGGTTACCTTGTCCATCATTAAACAAAAGAAATGCATACATGACTTCTAACAGCCTTCAGTTCGAAGAACTTTCAGTAAGTACGATTACGAAGTGTGAATAATCGTGATATTTCAGTGTGTACACCACTTCAAGAATTATGGCAAAATAGAAGCAAACATGTGGAGTATTTCTTGTGTCAAGTGTCACTTACTATTTCAATTGCTCACGAAGAATGCAGTGTAATAACTGTCAATGGTCTAAACCTAGTGTTGGTATGTCATGTCGATAGCTTCCTTCCTAGTAACATAAATTTATACAGCTTCCATAAAACCTCCAGCTCATGTGACTTCTATGACGTTTCTTGTACTAATGTCGTCCGTCAAATTACAGCAGTTCATTTTCTTATCTTAAAAATATAAGGCACTGAGCATAAGCAAAATATGCATTAGCGAGTAAATATACCAGTGGAGAACATAATGTCAACACGTGGATGCAGCACAATTCCTACCACGAGGCTCTGCCAAGCAAACAATCTATAATTAATACCATAGTGTGACCTAAACTCTATGTTCGTACACAGTATATCAGCATTTCTATATACCAAATTAAAGAGTAGTTATGACAACAAAACAGAAATGTGTAAATATGCAGTCCATACGCAAAGCAGCAAATATATATCTTACACAATAAACAGGTCATTAGCATCATATCAGCATAAGCAAATAAATGTTCATATGTAATCTTAATAAGTAAACATGAAGGCGCAAGCAGATAAATCACAAAGTATAACTTACATACATAACCATATCAGCACAATTAATCAGGTGACAATTATAATTTTAATAAATAAGAACAGCTGGCACATAATAAAAAATATGACATCAGTGAAAAAGCATAGCAGCCAAGCGATGCATAATATACATAAGTAACAACCCTGTTCATTAATCAATCATTGTCAATATCAGTTAACACGAAGTATGAATCACGTAATCGCGAGCAGCAAATTACGTCTAAAGTACGTACGTAAGTGGAAATATGTTTCCTGAAAAATAAACTCAATTAATAGTTACCCTTTTTAGTTTATTAGTTTCTTCTTCGAAATTACATTCTTCCTGAAATTTTCTCGATAGCAAGTTCTCTTAATGTCGGACACACACAGAATTTACCTGAAGTTCTTAAATATTTTATACAACCGTATCCTGAAAAATACTGAACGTTAATAACATAATTTATCAAGTCACTATAGGTTTATACTGAATTTAATCAGATAAATTAGACTGTGTATTTGTTTACGGCTGTCAGTGCATTCGCACTGAGCGCTCGATCAGCTGTAGGCGCGTGACGTAGGAAGTAATTGTTTGCGGTCAACGACTGCCTTGTGCGCCGCGCAGACTTGACTGTTGCTTTGAGTATGTGCCGCCGCCGGAACGCGGCGCGGTATCCTTGTACTCTCCGTGTGTTTACGTATAACTGTTAGTTTCTCAAAAGTCCGTCATTCCACAAAAATTTTAACGTTCGATATATGATATATTCCTTTAGAGCGCCGAGATTTAAGAGTTTCTACTTCGACAGTGTTATCATGAATAATTTTGCGAACTCTATATGGACCGTTATAAAGCAGAAAAAATTTGCGACACAACCCTTTTCTTTGTGAGACTAACGATGAGACTTCATTAATACCTTATGACCAACTGACAAGGTTTTTAAATGACCAGGACGTTTAGCTGATTTCTCTTTTCTAGCAGCCGCAGATGCAATATTTTGTAGAGCCAGGTTGACAACTTCAGAATGCCGCAGTTTCCGTGTAGGCGGAAAAGGAACGATTTCAGAAATGCGATTTGTCGGTGCTTTGTTTTTTAATATCAATAGCGGCGGTAAGGAAGTTGAATCATTAGGGAGTTCATTCAGAATGTTTTGAAAAATATGAAGGTACTGATCCCACGTTCTGTGATTCTGATGACAATAAAGTCGACACAATTTATTGATTTCCTTCATTCATCTCTCTGAAGCTTTAGATTGAGGGTGAAAAAGTAAAAAGAAAATTGATTTAATCTTACGACGCCGTAGAGTACGAAGCCAAATTTTAGAGCGAAACTGTGATCCATTATCTGATATAACCTTATCAACATGACCCACTTCTTTAAGAAAATATTTGATGAAAGCATTAGATACTGAACGAGCTATTGCTTTACGTAAAGGTGTAAAACACACATATTTTGATGTCAATTCCACTGCTACCAAAATGTACGCAAAACCATTAGTAGAACGAACCACTGGACCGAACAAATCGACTGCAGCCATGTCTTTTAATTTCGCTGGAATGATAGGAAACAACGGTGCTCTGTGAGAAATAGTTGGCGGCTTAGCCTTTTGACATAATTCGCATTTGGCAAGAACAAATCGAATACGTTTTTCCATATTACTGAAGTAGCAATTTTCTCGTAATTTATGAAAGCATTTTCTGGGACCAAAGTGTGCATAACTGAAATGTGTGTACCAAATCAATTTATTAACCCACTCATCAGGAATACAAACTAACCAAACAGAGTTGTCGACCGATTTTCGTTTAAAAAGAATATCATTGCGAACTAGATAATACTGTCTAATCGCTACGCTTTCCTTTCTCCTCCATTTCTCCTTAATGTCCTTCCAGGTTGGATCCTTATTTTGCTCCTTAGCGATGTCCTGGAGCGAAGACGAAATAAAATTCTCAAACGCAACACCTTGAATATACATCAGACAATAATCCTTTTCTTTGCAATCCCCTTCAGCACTTTGTTTCAAACCCATCGGTGCACGTGATAAAGCATCAGCAATAATATTTGAAGAACCCTGTATGTAAACAATACTAAAGTCAAATTCCTGTAGATACAGCGCCCATCGTGACAATCTTCCATGAGTTAATTTTGCTAACATAAGAAATTCCAGAGCTCGATGATCGGTGTAAACCTTAGTATGTCCGCCATACAAAATATGCGAAATTTTTGTGAAAGCCCAAACAACAGCTAAGGCTTCAAGTTCAGTAATCGAATAATTCTTTTCTGACTTAGAGAGAACACGACTTCCAAATGCAATAGTCTTCTGTACTACTACGCCGTTTTCTTCTATCTCTTGAAATAAATGTGCACCTAGGCCTTTGTATGACAAGTCCGTCGCCAAACAAAAATCTTTAGATAAGTCCGGATGTGAAAGAAGTGGAGCACCAACTAAAGCATCACGAAGTTGTTCAAATTCTGACTGAGCTTCCTCATCCCAACACCAATTAGATTTCTTTCCAGATAGTTCACATAAACGAGGTGTGGTCAAATTGTCCAATCTAACAAAGCGTCTAAGAAAATTACAGACACCAAGAAAACTACGAACATACGTTTTGTAGTAGGAACAGCATAATTACGAATAGCGTCTAATTTCTCTGGATCAGGAAGAATACCTTCTGTAGAAATAATGTGACCAAGAAATTTCACCTGAGAACGACCAAATTCAGATTTTTCCAAGTTCACTGTAATGCCGACTCTTGCAAAAATACGTAATAATGAATCCAAAATTTTGTTATGCTCACTCCAGGAACGTTTAGCAATAAGAATATCGTCAACATATGAAATAATATTGTCACGAAGATAAACAGATAAGATTTCGTTTAAACTACGAATGAATGCTGCTGAAGATACAGTAAGTCCAAACGGTAATTTCCTAAATCACTTTTGGGTAAAATAGTCATATCCGGTTAATCTTTACTTACTGTCTAGATAGATTGATAGTTGAAGAGTTGTTTTTATAGATACAAAGAACAGTAAAAGAGTAGGCAGCGGTGCAGAAAACTAAAAGGGAAATAGCACCACTACAGCTCGGGGCCCTATGCACGCTACGGCACATATTCACTTAGTGTAGTGAACCCCCTGAGGACCTTAATAGCCGCACATAATTTCAAGTTTGTGACTTAGTGGCCAATTTGGTGGAAGTGCGTACGTAAATTGATCTAACCATGCACATGGATGTATGTCATTCTTATAATTACGAAAGATCTTAAATTTCCGAACAGTCAAAAAGTGTTTATAGTCAAAGTTTTCGCCTCGTGGCGACAAAGACCTACCGCGTCTGTCCCAGTCCGAATGTCGATTATTGTCAAGTTCACGCGCCTGGTGCTCTCTTGTTGCATCCCGTAAATGAAACAAATTATTTTCTTCAAAGCCCTCTGCTATCTGTGATTCTAAATTTCTTCTGCTGTCTTTTCCTACGATTTCGCCTTCAATTTGTTTGACTTGCTTTCGTAATGCCTCAACTTCCCTTTTAACGCGTTCATTAAATTTTCCCTGATTTTCAACATGTTTATTTATGTTCTGGTACTCTTCAGTTTCTGCAAATGGTAATGGAGCTGTATCGTCCGAATCTCTGTCCCCATTTAAGCTAAGACTTGTCAATTTATCTGAAATCTCCTCAACTCTTTCCGATAAGTCACCTATTTTTTCTTTCTGTTTATTTACGTCTTCTGTAAGTGTCGCGACTTGGGTTTCAGTATTAACACATTTAGTAGTTAACTGTTCATACTGTTGCGTTAAGTTATTTAATCTGTCATTTGGTACGGATTCCTCGATTCTCTCAAATATTTCTTCTTTATCGTTTGCACGTTGTAAATTTAACTCTGAAAATTTCTGTACTATCACGCGATCTCTTTCTTCCTGTTCTCTATCCTGTTCCCTTTGTCTAATCTCTACTGCAACTAATCTGTTATTGTGAGAATTCAAAATCGGTTGTACTTCTTCTCTAATTTCTTTCTTTAATTCATCTTTCATGTTTTTGAAACATGTCCCTATTCGTGAATCTAACCGTGTTTCCATTGTTTCCATCTCTGTTTTAATTGTTCCTATTTGTGATCCCACCGTTTTTAATTCAGATCCTAACTGTGATCCCAGTGAGTCTAACCGTGTTTCCATTGTTCCCATCTCAGTTCTAATTGTTCCTATTTGTGAGTCTAACCGTGTTTCCATTGTTCCCATTTGTGATCCCAGTGTGTCTAACCGCGATCCCAAATTTAGTATTGCACCCATCAACTGCTCCATATGAACTGGTTCAAAATTCCTTTCGCCCCTAACATTTCCCACAAAACCAGCTTCCTTCGTCATAGCTGTAAAGCTATCTGTGTTCGATACTATTCCAGAATCTTCTGTCGTTAATCTCGTATTCTGTGAATTTTCTGATTGAGAAAAATTTTGAAATGGTCCCGAACTATCTTCCCGACTTATTAAATTGTTTTCAACTTCATCATTCATCATACTGTTCTCCTGTGTTGGCGAGTTCGCCATGTTAACAATTTCGTCATTCTCACTATTCATCATTTTTGCCTTTTTCATTGATCGCGTAATCATTTACAAAATGTACAAAACTCGTCACTATACGAAAATTACACACAATGACACTTTATCACCAACAATACCATTCACACGAAATGCTTCCCTCAAACACGATCAACGAACAATTGAAATAATTGCACTAAATTGTCAAACCCGTAGACAAGACAACAAAAATTAAATTCTGCAAAAAAAAAAATACCATTAGAAGAATGACAATTACCAAATCTACACATGCAATATAGACTACAATTACTAAACTACAAATTACTACAACAATACTACTGTCTACTATTTTTACAATCAGAAGAATTCCAAGGGACGATCCGAAGCAGCGGTCGCCACGTGCATGGGGGCTTATTATAAAAAAGAATGCAAATAATTTTAATTTTCGTCGCTGTCTGTCCGATTACGCAGTCTCGTAACCGGTTGGCCCTGACTAGTAATAGTACGCAATCTGACTGCATAGAACAACAACAACGGATGAAAGAAAATTTCCGTTAACACAATTAATTAATTAAGTCCCCAGCAACTATAAAACGTACGAAACCAAAGCACAAGTTTAACTGTTCTGTGTGTGGAAGTGTAATTCAACGTACACATCTGGCACGGTTCTTCTTCAATAAGACAAGAAATTTTAAATACCATTTATACTGAAGTAATTAAAAAAAATAAAAATACTATAATTGAGTAAGGAAACCAGAATTACACTCTTTACAAGAACACAAGCCAGATGCTTTGTTGACTGAACCTGTAATGACGTATTATTTAAGACATTGAAATAATAAAAAGAAAAGGGAATTTTTTTACCGTCATAAATATTGACGAAAAGCACTCTAATCATTACAATATCTCCATTGGAATAACATCTGCTGTCTAGCCCATCAAACAACTGCATAAAACATGGAACAAGCACTCCCTACTACAACATCTCAACACCGACTCACTACTACTACTCCACAAGCACTGACTACTGCCACATCTCGACAAGCACTGCCTACTACGACTTCCCGATAAGAACTGCCAGTGGAGGCGGCGGAATAAAACTCTTTGGCGCAATCTCTGGCGCTGTGGCTCAGTGTAGCCGCCTTTCATAGTGTTACCCAACAAGCGTTAGTTCTGTAAAAATACTAAAACTGTTTTCGAGCGCACTTACCAAGATTCAAACACAAATATCCACCAGGCACAAATACAACCCCCAGTCCAGAGACCAGCAAGTACAAAAGATGTTCAAATCATAAGGTACACGAAAAATTACAAAACCAGATAACAACGACGACATTCATTTGTTTCTTAGGTTCTATGGCCCCGCTTCACAGTCGGTTAAAGAAGGTTAAACGTGGACCCTAAGAACTGAAATACAAAATATAAAATATAAAACACGTAATGAACCAACAAGGAGGTTGTAACGCAAGTTCTTCAACCGTCCTCATAAGGCAAAGTGCGCGTGGCATTAAAAGAACAACCCGGTCCCACCTCTCGCAAAGATAATGCGATATTGATAGCAACAGTAATGGTGCTTAGGAGCAAACATTTATGAAAAGATAAAATAAAGTAAAAGAAGCAGCTAAAACTGTAAAAACAGACTTGGTAAAAAACAGTTAAGGTCACCTCACGTAAAAATCGCCTGTGGCATAACATCATGCGTAAGGAAATTATTGAGCAAATACAAAATAGCAAGATTAAAAATGAAACGCGAAGACTGTCTAAAAAAAAGTAACTGACCAACTACACTCCTGGAAATGGAAAAAAGAACACATTGACACCGGTGTGTCAAACCCACATACTTGCTCCGGACACTGCGAGAGGGCTGTACAAGCAATGATCACACGCACGGCACAGCGGACACACCAGGAACCGCTGTGTTGGCCGTCGAATGGCGCTAGCTGCGCAGCATTTGTGCACCGCCGCCGTCAGTGTCAGCCAGTTTGCCGTGGCATACGGAGCTCCATCGCAGTCTTTAACACTGGTAGCATGCCGCGACAGCGTGGACGTGAACCGTATGTGCAGTTGACGGACTTTGAGCGAGGGCGTATAGTGGGCATGCGGGAGGCCGGGTGGACGTACCGCCGAATTGCTCAACACGTGGGGCGTGAGGTCTCCACAGTACATCGATGTTGTCGCCAGTGGTCGGCGGAAGGTGCACGTGCCCGTCGACCTGGGACCGGACCGCAGCGACGCACAGATGCACGCCAAGACCGTAGGATCCTACGCAGTGCCGTAGGGGACCGCACCGCCACTTCCCAGCAAATTAGGGACACTGTTGCTCCTGGGGTATCGGCGAGGACCATTCGCAACCGTCTCCATGAAGCTGGGCTACGGTCCCGCACACCGTTAGGCCGTCTTCCGCTCACGCCCCAACATCGTGCAGCCCACCTCCAGTGGTGTCGCGACAGGCGTGAATGGAGGGACGAATGGAGACGTGTCGTCTTCAGCGATGAGAGTCGCTTCTGCCTTGGTACCAATGATGGTCGTATGCGTGTTTGGCGCCGTGCAGGTGAGCGCCACAATCAGGACTGCATACGACCGAGGCACCCAGGGCCAACACCCGGCATCATGGTGTGGGGAGCGATCTCCTACACTGGCCGTACACCACTGGTGATCGTCGAGGGGACACTGAATAGTGCACGGTACATCCAAACCGTCATCGAACCCATCGTTCTACCATTCCTAGACCGGCAAGGGAACTTGCTGTTCCAACAGGACAATGCACGTCCGCATGTATCCCGTGCCACCCAACGTGCTCTAGAAGATGTAAGTCAACTACGCTGGCCAGCAAGATCTCCGGATCTGTCCCCCATTGTGCATGTTTGGGACTGGATGAAGCGTCGTCTCACGCGGTCTGCACGTCCAGCACGAACGCTGGTCCAACTGAGGCGCCAGGTGGAAATGGCATGGCAAGCCGTTCCACAGGACTACATCCAGCATCTCTACGATCGTCTCCATGGGAGAATAGCAGCCTGCATTGCTGCGAAAGGTGGATATACACTGTACTAGTGCCGACATTGTGCATGCTCTGTTGCCTGTGTCTATGTGCCTGTGGTTCTGTCAGTGTGATCATGTGATGTATGTGACCCCAGGAATGTGTCAATAAAGTTTCCCCTTCCTGGGACAATGAATTCACGGTGTTCTTATTTCAATTTCCAGAAGTGTATAATAGAATACCAGTATGTATTCGTCTCGAAAATGGCAAAGTTGTCTACATATCACAAGGGTTATAAGCTATTCATGAAACCGTCAAGGTAACTCCTATGTTTTAGAAAAAGCTGTTGTTTCAAAATATGATCAGGCTGATCTTCTACGAAACTGAAAATTTCAGTTTCTTCAATATTAACTAAAAGCCTTCCTTTTGCACTGCTATGAAAAATTTCCATACAACTGTCAATTTCTTTCGCGTTTTGGCTTCGGCTTTTAAACGTAAATTTATAGTTCCTGACGTATCGATGCTTTTTGTGAGTCTATAAATGGTTGAAACACTCAGTTGAAAGTCACCACTTCTGATTATATATCTACAGACTGCAGCGGCGAGTAAAAATT
Organism: Schistocerca nitens; assembly: GCF_023898315.1. Lineage (NCBI taxonomy): Eukaryota > Metazoa > Arthropoda > Insecta > Orthoptera > Acrididae > Schistocerca > Schistocerca nitens. The sequence continues at coordinate 667,937,269 of NC_064618.1, forward strand.
TGTACCAAGGTAGAGAAAAGCGAACCCAGAACTCCTGCTTCCTACCCAGGTGCGTTAGGCACAAAGCCACTTTGGCACAGCGGTTCCTGCAACTGGACGAATTACCTTGACGCGCATCCCTCTTCGATCCAAATTCTCACGGCTGCCCTAGTCTACTTTAAACTCCTCACACAAGAAAAGAACTTCCGAGGCTCTCCATGTTCTGGAATAGCACCTCAGCATCGAAAGTAAATGGGGGATCCAGTCTGAAATCCAGGAGCAGGTATTATACAAATGAAATGAAACAGTTTCAGAGACTTTACTGGTGTCATACAGATATCATTTTATGTCGAGGAGAGAGGCGTGCCAAGGAAATTCATGCAGGGGTCTGAACGGATGTGCCAAGGTGCCTTAATGGCTAATGCGCTTGCCTAGTAAGCATGACGCGCAGGTTCGATTCCTGTCCTTGGTACAAATTTTCACTCGCTGCTTCAGTCTATAGACATAAAGCCATTTCTGTAGGAGACGAGTAAAGTCTCTGAAACTGTCATTTCACTTATGGTAATTGTTAAATTTCATTTCTAGTTAATAATAAATTCTTGAAGATTGCTGCATACTTTTCTCTTTCGTTTACTTGCGTTTGTTGTATCAAAAAATCAATAAAATAGGATAAGAATACCATAAAAGACATGCAAATGTAATCGGAATAGGCAGTCGATTTTTTTTAATATTTGATATTTACAGCAGATACTAGTCATAAATTTTTGAAGAAAGTTAAGAATTAAAATACAGTGGTCTGTACCTGATTTCTGTATCGGTTACACTGTAATAGGAGATTTGCCTGAGTGGGCTGTTGGGTATCAAGCAAGGATATTGTGAATGCTTCAAGCTTGGGTGATATGTCTGTATTGGTGGACGCTGATCATTGCATGCTTTATCCGCAAGGCACTTTTTTTGCTCAATACTTCATTAAAAATCCCTTGACAAAAATATAACAGTATTACTACACATGTAGTACATAATACACTCTGACTCGTCTCTGTTTTAAATGAAAATATATGAAAAAAATTCAGGGAGAAAACTTACAGAAGAAAGTTTTTAATCCGATCTGCAAATAAACTTTGCCGCATTACATGCATGGTTTTTGCGCTAGTAAATTTGTTTTTAGACAATCTTCCTTTAAAAAAAAATTTGAAAACGAAAATTGTTCCAAAATCCTTATATATGTCCTGCAGCTTTGTTTTTTCGTTGTAAAAGCGATGTTTCCCGACTTAATGTTCGTTACCTTCCTCTGCTGCTTTTGCTGAGGATTCGAGATAGTCACTTTGCAACAGCACTAGAGGAGAATCTGGCTGCCGTATCAGAAACTGCGAACTTTATCGCTGTCACTGTTATGAAACGACAGTAGATGGAAAACTAAGATTTATCCTCGTCACAAAAGACTTTTGTCAATGTGTTTTGCTTATATTTTTTCGTTGCTAAGGATGTTCGCTTTGATGCTAGTGTCCTACTTCAGCAATACGTGAAGTAGTCAAGCTCGCTTCTTAAATACCAGAAAACCCGCAATTTTTTTTAAGAATCGAACACCCATTTATAAAATAGCTTCAGAAATCTGATTAAAAATGAGTTTGTATGTTAAATATTGGACGTTAAGCATGTAAGTGAGAAAAAGTTAAGAAAATATATGAAATTAAATTTAAGGTTTGTTGAAAGTCGATACGCTCTCTTTCTCAAATACTGGATGAATATAATCCGGGTATTTGTGCATCGTGAGTTATGTTGTCCCAAGATATGCATTGTGATTTTTCCGCCGTGTACAAACTCTATGGACTGATCGATGAGAGGAAGCGGAACAAAATAGTTCCCATGAACTTATGTCCGGAAATGAATGGTTTCAACAAAAAAATGGTTCAAATGGCTCTCAGCACTATGGGACTTAACTTCTGAGGTTATCAGTCACATAGAACTTAGAACTACTTAAACCTAACTAACCTAAGGACATTACACACTTCCATTTCCGAGGCAGGATTCGAACCTGCGACCGTAGTGGTCGCGCAGTTCCAGACTGTAGCGCCTAGAACCGCTCGGTCACTCCGGCCGGCAATGGTTTCAACGCTAGAGACAATTTATTCAATCATACATTGTTAGGGAGACTACGGTCTATTACGCGCTGTAAGACGCAGCCACAATTACAGCACGTGGTGACAATGATTTCCATGTGTCTCAACGCATGCGTGTACGCCCCACAGCATGTTCTGTCTCACGCGTTCATTCTGCATCCGAACAGTGTAAAAGGCAGCTGGATTACGCCGCTCCAGTGCCTCCGCATCTGGAATAGTCTCTGCATATACGATACGATACTTTTGAGATGGCCCCATAACCAGAAATCCCACGGGTTGAGATCCAGTGGACGAGCAGGGCATGGAACTGGAGCTACTCGTCCGATCCATCGACCAGGGAAAACACGATTGAGATGCGTCCGGACGTTAACGGTGGGCTGGAGCATCATCATGTAGCACATGCATGTAGCCACATAAACCTTCAAATCATCAGTGGTACTTCTTCCAGCATGGAAGGCAAAGTCACCCACAAAAAAGGGCGATTGACTGGCCTGTTAGGCGAAGTGGAAAGAAGACTGGTCCCAAAGTACGGTCGTCAATTATCCCGGGCCACAGATTCCGGCTGCACCAATGCTGTTGATTCGCTGTCAGCACACCACGGGAGTTCTGCATACTATCCCACAGACGACTGTTATGAAAGTTGATGATAGCACTCCGCGTAAAGGTGGCCACAGCTGTGAATAGGGCGCATGACTCAAATCCCCGAATCGTCGTTGCCTGGTGAAGAAACCAGTGACAGAACTGCTCCCGATGTGAAAGTCTGTCGCTAGAAAGCCCTTCACACGCCGCAAGTGATAAGGGTAGTACAACTGTCATGGAGAATGTTCCACACGAGATGGCGCATTGGTTAGCACACTGGACTTGCATTCGGGAGGACGACAGTTCAAACCCGCGTCCGGGTGTCCTGACTTAGGTTTTCTGTGATTTCCCTAAATCGCTTCAGGCAAATGCGGGGGTGGTTCCTTCGAAAGGGCACGGCCGACGTCCTCCCCTTCCTTCCCTAATCCGATGGGACCGATGACATCGCTCTATGGTCCCCTGCCCCAAATCAACCAACCAACCAACCAATGTTCTACACGGTCGTCTGGCTTACCCTGTCCTGGAGAACCAACTGCTTGGTACTGATATGGCGGTCGCCTTCCACAGTATTTATCGCATTTTCCTCCAAGTCTGGTCTCCGAACATTTCGGGTACGTCCTTCATGATTTCCTGCTTCTTGAAACGACCCTGTCTCAGACAAACGGCGAAACACTATTGCAAACGTCGAATGACGTGGTTGGTGTCGGCGGGGATAGATCTCCTGATAGGCGGCCGGAGTGACCGAGTGGTTCTAGGAGCTTCAGTCTGGAACCGCGCGTCCGCTACGGTCGCAGGTTCGAATCCTGCCTCGGGCATGACTGTGTGTGATGTCCTTAGGTTAGTTAGGTTTAAGTAGTTCTAAGTTCTAGGGGATTGATGACCTCAGATGTTAAGTCCCATAGTGCTCAGAGCCATTTGAACTAGATCTCCCGATACAACCTTGCTGCCCGTCACCTGTTGCCATTTGCCTTTCCGTAAGTAAACACCATGTCGGCAAGCCCTCGATTCGAATACAGAATCATTGTGCACAAAACTGTATCACACCCACTACAAGGTGAGCTAGCAAGAGAGGGCGCTAGGGCATGACGTATGAGGAACAGTATGACCCTCTTGGAGGGAACCATCCATACTGTAAAACTGTGGCTGCTTGGTACAGCGCATAATAGACCGCAGTCTCTATCACAAAGTACGAATGAATGAAGGAATGGTCAGTACAATTGAAACCATGGATTTCCGGTCATAAGGTCATTAGACCTTTTTGTTCCGTATCCTCTCACCCATCAATTCCTAGAGTTTGCACACGCTGTGAAAAATCACCCTGCTTAACAGTTACTAACTACAATAATTTTCTTACTGTGTTAAACCTTTAGCATCAGATTATACATCTTAATGAGTAGATTATGACAGCATTTTAAATTTTCAAATAGAACCATTTTTTAGGAAATTTAATGTAGTAAAATTTTGTAACAGTATACGTTTTTGCTGGAGGCTACGGATTGCGGTTTATTCAAGAAAAACACATTTGAAGGTCACATTTTTACGTTTTTCTTGAACAATTCGAAAACTATGGTCTCTAACGAAAACGTACTCTACTACAAAATGTAACTACATTAAGTTCCCTTCAAGAAGGACGCTCGTTTTTTTTTATTTTTTTTTAATAACAGTAGCGAGCGAGAGAATATGGAAACCTTGCGATATGTGAAGACGTTGCAGGTTGCGTGAAACCCAAAGGCAGGGGCAGCTGAAGTACCCCGTTGGTAAACAGCTATACAGGGTGATCCCGTGATGATGTTGCAAACTTTCAGGGATGATGAAGAGAGGTAAACGTATCAATTTGAGATAAGCGACTCTAGTTCAGAAATTACTGAGTCGAAAGCTTTAAGCGAAAATCGTTCTCACACCTCTACCAACGGAATGAATGTACCAGTACTGTTGTTGCTAAGATTGTAGGGTAGACAACTTTTACAGATGGTAGTGCGGACCAAAACAAAAACAAGTTTAGTAAACATGAACACTACCTGAAGAAATATGAGCACTTGCTACGCATTATTGTGGCCAAGATAGACACAAAGCCCATGCCTACTACAGTAGTACAAGTTTATATGCCAACTAGCTCTGCAGATGATGAAGAAATTGATGAAATGTATGACGAGATAAAAGAAATTATTCAGGTAGTGAAGGGAGACGAAAATTTAATAGTCATTGGTGACTGGAATTCGTCAGTAGGAAAAGGGAGAGAAGGAAACATAGTAGGTGAATATGGATTGGGGGGAAGAAATGAAAGAGGAAGCCGCCTTGTAGAATTTTGCACAGAGCATAACTTAATCATAGCTAACACTTGGTTCAAGAATCATAAAAGAAGGTTGTATACCTGGAAGAATCCTGGAGATACTAATAGGTATCAGATAGATTATATAATGGTAAGACAGAGATTTAGGAACCAGGTTTTAAATTGTAAGACATTTCCAGGGGCAGATGTGGATTCTGACCACAATCTATTGGTTATGAACTGCAGATTGAAACTGAAGAAACTGCAAAAAGGTGGGAATTTAAGGAGATGGGACCTGGATAAACTGAAAGAACCAGAGGTTGTAGAGAGTTTCAGGGAGAGCATAAGGGAACAATTGACAGGAATGGGGGAAAGAAATACAGTAGAAGAAGAATGGGTAGCTCTGAGGGATGAAGTAGTGAAGGCAGCAGAGGATCAAGTAGGTAAAAAGACTAGGGCTAATAGAAATCCTTGGGTAACAGAAGAAATATTGAATTTAATTGATGAAAGGAGAAAATATAAAAATGCAGTAAATGAAGCAGGCAAAAGGGAATACAAAAGTCTCAAAAATGAGATCGACAGAAAGTGCAAAATGGCTAAGCAGGGATGGCTAGAGGACAAATGTAAGGATGTAGAGGCTTGTCTCACTAGGGGTAAGATAGATACTGCCTACAGGAAAATTAAAGAGACCTTTGGAGAGAAGAGAACCACTTGTATGAATATCAAGAGCTCAGATGGCAACCCAGTTCTAAGCAAAGAAGGGAAGGCAGAAAGGTGGAAGGAGTATATAGAGGGTTTATACAAGGACGACGTACTTGAGGACAGTATTATGGAAATGGAAGAGGATGTAGATGAAGATGAAATGGGAGATAAGATACTGCGTGAAGAGTTTGACAGAGCATTTAAAGACCTGAGTCGAAACAAGGCCCCGGGAGTAGACAACATTCCATTAGAACTACTGATTGCCTTGGGAGAGCCAGTCATGACAAAACTCTACCATCTGGTGAGCAAGATGTATGAGACAGGCGAAATACCCACAGACTTCAAGAAGAATATAATAATTCCAACACCAAAGAAAGCAGGTGTTGACAGATGTGAAAATTACCGAACTATCAGTTTAATAAGCCACAGCTGCAAAATACTAACATGAATTCTTTACAGACGAATGGAAAAACTGGTAGAAGCGGACCTCGGGGAAGATCAGTTTGGATTCCGTAGAAATGTTGGAACACGTGAGGCAATACTAACCTTACGACTTATCTTAGAAGAAAGATTAAGAAAAGGCAAACCTACGTTTCTAGCATTTGTAGACTTAGAGAAAGCTTTTGACAACGTTAACTGGAATACTCTCTTTCAAATTCTGAAGGTGGCAGGGGTAAAATACAGGGAGCGAAAGGCTATTTACAATTTGTACAGAAACCAGATGGCAGTTATAAGAGTCGAGGGGCATGAAAGGGAAGCAGTGGTTGGGAAAGGAGTGAGACAGGGTTGTAGCCTCTCCCCGATGTTATTCATTCTGTATATTGAGCAAGCAGTAAAGGAAACAAAAGAAAAATTTGGAGTAGGTATTAAAATTCATGGAGAAGAATTAAAAACTTTGAGGTTCGCCGATGACATTGTAATTCTGTCAGAGACAGCAAAGGACTTGGAACAGCAGTTGAATGGAATGGACAGTGTCTTGAAAGGAGGATATAAGATGAACATCAACAAAAGCAAAACGAGGATAATGGAATGTAGTCAAATTAAATCGGGTGAGGCTGAGGGAATTAGATTAGGAAATGAGACACTTAAAGTAGTAAAGGAGTTTTGCTATTTAGGGAGTAAAATAACTGATGATGGTCGAAGTAGAGAGGATATAAAATGTAGACTGGCAATGGCAAGGAAAGCGTTTCTGAAGAAGAGAAATTTGTTAACATCAAATATAGATTTAAGTGTCAGGAAGTCGTTTCTGAAAGTATTTGTATGGAGTGTAGCCATGTATGGAAGTGAAACATGGACGATAACCAGTTTGGACAAGAAGAGAATAGAAGCTTTCGAAATGTGGTGCTACAGAAGAATGCTGAAGATAAGGTGGGTAGATCACGTAACTAATGAGGAGGTGTTGAATAGGATTGGGGAGAAGAGAAATTTGTGGCACAACTTGACAAGAAGAAGGGATCGGTTGGTAGGACATGTTTTGAGGCATCAAGGGATCACAAATTTAGCATTGGAGGGCAGCGTGGAGGGTAAAAATCGTAGAGGGAGACCAAGAGATCAATACACTAAGCAGATTCAGAAGGATGTAGGTTGCAGTAGGTACTGGGAGATGAAGAAGCTTGCACAGGATAGAGTAGCATGGAGAGCTGCATCAAACCAGTCTCAGGACTGAAGACCACAACAACAACAACAACAGTAGCGAAGACGAATAAGTGCTCATAGCTCTTTACGTATGGATTTTAGAGCCTATATTTATTGGACTTTTTTCTTGTTTTCGTCCTTACTATCACTATTGAAGGTTGCCTTCCCTACAATCTTAGTAACAACAGTACCGGTACATGTGCTCCACAATCAGAGAGGAGTCGGGAAGATTTTCGCTTATAGCTTTCGAATCGGTCGTTTCCGGACCAGGGTCCCTTACCTCAAGTTTGCGGGATTTCCAAATAATAAGTGATGGAGTGTGGTGTGGCTCTCAACAACGTACCCTCTGACTCAAAGTTGAAATACTATAAATTTTGGCTGGTTTCGTTGTCCAGGGGCAGGGATACGTAGTTGCCGCATTACAAGCCAAATACTGCTGAGTCTACAGCATACAATATGAATATACACATGAATCGAATGGTCGAAGATTCCTATCAATCGACAATTGCGAATGTAATGTAAAAATTTATAAATGAAAGATTCCAATTAAATAAATTCTGTAGGTACTATTTTAACGACTTTAAATGATCAGTACGATAGCAGAAGTCCAAGAAGTTTTAACTGTTGCAGCCCTGTCAGTAACTGTGAAATATTAATATGTCAAAAATCCGCCTGAGTTGCGAAATGTTACTGGTCTTTACCCAGGTTTCAGCTACAGTAATCTAGCCTTCTTCAGAAGCATAAAATAAACTAATACATGCCAGAATAAGGCACGGTCAAACATAAAAAGCTACAGTATCGTGGTACCATGTCAAGCTACATTACTTAGCTGAGGAACAGCCACTTCTTGGGAAGTTGTCGGTTAGCTGCGGACGAAACATTTCACCGTGCCTTATTCTGGCATGTTTTAGTTTATTTCATGCATCTGAAGAAGGCTAGATTACTCTGGCTAGTGTTTTCCGCGACCGTGCGTCCGTCTTGCCGTACCGTCCAGGACACTCTCGTGTCCTCTCTCGATCTGTCCCTCTCACCGCACTGTGTAAAGACCAGTAACATTTCGCAAATGAAGCGGATTTTTGACATATTGATAGTAGAAGTACCTTTAAGAATTCCCATTATTACTGTAAAACACTTATTGGTGTCGATGGTCTAGCAATTAAACAAAATATGAGTTGAATAACAGGGAAACAATAGATTCCTACCTCACGTAATTGGTTACGAACAACAACATAGCTCGCGAGACATTCACTTCTAAATGCACACTACGTCTTCACTGCAGAAGTCACGGAAATCTCAAAAGTGCACTAGTCGGCACTATGAAATGTTTCTATCACCCGCGACCACGTGCAAACTGCTCCACTCTCCAAGTGTTTTCCGCGACCGTGCGTCCGTCTTGCCGTACTGTCCAGTACTCTCTCGTGTCCTCTCCCGTACCATCCCTCACGCTGCACTGTCCAAAACTCCCCATCCTCTCTCGAAACGATGCTCCTACCCCACCTCCATACAGTCTCTCCACATGTCCTTTTTGGAACGATCGCTGTGATTGGCTAGAGCGCTCCTGCCAAGTCTTCAAGCTAACGCACACTCACAACCATTTTGAAACACATTCGAAATATTGGATTTACGTTTAAATAACTTGAATTTAAATAAATATTCCCACGGCTAGACCATAAACACGCTCTAACACACACTATTAAGTACATAAACAAATTAAATAAACATATATCAAAGGAATAGAATAGCAGTAAGCCAGTAGTCTAATGTCACTGTGCTTTCTAAAACACGGTAAATAATTGATCAATTTCTTCATGAATAATATATATCGGATATAAACAAAGACATAGATGAATAAATACATTTATAAGCATGCTGCTACCGTTTTTTCGTGTAACTGTGGAGTACTTATGGCCTGATGCGATCGGTAGTAATCAGCCACATTGAGCTCCCATAACACATGTACTATTCAAGTTACATGCCTGTAATTTATACCAATGTAGGTTTACACTAATAGCTTTCTGAGGACACGTCGATCGACAAAATCGGATGAACCGTTTAGTTTTCGGAAATTCGTTGCTGGGTGTTACTTGTATAATTTATCGTCAGATACTAAACTTTAAACTAATAGAGATGTTGAAATCTGAATCGTCGTGCAAATAATAGTAATGTACATGTTTCTTTTTGAGGTATCATTATTCATCTGGCTACTATTAATTTCTATACGAACTGTGAAATGTCTGCCATTAAGGTCTCACAAAGTCCGCCATCTTTGGCACTCCCACCATCGACATAGCGTCACCATGGAATTCCCAGCCACGCGTCGGCTGGGCCACGTGCTAGGGCTACCCCTCTTGCCCAACTAACGTTCGGTACCACGTGTTTGCTGCCGAGCCCCGGCTTGCCGAGCGGCCCGTGCGGCCACGCCAACTCCGAACTTAGAATATTTTCAGGGCACCACAACTCGCCCGTTACCTCACAAGTTGATACATTTGTGCTTCTCCATCACCTCTGAAAGTTTGTATCATCATCACAGAATCACACTGCTCATACTATAGCAGTCAACGTATAAGAAAGAGATGATAGACCCAAAATGTAGACCACGACCAACATGGCCCTATTTCTCCTATGCAGAGCTGTATCAATGCCACCTGGTATCGCTTGAAGACTCAACATGTCACTTCAAGAGTACGTATCTAGAACGCACCTACATTTTCAACTATTTATTTTCATTTGACACAATCACGAAATGATCCAAAACACTAACTGGTATCACCCTGCACCGGTCGTCGGTGTGAATCACATTTTCCGATGTCCAAATGTTAGTCTTTCAATCTACCTGCAATGAGGAAAGGGTTATTATAATGGCGTCACAGGTAATAATGCCACGACAATTTTGTTCCCACAGAAATATCAGTGCTGCTGTCAGTATTCTCACAAATCGCTTTCGCTTCTGCAATGCTACATTTAAAATACATTTCATTCAATTCCAATCGAATTCTGCCCGTCATACTATGGTCGATTCTTCACGGTTCTCGGCACCTCATATTAAACAGCTAAAATTCAATTTGCCACCATACACCCTGCCAAAACTCGCTTTCGCTTGTTCTATTTAGCAGTCGCTCGCCTGTTCACGAAAGACGCTCACACGACCAATGCAAGGTCTGACGACAACATGGTCAGGTGCTGCGCTAAATTATTTCATTTATTGGAACTACGTGATAGCTAAGTCAAATGCTCAGATGTGTACTATCGCAAAATCTCTAGTAAATAAGCACATCGCAGGAAAGAAATATAGCCCACTCAGAGAAAGAACTGGAGTTTAATATCATGTCGATAACATCGTCCGCACCGGCTCACGACCACAGCACTTGGCTTAATAACTTAAGATCACGTTGATAACACTTCTGTGCGTCCGCATCACTTCACGACTGCAGCGCTCGACTTTTAAACCCCGCATGACGAAGCAACTATTAATCGATTGGCAATTAAGTACTCGTCTTTCAGAGTACTGTTCCAGAATTAACATTGAGTTATTATATTTTCCGACAGCATGAGGGAATGTGGCTGCATAACTTTTGTTCTGTGGGTTGCCTCAATTGGTATGCGTAACTAATAACACAATTTTCTGGGGAAACCCTCCGATTCAACGTATAACAAATGTTTTCAGTAGATGGCATCAGATTCAAGTGATCTGCGAGACAATTAGACTCATCCTGTGACACTTTGCGATGAAAATGTCTAGTAGTCAAAACTGTATGCAAACACTGCAAATTTTCTGGATGCCTATTAAGTTAACAATTGGTGTTGGAGATAAAAACAGGATGACCGAAAGTAAAATGACGAGAGGGAAAGATACATCTTGGAAACTATCAGGTATATTGCATCTGAATTTGAGCAGTTGGCAAGAAGAATTCATAGAGTTTCAGTAGACCTCGACGTAAGCCCCATTGAGACCATGGACCAGATACTCGATCTCCTGCCCCACCCATTCGCTTCCATTGCCGTTGTGGTCAGTCCCACTGCCGCCGAAATCCAACCATGCAGATCATGGCGTGAGCCACACGAGAGCCACGCATTTGTTATTCCACTAACACGTTCAAGAATAGTAGTTGAATCAGGTTGAGTGATTGTGAACCACCTCTCCAAATCCAGAAGCGAAGAAACATTTCGTCACGAGAAAAACTCACAGTGGGGAAGCTAGTGAGGCTTTCTCCTGTCCATCACCAGTTTTTAGACTGAAAGCCGACCTATGTGTCAGTCGGCCACGCCATGAGCGTAGCGGTGACGTCACAGCGTGCTGTACGCTCATTTTGGGCCGCTGAAGAAAGCTTGTGCTGTAAATATAATCTTCAAAATTAGATACACATTTTTAAGATATTGTGGTTTTTGGATGTGTATATGGCCGGCCGTTAGGGAGTGGCGTTAGAGAGCCAAATTTCAACAGTAATGTGTAATTCATGTGCAGCAAGCATCCCCCGTACCTATATAGGAACATGGGGAGATTATAATTAAACTTTCGCTTTTTGAGAGGATCCCCGTGAAAAACTAGTGATCGTGGCGCATTGAAATTTTGTGGAATCATTTGTAAGGAAATGTGGGAGAGAACAACGAGTGAACTGTTGAAAGAAACATGTTTCAATTCCCACATGACAGGATAGTATTTCTTAATTACGGACCATGTTTACGTTCCAGACTAGAAACTTTGCCCAGTGTGACGACCATCTGCATGTGAAGTTTTTATGGATACCATTTCACAACTGTTCTCAGCACTGTTCGAACGGTGGACCATTGAATGTTCAGCTGTCGTCACACAGATGCAATTTATTGCACAATCGGCCGTCAGCCTCTCCCTGAAGCGATTCCCAAATCGTCAGTTAATTGTTATACAACCCCGGTACGGAAAGATGACCTCCCCATATTCCTTTCATGCGTCCATACTCGTGAAGAGCAGGAGGACTGTTGCTGTTGTTTTGACAAAATGGCTCTGAGCACTATGGGACTTAACTTCTGAGGTCATCAGTCCCCTAGAACTTAGAACTACTTAAACCTAACTAACCTAAGGACATCACACACATCCATGCCCGAGGGAGGATTCGAACCTGCGACCGTAGCGGTCGCGCGGTTCCAGACTGTAACGCCTAGAACCGCTCGGCCACCTCAGCCGGCGTTGTTTTGACAAAACAGCTTTGCAAACAGCCCTCCTCACCTTTTCCAGACCCATGCTAACTGTCTGCAATTGTAATGCGACCTGTCACTTGTACAGGGTGAACACAAAGTCTTGCCCTGATTATAAAAATTTGTGACAGAATAACCGTTTGACATAATAAGTTACATCTGATGCCGTTACATAGATTAGTGTTACTAGGTTCTTTTTTTAAGATCACTTACGTTAGTAAACCTCAAAGTGTGCTCCCTTGGAAGCTCGGAGAATGTAGAGGCGGTATTCTGGTTTCCGCCAAGTGTTTCGTAATATGTGTTCCGTCACTCTACCCACAGCAGCTTGTATCCTAGCCTTCAGTTCGTCGACGACAGCAACTGGTGTGACGAAGACGCTGTCCTTGATAGAGCCCCAGAAAAAAAGTCAAGGGGCGTGATTTTCTGGATAAAACATTTCCGGATCGGTGGATCGGGAGGAACGATCCAACACCATGGCCACCCCACGTCACCTACCGGTAACGGCGCCTAACGGCAAATCATGACCTGAAACTACTAACAACACAAATCGTTCAGCACACAATCTGAACATAAAGTTGGGTACCCACAAGGTAAATACATTACTGGCCATTAAAAGTGCTACACCACGAAGATGACGTGCTACAGACGCGAAATTTAACCGACAGGAAGAAGATGCTGTGATACGCAAATGATTAGCTTTACAGAGCATTCACAATAGTTGGCGCCGGTGGCGACACCTAAAACGTGCTGACATGAGGAAAGTTTCCAACCAATTTCTCATACACAAACAGCAGTTGGGCGGCGTTGCCTGGTGTGAAACGTTGTTGTGATGCCTCGTGTAAGGAGGAGAAATGTGTACCATCACGTTTCCGATTTTGATTCGGATTGTAGCCGATCGCGATTGCGGTTTATCGTATCGCGACATTGCTGCTCGCGTTGGTCGAGATCCAATGACTGTTAGCAGAATATGTAATCGGTGGGTTCAGGAGGGTAATACGGAACGCCGTGCTGGATCCCAACGGCCTCGTATCATTAGAGCCGTGTAAATTCCCGCAACACCATGTTGGGGTTGTGCGAAATGCGCCGTCCTGTCCAGAATTTATGTCCATTGGAAACTTTGAAACGGCGTAATTCTTCAATAATGGTTTAAATGCCTCTGAGCACTATGCGACTTTTCTTCTGAGGTCATCAGCCGCCTAGAACTTAGAACTAATTAAACCTAACTAACCTAAGGACATCACACACATCCATGCCCGAGGCAGGATTCGAACCTGCGACCGTAGTGGTCGCTCGGTTAGAGACTGTATCGCCTAGAACCGCACGGCCACTCCGGCCGGCAATTCTCCAATAGCTCCAAGTACTTATACCGGTCTTTGAGGGTACGTGGTAGGACACAGTCCAATGAGGCCGTTCTTCAGCAGGCAGCACCAGGCATCCTATACCTACATCTACACTCCGCACGCTGCAAGCCATTTTATGGTGCGTGGCGGAGAATACGTAATGTACCACTGTTTCTTCTACCCTTTCCTGTTCCAGTCGCGAATGGTCCACGGGAACAGTGATTGTTGAGAATCCTCCGTGCGAGCTTGAATCTAGTTTCACTGTTATGGTCTTTTTGCGGAAGATACGTAAAAGAAATCAACACACTGGCTGACTCTTCTAGGGAAGTTCACTCTCGGAACTTTAACTGTTAACCTCATCGTGATGCACATCGCCCCTCTTTAGCGTATGCCACTCGAGTTGGATAACCACCTCCGTTTCGCACTTGGGAATTGAACCTGTGACGGACCTATCAGCTCTTACCCAACTATGAGGATGCGGCTTTCGGGTAAATCATACAATTGACTCAGTTACTTTCACCCGCCCGGCTAGCCGTGCGGTCTAAAGCCGTCGGCACACGGACCGTGCTTTCGAACGTTAACGTTGAGCGTGCCAAGTTCAACGTGCTGCTGAACGCTCAGGAACGATGCGACTTGTGCACACGGTGCGTGGGTCCCAACGTGGTACACGCGATCGCAGCGCACTCCAGCGGCAGTTGAGGGATGTTTCTAGTTCGTAAATCACACTGTTTACTCAACGGGCGCGCGTAAAATTCCCACGTTAGCTCTATTAAAACACACATTTCCTCCATCGTCCACGAAAAGGAAAGTACCATGCCCAATCAATAAGGACACAGGTTTATAAAAGTTCCATTACAAACAGTGCGGTACAAATTTGGAATACCTCTCGGCATAAGATAAACATTATTTCATCATTCTCACATTTTAGTAAAACCCCAAGGTCAGTCTCACTTGATCACTCTTCCTACCCAGTATCTTTGCAACATATGAATTACGAAGCGTAAAAGGAAAAGGAGCAAAATATCTTTATACAAGTAGCGCAAGCTTTCTTGTAGATTAAGCCAATCGAACAGTCACCCTTCAAAAATAGGTGAACTTATATTTACATAACATCAAATATTATAGCATATACTTATATTAAACTAATAAATAAAGTGTCAGAATAAAACACGAATGTCAGGAAAAAAATTAGGGAGCGTTAAGACGCGATCCACCACCCCAATAAAAACTCCTTACCGGGTAGCCACGCTACTCATTAAGCTATTTTTTTCCGATATAGTTCGTTGCGTTTGGTCGGGGCGGACGTAACAAGACATCCGTTCAAATTGATCGTTGGTTCCTTGACTCAGTTTTTTTTATTGCAGAGAGCACGCAGCCCTCTGACCGAACACACTGAGCTACCGTGCCGGCTAATCTTTGTGCTTAATCATATTGTATTACTCTTGCTAAAAACGTTAATCGTAGATAATTATATTACTAACTGAAATTTAATTATAACAAATTGTACAAAGAACAATGCGTTTTGGGTGGATCTTCAGTGTGTCACTGCCTTCAAATAGCCTACTATCATAATACGCAAGTTACAATAATTCTTTTGCCACGAATATGATGTTTCTCATTATTTTATTGGAACGAATCACACAACTAACGACGGGTTCTCCAGTGAGTCTCAATTTTCTAGTGCTCAGATACGGCATATATACATATAGGCTTGAAATGAATGCCAATATGGCGCCTCACAACTCTGTACTGAAGAGGGACGGCGTGCGTGTGACGTAGGTGGCGTTGTGCCATCTCATTGGTCAACCCTCAGACGCACGCTCAGGATATCTGACATGCCAGATATTGCTCTGCACGTTCGGAAAGACTGCCGAACGTGCTATTCCACGCTATGATGTCATAAACTCGGCACGCTCAACGCTCAACGCTCGGATGCATGGTCCGTGTGCCGACGGCTTAACGCTGCGCTTCCCGAGCGGGAAGGCGTGCAGGCCAGCCTGTGGGTGGTTTATAAGGCGGTTTTCCATCTTCCTCGGCGAATTGGGGCTGGTTCCCCTTATTCCGCATCAGTCGGTGACTGCTGCTCAAACACCGTCTCCATATACGCATACACCATAATTCCTCTACGTTTCCGGGTGGGGGGGGGGAGGGGGGGTCCACTGGGAGCCGAACCAAGCACACTAACACTGGGTTCGGTGTGGGGTGGCGGTGGGGTGAGTGGACTGCTGTAGCCTGTTGAGAGGTTGTGAACCACTGAGGGCTACGGCGGGGACGAAGTCTCCCCGTCATTTCTAGGTCCCCAGTTTAATACATACATACAGTTACTTTCTCACAGACATAAAACGTGACCTCGTCGTAAAAGGCTCTCAGCAGCAGACATGCATATCTTCGGCATGTTTCAGTACTGGCTACGCAGATTGTTTACGATGAGGGCGAAAAGTGGCCGAAGAGGATGCAGCAGTCCTAGTCTGTAACACGGTAGACGCAAGACAACATCGTCCAGCGAGGATTTCCAGATTCTATTGGACACCTTTAGGTGAAGGCCTGTGAAAGGGGGCGATAATCTCACTCGTGTGGCTATTGTTGTAGATGTGTATGGCTGGATTACGATGGTAGGCCTGCAAGACGTCGAGTCGAGCTAATCTGTCTTTCAGTCGATTTAGTAATCTGTCCCAGCCTACCGTGTACTCAGAAACGTAAATGGATCTGTCGTGCAACGGACTGAATAATGAGAAAGTTTTGGGGCTCTTAAATGAGTTATGGTGATCGGTTCTTACAGAATCATTAAGAACTAATAATTCGAGAGAAGGAGCTATCTATTGAATTGCAAGTCTTAGTCGGAAACAAGCCCAATTTGATTTTACACATTAATAAGAATAGCAAGGAAACAAAACAAACGTAAAGGATGCCAAACACTGAACCTAAGTATGATTTAACTGATTATTATTAGATCTGCTTGGCAAGACCTGCGACGGATAGGTATGATGCTACTGGGCATCATCCGAACAGTACCTTCTCCAAAATTCAGTCATAGATGAGCGCACAATGACTGCTCTGAGTGATCCTGCAAAAATATATGGAGTCCGTATGCAAATGCCTAAGCGCGCTTGGTCATAGGTGAGCCCTCGGCTACGAGACTAGATTGAACCATGCTGCCTAACCATATTTAGTGCTAAACGGCTCGAAAGCACCTCATTATGATCCTCCCGTGATAGCCCAATCTGGAAGCTGCTGTCACCAGAATCGACCACGCAAGACACCTGCTGCAGCTTCCCAACGGCAGTAACTGCTGTTACGACGAGCTGATCCTCAAGATAACAGGCTGTGGCTCTTGACGTGGTTCCCACCCAAGTCCGTCTACCCTAAATCTCGGTGCCTTGAACCAGAGTGACCTCTTCCATGTCCTTATCCACAGTCCTTCCCCGCAGCTCTAGCTGGAGTGTCCTAAAGATTCTACACTGCCTCTCTGCTCTGCATAAAATCTACGCAGATGGGCTGCCATAAACAGAAATGGCTTTGACAGCTATTAACCAATAAGATTTTTCTAAACTGCACTCCAATATCTCAGTTGGCAAATATCTTTTTATCTGCCCATTGAGCTGCCATCCCACTCATGAAATATTGAGAACCAGAGTTCCAAACTCTCGCTTAGCTGATATTTTGTTTTTAAGTTAATCAGTGAGTTGCCTTGCCATGTTGCAAGAGAGAGAAATTTGCAGTCCATGTTGATGGCGTCTGGATGTCGCCAAACCTTCCCCCAAAAGTAAGAGAAGAAACAATTTTTAACAGTGGCTGCTACATCGCTGTCGGTGAAAAAGATGGCACCAGAATTACGCATGACCAGAGATTCCGACTCATAAAAGAATTATTTTGCATTGGCTTACTGTCAGTCAGATCGAGGTGTTTAGAAGAAATCCCAGACTGCACACAGTGAGGGCTACAGCTCTGAAGAATTTTGCGGCCCTTCCTTTAGCCTTTACCGGCCAGGATCTGGACCCCCTACCTACAACCACATTTCTCTCCTGCTTCATGTGGCTCACCGACGGCTCCATCGAGTCATGCAGCTCATTAAGCAGAGGACATGCAACTAAGTACACGGGAAGGAAAAATGAATTGACATGCATGTTAGTGACTCGACCTTTGCCGTCATGGACTTACTCCACAACATCAACACAGATAGCTGCCAATCAGTACAGTAGTTATATGGACTAAAATAAGCTGACGCAATAGCAATCACACATAAAACATTTCAACATACACCCGACTGACACATTTCAGGCGTAATACGACAAGTTGCTACAGCGATTCCGGTGAATGCGTCGCAGGAGATCGAGTATCGCCTGGAGATAGTCCGTACTAACCAGTTTTGCCCACGTCGAGCTCCACTAAAATGATGTGAGTATTCTTGCCAGTTGTGTAAATCCCAACCCATTAAACTCAATATTATCAACGACATGCTTCTCTCTTTTTCTTTTTGTTCATTCCTTGACACTCTTTTCTTGTTCCTGATATAACGGTTGTTAAGAGAACATACTTTAGACAGATTCAATCGAAAGTACTCTGTGCGAGTGGCAGGTATATGTCCGATTGTCATAGTTTCGCAAACAACTCACGAAAGTGCAGAAGGTTTCATTTTCTCATCCTACGTCTACCGCCTGTTTCTTTGGAAACAACTGGCTGGCATTTTTCACTTGGTCTTAGTATAATGATTCTACATTATCTACAGGATATTTTGGTGTAATTTATATAAAGGTGGCCTCATCTCACAAGGGAACCTCCCCATCGCACCCCACTCAGATTTAGTTACACTTTGGCACAGTGGATAGGCCTTGAAAAACTGAACACAAATCAATCGAGAAAACAGGAAGAAGTTGTGTGGAGCTATGAAAAAATAAGCAAAATATACAAACTAAGTAGTCCACATAGGCAACATCAAGGACAGTCAGAACTCAAGAGCGTCGTGGTCCCGTGGTTAGCGTCAGCAGCTGCGGAATGAGAGGTCCTTGCTTCAAGTCTTCCCTCGAGTGAAAAGTTTAACTTTTTATTTTCAGTTTATGTGACAAACTCTTGTGTTTTCATCACTTTTTTGGGAGTGATTATCACATCCACAAGAAAAACTAAATCGGGTAAGGTAGAAGAATCTTTTTACCCATTCGCCAAGTGTACAAATTATGTGGGGCGACAACATATTCCTGTCATGTGACGCACATGCCGTCACCAGTGTCGTATAGAATATATCAGACGTGTTTTCCTGTGGAGGTTCAAAAATGGCTCTGACCACCATGGGACCTAACATCTGAGGTCATCAGTCCCCTAGAACTTAGAACTACTTAAACCTAACTAACCTAAGGACATCACAAACATCTATGCCCGAGGCAGGATTCGAACCTGCGACCGTAGTGGTCGCGCGGTTCCAGACTGAAGTGCCTAGAACCGCTCGGCCACTGTGGCCGGCTTTCCTGTGGAGGAATCGGTTGACCTATGACCTTGGGATCAAATGTTTTCGGTTCCGGTGGAGAGGCACGTCCTTTCGTCTACTAATCGCACGGTTTTGCGGTGCGGTCGCAAAACACAGACACTAAACTTATTACAGTGAACAGAGACGTCAATCAACGAACGGACAGATCATAACTTTGCGAAAATAAAGAAAGTAAACTTTTCACAGGAGGGAAGACTTGAACCAACGACCACCCGTTCCGCAGCTGCTCACGCTAACCACGGGACCACGACGCTCTTAAGCTCACACTTTCCTCGATGTTGCATATGTTGGGCATGGACTACTTAGTTTGTATATTTTGCTTATTTTTTCATAGTTCCACACAACGTCTTCCTGTCTTCTCGATTGATTTGTGTTCAATTTTTCAAGGCATATCAACGGTGCCAACTTATAACTAAATCGGAGGGGGGTGCGATGGGGAGGTTCCCTTGTCAGTAGAAACCGCAAGATACTCTTTTGTTTTGAAAGTGTGTGACTATTTTGAGGATACAAATGGCGTCACAAGGTAGTCATCACGAGGCTACACCGGCACACGTGAAAAACGAAAACAAAATAATGATTGAAGAATGAAGCCGTGGATACAATTTGTATACCTATTAGAAAAGCTAGAAAAAGAAATAACAGTCTCAGATAGGGAACGTCAGCTACCCAGTTTGATGTTGTAAATCAAATTCACTGTATCTCCTCTGAACACAGTATAAAGTTCATAAACTGCGGCAGTAATATTTTGAATATCTATACAAAGTGCTGATTTTTTAGGACTCAGACTAAAAGACAGAATATCCTAGTCCCTGCTTGTGTGTGTCAGAGAGAAGAACTTTTTGAGAGAAGAGAATGAAGATTAGCATTTAACTTCCCAATATCACTTGCATCGATCTGGTGTCATAGCAAACAGAGGCAGACAGAAATTTCAAATTCCACATTAGCTTATGTATCCATACACTAGGTCAATGCCACACCACCCCTTGCACTCACAAACGGATATTGATAGAATAAGTACATAAACTGAAAAGCAGTATTACGACTACTCAAAAGGTATCAGAACCTGACAACATTCTTCTTAGACTACGTCGAATGCATCGTGAAATTATCACATTTACTAGCTCGTATTTGTGAAGCAAATAATACCTAGTGATTGTAAGAAAGTACGGGTCAGTCCTGTTTACAAAAAGGATAAAAGCACGGGTGCACTGAATTTTAATTAAATATCACTGACGTCCGTCTGTTAAAGGATCATAGTACGTATAAAGCTCAAACATTATGACGTTCCTAGTAGGAAAGAAACTTCTCGCAACCAATCAATACGGATCTAGAAACTACTACTCATATGAAACACAGCTTGTTTTAGTCATCCTTGCAAAATTCAACTGAACAAGTAGATTCAGGTTTCCGAAGTTTTCCAAAGACATTTGAGTCTGCATTACGTCATCAGTTAACAATAGGGTATCAGTGGGTATACGATCGCAGATAACGATCTTACCTCAAGTTCAGTGCCCACCCTCTGGGACAACTGCGTGTGGTACAGTCAAGGTCTGGATGTAACACGATACATGTCACATTTCTGTTAACGCCTCTCGAGCGGTTGTGACATAAAAATGGCAGGAAAATAAAGGTCGCCCATCCACGATGAGAGTTCTGGCTCAGACAATGGTCTACGTAAAAGTTACCATCCCTCTCCACTTCTCCCTCTCTCTATGCTAATTGAAATACGTATCTAAAGTCCCCTAATCCTCCTTCACCCATTTCTCTCTATAGGTAAATTGCGTGAGCCTTGTCGTTCTTGGTCTGATCGCGATAGTGAAGGTACCATCTGCCAACGTGATTTGCTTGCAATCACTACATCGGTTTTCCGTAAATAATAATTGGTACAAGCCCATATCAATAAAGAAATAATTTCTGGTTTATTAACAATATTTTTTCTTTCCTAACAACGTTTTAGGTAATACTTTTTTGTTAAAATCATTTTTAGGTTCTAGTTTACCAAAAATATTTTTTCTTTGCTAGCAAAACATAGTTTATTAACAATATTGATTTTTGTTTCCTAACAAAGGTTTCTACAATATTTTTGTTAATTTTTTCACTGTAATGATCAAAAGAAAACTTTTTGTATAGAGATACTATATACAGGGTGGTCCATTGATAGTGACCGGGCCAAATATCTCACGAAATAAGCATCAAACGAAAAAACTACAAAGAACGAAATTCGTCTAGCTTGAAGGGGGAAACCAGATGGCGCTGCCATAGGTCAAATGGATATCAACAGCGTTTTTTTTTAAAGAGGAACACCCATTTTTATTACATATTCGTGTAGTACGTAAAGAAATGTGAATGTTTTAGTTGTACCACTTTTTTCGCTTTGTATAGATGGCGCTGTAATAGTCACAAACGTATAAGTACGTGGTAGCACGTAACATTCCGCCAGTGTGGACGGTATTTGCTTCGAGATACATTACCCGCGTTAAAATAGACCGTTTACCAATTGCGGAAAAGGTCGATATCGTGTTGATGTATGGCTATCGTGATCAAAATACGTATGCTGCTCGGTATCCTGGACGACATCATCCAAGTGTCCAGACCGTTCGCCGGATAGTTACGTTATTTAAGGAAACAGGAAGTGTTCTGCCACATGTGAAACGTCAATCACGACCTGCAACAAATGATGATGCCCAAGTAGGTGTTTTAGATGCTGCCGCGGCTAATCCGCACATCAGTAGCAGACAAACTGCGCGAGAATCGGGAATCTCAAAAACGTCGGGATTCAGAATGTTACATCAACTTCGATTGCACGCGTACCATATTTCTATGCACCAGGAATTGCATGGCGATGACTTTGAACGTCGTGTACAGTTCTGTCACTGGTCGCAAGAGAAATTACGGGACAGATTTTTTGCACGCGTTCTATTTAGCTACGAAGCGTCATTTACCAACAGCGGTAACGTAAACCGGCCTAATATGGCATTCGGGAGGACGACGGTTCAATCCCGTCTCCGGCCATCCTGATTTAGGTTTTCCGTGATTTCCCTAAATCGCTTCAGGCAAATGCCGGGATGGTTCCTTTGAAAGGGCACGGCCGCTTTCCTTCCCCATCCTTCCCTCACCCGAGCTTGCGCTCCGTCTCTAATGACCTCGTTGTCGACGGGACGTTAAACACTACTTTCCTCCTCCTCCTCCGGCCTAATATGCACTACTGGGCAACGGAAAATCCGCGATGGCTGCGACAAGTGGAACATCAGCGACCTTGGCGGCGGGTTAATGTATGGTGCGGCATTATGGGAGGAAGGATAATTGGCCCCATTTTATCGATGGCAGTTTAAATGGTGCAATGTATGCTGATTTCCTACGTAATGTTCTACGGGTGTTACTACAAGATGTTTCACTGCATGACAGAATGGCGATGTACTTCCAATATAATGGATGTCCGGTACATAGCTCGCGTGCGGGTGAAGCGGTATTGAATAGCATATTTCATGACAGGTGGATTGGTCGTCGAAGCACCATACCATGTCCCGCACTTTCACCGGATCTGACGTCGCCGTATTTCTTTCTGTGGGGAAAGTTGAAGGATATTTGCTATCGTGATCCACCGAGAACGCTTGACAACCTGAGTCAGCGCATTGTCAATGCATGTGCGAACATTACGGAAGGCGAACTACTCGCTGTTGAGAGGAATGTCTATACACGTATTGCCAAATGCGTTGAAGTTGACGGACATCACTTTGAGCATTTATTGCATTAATGTCATATTTACAGGTAATCACGCTGTAACAGCATGCGTTCTTAGAAATGATAAGTTCACAAAGGTACATGTATCACATTCGAACAACCGAAATAAAATGTTCAAACGTACCTACGTTGTGTATTTTAATTTAAAAAACCTACCTGTTACCAAGTGTTCATCTAAAATTGTGAGCCATATGTTTGTGACTATTACAGCGCCATCTATCACAAAGCGAAAAAAGTGGTCCAACTAAAACATTCATATTTCCTTACGTGCTACACGAATATGTAATAAAAATGGGGGTTCCCACTTTAAAAAAAACGCAGTTGATATCCGGATGACCTACGGCAGCGCCATCTAGCGGGCCAAGCATAGCACCATCTGGTTTCCCCCTTAAAGCTAGACAAGTTTCGTTCTTTGCAGTTTTTTTGTTTGACGCTTATTTGGGCTGGTCACGATCAATGGACCACCCTGAACATATAACTTGTGTCGAGACCCTGCAGGTCACACAAAGCATTCTGCCTCATTTGAGTGTTCTTTCTGATCTTCCAAGATTCTCTCATTTTTTTCTAGGTGGAGTCTCTTTCTATCTTCAGTCCTCTTTGTCCCTGGTTTCTTTGGGAATTCATTCTCTGACCTCACTTTCTACTTGTGTATCTTGTCCCTATATACAACGCCGCCTTCAATTTCTATTGGATCGATTTTTGCTGCTTCTATGTCCTTGTGTGATACATGATATTGTTAATTTGACCCCTTGTATGTATGTTAGAATTCTCTTGGTGAGTCGGTTTGCTGACAGCCTGATGATGTGCCCATAGAACTTCAACCTTATTTTTCTGAGACCTGCTGCTATGTTTGACATCTTCTCTGTAGATTTCCTAGAGTGTAATCTGTATCCCTCTTCTGTCAACTTTGGGCCGAGCAGTTTCCTCATCATTTTCCTGTATTCCTTCAGTATACTTTCCATGTCACTTTTCGTATGGTGTGTTAGCGTCTCACTTGCATGCAGTATTTCAGGTTTGATTACAATGTTTTAGTGTCTGACTTCTGTGTGAATGGACATGCATTTTTTATTATACACGTAGTCGAGACTTCACTGCGATCTTTTCTCCTCATGTAGGTTCAAGGATTTCACTTAGATACTTGAAGTTTACACTATTTTTTCACACTAATTCTACTAAATTAGAATCTATATAGTGCATATGCTGTGACGCTTTGAGGAAAATTGTGTGATGATTCAAATTCAATAGAGATCTCTGTTGGCTCCAGTTTTATTACTTCGTTCTGTTTTGAGCAAATTATCATTACAGTTGGCCCTAACTTCCTAAACTGCTGTGAATTGAGAAAGCATTAAAATTCTTCTCCCACATAGTAAAAAGAGCAAATATTTTTATATACGTCGTAGAGTAGGCCTAGAATGTTATTAATGCAGTCAGGCCGTGAATTATCACACAGGTAAAAATTAAGACTCAAGTAATATATTTTACAAACTATAAGACGCTATAAACTATAAGAAGCACCTTAATTTTTTGCTGTTTTTTTTAAATAATATTTTTACCATTTTTATTATTAGGTTGCAAAGCCAGGCTAAAAAAAATTCTTAGTTTATAAAACCGATCTGGCCTTTAAAATTCCTGAGAATCGTCATCTGAACTTTCTTCTCCTTCTTCTTTTTCATCTTCTTCCTCTTCGTCGTTATCGTTGTCCTCTGCGTATAAGATGATCTTCACTGCCATCGAAAGGGTTACTTACGCCGCATTTCTTCAAATACACACATAAAAAATGTTTTGCATCACCCAGGTTCCCTGAACTCCTAAGATAGACGTTGCCTGTGGACTATTTAGAGATGTCACTAAATCCTCCCAAAGATGTAAACAACCATGCATGAGATGCGTCTATTAGACGGAGGGGGTCCGACAGCCAATCACTTCCAGTCATTCTACCAGGAAGGAGGTACACAGCTCGTGTTGTCTGTAGTTCAACCATGCTTTGACGGTCAATACTGCGGTTCGATCGCGTCCACATAGTTACTTTGTGCCAGGAAGCACTCTCAAAAAAGGAAGTGTCCAGACGTCTTGGAGTGAACCAAAGCGATGGTGTTCGGGTATGGAGGAGATACAGAGAGACAGGAACTGTCGATGATATGCCTCGCTCAGGCCGCCCAATGGCTACTACTACAGTAGATGACCGCTACCTACGGATTATGGCTCGGAGGAACCCTCACAACAACGCCACCATGTTGAATAATGCTTTTCGTGCAGCCACAGGACGTCGTGTTAGGACTCAAACTGTGCGCAATAGCCGCAATTTCACTCCGGATGTCCATGGTGAGGCTCATCCTTGCAACCACGACACCATGCAGCGCGGTACAGATGGGCCCAACAACATGCCGAATGGACCGCTCAGGATTGGCATCACGTTCTCCTCACCGATGAGCATCGCATATGCCTTCAAACAGGCAACTGTCGAAGACGTGTTTGGAGGCAACCCGGTCAGGCTGAAGGCCTTAGTCATACTGTACAGCGAGTGCTGCTGTTTTGGGGTGGCATTATGTGGGGACGACGTACGCCGCTGTCAGTCATGGAAGGCGCCGTGACGACTGTACGATACGTGAATGCCATCCTCCGACCGATAGTGCAACCATATCTTCAGCATATTGGCGAGACATTTGTCTCCATGGGCGACAATTCGCGCCCCCATCGTGCACATCTTGTGAATGACTTCCTTCAGGATAACGACATCGCTGGACTAGAGTGGCCAGCACGTTCTCCAGACATGAACCCTATCGAACATGCCTGAGATAGATTGAAAAGGGCTGTTGATGGACGATGTGACCCACCAACCACTCTGAGGGATCTACGCCCAATCTCCGTTGGGGAGTGGAACAATATGGAACATAGTGCCTTGATGAACTTGTGGATAGTATGCCGCGACGAATACAGGCATGCGTCAATGCAAGAGGACGTGCTACTGGGTATTGGAGGTACCGGTGTGTGCAGCAATCTGGACCACCACCTCTGAAGGTCTCGCCGTATGGTGGTACAACATGCAATGTGTGGTTGTCATGAGCAATAAAACGAGCGGAAATGATGTTTATGTTGATCTCTATTCCAAATTTCTCTACAGGTTCCGGAACTCTCGGAACCGAATTGATGTAAAACTTTTTGTGATGTGTGTATTCCTTCCTTCACTCTACACCACGAGTGTTTTATCCACTGACACTCTTGTACGATTGTAAGTCATTTTAAAGCTCCCTTCAGCATGTATGTTGGGCTTCATACATCATCTATTTGTTCCATTCCTTTTTCATATACACTTCAAATGTTTTATTTATCGTCAGGGGATTGCAGTTGTGTAGTCAGTCCTCCCGGAATAACAGCAAGCTCTGCATTTCCCTGTCTTAATTTCCCTCTCATAGAATTTTTCAGATGACTACCAAACTGCTCTGGTACAAGAAGAGAACTCTTCTTCAATAAAGTACCTTTCCTTCTCTCCAGTACTCTGTTAATCCATTATAATCCATTATTTTCTCTTCTTACTCTGGTGGCATTTTCCGATATATTTTGGCTTTGGTTCGCATGCTAAGTCCATGACACTTCATAAACCTGTAGCACCAACCAACTCCACCCTTACAGTCTGCTAAGTTACGCTGTAGAGCTAGCTTACCAGCATGTATTTAAATCATTTTTGTATTAATTCCAGTGCCGTTTTGATGGTGCTCTTGAGTCCCTTTCAGTACATCCTCTTCTAGTTTTTGTCATTTTCATTCAGTTCGTCCATCTAGCCGTTGTCATGTACACGAACAAGACCTGGCGGTATTTCAGAAGCTTTTGCCACTTGTGTTAACGTGCCACAGCAATGCCAAGGCGACGTGCATGGCGTCGTCGCTGGCGGCGCAGCGTTCCTGTGTATCGCAGTTTGAAGGGTATTGACATTGATTTGGCTGGACAGTTTAATAAACAACAGTTAATTGGAGGTCCAAATGTGTTTCGTGGACTTCATTTGAACTTTACATGTGATGTACAAGCAGTTTTTGGAGGTAGTACATGGCTCACGCTTGCTGTTGTATGGGGCAACCATGCAGATTATGGTGGCCTTGAAGCTTTTCCAGATGCAAATATTTTGACATTGAAGACATGGAGTATAGCAGAGACAACAGGACTTTTGGCTAAACAGCCTTATGGTACACTTGTTCCAAGTATGCCATTTGTGTTGAGTACTAGAAAGAAGAAAAAATTAAATGCAGATGAGTACCTTTTTATATGGGCCAAGATTGGTAATGGAAATTGTAAAATAAAGATCAATGGTGACTGTATGTTATATCACAGACAATAAAGTTGCCCTACCAGAGAACCATCCTTATCTATCCCGTAAGATTTTTTTTTTTAAGTAGAAAACACTATTCACTTTTTGTTTGGTGGCCGTGCGAGTCTTGGTTGCTCGCTAGGCGGGTGACCTTGAAGCGGACTTAGCCGCTGCGCTCGCTGCCGTGCGGCTTGTGATTGGCTGGGTAGCCTGTGGCGCGCGATTCAAACGGCCTCTTGAAAATGATTGTTGGATTAAGTTCAGTACCGTCACCACAACATGAAAGGAAAGCAGTGTAGTGCATTTTTTATGTTCACTTGTTTTTGTAGTTACAGTTTTAGCACCTTTCATGGCAACAATTCTGTTACTCGGCACATGAAATGTCAGAGGACTTTCGTCCATATTCCCCATTTAGCTAATAGTTCAGCACAGGTTTTCTTTCGATGTTGAATAATAAAGCGGTGGAAAGGTATTATTTTCTCTTCTTACTGTAGTGCCATTTTCTGATATATTTTGGCTTTGGTTCGCATGCAAAGTCCGTGACACTTGAAAATGCTGTAGCACCAACCAACTCCACGCTAACAGTCTGCTAAGTTCTGTCGTAGCGCTAGCTTACCAGCGTGTATATGAATGATCTTTTTATTCATTCCAGTGCCGTTTTGATGGTGATCTTGAGTCCATTTCAAAATCCTCTTCCGGTTTTTGTCATTTTCACTCAGTTCTCTAGTTGCACATTTACTCCTCATTTTTTTCAGTCCTTCTCTTCTTTATTAGCCGGCCAATAGCGAACGGTTTTTTTCTGTTGGTGGAGCGCCAAGATGCCACTCAACTGCTCTGTTCTTCTGCATACGCTATTATTTTCCATTTACATAGCGTATCATATGAATACCTCTTATTTTTTTCCATTATGAAACCAGCTACTAATAAAAGTATTGTACTGTTACCGGTAACACAAATAACTTTCAGTTCAAGTTCACTGGATTTGTGATGGTGGGGCAAGAGGGAGACAGGGTTAGCAATCTTGTGAATCCCCAAGGCTCATGCTCACACGTCGATGCACTGCTGCTGTCAGTTGAATCCAATGTGGCCAGTTAGAAATAAGTTTCCCACGACGCCGAATATATGCCATTTTTAAGACGGTCGCGGTTTTAAATCAAACACTGGACTTTTTTATATTAATTTCGAGTATAAGACCGGCTTGAATTCTGGAGGCAATTTTTCGAAGAAAAGAGTACAGTCACACTGCATCTTATAGTTCATAAAATACGATACACTTTGGCATTGGTTAGTTTACAGCTGTCAAATACGCTGGAATTCTTTTTCAGATTTTCCTTCCTGTCTGTTTGTTGGGCCATCGTAATGAATCGAGACATTCTTAATTGAACTGCCGTTTTAATGGCCCATGTCTGTCTCATTTCGTTGGGAGAACTGGATATTCAGACAGTTCCCATGAAACTAAACTTAATGGCAGTTAAAATATATGAGTTCAATGCCTACAAAAATTTCAAATGCTCATCATCTGTTACAAAAATGTAGGGCATTTTCAGAATCAGTTTTTCCAACACCATCTTATTCTCTTCTTGCTCTCCCTGGATGAGTTATTATCCATCACACTTCATGTTAAAATCATTTTTCGTATAGTATTCATGAAGATATCTTTCATATCCTCGAAGTGCCACACAAACATTTTCAGCGGGATACTTACACGATAGTGATCACTTATCGACCCATCTATGAAACATTCTGTATTTAGTAAAACATTCAAGTCTGAAGTTGATGCAAAAATCTATGTTTTGAGGGTCAACGTAATTCCAGCATTTCTTGTGTGGTCAGTTCAAATGGTTCAAATGGCTCTGAGCACTATGGGACTCAACTGCTGTGGTTATTAGTCCCCTAGAACTTAGAACTACTTAAACCTAACTAACCTAAGGACATCACACACATCCATGCCCGAGGCAGGATTCGAACCTGCGACCGTAGCAGTCGCACGGTTCCGGACTGCGCGCCTAGAACCGCGAGACCACCGAGGCCGGCGTGTGGTCAGTCTCCGCGTCGTTCAGTCCATATCTTATTTCTTGAAATAGAAATGTGAATACATTATGTTTAATTCATGACGCCATTGTAGCGCTTCTGTTCTACTTAACAAATCTTTCTTCCAAGTATGGGGAACTGTTGGATGGAATTGTTAAATCAGTTTGATGTTGATTGAGAATCCTTATCTCTTCATTGTTATTAAACACCGGTGAAGCAAAAGGTTTGTGGGAGACATAGTCCTGGCTATTGATTTGCTCATCATATTCAACTGAACTGTTATATCAAGTGATATCATTGGAGGGTTCCAATGCCATCGATTTAAAGAACTTGTATTTCTTCCATTTTATCGTGTTGTGCTCCACTGCAAAATGATGTACTAACAGCTGTGTGCATCGGTTTTATATTTTATACGAATGCTGCTTCATGTGTAGATGTACCATGATTTCCTGTCTTTGAAAATCGACTATATTCACATCCTGATCAACAATACTCAACTTGAGATAGTCTAATGTCCGAACAGTCACTGGTAAGTATATGTGGTTCCTTGATGCTTCAACGAGTTTATATCCCAGTCACACTGTAGGGAAGAATCTGTAGATTGTACGAATTAATCTTCCATTGAGAAACGGGTTTTTTGTGATATTACATCCGACACAAATCATGATAACTAGCAGTACATACTCTGGCTTTTCGAACTCATAAATTTCATCAGGATTCTTCTCGGAAACTAGACTACATGAGAAACCCAGTAGAAATCCTATTAATCCTTCGTGCTTACAGTGTACTTTCTGTTATCTCATTTTTAATTTTATTTTAAATGTATTAACGTTTGCATGTAATTCAAACCCTTTTAAAGATCATTTTATAAATGCACTTACATCGTCAGTATCATATGAGTCTGGGGGTTATTTCCACAACTTTGCCATTTCCTTGATGTAATTTATTGTTCACCTTGGTGATGTTATATGTGCTATTGTATGTTTCCAGACTGATCAGTGAAATACTACCTTCTCACTTGCTTAGATCTATTACTGGAAAGCATTTTGAGGAAATATTGAAGATCATTCTTTTAAAGTTAGAGTGTATGGCATCCTATCTAAACCTCAACTGACACAGCGGTGTTTCTGCTGCTGGTCTTTATGCAGCCATCAGGAGTTATCTTAAGCAAAAATATTAACAAAAATATGAATCGATATCTTGGTAGTGTGGAAAATTGTTGGTGATTGGCGCAGTTATTCCAATGGTCATAAATTGCTGTAGAAGTCAAAATACTAAACATCATTCCATATTTTTTTAAACATTTGCGAACCAGTGGATCCCAGATCCTCCTGCAACACCTAAATTTGCAAGTCCACATTCTTTAGATTCCCACATCGTCTTTGGCATTGTATATCGCACAAGCTCTCAAAAACAGATTTAAAAAGTATAATTTTTAACGAATTTAAGCAGATCCGTATTAATAAGCGGTCTGTTGTGTAGTATGGCTAGTTGGCTTTCTCTGTGAGCAGTCCAAGTCCTTCCTTGTGCAGTTATAAATATGTTCTTTTCCTGATAGAGACACCTTCCATCATCCTGTTTTGCTTTCTCCCCTCCTGAAGTTGCCCTTCTGTGGTTGTGCGTTATTCACTGCTCAGGCTTTTAACCACTAACACTGCTGATTGGGTCAATTTTTCAAACATCCCACAGATTTTTTCTTCAAATTCTTAAGTGTATGATGAGCTGCATTCATAACTTCGCTGAATGTTATCCCGGCACTCAGTTACTTTTGCTGTACCTTCTTTTATCAACTGTCAATGCTGCAATGCATTGCCTTGTGCCTTTGTCCCTTCTTCCATTTATTTGTTTGGCTGTATCAGTGAAAATTCCATGTGCAGCGTGATGTTCTGCTAAACCCTTATTTGCAGCGTGGGCTAAATGATGATGCTTGCAGTCCTCATCCAGCATATTAATCCTCTCATTAACATCAGTTTGATGGTTTTCCAGTTTTGTTCCAGGTCCACTATAGTTTGAGGCAGACATGATCAATTCAACTAGAAGTTTGTCAACAATACTGCCACCACCTCTGACGCACTTCCTAGCACTCGTGATACGGCACTGCGCTGTTTTAAGTTTGTGCACCCTGTTTCATGAGCGTTTACCCAACAGATATGTTGATGAGAAGCCAACCCATTTAACCGAAGTCTTGTTCCCTCGACGTCTTATGACATGCTCTATAAGAAACATATCCAGTCCATACCTTCTCTGTTATTATTCCAGATAAAAACCCACAGAAATTTCTTCACCTTTGCTGTCCTTTCAGACGTAAGTTCTTGGGTTTGTGTGTGTGCATTTTGGAAACTGTAAACATCTCCAGTAGGTAATATTTCTTAAGCGAAGTCCTGTATTTTGACATATGCACCAGGTCACCTCTACTGAATTTCTATTTGTGTTAATCCACCATTTTAATACACTACATTTAAGTTTTCATTATCACAAACATTAATTAGCCTCATTTTCCTCAAATGAAGTTTAGTTTGGTTACAATGCTCGATTATTTATGAGAGAATATCTGTCAGCTTCTATTGTCCTTGAATATTAAAGTGGTCCCACATATGGTTTCCTATCATTCTATTCAAACATTCAACAACACTCACTTCCAAGTGGGAGAATATAGAGCGGTGGTGTATTTCACACTGCTCCATTACTGTCTTGAAATACCTATTGTAAAATTTGCCTTCACGGTTGGTTTGAAGGTGTTCTGGAGAATGACCCATCACAAGCAGCAATCATTGTTCAAACACCCATGGAATCTCCTTCCCAGTCTTTGCTTTTACAGCTATGGCCCTGGCGAATTAGGAATATGTATCTACTACCACTAAAATAAATTTGAAACCTCTGTTCACTCGTGAATATTACCTCACATCTGTGAGATCTACCTGCCATAAATCATCCAAACCTTGTATTAAAATATGGGAACGTTTTGTTCATTAGTTTATGTAGTTCTTGTACTACCAATCTACATTATCATTCAATAATGCATCTTTATTGAACCTCAAAAATTATTGATGTGATATCATTTGTGAGAGCAGTATTCCCTGCAGCAGCTGATGCCATGAGCAGTCATAGCTGTTCTAGTATTTCTTTGGGTTCATAATAATTTCTGTACCACAGAGGCCAAGTGATCAATCTTCTATGCTGAATGTCAGTACCTTCACCAACATTTACTCCTGTATTTTCTAATGTTCGGAGTTTTTATTCATCCATTTATGTTGTTTTTTGCATGTGTGTGTTAGTTATATACAATGTTTCACATATGTTTCTATCTCTTTTGGCAAATCTGTTTTAGAGTTAGAAGTTTTTAAGAATATTAGCTCTACTAAACCAGCTTTTCATCCAAAGTCTTCATCCACATCTTCTATTGTATGCATAGTTAAATCTATACAACGCTTTCCCAGCATATACACTTTACCCCTGCTGATCCCGTGTGTTACACCTATTTCGCTATCATTGTGATTGTTAATGTAATTGGTAATTGTATATCCTTCTTCTCCTTTTTCCTCATCTTCTTCTTTTGTACTTTTGCCTCTGTCCATCATGTGCCATTTGACACTTTCTGTTACTGGCTGAAACATAACAGAGAGAATGATCTCACTCCAGTTGTCCTAATTTTAGCAGTCATAGTTTCTATTTTTATAATCATCTTCACCTCCATGACTCTGCATTTTGTCAATATCTTGTTGTGTGCTACACTAACTTTATGATAACACACATCTTATGTAGTCTAACAAAACCTATACAGAGATTACTCTTCGTGCATCCAAAACTTTTTCAGTCCCATCAACCTTTCCATCTAATACATTGATTAACCTCAGAAGGGTTCTACTGCTTTCTCCTCAAGCATTTTTCTGTAATAATTAGAGTGAGAAGTTTTTCCTTGTATATTTTTCAGATTCATGTGTCTTTACAGTTACCATTTTCAAAGCATTACCCAATGTTTCCAATTGTGAAGTATCATGTTCAAGACTTCTGGTGATATTTGTATTTCCATAGTAAAGCTGTTAAGACTTTCATTTATTACTTCAAGTTCTCTATCAATGTATAAACAGATATTTGGCTTGTGAATCGTCCCCTGGAAGTGGGTGCATGACATACGAGTGCGTTTATCTGTGGTACACCAACCACATGCTGACACACTTACATGTTGAGAAACTATCTTTTA
This sequence comes from Schistocerca nitens, assembly GCF_023898315.1. NCBI lineage: Eukaryota > Metazoa > Arthropoda > Insecta > Orthoptera > Acrididae > Schistocerca > Schistocerca nitens. The sequence continues at coordinate 667,970,817 of NC_064618.1, forward strand.
AACAAAGACCTGGAAGTTTGATCTACAGTACCTATCATTCAGTTTTCTTGTTTTATCAGTAACTAAAAACCCATACTGTGTGAGATTCCAGCAATCTCTGCATGTTGTTGTTGTGTTCTTCAGTCCAGAGACCGGTTTGATGCAGCTCTCCATGCTGCTCTTGTTTTGGTTGGCAGGAGAGCCAACACCGGGTTACTAGAGGAGGCCGAAAGGCATGCGTTTTAGCTCACGCAGGCTGGCGTGAGGTCTGGAACAGGACAAGGAAATTAGAATTTAGAAAAAAGGACGTAGCTGGTAGAATACTTTAATCCGTTAATGGTGAACGTCGGTCTTGACGGTACATGATTCAATATCAATAGTAACTGATAATGGCGCCTTGTTAGGTCGCAGCAAATGACGTAGCTGAAGGCTATGCTAAACTATCGTCTCGGCAAATGAGAGCGTATTTTGTCATTGAACCATCGCTAGCAAAGTCGGTTGTACAACTGGGGCGAGTGTTAGGAAGTCTCTCTAGACCTGCCGTGTGGCGGCGCTCGGTCTGCAATCACTGATAGTGGCGACACGCGGGTCCGACGTATACTAACGGACCGCGGCCGATTTAAAGGCTACCACCTAGCAAGTGTGGTGTCTGGCGGTGACACCACAACTCTGTCCTGTGCAAGCTTCTTCATCTCCCAGTACCTACTGCAGCCTACATCCTTCTGAATCTGTTTAGTGTATTCATCTCTTGGTCCCCCTCTACGATTTTTACCCTCCACGCTGCCCTCCAGTACTAAATTGGTGATCCCTTGATGCCTCAGAACATGTCCTACCAACCGATCCCTTCTTCTAGTCCAGTTGTGCCACAAATTTCTGTTCTCCCCAATTCTATTCAATACCACCTCATTAGTTACGTGATCTACCCTTCTAGTTTTCAGCATTCTTCTGTAGCACCATATTTCGAAAGCTTCTATTCTCTTCTTGTCCAAATTATTTATCGTCCATGTTTCACTTCCGTACATGGCTATACTCCATACAAATACTTTCAGAGACAACTTCCTGACGCTTAAAACTACACTCGATGTTAACAAATTTCTCTTCTTGAAAAACGCTTTCCGTGCCATTGCCACTCTACATTTTATATCCTCTCTACTTCGACCATCATCAGTTATTTTGCTCCCCACATAGCTAAACTCCTTTACTACTTTAAGTGTCTCATTTCCTAATCTAGTTCCCTCAGCATCACCCGATTTAATTCGACTACATTCCATTATCCTCGTTTTGCTTTTGTTGATGTTCATCTTACATCCTCCTTTCAAGACACTGTCCATGCCGTTCACTGCTCTTCCAGGTCCTTTGCTGTCTCTGACAGAATTACAATGTCATCGGCGAACCTCAAAGTTCTTATTTCTTCTCCATGGATTTTAATAACTACTCCGAATTTTCCTTTTCTTTCCTTTACTGCTTGCTCAATATACAGATTGAATAACATCGGGGAGAGGCCACAACTCTGTCTCTCACCCTTCCCAACCACTGCTTTTCTTTCATGCCCCTCGACTCTTATAACTGCCATCTGGTTTCTGTACAAATTGTAAATAGCCTTTTGTTCCCTGTATTTTACCCCTGCCACCTTCAGAATTCGAAAGAGAGTATTCCAGTCAACACTGTCAAAAGCTTTCGATAAGTCTACAAATGCTAGAAACGTAGGTTTGCCTTCTCATTTATCTATTTTCTAAGATAAGTCGTAGGGTCAGTATTGCCTCACGGTTCCAACATTTCTACGGAGTCCAAACTGATCTTCCCCGAGGTCGGCTTCTACCAGTTTTTCCATCTGTCTGTAAAGAATTCGTGTTATTATTTTGCAGCCGTGACTTATTAAACTTATATTTCGGTAGTTTTCACATCTGTCAACAACTGCTTTCTTTGGGATGGGAATTATTATATTCTTCTTGAAGTCTGAGGGTATTTCGCCTGTTTCATATATCTTCTTCACCATTTGGTAGAGTTTTGTCAGGGCTGGCTCTCCCAAGCTCTCAGTAGTTCTAACGGAATGTTGTCTACTCCTAGGACCTTGCTTCGACTTAGCTCTTTCAGTGTTCTGTCAAACTCTTCACGCAGTATCATGTCTCCCATTTCATCTTCATCTACATCCTTTTCCATTTCCATAATATTGTCCTGAAGTACATCGCCCCTGTATAGACCCTCTATATATTCCTTCCACCTTCCTGCTTTCCCTTCGTTGCTTAGAACTGGGTTTCCATCTGAGTTCTTGATATTCATATAAGTGGTTCTCTTTTCTCCAACGGTCTCTTTAATTTGCTTGTAGGCAGTATCTATCTTACCCCTAGTGATATATGCCTCTAAATCCTTACATTTGTCTTCTAGCCACCCCTGCTTAGCCATTTTGCACTACCTGTCGATCTCATTTTTGAGACGTTTGTATTCCTTTTTGACTGCTTCATTTACTGCATTTTTATGTTTTCTCTTTTCATCAATTAAATTCAATATATCTTCTGCTACCCAAGGATTTCTATTAGCCCTCGTCTTTTTACCTACTTGATCCTCTGCTGCCTTCACTATTTCACCTCTCAAAGCTACCCATTTTTCTTCTACTGTATTTCTTTCCCCCATTCTTGCCAGTCCCTGCATATGGGAATCAATTCATTGAATGTCATGTCACTTCCTACATGCGCTTTATAAATGTGTTGTAAATACATATTGTGTTGTTTGAACGTGATAATGTTTATAATTGCAGACCATGTGGATTCTTTGTGCTTGATGTCTTCCTCGACGGTGATGGCTTGGCGGATTTTACCCCATGCCAACAGAATCGTCGGAGGTGTCACAACGCGCTACTAATGGTGGTCGTAACCTTTCAGCTCATCAGTTTATGGCACATATACTCCATAAGCCACCGTACAGTGGGGTAGTATGGGATGAGATACAAGCCTAACTCTGGAATGCTACAAGCCTAACTCTGGAATGCTTGCTGAAATTTCAACTAAGCGTATTACATTTGTTGTTGTTGTTCTTCTTCTTCTTCTGTTTCTAATTCTTTGTCTTTTCCCAAAGTCTTAATATTACTTCGGCGCTAGATGTCCTTCTGGATGCCACAAGCGTCCCACAAAGAAATCTGCGTACCCCATCTGCCTGCGTCTAGAGTAAATCTCATGTACACGTGTGAGAATGCTTTCGAAAATGTTTGCGTAGTGTGTTTCTGAGGCAGGACGAGGACACCAGCCCAGAATTCACCTTGTTTGATGCGGAACCTAAATACGACATCCAGGTTTGCCAGCTCTCCAACCTTCGTCTTTAATACGCGAGACAGATTCGATCTGAGGCTGGATCGCCTCCTAGAACCGCAAAAGCAGTGCTCTACTGCGCTCGACTAACCGCGGGTACATGCGTTGGATAAAACTGTAGTAAATTACCTTTAGGGGTTGGGGTAGTGGAGGCAAATATACTGGAACGCCTAGAGAAATTTTAGTCAGACTCAGTACATATGGCTATTTGTACTAGGTGTACAACCTTGCTTCCGCCGTTTCGCATTTGACAGTAGTAGCGACAATTGGCGGTGCCGTGGTAGGTCGTAAGTGTCATACAATAAGCTTAGACATTTGTAAAGATAACGCCATCAATTTATTAGTCGATATATGATTGCATATAAAGCTATTCTAGATTGAATATGTCAGCTTACGAGCCCCATTTCTCGTAATTTGCTTTAACATTAGGAAACCTGCCACTGAGGCTTATAAAATGCTGAGTAACGCTTATAGTTAGGAAGGTACAGAGATTGGTTTCAACGCTTCTATACGTTGAGTTTGACGTCGAAGATTAGTGTGGCTGTGGAAGAGAGAAGGTTTACGAAGCTACTGAAGCCGACGGAAACGGCCACAGGAGATCGTTATCAAAAGCAGTTGAAGCGTTTGAGCCTAGCACTGAAAGCCAAATGGTACGATACAGCGATAGTCATGAAAAAGTAGTTTTGCAGCATGACAGTGGGCGACTCTATGTCGCGAAACTTTTCAAAACATGCTTGGGAGCGTTTCAATTGGAGGTCCTGTTCCACCTCCCGTATTCCCCAGAAGTTGCCCTCTCTGATTACCAGCTTTTTCGATCAGTGGCACACGTCATGGCTGACGAGCACTTCCGGTCACATGAACAAATGTAAAATTGGATCGATTCGTGGATCTCCTCAAAAGACGCCCAGTTCTTTCGCCGTGGGATTTGTATAGTGGCCGAAAGATGGGAGAACTAATAAAGTAGTAGCCAGCGATGGCCAATACTTTGAATCATAAATTTTTGTAAATTTTTCACAATAAAGCCTCGAAATTCGAGAAAAACGGCGGAAGCAAAGTTTTAGAGCTAATGGAAGAACTCACTAAAGTAGTTTGTTTCAATTGTAAATTTTTCTATGTTCTTTCACAATGAAGCCCCGAACTTCGAAAAAAAATGGCAGAAGCAAAGTTGTAGAGCTAACAGGAAAAAATGTGGTGGTAAGCGGTGACCAGCAGTGGGAAGGATGTGACATTAAAAAACAGTAGAAAATAACTGATATTAGTGGCAAAGCGACACATTTTTGTATTGTTACCTTCACAGAGGACAATCCTGATGATAAGTCAACACAAGAAGTGTGATGGGAAACATATCACCAAGAATAATTATAACGTCTACATAAAATTTAAACAGACTATGTTTCATTCCGTATCCTGACCAACACAGAATAAAGATTAAATAAGAACGGCTGGTAATCAGCCAATTGGATGTACAACAACGCTGCACCTTATAGTTTTATGCAAGTGAAGCAACTACGTAATTTGCCCAGAGAGATGGTATAGCACCTCTGTAGCTCCTTGTAATCAACCGGCAATAACGCAGCGGTATTTTAATCTTTCCTGTAGATTCATATAAGATAAACGATTGGCAACATGGAGTGTACTGACATTTCAGTGTTGGAGCTTTCCAGCGTAGACAGCTGTGCGTTGAAACAAAACAGCTGCGTCGTACATTGATTAAATGGAAAAATCGATGCCCTTCAATTTTCAAATGGAGTTGCTTTGTTTGTGTTTCGCACGGTCGTTACGACCAGCGCGAAACAGTGCGAACGGCGGCCGAGACGTGTGGAATGGTGAGGTGTGACGCAGTTATGTCGACACCAGCGCTCTGTTTATAGCGCAGTTCGAGTGCCATCGACTAAGTGACGCAGTATGTGTACACCGCCTGTGTCTGCTTGCGTCACTGCTGATAGCGCGGCAGTGACATTGAATTCTGCACGGACTTTTCCGCTTCCACTGAAGTGATCAGAGATAAACCTTTTTCACTTTTTCTGCCACCAACAGCAATTTCCTCCTATACGTAAGAACACACGCTGATTTCTTTCTTCTTTTTTCCTTTCTTTCCTATGACAAGCGCCTTGTCAAGCGTATTCCTGCTCCATAAACCTTAACCATTTCTTTCTGTTTAATGCGTAGGTTGTCCATACAGTGTTCGTATCCCGGGTGTTGTACCGCCATACGTTTCCGAGACTTCCTCCTCGAGTTCAATCTATTTTTCTATAAAAGTTCGAAAATTTTTTTATAACCAAGATCGCATTAATTAACATTTGTTGTTGACAATCGATTTCTGAAACTGTCGTCTTATCATCTTCAAAAAAATTGTTGTATATAATGTTCCATGTTTACCACACACGCTAAGGCACAGCATTTTACACGTAGGTTTGTCAAAATTAATACCATATGCAGATAGAAACTATCTTGTGCAATTTGGCATGTTCACTCGCGTAGCACTCGAATCAGCTGTGTTACTTTTTAAAATGCATGATATGTAGTACAGATGCACATTTGTGCAAATGTTTATATTTACATGACATGCTACATACAACATGGATACACCTCAGCCGAAGTACGCAGTGCAGTTGCACATGACGAGCTGAGCTTCGCAAAATATTTCCAGAGCTTATGTTGATTTTTATGGGGCAGACTTTCGTTCTCCAAAAATTTCATAGTTCGTGGGAATAGCAAATCTTCCATTACGTTACAACAGATTTGCGTCAGTGAGACAGGCCTAGCATAGCATTCTATACAAAATTGAAGTTTCTCATATTGATAACATGGAAGCAACGATCTATATTTAACTCAAAAAAACGTTTTATATCTAAGATACACAGTGCTGTAGACCTCAGTTTTAGGTTAATGCTGTATTCTTAGATTTCAGGACGGCAGTTGACATCGTCCTGCAGTGCCGTTTAGAGAAAAAAACGAGCTTACCGAGTATAGTATCAGCTCTGCGGCTGGATTCTAGACTTCTTTGCAGAGATAACTCAACACGTCACTCTTTTTTCCTTTTGCATCTTCAGTCTTCTGACTGGTTTGATGCGCCCCGCCACGAATTCCTCTCCTGTGCCAACCTCTTTATCTCAGAGTAGCACTTGCAACCTTCGACCTCCACTATTTTCTGGATGTATTCCAATATCTGTCTTCTTCTACAGTTTTTGCCCTGTACAGCCCCTCTAGTACCATGGAGGTCATTTCCTCATGTCTTAACAGATGTCTTATCATCCAGTCCCCTCTCCTTGTCAGTGTTTTCCACATATTCCTTTCCTCTCCGATTCTGTGCAGAACCTCCTCATTCCTTATCAGCCCACCTAATTTTCAACATTCGTCTGTAGCACCACATCTCAAATGCTTCGATTCTCCTCTGTTCCGGTTTTCCCACACGAAATGTTTCACTACCATACAATGGTGAGCTCCAGTCGCCCATTCTCAGACATTTCTTCCTCAAATTAAGGCCTATGTTTTACACTAGTAGACTTCTCTTGGTCAGGAATGCCCTTTTCGCCACTGCTGTTCTGCTTTTGATGTCCTCCTTGCTCTGTCCGTCATTCGTTATTTGGCTGCCTGGCTATCATAATTACTTAACTTCATCTACTTCGTGTACATCAATCCTGATGTTAAGTTTCTCGCTGTTCTCATTTCTGCTACATCTCGTTACTTTTGTCTTTCTTCGATTTACTCTCAATCCATATTCTGTACTCATTGGACTGTTCATTTCATTCAGCAGATCATATAATTCTTCTTCACTTCCACTCAGGATAACAATGTCATCAGCGAATAGTATTATTGATATCCTTTCACCTTGCATATTAATTCCGCTCCTGAACCTTCCTTTCATTTCCGTCATTGCTTCTCCGATGTACAGACGGAACAGTAGGGGCCAAAGACTACATTCTTGTCTGACACCCTTTTTAACCCGAGCACGACGTTCTTTGTCGTCCACTCTTATAATTCCCTCTTGGCTATTGCAAATATTGTAAATTACCCGTCTCTCCCTATAGCTTACCCCTATTTTTCTCAGAATTTCGAACATCTTACACCATTTCACATTGTCGAACGTGTCTTGATTTTTCTATAGTCTTGCTTCTATTATTAACCGCAACGTCAGAATTGCCTCTCTCGTGCCTGTGCCTTTCCTAAAGCCAAACTGATCGCCATCTAGTGCATCCTCAATTTTCTTTTCCATTCTTTTGTTTATTATTCTTGTAAGCAAGTTGGATGCATGAGCTGTTAAGCTCACCGACGAGAATAGTCGTTTTGTTGCCACTTCCCCCAATGACTTTAGAAATTCTGAGGGAATTTTATCTATCGTTTACGCCTTATTTGTTCTTAAGTCCTCCAAAACTCTCGTAAATTCTGGTTCTAATAATGGATCCCCCATTTCCTCTAAATCGACTCCTGTTTTTTCTTTTACCACATCAGACAAATCTCCGCCCTCATAGAAGCCTTCAATGTACTCTTCACACCTATTTGTTTTCTCCCGTGCATTTAACAATGGAATTCCCGTTACACCCTTAATGTTAAGACCCTTGCTTTCAGTCTCGCCGAACGTTGTTTTGACTTTCCTACACGCTGAGTCAGTCCTTCCGACAATCATTTCTTCCTCGATTTCTTCACATTTTTCCTGCAGCCATTTCATCTTAGCTCCCCGGCGCTTCCTATTTATTTCATTCCTCAGCAACTTGCATTTCTGTATTCCTGAATTTCCCTGAACATTTTTGTATTTTCTTCTTTCATCGATCAATTATTTCTTCTATTACGCATGGTTTCTTCGCAGCTGCCTTCTTTGTTTCTATGCTTTCCTTTCCAAGTTCTGTGATACCCCATTTTAGAGATATCCATTCCTCTTGAACTGTACTTCCTACTGAACTATTCCTTACTGCGTATCTACAGACTAACCAAACTTCAATTGTATCTCCTCTTTCCTCAGTATTTCCGTATCCGACTTCTTTGTATACTGATTCTTCCTGACTATTCTTTTAAACTTCAGCTTACTCTTCATCACTACTACACTTTGATCTCAGTCTATAACTGCTCCTGGGTACGCCTTACAATCCAGTATCTGATTTCGGAATCTCTGCCTGATCATCACGTAATCTGACTGAAATATTCCCGTTTCACACGACCTTTTCCGAGTATACCTCCTGCTATTCGCTACCAATAACTGAAATTTTATTACAGAACTCAATTAGCTTTTCTCCTCTGTCATTCCTTGTCCCAAACCCATATTCCCTTGTAACCTTTTCTTCTACTCCTTCCGCAACAACTGCATTCCAGTCCCCATGATTATTAACTTTTCATCTCCCTTCATTACCCTTTCAATATCTTCATATACTTTCTCTGTCTCTTCACCTTCAGTTTGCGACGTCGGCATGCATACCTGAATTATTGTTGTCGATGTTGGTTTGCTGTCGATTCTAATAAGAACAACCCTGTCACTGAACTATTCGCAGTAATAAACTCTGTCCTGCCTTCCTATTCATAACGAATCCTACTCCTATTATTCCATTTGCTTCTGCTGTTGATATTACCCTATGCTCATCTGAGCAGAAATCCTTGTATTCTTTCCATTTCACCTCACTGACCCCTGCTATATCTAGACTGTGCCTTTGCATTTCCCTTTTCAGATTTTCTAGCTTCCCTACGACGTTCAAGCTTCTGACATTCCACGCCCCGACTCGGAGAACGTCATTCTTCGGTTAGCTATTCAATCTTTTTCTCACGGTCAACTCCCCCTTGGCAGTCCCCTCCCAGAGATCCGACTGGGGGACTATTCCGGACTCATTTGCCGATGGAGAGATATTCGTGACACTATTTCAGTTGCAGGCCACTTGTCCTGTGGATACACGTTATGTGTCTTTAATGCAGTGGTTTCCATTGCCTTCTGCATCTCATGCCTTTGATCATTGCTGATTATTCTGCCTTTAGGGGACGTTTCCCACCCCAAAGACAAAAGAGTGCCCTGCACTTCTGTCCGCGCTTTTTGACAAGACCGTTGATAGAATGATAGTGACTTCTTATGCCGGAAGTGATGATTATTAATCAAAACATAACCAGTTGTGGGTTTCGAACCCGAAACCGAGGACGTTCTCATTAGTAATCAAAGATGCTACCCCCCCCCCTTTTTTTCGTTGGTGATCGTTGTGTTTGGTCGTTGCGGACGTCACATGACATCCGTTTAAGTTCGTTTGTTGATCCTTTCACTCACTGTTTTTATTACAGAGGCCAACCAGCCCTAGACCACGTGTGGAGGTTCTCTTAACAGACCAAAATCGACAGATGGGCAGTAATTAAGCAGTATCCGAAAGAAGTGTGATATTGTTTGCAGTACGTATACATTATTTTTTAGAAAATGTCGGAACCTCCATAAGGCTATTCGCAGATGATGAGGTTTTCTACAAGGAGGTAGAAGGCCATAGCGATTCGCAAAAGGACCTGTAGGGGATTCGTGAATGTTGCAGGGACTGGCAGTTGACCGTGAACGTAAATAAATGTAACATACCGCGCATTAATACTAAACGAAAACCACTACTCTACAATTACACTAATTATCCAATGTCAAATTGCTGGAAAAAGTATCTACCGTAGAACATCTAGGAACCACGTTATGAAGCGATCTAAAGTTGAATGATCACACAAGACAAATAGTAGGGAAAGCAGATGCCAGACTGAAATTCATAAGAAGAATCTTAAGGAAATGTAACTTATTCACATTATAAGGGGCTTACAAAACGTTTGTTCGACCAGTTCTTGAGTATTGCCCTCACCAGGTAGTACTAATAGAAGAGAGAAGAGATCCAGCGAAGAGCAGTGCGTTTCGTCACAGAGTCGTTTAGCCAGCGAGAGAGCGTTACAGAGATGCTCAACGAACTCCAGTGGCAGACGCTGCAAGAGAGGCGTTGTGCATCAGAGAGAAGTTTTCTGTTGAAATTCTGACAGAGTACGTTCCGGGAAGAGTCGGACAACGTATTACTTCCTTCAACATAAGACTTGCGAAATGACCAGAACAAGAGGAAATGAGAAATTGGAGCTAATACAGAGACTTCCCGATAATAATTCTTCCCAAATGCCAATCGCGAATAGAACATAGAAGGTGAGAGCGTATTGTGGTAATAAAAGTACCCTCCCCACACACCGTCAGGTGGCTTGCGGATGATTGAGATAGATGTAGATGAAGATGTAGATCGTATGTCCTCCGGCATTCTTGCCGCATGACCAGCTCACTTCAACCTTCTCCTTTGACATTCTGATATTTTCTGTCCAACTCTCATGGTTATTTTTTTTTAATTATTCATTTGGTACCTTTACTAACATAGATCCAAAATCTTTTCTTCATTATTCTGCTTTCTAATGTTAAAAGCTTAGCCTCATCTTTTTTCTATAATTCAAACCTTCACACACATTTAACGTTGCCGACCTTATAGAAGAGGCTTTCAATACGTAATGCAAAACCTTTTTTTCCTGAAGCAGGTTGGTTTTATTCAGGATTCCAGTACACCATATTATTCCCCAGTCTTCGTGGTTCCAAAACCCAATTTTTTCAACACGATAGCCGTTCAGTGTGATGGCCTGACAGGACCTGTATGCCTGCAGGGTACCACTCTACTGGTAGACATTGGAGCCAATGTCTTGCTGCACCAATAGCCTCCCCATTATCCATATGCTACTTCCCGTGGAGTGCATCCTTCACTGGGCCAAACAGATGGAAGTCGGAAGGTCGGAGTTCAAGGCTGTAGGGTGGATGAGGAAGAACAGTCAAATGAAGTTTTGTGAGCTCCTCTCGTGAGCGCAGACATGTTTCAGGCCTCATGTTGTCTTGGAGAAGGAGAAGTCCTTTGCGTTTTTGTGGTGACGAGCACACTGAAATTTCTTCAGTTTCATGGGGGTAGCACAACACACTTCAGAGTTGATCGTTGCACCAAGAGGGAGGAAATCAAACAGAATAACCCCTTGAGAGTGCCAGAAGACGGTCGCTTGACTTCACCAATTGAGGGTGTAGCTTTGAACTTTTCCTTCGGAGGAGAGGTGTGTGACGCCACTCCATGGATTGCTGTTTTGTTTCCATTTTGAAGTTATGAACCCGTGTTTCATCGCCTGTGACGATTTTCGACACAAAATTCTCACGATCAGCCAACGCGCAAGTCAGTCCACAAAGATGGACCTTCATTGCTGTTTATGGTCTCTTCTGATAGGCGACGTGGAACCCTGTGCTCACACTCCTTTGAGTACACCAACTGATGGATGACTGTGTCAGCACTACCAACGCAGATATCCAGTTGAGCAACAAAGTGTTTGATTTGATGTATCGATCACTTCGAATGAAAAGGTCCCCACATCACAACATTGTAGGAGTTACAGCTGTGTGCGGCCGGCCAGCACGCATAAGATCAGACAGGTGTGCCCGACCTTGTTGCGATGAACAGACGCCTTGCCCCACGACTCACCGTGCTTTTGTTGACTGGCAGGTCTCCGTAGACCCGGGGTGGCCAAGAATTCGGTCCGAGGGCCATGCTCTGGCTCGAGTGCCATAGTGCTCAGACTGGATGGCACGTTTCCTCCACCGCTCATCTGAATATGAGGAGGGGGAAATTGCGAACGTACTACATTTAAATGGCAATTCAGTCGCACTGCGTAACACCTGGTCTTATATTTCATATTTTTCAGCACCACATATACAAAACAAAGCAAACTTTCAGTATTATTTAATTATTTTTGGCTCACTGAAGACACATAAGTTTTATTTGATACAGACTCTCGGCATACGGACAGACGCAGGTAATTTCACAAATTGTCGCACTCATGTTGCCGCGTATTCGTGACATATTAAGCGTCATAATCGAAAAAAACGTCTTTCACACACATACGCTAGTCGAAATATCATAGCACTTCTGCAGTTTCGTTATGGAGACGTGGAAACTCTAGCAAGGAAAGCAATGTAGACCTCCTGTGCAGTGTTTAAGTGAAAGAGATTTAAGTGAAAGAGATTAAGTGAAAGAGAGTGAAAGAATATTCCAAGTTGTCCCACAACAAATTCCGAATTTTTTCAACCGAAATTGGCCGAGGAAGAAAATGTGACGTTACTCACTGAACAACGGCTCTCCTAGTAGCTAAATATAAGCCAATTTTGATGACGAACGTCCTTTTTCTTAGCATTTTAGAACAACCAACAGCCGCTAGACACATTTCCATTTCCATATCAGTTCTGTTGTCCTTACTGAAGAGACTCTCTATGCATCTTGTGCGACTAGGTTGAGCGTTTTGCATACCCATGTGATACTAACAAGATCTGAACTCTGCGACCTCATCTTTTAAGTGGCGATCCTACCCCGCTTTGTCCCCACTGCTCTCAACAGTTTACAGTGAGACACCTTTTACTTCATTTCCCCTACTTTAATCCCCTACGCGCCTGTTTACAGATGTCGCCTGATATATGTTCCCTTTTAGCAGATGACACGCGCTCTGCCGATCGCGTTCTCGAGTTTATCAGTGTCAGTGAGATGACGTCGCTCATTTGACGCCCGTTTTTTTTTTTTTTGGAGAAACAACCCCCTTTCAATAGTAGTTTTCTAAGATTTCCTTCCGTTTTTAGTTTCCCTCCTTTTTGAGTTTCGCTCCCATTGCTGCTGATTTAGCATTCGGATTTTTACCCTTTCCTAAGCCACAGAATGGGCACTTATGACCGTAGCAGTTTTGCGCCCTAAAACCATATTTAAAAAAAAATTGTGACCTACACAGTGAAGACACCGCACCCAACAAGATAATGTGAAATGTTATGACAAAGATACGCAACAGAAACTAATGAGCATCTGAATTTAAACAGTAGTGCCATAACTCACACAGACATAATGAGAAAGGGTTTCATCAAACTATGGAATGAAACTAAGGGTCACAATAAAATACTGTTTGTTATTAAGTTGCATTGAATAGGCAATACAAATAATTGTAAAGTGAACAAAGATTCAACTGAACTGCTAAGAACAGCTGGGTGGAATAGAAATGAAGTAATGCAATTAGCTCTGTCTGCACAAACTACCAACGATTGCTGAATTCGTTAACAAATTAAAGAAAAGACTGAGGAAAGTACATATGAGCACTAGTTCTCTCGCCTAGGAGCATGCTGAATTCAAATACACGACTGCATGAAGTAACTGAGGAAATCAAAACCATATCACTAAACAAAGAACTTAGCGTCCCCTCGTCATGATGCGCAGAAATGCAGCTCATGCTTACCATTGTTCTAAAACTCAGGTGTAGAAGATGGCAGCAGTGGTAGCTGAGAATTATAAATTGAGGTCCGGCATCTATGATCAGTTGTAGGATGAAGTCCTCTCTTTCTGCAATTCCCGGGCGAACACATCTTTCCTTCTGACGATTTTTCTCAAAATCTTCCTGGTTGTGTCAGCACCGGTGTCTCGTTAACCAATCGCTATAGACCTTCCGAGCTCCGGCCAACTAGAAATTTATAACAATAGTAACAGTCTCGCTTCTCCTAAAGAATCTGCTGTGTTATACACATTTTTCTTTTAGAGTGGCGCAGAAAGCCAAATTCTCTCCCAGTATGAGGGTGGTTTCACATTTCAGCCTACGATAACGGCTGCACGTACTCACGTGCGAGTCTTCATCCCCATGGCAAAAATAATTTTGGGGAACCAATCCAGGACTCTGTTAAAAATTCTATACATCAGTTACTGCTGGCCATTTTTTGTGTCCAAAATATCCTTCTCGCTTCAGTGTCTCTTGTTTTTCCGTCCCTTTGCAGATGGAAAGCATTCTTTACTCTGTTTCTCACATTCCAATTTTAACAGCCTGCCAAATGCTGCCTCCTGCCCTCTGCACAGATCTTCCGGGAACGTGAGATACCGTCTTTAACATCACCCTCCATTCAGTGCGTACCTTTCCGAGACTATCTTTCGATGAGGAACAGTTTTACGACTCGTTTACTGTTAGCCCTGTGATCTTCCCGCTCCCACAGTCAGCCAGTGGGCTTAGCTCAGAGAAAAACGTAACACGTATCCTTCACCATACCAAAATAAAATAATGAAGTACCTATTACATTCGCAGTGATTGATGTCACTGGTGTCTGTTTCAGTTACATTCGTACTTTCATGTATCACTAGTGATTTGAACTGCGTTGCTACATTAATTTGAATGATGGATTGTTAATTAGATCACGGAGGAATTCTTGGAAAATTGTCCCGCACTAATCCGAAACTGTTAATTACATTGAAGATTAGCACATCTACAGCCAAAGGCGTATGAACTAAAATTTTCTTACTGATCACTAGATATGCTGTCACCTCCTCACCTACACGAAGTCCCGTAACCCTAGCAATTTTTCAATAGCTTTGTATAATTCTGATTACTTCTGTTCATGAACTGCCTATTTAAATGGTCAAAATGGCCCATCAGGCTCTGATTTCCTGGAGCAATGTCAAATGAAACATAGTTATAAAAACTGGGCAAAACATTCAATGTCTCTGTTTATCTGCATCTTCCTTCTTTTCCAGACACTAACATATAGTCGATAAATAAAATAACGATGCTAATGACAAAAACCCATGCGTATAACAGTGCTTCACTTCGCTGAAATTTCTCGTATGCGGATTTAGTTGTACATGCTAATGCTCTAGTACGAAAGATCATTGCACACTATATCAACAAACATTACCACGTGCTCACCCAATGGCAGATTTTCGAAAGTGAATTCGCATTTATAGTCTATGCCTCACTGCAGTAAATCAGATATGGTGTTACAAACTGATTGTAATTTTTTCTTTTCGGGTGTACCGGAAGCTTAGTTTTTAAAACATTATTTTACCATATGTAGTTTATTTGTCCGCTGATTTCTTTTGATGTCCATCCACAATTCGTCCTCAATTTCTCTAAATATAAAAGTTCATAAAAAGGTTTTATGGCTTGTGTTGTTAATTTCCGTTATTATCTTTTCGGAATGTTGGCTACAGATTACTTTTGTTCTTTCATTATGAGTTTTCAGGACTTATTTCAAACTTTGTGTGTTATGTTTGTAAGCCTACACCCTGGATACCATCATTCAGCCGCAAATGACTGTGACTGAGCTGGCAAATGTGGCCGAGCGGTTCTAGGCGTTTCAGTCCGGAACTGCGCTGCTGCTACGGTCGCAGGTTCGAATGCTGCCTCGGGCATGGATGTGTGTGATGTCCTTAGGTTAGTTAGGTTTAAGTAGTTCTAAGTTCTAGGGGACTGATGACCTTAGAAGTTAAGTCCCATAGTGCTCAGAGCCGTTTTTGAGCCTTACTTAAATAGGAGAATGATCCTTCGGCCAAAGAAAATTGTTTAGGCACCTTTGCGAATTATGATTAAATACTGAAAGAAAAAACTCGAAGAAATAATAATAGTTGCCAATACTGGTGGAATATATTTAAACCAGTAAATGTTTTATTTAAGTATCTGAAAAATAGTCGGAGACCAACAAGTGCGGATTTTAAGTGATCGGTATTCAATACTACGCTATTCAGTACAGTGAAGCTAGCGCAGATGCGTAAAAATTGCACGTATTCCCTTCATTAAAAGGAGGCTAATTGGTAATGCATAAATTATTTAAAGTCTGTCGTCACTGTATCTCCACTAAACCAAAACTTAAGCAAGAAATATTGTTCATCATTTAAAAGCCCTATTTAAATACTCATACAAAAAATACTAAGTCTATCAAGCACGCTATATACTATGTAGCAGTGCTGCACCTATTCACACATGAGAGGGCATATACACTGAGCAGCCAGGACATTATGACTACCTACAGGGTGTTTCAAAAATGACCGGTGTATTTGAAACGGCAATACAAACTAAACGAGCAGCGATAGAAATACACCGTTTGTTGCAATATGCTTGGGACAACAGTACATTTTCAGGCAGACAAACTTTCGAAATTACAGTAGTTACAATTGTCAACAACAGATGGCGCTGCGGTCTGGAAAACTCTATAGTACGATATTTTCCACATATCCACCATGCGTAGCAATAATATGGCGTAGTCTCTGAATGAAATTACCCGAAACCTTTGACAACGTGTCTGGCGGAATGGCTTCACATGCAGATGAGATGTACTGCTTCAGCTGTTCAATTGTTTCTGGATTCTGGCGGTACACCTGGTCTTTCAAGTGTCCCCACAGAAAGAAGTCACAGGGGTTCATGTCTGGCGAATAGGGAGGCCAATCCACGCCGCCTCCTGTATGTTTCGGATAGCCCAAAGCAATCACACGATCATCGAAATATTCATTCAGGAAATTAAAGACGTCGGCCGTGCGATGTGGCCGGGCACCATCTTGCATAAATCACTAGGTGTTCGCAGTGTCGTCTAAGGCAGTTTGTACCGCCACAAATTCGCGAAGAATGTCCAGATAGCGTGATGCAGTAATCGTTTCGGATCTGAAAAATGGGCCAATGATTCCTTTGGAAGACATGGCGGCCCAGACCAGTACTTTTTGAGGATGCAGGGACGATGGGACTGCAACATGGGGCTTTTCGGTTCCCCATATGCGCCAGTTCTGTTTATTGACGAAGCCGTCCAGGTAAAAATAAGCTTCGTCAGTAAACCAAATGCTGCCCACATGCATATCGCCGTCATCAATCCTGTGCACTATATCGTTAGCGAATGTCTCTCGTGCAGCAATGGTAGCGGCGCTGAGGGGTTGCCGCGTTTGAATTTTGTATAGACAGAGGTGTAAACTCTGGCGCATGAGACGATACGTGGACGTTGGCGTCATTTGGACCGCAGCTGCAACACGGCGAACGGAAACCGGAGGCCGCTGTTGGATCACCTGCTGCACTAGCTGCGCGTTGCCCTCTGTGGTTGCCGTACGCGGTCGCCCTACCTTTCCAGCATGTTCATCCATCACATTCCCAGTCCGTTGAAATTTTTCAAACAGACCCTTTATTGTATCGCTTTTCGGTCCTTTGGTTACATTAAACCTCCGTTGAAAACTTCGTCTTGTTGCAACAACACTGTGTTCTAGGCGGTGGAATTCCAACACCAGAAAAATCCTCTGTTCTAAGGAATAAACCATGTTGTCCACAGCACACTTGCACGTTGTGAACAGCACACGCTTACAGCAGAAAGACGACGTACAGAATGGCGCACCCACAGACTGCGTTGTCGTCTATATCTTTCACATCACTTGCAGCGCCATCTGTTGTTGAAAATTGTAACTACTGTAATTTCTAAAGTTTGTCCGCCTGAAAATGTACTGTTGTCCCAAGCATATTGCAACAAACGGTGTATTTCTATCGCTGCTCGTTTAGTTTTTATTGCCGTTTCAAATATACCGGTCATTTTTGAAACACCCTGTACCTAACAGCCGGCATGTCCATCTTTGGCACGGATAGAAGCAGCGACGTGTCGTGGTATGGGATCAGTGAGGCCTTGGTAGGTTGCTGGAGGAAGTTGGCACCACATTTGCACACACAAGTCACCTGATTCACGTAAATTCCGTGGAGGTGGGCGATGAGTCACGTTCAACCACATCCCAGATGCGTTCGATCGGGTTCAGATCTGGCGAGACTGGCAGCCAGCAAATCAGTTGGAACTCGCCTTTGTGTTCCTCTAACCAGTGCATCACAATTTCTTGCCTTGTAACATGGCGCCTTATTTTGAGGTGAAAAATGCAACTGCAGTCGGGAAACAAGGTCGTCTGCAACCGGGGTACAATACTCCTTGGCCGTCAAGGTGCCTTGCACGAGCTCCAATCGACCCACGGATTCCACGTGAATGTTCCCCAGAGCATAATGGAGCCGTTGCCAGCTTATCTCCCGTCACGCAGTACAGGTGTCGAGGAGTTGTTCCCCTGGCAGACGATAGATTCGCCGTCCTTGCATCGGCATGATGAGGAAGGTATCGGGATTCATCAGACCATGCAACGCTCTGCCACTGCACCAACGTCCAATGCCGACGGTTGTGTGGCCATTTCAGTTTTAGTTGCCGATGTCGTGGTGTTAACAGTGGCATATGCATGGGTCGTCGGCTACGGAGGCCCATTGTTGGCAGTGTTCGGTGCATTGTGAGTTCAGGCGCACTCGTAATGCCCGGCATTAAAGTCTCATGTTAGTTTCGCTACAGTTTGCCGCCTGCCCTGTTTTACGAGCCTGCCCAGCCTAGGACGTACGACATCTGTGATGAAGAATGGCCGCTCAACCCCACGACGTCTGGACGTGGTTTCATCCTGGTTTCTCCGCGTGTTGACACTCACGACAGCACTCCTCGAACAGCTGATAAGTCGTGCAGTTTCCGGAATGTTCGTGCCGAGCCTCCGGGCCATCACAGTCTGCCCTCACTCAAACTCGGATACATCGTCCGCCTTCACCATTCTACACGCGGACAGCTCGCTCACTGACACTACAGGCACCGTGCTTGTGTCTGACTAGCAGTCGTTCCTAGGCAGGTGACACTGCTATCGCCTGGACGGGTTTATGTCGATAATAGGTCTGTGGGCATAATGTTCTGGCTGGTCAGTGTAATGTTGAAGTATAAGCCAGCGCTCAGTCAAAGTCACGTAAAGTCCCTTCGTGGTACGCGAAATGTTAAACTATGGATTCACACTCACACGGAAACATAGCCAATCTGACATCATATTTTAAGGAGAGGAAAGCACATTTGTAAGATACCAGCCCCAGAAATCGAACCCGCGCAAAAATTTGAGCCTTAAATCTGACAGTACACGGTTACGACCTTCTAAAAGTATAGCTTTCGAACATTCACGTGCGCCGATTGTTTGTCACTCGTTCCTCCCCACTGCAGCCGCCTAATGATGATGATGAGGTACCATACTCTGAGAAGCATAGGGGACGATGCGGAAGACCCGCACCGCCGTACTAGGCAAGGTCCTAGTGGAGGTGGTTTGCCATTGCCTTCCTCCGACCGTAATAGGGATGAATGATGATAATGCAGACGACACAACAACATACAGTCATCTCGAGGCAGGAAAAATCTCTGACCCCGTCGGGAATCGAACCCGTGACCCCGTACGCGGGAAGCGAGAACACTACCGCAATACCACGAGCTGAGCCGCGTAATACGGGAGCGCGAAGTGCCGTACAACGGAGTTCCTGTTCATAATGTTGGTGAATCAACAAGTGATAGCGCTTTGTTCATTGTGTCAAAGTGCGTGTGTCCTGACCTATTGCTGGTGCCACAGATATCTTTGCTTTGAACACTTTTGTGTAGCGATTCACAAAGCAGCGTAAGCTAATGAAGTGATTGTGTGAGACGTTAAAGAAGTAGCATAGCGCTATTTAATTGTTGCCATCGCTGTTGTGCGTTTTTTTCCCTTTTTTTTCTTTTTTTAACTGAAAAATGGAGTTGCACAATTCTTCAACGTGACTGACATTGCAAATCATTAACTCTATTTCATAATAAGTCTTCAATTGCTTAGATTTATTCATTTTGACTTTAAAGTACACGTAATACGCAAACTCATGCACAAATTTCACGCATTTACTAGCTCAACATTATTTGTTTGAAGCACTCATTTCGTGTAAAGCAATACGTTTTCTCGAACAAGATTTCAAAACACGTTTGGCACACGTGACCATTTCCTCCCTATCTGCCCTACTCTCCAACTTCCCGAAAATAGGAGGACGCTGGTTGTCACCCTGCCATGCAGTACTTCGCGCGGTTGCACTGGGGAGGAGCGAGTGACAAACAACCGGTGTTCGCGAAAGTTCAAAAGCTGCACATTCACAAGGTCGTAACTGCGCACCATGAAAATTATGGCAAGAAACTTACGCAGGGGGTCAATTGATGGGGCTGTATCTTGCTAGTGTACTTTTTTTCTCCTTAAAATTCTAGCTCAAGTTAATAGTGTTTCCTTGTCAGTCTACTCCGTGCCTTCGAGAAATACGCTGCCCTGCGTCTCCACACGGAAAACTAAAGTTTGCTGACGCTGGTTCTGCATTGCAGGTCGTGCGGTTAGTACGTGTTATCATGATTTTATGTCTTGTGTGGTGCAAATATTGAACGAAAATTTTATTTGTTTTGTTTCTCATAGTTTAAAGAAGAAATGAAACTGATGGTGACCTGACTAATCGAATTCGGTCATTAAATAAAGAAAAAGTTTGTGATCAAAGACTGTTTTGGATTCCACAACTTCTCAACCACTGGGTCATTGTATTTTTCACTTCTGCCCCAGTATCTCTCACACTACTGTAAGTGTGTCTCAAGGCCCTCTCCTGTCCTCTCTTCTTTACGTCCTGTTCACTGCCGACATTCCCGAATTACCAACCTCTTCCCTACCTCCTGCAATATCCTGACGACACCGCCTTCCTAACTACTACTCAAACGCTCCAATTTTCCCACGTCTTCCTTCAGTGCAACTTGACTCTCTAGGTCGAGTGGTATAATACTTGGGAAATCCAATTAAATCGACAAAACAGCCAAGCCACCATCACTGGTCGCATCACTCGGCATTTCCATCGTCCATAGTTCAACCACTCCTTCTACAACCAGTCCACCCCTTTGACTAATGCGGAAATGTACAGGGTGTCCCAAAAAGAATAAGCCGATTTCAAACAGAATTATTTATTAGGAACAAGGGCTTAACACCAACAAATTGCGTACTAAATTACTCAGAAAAGACATAAGTTTATAAAAATTCATCATAAATGTTCATTTTGTCCTCCATTGGCTGCACGAACGACATCTAGCTGATAGCCGAATTCATCCCAAATTGAGCATAAGGTGTCTTCTGTCACTGAAGCTGCAGCAGCTGATATTCTGGTTTTTAGTTCATCAACGTCACGAGGTAAGGGAGGAAGGTAAACACATTGTTTAACTTATCCCCACAGGAAGAAATCACATGGTGTTGAGTCAGGTGACCTAGGAGGCCAAGAGTGTAAAGCCTGGCCTCGTGGTCCTGTCAGTATCTCGAAGAGCTTGTACCGGTTGTAATCGGTATGGTTTGAGGGCTAAACGACGCTGTAACACACACCACGCTGTCATGCGCGGTAACGGCAGTTCCCGGCTAGCACGACGCGTAGACTTGCGGGGCTCCACTCAAATGCTCGTCGGATTTGTTCCACTGTTCAGGAACGCGTGGCCGGCCAGGACTACTGCCTTTACAGAGGCACGCCGTTTCGTCAAACTGTTTATACCACCGTCGAATGTTCTTTGGTGATGGTGGTTTAGCACGAAATCGAATACGAAACGACCGCTGAACTGCGATCACTGATTGAGTACGACTAAATTCAGTGACACAATACGCCTTCCGTTGCGCGGACGCCATATTGCGCGAGACTGGCTGCACGTTCCAGGTCAGCGCTCGTAGCGACATTCAGCGGATTTCTTTTTTTTTCTGGAACTCTAGACCATGCCGACTACATCTAGCGCTGTTTCACTTACCTAGGGACATTTGTCTCAATACTATTACAAGTTAAAATCGGGTCATACTTTTTGGAACACCCTGTATTTAGGACTAACGGTTGACAGGTAGCTATCGTAGAATGCACACTTCCTCACCTTAAAACACAAAACCACAAGCCGACTGAAACAACCGAAACTTCTAACAGAACACAAATGGGACCTTCATCCTTATACGTTATTCTCGCCTACAACTCTTTCATCCGCCCCATCTCATGCCGACACCGCCTGAATCTGCGCGCCTCCCCTTAGTTCTACAAACTTTTGAAATCCTCGAAATATATACACTCCACCTCGCCTTCCGCATCCACCTACCTTCCTCAACGCACATCCTAAATCATCCACTTCCTACACCTTCTCTTCTGAATCATTTCGCACCCAACATATTAATCGCAAAACTCAGCCTCGGTACCTAATATCCCACCCACTAATCCATTGTTAAGCCACTGCATCCATATCCCACCTTCCATGCACTTTCGTGTATTATCCATCCTCTTCCATCGGAACCTGAACCAACTTCCGCTTCGCAAAGATGGAATCCTTCCTGAAGTATTCCATTCTACCATAATCACAACGCCTCACCTCACACCAGCGTTCCATTTTCCTCCGTCCCTCTTCCTTTCCCTAAATGAATTTTAGTCGCTATCTGGTTCCACAGATCTCCATGGTCATATTTATCGATCCGCCTCCATCATTATCATTTTCATGCAGCACCAGCATCGCTATTATTTTTTAACTGCAATATAAAATTTTCTAAAAAATTTAAAGTCGTAAAAATTGTTCGTGATTGTGTTTTTTTAAGCATTATGTATTTTCATCTTTTTTATGTGTTATAAATCTTCTTTTAAATATATACAAACGTCGGCTGAAGAGCGGTTTATATCTGTTGCCAGGCTGCCCCCTCGTGGGGAAATAATAACAGTAAAGAGGAAGAAGTTTTTGTCTACCTTCGAAGGCTCACTTGAGGATGAATGGTAGGAGCTCACTCGAGAGTTGAAATATAGTGCAGCGAAGTGAACGACGACCAGCTGCTGTCCAAAAATTTCTTTGACTATCCTAAACGTTACTTACATCAGCACAGACCTTGCCACTCCAAGCGTCTCCCGTGAATAGACCCTGAGCGCACATATTCATGCCTTTTTGTTTTAGCTGTGACCTCAAACGCTAACCAATCCGACGGTTTTAATAAAACGACCATTTGAATTTAAAAATAAGTGTATATATGTAAGCAATGTACCGAAAGAATCAATGTTCTTTGCCGGTGATTTTCTGAACTCACGTGATAAAATGTACACAAAAGAACATGAATTATTAATTAAAATGTAAATAAAGTACACACGTGCTTTTCATGTAAAACAGTAGAAATACATTAAATAAATTGGTATGAATATAAGTATCCAGTTTAAATGAAGCGTCTTTCCGCACTCTATTCGTCGGTGCTTGCGTAACATAAATTCCTTGTACCGTTTTTGAATATTTCGTGATTTTTATTCATGGCCGGTTTAATAATCAGTAAGTTACATACGAAATTAACTTCATCTATGAAATACACAGGAACGGGTAAATAAAAGTGGTCCAGAGAACAGAGTCCGAGGGTACAAAGAAACACAGCAGAGGAAAGGAAATACAGTACTAACCTGACTATAGCAGATGTTGAAAGTCACCACCATTCATTTCTTGGCACTTTTGGGTCCTCGTCAGCAAGCTGCTGAAGGCATATCGAAACTGAACCGCTGTAATTTCTGCAGTCTCGTCCGAAATGTTCTGCTGTAGACTATGAGAGTTGTTCAAATGGTTCAATTGGCTCTGAGCACTATGGGACTTAACATCTATGGTCATCAGTCCCCTAGAACTTAGAACTACTTAAACCTAACTAACCTAAGGACATCACACAACACCCAGTCATCACGAGGCAGAGAAAATCCCTGACCCCGCCGTGAATCGAACCCAGGAACACGGGCGCGGGAAGCGAGAACGCTACCGCACGACCACGAACTGCGGACTGAGAGTTGTTGCGATACACCTTAGACTTGAGGGCTCCCCACAAAAAGTAATCGCACGCTGACAGTGTAAGACGTCGTGGTCTCCTGACCTTCATTGCTTACATATTCCGCCCTCACAATCAGATTACGCACATCAAGACGCTTCATTCGAACCCAAACTCGATAAGATAAAGTCAGTGTTGTATGAATTCAGGTAAACGATGTGAAAATAACTAGTAAAACGCAAATGCGCACCGAGATTGAAATACTCGAGGCTGGCGTACACACACACATTCCAGACACGATGGTCACAGGAGCTTTTAGTTCGGGAGAGCCAGACCGCATGCCGGGAGGCTGGTCGCTTCAGACGACGAGTCAAGTCAACCTATCTACGTCGGCCGGCGGCCGTCCGTGGAGCGGACAGCGTTTGCCCGAGTGAAAGGAAGAACGACCCCGTGTTCGGCTTAAAAGCAAATTCCGCTACATTTTGTGGGAGCGCCTAGCCTACGCATTCTTTACAAACATAGCACACAGTTTCAGAGGTTTTTTAGAGGGAGACAGCAAACGCCAAACGCCAATGCTACAGATTTTCGGATTGGTTGCCTTAAACGAAACGTCATTCTCCCGTTTTAGAAGAGCAATGCTGATTGGCAGACGATATTCCTGACGCCTTGAGCTGATGGAGTAATGGAAGAGACCGAAGGATATACCCCTTCACATCTGGCGTGGAGAGGGGACGTTCCGTTGTCGCTCTTGGAGCAAGAACGCGTAATAAGAGCGTGTGCACTCGTACGTGTACTCAAAGAGCGAGGAACAAGCCTCTCCTCAGTACTTCACTGGGAGAGCACCTCTGTCGAGAGCGAATCGGACTGCGACTCTATATTGAGTCCTTGCGATTAAGTGTTGTTCACTGTGTTGGCTGCCACATTATATTGCGGTGTGAACAGACAGAGTTATAGTTGAACGCCTGCGAGAGAATTTTTGAGTGGCATCACGGTGGACTGGTTATCTGACCGGTGTACCATGCCAATAGCTAGACTAGGGGCGAATAGGAGTCCTTGACTTCATCAAGGCGTATGGAGAGTTTGATTGGCGAAGGTAAATCCAGATAGAACGAGAGTTATCTTATTTGTCAGCAGCGAGCGGCGCAGACAGCAGTCATGGCAGCTTACGGTATTGTGCGCTACAGCTCTTGGGAGCCCCATATTTTCTCCACAATAGTACACTTCACTGCATTTCACACGCGACAGCCTCGACCGTACCTAGCAACATTCTAACTGATAATTATTCAAGTTGAGTAGGCGCGCCTCTCGGCCATTCTCTCAAGTCAATAACAATCTTAAACTTTGTATAGAAATTTCATTAGCGAATCCTATCCTTGAGAGGTAACTTCACATTCCGAAAAGAACCCGGAAATAACTTGTTCAGTTCATAACTGAAGGTGCCATTGTGATTTCTCAGAATTTTAGCAAATAATAATTTTCGTTAGTTTCATGTTTTTCTTACACTAACTAGCACTACTCCAGTACCCAAGTATACCCACTAGTTACGTAAGAAATTTTGTGAATTTTTGTGTCATTTCCTTCCAGCAGACGACTCCAGAAAATATTTATTGCTGAAAGTTTTTCAGGCATTTCTCTTTAGAACGTTAGGAGCGTCTGTCTGACTTCTGTAGTAGTGTGGGGGTGGAAATTGCATCTTGCAGGAGCCACAGGGTAAAGGGCACATCTCAGATTAATCCGTTGCGCAGAATGACAGAATAGCACCCACACACACACAACAGATCAGATGGCCTTGGTGGCCCGCTAGGACCGCGACCAGACTGATCACTGCTAACAACTCTGTTAGGAGTGAAGAATGTGTAAATGTGCTCCAAGGCTCGACCAACTGTATGGGCAGTTGCGACGTCTTGTTGGAAGTAACTGCAGGTCTTTTCCTCCTCCGTTAATGCTGCCACAAATGGTTTTAAAATGTTGGCAATGTAACGCGCCGAAGTCAGCGTCTGATGAAAGAAGATGGTACCAACAGTGCGACGTGCAGACACTGCACACAAAACCCGTACCTTCTGATCATGCAAAGGTGTTTCGTGGAAATTTTGCGGAATCTCCGCTGCCCATAACCTGTGATTCTCTGAGTTGACATAACGACCCAGGTGAAACCAGGCTTCATCAGACATAAAGAACAGATCCACGTCCAAGCCATTCATTGTTACCTCAGTGAACAGCCACTCATAATGCTGGAGGCACTGGGGAGCATCTGCTGGTTTTAATACATGAACACGACAGTCGGTAGGGATGCATGTGCGTGTCCAGGTGGAGTATGCCTCCGCATAATCGACATGATACACCGGTCTCTTGCGACAGGCGTCGGGTTAGTTTGGCAGGACACTGACAGACACATTTTTCTGGTATGTGAGCGGGTTTCGGAATGTTTTCCGACTTGCTGACCCAGATCAGATCTGACGGCATTTTCGGGCTAAGTGTAGCACAGCAGTCTTTGCTGGCACTTCGACACCATTAAAATTCTCAGCAAAGAAGTGACTACACCGTTTCCACGACTTAGTTTTCACGTAACTTTCCACAACGAACATCCACTGCTCCACTGTGAATACCATCGTCCGCTTTGTACTGCTCCACTCTCACTAACATAACCCTCACTACGGTCTGAACCGGTGTGTTCACGTGGCGGGTGTGCATTCACTTCCAATAGCATCCACTCGTCCGGGCAAATTTTATTTGCACCACCCTGTGTTGTGAGAAATAAGACGAAAATTTGAGTTAATGCTACGTGTATGGTGGACTGTGTTTAGTTTCATATTTGAGTAATCGTAAATTACTCAAATTTCCCCTAATTCTCGTTAAGAATGAGTACTTAAAGCGAGAATCTCCGCTGCACTAGCTGATTTCTCCACTCACGATTCAGCGAATATGCAAAGAAACTCATTGGAGGAGCACTGAAATGCCATGCATAGGTTAAGGGGACAAACTATACTGAGAGGAGCGCAACAAATCGATGTTGTGGCAGCTGTTACTCACGATTCACGCGTCAGACCAACAGAAATTGTAAGTTCCTCTGGAATACGCCAGTCCAGCGTTGTACACATTTTGCGCATAAACAAATTCCATCCGTCTCAAGCAGATGCAGCTGAGGTTGTTTGGACATCAAAAGCAATGGAACGTAACGTTTGGTGTGCAATTATTCAGTAGTACGAAACTGGTCCGAACTTCACACTTTAACGTGTAACAGCTGCTCAGAATTTCGTAGTGAAGTGCTACGGCTCTCCTAGAAAAAGTATAACTTGAAGCACGTATATGTAAGAAGTACGAGCACAATGTATGCTCGGCTCAATACTCACAAGGGTAGAATTCACCTATCTCTTTCATGCACGTTGGATTGGCCGTGAAAGCTTTATAACATGGCCTGCAAGGTCACCTGATTGATTGGCACTCGCCGTGTTCTCTGGCATAAGCTCACAGATGAATATTAATTACCGGTTATGACTAACCAAGAATTCTATATTTTGACATAATTGTTGTAAAGGAGTGTGACTATAATATAAGTTAAATGCTTATTTGACTTTACAATAGTAAAGCCATAATCACAGTACATAATTTTTTTCTTTTTAAAAAAAGGGCTTACATTACCTGTTTCAACGAATTACGTCATCATTTTCTCCAACTGATTTGAAAATGACTTAGTTTGTTGAAACCGGTAAGTAACCTCTTTTTTTAAAAGAAAAAAATTTATATACTGTGACAAAGGCTTCACTATTGTAGTGTTAAATAAACATATAACAAACGAAGAAGATTCAAAACATCGCATTGTGGCAGTGTAAGCAACGATATCAAAATGTGTCCAGAAGCACTCGCACCAGTGACTGTACGTGTATTGCAGCAGACAGTGTTAATCTTTTACAGATAGTGACATTTATGTCACAACTCCACGTACATTTCATTACATTTTATTGTCACGTTTTAACGTTCAGTGTAGCAAGATTCATGTCGCTTAAGGTAGCGAGAAGCATACACGTTATGTTAGACGACAGATGTTCTCAGAGCGTGAAAACGGTGGGGTTAATAAGAGCCTACGTCTGAAGCGTGCTCCTGGCGTTACTTGCACCGATAGCTTGTTAAAAATAATTTGAGTAACTACCAATCCACACGTAAAAAATAAATACAGATTTCAGTTAATGTTGATAGTCACTGGTGAAAACTACGGACCAATCACAGATGCGCCCCGAGCTTGAGGGCCCCAAACTGTTCAGATAGCTCTCTACGAGTCTACGGTCGGTTTCTGGACAGGCAACACATACTTTTGTGAGTCGAATGCGATTTCAAGTAAAAACTAATCGACTTGTTAAAAGTTGCCTCGGGAAATAGTTACGAGTGTTTTCGTGGGAACTGTCAGATCGTGTGAAGCGTTTTGTTGTGACTTTTGCGATGCTGTAGAAATATCTAGTACTCAGAATCCCTACTGAAAGCATTAATAGTAGAATAGCTCTCAGAACCTTTTTCTTGATTCTTTGGCTCGCTAACCGGAAATAAAAACCTGTTGGCATTCCGTAATTTCATTTTTAATAGCACTGAATTCTTTCCAATTTACCACTTCGCTACTTACTGTTTAAATGATGCACGTTAGAGCTTGCAGCCAGCGGAAAAGAAACTAACCGGGGCGATTACTACGAGATATACATGCTGGTTGCCTCGACTTGTATTACTGAAAGTGAGCGCGGTCGGTGGGGAATTGTACCCATCGTGCAGAATATGAGAGTTAATATCTGAGTTTGCCGTAAACTGCTGATAGTACCAACACTGATGGCATTAATTAGTGCTCTTAGCATTTCACCCTTTACCCTCGAATACTTTACACTTGGCATCTCTGTACGTAGATGTGTAACTAACGCGGCAGACTACATTTTGAACAAATGCAACATACCCTTATAAGAAATATTACAACACGACGACATAAACGAAATGCTGTGGAACTTGTTGGGTTGGCAGAAGAGGCAACACCGTGTTACTAGAGGAGGCCGAAATGCACGCATTTTAGCTCACGCAGGCTGGCTTGAAGAGGGAAGAACTATACTGACGTGAGGTCTGGAACATGACAAGGAATTATAATTCAGAAAGCGGACGTCGCTAGTTTGATACTTAACTTTAATCCGTTAATGATGAACGTCGCTCTTGACGGTACATGAGTCACAATATTATCTGTTCAGAAGACATAGTAACTGAATATGGCGCCTTGCTAGGTCGTAGCAAATGACGTAGCTGAAGGCTAAGCTAAACTGTCGTCTCGGCAAATTAGAGCGTATGTAGTCAGTGAACCATCGCTAGCAAATTCGGCTGTACCACTGGGCGAGTGCTAGGGAGTCTCTCTAGACTAGACCTGCCGTGTGGCGGCGCTCGGCCTGCAATCACTGATAGTGGCGACACGCGGGTCCGACGTATACTAACGGACCGACGTCGATTTAAAGGCTACCGCGTAGCAAGTGTGGTGTCTGGCGGTGACACCACAGAACTGTTGTTGACCACTTTCTTCTTTCCTTATCTTTGCCATTGCTGATGTGATTTCAAACATGGTAGCTGTAGATACTGATGTAATCTAAAGCTTTTGGTCGAAAACGTGGACAGAATTGTGGTTTAAGACAGCAATAAGTCAAAGGCAACGTATGGTAATGATTGTATTAAGAATCGCAGTAAGTGCGTCATCGTTGTTCTTGAAAAATAAAAATTGTAACTGTGAAAAATGTTCCGTACACATTCCACTCTTAAGGCTCACATTGATTTTTCATGAGCTGGCCGGGGTGGCCGAGCGGTTCTAGGCGCTACAGTCTGGAACTGCGCGACCGCTACGGTCGCAGGTTCGAATCCTGCCTCAGGGCATGGATGTGTGTGATGTCCTTAAGTTAGTTAGGTTTAAGGAGTTCTAGGTTCTAGGGGACTGATGACCTTAGAAGTTAAGTCCCATAGTGCTCAGAGCCATTTGTACCCTTTTATTTTTTATTTTTCCTGAATATAAACAAGAATTAGCTTACCTGTCAAAGAGTGTTGTATATTACACGGACTATGCCTATATGTAAACTGCAATAAATCACAGGTCGGATGATATAGCGAGAAAGGAAGTCACAGAAGATTGTATATCAGATGTCAAACAATAATTCTACAGATTACTTGAAGAGCTGGTAAAAGAGTTACGTTTTTCACCACTGTCCATCAATTGCAAGATACGATTGTTCCGATCAAAAATACAGACAACCTATTTTATTGCTGACACAGCTCAGCCTACGCAGGAATTTTTGTAGCCTAATAAATTACGAAGTGTCTCCTCTGCTTATACGTGAAAGGGTTGCTCCAAGATCAATTAGAGTACAAAGGCAAAGTCTTGGTCACTTGCTAGTTCCACACGGATGTAAATCTATCAAGATTTGCATAAAGGCGGGCAACGGAGAGGCCAGACTGGCTAGACAAGTGTCTCATAGACCTCGTAGTGCTGAAAGAATATGCAGCTTTCACACGGATAGATATTTCTGATGTCAGACGTGTCAACCACTTTTGGCTGCATCTGCTCCGTTTCCTGTCTTCTGACAACTTGAACAGAGGCTTTATGGTGCATCCGTACCACAGTGTTCTGTCAAGGCAGTCTGCATTAGTTAGTTACATATTCCATGGACCACTTGAGCGATTTGTTATAGAAATTATGTGGAACGAACCAGTTTACAAAATATTTATACATGATAAGTGAATAAGATTCTAAAGGTCACACTGACCTATTGATGATGATGACGACGATGATGATCTTCCGACACTGATGGCGGGGAGTCCCCACCTGGTAAAGTTCGGCCGCGGGACTTGCAAGTCCCTTCCGTTGACACCACATTGGGCGACCAGCGTGGCGGTGATGAAAAAATGATGATGAGGACAACACAAGACTCACTCCCCGAGCGATAAAATATCTGATCCAGCCGGAAATCGAACCCGGATCCACTGCATGGCAGTCAGGCGCGTTGACCACTTCAACCCAACTTTCAGCTCTACTCATACAGCACTCCGTCTTCAGTCCACAAGTGGCCCACCGGGACCATCCGACCGCCGTGTCATCCTCACATGAGGATGCGGATAGGAGGGGCGTGTGGTCAGATCACCGCTCTCCCGGCCGTTACGATGGTTTTCGTTGACCGGAGCCGCTACTATTCGGTCGAGTAGCATATCAGTTGGCATCACGAGGCTGAGTGCAGCCCGAAAAATGGCAACAGCGCATGGCGTCCTGGATGGTCACCCATCCAAGTGCCGGCCACTCCCGACAGCGCTTAACTTCGGTGATCTCACGGTAACCGGTGTATCCACTGCGGCAAGGCCGTTGCCTCTACTCATACAGCTGCACTTAAAATTACTCATTTACAAGCTCCCAGCTTTCAATTAACAATTCGTCTAGGAATAGATGGAGTGGTCCTTAAGAAATGATTTTAGGTTACATTTAAAACTTGCCTTACTACCTGTCAGACTTTTATGTTATTGGCCAAATTGCAAAAAAATTTTGTGGCTACGTAATGAACTGCTTTCTGAGCCACTGACAGCTTTAATAATGACTAATTATGTTCACCTTTTTCTTCTAGTGTTGTAGGCATGTAAACTGCTATTCATCAGAAATTGTGATGGATTACTTATGATGAATTTCATTATCGAATGTACGAGGGCGGTTCAGAAAGTAACCTCCGATTGGTCACAGTGCGGGTTGTGGGGGGAGTAGCGACGCCATCTGTGCATTCACGCACTCAGCAGGTCAGTCGGCATCAAGCCGTGGTCGAGTGAACGTCGTACCTGCGCTAGTTTAGTTTTTGTGGCAGTTTGAAATGTGTGCTGCAATAGAAAACCCCGCCAAATGTGAAGTGCGTGCTGTCATAAGGTTTTTTACAGCCAAAGGATATTCTGCAGCAGCTATTCATCGTGAGCTTTGTGCCGTGTACAGACCAAGAGTTATGAGTGAAGGAGTTGTCCGTGAATGGGTACGTTTATTTAAAAGTGGACGAGAAAACGTTCATGATGAAGAGAGGAGTGGTAGACCATCATTGGTGACTGACGAACTCGTTCAGACAGTTGATGCAAAAGTTCGTGAAAATCGACGTTTCTCAATGTCGGAGTTGTCTACTGGTTTTCCACAGATTTCTAAGACTCTCTTGTACGAGATAGTGACAGCAAGATTGGGTTACCGTAAGTTCTGTGCACGATGGGTGCCCAAAATTCTTACCGACCACCACAAAACTCAAAGAATGGCCTCTGCATTAGACTTTCTGTCACGTTATGAGGACGAAGGAGAACCATTGTTAAACAGAATCGTGACCGGTAACGAACCTGGATTAAGTACGTGAACCCTGAGACAAAAGAACAATCAAAGATGTGGGCACATTCAAATTCGCCTACCAAACCAAGAAAAGCCTCGCAAGATTTTTCTGCCAGAAAACTGACGGCAACGGTGTTTTGGGATGCCAAAGGGGTGTTGTTGGTTGAATTCATGGAACGTGGTACGACCATTAATCAAGACGTGTACTGTGAAACAATAAAAAAGTTACTACGGGCTATACAGAACAAACACCGTGGTATGCTGACTTCCGGTATCGTTTTTTTGCACGATAACGCCCGTCCTCACTCTGCTCGCAGAACAACGGCCCTTCTTGAGTCCTTCAAGTGGGACGTTATCAACCATCCACCTTACAGCCCAGACCTGGCGCCAAGTGATTACCACCTCTTCATGCATTTGAAGAAATGGCTCGGGTCACAGCGGTTTGATGACGACGAAGAGCTCAAAGATGCGGTCACAGGCTGGCTCCAGGCACAAGCGGGTGATTTTTATGCAGAAGGAATTTCAAAGCTTGTGAAGAGATACGATAAGTGCCTCAATCGCTATGGAGACTATGTAGAAAAATAGTGCAAAGATGTAGTTGTAAGATGTATATATTAAAATATTTTTATTTAACTTGGTGTATTTTTTTAAATCAACCGGAGGTTACTTTCTGGCCTCGTATATACTTGTATAGTGTGCAGATGCAGTTCAATTGTCTACACCTTTGGAAACGTACATTCAAGATGACTGCGGGTGAGCACCACTTATTGTGTAGTCAATACTTCCTTTCCAGGTGATGAGTCACCTCAGAAAATTATTCCGAAAGTCAATATTCAGAGTGTTGCGGAAGACCGCGACGCCAATGGAATTCAGGGGCACGGTTTTCCTATTACTGTCCCGAAGGCACGCGACTGATGCCCCACCCGGCCTGCAGAACGCACCACTCGGTTACATCATCGTGTAACAAGGCTCTCGTAACGACCCGTCGACGCAGCATTGCGGCAACGGCAGGTTCGAGCCGCCGGCGATCGTAACCAGCAGCTGCAGTGCTGTTGTGACGTTCCAGCGCCCGCTAGAGAGGCGTCGTCGTCATAAGCCCGCCACTTGTACGCCGAGGTCTTGAGTTTGTGGCGCCATGCCGCCCTGCCTCTGCGCTGATGCAGAGCGCTACAGGCTTCGCCCACAAGTGCCAGTCGCCACTAGCCAGCAAGTCAGGAGCCCGGTTGGACGAGTCATATCAGCATCCGACGCAGCGCCTCTGGGAAAGGGTTCCAGCGGAACTTCACCGCACCGCTCAGCTGCACCGAGCGAAGCAGCTACCACTGTCTTCAAAAAACTAGTTCTCCCCGCCGAGGGCCGCGTGCCCGACGTCTGACATTGCCACGGCACGTGGACGCCGTGGGTCGACGCCAGATTCCGCTCCGGACGAGGCCGGGCACCTGCACTGCAGTAGCTTCTTTGAACAATGAAGTTTCCGTGCACGCTGCCTGTTTTGTTGCAGCTACCTCCACTCGCAATGAACTCCCGTAACATTCGCCAACCCATGAAACCCACGCCCTTCAAGGTGGAGAGTCAAATTCCATCCTGACAACTAGAAAAATGACTCCGCCAACCCCCCGTGTCGGTCACTACACACCAGGCCGGTACAAGAGGAGATACGAAAAAAAAATACTTTAGGAGGACAGTTGCGAAAATTACCGAACTATCAGTTTAATAAGTCACGGCTGCAAAATACTAACGAGAATTCTTTACAGACGAATGGAAAAACTGGTAGAAGCCGACCTCGGGGAAGATCAGTTTGGATTCCGTAAAAATATTGGAACACGTGAGGCAATACTGACCCTACGACTTATCTTAGAAGATAGATTAAGGAAAGGCAAACCTACGTTTCTAGCATTTGTAGACTTAGAGAAAGCTTTTGACAATGTTGACTGGAATACTCTCTTTCGAATTCTGAAGGTGGCAGGGGTAAAATACAGGGAGCGAAAGGCTATTTACAATTTGTACAGAAACCAGAAGGCAGTTATAAGAGTCGAGGGACATGAAAGGGAAGCAGTGGTTGGGAAGGGAGTGAGACAGGGTTGTAGCCTATCCCTGATGTTATTCAATCCGTATATTGAGCAATCAGTAAAGGAAACAAAAGAAAAATTCAGAGTAGTCACAAAATTCGGAGTAGTTATTAAAATCCATGGAGAAGAAATAAGAACTCTGAGATTTGCCGATGACATTGTAATTCTGTCAGAGACAGCAAAGGACCTGAAAGAGCAGTGAACGGCATGAACAGTGTCTTGAAAGGAAGATGTAAGATGAACATCAACAAAAGCAAAACGAGGATAATGGAATGTAGTCGAATTAAAAGTAGACAGGATATAAAATGTAGACTGTCAATGACAAGGAAAGCGTTTCTGAAGAAGACAAATTTGTTAACATCGAGTATAGATTTAAGTGTTAGGAAGTCGTTTCGGAAAGTATTTGTATGGAAGTGAAACATGGACAAGAAGAGAATAGAAGCTTTCGAAATGTGGTGTTACAGAAGAATGCTGAAGATTAGATGGGTAGATCACATAACTAATGAGGAGGTATTGACTAGAATTGGCGAGAAGAGAAATTTGTGGCACAACTTGACTAGAAGAAGGGATCGGTTGGTAGAACATGTTCTGAGGCATCAAGGGATCACCAGTCTAGTATTGGAGGGCAGCGTTGAGGGTAAAAATCGTAGAGGGAGACCAAGAGATGAATACACTAAGCAGATTCAGAAGGATGTAGGTTACAGTAAGTACTGGGAGATGAAGAAGCTTGCACAGGATAGAGTACCATGGTGAACTGCATCAAACCAGTCTCTGGACTGAAGATAACAACAACAAACGTTAGTAGGTCGATTAGTTTGTTCCCAAGATTTACATGTGTAATCTTAGAGTAACCGAGTCTCGGCGTAACTGGCAGATCTAATGTCCTAGTTAACAATGCATGCTCTCTGCTGTATGTTTCTACCTATTGGTTTCTCAACTAAAGAATCACGCCTGGAAAAATAAAATTTCTCCATGACTTTTCAGCCTCAGTTCTCATACATGTTATCATAACCGGTTTTGACCTGTAGTAAGTCATTGGCAGATAATCTGTTTCAGGAAAAATAAAAACGGAGATAGTAAAATATTAGCCAACAGAATGATCACCTCACATTATCGGCTACCACAACTGCACCCAGTACAAAACATTACGTAGCAACTCGTCATAGTACAACTGAACATAGTAAAGATACTAGCGCTTTGCTTTCTGGAACTGAATACTACAATTAACTACGTAATAGTATGAAAACAGTAACTTTTAAACAGAGAATATAAGATAAATTACTCACGATATACAACTGAATACGAGATTCACCCTTCTTAATTTGAAAATTAGTAAAAAAATTACTTTTCGACTGGTGCAGGTAAGCTAGACGCACACAGGAAGCACGTTAAATGATGCCCTGTTGCAGACGTGATCCACGAGGAGCAAACGTTACTGGCAATCGCAATCAAACATCAAACAGCCAGTATGAAAGAACCGTTAAATCAAGTTAAATTTTAACTCACCAGAAAACAGATAAAAAATGTTTTATTCCCCACAAGAGTCCGCGACATATTGGTTCATAAGATTGTATCTGAGTTCTGTGATTTTGGCAGCAAAAAAGTGACGATGGCCGAATTGTAAAGGATATAAAATGCAGACAGGCAACTGCATGAAAAGCGTTCGTGTGAAAGGAAAATA
This sequence comes from Schistocerca nitens, assembly GCF_023898315.1. Classification (NCBI taxonomy): domain Eukaryota; kingdom Metazoa; phylum Arthropoda; class Insecta; order Orthoptera; family Acrididae; genus Schistocerca; species Schistocerca nitens. The sequence goes on from NC_064618.1 coordinate 668,006,588, forward strand.
TTTAGACATCTGCGATGGCCGATTTGTATAGGATACGAAAAGCAGCCTAGCAACAGCAAGAACGGTGTTTCTGTAAAAGAGAAATCTGTTAACATCGAACATACCTGTATAAGCGTTTTTGATGGTAGGTAGTCTTTTCTGAAAACGGGGACTGCTACCTTCTGCGGTAGGAAAACGTGGACGATAAACAGCAAGGACAAGAAGAGAACAAAACCTTTTGAAAAGTGCTGTAGTAGAAGAATGCTGAAGATTAGATCGGTAGATCTAGTATGTAATGAGGAGGTACTGAATGGAATGAGGAAAAACATTATTCTATAATTTGATTAAAACAAGTTGTCGGTTTACAACTGTATCTCTATTCTTTTCTTTTTTACTTTATTTTGCTTCCTTATTGACAATTTTCTGTTACTTAACGTCAAGTAGATGGAAAAACTACATTGACAACCGACGTAATAAAATTCATGTAATTACACAACAAGGGACACTTCAAAACTTTATAAGTTTGCGAACTAAAATTGTGCAATTCCTTGCCTTTAGTTGGTTTATCAATGGCTGAAAAATATTTTATCTTTTAATGCATGGTCGGCTAGAAGATAATGTTCATGTTTTGATTATTTACTTATTTATAGCACGATTCAGTATCTTCTCCAAGGAGAAGGTTCGCTTCGTTAAAGAATCTACGTTTGTTTTGCCAAATATCACTGTAGGTGCGAGAGCACCAGAGACAACTCCGTTTAAGCATATTTGGGAAGGAACTTCCGGTTTCTTCGATTACATGACAGCATAGGGAGTCGTTCCTGACACGTTAGTCGGAACTGCAGGATTGAGATCAATTATTTTATTTCTGGGCAACGTTGTCAATTGTCCCCACTGTGTAAGGATGAAAGACAGTGATAATTTTTTTAATTTTTAAGCGAACTGTCTAGTTAATTTGAAACGTCCCCATTTGAAAAATTATAAATGACTGTTCTTATCCTGACACACAATATTTTTAGCGCAACGCAATCTGACTTTCAAAAATCCCTACAAAAGAATGGCCCTGACTATAACATTAACCTATACCTTTCACAAATCACTTACCTCACAAAAATCTTCGTTACTCGAACTACTGCAATACAGCGAGCGCCACTACTGCCAGCTAAATAAAAGATTCAAACTACGGAAGGCACTAACTACTGATAGGCATAGTTAGCAAATGAAAGATTTTAATAGAGAACAAACAATGTATTTACCTTAATAGTCATCAAAAGTCATAATATATATAGGAGTTCATAACATCCATTCTTACAAATATCAATACTCCGCCATTTCTCTCCCCACATCCACCACTGCTGGCGGCTCACCTCCAACTGCGCAACGCTACGCGCTGTTCACATCCAGCTGCCGCTGCCCAACACTACAATGGCAGACAACAATGCAAACTAGCCACAGACTGCACACAGCACAGCCAGTGATTTTCATACAGAGCGCTACGTAACGTTGCCAATAAGAAAACATAAACAGCCTACTTACATAGCCCCCATGCTCCCCACAAAAAATTTTTACAAATTGTTTTGGGCAGTGGCCAATAATGATTTGATAAAATTTTTCATAATTACAATAACAAAGAAATCAAAGGCACACACTTATTGATACAATGTTGGTCAAAAGCTCAAATTTTCTCACAGTCCATAAAGACAGTCCTGATCATTCATCACAGTAACATTGCAGTGTTGTTCTCAAAGTCTGAGCAGTAAAAGAAAATGCACACGGAAGTAGTGGATTTCCATGCAATCTCGAAGAAGTAGTGTTGTCCTTTCAACGGAAAGACAGTGCTGACTCTTGACATGCAGACAGGAAATGGGCCACAACAGAGCAAACCCACAGCAGAGTCAGTCGAAATTTTGAAGAGTATTGGTAGGTAGGTCATCACAGAGCAGACCCACTATAGTCCTGGTAGAGATTACGGTATTGGTGGGCCACCAGAGGTGCAGACCCACTGCAGTCCTTGTAGAAATAATGGTACTGGTGAGTCAGCAAAGGTGTAGACCCACTGTAGTCCTTGTAGAAATGGCCAGCAGCCATCTGTTGTGACTGTGCAGGTGCACAATCACCATTGAAGAGTCTTGCAGATAATATAGCAAGTCCATAACCACCACTTGTGCACTCACAAAGTTTTTGGAATTGCCCTTAGAACCAGCAATGCTGTCATCCAGTCCCTTGCTGAATTATTAACACACGTGCAAACACTAACAGTCCCTACTTGTCACATATTGTCCATATACTATGACCAACAGAAACGTGTGCAGTGAAATGTAACTTACAAGTTAATAATATGATGAACTGGTGTCAATTACAATTTTAGAACATAAGAATACAATTACAGAGGTACAAAATACATCATTAAAAAACATAACAATGCAGATAACATTTGTAGTACAGGCTTTACAAAAGAATCGAAATAACATATACATCAGTGTTACAGGAATTACGACATGAGTACATACATAAAATATCAGAATAACTTTCGAAACATCAACTTCACACATGAGCATTAAAACAGAACAGAGTAAATAATGTTTAATCATCTTTACAAAGTAAATAACATAGTATAAGAAAAATTCTACAACATAACAACATCAGCTAAACACATAAAGACAGGAAAAACACAAATACACAAGGGAACACAAACACATAGTGGGATAACACAAGGAAAGGACAGGGTTTCTTTTACTGCAGTATTTTGCAAACAAAACATTATTTACTTCTCGGAGATCTCCGTTCGTTCTTCATTATTCCCAAAAGGTCCTATTTATACCTGCTTTCTGTACTTTTTTCGTATAACTTCTCAATGCATTTCTTCCAATTCATCGCAACTCATTCTCTTATATAGTCTACCCCCTCTTAAGCTAACTTAAATCTACTGAGCTCAGATGCTAAACTAAGGGACGAGGCAATGCAGCAGTACAAAACAATTAACACAAACAGCAATGACAAAATATTCAAATTGGCCAAGCAAGCAGCAATATTACAACTAATATTACGCAATGAGCAGCAAACAAGAAAAATAAATCAGTAGTAAAACTGGCTTAACAGAGTAATATAAAGTGAAATTTAGTAGTACTATGCCTGGCAAACAGCAGAAGCAAATGCAATAAATTATATCTAAGCATGACAAAGCTCAAGCAGAAAAATATTACAGTAAAGACAACAATGCAGATAAGGGAAATGTCTATTCACATCTTAATATCTATGTCATTAAAGTGGTGCACCACAACTTATTCTACAAAATAAATTACCAAGTACTTGAAAAGAAAATTATCAATGCAGTTACTGTGAAGGTAAATGTCTTTTTGTGCTCCCTCATTTTTTTGAAAAAATTATTGTTTACTCGATCTGTAGACAGAAAATATTTATATTAGTACATCTATACATTTTATTTTAACCAATGCTGCAGCGCAGCTAGAAACTAGATATTAAACAAATTGAGTAAATAAATACATAAAGCAAGCCATATGGCATTTCTCTCAACTAGCAAGACAATAGTCGTGAAATGTTTCTCATCGTTTCATTAGGCATTTTAGTAAATATCATAAATTAAGAGCTCCACAGTATAATCATATGTTTTCAAGTTTGAGAGTGTCGTATTTGCGATGCTTTCTACAAAGGAATGTCAATAGCGAGAATAATGGCCTCCCTTTTTTTTCTACCTGTGCCTCTGAAAAGGCACACACTAATGGCTTTTTCTCCATGCGTCTGACACAGCTGGGTGCCCACAACGCATTACGTGCAGGTGGTCACTTAACTTTCTTACGGAAATATTTACGACAGCAGTTTCCGCTACAGTGGCAGTCTCATATAAAAAAAATTCACAGGTTGAGAATTTGGTTACAAATGTGTAAAAACAAAATCCTATTGATATAACTGTCCAAAAAATTTTCGTCAGCATTGTAATACACTCACGCATTTACATACATTTCATAACTCTTAAAGTACGATTCTTCGTTTCCAACAACCTTTTCCACAAATCAGAGTGCCTAACCACTACTCATTATTCCTTACCTTATTATACATATCGTCGACACTTCTTCAATATTTCATCATAACAGATACGTAGCATAATCAAATAACTCATATAGCATCAGCTTATTGATCATAAACATACCGCAACAGCATAATACACATAGTCATCGTAATAATAACATCATAAAACCTCAGTCAACTCTCAAAATCGTCGTAGCTTACTCCAATAATTTCAAAACCTAAAAAAAATTCTCTGCTCATGTCAAAAGTTTCATCCACCTCAAACGTACTTTAAAAATCATGATCCCATACCAAATACATCATTCAAAGCTCTCATAGTATCACAATGGTTCTGAAAATTATGAAGGGTTCACACAGTACACACAAAAAAAAATTTCATAAGTGTGAAGTTATCCAGCTGTGTAATTGCGTAAACATCTGTCACTGACGTAGAAAAAAAATGTTTGTCTCTCTCAGTTAAATGATCAGATAGCTGTGTAATTCTGTGTTAGAGAAATATGGTACCGATGTGTAAAGTTGTATAAGCAAATACCATATTAGCTAGGGCTCCTTGTGCTTGCCACACACATGGTACACAAAGTAGGCGTGTACCCCCCTGAGGATTAATGTAATTATACCCTCAGGTGTTACAGATTATAGCAATGGAATGAAATGTATCACAGAAAACCCTTGTATCATTGCACTTCAAATATCTTTAAAAAAATAAATGTTTTAAGTGCGAAATTAATCACTCAAATACGTGTACTGTAGCGCTAAACTGTGCGTCATGTTGTAAGATAATCTCTGTGGAACTCTCGTAGTTATCGTCCTCCGAAATCTAAGTTCTGCAGAAGTCAATGTACTTACCTCATGATAAACAAAAGTGAAATGCTTTGTGTATAGATATCGTAGTTATTACGCTTATTGTTGTGATGAAGAAAGTACTGCACTGTAACGTATTGTTGTGCTACGGAAAAGGCTGTCTCATTGTAGCTATACCACAAAAGTTACTACTAAAACATGTTTTACTTTCCAGAATAAAACAGAAAACTGTGCAGATATAAAACAGAAACACTGCAAAAGCAACATTGTAAATTGTCACTCATTAGTAGCGTCGTGATAAAATCGTGTAGCTGTCACATAAACTAACCACTATGTCATCTGGTATCTCACTGAAAGTACTTTAAATCCAGAATGTATTTTCAAGTAAACCAAAATGTTGCATTAAACTCTCATTAGCAGTACCAGTATGTGTCCTAAGTATGTAAGCCTGATAGTCGTTACGTAATCGTGCAACTAACAAGCAAGAATGTACAAATACAACACTGTGTAGTCTGTTCACTATAACAATGCATTCGTAATTTCTGTTTAAAAATGTTCCCTAGGTTCTAGGCTGGATATTTAACTTCAAACATTGTTACATGTTAACAGTTTCTTAAGTCTGACAAAGCATACTAGAAATGTGAAGTGAAAAGTTTTATAGCAAAGACAAAGTTAAAAAGCAGATTATCTTTCAAAATAAACGTTTTTGCATGAGAAATGTGGTGGAAACCTTTACTCTTGCTAGTACGCAGAGTTTCAACTTCAACGCAATTATCGTGCGGTATACGTCGGTAAAGAATACTGGAATTTTTCTCAAGGTTACCGTCTATGTTATTTTTTTCTCTGAACCAGCCGGCGCACGCGGCTGCCTGCGGTGCGAGTCATAGTGTCTCTCTTTGTTGGCGCGCGCCGTTATTGGGATTAGGAGACCGAACTTCTACAAATTCACTTTGCCAAGAAGGCCCTGCCCTGTTTGAAGCTCGCCAGTTCTGATGCAATTCAGGTCTGTCGTTACGATTATATCGTCTGTCGTCATGTCGGTAGATTCCGTAGTTTCTTTCTTGTCGGTCATGTGGTGGAGAATTTCTCCCAGAATCGTAACTGCGCGCTGGTCCGTTGCGTCTAAAGTTATTCTGTCTCCCTTGATAATATTTATTTTGATTCCCTTATTGTCTGATTGTCCCTGTGATAGTCATTACCGCGGAGAGGTGATCTTTCCCTGTAGTTATTATTACTCTGCCAACGGTTGTCATACGGGTGGTGTCTGTTTTGGTCACGATATGTGTTGTGAGAATAGCCTTGTCGTGTCCAGTTATTACTTCTTTCATCGCGGAATTGCGACGGATGTGACCTGTAATTGTTGTGTTCCTGTTTTCGCGTTCCGCGATTGTCAGTGTCAATTTCTAATTCTTGTAAGAGTCCCTGAAATGCATCAATGTCATCTTTGCAACGTCCTGCCAAAATAATATGTCGTAAATGTTCAGGCAGTTTGATTAAGCAAATGCGGATGAGTTCTGAGGGGCTGTAAGGGTTTGAAAGATACTGATTCTTATGCAACATGTTTTCAAAATATTTCATAAGACTGGAAAATTCAGATTGTTCGAAACGTTTCATCATTATGATGCTATGTTTTACTCGGTCTTGTGTGGCTTGAGACCAATATGCTGAGAGGAAGGCATGGTAAAACTCTCCTTCACTGTGGCAATTGTGAATGACCGACCACATTCTTACAGCTGGTTCATTCTCTAAGTAGCCACACATAAATTCTAATCTGTGTTCTAATGACCATTTGGGAGGAAAACAATGAGAGAATTGATGAAGCCACGCTTGTGGATGAATTTCGTTGCCAGAATTCTTAAATGTTTTAAATTTGCGTGTAGTAATGAACAGCTTATAGTCAAAATCATCGTGTCGGCGAGTCGCATGTCGGTCATTGTTGCGTCGTTTCGGCGGTTCCATTTCAAAATTCGGTGCACCTTGCCAATTTCTTTCATAATTTCCGAAATGCCCTGTGTTATTGTTTTGCGGCTTTTCCGTATTTCTAAGTCCCTCTTCCCGTGTTGGATCGCGAGTGTCCTCTGAAATACGTAATTCTTGTATTACCTGAGTCAGCTGATCTTGTACTTCCCGGATTTCTCTTTGGTGTTGCGTATTAATTTGATTCTGATTTTGTTTGAATTTCCTAATTTGTTCGCACTCTTCTGTGTCATTAAAGACTACCGGTTTTGTGTCGTTCAGATTATCATCTACCTTCGTAGATAAGTTAGTGAACTGATCCGAAAGTTCGGCTACTTTCTCCGATAGTGAACACATTTCCTCAGTGTGTTTTTCTGAACCAAGTTTCAGAGTGTCCATTTGTGTTGAAATCCAATCTACTGTGTCCTTTACGTTTTCTTGAGTTCTTGCAAGTTGCGTAACCGAATCGGTAGATGCAACTGAGTCAATTTTAGCCGACAGGGTCTCATGATTTTCATGAACAATGGTTTGCCGTTCTTTTATGGCTGCTTCGTGATTCTGTAATGCATTTTCATGCCGCGAAATAATAGGTTGAAAATGCTCACAAATTTGTGTTTTTACGTCATTACAGACTTTTTGACATTTCGATTCAATGTTATGTAACTCAGTAGTTAAATCTTCACGTGTTTGTTCAAGTGTGGTGTCTAACTTCCGAAGATTTTGTTCCATTGTGTCTAACTTTTGAAGCTTTTGCTGTGTTTGTCTCTGATTTTGTTCCATCGTGTCTAACTTTTGAAGATTTTGTCCCACTTGTTTCTGATTTTGTTCAAGCGTTGTGTCTAACTTTTATAGCCTTTGTCCCATTTGTTGCATTAACTGTAATAACAGTGCACTGGTGTCTGAAACATGTTCCTCAGTGCTATTCGGCAGTGCATTTGAACCGGCAATATTCGCATTTTGAAAAGCAGAAAATGTGTCTTGATTTATTTGAGAAAACGGTGAGGACGCAAAAACTGAATCTACAGTATTTGCAAGATTGTGTCCTGTGATTTCGGAATCCTGAGGCGAGCTGTTGCCGACCGATCGATCGATAATGCTTCCCTGTTGACTAATTGTTTCACTGCCTACACCATTATTTGCAGCCCGCTCCATTTCCGTATGCACAATTACCAAATTACTACTTTGAACATTAGTTATTTCATTACATGGTGGCGCTAACACAATGCTTTTGTCTTCACTGTCATTTCTCAGTTTACTTTGGAGCCTAGTATTACGTTTTTCACACGCCATTATTGTCACAATATTTCACACGACAACACAGAAAAACACAATTTGAAGAGCAAAAATAAGGGAACACATTAACATAGCATTGAAAATAATATCTAGTTAATTGCAAGTGCAGCTGCGAAATACTTGGTGCAAATCTACATGCATGCCACAACTGTGTACAACAATGAAAGACTGCAACTACAAAGGAGATTCTCTCTACAATTACGCGCTAGCAATAAACAAAATCTACACTAATTACACAAACTACAAGAAAAAAGATCAGAAGATTCCAGTGAGGTATCCTCGGCTAAGAGTCGACATATGAAACGTTCCCTTTGAACAATTATACATGACTGTGCTTAAACTGACACACAATATTTTTTAGCGCAACGCAATCTGACTTTCAAAAATCCCTACAAAAAATGGCCCTGACTAACATTAACCTATACGTTTCACAAATCGCTTACCTCACAAAAATCTTGGTTACTCGAACTACTGCAATACAGCGAGCGACACTACTGCCAGCTAAATAAAAGATTCAAACTACGGAAGGCACTAACTACTGATAGGCATAGTTAGCAAATGAAAGATTTTAATAGAGAACAAACAATGTATTTACCTTACTAGTGTTCAAAAGTCATAATATATATAGCAGTTCATGACAACCAGTCTTACGAATTTCAAAACTCCGCCATCTCTCTCCCCACATCCACCACTGCTGGCGGCTCACCTCCAACTGCGCAACGCTACGCGCTGTTCACATCCAGCTGCCGCTGCCCAACACTACAATGGCAGACAACAATGCAAACTAGCCACAGACTGCACACAGGACAGCCAGTGATTTTCATACAGAGCGCTACGTAACGTTGCCAATAAGAAAACATAAACAGCCTACTTACAAATTTCGTCTGCAGGTTTGCGTTTCGTTTCTTTTCCCTACATAACGGTCTTCAAGTTGTATGTTGGTTCTTGCTGCGTACACACGACACTATTTATCTTGCTTACTTATGCTGTCAACTGTTTCTCGATGTCCAACGATATATGTGAGGAAGTCTCTCCTGTCTCGTGACGTTTGAAAACGGCGAGTGCTGCAGCAATCGCTGTCTTTGCCGATTTTCTTAAGATGGCGTGGCCACTTCCTTCATGTTACGCGAATGTGCACTAGAACGATTATTGGCGCTCTGAGGCGACGAACCGATTTTAAAGTTTTTCTGAAAAGCATGAATAAATTCGGAGCCGTATAATATAAAGGAGTACCCATGTGGTATTAGTATTTGAAATATAGTCACAATCGCTGATTTTCCGTACTTGATAGCAACACCCAATACACAATTTTAGGAGCGCGATCTCTTATCAAACAGAAAAATCACATACAGTAATTGGATGTGCTATGACTATGCTATTCCTATAAAGGACCTTCCACACTCTAACATTCTTACTCCGAATAAGTGTAGCACACCATAAAAACTCTCTGTAGCAGCTACTTTTGAGCAGTCTGCTCTCAGTTTACACCAATTTCCACATCAATAACAGATTATTCGGGTCATTTAATGAAATATTTTGCGTTTCTCATGCATCTTGTCGCCAACTAGTCCAACAAACACCATGGCTAATATCTCTTCATTCAACTGTGGCTCACTCCATGTTCTCCTTAATTTTACATTAATTTTATTTCTCTGGCCATATTTCTTACGTAATAATAAATATACACGTCTTGAATTTTATGTTAAGGGGCGATCAAAAAGTATCCGTTCGAAGGTCATACGGACCAGAATAGGTATGCCAATCAGGCAAAATCGCCGTGAGCATTGAGGCAATCATCCCACTGATGCAATATGTTGAAGATACCCGTTTGGTAAAACACCGTGGCCAGCTGTAGAAAGAAGTATGTAACTGTCTGCCGCACATCTTCTTCCGACAGGAATCATCGATCCTTCAAGACCTTTTTCAGGGGATCGAAGGCGTGATCATTGCTTTCGCAGAGATCGGGATTGTAGGGCGGGTGCCCGAGTTTCTCCCAGTTAAGTTGGCCTAACTTTGAGATCCAACATTTGCGACATGTGGACGTGCATTACCATAAGGCAGAAGCGCCCCTTGTCGCACTATGTATCGTCAGCTGCAACAGTGCGCTCAAGGAGCATGTTGTCTTCGACACTGACACAAATATCAGACTAATCCCTTGCTGTGTCGTTGCTAATGTACCCGCATCGTAGTCGCGCTACGTTCCATGTACGCTGCAGCAACGCCCTAAACCGAAAATTTTTGATCGCTCCTTACATAAATGTTTACGTATGTCATATAACGTAGAATGGCATAAATATCTACATCTACATGGACACTCCGCAAATCACATTTAAGTGTCTGGCCGAGGGTTCATGGAACCACCTTCATAATTCTCTTTTATTCCGATCTCGTATACCGCGCGGAAAGAATGAACACCTATATCTTTCTGTACGAGCTCTGATTTCCCTTATTTTATGGTGGTGATCGTTCCTCCCTAGGTAGGTCGGTGTCAACAAAATATTTTCGCATTCGGAGGAGAAAGTTGGTGATTGGAATTTCGTGAGAAGATTCCGTCCCAAAGAAAAACGCCTTTCTTTTAATGATCTCCAGCCCAAATCCTGTATCATTTCTGTGACACTCTCCCCCATATTTCGCGATAATACAAAACGTACTGCCTTTCTTTGAACTTTTTCGATGTACTCCGTCAGTCCTATCTGGTAAGGATCCCACACCTGTGGAGCATTATTCTAAAACAGGACCGGCAAGCGTAGTGTAGGCAGACTCCTTAGTAGATCTGTTACATTTTCTAAGTGTCCTGCCAATAAAACGCAGTCTTTGGTTAGCCTTACACACAACATTTTCTATGTGTTCCTTCCAATTTAAGTTGTTCGTAATTGTAATACCTAGGTATTTAGTTGAATTTACGGCTTTTATATTAGACTGATTTATCGTGTAACCGAAGTTTAACGAGTTCCTTTTAGCACTGATGTGGATGACCCCACACTTTCGTTATTTAGGGTCAACTGCAGCTTTTCGCACTTTTCAGATATCTTTTCTAAATCGTTTTGCAGTTTGCTTTGATCTTCTGATGATTTTATTGGTCGATAAACGACAGTGTCACCTACAAACAACCGAAGACGGCTGCTCAGATTGTCTCCCAAATCGTTTATATATATAAGGAACTTCAAAAAATGGTTCAAATGGCTCTGAGTACTATGGGACTTAACTTCTAAGGTCATCAGTCCCCTAGAACTTAGAACTACTTAAACCCAACTAACCTAAGGACATCACACACATCCATGCCCGAGGCAGGATTCGAACCTGCGAGCGTAGCGGTCGCGCGGTTCCAGACTGTAGCGCCTTTAACCGCTTGGCCACCACGGCCTGCTACAAGGAACTGCAAAGCACCTATAACACTACCTTGGGGAACGCCAGAAATCACTTCTGTTTTACTCGATGACCTTCCGTCAATTACTACGAACTGTGACCTCTCTGACAGGAAATCGCAAATCCAGTCACATAACTGAGACGATATTCCATAAGCACGCAATTTGACTACGAGCCGCTTGTGTGGTACAGTGTCAAAAGCCTTCCGGAAATCCAGAAATACGGAATTGATGTGAAATCCCTTGTCAAAAGCACTCAACACTTTATGTGAATAAAGAGCTAGTTGTGTTTCACAGGAGCAATGTTTTCTAAACCCATGTTGACTGTGTGTCCATAGACCGTTTTCTTCGCGGCAATTCATAAAGTTCCAACACAATATATATTCCAAATTCCTGCTGCATATAGACGTTAACGATATGGGCCTGTAAGTTAGTGGACTATTAAATAAGGGAAAAAGAAAAATTACCTAAAGAAAATTACGTCACAGGACGATAGGACATATCCGGAGACATGAATGAATCCTCACTTTGGTTGTAGGGAGGGACGAAGACTGTACCACAATAAGCAGGTTGAAATGATTGAAGGATGTAGTAAGAAGAAGTGTGCACAGGAGAGACTTGCGTGGGAAGCTGCGTCGAAGCATTTTTCGGACTGTTCAAATGTGTGTGAATTCCTAAGGTACCAAACTGCTGAGGTCATCGGTGCCTACAGTGTCACACTACTCAAACTAATTTATGCTAACAAGGGAACCTCCCCATCGCACCCCCCTCAGATTTAGTTACAAGTTGGCACAGTGTATAGAACTTGAAAAAGTGAACACAGATCAATCGAGAAAACAGGAAGAAGTTGTGCGGAACTATGAAAAAAATAAGCAAAATATACAAACTGAGTAGTCCATGGGAAAGATAGGCAACATCAAGGACATTATGAGCTCAGGAGCGCCGTGGTCCCGTGGTCAGCGTGAGTAGCTGCGGAACGAGAGGTCCTTAGTTCAAGTCTTCCCGCGAGTGAAAAGTTAACTTCCTTTATTTTCGCAAAGTTATGATCTATCCGTTAGTTCATTGACGTCTCTCTTCACTGTAATAAGTTTAGTGTCTGTGTTTTGGGACCGCACCGCAAAACCGTGCGATTAGTAGACGAAAGGACGTGCCTCTCCAATGGGAACCGAAAATATTTGATCGCAAGGTCATAGGTCAACCTATTCCTCCACAGGAAAACACGTCTGATATATTCTATACGACACTGGTGACGGCATTTGCGTGACATGACAGGAATATGTTGTAGACCCACCTAACTTGTACACTTGGCGAATGGGTAAAAAGATTCTTCTAGCTTGCCCGATTTAGGTTTTCTTGTGGATGTGATAATTACTCACAAAAAAGTGATGAAAACATAAGAGTTTGTCACATAAACTTTAACAAATGAATGCAACAGTTTCACAGTCGCACAGTTTTCCCTGTTCTCTGTCAAAACATATGTTTTTAACGTTTTCAAATTTTCCCGTGTGTAGACCGTCAAATCCTGCATATGTCCAAGCAAATCTGAACATGTCCTGTAATTTTGGAGAGTGAAGTTGATTATGTGTGAGTGCCTGAACTTTGATAATTGTCTGAAAATAAAAAATTAAACTTTTCACCCGAGGGAATACTTGAACCAAGGACCTCTTGTTCCGCAGCTGCTCACGCTAACCACGGGACCACGGCGCTCCTGAACTCACAGTATCCTTGATGTTGCCTATCTTGCGCATGGACTACTCAGTTTGTATATTTTGCTTATCTTTTTCATAGTTCCACACAACTTCTTCCTGTTTTCTCGATTGATCTGTATTCAGTTTTTCAAGGCCTATCCACTGTGCCAACTTATAACTAAATCTGAGGGGGGTGCGATGTGGAGGTTCCCTTGTAAGAACAACACACTCATCCAAGCCCGATGGAGGACTCGAACCTCCGGCGGGAGGGGCCGCGCAATCCGTGGCATTGTGCCTCTAACTGCGCGGCCACTCCGCGCGGCTCTTCGGATTGATGATGACAACCGACATAAGTTCGTGTCACTTATTGAACAACCTGTAGCTATAAAGAGAGCTTTGCCTGAGTTAGCAGAATGGCTGATGAGTGAAAGACGAAGGCAGCGTGGGGCGCGTGACTCCGGCAGCGGGCGTCGATAAAAGAGCTAGGGCCAGGCTAGCGTCGGCGGCCGGCGCAGCTGCGATCAATTGTCGCCCGCCGTGCGACGTGCGTGAGCCGACCGGCTCGTGGCAGAACAAAGCGGCGCGGGCACCGGCTGCCCTGCCGACGCGCCGAGTAAACAAAGATCCATTATTAATAGGCGAGCGGGAATAGCGCCGCCGGGTGTCAACCAAAGCGGCGAACATTTTATCCGACCTGTTACAAAGCCATGCTAACTGTGCAAAACCTTGGTCAGTCTGTTCAACATGTCAATATTGAAAATTTAGGAAAATTTTAACGCAAAATTTCCTTCCATCTCAGATGAGTAATGAGCACTAATGGTCGTTAAACTGCACTTCCGGCTACATTAAACAGCCGTGACAGCTTCGGTACTGAATGGACAGCTTTATCAAAACATTCCATGGTTGTTAGTTCAGAGACCGGTGTTGTGCCGGCCGAAGTGGCCGTGCGGTTAAAGGCGCTGCAGTCTGGAACCGCAAGGCCGCTACGGTCGCAGGTTCCAATCCTGCCTCGGGCATGGATGTTTGTGATGTCCTTAGGTTAGTTAGGTTTAACTAGTTCTAAGTTCTAGGGGACTAATGACCTCAGCAGTTGAGTCCCATAGTGCTCAGAGCCATTTGAACCATTTTGAACCGGTGTTGTCTTCTTTGTGTATATTCAATTATTCATTTGTCCCTTGATCATCGTGGAGAAAGATGATAGATACGTCAAAGTGTATTTACACATCAGAGTTTGCAGGAAAAATTACAATTTGAGCACTCGTAAAGCTTTCACATTTTTAAAAAAATTGCCTGATAGTCTGTTGTACAGCAGGCACCCAGCTTTAGTAGCTTCTTTATCAGCCAGTTTTAAACGTGTACCGTTCATGTGTGTTTCAGTCTTGAGCTGTAATTATGCCATTCTCTGTTTATCAAAGGTCACTTTGAGATGTTTGATTGTTTTGTATACATACTAGAGTGAAAGTTGTAACCTCTTCGAATTTGATTTTATAGGACTCTCTTCCAATTCTTGTATATATGTACATTTGCTGCCCTACGTAATGCATGTTGTCGTTGTTGTTGCTGTTGTCGTCTTCAGGCCGAAGACTAGTTTGATGCAGCTCTCCGTGCTATTCTATCCAGTGCGAGCCTCTTCATCCTCGAATATCTATTGCAACCTACATCCTTCTGCACTTATTTCTCGGTGGTGGTCGTGGTTAGTGTTTAACGTCCCGTCGACAACGAGGTCATTAGAGACGGAGCGCGAGCTCGAGTTAGGGAAGGATTGGGAAGGAAATCGGCCGTGCCCTTTCAAAGAAACCATCCCGGCATTTGCCTGAAACGATTTAGGGAAATCACGGAAAACCTAAATCAGGATGGCTGGAGACGGGATTGAACCGTCGTCCTCCCGAATGCGAGTCCAGTGTACTTATTTCTTGGTCTCCCTCTACTACTTTACCCCCCCCCCCCCCTCTCGCTTCCCTCCAGTACTAAATTCCTGATCCCTTTACGTCTCAGAATGTGTCCTATCAACCGAGCCCTTCATTTGGTCAAGTACTGCCACAAACTTTTTGTCTCCCAATTCTATCTCCTCATTAGTTACACGATCGACCCATCTAATCTACAACATTCCTCTGTACCATCACATTTCGAACGCTTCTACTCTCTTTTGGTCTAAACTTTTTATCGTTTTCCGTACATGGTTAAACTCAAGTCAAATGCTTTCAAAAAAGACTTCCTAACACTTAAATATATTATTTAATGTCAAGAAATTGCTTCAGAAATGCTTTTCCTGCCGCCGTCTGTCTACATTTGATATCCTCCCTACTTTGGACATCATCAGTTATTTTACTACCCAAACATCAAAACTGATCTACTAAATTAAGTGTCTCGTTTTCTAATGTAATTCGCTTAGTATCACCTGATTTAATTCGATTTCAAGCCGTTATCCTTGTTTTGCTTTTGTTGCTGTTCATCTTATATCCTCCTTTCAAGACAATGTCCAATCGTTCAATTGCTCTTCCAAGTGCTTTTCTATTTCTCATAGAATTACAATGTCATGGATTACAACCTTATCCCACTTTCTTCTCAGTCAATGCTTCTCTTTCATGCTACTTACAACGACCATCTTATTTCTTTGCAAGCTGCAAATAGCTTTTCGCTCCCTGTGTTTTACGCCTACTACTTTCATAATTGCAGAGTATTCTAATCAACGTTGTCAAAAGCTTTCTCTGAGTCTACAAAAGCTATAAACGTAGGATTGCCTTTCTTTCACCCACCTTGTAAGAGAAGGCGTAGGGTCAGTATTGCCTCATGCGTTCCTGCATTTCTCCGGAATCCGAAATGATGTTCCCCAAGGTTAGCTTCTACTAGTTTTTCCGTCCTTCTGTAAAGAATTCATGTTAGTATTTTGAGACCATGACTTACTAAACTGAAGTTCCGTAATTTTCACACCTGTCAGCGGTCTAGCGGTTCTGGCGCTGCAGTCCGGAACCGCGGGACTGCTACGGTCGCAGGTTCGAATCCTGCCTCGGGCATGGGTGTGTGTGTGATGTCCTTAGGTTAGTTAGGTTTAAGTAGTTCTAAGTTCTAGGGGACTTATGACCTAAGATGTTGAGTCCCATAGTGCTCAGAGCCATTTGAACCATTTGAACACCTGTCAGCAAATGTTTTCTTTGCAATTGTAAATACTGCATTCCTTTTTGAAGTCTGAGGGTATTTCGCCTGTCTCATCTATCTTGCACGCCAGATGGAACAATTTTGTCGTTGCTGGCTCTCCCAATGCAACCAGTAGTTCTGACGGAATATTGTCTCCTCCCGGGGCCTTGTTTCGGCTTAGGTCTTTCACTGCTCCGTCAAATTCTTCTCGCAGATCTACATCCTTTCCCCTTTCTATAATATTGCTTTCATCTCCCCTGTATAGATCCTCTACACACTCCTTCCACCTTTCGGACTGGTTTTCCACCTGAGTTCTTGATATTCGTACAGCTGCTTCTTTTTTCCCCAAACGCATCTAAATTTTTCTGTTGATGGTGTCTGTCTTTCCCCTACTGAAATATGCTTCTAAATCCTTACACGTCTTGAGCTGTGCATTGCTCGCACTCGTGCCATCTCTGCCACCTCCAACTCTTTTTTTTTTTTTTAATGTGCCAGGAGTGCAGTTCGGACCTGCCAGTTGGGGAGCTGGAATGTGGCACTAGTTCAGTAGGGTTGGAGCAGCGGTGAGGCCCACAACCACTTGAGACGGGGACAGCCATGGTGAATCGTCGGTCGGTCGTCCTACCGGAGTGATTTCAGGTGTGCCGCAGTGGAGTGTCATGGGACCGTTGCTGTTCACAATATACATACAGGGTGTTCCAAAATGACCGGTATATTTGAAACGGCAATAAAAACTAAACGAGCAGCGATAGAAATACACCGTTTGTTGCAATATGCTTGGGACAACAGTACATTTTCAGGCAGACAAACTTTCGAAATTACAGTAGTTACAATTTTCAACAACAGATGGCGCTGCGGTCTGGGAAACTCTATAGTACGATATTTTCCACATATCCACCATGCGTAGCAATAATATGGCGTAGTCTCTAAATGAAATTACCCGAAACCTTTGACAACGTGTCTGGCGGAATGGCTTCACATGCAGATGAGATGTACTGCTTCAGCTGTTCAATTGTTTCTGGATTCTGGCGGTACACCTGGTCTTTCAAGTGTCCCCACAGAAAGAAGTCACAGGGGTTCATGTCTGGCGAATAGGGAGGCCAATCCACGCCGCCTCCTGTATGTTTCGGATAGCCCAAAGCAATCACACGATCATCGAAATATTCATTCAGGAAATTAAAGACATCGGCCGTGCGATGTGGCCGGGCACAATCTTGCATAAACCACGAGGTGTTCGCAGTGTCGTCTAAGGCAGTTTGTACCACCACAAATTCACGAAGAATGTCCAGATAGCGTGATGCAGTAATCGTTTCGGATCTGAAAAATGGGCCAATGATTCCTTTGGAAGAAATGGCGGCCCAGACCAGTACTTTTTGAGGATGCAGGGACGATGGGACTGCAACATGGGGCTTTTCGGTTCCCCATATGCGCCAGTTCTGTTTATTCACGAAGCCGTCCAGGTAAAAATAAGCTTCGTCAGTAAACCAAATGCTGCCCACATGCATATCGCTGTCATCAATCCTGTGCACTATATCGTTAGCGAATGTCTCTCGTGCAGCAATGGTAGCGGCGCTGAGGGGTTGCCGCGTTTGAATTTTGTATGGATAGAGGTGTAAACTCTGGCGCATGAGACGATACGTGGACGTTGGCGTCATTTGGACCGCAGCTGCAACACGGCGAACGGAAACCCGAGGCCGCTGTTGGATCACCTGCTGCACTAGCTGCGCGTTGCCCTCTGTGGTTGCCGTACGCGGTCGCCCTACCTTTCCAGCACGTTCATCCGTCACGTTCCCAGTCCGTTGAAATTTTTCAAACAGATCCTTTATTGTATCGCTTTTCGGTCCTTTGGTTACATTAAACCTCCTTTGAAAACTTCGTCTTGTTGCAACAACACTGTGTTCTAGGCGGTGGAATTCCAACACCAGAAAAATCCTCTGTTCTAAGGAATAAACCATGTTGTCTACAGCACACTTGCACGTTGTGAACAGCACACGCTTACAGCAGAAAGACGACGTACAGAATGGCGCACCCACAGACTGCGTTGTCTTCTATATCTTTCACATCACTTGCAGCGCCATCTGTTGTTGAAAATTGTAACTACTGTAATTTCGAAAGTGTGTCCGCCTGAAAATGTACTGTTGTCCCAAGCATATTGCAACAAACGGTGTATTTCTATCGCTGCTCGTTTACTTTTTATTGCCGTTTCAAATATACCGGTCATTTTTGAAACACCCTGTAAATGACCGTGTGGATTACATCGGAAGTTCACTGAGGCTTTTTGCAGATGATTCTGTGGTGTATCGAGAGGTTGTAACAATGGAAAATTGTTCTGAAATGCAGGAGGATCTGCAGCGAATTGACACATGGTGCAGGGAATGACAATTCAATTTCAATGTAGACAAGTGTAATGTTCTGCGAATACATAGGAAGATAGATCCCTTATCATTTAGCTACAAAATAGCAGGTCAGCAACTGGAAGCAGTTAATTCCATAAATTATCTGGGAGTACACATTAGGAGTGATTTAAAATGGAATGATCATATAAAGTTGATCGTCGGTAAAGCAGATGCCAGACTGAGATTCATTGGAAGAATCCTAAGGAAATGCAATCCGAAAACAAAGGAAGTAGGTTACAGTACGTTTGTTCGCCTACTGCTTGAATACTGCTCAGCAGTGTGGGATCCGTACCAGGTAGGGTTGATAGAAGAGATAGAGAAGATCCAACGGAGAGCAGCGCGCTTCGTTACAGGATCATTTAGTAATCGCGAAAGCGTTACGGAGATGATAGATAAACTCCAGTGCGGGAGAGACGCTCAGTAGCTCGGTACGGGCTTTTGTTAAAGTTTCGAGAACATACCTTCACCGAAGAGTCAAGCAGTATACTGCTCCCTCCTACGTACATCTCGCGAAGAGACCATGAGGATAAAATCAGAGAGGTTAGAGCCCACACAGAAGCATACCGACAATCCTTCTTTCCACGAACAATACGAGACTGGAATAAAGGGAGAACCGATAGAGGTACTCAGGGTATCCTCCGCCACACACCGTCAGGTGGCTTGCGGAGTATGGATATAGATGTAGATGTAGACGACGTGAATTGGCTCACCGATCGCTTATGGGTTGGCTGTGTGTGTGAATCGACTCCCAATTTGTCTTCGTGATTGCACAGCCACTGCTTAGTGTCGTTCAAGGATTCGTGCAAGCGTTTGTCAAACTGTGTGTGTAGTTGGTGTCATTTCCGTTGACAACTTGTTTTAAATGTTGACGGTGTACTGGCAGTCAGTCGGTCGGTTGGAGTGGATCAGCGTGCAAGTCTCCGCGCGGCGTTGTCGGCCGGGCCCGCTGGCGGTCTCTACGCAGTGTCAGAGCATGTGAGGGCTGTTCCGAGTGCTACGAGGTTCGTGGCTCACCGACCCAGGACACGAAAGTTGAGTGCTGATGTTATTACCGAAGCCACGCCTGTTCACGTTGTCCCCTTGGTTGGTGGTTTGCTGTTGGCGGTATTCCTGGGAGCAACACCGAGTGTTCGAGTTGGTGAAGATTTAGCTGCCATGTGGTGGAATGAACGATATTTGTCGGTTTGAAATTCAAGTGCACCAGCGGAATTTTCTGCCTTGCGGCCGTTAGTGTTCCACTTACCTGCCCTGGTCGCTGACGTAAATTCAGGCAGTGTCCTTGAAACGTCCCCTTAGAAAAATTTATGAATGACTGTGGTGATAAACCTCTTACATTATTTGATTTTCAAACAGCTGAGCAGAACTGAACGTACTCAGACATTTCGCTCTTTACCTACTCTAATCAACACTAAACTGACACACAATATTTTTAGCGCAACGCAATCTGACTTTCAGAAACCCCTACAAAAGAATGGCCCTGACCTACAATAACCTATACCTTTCATGAATCACTTACCTCACAAAAATCTTCTTTACTCAAACTACTGCAATACAGCCTGCGCCAATACTGCCAGCTGAATAAAAGATTCTAACTACCGAAGGCACTAACTACTGATAGGCATAGTTAGCAAATGAAAGATTTTGATAGAGAACAAACAATGTATTTACCTTAATAGTGTTCAAAAGTCATTATATATATATATATATATATATATATATATATATATATATATATATATACTCCTGGAAATTGAAATAAGAACACCGTGAATTCATTGTCCCAGGAAGGGGAAACTTTATTGACACATTCCTGGGGTCAGATACATCACATGATCACACTGACAGAACCACAGGCACATAGACACAGGCAACAGAGCATGCACAATGTCGACACTAGTACAGTGTATATCCACCTTTCGCAGCAATGCAGGCTGCTATTCTCCCATGGAGACGATCGTAGAGATGCTGGATGTAGTCCTGTGGAACGGGTTGCCATGCCATTTCCACCTGGCGCCTCAGTTGGACCAGCGTTCGTGCTGGACGTGCAGACCGCGTGAGACGACGCTTCATCCAGTCCCAAACATGCTCAATGGGGGACAGATCCGGAGATCTTGCTGGCCAGGGTAGTTGACTTACACCTTCTAGAGCACGTTGGGTGGCACGGGATACATGCGGACGTGCATTGTCCTGTTGGAACAGCAAGTTCCCTTGCCGGTCTAGGAATGGTAGAACGATGGGTTCGATGACGGTTTGGATGTACCGTGCACTATTCAGTGTCCCCTCGACGATCACCAGTGGTGTACGGCCAGTGTAGGAGATCGCTCCCCACACCATGATGCCGGGTGTTGGCCCTGTGTGCCTCGGTCGTATGCAGTCCTGATTGTGGCGCTCACCTGCACGGCGCCAAACACGCATACGACCATCATTGGCACCAAGGCAGAAGCGACTCTCATCGCTGAAGACGACACGTCTCCATTCGTCCCTCCATTCACGCCTGTCGCGACACCACTGGAGGCGGGCTGCACGATGTTGGGGCGTGAGCGGAAGACGGCCTAACGGTGTGCGGGACCCTAGCCCAGCTTCATGGAGACGGTTGCGAATGGTCCTCGCCGATACCCCAGGAGCAACAGTGTCCCTAATTTGCTGGGAAGTGGCGGTGCGGTCCCCTACGGCACTGCGTAGGATCCTACGGTCTTGGCGTGCATCCGTGCGTCGCTGCGGTCCGGTCCCAGGTCGACGGGCACGTGCACCTTCCGCCGACCACTGGCGACAACATCGATGTACTGTGGAGACCTCACGCCCCACGTGTTGAGCAATTCGGCGGTACGTCCACCCGTCCTCCCGCATGCCCACTATACGCCCTCGCTTAAAGTCCGTCAACTGCACATACGGTTCACGTCCACGCTGTCGCGGCATGCTACCAGTGTTAAAGACTGTGATGGAGCTCCGTATGCCACGGCAAACTGGCTGACACTGACGGCGGCGGTGTACAAATGCTGCGCAGCTAGCGCCATTCGACGGCCAACACCGCGGTTCCTGGTGTGTCCGCTGTGCCGTGCGTGTGATCATTGCTTGTACAGCCCTCTCGCAGTGTCCGGAGCAAGTATGGTGGGTCTGACACACCGGTGTCAATGTGTTCTTTTTTCCATTTCCAGGAGTGTATATCAGTTCATGACATCCAGTTTTACAAATTTACTGTCTCTGATAGACACACGTCCAGATCATCCGCTCTCAAAACTCCGCCATCTCTCTCCTCACATCCACCACTGCTGGCGGCTCACCTCCAACTGCGCAACGCTATGCGCTGTTCACATCCAACTGCCCACAACTACAATAGCAAATTCCAACAATGCAAACCAGCCACAGACTGCACACAGGACAGTCAGTGATTTTCATATAGAGCGCAACATGGCGTTACCAACATAAAAACCTAAACAGCCTACTTACATCCTTTCCTCACCTGTTGTCGCTGTCCAACATGGTGTGTAGTTTTTGACAGCTTAATGTATATTTGGTTGTGGGCAGCTGTGTCTGTAACGTTTTGGCTTTCGAATCCTCGTGTACTCGTCAGTGGTTAGCAAGTCGTCTTGTCGATGGGTCCCTGACGGTCTCTTGGTTTTGTTGCCGGCGGATCGAGTATAGTTGGGCCGACTTCTTGTCTCACCTGAGTGAACTTTAAGATTTCAATGGCAGACCGAACCCCCTGAAAACTTCAGAGCGCCGTTGCCTATATTGCCTTCTTATCAGCGTTTAATTATGTATTTTTAATGGCTCATAGCCGATGGTTGGAATTTGTATGCTTGTAATTGTGTTTTTAAAAACAAAGGCCTTCAGCCGTTTTAAAAGTAAGGTTTCTAAATTAGGCAAGTATTACGTTGTCTGAAGATAAAGCTGTGGGCTTTCGGCCTGTTGACAATTTATTGTTTTGTTTTTAAAAGCATCGGCCTTCAGCCACTTTAAGTTTTAAGGATCTTACTTATCAAGTATTACCTTTTGGAAGGAAAGCTGTGGGCTTTCTGCCTGCTGAAAATTTATTGTATTGTTTTTAAAAGCATAGGCCTTCAGCCACTTTAAGTTTTAAGGATCCTACTTATCAAGTATTACACATTTGAGCATGAATCTGTGGGCTTTCTGCTGTTGAAAATTTATTGTCGTTGTATTGTTTTTAAAAGGCATAGGCCTTCAGACGCTTTAAGTTTTAAGGTTCTTATTTATCAAGTATTACATTCTTTCAAAATAAAAAACTATGGACCTTCTGCCTCTTGAACATTTATTGTAGTTGTGTTGTTCTTAAAATGATGAGCCTTCAGCCGCTTTAAAATGTTGGATTCTTACTTATCAGATCTTACATCATTTGGGATTAAATACTACTTAAGGTTAAAAGCTTTGGGCCTTCTGCCTTAGAAAATTGGTTTCAGTTAAAAAAAAAAAAAACAAAGGCCTTCAGCCGTTTTGAAGTAAGGTTTCTTATTGGCCATAAAGCTTGGGCCTTCTGCCTGTTGAAAAGTTATTGTAGTTATGTTGTTTTAAGCTCATGGCCCATCAGTTGCTTCTAAAAACTTAATCTATCTGACTAGCCAAGTCTTACAACGCTTGGGCT
The DNA here is from genome assembly GCF_023898315.1 of Schistocerca nitens. Taxonomy (NCBI): domain Eukaryota; kingdom Metazoa; phylum Arthropoda; class Insecta; order Orthoptera; family Acrididae; genus Schistocerca; species Schistocerca nitens. The sequence goes on from NC_064618.1 coordinate 668,029,845, forward strand.
TAAATATTATTTTAGGTTAAAGACTAAAGCCTTCTACCTCTAAAAAAAATAGTAGTTGTATTTAATTCATGGGCCTTCATCCGTTTTAGATTTAAAGACGTTTTCAGTCGATAGTCAAGCTTAGAAGTTAGGCTGTAATGTTTAGACAACTAAATAAAGTGTTATGTTTGGAGTGTAACTGACAGCCGCTCATTCTGGCCCACTTCCACAATTCCTACTACTTGTCCTGTCCTACTACTTGTCTTCTAGCCATTCCTACTCAGCCATTTTGCACTTACTGGCAACCTCATTTTTTAAACGTTTGTATTCCCTTTCGCCTTCCTCATTTATTGTATTTTTAAATTTTTCTCTTTTATCAATTAAGTTCAGTCTCTCTTGAGCTATCCAAGAATTTCGGCTAGGTCATGTCTTTTTGCCTGTTTGACCCTCTGCTGCCTTCACTATTTCATCTCTTAAAGCTATGCATTCGTCTTCTAGTGTATTCCTTTGCCCTATTCTATTCAACCCTTGCCTAATGCTACCCTTGAAAAGCTCAATGAACTCACGTTCTTTCAAGTTATTCAAGCCCCCATCTCCTTAATTGGCTACCTTTTTCCAATTTCTACAGTTTTAATCTACAGTTCATAATCAATAAATTCACATCTGCCCCTGGAAATATCTTACGATTTAAAATCTGGTTTCTGTATCTCTGTCTAACCATTACACACACATCAAAAAAGTTTTGAATCATCTCGGTTCCGAGAGTTTCGGAACCTGTACAGAAAATTGGAACAGAGATCAGCATAAACATCATTTCCGCCATTTTTATTGCTCATGAAAACCACGCATTGCATGTTGCGCCACCATACAGCGAGACCTTCAGAGGTGGTGGTGCACATTGCTGTACACACCGGTACCTCTAATACTCAGTAGCACGTCCTCTTGCATTGATACATACCTGTATTCGTCGTGGCATACTATCCACAAGTTCATCAAGGCACTGTTGGTCCAGATTGTCCCACTCCACCAACGGCGATTCGGCGTAGACCCCTCAGATTGGTTGGTGGGTCACGTCGTCCAAAAAAGCCCTTTTCAATCTATCCCAGGCATGTTCGATAGCGTTCATGTATGGAGAACATGCTGGATACTCTAGACGAGCGATGTCGTTATCCTGAAGGAATTCATTCACAAGATGTGCACGATGGAGGCGTGAATTGTCGTCAATGAAGACGAATGCCAATATGCTGCCGATATGGTTGCACTATGTCTGGAGAACATGCTGGATACTCTAGACGAGCAATGTCGTTATCCTGAAGGAATTCATTCACAAAATTTGCTGACCAATGTTTTCCAGTCGTCTACGGTCTAACAGATACGGTCACGGGCGCAGGAGAGGCGCTGCAAGTGATATTGTGCTGTAAGCAAGGCACTCGCGTCAGTCGTCTGCCGCCATAGCCCATTAATGCCAAATTTCTCAGCACTGTCCTAACAGATACAATGGTCGTGCGGCCCACTTTGATTTCTGCGATTATTTCAGGTAGTGTTGCTTGTCTGTTAGCACTGACAGCTCAACTTAAACGCCGCTGCTCTCGCTCGTTCAGTGAAGGCCGTCGGCCACTGAGGTGTCCGTGGTGTTACGTAATGCCTGTAATCTGGTATTGTCGTCACACTCTTGGCCCTGTAGATCTCCAAATATCTAATTCCCTAAAGATACCCGAAACGGAATGTGCAACTCTCGTCGCGCGGCCACGATTACGTCGGAAAGCTCTTTGCATGTATCATTCGAGTTTCGAGTACAAATGGCAGCTGCGCCAATGCACAGTCCTTTCCTACCTTGTGTACACGATACTAATGTGTATATATATATATATATATATATATATATATATATATATATATATAAACAGCTAACCAATGACTTTTGCAACCTCACTATATAGCTATTCGTATCTGAAAAAGCTAGGTGAGAAATACTGATGCAGGCGTAACACATTAACTCTCTATACCACCTAGTATTAACGACATTGCTCAACAAACAGGGACTCACCTCTCATAGTTTGCTGTCGAATTTAAAATACATCATTTTTAAATTACAAATACATCTCCAAGACACCCAGAAGTGCGACCTACTTAAGATAACTAACCGTCAATAAAGCCACTTTATTCGCCAATAAAGAATTAATAGATTTTATAGAAATAATTACAAATGGAACAGACCTAACGAGCGTAAAGTAGTGTGGCCTGAGTACACACATAAAACTACAAATACGCAAAATTATTAAATTCATACATCAGCATGTACGCAACGCCTACACCAGATCTAAATCTTCGCCTAAATCTTCTCTCACCCTAGCCAAATGTAACGTTTATCTCGACCCTAGATTCAAATTTCCCTAACCAGTTATGAATCCCTAGGCCACAAATCAAAACAACAAGAAAATCCTCAAGGTGCAGTCAAACCATCAGCATGCAACTCCACAGCTCAGACATATGGGACGATACGTATACTACCACGGACCTTGTAACTCAACGGGTCTTGAACCATCAGTCTGATTAGTCGATGGGAGGGTACTGAATAGTCTATACAATTTTTCCCACGTTAAACGGCTTCCACTAATGTACCACAAACGGTTGACTATATGGACTCGAAGTTTATGACATTTGTATTACATACAATGACAAGTGTTTTACTCAATGCTTAATTCTCGAAGGTTTTCATCTACTAATATGCTAAAACAACAGTACGAAATAATATTTAATGGTATTATACCTACATTAGAAAGAGAATGACAAAGATAACAAACGCTTAAATGTTGCTAGTGGAGCTTTTATAAAAATTCGCAAAATTTACTGATATTGTGCCTAAGTCTCTTCTCGTGAGTCGAAGGGAAATGAATACATTCAACGATTGCGACTTTTTTATTAAAATGCGTTATTTTTCCTTCCCCATTTGTTTCCATAGTTCACATGTACAGTTTCTTTGTTACCTTCAGAATATAAAATTATTATTATTATTCCCCATATTAATAGTTCGTCCTATTTCGTACCACTAGATTTTTTGCGTACGTCACTGTAAGCAATAAATGATTAACTGCCTACTCATTGAAATAATTGCAGAATCCGATCCAAATCGATTTCTTACATCTAAGCACTTTAGAACTCATTACAAAGGATACAGGATACGAAAAGCACCGTTCTTCTTAAAATATCCTTTATCCCTTATTCTAAAACCTTTGTTTTGTAAATTCATGTTGATGCCTGCATCGGGAATTTTCGCACTCTAAAAATATCATAACAAGCGAAAATGACGTCCGTGATGTAGACCTATGATTATGTGCATCTGTCGGTCGACCGGTATTGAAATCGGAAATGATCTATGCCTTACTACAATCGTTTGGAACATTCCGTTTCTGCTCGAAGAAGAGCAAATTCTACCATAGAGTCTGTAAAGAACAATATAGACGTATCATCAAGTCAAATTGTCTTTCCTCTACTGGGTGATTTCAGTTTATTTTCAATTACGTGATCACTAACTCTAATATCTGCCATTGCGGTCATGGAAGATGAATGAGGAACGGATTACGATATTCCGTGGCGAAGAAAAAAAACCAAATTCAGTATTTCGATCTTCTCTCTCTCATTTTCTGTTTCGGCGTCGTTACGATCGTTGAGCGACTGAATAAATGATTTTCATTCTTTTCCGCCTCTACACAAGGCCAGAAGTTCTTAGGATTCTTAAATCGACTGATATAATTTTACTTTCGAATTTTTTTAACGACTTTCACAATACTAGTTTTACGCTAATTTTGTTTTCAAGTAGCTTATCTTTGTTTTTAAGATATTAGCTTCAATGAAATCTGACGAACTTCTCTTTGCTTTCGTAGTTACTTTCTCACCTGACTATTAAACCACGGTGATCCTTTCAATTTACCACTACTTTACTCCTTAATATATGCCAAAAGATTGTTGTACATTGTTTTTCAGATTCATCAATCAATATTCCACGTTTACTTGTGCATAGGTGAATGTTTCACGTTAACTGCTTGGATGATCTGCAATCTGTTACTTATCACACTTTCCTAGCATACAATTTTTTCTGTTTTTCTTAACACTCCTTTGGAATTTGTTGTCGCTGATGCTACTACAGCCTTATGGTCTCTGATTACCTCCTCTGCGTTAAATAATTCCAGAAGTACTGGTCTCTTAGAGAGCTTATCCGTGAAGGTAAGGTCTTAGGTCTTCTAGCAAGTAATAACCCGAAGTAATTTTCACACAGACGTTCAGAATATTCTCACACCAATCCCCGTCCCTTTGAAACGGTGAAACTACAGCCATTGTGTTTCCCGATGGCTTGCAGCTCTACACCACTGTTTAACGGAGAGCCATCTCCATTAAACAGGTAAAATATTCTGTCAGTGACTCATCCACACTGTTCAGTACACAGATTGATTTTTCTTACAGGGAGTAATCTGTCGGTGATTCATACACATTAGTAAGCATAAAGCTCGTTGGCTCTTTAAATAACTAATCAGCATGTTGCTCACTACACAGCTCATTAGCTCTTTGTATGAGTAACCGACCAGTGACTCATCCACTTAGGTTACCTCGCTAGCTTGCTCAGTCTTCGAGGAATTAAACAAACTGTGACGCATCTACATTGGTCAATACACTGAACGTTCACTTGTCGAGTAACCAACCAATTGCTGATTTATCCAAAATGCTCACGACGCAGACCCTTCACTCCTCGAATGATTAACTAATAAGCTTCTCATCGATGTTGCTCCGGAACCAGCGCATTCACATTTTGTGCTGTATCGTGTTATGATATATTCCTTGTACATGGACAAAGGCTGATTCGAAACGTCGGTGCTCGTGGTCTAGTGACTAGCGTAGCTGCCTCTGGATCCCGGGGTCCCAGGTTCGATTCCCGAACGTCTCAGGAATTCTCTCCGCCTGGGGACTGTGTGTTTGAGTTGTGCTCAGGATTTTATCATCATTCGTGAAAGTGGCGAGATTGGACAGTGTAAAAACTGGGAACTTGTACGGGAGCTGATAACGCGCAATTGAGTGCCGCATAAACAAAGTATCATCATCATCATCATCTTCATGATCTAAGTTATACTTTTTGTATGTTATCAGAGGTCTCTGTCGTGTCATCAGTCATCGTTTAATGGTACCTACAGCAGTTACCTCTTTATTTCGGAGCGTCACTTCACACTTTATCCATAATTATTTGTTGGAATTAATAGTTCAAATGGCTCTGAATACTATGGGACTTAACATCTCAGGTCATCAGTCCCCTAGAACTTAGAGCTACTTAAACTTAACTAACCTAAGGACATCACACACATCCATGCCCGAGGCAGGATTCGAACCTGCGACCGTAGCGGTTCCAGACTTAAGCGCCTAGAATCGCTCGGTCACAGCGGCCGGCTGTTGGAGATAATCTAAACTCTTTCTTCCCCTGCAGTTTTTGCCTTCTACTGCTGCTCAACAACACTGAAACTCATTCCCTTCTTCTATTTATTGTTTTCCATATAGTCCATCTCTTGCTGATTCTGTGGAGCACTTTCTCATTTCGCATCTTCCCAGACCATCTAATTTCCAGCATACTTCTGCAACACGGTATCTCAAACACACCGACTCTCTTATTTTCCAGGTTCCCCACAATCACGGTTCGCTTCCATGCAAGGCTGTGCTCCAGACGTACATTCTCAGATACTTCTTTTTTTTCTTCAAATTAACGTCAGTGTTTGATGGTTGAAGGCAGTATTAATTTCACAGCTAATTCCAGCTTAAAAAGTCGTCTTCGAATATTTAGCCAGAACGAAGTGTGATACAAATGAAAGTGGCATCCAGATCACACGATGTGCTCCAATTTATTTTGTTCTATAACTCATTACAGGAATATACTGTATATGACTGTGATAAACAGTCGGTGCACTTAAAGGCGGAAACGGTTACGCAAAGAGATAATGCTACTGGTATGTTTGGTACTTGTAGACTCCTTTGGCGAAGAATTCTCGCCTTCAATACTCTATTTATGTCTAAGTGCGTAGCTTACCCCAGTTTTGCTACGCTTCAGTATTTTCGACTTTCTTCGGCTTACTTGATCGCCATATTCTGTGTTTACAGAGCTGTTTATTCCGTTCAACAATTCTTTTAATTCTTACCACTTTCACAAGTCATCTGCGGATTTTATCACTGATATCCTATCACCACGATTTTTACCCCACTTATGTACCTATCTTCTACTTTCTTTATTTCCTCCTCGATATGAAGCTGTCGAAAGAAAGGAAAAGTCTTACGCCCATTGTACTCCGGGTACTTCTCTCTCGTTCTTCTACTCTTACTGATGTCTCTTGGTTCTTGTACCGAGGCCTACTGCATATTACCCGTTTTTCGCTACAGCGCATAACCATTTTTTAAGCTTTCAAACATACTGCATTTCCTCCGCGCATTGTTCAGTAGTTCTTCTACGCCATCACATTCTGTCTGTATGGAATACACAAAATGACCAGTGATCTGCAAAAACATGTAGCATGCTACGGAATTTTTTATTAAATTCACCTTTATTCACTACTGTAAATGATACGGAGCATGAACGGTAATAAGCAATTTACTGAAAAAATTTATATTTTTTTAGTCAGTAAATTTAATATAAGGAAATATAGTTTCTTAATGTCATGACTTATACAATGGTCCATTTAGTATCTTCTGTACTTTCGGAGAAGCAATGACGTTTCCTTTTATTACCGTTCTTTCGTACGAATGCTGAGACCTTAACTGCATCATGTTATGGCGCATTAATTGGACGTTCGCTTTGGATGTTCCACATTGTACTTGTTTAATATTATCTGCGTTTTCTTATTAACATGGCAACTGTTTGCGGATTTAACAAAACGTTAATATAATTTATTTCATTTCTTAGATGCAATATGTTGTAACCACTACCAGAACGGTCGCGGGGTGGGAGAAAGCGCAGCAGCACCAAACGGACAGCGGCCAGCGAACAAACAAACGAACGGTAAGGACGAACAGGAAACAACGACGGACGATCGAGAGAGACCTTACGACGACACGCAAGAAGCAACGGGCTGACACAGACAACCAAATGAATCCAAGAAGTCCACTAGTAATGAAAACAAAGAACCGCAAGCACGCTATCTGTTGTCGAGGCGATATTTCAAGACACACGCAACGATTAGATTCACTGGCTGAGCTTCTTTTTTTTTTTTCTTTATTGTGATTTCATTCCCCTGCCCCATATGGGCAGGGGAGGGCTGTCAGCGGCACAATCCGCCGCTCTTCAGCCGAGTGACACGACAACTAAAACAAGAATAAAATGATACATACATAAGGAGATAAAAAAGGGAACATAAAACAGAGTAAGGGGAGAAAATGGAGGTAAAAATACACTGACATGTAGACGTTTATGGGGGACAGTTAAAAAAGTCACCAGAAAGTTAAAAAACACAGTTGACGATTCTTAAAACACAGAGAAGACACTGAATGCGCATGCACAGGTTAAAAGTTGGCCACAGTATTAAAAACACTCCGAAACAACACACTTAAAACCCACTTGGAGCACACACGACGAAGAATAAAACTACCAGGTGGGACTTGCCGAGGAAATCACTGGCTGAGCGAGAGGCAGGCGCTTAAATACACGATCGGGGGCGCCGCTGTTGGCCCCTGGGACACGTGTTCCACGGTGGCGCCCTCACAGTAAACGTGGGCCAGGAGGCGCGCGCCGCCACAGCTTACGGCCGATGGTGCAGAGGCCTCTAGGGGTCTTCGACGTCCATGCCGTCTGGCGCGTATTCCAAATCCGCGGCACGCGGTACCAGTTAAGATAGGCTATCCCCTTATCTCTTGGCATGTTAATCTTATTTGGCTTCTTCTCTAAATTAGTAAGTGTCGGACAATAGACCGAAAATTCTGGTTTTCAATCGCGTGTACCAATCCAAGACTTTTCCTGAAATTTTTGGTATTCTTTTGTAGGAAAGCTGAGAACTGCATTGGATGAGCGCATGCCGCTCAAAGTCGTATTATCTTAGGACATATGAATCGTTTTAAATTAATTTAAAACAGTTTCGGTCGGTAGAGATGTTTATTAAAAAGTGATTGGTTTCGATCATCACTTGATCATCTTGAGACCTTCATCTGCAATACAGAGTGACCCATATAAAACCGGTACGCCTCACGTACCCGTTATTCATCTGTAGGCGAATTGCTTTCTCAGTGGCAACAATGTGTCGAAAGTTGGCTACACTACATTTTATCGGAAAGTTGAGTGCAGCTGTGTGTTCGTGCGTCAGTTGTTATGAAAAGCGCGTATTATTAAATTGTTACAGGAATGGGGCAGTTTGCGTTACAACACAATATCCAGTCCATGAGCGGAGAAAATATCCAGTCCGGCAGGGAATCGAACCTGAGCCCGCTGCGTGGGAGGCAAACACGGTACCACCCAGCTAAGCAGGCGGACAATATTGTGGAATGTTACATAAAGACAAGTTACTTGAAGGAATGTAAAGAAGTGTTTCAAGCGAAATACTCTGGTAGGAAACTCCCCACTAGCGGGACTATTCAAGATCGCTACAAGAAACGGAGGACTGTAGGATCCTTTCAGAATGTGCAGAGGAATAGACGATCGACAATGACACTGAGGACCACTGAAACTATAGACAGAATTCGCATGGACATTACAAGAAGTATCGAATTTATCCTCTCCCAATGCGTCCACAACACGTAAGAACACATCTGCCCATTCCTTCTCCTCCGAAAACCAGCTCCTGTACCTCAACCATATTCTGTCCCATCAATTCAAAAAAATACTTCAGCTATTTTTTTGCCGTTTGGCTTTAGAAAAGCACACAACCGTTTACGGAATTATATTGTGCAGTCATAACACGAGCCAATATTAAATAACCGATGTCCGTACATCTCTAGATTACGCGACACGATCTCTTCATTTATCAACCGATGAATCACTCGACCCGTCGGTTGATGAACAAAGGGATACTGTGGCGTAATCCTGAGATCTACGGATACTGGTTATTTCATAATGGCTCTTGACGAGCAGGACAAACACTGAAGTCAAACTCAGTGCTTTGCCGAGAACTATATTCTTAAAAAAACTTATTTAAAAAAAGGCTGATTTCGTAGACAAGTTATGAAGTATGTGATTTCCTCCAACAAACACCCCGTTTCTTCCTACGACACATACCATGTTCAACAATCATGCTATCAGTGTTAGAGTATTTGGGAAGGGCACCGACAATATTTCTTCCTTCAAGTCTTTCGTTGTGCTGACAGCTGTGAATATTCCCGAAGAATTGATGTAGAAGGTCATGATTGCAGAACACTAAAACGAGTCGTTTACTGAAGAATGGAAAGAATGGTGGAAGCCGAACTCGTGTAAGATCAGTTTAGTTTCTAGAAAATGTGAAACCATGGGAGGCCACGCTGAACCTACTGCTTATGTTAGAAGCTTTTAAAGATAGATTTTGATAATTTTGAATGGAATACACGCTTTGCAATAGGAGGAATAAAATACAGAGTGCCAAACTTCATCTACAACCTGTACAGAAATCAGACTGCAGTTAACAAAGTGACGAAATGATTGAGTAGCAGTATTGAGAAGGTAGTGATACAGGGCTGTACCCATCACCCAAGTTATTCAGTCTGTATGTATACCAAGCAGTAAGGGAAAACAAGAAGAAATCTGGGAAGGAAATTAAAGTTCGGGGTGACGAAATTAAAACTTTTAAGTTTTCCGATGACATTATAATTCTATCAGAGATAGTAAAGGATTTAAAAGACCTGTTGAACGGGATAGAGTCTTGAAAAGAGGTTGTAACATGAACATCATCAAAAGTAAAAAAGATTAACTGAGTGTAATAAAATTATATTATTTGTTGCTGGTGGAATAAGATTAGGAAATGATAAACTAAAAGTTATGGAAGAATTTTGCTGATTCGTCAGCAAGGTAATACGATGGCTGGAATGGAGAGAATATTAAACGCCGATTGGTAGTAGGAAGAGAAACATTTCTCCAAAAGATAAAATTGTTAACAAATAAAGCTAAATTACTCCTTGGAAGTGTTTTATGAAGGTGTTTGGAATATATGGGCGTACAACGTGGACCGTAAGCGATACAGGCAAGAAGAGAAGGGACTCTTTTTAAATATTGTGTTACAGAAGAATGCTGAAGATTATATGGGTACATCGATAACTAATGGAGATGTACTGAATCGAATGGGCGAGAAAAGAACGTAATTGTTCAACTGGAATAAGATATCGAATGATAGGATTCATCCTGAGGCACCACGAAATGGTCATTTCGTTTATGGAGGGTTGCAGAGGGCCTTGACTACAGAAAGCAGCTTCAGGTGGAATTAGGTTGTAATAGTTACTGAGAGACGAAGAGTCTCGCACAGGATAGGCTGGCGTGACGAGCAGCGTCAAACCAGTCTTCAGACAGGAGACCACAACATTATTCACGAATGGAATGAGAGGCGACGAAACTGAAAAGAGGAACGACTGTTCACTGCAGATTAAAGATGTAGATGTAGCATCTTACAGCCTAAATAAATCTTTATTTACTATCTGGAAACTGTCAGACATAGGTGACAAAAACAAAACTTCACTTACTTTAATTCCATAATGTCATACAGGATTAGTTTTTGGGTATTCATCAAACCAAGTTAAATTTCTGCTACACCAAAAATGTGTAGGCCCTAATACGATTTATTTGTGATGTGAAATCAAGAACTTTCTGCTGAGTCCAGTTCGAGGAACTGGGGATGCTACGTACAGCTTCTCAATACAATTATTCCTTAATGAAATTTGTCATAATGAATATGTATCTTTTTTAAACAAACAGCTCGTTTCCAGGTATCAATACGAGAAATCACAATATTCACAAAGATTTAAAGTCACTTACTTTGTTTCAGAAAGATATCCATTATTCAGGAATGCATATTTCCAGTACCTTGCAAGCAATCGTGAAAAGCTTAATAGAAAGAAAGATCAGTTTAAGAAGAATTTAAAGGATTTATTGGTGTCCAACTGCTCCTACTCCTCTGACATATTTCTTAGTATAACCGACTGATGGTGTACATATTATTAATGAGATCAAATAATATGAGTATTATGTAAAATCTGACTTCTGTTTATCTTTAAACCAGCAATGAAATCAATGTGAACACATGTTGTACACTGATTTACCCTTCGATAATGCGTGGCTGCAATAACCTAAGAACTGTCAGAGCATTGTACATGTTTTGTGACAAGTTGGCTTTTGCTACTCAAATAAAAACATGCTTAAGATTTGTTTCACTTATTCCACATTCATCAGAACAGTTTCAACGGAAGGTACATTAGCATATCACTCGTTCATTAGCATATCTCTCTTTTTTTGCCAGTACACTCTGAAATAAAAAGAACGACGCTCCATGAAGGAATTATCCGAAGTGGACTGAAATCAGTAGATGTGACGCACATGTTCAAACAAATGATTACGACTTCAGAAAAATTGGATGATTTCAGAAACTGAGCAATTCAATACGCGCTAGTCCACCTCTGGTCCTTATAGAAGCGGTTATTCGACTCGGTATTGATTGATATACTTGAGTAAAAATCTCTCGGTGTACTTGCCGCGTCAATTCAGGATAAAACTCCAAGCTTTCGACCACTACCTCCATGGTCGTCGTCAGGGCTAAAACTGACTGTCGTGAACTAGCGAGGTTCCCACTTTTATATGCAAAGGACGGCTTCTGATTGGCTGGAATACGTCAGCGATATGGCGTGTAGTGAAGTGGTGCCCTCTACTTCCATAGATGTAGTTGCTATCCCGCGTTGCTTGCAGCGCCATCCCTTGAATCAGGAGGTAAAGTGCGAGAAGTTTTTCTCTGCGATTTTTCTTTATCCAGTGCACTCTTCCAAGTGTTGCTAAGTGCATAGCCGTTGTCTCTATTAAAGTTACTATCGCTGAGTCTAATTTCGACTGCTTCCCGGATCACAGAGTCCCAGTAATTCGATGCGTGGGCTGTTACTCTGGTTTCTTCAAATAAAATCTTATGCTTGTTAAGCAGGCTGTGTTCAGCCACAGCTGATTTTTCCAAATACCTGTATTTCAGGTGGCGTTGGTGCTCGATACAGCGGTCGGCAACGGTTCTTACAGGTACTCAGCGATAATAACTTTAATAGAGACAACGGCTATGCACTTAGCAACACTTGGAAGAGTGCACTGGATAAAGAAAAATCGCCGAGAAAAACTTCTCGCACTTTACCTCCTGATTCAAGGGATGGCGCTGCAAGCAACGCGGGATAGCAACTACATCTATGGAAGTAGAGGGCACCACTTCACTACACGCCATATCGCTGACGTATTCCAGCCAATCAGAAGCCGTCCTTTGCATATAAAAGTGGGAACCTCGCTAGTTCACGACAGTCAGTTTTAGCCCTGACGACGACCATGGAGGTAGTGGTCGAAAGCTTGGAGTTTTATCCTGAATTGACGCGGCATGTACACCGAGAGATTTTTACTCAAGAAATATGTCGCGAAAGACTTCGTAGCCAGATTGATATACTTGTCGGATAGCCTCCAAAGGTATATCGTGCCAAATTCTGTCCAGCTGGCGCGTCAGATCGTCAGAATCCCTAGTTGGTGGAAGACTCTCCCCATTATGCTCCGTTCTCAATTGGAGAGAGACCTGGCGACGTATTGGCCAAGGTAGGGTTTGACAAACATGAAGATAAGCAGTAGAAACTCACGCCGCGTTCGGGCGGGCATTATCTTGCTGAAATGTAAGCCCAGGATGGCTTGCCATGAAGGCCAGCAAAACAGACCGCAGAATACAGCCGACACAGCGCTATGCCGTCCTGCTACGAAATGAAATGGCACCCAACACCATCACTCCTGGTTGTTGGGCGGTATAGCGGATGACATTTAGGTTGGCATCCCACCACTGCGCAAAGCACCACCAGGCACGTCTTCGCTGGTCATCGGGGCCTGGTGTGACATTTCATTTCATACGAAGACTCCTTTGGTTGTTATGCGTGGCACCCTTACAGCTCACCTGTAAGTCGACAATATTCTATGCCCCGTTTTGTTTCCATTCGTGGCAAGCCATTTCGGGCTTGGCATGGTGGATGACATTTAGATTGGTATCCCACCACTGCCCAGAACACCACCAGACCCGTCTTCGTTGGTCATCGGGGCCTGGTGTGCCGTTTCATTTCTTAGCAAGCCCCATTTAGTTGCCATTCATAGCAAGCAACCCTGGGCTTACATTTCAGCAAGATAATGCTAGACCGAAAGCTGCGAGAGTATCTATTGCTTGTCTTCGTACTTGCCAAACCTAATTATGGCCAGTAAGGTCGCCAGATCTCTCCCGAATTAAGAAAGTTTGGAACATTATGGGCAAGTTTCACAAGCTGCGACATCGTCGCGAAAAAACAGTGACCTGTATATGTAATAAGTTTCCTTTAATTTACGTCTATGCTCACAAACTTTTTGTTAAGAGATTACCGGTTTCGGTCTTTAATGACCATCATCAGATCTGTTTCATTAAAACAAAGTCCTAATGTACTGCGACTATGTCTGCAATACATTAGGACTTTTGTTTTTATGAAATAGATCTGATGATGGTCATTAAAGACAGAAACCGGTAATCTGTTGACAAAAAGTTTGTGACCATAGACGTAAATTAAAGGAAACTTATTATGGGCAAGGCCCTCCAACCGAGTCAGCAGTTTGACGATCTAACGCACCAATTGGACAGAATTTGGAACGATATCCCTCAGGCGGACATCGAACAAATCAGTCAACGCAAAGCCGAATAATGCACAAGGGCCAGAAGTGGATCAATGCGTTACTGTCTTACTGAATTGGTGAAGGTCTTTCTCTTAATAAATCATCTAGTTTTCTATAAAATTTTACTAATTTGTTGGTTGTACATGTACCTCACATCTCCTGATTTCTATCCCATTCAGACAATTTCTTCATGGTGCATCTTTTTTTTTTTCTTAGATTGTACGTATTGTGTATTCTTGTACTATGACATTTTCTAATCCATGCTTGAAACTTAGAGCATCTGATTTAATTTTATCAGGGGTTAGAGTCCTGGGGCAAGCTCTGTATGTGTGTGAGTCCGTTTGCAGGCGCCTCCGGCAGCTGGCAGGCAGAGCCGCCGCTGTCAGCTGCTGCTGGCCTTCGCCTGGCTGTATGCCGCAGCGATGGCCATCCCTGCCGCCCTGGACCAGCCGCGCTTCTTCCTGGACAGGTGAGCTGCCCTCCAGTCTTCCACCAGCGCTCCCACGCTCACTCAGTTGCAAGCACACCGCTAGTTCGTAAACTGTCTCTCTTTACATTTTCCATTATCGCTTAGACAGCCTCACGGCACAAAGTGTTGAGACTAGCGGCGAAACGTAGAAGATTTATAGGTGATGTTTGAGTAACCATAGGGCTGCCCCCTATACTTTGCAAATGCTGTTATAGGACTGGTCAAGAGTAGAGTCGTACAACTATCGTAGGCTACTGTAGACTATCATAAGTAAGCGCCGACTACGACAGTTTTCCTAGATCCTTGTCAGTTAATGTCGTAATCGTATTACCTGTAATTAAGTATGTTGCATACCTGTTGGGCGTTACCTCCTTTCGGTTTCTTTGTTTGCGTATGCGATAAGTGTCTTACTAGATTTCCCCTAAAAACCGGAAGCGATGAACCGTCTAGAAACTGATTGAGGATATATAAAGGACCGCGTAACGTACAAAACATTTTTTTCTGCGTCGTTAACTTCCTGTCTGTTGCTTAAAAATAAACAGTATAACAGCAAAATTTTAACTATCAATGTTTAATTCCTGTTTTATTCAAAAAACGTTGATTTTTTTTACGGGAATCACAGGGATGTTCTCATGAAAATAAAATACTGATTTATCCTATAGCGCTAAAAACGCAATTTTCCCAAACAGAATGTAAAATTAGTAAAAACACGGCAAATTAAAAACGTATAAAATATCCTTCAGTACTTCGTCGAGTTCATATGAAACATGTTTCTGTTATTGACAAACAACTTTCGCACTCGACAATAATAACAGGAAAAATCTTGCCTTTGATCATCATGAAGACTGTTCTATTGACTACAAAATAACGACAATAATTATACAGATTTTTTAATTCTTGTGCATGTAAAATGTACTTCCATCAAAAGCAGTTGCTGTCGTTACATAACAGCGCAAAACGTCAGTAATGAATTAATTTATATTACATATAATGTACAATTTATATTTCGTAAGGATATAAAATTCGCAATGGACAAACAATGAATGATGTGCAGTTGTAATGATGCGCAAAACAGACAAAAAACAAAGTCATCGGCTGCCATTTTCTCACACATATTCATTTGTGTTTCTTTCCCTACCAATGTTACCAATACTTCATGTAACCTACCGAAACTACTCAATCATCGTATGGTAGAGCGCAACTCTAGTCAAGATGGGCAATGAAGTGGCGAAACTAAGAATCATTGTCCTTTTGTTCTAATATCTTCTAACATCCTCTGAGTGACTAAAAGTCATCGGAAGGCACTGTGACACAAGTCGTTCGACCTCTGCTGAGCCCTACGCAATGCAATAGTCATCGTGCTGACCTAACAGAAATGCGTTTCTGACGCTCCAAATTCAGTTCAGCGACGATGTGAATCAGAATGCCGTCGATCGCTGTGAGCGGCTTCTGTCTTCATCTAAATCTATATCCATGCTCTGCAAATCACTGTTAAGTACGTAGCAGAGGAGACTTCTCACTGTACCAGCTATTTCTGTCTTTTGCTATTTCTTTCACGTATGCAGTAAGAGAACAATGATTGGTTTAATGCATTCTTGTGCCCTGTAATTAGTCTCATCATGTCTTCGTCGTCTCAACTGAAACAATACGTAAGGAGGTTGTAGTTCAAGTAAAGTAAATTCGTATGGCTTGATTGCCTGGAGGTCCCTCAAGGGGAATGTCCAGTTGCTCGTTTAAAAGTTTTTTTTAACATCTTCCTGTGGGCGTGATTAGCTCCGTCGGTGATTTTGGGACAGGGGAGACGTGTGGAGGATCGGTAGACAGACCAGCAGCGAGCATACACACAGTTCTTTACTCAATCGTTTCACTTGATTTCACCATGAATAAGAGCAAGCCTTTAATTATTCCATCCAGTGAGTCAAGTGCGTTTCCTTCCTCTCGTAATATTCCGCGACGACGGTGGCGTACACCGATGGGCGTTAATGCGCTGCCCAGGAGACAGAGTGCTCCACTGCCGTCTCCGGTATGCGAGGCGAGATGCGACGGCAGGATGCAGCCACACTGCGGTCACTGGGGGACAACACACGTTCCCTATTGTGGAAGGTCGCGGTGTCCCATCGTCACGGTGATGATGTTGCCCGGAGTTGACCTCTGGACCAATTCTGAAGACCAACAGCGGGCAGTTGGCACAGTGTTGGCTGCCCGGACTGGGAAGAAAGGCCTGCTGGCGGAAGGGGGTGGGGACGGCGCCGATTCACACAGATTGGGCCTCGCTTTGCCAAGCTGATCGAACTACGACGAGCTGGCTCGGCCATGGTTAAATACTGTTCTTCCCCCCACTGATTTCACGACGACAGCAACGATGTTTCTGGGTCGCATGGAAACCTCTGGAATGTATCAATGTCTGTAAACTGTGGAGTAACCAGCAGTAGGGAGCCAAGCTGCATTGATTATGTGACACCGGGCTGTGGCCTGATTCTGGCACTCGTGGTCTCGTGACATAGGAGCTGATCACACAATTCAGTGACTGGCACCTACTGTCTGGATGTAGCCTCGTTGCAGTTCTGAACTCCAACTTCTGCTCCAAGTCCTCCTACAGTATTGTCCCATTACACCAGTAACCCTAGAGGTGTAGTGGCAACTTCTGTCACCGAATGTAACAGCAACACCAAATGTAGCAGGAAGCGCTTGAAGGCACCATATTAAGACTCGTCCAAGCTTTCCAAGTGATTTATTGTTTCCAACTACAGTGCCCCCATTCTTCTCGATCTGTGTCACTGGGGCCCGCAATCCTGAGGACACCACTTCACTGTCTACAAAATGGCTTGGCGTGGAGTGGCTGCCTCAGCGACCCGTGCATGCACTACTGTGTGTCGGCCTTGTACGGCAATGGGTTTGCGGCGTCATGAGGATGCCAGCAGTTGACTCAGTGGTGTGCAACCCTGCCGACTCAGCGCCGCTCAGTGTAAGCCACAGGCGGCCAGCTGCGTGCTTCTCCCCAGTGGGCTAAGATCACGGCGACAACAAGTGCCCACGATCCGGAGTCTGTGGCCCTCGCCTTGGGATGCCTCCGGCGTGTGTTGGAAGCCAGGACGACTTCCTGCAGTAGCGATCTGTGGAGTGGCTTGCCGCTGGGTGGCTACAAACTCACGTCGGTCTCAGAGGGTCGAACTAGCGACCCACCGTGGACTGGAACGCTGGTGCCCCATTTGCTGCTGCGTGTAGCTGGTGGTGTGACACGCTCCGCTGTCCAGGAGAGCTGCCACACTTGAATGAATCTCGTTAGAAACCCGCACCTATTTATACGCAGCTGTGCACCTCTGTTTTACCACGTGTGCCACTTCAGGTCATGTACTCATAACACGCTAGGTTGGCCAGTGGGCGCCTTCTGCCTGTGATTTGTGACATGCAAAACCACTACATATACTCTTTCAGCAATTTGACGGCCCTGTGGCCTCTATTCTACTTCGCAACTGTTGGTATGCGCAACTCACTGCAATTTGGCCCACATCTGGCTGTAACTTGTGTTCAGAATATTGCACAAAACTAACTTCCCCTATCCTAAACGGTGGTGCCGCTACAAAGGGAAGAAGATGTACTGTTTAATGTGGAATTCGAGCAACTTGTCGGTCCTGGAATATTGGCAGATCATTGAGATGTGAAAGCTAGTGTAAAGACTGAACGAAAAATTCCATTATCTGACCGGGATTCGATCTCACCACCGTGTTATGGTCTCCATGCTCGCACTTTACCACTAAACCACCAAGTGTGACAGAGGGTAGCTGTACATTTCTACATTCGGGACTTACAGCTGGTTCTTGCAACTTTCTAAATAGGCCTTCATTCGATATTTTGCGTCTGTCTGCAAGTTTCTGCCAGTTCAGTTTTGTTAGCATCTCCGAGACGCTGTCTCTTGGGTCAAAGAAACCAGAGGCCATTTGTGCTTCGTGGAGTCGGCAGAAAGTTCGTTTGTCAGACACCTGTGGTCGTCTTGTGCGCCATTTAACACGCGTGGAAACATTGCCCCTGCGCTGAGGAGCATCTACACTGTTGACCTCGAAAATCTGAATTCTTGTGCAATCTCCTTTATCCAAATTACTCACACGTTTAACACTGTTTATTCCCCCGCGTTCAAAGTAGGTTAGCCCGCTGTTACAAACCTGCCTGTAACTGACTACGTATGCACTGACACCATACGCAGCATCCAACCGCATCATATTCGGGCGTCATACATGGCAAATGAGAAAATTCTTACCGAGGTTTTTTGGCACTCAGTTTATTTGAGCTTTAGTGAACGTCTTTTAAAATTTTCAGTTTCCACTATCCTACAACCAGCCATATTATTTCAGCTCTATCCGATGCTTTCTAACCTAGCTCCACTCAAAATCGCTATTTTTTAAGAGTAACTGCAATTTCTGTTCAATTTTTAGGACCAAACAACATAGACCCTTTAAGGCGAGCAGTGTACCTCATGGTAGACAAACGAAGCTGCCAACGCCTTCGGTTGCTGTTATGTCCCGAGACTCTGCACTGTGCAATACCTGCCTGATCCATTACATGAGTGGAGAGGCCGGTAACATGGTACGCACTGATGACAACGTACCACATGACCTATTTCACGCCTGGCCAAAGGAGGCTCCGAATTTGCTGCTACCATGTGCTCTGAGTACAGAGGGAGCAGGCCCGGTTTGTTGGAGCTAGGCACCAGTAGAGAGCAGTGATGTCTCCATATCAGCCTGGCATACAGTCTTCGCAGTGTTATCATGTGTCCACCAGTTTGGTCGCAATACGACTTGTCTTACATGAGATTTACGTTATGCATTAGGTATGCTGTGTCGGCTATGCACTTTTAAAAGTGTAAAAAAGCTACATCGTCAATTGTAGCCTATGAGTCCCTTTACTTACACGCATCGAAATATTTTCATAAGTTGATACCCCACAGTTTGCAGATATTTGTCCAAAATTATGCTGTACCAGCGTCAGCTTCTATTAAAATTATAATTATTGTTAAAAGCTTCGATGTTTACCAATCGTCGGTCACTGGGTTACTGACACTATCGGACCAAAAGTATCCGGACACAGTTATGTAGTGCGGAACTGACCTCTAGGTGTCACGAGAGTCCATTGTAAAAGGAGGCGGGGAGTATTGCGTTGTCAGTAGAGAAGCATGACAGCAGTATGTGTAGGTCAGAAGAGGTCAGTGCTTCCATTCGTTGACTAGTCATCGGACACTATCTGAGAAACAAATCCATCAGCTTCTTATGTCGACTGTTGGTGATATGGTTGTGAAGCGGAAATGCATCAGGGACTGGTTGAGCATTAAGAACGGTGGTTGTAAAATATCAAATGAAATGAGCCGAAGGAATCAATCGTGAGTTCCAGAGTACTACCAGCAGTTCAGCTAGTACAAAGACTGGATGTAGGAAGTTCAAAACATATGGGTACATTTCGAGCAGCTCTTCCTAAGCAATGTATTTCTGCAGTCAGTGCTAAACGACGCTGAAGCTGCTGTACAGAGCTACGCCCCTGGACAGTGGATGACTGGAAACGAGCGATTTAGAATGATGAACCACGCTGTACCCTGTGGCATTCCGATGGAGGGGTTTGGGTTTGTCGAATATGTGGAGAACTTTACCTGTCGCCATGCGTAGTGTCAGCTATGAAGCACGGAGGAGGTCGTATTACGATTTGGGGGTGTTTCGTGGTTAGGATTTGGTCCCCTTATTGCGCTTAAAGACACGCTAGAGGCGGAAAGATATGAACACTCTTTACAGTAGTTCAGTCCTGAATATTGTGGAGAAACAGTTCGGAGGCGATGATTGTTTATATCAGCATAACATTGCTACCTATAGCAAAACAGCGTCTGTGATACTGTGATGAATGACATTCCTAAAATTTGCTGGTGTGTCCAGACTCCCAGCCCAAATCTAATCTAACTCATTTTTGATGAGATAGATCGTCGATTTCACTCCAGACCCAGTTCCCAACATCACTACTGACACGTCCCCTTTGAAAAATTACTGACACAATATTTTTTAGCGCAACGCAATCTGACTTTCAATAATCCCTACAAAAGAATGGCCCTGGACTGTTGGCGGCTCACCTCCAACTGCGCAACGCTACGTGCTGTTAACAGCCAACAGCCCAACACTACAATGGCAGACAACAATGCAAACTAGCCACAGACTGCACATAGCACAGCCAGTGATTTTTCATACAGAGCGCTATGTGGCGTTACCAATAAGAAAACCTAAACAGCCTACTAACATAGCCCCCATGCTCCCCACAAAAAATTTTACAAATTGGTTTGGGCACTGGCCAATACAGATTTGAAAAAAAATTTTCATAATTACAGTAAGAAAGATATCAAATGCACACACTTATTAATACAATGTTGGTCAAAGCTAAAATTTTCTCACAGTCCATAAAGACAGTCCTGATCATTCATCACAGTAAAACTGCCGTTTCTTTTCTCAAAGTCTGAGCAGCAAAAGACAATGCACACGGAAGTAGTGGATTTCCATGCAGTCTTGAAGAAGTAGTGTTGTCCTTTCAACGGAAAGACAGTGCTGACTCTCGACATGCAGACAAGTAATGGCTCACACCAGAGCATACCCACAGCAGAGTCATTCGACGTTTTGAAGAATATTGGTAGGTAGGTCATCACAGAGCAGACCCACTGTAGTCCTGGTAGAGACTACGGTATTGGTGGGCCACCAGAGGTGCAGACCCACTGCAGTCCTTGTAGAAATAATGGTATTGGTGGGTCATCAAAGATGCAGACCCACTGTAATCCTTGTAGAGATGGCCAGCAGCCATCTGTTGTGACTGTGCAGGTGCACAATCACCATTGAAGAGTCTTGCGGATAATGTAGCAAGTCCATAACCACCACTTGTGCACTCACAAAGTTTTTGGAATTGTCCTCAGAACCAGCAATGCTGTTATCCAGTCCCTTGCTGAATTATTAACACACGTGCAAACACTAACAATCCCTACTTCTCACATATTGTCCAAATACTATGACCAACAGAAACGTGTGCAGTGAAATGGAACTTACAAGTTACTTAATTTGATGAACTGGTGTCAATTACAATTTTATAACATAAGAATACAATTACAAAGGTACAAAATACATCATTAAAGAACATAACAATACAGATAACATTTGTAGTAACACAAACTTTACAAAAGAATAGAAATAAACATATACATCAGTGTTACAGGAATTATGAAAAAATATCAGAATAACTTTTGAAACAGCAACTTCACACATGAGCATTAAAACAAAACAGAATAAATAATGTCTAAACATCTTTACAAAGTAAATAACATATTATTAGAAAAATTCTACAACATAACTCCTATTAGCTAAACACATAAAGACAGGAAAACGCAAATATACAAGAGTACACAAACACATAGGGGGATAACACAATGGAAAGGACAGGGTTCGTTTTCAGTGTAACATTTGGTACTGCAGTCCAACCCAAAACTTCATTCCATAGATCTTTCGTCTTATTCCAACATTTGTTTTCACCAAAACACCCTATCCAAGCATGCTTTCTGTATTTATATGTTCACATATTTCTTACCTCATTATTTATTTTCCATTATCTCACATCATTTATTTCCAAGAAAATCCTACCTAAACTTGTTGTCTCTAAACCCTACTTTTTGTTGTTCATATCCTCGTTCAAAATACTTTTTTTGGCCAAACCATATTCTTATAGCTTCTCAATGCATTTCTTCCAATTCATCACAACTCGTTCTCTTATATAGCCTACCCCATTTTAAGCTAACTTAAATCTACTGAGCTCAGATATATATACTAAGGAACGTGGCAATGCAGCAGCAATTAACACAAACAGCAATGATAAAAAAATGGAAAATGGCGAAGCAAGCAGCATTATAGAAATTAGCAAAGCAATTGCAATATTACAACTAATATAAGGCAATGTGCAGCAAACAATAAAAATAAATCAGTAGTAAAACTGCCTTAACAGAGTAATACAAAGTGAAATTTAGTGGAACTATGCCTGGCAAACAGCAGCAGCAAATGCAATAACTTATATCTAAACATGACATAGCTCAAGCAGGAAAAAAAATATTACACTAAAGACAACAATGCAGACAAGGGAAATGTATATTTACATCGTAATGTCTATGTAATTAAAGTGGTGCACCACAAAAACTAATTCTATGAAAAATTACCAAGTACTTGAAAAGAAAATTATATATGCAGTTGCTGTTATTAGTCCCTTCTTATTGTTCTTTCCATTCCAAGAGCTCCTTTTTCGAAGAATGTGGATCATAAAGTAATTATTTAATAGATCTGTTGACAGAAAGTGATCACATTAGCAAATGCATTTAATTTTATTTTATGAAACCAATGCTGCAAGACAGCTGGAAACCAGATATCAAATGAAATAGGCAACTATGTACAAAGTAAAGCATAAAATAATCATCCACTAGTCATGAGGCATTTCGTAAGTTAGTAGAAATTCTCTCAATTCTCATAGATAGACACTTGTCCTAATCAGGTGTGCCGATGTAAGAATGTTTCCAAGTTATGAGCGTGTCGTATTTGCGGTGCTTTCTACAAAGGAATGTCAATAGCGAGGTTAATGGACTCCTTTTTTCTCCACCTGTGCCTCTGAAAGGCACACACTAATGGCTTTTTTTCCAGGCAACTGTCGCGCAGCTGGGTGCTTACAGTGACCTACCTTCCTTACCGAAATATTTACGACATCAGTTTCCGCTACATTGACAGTTTGATCGAAATAAGATTTCACAGGTCGAAATATTAGCGTTCCAAATCTGTAGAAACAAAATCCTATAAATATAACAGTGTCCAAAAAATTTTCGCCGGCATTGTGATACATTCACGCATTTACACACATTTCATAACTCTTAAAGTACGATTAGTGGTTTCCAACATCGTTTTTCACAAGTCAGAGTCCCTAACCACTACTCATTATTCCTTACTGTTGTGTCTAGCTCATACAGCATAGACACAATGAGGTAGCTAGGTGCACGCTAAACTAACGCAGACGGGCTTGAAGTTCTGGAACATGAGACTTATTAATGAATAAGAAGAAAAGTACGTAGATGTTACTTAACTTTTATTCTCTTGTTGGAATACATCTCTTGAATATTAGTAAGCTATAAGCACTGATACAATTGGCGCCTTGCTAGGTAGTAGCTATGGACTAAACTGAAGGCTATTCAATCTGTCTCTCGGCAAATGAGAGGAAAGCTTCGTACGTCTGGTCGCAAGCTATGTCTTCCGTACAACTGGGATGAGGTCATGTCCGTGTCTTGTGACCTGCCATGTGGTGGCGCTAGGATTGCGATTACACAGTGGCGACACGCGGGTCCGACATGTACTACAGGACCGCGGCCGATTTAAGTTACCACCTAGCAAGTGTGGTGTCTAGCGGTGACACCACATTCCTCCCCCGCAAATCGGCGAACGGTCGTGAGATAAGGCTTCCGCCCGCCGTGGGGAGGACCCCATGTTGACGTATGCGATGAGCTGGGGAGCCTAACAACAGGCGAGGCCGTGCCACCCGCACCCGGCCATTCGGTCCGAGGGGAGCTAGGAAACGCCTGCAAACCTAGTCCAGGGTGCACGTCAACATGAGGTGTATGCGCACGTAATGAGACAAGAGGGGCCGAAGGGTCGACCTCCATGTGGTCGGAGCACCCGACGGGCGAAGATGACATCTGGTCCGGAGCGGGCAAGAGGTCCATGGCGGAGGACGGCTGGTCACGGGAAGCGAGCGGCGGCGCGTGACCCAGGGAGGCGCCAGGCGGCTGCAGCGAAGCGTCCGCTGCGGGCGGCGCCGGCGGCGGCTGCGGCGGCGGCGGCGGCGCGACGCCATGGGGCAAAATGGAAGGCAGCGTCGGCAACACCTGGGGATGAGGCGAGCCAGTAGATGGGTCCCCAAGGCGCTGACCTGACGGCTCCGTCGCTGAAAGCAGACGGGGAGCGGCAGAACCCAGGCGACGACAGAGGCGCAGCTGATTGAGATGCCGACGCACCTCACCAGAGGCCCCCAAAACCAAATACATCGCGCGGCCGAGGCAGCGAAGAATGCGCCCTGCGAGCCAACGCTGTGAACCGCGATAGTTGCGATAATAGACAACGTCGCCAGGAGCAAAAGCAGGAGTCTGCCGCTGCACATGAACCTGATGCGGCGGATGCAGCAAAGACATCAGGGTGCGATGAGATCGACCATGGAGCAATTCAGCCGGCGAGCGACCATCGCGGGGCTGAGAGCGATACGATGACAAAAAGAGTAACAATGCGTCCTCCCGAGAATGCGACTCTTTCAATTTCAACATCTGGGACTTGAAAGTCCGGACCAATCGTTCAGCGGCACCGTTTGACTGAGGCGAAAAAGGCGCGGAAGTCAGATGTTGAATACCATTGGCTTTGCAGAATGACTGAAATTCTGCGGACATGAATTGTGGGCCATTGTCGGAAACAATAGACTGCGGAAGACCCTCAATGCAAAAGATAGCAGACAAGGCTTGGATTGTGGCAGAAGACGTCGTGGAAGACATCCGGACAACAAAAGGAAAATTACTGAAAGCATCGACCACAACCAACCATCGAGCATTCCAGAATGGACCAGCAAAATCGATATGCAAGCGTTGCCAAGGGGAAGTGGCTTTCGGCCATGCAAAGAATTTCCGCGGCGGTGCGGATTGTTGTTCGGCACACGCCACGCAAGAGGAGCACATATTCGTAATCGCAGCATCGATTCCGAACCAAGTACAGTGCTGACGAGCAAGCTGTTTCGTACGCACTATACCCCAATGTCCTTGGTGAAGAAGCTTTAAGACAGAGGACTGTAACGAACGTGGGACTACGACTCTGGACTGATCATTATCAGAACGCAACAACAAAACACCACGTCGTACAAAAAGTCTCTCCTTGTGAACAAAAAAACGGCGAACCAAAGGATCCGCGATCCGTGACTTTGTCAAGGGCCATGGCGTAGCAACAAAACGCAAAACAGTAGCAAGGACAGGGTCAGCAGCTGTGGCTGTAGCGACACGACGAAAATCAATCGGAAACGATTCGACCACGTCATCGGTTTCCGAATCAATGAACATGCAAGCAAGTTCGGAAGAATCGAATGCGTGATCCTCAGCAACAGCCAAACGGGACAACGCATCAGCGTTGCCGTGCTTAGCAGTGGACCGATACAAGATATCGTAGCGGTACTGCAAGAGAAAAAGCGACCAGCGAATGAATTTCTGCGCTGTACGTGGAGGTACAGGCTTGTTCGGATGAAAAAGCGATGTCAAAGGTTTGTGGTCTGTGATGATGGTAAAGTGACGACCATACAAGAAGTCATGGAACTTGGTAACACCAAACACGAGAGCTAAAGCTTCCTTCTCTATTTGTGAATAATTTCTTTGCGCAGATGAGAGCAATTTGGACGCAAAGGCAATAGGGCGATCATGCGAGCCATCCTTGTGCGCAAGCACAGCACCGATCCCGAAATCCGATGCATCTACCATCAACAAAAGGGGTTTTCGGGGATCGAATGGCGTAAGGCAAGTATGTGAAAGGAACGCCGATTTCAACTGGCGAAAGGCGCGTTCGCATTCCGTCGTCCAGACGAACGGAACACCTTTACGGCGTAAGCGATGAAGCGGAGCTGAAATGGAAGAAGCATTGCGCACAAACCTGTTTGGAATTAATGCTAAAAGAAAGCAGGTGTGGATGCACACCCAATGGCAGTCTTTTGAAGCGATACAAGCCAAGATGCGTGTTTACCACCAAGACGCGCTGGGATTCTTCGTCCACAGGTATTTGCAAGTACGCATCCGCTAGGTCCAATTTTGAAAAATATTTTCCCGGGCACAGTTTGTCAAAAAGATCTTCCGCGCGGGGCAAAGGAAAAGTTGCAGTCACTAGTTGTGGATTCACAGTGGCCTGGAAGTCCACACAAAGTCTCAGTTTTCCGGAAGGTTTTGGCAAAATTACTAAGGGTGAGGCCCAGAGAGAAGCCTACACACGTTCAATTACACCTTGAGATTCTAAAACGTGTAATGTTCTGGCGACCTCATCACGCAATGCGTGGGGAACATTGCGTGCTCTGAAAAATTTCGGTTGCGCGTTGTCTTTCAGTTCCAAATGTGCTGCATAGTTCTTAGCGCAACCAAGGCCCGGTGCAAAAATGTCTGCAAATTCTTCACAAAGACTAGAAACACTGGCGGAAGGCACAGTCTGATTCACTGATAGGACCTGATTTACTATAGACAAATTAAACAATTGAAACAAATCTAAACCAAACAAGTTCACTGCAGTAGAAGAACGAAGAACGTAAAATGATACAAGTTTTGTTTGGCCCTTGTATGTTGCAAGAAGGCTGCACTGTCCTAACACAGGGATCTGCTGTCCTGAGTAACTAGTTAACTTAACATTTGCGGCACGCAATGGCGGTTTGCCCAGCTGTTTGTACGTGTCGGGATTGAGCAATGAAACTGCAGCTCCGGTATCGAGCTGGAATGGTATCACTTTGCCTTCAAAGTCTAAGTCCACAAAAAGTTTATTGTCCTGCTGACGACAAGAGCGACTGTCACGTGCAATTTGAACTGATACAGGTACAGAAGCACTTGCGACTTTACGTGATTTTCGGCGACGTCGACGCACATTTGTGGTGGGACGATCACAGTCACTGTTAGCTAAAGTGTCACTGTACGGGTGGGAATGAACGACATGAATGTCCATGGGCGAAGGTCCACGAGCCTGATTGTCCTGGGTTCGATTCCGGCGCGAAGCAAAGGGCCTGGAATTTGTGTGATTGTCTGATCTAAGCTTTTTCTGGCAAACACTTTGAACATGCCCTTTCTTTTGACAGTAAAAGCAAATAGCTTGGCGTGACGGGCAATTTTCACGCGAATGTCTAGTAGCACACCGTGGGCATGATTTCACTGCAGTTGCTTGCTTACGCGGCGCACGTGTTTGCGAGCTAGGCTGCCGCTGCTGTGCGGACGGGCGCGAGGGCCGTGTAGCGTCCCGGGCAGCGGGCCCGGCGGGCCGGTGAATGTGACACACTGCTGGCGAAGTTTCAAAAGATGCCTGAGCAAAGTCAAGTGTGTCTTGCCTATCCAATATGTCTATCACTTGTTGAAGGGAGGGATTAACTAGTTTCAAAATCTGTTCCCTTATGCGAACATCAGAAACGTTCTGTGCTATTGCATCACGCACCATAGTATCTGAATAAGGAAGTCCACAGTCACATTCAAATGCACACTCCCTAGTAAGTCCTTGCAAAGTTGCTACCCACTCCCTATTAGTCTGACCGGCCGTACGTTTTGTACGAAAGAACGTATACCTTTTTGCAACTACATTTACTGTTTCTTTGAAATATGCATCTAAAGCAGACAAAATTTCTTCGTAAGACAGAGTTGCTACGTCGCGTCGGGGAAACAATTTCACTATCACACGGTAGGTAGACACACCGACACAAGAAAGCAAAAACGGCTGCCGCTCGTTACCTTGAATTCTGTAGGCTGCTAGATGAAAGTGGAACTGGCGAGACCATTCGTGCCAGGTCTCTTCGGCCGCCACGTATGGCCGAAAGGGAGGTGCAACAGCGTTCTGTGGCAGCGGTAGCGAAGAAGCGGCGGCTGCCGCATCGGTTTGCAGCGCACGTTGACCCTGGACGAGCTGTCCAAGGGCTTCCAATAACGCCTGCGTCTGCTGATTCTGCAAGCGAAAAAATTCAGACAGAACATCCGGAGATTGTGGCGAAGCCATGACACAAACGAAGTAATACAAACTCTTTTACTCGTCGCCAAATAATGTTGTGTCTAGCTCATACAGCATAGACACAATGAGGTAGCTAGGTGCACGCTAAACTAACGCAGACGGGCTTGAAGTTCTGGAACATGAGACTTATTAATGAATAAGAAGAAAAGTACGTAGATGTTACTTAACTTTTATTCTCTTGTTGGAATACATCTCTTGAATATTAGTAAGCTATAAGCACTGATACAATTGGCGCCTTGCTAGGTAGTAGCTATGGACTAAACTGAAGGCTATTCAATCTGTCTCTCGGCAAATGAGAGGAAAGCTTCGTACGTCTGGTCGCAAGCTATGTCTTCCGTACAACTGGGGTGAGGTCATGTCCGTGTCTTGTGACCTGCCATGTGGTGGCGCTAGGATTGCGATTACACAGTGGCGACACGCGGGTCCGACATGTACTACAGGACCGCGGCCGATTTAAGTTACCACCTAGCAAGTGTGGTGTCTAGCGGTGACACCACACTTACCTTATTACACATATACATATTCATCAACACGTCTTCAATATTTCATCATAATAAATACATAGCATAATCAGATTCCTCATATAGCATCATCTCATTGATAATAAACATACCTCAACAACATGATACACATCGTCGTCGTAGTAATAACATCATAAAACCTCAGTCAAATCTCAAAAACGTCGTAGCATTCTGCAATAATTTCAAAACCTAAAAAAAAAAATTCTCTGCTCATTTAAATAGTGTCATCCACCTCAAATGTACTGTAAATATCATGACCCATACCAAATACATCATTCAAAGCTCTCATAGTATCAAAATGATTCTGAAAAAATATGAAGAGTTCACAAAGTACATACAAAATACAATTCATAAATGTGAAGTTACCCAACTGTGTAATTGCGTAAACATGTGTCACTGATGTAGTAAAAAAAATGTTTATCCCTCAGTTAAATGATCAGATATCTGTGTAATTTGTATGTTAGAGAAACATGGTACCGATGTGTAAAGTTGTATAAGCAAATACCATATTAGCTAGGGCTCCTTGTGCTTGCCAAACACATGGTACACAAAGTAAGCGTGTACCCCCCTGAGGATTAATGTAATTATACCCTCAGGTGTTACAAATTACAGAAATGGAATGAAATGTAACACAGAAAACTTTCATTGTAATTAAAAAATCTTGAAAAATAAATGGTTTAAGTACAAAATTAATCACTCAAATGCGTCTCCTGTAGCGCTGAATGTGCGTCTTGCTGTAAGATAATTCTGTGGAACTGTCATAGTTATTGTCCTCTGTAAGCAAAGTTCTGCTGAAGTCAATGTACTTACCTCATGATAAACAAAAGTGAAATGCTTTGCGTATTGATACCTTACTTATTACGTTTATTGCCGTGATGAAGAAAGTACTGTACTGTAACTTATTGTTGTGCTACGGAAAAGGCTGTCTCATTGTAGCTATACCACAAAAGTTATTACTAAAACATGTTTTACTTTCCAGAATAATTCAGAAAAACTGTACAGATATAAAACAGATACACCGCAAAAACAACAATATAAATTGTGTCACACATTAGTAGCGTCATGATAAAATCTTGTAGCTGTCACATAAACTAACCACTGTGTCATCTGGTATCTCACAGAAAGTATTTTAAATCCAGAATGTATTTTCAAGTAAACCAAAATGTTGCATTAAAATCTCATTAGTAGTACAAGTTCTAAGTATGTAAGCCTGATAGTCGTTACGTAATCATGCAACTTGTTGCAAGAATGTACAACACTGTGTCGTCTGTTCACTATAACAATGCATTCGTAATTTCTGTTTAAATAAGTTCTCTTGGTTCTTGATTGGATATTTAACTTCAAAACATTGTTACATGTTAACAGTTTCTAAGTGTGACAAAGAGTACTAGTAACGTGAAGTGAAAGATTTTATGGCAAAGACTAAGTTAAAAGCAGATTATCTCTCAATAAACGGTTTTACATGTGATATGTGGTGCAATCCTTTACTCTTCATAGTGTTCAGAGTTTCAATTTCAAAGCAATTATCATGCAGTATATGTCGGAAAGAATACTGGAATTTTTCTCAAGGTTAGCGTCAATGTTATTTTTCTCTGAGCCAGCTGGCGCACGTGGCTGCCTGCGGTGAGAGTCATTGTCTGTCTCTTTGTTGGCGCGCGTCGTTACAGGGATTAGGAGACCTAACTTCTACAAATTCACCTTGTCGAGAGGGCCCTGCTCTGTTTGAATCCCGCCAGTTCTGATGCAATTCAGCTCTGTCGTTACGATCGTCTGTCGTCATGTCGGTAGATTCCATAGTTTCTTTCTTGTCGGTCACGTGGTGGAGAATTTCTCCCTGAATCGTAACTGCGCGCTGGACCGTTGCGTCTGAAGTTATTCTGTCTCCCTTGATAATAATTGTTTTGGTTCCAATATTGTCTGTTTCTATGGTAATCTCTGTCATATTCCTTAATACGGAGATGCGATCTTTCTCTGTAACTATTATTACTCTGCCAGTGGTTGTCATATGGGTGGTGTCTGTTTTGGTCACGATTTGTGTTGTGAGAATAGCCTTGTCGTGTCCAGTTATTATTTCTTTCATCGCGGAATTGTGACAGATGTGACCTGTAATTGTTGTGTTCCTGTTTTCGCGTTCCGCGATTGTCAGTGTCAATTTCCAATTCTTGTAACAGTTCCTGAAAAGCTTCAATGTCACCTTTGCAACGTCCTGCCAAAATAATATGTCGTAAATGTTCAGGTAGTTTGATTAAGCAAATGCGGGGAGTTCTGAGGGGCTGTATGGGTTTGACAGGTACTGATTCTTGTGCAACATGTCTTCAAAATATTTCACAAGACTGGAAAATTCAGATTGTTCGAAATGTTTCATCATTATGATGCTATGTTTTACTCGGTCTTGTGTAGCTTGAGACCAATATGCTGAGAGGAAGGCATGGTAAAATTCTCCTTCACTGTGACAGTCGTGAATGACCGATCGCATTCTTACAGCTGGTTCATTCTCTAAATAGCCACACATAAATTCTAATCTGTGCTCTAATGACCAGTTGGGAGGAAAACAATGAGAGAATTGATGGAGCCACGCTTGTGGATGAATGTCGTTGCCATAATTCTTAAATGTTTTAAATTTACGTGTAGTAATGAACAGCTTATAGTCAAATTCATCGTATCGGCGAGTAGCATATCGTTCATTGTTACGTCGTGTCGGCGGTTCCATCTCAAAATTCGGTGCACCTTGCCAATTTCTTTCATAATTTCCGAAATGCCCTGTGTTATTATTTTGTGGCTTTTCCGTATTTCTAAGTCCCTCTTCCCGTGTTGGAGCGCGAGTGTCCTCTGAAATATGTAATTTTTGTATTACTTGTGCCAACTGATCTTGTACTTCCCGGATTTCTCTTTTGTGTTACGTATTAATTTGATTCTGATTTTGTTTGAATTTCTTAATTTGTTCATACTCTTCTGTGTCAGTGATGACTACAGGTCTTGTGTCATTCAGATCATCATCTACCTTTGTAGATAAGTTAGTGAACTGATCCGAAAGTTCGGCTACTTTCTCCGATAGTGTACTTATTTCCTCAGTATGTTTTTCTGAACCAATTTTCAGAGTATCTACTGTGTCCTTTAAGTTTTCCTGAATTTTTGCAAGTTGCGTAACCGAATCGGTAGATGCAACTGAGTCAATTTTAGCTTGCAAGGTGTCGTGATTTTCATGAACTATAGTTTGCAGTTCCTTTATGGCTGCTTCGTGATTCTGTAATGCATTTTCATGGCGTGAAAAAATAGGTTGGAAATGCTCACAAATTTGTGTTTTTACATCATTACAGACTTTTTGACATTTCGATTCGATTTTATGTAACTCAGTAGTTAAAGCTTCACGTGTTTGTTCAAGTGTGGTGTCTAACTTTTGAAGATTTTGTTCCATTGTGTCTAACTTTTGAAGATTTTGTCCCATTTGTTTCTGATTTTGTTCAAGCGTTGTGTCTAACTTTTGAAGATTTTGTTCCATTGTGTCTAACTTTTGAAGATTTTGTTCCATTGTGTCTAACTTTTGTAGCCTTTGTCCCATTTGTTGCATTAACTGTAATAACAATGCACTGGTGTCTGAAACATGTTCCTCAGTGCTTTTCGGCAGTGAAGTTGCACCGGCAACATTCACATTTTGACAAGCAGAAAATGTGTCTTGACTTATTTGAGAAAACGTTGAGGACCCAAAACCTGAATCTGCAGTAGTTGCAAAATTGTGTCCTGTCATTCCCGATTCTTGAGGTGAGCTGTTGCCGACCGATCGATCGATAATGCTTCCCTGTTCACTAATTGTTTCACTGTCTACACCATTGTTTGCCACCCGCTCCATTTCCCTATGTACAATTACCAAATTACTACTTTGAACATTAGTTAATTCATTACACGGTGGCGCTAACACACTGCTTTCGTCTTCACTGTCATTTCTCAGTTTACTTTGGAGCCTAGTATTACGTTTTTCACACGCCATTATTGTCACAATATTTCACACGATAACACAGAAAAGCACAATTTGAAGAGCAAAATAAGAAAACACATTAACATAGCATTGAAAATAATATCTAGTTAATCGCAAGCGCAGCTGCGAAATACTTGATGCAAATCTACAGGTATGCCAAAACTGTTTTACTGTACAAGAATGAAAAACTACAACTACAAAGGAAATTCTCTCTACAATTACGCGCTAGCAATAAACAAAAGCTACACTAATTACACAAACTACAAAAAAATCTGAAGATTCCAGTGAGGTATCCTCGGCTAAGGGTCGACATATGAAACGTCCCCTTTGAAAAATTACTGACACACAATATTTTTTAGCGCAATGCAATCTGACTTTCAATAATCCCTACAAAAGAATAGCCCTGACTAACATTAACCTATACCTTTCACAAATCACTTACCTCACAAAAATCTTTGTTACTCGAACTACTGCAATACAGCGAGCGCCACTACTGCCAGCTAAATAAAAGATTCAAACTACGGAAGGGGACTAACTAATGATAGGCATAGTTAGCACATGAAAGATTTTAATAGAGAACAAACAATGTATTTACCTTAATAGTCATAATACAGGGTGATTCAAAAAGAATACCACAACTTTAAAAATGTGTATTTAATGAAAGAAACATAATATAACCTTCTGTTATACATCATTACAAATAGTATTTAAAAAGGTTTTTTTTCACTCAAAAACAAGTTCAGAGATGTTCAATATGGCCCCCTCCAGACACTCGAGCAATATCAACCCGATACTCCAACTCGTTCCACACTCTCTGTAGCATATCAGGCGTAACAGTTTGGATAGCTGCTGTTATTTCTCGTTTCAAATCATCAATGGTGGCTGGGAGAGGTGGCCGAAACACCATATCCTTAACATACCCCCATAAGAAAAAATCGCAGGGGGTAAGATCAGGGCTTCTTGGAGGCCAGTGATGAAGTGCTCTGTCACGGGCTGCCTGGCGGCCGATCCATCGCCTCGGGTAGTTGACGTTCAGGTAGTTACGGACAGATAAGTGCCAATGTGGTGGCGCTCCATCCTGCTGAAATATGAATTGTTGTGCTTCTTGTTCGAGCTGAGGGAACAGCCAATTCTCTAACATCTCCAGATACTGTAGTCCAGTTACAGTAGCACCTTCGAAGAAAAAGGGACCAAAAACTTTATTGGCTGAAATGGCACAGAAAACGTTCACCTTAGGCGAGTCACGTTCATACTGAGTTGTTTCCCGCGGATTCTCAGTGCCCCATATACAGACATTGTGACGGTTGACTTTCCCGTTAGTGTGGAAAGTTGCTTCATCACTAAACACAATCTTTGAAACGAAAGATTCATCTGTTTCCATTTGAGCAAGGATAAAATCACAGAAATCGATTCTTTTAATCTTATCAGCTGCAGACAGTGCTTGAACCAATTTCAGATAATAAGGTTTCATAACTAACCTTTTTCGTAGGACTCTCTATACAGTTGATTGTGGAATTTGCAGCTCTCTGATAGCTCTGCGAGTCGATTTTCCTGGGCTGCGAACAAATGCTTGCTGGATGCGTGCTACATTTTCATCACTCGTTCTCGGCCGTCCAGAACTTTTCCCTTTGCACAAACACCCATTCTCTGTAAACTGTTTATACCAACGTTTAATACACCACCTATCAGGAGGTTTAACACCATACTTCGTTCGAAATGCACGCTGAACAACTGTCATCGATTCACTTCTGCCATACTCAATAACACAAAAAGCTTTCTGTTGAGCGGTCGCCATCTTAGCATCAACTGACGCTGACGCCTAGTCAACAGCGCCTCAAGCGAACAAATGTACAACTAAATGAAACTTTATAGCTCCCTTAATTCGCCGACAGATAGTGCTTAGCTCTGCCTTTTGTCGTTGCAGAGTTTTAAATTCCTAAAGTTGTGGTATTCTTTTTGAATCACCCTGTATATATAGCAGTTCATGACATCCAGTCTTACAAATTTCAAAACTCCGCCATCTCTCTCCCCACATCCACCACTGCTGGCGGCTCACACCCAACTGCGCAACGCTACGCGCTGTTAACAGCCAACAGCCCAACACTACAATGGCAGACAACAATGCAAACTAGCCACAGACTGCACACAGCACAGCCAGTGATTTTTCATACAGAGCGCTACGTGGCGTTACCAATAAGAAAACCTAAACAGCCTACTTACACTACCTTCTCTGGTCTCTGTTCTTGAGGAAGGCCTCATTGAAACTGTCTCTGGCATAGCCCTAGCCTCTTCCTCGCACCATGCATGAAGGGCAAAATAATGTCCATGATTAATATTAATTAATTACTATTCTGACGGATTAATGTAATGAATTTAGTATTCACTTATCTAGATTATTCTATAGAGAGTACTGATACTTTCTGATTTATTTACACACAACAAAAAATGTTTTGCATCACTCCAGTTCCCAGAACTCCTGAAGATAGGCGTTGACTGTGGATATTGTATCACAGAGACAGTCGCTTTGCCTATTTAGGGTTGTGACTAATCCCGCCCAAAGATGTAAACAACCATGCATGAGCAGCGTCTATTAGACGGAAGGGAGGAGGTACACGGCTCGTGATGTCTGTATTTCAACCATGCCTAGACGCACCATACCGCGGTTCGATCGCTTCCGCATTGTTACTTTGTACAAGGAAGAGCTCTCAACAATGGAAGTGTCCAGGCGTCTCGGAGTGAACTAAAGCGATGTTGTTCGGACATGGAGGTGATACAGAGAGACAGGAACTGTAGATGACATGCCTCGTTCAGCCCGCTCAAGGGCTACTACTGCAGTGGATTATCTCTACCTACGGATTGTGGATCAGAGGAACCCTGACAGCAACGCCACCATGTTGAATGATGCTTTTCGTGTAGCCACAGGACGTCGTGCTACGACTCAAACTGTCCGCAATAGGCTGCATGACGGTCAACGTCACTCCCGACGTCCATGGCGAGGTCCATCTTTGTAGCCACGACGCCATGCAGCGCGCTACAGATGAGCCCAACAACAAGCCGAATGGACCGCTCAGGATTGGCACCAAGCTCTCTTCACCGATGAGTGTCGCATACGCCTTCAATCAGACAATCGTTAGAGACGTGTTTGGAGGCAACCCGGTCAGGCTGAACGCCTTAGACACACTGTCCAGCGAGTGCAGCAAGGTGGAGGTTCCCTGCTGTTTTATGGTGGCACTATGTGGGGCCCACGTACGCCGCTCGTGGTCTTGGATGGCGCTGTAACGCCTGTAGGATACGTGAATGCCATCCTCCGACGGATATGATAAGCCTATCGGCAGCATATTGACCAGGCATTTATCTTCATGAATGAGAATTCGCGCCCCCATCGTGCACATCTTGTGAATGACTTCCTTCAGGATAATGACATCGCTCGACTAGAGTGGCCAGCATGTTCTCGAGACATGAACTCTATCGAACATGCCTGGGATAGATTGAAAAGGGCTGTTTATGGACGACGTGACCCACCAACCAATCTGAGGGATCTACGCCGATTCGCCGTTGAGGAGTGGGACAATCTGGACCAACAGTGCCTTGATGAGCTTGTGGATAGTATGCCACGACGAATACAGGCATGCATCAATACAAGAGGTCGTGCTGCTGGGTATTTGAGGTACCGGTGTGTACAGCAATCTGGACCACCACCTCTAAAGGTCTCGCTGTATGGTGGTACCACATGCAATGTGTGGTTTTCATGATCAATAACAAGGACGGAAATGATGTTTATGTTGATCTCTATTCCAGTTTTCTGTACTGGTTCCGAAACTCTCGGAACCGAGGCGATACAAAACTTTTTTTGATGTGTGTATATTTATTTTTAATTTTCTTCTTTTGGTTATTTATGTTTTTGTTAGTATAGGTTTTTCAAGTTTATTCGAACGGAAAAATTTTCAAAGCCGTTTCTGTTGCCCTTGCATTTCTTTTACTCTTCCGAAATTTTCTTTCGCTGTCTTCAGCTTGTTTGTATACAACTTGATATACAGTTATCAGACAATTTTTTTCTCAATATCACTTCTACGATCCTCTAACTTTAGTATAATTTCTTCAGCTCATTGTGCAGTGATAAATCGAAGACAAAGTTAATAATCCTTTTCTGCCCCCCATACTTTTCCTCTCATCAGTCATGACCTAGCAGAGGTCAGTTTTGTAGCGTTCAGTTATCGACGTAAACTTTTTTTCCACGCAGAGGCCAAATGATAAAACACTGCTCCTGCAGCTAACATGATTTTCAATGTGGCCGCAAATTGCTTCACCGGACGTGCTGCCGCGCTTGCTCGCTGCATTTTTAACGGCGGCATTCGGGTTCTCGGCAGGTCATCAATCACTGTCAAAAGCGCCCAGAATAAAAATAAAGCGAGGCCACACGATGCACGATCGAAAGGACTTGTTAGCGTGGCAGCTGAATAAAGCCTCCGGGTCTTCCGCCGACGTCCTCGACAAGCACGTGGGTGAAGCCGGCAGCTGTGCAAACTGCAACCATTCGAGCTTACGGGTTATCTAAATTACACATAATCAGCAAGAATATTTCCAATTCTTCACTTAGTTTATAAATTACTAACGTGTTCACTAAGTAAATATAGATGGCGGCCATTAAATTTGAAGCAGCATGAAAGCGGCATACAATAGACGTCAACCGCCATTGAACTGTACTGCATGCTTCAATATGTAAACGATTAGCATTCCAGAGGAACCGCAAAAATTAGGTGCGAGTAATGCCGTCTACATACCGTGTATAAGGAAAGTTGACGTAGGGGTTCTCATTCAGAAATCGCATTTACATATCGGTTGTTTGTGGAAACATCTTGTTATGCCTCGTGTAATAAGGACAAAAGTCTACCTGCAAAAGTCGAAGTTCGACTCTGGCAGGAACGCAGTATTTCGAGTTTATCGTTCGGCCATATTCCTGCTCGTCTTCGTCGCGATCGCACGACGATCATGTTAGTACACAGGATGAGTCAGGAGGACAGGTACATGCTGTGAGGGGTGATAGCATTATTGATTCTGAACAAAAAGAAACCGTCATATGAACAAGTGTCCTGTTCTCAACTAATGAAAACAGTGAGGTACGGGGCGAATGCCCACGTAATAGTAAATGAATTGTGTACATTTCTTCACTACAGATATTCAAAAAATTCCCCGTCAGTTGCAAAGCATTTTGCAGCTCTTGTAGACAGCTGCTGTGTTGCTGATCGGAGCTCATTCGTACGGTCCCTCATTTGAGCACAACATGTAACATACGAGCTGAATTTCCTCCTTCGCGTGCAATCTGCACTTGTAGACTTCGCTCTTAAGCCGACGCCACAAACAGTAATCTAATGGAATAAGATCGGGTGACCTCCGCAGCCAAACATTACTCCACGGCGACCCATTCAACGCCCAGGATACGTTTCAGTGAGGTAGTGTATCATTGGCTGTACGGATCGTACAGGAGCTCCATAGTGCTGAAAGTGCACATACGTCGTGTTACCAGATCAATATCCTCCAAGTATTCTAGTAACACATTTAGAAGGAAATCAAGATACCGTATTCATGATGGTTACCTAATATAACTGGACCGATGAGTTAGTCACCGGCAACACGGCACATATGTTTACTGGGAAATGTCGGGTTGAAGTGGTAAGTAAATACAAGGGTTGGAACTTAAATAGTGGCGACTATTTATTCACAACCGATGTAAAAGAGTTACGTGTTTTCACCTGTTACTGTCCATCAAAGTAGTCACTAGCGTTATGTAGAACCCTTTGCCAGCGATGTGGAGGGCGTAGTATACCGTTAGCAGAGCCTGTTCTGTTGATGCGAATGGAGCAGTCTACTGCCTGTCGAATCTCTGGTACAGCTCTGAAGCGAATGCCACGAAGTGGTTCCTTCATCTTCGGAATCGAATCAAAGTCACAAGGACTCAAGTTCTGGGAGTATGGTGGATGTTACAGTATTTCCCGGTTCCATCGACCGAACAGAGCAGCTATATGCGCCCGCGCATTGTCGTGAAAAATGATGGGTGGGTTGCGCAGAAAGTGTCGCCGCTTCTTTCGCAAAGATGGTCGCAGGAGATGGTGAATTTGATTTGATTCCGAAGATGAAGGAATCACTTCGTGGCATTCGCTTCAGAACTGTTCCAGAGATTCGACAGACAGCTGACAGCTCCATTCCCACCATCAACAGAAAAGGCTGTGCTAACGGTATACTACGCCTTCCACATCGGTGGCAACGGGTTCTGCACAACACTGCTGACTGCTATGGACAGTAACAGGTGCAAACATGTAACTCTTTTGTATCGGATGTGAATAAATAGTTGCCACTATTTAAGTTCCAACCCCCGTACCATATTACGCAGCTTAATGTAGCTTTGGTTGTATTCGCATCTGAATGCTGATGAAATAGGACGAGAGACTGACGCCATTGATTTTCAAACAGCTGTATGTCGGACACGGTAAAGAAAAGGGTATATGTTAATTTGAAATTTTCTGTTCAGAATCATCAATAGTATGACCCGTCAAAACATGTACCTTTCCTCCTGACTCATCCTTTATAAGGCGCTGTCAAACGAAAATGAAATAGAACGAAAAAATAAGTATACTGTTTATTATTTCAAAATAAATCGTTGTGACTGTTAACACATTGATCCCACTATGAGACAAGAAGGGCAGTGCCTTCGTGGAAACATGTCTAACAAGACTTACACGCTTACGTACTATCATGGTTCCATATTAAACCGCAAAATTTTTCCATGAAGGCATTGACCGTCCTTTCTCCCGGTGGGATAAAGGTATTGACATTTATGGCGATTACTTTTGAAATAATAAACAGTGTACTTCCTTTTTTTCCATCTGTCTTTGTTTCATTTGACCGCCCCTTATGGGAGCGGATCCAGTGGGTGGAGGGGGGCGTGTCATGGGAATTATGTTCCCGTCTCCAAAATTTATTTTGTAGAAGCTGTTATAGTTAGTTATACGTACAAGGTTCGTTCAAATAATAATAGGAATTTTTGTTTTTGAAATGAATTTTAATTTTTTCACCTACGTCGATGCTGTCTACATCAGAATCTACATCTACATCGATACCTCGCAATTCACCTTACGGCGAGTGGCAGAGGGTACCCCGTACAAATACTAATCATTTCCTTTCCTGTTCCACTCGCAAACAGAACGAGGGAAAAACCACTGTTTATATGCCTCCGTATGAGCCCTAGTTTCTCGTATCTTATCTTCGTGGTCCTTACGCGCAATATATGTTGGAGGCAACAGAATAGTTGTGCGGCCAGTTTCAAATGCCGGTTTTGTAAATTTCCTTAATAGTGTTCCTCGAAAAGAATGTCGCCTTCCCTCCAAGGGTTTCCGTTTGAGTTCCCGAAGCACCTCCGTAAGACTTGCGTGTCGTTCGAACGTACGTAGCAGCCTACCTCTGAACTGTTTCGATGTCTT
The DNA here is from genome assembly GCF_023898315.1 of Schistocerca nitens. Classification (NCBI taxonomy): domain Eukaryota; kingdom Metazoa; phylum Arthropoda; class Insecta; order Orthoptera; family Acrididae; genus Schistocerca; species Schistocerca nitens. Next base: position 668,069,880 of record NC_064618.1, read on the forward strand.
CCTTTAATTCGATCTGGTACGCATCCCAAACACTCGACTGGTACTCAAGAATAGGTCGCTCTAGCGTCCTATATGCAGACTCCCTTCCAGTTGAACGACACTTTCCTAGAATTCTCCCAATAAACCGAAGTGGACCACTCACTTTCCCTACTACGATCCTTACATGCTCGTTCCATTTCGTATCGCTTTGCAATGTTAGTGACGAGCATGACACCACTAACACTTGTATCCAAACATTATGGAGTTGTTTTCCCTACTCATTCGCACTAACTTACATTTTTCTACATTTAGAGCTACCTGCCTTTCATCACACCAACTAGAAATATTGTCTAAACCATATTGTATCCTCCTACAGTCATCCAACTTTGACACCCTACCGTGCACCACAGCATCATCAGCAAACAATCGTAGACTACTGCCCACCCTGTCTGCCAAAGCGTTTATGTATTTAGAGAATAATAGCAGTCCCATCACAATAATAGCACTGTGGCATTACCGAACAGTTTTGCAAAACGACTGATAAAAGGCACCTACTTCGGTAAGGCGACTGACCAGCTGATTACCTCAGGTCCGCATTATTTGTTAGTTGCTGCTTTGCAGACCTCGCCGCCTGACTGATATTATTTGTCGTGCCTGTATTTACTTCGCTGCCCTCTGGATCCAGCCGATTCTATTTTCGTATTTGTTCAGCCGTTGCCCTTGTTTGCTTCATTTTATTTGGCTAAATTGTACAGGATTATGTGAAAATGTTTTACATTTACAAAAAGAAACGTCACTAAGAGGCGACATGTTCTATAATATCTGCTTTTAGTTTGCTTGGCCATATTGCTGTAAATATTACTATATAGTCAATAATGGATTTCTTGTGTCTTAGGCGAATGTTGGCAAGCTTTAAAGTGCCATCGCCTATTATAAAACTTGTTGGATGGTCCACAGGCCGTTAATTAGGAACATATCTTTCTTTTGAAATACTGGTGAAGTTCCTTGTAAGAAAAAATTTAAGTTTTGGTTCGGGCTACAATTTTAGGTTCAGCATTTACCTTTGGGTACAATGGGAATCATACAGCCAACTAGGTTTCGACAGATATAAACCTGACTTCCATGTACTGGTTGTAATATATTCTATTTTTAGGTGTGATTACTTCTTGACAGGATGACACTTTATGCCTGTCGAAATCTACGTAAAGGTTTGGATAAACTGGTGGGCTATATGACTCCTGTTGTAATGATAATTCTACGGTTGTCGACTGCTGTCATGTTCAGGATTTTAAAATATTTACTGCCTTAATCTGTAACTGTTCTTGGTATACTCACGTCACCACTTACTTCAATGTGATGAGTGGTTGGTGCAGTTGCTAAGAATAATTCGGATTTGCCTTGCGCCGTTACCTTACTAACCGTACTGTACTCTCTTGTACTACACCTATTTCTAATTGAAAGCTTTTTGGTTGCCGATGAAATATACCTTTAACTGGACCTTAAATCAGTTTTACAGTTGCTAAGTTTTGGGTTGTACTGTCGCTTACTAGTAATTCTAAGTTAGTTCACTCACTGATCAAACGCTCCTTTTACTGGGTCTTAAGCCAGTTTAGCAGTTGCAAACTTTGTCAAAATATTTAACAGCCATTCTTGAGCAATTGTCGTTTAATTGGTTTTGATTTATCTCACTTCTACTGCACCTGTGGAAGTCACTGGTCATTTGGCCTTAAGCCATTTTTTTATTTTTTTTATTTTTCTTGACATTTTATGCTTTGATCACTAATTTCACTACATGATTTTTTTTAACTTTAAAATTTTTCGTTTCCTGTCATATCATTACAGATATATTTCTCTAATTGTAAAAATTTTGATTCTTTTTAATAAACAATTGTTAAGTTTTTAATATTTTAAGTTTTTTTGTGGGGGCGCACAGCCTCAGCATGTTTTGGGAATGAAAACATAATCCAGCTAGTCCGTAATCCGTTAATTAACTGTGCAATTACTCAATGTCAACCGTGGATCATTTACAATCACATATTTTATGCTACACTCCGGACAAATGCCTTCAGAAAATACGTCCTAACCCTTAAATTTATATTTCATATTAACAAATTTCGCCTCTTCAGAAACTCCATTCTTGCCATTGCCAGTCTACATTTTATATCCTCTCTACCTCGACCATCATCAATTGTTTTACTGCCCAAATAGCAAAACTCATCTACTACTTTAAGTATCACGTTTTCTAATCTAATTCCATCAGCATCACCTGATTTAATTCTTCCACATTCCATTATCTTTGTTTAGCTATTGTTGGTGTCTCATATCCTCTTTTCAAGACGCTGCCCATTGCGTTCGACTGCAGTTCCAAGACCTTTGCTGCATCTGAGAGAATTACAATGTCATTGACGTACCTCATAGTTTTTGTTTCTTTTCCTTTAACTTTAATTTATTCTCCAAATTTTTGTTTGGCTTACTTTACTGCTGCTCAATTTACGTATTGAATAAGACTGAGGATGGGCTACAACGCTGCCTCACTCTCTTGTCAACCGCTGCTCCCGTTCAGTGCCGTTCGAACCTTATAAGTGCCACCTGGTTTCTGTACAATCGTATATATAACATTTTTGTCCCGCTATTGTAGCCCAGCTACCTTCAGAATTTCAGAGAGAATATTCCAGTCAACATTCTCAAAATGTTTCACTAAATCTACAAAACATTTAAATTTAGGTTTGCCTTTCTTTAACCTAAAATCCAAGACAAGTCAAAGGGTCACTACTGCCTCACGTTTTCCAACATTTCTCTGGTATGCAAAGAGATCTTCCTTGACGTTGGTTTCTTTCAGAATTTCCATTCTTCTGCAAATAATTCGTGTCAACATTTTGCAATCGCGACTTACTAAACTGATAGTCCGGAAATATTCACACAGATCCGCACATGCTTTCTTTGGAATTGGAATTATGACATTCCTATGCTGTGTAAATCACGACGTTATCAAAACTGTGTTAGTTTGTTGCTGTTATCTACATCTGCATCTACATCCATACTCCGCAAGCCACCTGACAGTGTGTGGCGGAGGGTAATTTGAGCACCTCTATTCCAGTCTCGTATTGTTCATGGAAAGAAAATTGTCGGTATGCCTGTGTGTGGGCTCTAATCTCTCTGATTTTATCCTCATGGTCTCTTCGCGAGATATACGTAGGAGGGAACAATATACTGCTTGACTCCTCGGTGAGGGTATGTTCTCGAAACTTCAACAAAAGTCCGTACCTAGATACTGAGCGTCTCTCCTGCAGAGTCTTCCACTGGAGTTTATCTATCATCTGCGTAACGCTTTCGCGATTACTAAATGATCCTGTAACGAAGCACACTGCTCTCCGTTCGATCTTCTCTATCTCTTCTATCAGCCCTATCTGGTAAGGATCCCACACTGGTGAGCTATATTCAAGCTGTGGGCGAACAAGTGTATTGTAACCTACTTCCTATGTTGTTGTTTTTTTGTTCTTTTTTTTAATGATCCTTCCGCAGTTCTTAAATTAACTGCAAGAGCTGTAAACCTGTCAAGATTTTCGACATATGCTCTTCAAAGGCTATATTTTTCTAAAATTCAGTTTCTTGGACGTTACGCAAGCGCAGTTTACTGGTCTTACAGAATTTATTATCACTGTTATCATTATTATTATTATTATTATTATCTTAAAACATTTTATATATTTTGTAGGAATCTATCTGTTTTTTACTATTATTACTCTAGGCGTGTTCAGTAAGTAATGAAAACATATTTTCTCGGCCAATTCCTGTTCAAAAAATGCGAAATCTGTTGTAGGACATCGTGGAATATTCCCACTTAAGCCCCTATAGTTTCATGAAGTTCCGATAGATGGCGGCACTTAGCGTAGGCTTCAAACTGGCGTCTGTTGTGGAGGTGCATTCCCACCAGAGATCTGTCATTGAGTTTCTCTTGGTGGAAAACCAGAGTACCGCAGATGTTCATAGGTGCTTGCACCACGTCTACAGAGACCTGGCAGTGAACGAAAGCACGGCGAATCGTTGGGCGAGGCGTCTCTCATCATCGCAACAATGTCGCGCAAACATGTCCGATGTCCCGAGAGCCGGCCAGCCGCACACACCTGTGATTCCTGCAGTACTGGAACGTGTGCTGTACAATTGGACGTCTGAGATGATAGTGCTCACACACTCGTCCACCAGTTACGCCCACTGGCTTGCTGCATCAATAACCTCGCCATCATCCACGTAGTACTTTCCGCGGAGAGCATCCTTCATTGGACCGTACGGATGGACGTCGGAATGTGCGAGACACGGGCTGTACGGTGGATGAGGAAGAACAGTCCAGTGAAGTTCTGTGAGCTCCTCGCGGGTGCACAGACTTGTGTGAGGCCTTGTGTTGTCGTGGAGAAGGAAAAGTCCGCTTTCATCGTTGTGGCGACGAACTTTCTTCAGTTTCCCGATGGTAGCACAGTACGCTTCAGGATCGACTGTTGCAGCGTGAGGGGGGGCATCAAACATAACAACCCCTTCAGAATCCCAGACCATAAAGAGCAACGAAGGACCACCTGTGTTTATTGCTTGCGCGGTTTGATGCTTATCGTGGCAAGTTTTTGTCGAACGTCATCCCAGGCAATCCATGGAGTGGCACCATAGCACCTGTCCCCCGAAGAAAAAGCTCGAAGCCGCACTCTTAGCTGGCGAAATCCTGGCTATGGTGTCCGAAACTCTGAAGGCATTATTCTGTTTGATCTCCTCCCTTACGTTGTAACATTCAACACTAAATTGTACTGCGTTACCCTCAGGAAATTGAAGAAACAACTTCAGTGTATTCGTCGCTATACAATGCAAACTTCTCCATGACAACGCAAGGTCTTACACAAGTCTGCGCACCCTTCCTCGTTCACCCTACAGCCCGGAAATCACACATTCCGACGTCCATCAGCTCTGGGAAAATGACGGATGGCTCCACAGGAAGCAATATGTGGCTAACGTCGCACAGTAGAGCGGTACCATGAGGGAATATAGGTCCCCCCAGTAAGGCGTAGCATTGAACGGAAGTTATGTTGGAAAACAGGATTTTGTAACCAAAAGAGTGGTTATTGGAATCCTGAATAAAACCAACATGTTTTCAGAAAAAAAGTGTTGCATTACGTGTTGAAAGCCACTCTTAATGGTCCAGTCACACTAGTGTGACCACCGCCTGTATGCGAGGTCAACGTGCAATAACAACTCATAGACGGCAGGTGGCACCACTTGCAGCGAAGATACACAAAGCGCGTCGGGAGAATGCGGTAAACAGTGCAGTAGATGTCGTAATGTGGTAATCGAGCGATTTATCTGACGTCCTAATTGGCCAATCATTGGCTTTCGGGCCAAGGCTGGAACCATTTTCGAAACGGCTAAGTTTGTAAACTGTTCACGTTCCGCCATAGTTAAGGTGTACCGTGCATCGTAAAGTATCATTGTCCAAAACTGGGGCAGAGGCAACTGACAGGTGTTAACGATGGCTGCGGAACGGGCGAATAGTCGTCCAACTGCTGAGCAACTTAGGTAAACCAAAACCTACCAGCAGTGTCTCCTCAACAATCGCTCAACGAACCGTATGAGCCTCAGAAGCAGGTGCCTGGTTCATGCTGAGTGCTGCTCATCACCGACGAAGGCTGCAATTTGCACTGCAGTACCGCAATTGCACATCCACTGAGTGGCGACAGGTGACCTTTTGAGATGAACTGCGATTTATATTCCATCGGACAGGTGACAGTTGACGTATGCAGCACTGTAACAATCTTCGGAAGGCTCCAGGCCGGAAAAGGGAGCATCACTGTCTGGGGGAATATTTTCGTGGCATTCCCTGTGCGATCTCATCATTCTGAAAGGCACAATCGATCAAGACAAATACGCATCTACCATTGGGGACATTGGGGACCGTGTCCACCCTTAGATGCAGTTTGTTTTTTCCTCAGCACTGTGGCATCTACAACCAGGACAATGCAACATGGCTAGCAGTACGCAGTGCAAGTCCGTGCTTCGAAGAGAAACAAGACGAGTTTACAGTACTCCCCTGGCATCCAAAGTCCCCGGATTTAAACCCAATAGACAATCTGAGGAACTGCCTCGATTGGGCTCTTTGCGCCATGGATTCTCAGACGAGATATCTACCACAGCTGACCACGGCAGTGGAGCTGACATGGCTCCACATACCTGTCGATATCTCCCAGAGCTTCACCGACTCGCCCTCTGCACATCCACACTGCGAAAATTGGTTATTCAGCCTTATGACAGGTATTTTATACATTGCAGTGTTATTATTATTAAAATCATACACATCCCTGTTACGTAAAAAATGGGGGAGTGCGGGGGTTGTCAGCACGATATATTTGTTTGGGGGAGTGGCGTGGCTGACAGACATTAGCAAACCATCACCCACTACTTTACCTGTGAAGGGGATAGTGAAATACCTAGGGGTAACATAAAAAAATGGGTCTGAGCACTATGGGACTTAACATCTGAGGTCATCAGTCCCCTAGAATCTAGAACTACTTAAACCTAACTAACCTAAGGACATCACACACATCCATGTCCGAGGCAGGATTCGAACCTGCGACCGTAGCGGTGGCGCGGTTCCAGACTGAAGCGCCTAGAACCGCTCGGCCACTCCGGCCGGCCCTAGGGGTAACGTTGGATGAGAAGCTAATTTGGACCCCTCACATTAAGAGCGTCTGCTCCAAGGCAAAAAGTACTCTAGAGAGTACTAGGAGGGCTTGTGGCAAAAACTAGGGCCTAAGCCCCAGTGGTATGTACTGGATATTCACCACAGTGGTTAGACCTAGAATTCCCTCCGGGGCCGTAGTGTGGTGGAAGAAGGTAGAACAGCGGGTTGCTGCTAAGGAGCTTGCTAAGGTGTAGAGATTGGCCTGCTTACCCATAATGGGCGGAATTAGCAGCACAACAACCGCTGGAATGGAAGCTATGCTGGATATGCCTACACTTCACCTTTGGGTCAAGATGGAGGCAGCAGCTGAGGCATATAGACTTAAAACTGGCAAAAACTGGGTCTCATTCAGATATACAGTATCACACACGAACATAGTGAGTGAGGTAAATATAGGAATGGGTAGGGAAATACGTGCCGACTATATAATAACTCCCAACTGCCTCGACAAACCTTACAACATAATAATTGTAAGTAAGGAGCAGTGGGAAAAAACAGTTCGACACCGTACGGGGGACATCGTTTGGTTCACCGATGAGTCGAAAACAGACCAAGGCGTTGGGGCAGGGGTGTACGGGGTTCAGCCAAGACTGGAGAGCATCATCTCGTTAGGGAAACTGGCCTCTGTATTCCAAGCTGAAATTACTGCAATCAGGGCATGTGTGTAGGTGAATATGCGTAGGTGCTACAATGACCGTAGCATCTCAATCTATTGAGACTGCCAGGCAGCCCTGCAACAAGATCTAAGATTGTTGCAGGTTGCCACAGGTCTCTGGTGGAGCTAGGGGGAAGCAATAGGGTAACCCTAGTGTGGGTCCTTGCCACTGAGGGATCTGTGGTAATGAACAAGCAGGTAGATTGGCTAGGATGGGGGCAACAACTCCATTTATTGGACCGGAAACTTTCCTGACAATCACCAAGGCTATGATCAAATTAGAACTACGGAACTGACTTAGGAAACAGCACTTTGGATATTGGACGATGGCTCATAAACAAAAACATGGTGAGGTATTGATGCCAAAGTCATGTTTTAAAAGGAGCTCTGTAAACCTGGGATTGAACGGGAAAGAGATGAAACTCATGACTGGACTGATGACCGGCCATGGGAATTTCAAAAAACCACCTACTCACAATGGGTATAACGGAAGGGGACCCTAAATGTAGGATCTGTGATGAGGGTGAAGAAACTGAATCACACCTAATCTTCGAATGCATGGCGTTGGAGAGTAAAAGATACAGAATCTTCGGGGCAACTAGATCTGAAGAAATTATGTCTAACAAAAATCTGGTAGAGGGACTCCTTGCACTGTTTAAGGGCACTGGTTGGCTTTAGTAAATATACAGCGAGCGATACCGCACCATAAACCTAGTTTCGGTGCGGACAGTGAGGGGTCATACCAAAGATGTTTTAGCTTCCCTGTTAAAATCAATCAATCAATCCCCCACTACCCCCACTCCCCACCACCAGTCCTCTTCAGAACTGAACACTGGATCCGCCACTGCGCGTATGTGAAATCTATATGTTTAGAAGAGCAATGATTAGCATCATGCAAGTTCGCAACAGCAACACTGACTAGCACCCGAGAGGTCACATATTTAAGTCAGGAAATGGACTCGTTTAGCAAAACAAGTATCAGCACGAGCAATGCAACAGCGTCTGGAGCCAACGGCCTCTCAGCGGGGTAACCATTGCTGCAGCATCCCAACGACAACACTGGATACAGGAGATGCGCACCGTAGTGTTCTCAGACTAGTCCCGCTTCTCCACGCAGCATCACGATGGGTATGACTGACTGCATTCCTCATTGTCATTTAGGTCCAGCACCGGTACCGATGGTATGGGGTGTCATTCGATATAGAACACAGTCACATCTAGATCGCATACCTGGTAATTTGGAAGGCAGTGGCAATTATATTTCTTATTAGTTATGTAAATATTGCATCACACTTGTAAATTCATCTTAATTTTTCGTCTGTTGTTAAATATAACTTTACACAAAAAAATCCGGACAAAGAGTAGTACGCGTGCTCTGAGGGTTCTGTACAAACTCGATTATGTACGTAGATAATAATTTCTTGGGGCTCAGTGTGATGGCATACAAGTATTGATGGACGTACATCGACGACTTGTATGTGTCTAACCGGATAAAGTGAACCCACAGCTTGACGTGGAATCCCAAGCACATGTTGTTTCTGGCGATGCTCACATCGTTGAGAGAAAGGCCAGGATAAAACGAAGATTGAGAAATCCGTGGTCTGACCGAGATTCGATCCCAACGTCCCTCAGATTCAACGCAGGCACTTTACCCATAAACCACCAGGCTCGACAAATATGTAGGTAGTTCATCTATTGGTTTCTATGAGTGAGCTTGCGAGTATCAAAATAAGCGACATATATGGCCGTATCTTTCTATCGCATTGACGCTACCAAAAGGCGAAAGGCTATAGTCCTTAGTATGTAAAATAAGTTCAAAATTTATATTGATGTTCGTCCCTGAGAAAAAGGGTCTTAACAGACGCACAATAACAGCAAAAAATTTATGTGATACAATTACAAATTAATAATTTTCGGATTCTGTTTCCTTTACTTATACTGTGAATTGCTTCTTGCCAAATTCTAAGATTGTATGTCAACGAGATGTATCCCATAGGTTTTGATGAGTGAGTTCACGAGTATCGCGACGTCTGACAAATAGCCATGTCTCTCGATCGCAGTGACGTAGAAGTTGAAGTGTTTCACACCGTCAAGGAACCGTAAACCTTAGTATTTCATTTAAATTTCAATTAGTATCTCTATCTGTCTTGAGAAGAAGGAGTTTTTAACTGTCCAACAGACAGACAGACGGACTGACAGACAACGAAGTGATCCCATAAGATATTCGTTTATACCGATTGACCAAAGGAACACTAAAAATAAAATTAATTTTTCATTTATAGCTAAATGTGACGTAACTATTTTTGAGTGACAGAAAAGTGTTAAACACACACAAAAGAAACGTTTCCTTCACCTCGCTTCCGAGAGTTCCTGAACCGGTACAGAAAATTGGAATAGAGATCAACGTAAACATCATTTCCACTCTTTTTATTGCTCATGAAAACCCCAAATTGATTATTGTACCACCATACAGCGACACCTTCGAAGGTGGTGGTCCACATTGCTGTACACACCAGTACCTCCAATACCCAGTAGCACGTCCTCTTGCATTGATGCATACCTGTATTCGTCGTGGCATACTATCCACAAGATCATCAAGGCACTGTTTGTCCAGATTGTCCCACTCCTCAATGGCGATTCGGCGTAGATCCCTCAAAGTGGTTGGTGGGTCACATCGTCCATAAACATCCTTTTCAATGTAGGTCATGCATGTTCGATATGGTTCATGTCTGGAGAACAAGCTGCCCACTTTAATCGAGTGATGTCGTTATCCTGGAGGATGTCATTCGCAAGATGTCCACGATAGCAGCACGAATTCTCGTCCATGAAGACGAATGCCTCGCCAATATGCTGCCGATATGGTTGCACTATCGGTCGGAGGATGGCATTCACGTATCGTACAGCCGCTATGGCGCCTTCCATGACCACCAGCGGCGTATGTTAGCCTCACATAATGCCACCCCAAAACAGCGGGGAACCTCCACCTTGCTGCACTCGCTGGACAGTGTGTCAAAGGCGTTCAGCCTGACCGGGTTGCCTCCAAACACGACTCCGACGATTGTCTGGTTGAAGGCATATGCGATACTCATCTGTGAAGAGAACGTGATGCCAATCCTGAGCGGTCCATTCGGCATATTGTTGGGTCCATCTGTAGCGCGCTGCATGGTGTGGTGGTTGCAAAGCTGGATCTCGCCATGGACGCCAGGAGTAAAGTTGCGCATCATGCTGCCTATTGCGCACAGTTTGAGTTGTAACACGGCGTCCTGTGGCTGCACGAAAACCATTATTCAACATGGAGTCATTGCTGTCAGGTTACTCCGAGCCATATCTGCACGTAGTGGTCATCCACTGCAGTAATAGCCCTTGGGTGGCCTGAGCGAGGCATGTCATCGACAGTTCCTATCTCTCTGCATCTCCTCCATGTCCGAACAACATCGCTTTGGTTCACTCCGAGACACCTGGACACTTCCCTTGTTCAAAACCCTCCCTGGCACAAAGTAACAATGCGGACGCGATCGAACCGCGCGGTATTGACTGTCTAGATGTGGTTGAACTGCAGATAACACGAGCCGTGTACCTCCTTCCTGGTGGAATGACTGGAAGTGATTAGCTGTCGAACCCCCTCCGTCCAATAGGTACTGCTCATGCATGGTTTTTTACATCTTTGCGTGTTTAGTGACATCTCTGAACAGTCAAGGGACAGTGTGATACAATATCCATAGTCAACGTCTACCTTCAGGGGTTCTGGAAACCGGGCTGATGCAAAACTTATTTTGATGTTTGCGTTTCCTTTAAACTCTCCGCGTGTTGTCATTTTTGTATGTTTTTATCTTCTGCATAAATAAAATCTGTTTAAGTCGAAGGACATTTTATTTGTTCTTGCGACATTCAGGTGTCACCTGACGATGGCCCGAGAAGCCGAAGCCTGATCATGACCAAACAAATATTAGAAAGCGTTTTCTATTTAATACTGTTCATATTTATCTTATGAACACTTTTCAAGACCCTATCCATTCCGTACAAGTGATGTTAGAAGACGTTAGCCGTCTCTGTGCGACGTTACCAATGTTTGGAGTCAAGAAAAATAAAGTCTGAGCTCACATCCAATCGGATCACGAACTGAAATCGAGTATTTCATCAATTTAGTGTGCGGCGCGGCACGCTTCTTTTTATCTCCCTGCCAGTGTCCAGCAATGTTCGTTTGTCTAGCCAAAAGCTGTAGTAGAAAATTCTACACCACTACTGTCTACTGCAGGTCGCAACATACATAGAATGGTCCGATAAACGGGATGTGGCTAGCTGCTGAAATAAAAGTTTTAACTTGGCAATGTAAATTTTCAGATGTATTTTTACGAAAAGATCACAGTTAATACTGCCAAGTCCGTACTAAGTGGCAACACAATGTAAAGTCCACACGCACACCACAAACTCACACGTAGCCAGTTTATGCTATTTGCACCCGTTCCCAAAGTTAATAGCGTTCACTAGATCGTTTAGTTATGAAAATGCTCGCTCAAATGTTGTGCACTCTGCTCTACACGTAATACCTGTTCCGGTCTTAGATCGCACAACACGTCACGCGGTTTTAACTAACAGTCTAAAGCAATAATTTTGATACTCCGTCCGAAATTCCACACGACTTCCACTATACCGTTCACTTAAATACACTTTGTACTACTTCGCGAACTCGTAAATAGCATTTTTCCGCGATTTTACAGTACTTTCGTCGGAGCTGCTTTCAATGGAATGTTACTAGTTCGAACCCTCAGGCCCGACTGACTTAAATCACACCAAAAGCTTTGTTCCCAGCATAGATTGGCGCGAGCCTGCATTTTTCTTATTGGCTGATATCACAAACAGCAAATCAGGTTGCAGTATTATTCCGCGCTAACCCACGCTTTACTTCAATGACCAATAATAGTAAAACATTTCTTTCTATGGCAATTGCTAAATAAATAAATTTAGAAAAGTATGAAATATAACATTACTCCTTCTGAAATTACCGATTAATTTGTGTTCTACTCACGATTCATTACTACCATAAACTGACTGCACATTTAATTATAGTAAATTCCCTGTATAGTTTAACTGGTACTTCGTAAATAAACAAAACAATTTTCATTTGCTTCTGTTCTTCTTCACTCACACAACACTCACACTGCTAATTACTACACATATAAAACAATTATAATTATGCAAATACATTAAATATTAATCAAACATAACTTTACAACATTGTTTTGACTACGTCTGCTAGCACTGTCCGTCAACTGCTGACCTCTGCCTCCTACTAGTACAACTACGTGCAGCTCTGAAAATCATGTTCATGTCAGCTGGTGACATCTGTCGATGACTCACACCTATAACGATATCGTCCTAACAAGTGACAGGAACGATGTGGAGGCGCTACGCCTCACACCCCCTGTAATTATTAAAATTGTTGAAAACAACTTTTTATAATTTTACTACTTTGCGACTGTCTCCTTACTCTCAAAAGAAATGTGAAATTTGAAAATTACTAATCTAAGTTACAGAATTCTTACTTCTGACTTGGCATACTAGCCTAACTAAGTCTAATATTTTACAAAACTTTCTGATTTTTTTAGGAAAGTTCTTACAAAACTTTACAACTGAACTAATTAATTTTTCCTTCAAAACCATACTTTCCACCAATTGTGACTTTACATAAAATAGTTCTTGTCCATTACAATTAAATTTTCGCCTTTTACTTCCTCTTATTTAGATGAACTCAATATTTCATTGAATCTCCACCCGCACTTTGATTGGTGTCCTGGTGTAATTTTGAAATCACTCCTACCTTCCAATTTTAACTACCTCACGATTTTTCTCTTAGCATTTCACAACACCTTGGTTGGATGGCGTCTATAACATTGCACATTGGTTCACTCTCAGGCCAGTCCTGATTGTATAGTGGTTTTTACCTACAAAACATAGTTTCGTCTAAGACTACTAATATACATAACCGTCTCAACACATAGTATAAAATTGTTCTCCCTAAGCTATACTCTTTAATTAATTATATTTTAACTATTCAAAGCAAATTAACAGTACATTTAACTCTTACTGCAAGAAAATTTGCATTTTCTTTTAAAGTGTTTAACTACTTCAGCAAAATTATGCGTTGCTATTGCAGGCATACACTGAAATCACTTAATTAGGTTAAATTCTGATTATTCCCTGCCCACTAGATCTTTTCTCGAAACTTGACAACTACGACAAAGTCTTTATGACAGCTTTTACCAGGTTCCATAAATAGGCTTAACTTTATGATTTCTTCTTCCAAAATTTTTAAGAAGTCTTTTTACAATAGCAGATAATACACCAAATTCAAAACTTGAGCATGACTTCAAAATCACACAAGATATTAAATTCAAATTCATATAACTATTTACAAAATCCATTATATATGCCCGTTAACTCCTACCTTTCACACCTGGTAGCATTAGTATTAGTAATATTTTGGCTGTCGTCTCTATCGGTTTATTTTATTACTCACCTCCACTAAATTTCATGTCATTTTTGGGATAGATTCATTTTCCATTATGACTATGCATCTTCATGCAAATCATCTTACTCGCTTTCCATTAGTAATCAAATGCTAACTAACACCCTTTTTTTTCAACCATCAATTTTTGGAACTACACTCCACAGTTCCTTTACCATTTTCCAACAGGAAAACACTTCCCTCTACAACCAGTTATGCCCTTCATCCTCATTACTCTGAGCCCTTTTATTATACTCTATAATTAGTCATCTCTGTTACTTCTCTCACTACTACTTCAAAACGCATACCTTCATATACCATTTTTGAGTTTCGCCTAAACCTTGAATATCTCTAACTTTTTCCTCTATTTTATTCTCTACTAAGAGCATTTCATCAGGATCTACGTCCACTTCTTCCCCATATTCGTTATACCCTTCCAGATCTGTTCTCTTCCTACAATATCTAATCGGAATCTGCTCACCTTCACTCTTTGCAAGCTTTCTTTTCTTAGAGAAAGGCACTATAATGTTTTTCCCACTCACTTCCAGGCTTATATTGTCATTTTCAAAGTCCAGCCTCCCCTTGCACTTCATTAAGAAATCAATTCCCACTAACATATCTATACTTAAGCCCTCAATAACTAGAAAGTTATGATACAACTGGTTACCATTTATACTGATAGGCAACATCACTTCATACTTTACATGCTTCTTCACTTTTCCTGTGGCTACAATTATCTGGATTCCCGTGACAGGCATAATTACTAGCTCTCTTTTATTAGGCAAAGCATCTAACCATTGCTGAATAATAGCACACAAATCACTGCCACAATCAGCTTGGCACTGTACTTCTTCCCCTTGCACTAACAGACTGATTACTGGTCGAACTTTCTTTTCTTCCTTAACAGTGACTTCATCCTCCTCAAGCAAGTCGTGTACAATTTTACGCCTTACCAAACCTTCCTTGTGCCCAGAGATTATACAAATAGCTACAGGATTGCTTTCACTACTCTCCCTTCCTACATTCTTTAGCCTATCCACTATGGATAGATTAAAACACTTCTGCAAATCTGCAGCTCCCTTTTCTAGTAATTAGTATCTCCACTAATTCTTCTACCTCATCTTCTCCTTCTACATTATTTTTACTCGGTTGATCCCCTTTCTGGTCATCACCGACATGAAATGCTTCCTGAGCTTCCTCTAAGTCCCTATTTACTGACATCAATAATTCTTCTACCCACTTCTATCTAGCTCCTGCAACCCCTGTATATTCGTATCTCCTCCTTCTCCCTGGCAAGATTCCTCATTCGCTCTACTGTACACTTCTCCCTCATTGCTAGATTTTACATTACTTTCAACATCTTTTCCCACCAAACAACCTGCAGCACAGTGCTCCTTTTGCGTGCTCCCATCTACATAGCCACCTTGTAGCATGCCTATTCTATCATCCTTCGCTTTACTACTTTCAATTGTATCACTATTGTCAATAATTTGGACTTCAGTTACATTATTCTTATTGTATACAAAAGGTATGGCCAGCGGATTCAAATTACTGCTACCCGTTCTGCAAATGCCAGCCCCTTCACAGACAGGATCTAGTTTCCCATGCCCTGTGATTCTGCTTAATTTCTGCCTCGCACCCCCACCTGATCTTTCTCCTGAAAATCATTGTCATCATGAATTGGCGATCGCGATCTGTAAGCATGCCCCTGATCATTATCAACTGTCCTTGGAACTGGAGCATAGTGCCAACCCCTTCCTCTCCTTCCTCGGCTACTATGTGACACACCCATTTTGTTTACATTAACATTCTGACCTCTCTACACTGTATTCTGAGACCTAAAACTACGATTTGTCTGCTCCTCTTCCCGCATAAGCTTCTCCACTCTTACCATATAGCTAATAAACTTATCAACATTGTCCCTAGGAGCAGCAACTATTTTATTTCTCCAGCTTAGAGGCAACTAACCCCATAATTATTTGCTCAGGCTCTAATTTGTTCGTCAAATATGACAAATTAGTCACCCATCTTAAAGCAAATCTTTTTTTATTCTCTTTCCGGGGATTGAACTTTTCCCCAGCCCAGAAACTGTTTTGCACTTCTATTTGCTTCTGCTTGCCCCAATATTCTTTGAAAAACGCTTCTTTAAACTGCTGTAACGTCTCACCTCACCCAAAAACTTGCATGTTACGAAACCAATCTTCTGTCGGTCACTCCACAAACTAGGCAAAACATTTTCAAAATCGTTCCAGAACTCTTTCGGATGAACATTTCCAGATGGATCAAAATTAAGAAACTGTCTTTTTGTAATATAGGACACTTCAGCAGTTTCCGTCACCATTCTGCAGTTCACACCGTTAGCACCCAATCTAATATTACGTTACACTTCGTTTAGTCTACTGTCTTGCTCATTTAATTTAAGGGTTATTTGTTCAGTTTTGTTAGTAATTTGTTCTACACCACTCACAACCGCATTCACTCGTTCAGACACAACTTTAACACTGTCCAAACAATTTTCATTCACAGAATCAATTTTTCTATTTAAATTTCCATTTGCAGTTTGACACATAGATTCTACTGACGTCAGATTTGACTTGACTTGACCTAGTTCTTTTCTTATCTGATCTATATTCTGTTTGCTTCCAATAGCAACCTTGCTAAACAGCTCTGTTAATTCACTTTTTCCATTTTCTGAAGACTTTTTACACCTAATTTCTGCATCAGCAATTCTCTTATTTACATGAGTATCAAACACCTGCAAATCCGTCCTCCACACCTTCTTAAGCTTAACAGCCTGTTGTTCTATTTTCTCATTAATTTCAGTCTTAAACTGTTTCAGATCATTAGCTAGCTTGATAATACTACCAGACTGTTGTTCAACTTTCTGATCTAACTTCCCAAAATTTTGTTTTACCGCAGTTAAATTCTGATTAAAATTTTGCTTTACCTCAGTTAAATTCTGATTAATATTACTGAAATTTTGAGTCATATACGTCATTAAAGCTGCAAACATATCTTGTAAATTTACTCGTTTGTTTTCCTGTTGTACAATTTTTTGTTCAGCTAATTGTACAGGCACAGTACCAAATTTGGTATCTGTTCTGTCAGCCTCCTCACTCACATTAACACTACTGACATCAAACAAACTATTAATACTGAAGTCATTCAACTGCTATCATGAAGATTTAAACTATCACCCATACCAGAATCGGCCGGAACATTATGTTCCACTTCCATCTTTACAACTGGAGATATCTGAGGCACATCGTTACTTAATACCTCCATATTAACGGTATCCCCTACTTGCTTTTGTTCAGGAGTACTTGCCTGACTAGCAATCACATCAAACGGACTTACATCGCCCTCTCTCACAACCACAGAATTACCATTCCCATCCATACTAGCAAGCCTGTTTACACATGCAAATAACACACTATATATAGTTTATATTTCTTCGTCCGACGTCGTCGCAGCGTGTTGAAAACAGCAATCTGGCTTTCTTCCCGCGGTGTACCAGATTCACTACGCTGCGCCTTCAGTCCCGTAGCATCCAGTTCGCTATAATATTTCCGTTCCAGAGGATCTCTCCTCGTTGCATCTCAAAACGTATGTTCGACTTCACAGCAATATCTCACTCGCACCTACAGTCACTGTTATAAAGTTTCTTATCGACCGTTCCTCTCGATCACGAATTCAGTTGTTACAGCTTTATAGTTTCCCGGCAGATGCACAATGTGCGGCGAGGCACGCTTCTTTTTACTGCCCTGCCAGTGTCCAGCAATGTTCATTTGACTAGCCAAAAGCTGTAGTAGAAAATTCTACACCACTACTGTCTACTGCAGGTCGCAACATACATAGAATGGTCCGATAAACGGGATGTGGCTAGCTGCTGAAATAAAAGTTTTAACTTGGCAATGTAAATTTTCAGATGTATTTTTACGAAAAGATCACAGTTAATACTGCCAAGTCCGTACTAAGTGGCAACACAATGTAAAGTCCACACGCACACCACAAACTCACACGTAGCCAGTTTATGCTACTTGCACCCGTTCCCAAAGTTAATAGCGTTCACTAGATCGTTTAGTTATGAAAATGCTCGCTCAAATGTTGTGCACTCTGCTCTACACGTAATACCTGTTCCGGTCTTAGATCGCACAACACGTCACGCGGTTTTAACTAACAGTCTAAAGCAATAATTTTGATACTCCGTCCGAAATTCCACACGACTTCCACTATACCGTTCACTTAAATACACTTTGTACTACTTCGCGAACTCGTAAATAGCATTTTTCCGCGATTTTACAGTACTTTCGTCGGAGCTGCTTTCAATGGAATGTTACTAGTTCGAACCCTCAGGCCCGATTGACTTAAATCACACCAAAAGCTTTGTTCCCAGCATAGATTGGCGCGAGCCTGCATTTTTCTTATTGGCTGATATCACAAACAGCAAATCAGGTTGCAGTATTACTCCGCGCTAACCCACGCTTTACTTCAATGACCAATAATAGTAAAACATTTCTTTCTATGGCAATTGCTAAATAAATAAATTTAGAAAAGTATGAAATATAACATTACTCCTTCTGAAATTACCGATTAATTTGTGTTCTACTCACGATTCATTACTACCATAAACTGACTGCACATTTAATTATAGTAAATTCCCTGTATAGTTTAACTGGTACTTCGTGAATAAACAAAACAACTTTCATTTGCTTCTGTTCTTCTTCACTCACACAACACTCACACTGCTAATTACTACACATATAAAACAATTATAATTATGCAAATACATTAAATATTAATCAAACATAACTTTACAACATTGTTTTGACTACGACTGCTAGCACTGTCCGTCAACTGCTGACCTCTGCCGCCTACTAGTACAACTACGTACAGCTCTGTAACTCAGGTCCATGTCAGCTGGTGACATCTGTCGTTGACTCATACCTATAACGATATCGTCCTAACAAGTGACAGGAGCGATTTGAAGGCGCTACGCCTCAAGTGTGATGAATTTTGTGGTCTCAGTCGATTCCAGATCTTTGGTTCCGAGGATCAGGTCAGTTATCTCGTTTTTGTAACTATGTGCCATGTAAATATTGGTAAATCACAATACTGATTTTGTAAATAACACACAAAGGACGCTCACAGTCACAAATGACATCGGACATGTTTCTTCACTGTTTTTAACCTTCGTTTGGGAGGCATTCACAAAAATTAAAAGTGTTGCAGTCCTACGAAAACATCAATTCACTCTGAAATTTTACTTGGCGTCTTTTTCAAACCTTCTTCAAAACATCTCTCTCACTACTAGTTTAATGGATGTGAGGTCACAATATCGAAAGACAAACATGTATTTAATAACAGAATTAAGCTGCTTAAACGCTAGCGTTATTTTCATTTACATCAGTATTAACTGTAAAACAGTTTTTCTCACGGATAGTTTTCCTGTCCGGCATTAAATTTCTTTGAATTTATATTAATTTGATACCAATCATAAATTATTCCACTATCATTTTATTAGCAAAATAAAATAGCTAAATTTTTACGAAATTTAAAACTAACGATGATTAATGTTTAAAGGGTCTCATATTAAAGTAGTTTCCGTGGATTCAACAACTGGTCTTAGATTTTGTGTGTCTGTAATATTTACGAAGTTATGAATAATTTAAAATTATTATTTATCTTTTAGTAAGGTTAATGCAGTTGATGGATTTGAATTACAGGTGAACGCTTAAAATGTGGTGATCTATTGTCTTTCAGCATCTGTTGAACAAATAGTATTTTTGAAAACACTCGTTTACCTGAATTGTAATATTGCACAACAGCTTCCTTTGTTAATACATAATACAATTTCAGAATTAACAAAATGAGTTGATCCCTCATGAAGCCTGTTGTTATAGATTGTCAACAGCAAACATTGGTTGATTAATTACATTGGTTTCAACATTCTAAATATGGATTTCTTACAGGAAAACTAAAATACAATTTCGGAGAGACTTTATGGTACCTGTGAAATCAGCTAGCAGTTAGCTATATTTTTCTGCTGTCATAAATATGTCTTACGAACAAAAAAACTGGAATTCACGTGATATAAATTTTGACTATGGTCAAAGAGTTTGCTGCTTGATCGATCGAGTTTGCTTCGATGACTGATAATCCATTATGGAATTATATCGCGTCTGACGGAAATACGTCATCGGGAAACCCTGATGCTTGCAGTGCAATGACACTGTTCAAAAACGAAAGCCATTCGTTCAGAAAGCGTCACACGAGTTAACGTGTTTGCTCTGATGTGGTATCCGCGAGATAAATGACCGGTATTTCCGGCTGACGTGTGTAGTTTCCATTAGGTAGCGTTTCACTACCGCCAGTGTCCAGCACACTCGAAAGTCACTGAGCAAACGCGGCCGTTTGCTCGCAAACGCGGCCGTTTGCTTCCGTTAGCTAACAGGCTGTCCCTGCGATTGGAGACTGTATTCCGACCTAGATGGATCGTTACCGCTGTCGGGTTTACGTTTAGGTTTTACAACGCTCACAGGCTTGGGTCACGGTGGCATAAAACTTATTACCAAGCTTTCTCATCTCCTACTTGTATCGTTAACATTGCTGTCAATTTCAGGGTCCTTTTTGATTAATCGATTGTTGTAAATCATTCACTTCACCCACGACTCCGAAAAACTTCTTCTCTTCGCGCGTTATAGAGAGTGTTTCAAAACTACCACAAATCGCTGAGCACCGAAATGAGCGTAATCATGGAATCTCAGTCAGCTGTGGAGAATCAGTGCCAACTGATTCGCCTTGCGAGCGGCACTTAACATATTCACCACTTGATGTTGCAGAAATTACTCAAGATCTGTAGCTATATACATCTGAAGAATCCAATAGTCTTCTTTAATGTAAAGGATATTTAACAACTAAACACTGTATACAATGGAATAAAAATCGCTTGCTGCCATCTGCATGAAACATTTCTTAAGAAGTGTGCATGTTATTCGAGATCATGCAAGAAAACAACAATATTACAGATGGAATGTCTTCCTGTAGCATTGTAGCATATGAGACGCCAGCTTACCATCGACTGGATCAAAGATGTCTGTAATAGATCCAACATTCCTTACACTATCCCGTTAAATCGCCATCTGTCTCCAGTTATATTTTGTAAAGCCCACTCTTCAATAGCCCCTATTCGAAGAAGTTCACTGCTTTTAAGTATTCTATCTGTAAATGTTCTTCCTCATATTTGGGAGGCTTTTTTAGGAGCGTTTCATTAACTTTTCGATTCCTGGCTTCTACTTTTACCCTCGTGTAACCTCCACTATTGGCAAGACAAAACTCACTGTCCTCCGAACTCTGATTTTCTCCGCCGTGACCTACGCAGCGGAAACTTGGACGATGAAGACGGCGGACTGTCGCAGGGTGATGCTCTGAAAATGTGGAGTTCTACACATGGTTTAAGATTACCAGCACGGTAGCTCAGCGTGTTCGGTTAGAATGCTGGCTGCCCCATGTATATATATATTTAAAAAAACCGAGTGAAGTATTCTCCGACGAACTTCAGAGGGTGTCATGTGATGTCCACCCACACCAAATTATTAGAACAATGACGATCAAAATGAAAAAGAAAAAAAATGGTAGCGTCTTTGACTAGTAATGAAAACATTCTGGATCCCGGGTTCCAACCTCGCAACTGCTTAAATTTTGAACAAAAATCATCAGGAATGACGGTCGATGTCTTCCAGCATAAGAAGCCATCCTCGTTCCGCCAACCGCCTTGTTAAAGAGAGACTAGAAGTAGACAGAGATTCAGCGCACTCTCTAGCCCTTTAAGTAGAGAACTGTTACTAAAAAGCAGAAAAATCACCGATTGTCAACAAACATAACGTTTATCCACAGGGCATATGCCTAGTAACTGAAAAAGAGTCGTAATGACTTCACCGTTTGCAAAAGATTCCGGACTAGTCCCCCCATTCGGATCTCTGGGAGGGGACTGCCAAAGAGATGTGACCATGAGAAAAAGATTAAATAACCAATGACGGGATGACGTTTTAGAGTTGGGGAGTCGAATGTCGGAAGTGTGAATGTGGAGGTAAGGAAGCTAGAATATCTGGAATTGGAAATTATAAGGCTCAGTCTACATACAATGACGGTCGGTGAAGTAAAATAGATTCCTGGTAAGACGAGTATAGGGTAATACCAACAGCGGTAGAAAAATTTTTAACGGGAGTAGGATTAGTTATGAAGAGGAAGTTAGGTCAGAAAGTGAATTACTGTGAACAGTTCAGTGATAGGATTGTTCTCATCAGAATCGACAGAAAACCAACGTCGACAACAAGAGTTCAGGTATACATTATAGCATCGCAAGCAGAAGATGAAGAGATAGAGAAAGTATATGAGGATATTGAACGGGTAATGCAGTATGTAAAGAGAGATGAAAATCTAATAGTCATTTAGCGATGGGAGATTGGAATGCGGCTGTAGGGGAAGGAGCACAACAGAGGGTTACGGGAGAATATGGACTGGGTATTGGCATGAAACAGAATGAAAAAATAATTTAATTCTACAGCAAATTCCAGCTAGCAATAGCGGATATTCTGTTCAAGAATCACGTGAGGAGTAGGTGTACTTGGGAAAGGAAGACAGATACGGGAAGGGGCCAGATAAATTACGTCATGGTAAGGCATAGATTATGAAATCAGATATTGGATTGTAGGGCGTACCTAGGAGCAGATCGTAAATTAGTAATGATAAAGAGAAGGCTGAAGTTTGAGATACCAGTCAGAACCCATCACTGCGCAGAGAAGTGGGATACGGAAGTACTAGGGAATGAAGAGATACGCTCATAGTTCTCTAAGGCTATAAATACTACGAAATTGAATAGCTCAGTTGAAAGCTCAGTTGAAATGGGATGGACATCTCTAAAAAAGCCACTCATATAAGTTTGTAACGCCGGAAATGCATATCTCCTATTTCCATCTATTGTTCTATAAATTTTTTCCTAATTTTGCTACCTGAAGATATGACATTTCTGTGTCTATATATATTGTAATTGTTTTACTATGTATATATATATATATATATATATATATATATATATATATATATATATATATATATGTCGATGTATAATTGGTTTGTTTTGTAATTATTATTTGTATTTTTACGCTGGGTCTGGCCTAGGGAAAACTATACTATCGAACGATTACATCGATAGGTCGTGTTGAGAACCAAAGTTTTTACGATCTTTGGTAGTGTCAACTCTGTCGCATGGAGCGCGGGCAGAGGGAGTCTGGATGGAGTAGGGCGGTGGAGCAGGTTTGTTGTGTGACGCTCCCGCGAGTTGCCGCGCTTTCGGGGTTTGGCACCATGTAATTGCGCTCGACTTGCTATGATAGTTTCTGACACGGTGTCGCGGCCGGTAAGCATTAACTGGCGCACACCAAGAGCCCGTTTCGCCTGGTGACCGTGTCGAGAAGAAGGCGCGCCAACATCCAGCTTCTGCAACAGCGACGGCCGACAATGAGTGACTGTCACCACCTCCTCGATCGACGACTTCAAACCTTCATTCAACCAACAAGGAAGACTGGAAGCACGTAAAGTTTTAGAACTGTATGGTAGACCTCAGTTTTCAAACTGTTAAATTTTTCTCACTAAATTACAGCAACGTAGCATGAACCTTTGTTGCTCATTGTCCCAATTGCGTTACCAAGCAGGGTCCCTTCCTTTCCCGGACTGAACCCGAGTGTCGTTGAAATTCAAACGCCAGCATTAAAGTAATATCATTCGATTTCACTGCTTTAATTTCAAAGTTCAGTTAAGGCATTCATAGCTGGCTACAATATTTAGATTACAAAAGCACAAATTAAGAGTGCGAGTTTTGTTAGCATATTTTAGCTTACCTGTGACTGCAGCTCAGCTTGATACGTACTAAATTTTACTATTGTTAATTGTTCTGAATCGTTTAATTCAAGTTCAAAGTTAAATCTCTTATTTCTTAATTGCGTAGATTCAAGTAGCTTTTGAAATGATTGTTGAGGTAGCCCAAGACTAACCTTATTTTATTGAATTTCGTAGTGCTTTAGAAACAAAGTTCACTATTAATTTCAGTCACTAAATTAACTTTCAATTTTCTGGTTTTATTAATTCTTTTGCTAAATTAAGTCAGAGTGTAGCGAAATTTATTACTTCTGACAAACATTCAGTTTTTCACACTACACATGTCAACCTTCAGTTGCCACGCTTTTAGTGCTAATTATATGTGCATTAATCTTTCATTTTCAGTTATTATAGTAGTTGTGCATAGGACTGGCGACCGTAATTTTCCCCAAATCTCAAATATCTAATTAACGCCAATTAATTGTTAACGTAACGACCGCACATTTACTTACTTTATTAATTTTACCCTTTTCTCAAAATTAATTTCCATCAATTTCATTTGCATTTTTCCTTTCATTTAGATGTAACCCTTTCCTCCATCTTTACCGTCAAATTAACTTCGGTGACGATTGCTTTTCCCAAATTTCCATTAGGTACACGCGGTTTAATTTTTCACTGTCATTAAGGTCGATAAGTTAGGGGGAGGTTACAAGTTGGAAAGAAAAACATATGCACGAAGAAGATAACAGAAGAAATCATGGATAACGAAATACTTCAGCTGATCGATGAAAGAATGAAGTACAAAAATGTTCAGGGAAATTCCGGAATAGAGAAATAGAAGTCACTTAGGAATGGAATAAATAAGACGTTCAGGGCAACTATGGCGAAATGGCTACACGAAAAATGTAAAGAAATCAAAGAAGAGATGACTGTCGAGAGAACTGACTCAGCATGCACCGAAGTTGATACAACCTTTGGAGAAATTAAAAGCAAGGGCTGTAACATTTAGGGCGCAGTGGAATCCCACTGCTAAGATCAGAGGAGAGAGCGGACAAAAAACGGCTCTGAGCACTATGCGACTTAACTTCTGAGGTCATCAGTCGCCTAGAACTCAGAACTAATTAAACCTAACTAACCTAAGGACATCACACACGTCCATGCCCGAGGCAGGATTCGAACCTGCGACCGTAGCGGTCGCTCGGTTCCAGACTGTAGCGCTTAGAACCGCACGGCCACTCCGGCCGGCAGAGAGCGGACAGAGTACATTAAAGGCCTCTATGAGAGGGAGGACTTGCCTGGTGACGTGACGGAACAAGAAAAACGCTTCGATAGCGGTTATAGGAGACCCAGTATTAGAATCAGAATTTGAAAGAGCTTTGGAGACATAATATCAAACAAAGCAGTATGCCAACAAAATGACTGCTCAGGTTAGTGTGCAGAAAGCATCAGACTTTCGGAGAAACATCTCCAACACAATTCCGAATATAGCAAGAGCTGACACGTGGGAGAATTATCGCACAATCAGCTTAACGTCTCATGCATCCAAGTTGTATTCAAGTTGCTGCAAGAATAATATACAGAAGAATGGAGAACAAAATTGAGGATGTGTTAGATGACGATCAGTTTGACTTAAAGGAAAGTTAAGGCACCAAAGAGCCTGTTCTGGCGTTGTGATTGATATTGGAAGCGAAACTGAAGAAAAATCAAGAAACAACTAGGAAACGACTAAAGAAACGACTAGGTGTATTAAATATGAAGTGGACCGATGAAAGATTTCTGAAATCCTGTGATGTACAAACACGGAAATTGAGATGTCAAAGGAAAAGCAGGTGCTCAAACCGCAATAGCCGGCATCACGAACGCTGTGAGAATCGAAATCGATGCGGTAGCCGGCTCATGGTGTTTCTTCCACAGGGTGGTCAGAAACAATTTGAAAAACTTTGTAATCTTGTTGTGCGGAAAGCTGTGCTGAGACATAATTGTTAGGAAAAAAATTTCCGAGTTAGTTAGCACTGAAGTTAGCCAATCAGGCCATTACGCGCGCAGATTCAAGCGGCGCTGTCACCAAATCTGTACTTCGTTTGGATACCGAGTGGAGAGCGGTACAGAAATCGAACATGAGACTGTAGAAACGCTCGAACGCGAGCCAAAGGCTGAGGAATCTCGTGCACTGTCATTTACGCTATGAGAACAATTCACACTAATTATAACTGGCGGACCGCTTGTATTTGCACGCGCAGTGGCATGATTGCCTAACTGCAGTGCTAATTTACTCGGAAACGGCGCAATGTTTATTTCTTAGAAAATTTCTTATCAATCATTTCTCAGCACGACCTACCCCTCCCACCCTTACAAGTTTTTGACCACTCTATATAAATCCGGCGTAAAGCGCTTGCTAAAATTTAAGCACGTACTCTTTCGTCCATTTTCTTAATTTTTAAGCTAGACCTCCTTGTTTGCTATACTATAATGAATGTTAGAGTAAACAATAACAATAAACTCCATTTGTACAAAAGGACTTCAAACAGTAAGTTACATATTATCATGGCAGGCCAAATAATTTATACTGAATGAACCACCATGCTTCCAAGTGACATAGATACAGGACGCTATTTTTCATCATAGTCATCAAACCTCTGTCAACAACGATCGGTACGCTCTACCAGTTGTTTGATTTATCCATAGTAGAAGTCCTCTCCTTGGTCACGGAGCCAATCGACAACCGCTGTGCGAACGTCCTCATCGTCGGAAAATCTGCGATTGGTGCAAAACAGTTCCTCGTCTGTTTCGACAGTGTCATCTGTGCTCGATGCTGGTGGCCTTTCTCGCAGATCAGCACCACCTACGTTTGCGCGGCTGTGGTCTATTTCCTGGCATCATTTCACTACGTCTAGACGCCACGTAGCATTTGGCCCATACACAGCCAGAATTTCACAGTTGTGTGTAATTTAGACGTTTTGCCTAGGAGAATCGAACTGGCGTACTTTAACTTTGAAGCACATTTCCAGTGGCCGCGCCATACCGTGGCCATCCCATACCGTGATGCATCTGTTATCCGTACAGCAGCAGCAGCAGAACTGTGTCTGCAGAAAACCCAGAACACATGTTCTCTTCTGACGATGCGCCACTATTGTTGCTCGGTGATCTTAATGTGAGACGACATGTGCCAGTGACTTTTTGAAGCCCATCGTAACTGAATGATAATTACGAATGTGTAACATGTTAGCGGAAATATTCGTACTGAATAACGATATTCAGAAAACTGAACATTTTAGAACACATTACATGCAGTGGACCAAAAAATTCAAGAATGTAAACCCTGTTGGCAATATCTTTTTGAAACCAACAATTTAGGCGTTTATAGACCATGTAGAACCTTTCTTTGTCAGTATTTTTCCGTATTCGGCTGGCGACATTTCTCTGTCCGTCCGATATCAGTCTCTTAGGTTAGAGTCTCAGATTATTAAGAACATAATTTTCTGCTGGTCCATTTGTCATTAGAAGTCCTTCCGGTTTCATAAAAAAATTTCTCTCATTTTGCATCGTGCCTTTAGAAATTCTTTTTTGTTCAGTTTTTATTTAAAAATAACGTACAATGTTTTACTCGTCACTCAACTATTGTTGACGTTTGAGTGCAGGATTCCGGGGCCTTCAGGCCACTATTGTAAGAGTTCCTCATAAGAGTGGCGTATTTACTGTGAGTAGAACTCAGCTCAGTGGTATATTTGTTGTAAATACAACTTTGATTAGGCCTAGTTTTAACAGTGACCCATACATGATGACCTAGTCGCTTACCCGGAAAAGTTTTACGAAAAACTGCTGCTGTTCACTCTATGAAGACAATCTTAAAGTACATATTTTTTTAAATAATGTTTCTATTTTTTCCTTGATGTTCAATAGTTTGCTCTTTAGCTATCCCTAATTTTTTCACTGTATTTAGCTTTCATTTTTTCCCAGTATTATAAAATTATGACTGGATCTACTACTGTATATGGTTCCGAATCAGCAACAAAAAAGAAAAGTCACGTAAACAAGCAGCAGATATGAAGTTCATGAGTTACGTAAGAGACCACAAAAAGGATTAAATCAGGAATGAAACAATAAGATCAGATTTAAAAATCTATTCGGTTAATGACAAGACAGAAGATTACGTTGGTAGAATGACCGAAAATAGACTGCCAAGAAAGATAATAAATTATCGGCCAACTTGAAAGAGATAACTAGGGAGACTTCGTAACAGATGGTTGAACAGGTGACTAAAACATCTAATCCTTGGAAGGAGATGGTGAAGATGATGAAGATTATGATGATTATTCGCGTGTTTTGTTCGATGTGAGTCATTCTGGCCTGTATTGTGCTTATGCGTAATTAATATTACGTCTCGTTTGCTCTGTCTTGAATGATATAGATTGTTTGTTGAAACCGTTTTGTGATAGTGTTTATGCCACATCTAAATTACTTAATAAATGTAACTCCATCCTATGTCTGGAGTGCGGGACTTCGGTTGGTCGATTTCCAATAATAAAATACCAACAGCCGTTATTTTGGTTTTATTTGTTAGGCACCAGTTTCGGCATTACATTATGCCATCTTCAGGCCTGCATTTATCGAGTAACCCTCATGTTAGAAGCCAATGCAGCACTGTCAACTGGTATCGTGAAGATTTTTTTCCCATGGGCATGTGTGTTGCTGAATGCCGAAACTGGTTGCCTAACAAATAAAACCAAAATAACGACTGTTACTATTTTATTATTCGAAATTTCTTAATCGTCGCTTGTGGATTGTGACATTTTCCGAGGTCGGCATATTAGTCTCTGTACTTGGCAATGTCAGCAGCACAGAGTTACCTTTCCTGTCTATCCTATCGTCCCCCCCCCCCCCCAACACGGTATTTGTG
This sequence comes from Schistocerca nitens, assembly GCF_023898315.1. NCBI lineage: Eukaryota > Metazoa > Arthropoda > Insecta > Orthoptera > Acrididae > Schistocerca > Schistocerca nitens. Next base: position 668,098,507 of record NC_064618.1, read on the forward strand.
TGTACCCCATCTGCTGCAACTAGTGTTATCCTATGTCAAAGTGTTATAATGTTTTCGAAATGTTTGTGTCTCGTGTAACACAGACGGAACATGGCTACCAGCCCCGTTTTCACATAGTCGGGTATGGGAAACCGCCTAAAAGCTACATCCAGGTTGGCCAGCACATTGGTTAATTCGCCAGGCAGATTCGATACGGGACCAGTGCATCTCCTCGAATGCCGGAAATGCACGCACTGCTATCCGCGAGGTTTAGTTAAATTTAACGCATGACCAATAGTATTTAAACTCATCATACACTCCTGGAAATTGAAATAAGAACACCGTGAATTCATTGTCCCAGGAAGGAGAAACTTTATTGACACATTCCTGGGGTCAGATACATCACATGATCACACTGACAGAACCACAGGCACATAGACACAGGCAACAGAGCATGCACAATGTCGGCACTAGTACAGTGTATATCCACCTTTCGCAGCAATGCAGGCTGCTATTCTCCCATGGAGATGATCGTAGAGATGCTGGATGTAGTCCTGTGGAACGGCTTGCCATGCCATTTCCACCTGGCGCCTCAGTTGGACCAGCGTTCGTGCTGGACGTGCAGACCGCGTGAGACGACGCTTCATCCAGTCCCAAACATGCTCAATGGGGGACAGATCCGGAGATCTTGCTGGCCAGGGTAGTTGACTTACACCTTCTAGAGCACGTTGGGTGGCACGGGATACATGCGGACGTGCATTGTCCTGTTGGAACAGCAAGTTCCCTTGCCGGTCTAGGAATGGTAGAACGATGGGTTCGATGACGGCTTGGATGTACCGTGCACTATTCAGTGTCCCCTCGACGATCACCAGTGGTGTACGGCCAGTGTAGGAGATCGCTCCCCACACCATGATGCCGGGTGTTGGCCCTGTGTGCCTCGGTCGTATGCAGTCCTGATTGTGGCGCTCACCTGCACGGCGCCAAACACGCATACGACCATCATTGGCACCAAGGCAGAAGCGACTCTCATCGCTGAAGACGACACGTCTCCATTCGTCCCTCCATTCACGCCTGTCGCGACACCACTGGAGGCGGGCTGCACGATGTTGGGGCGTGAGCGGAAGACGGCCTAACGGTGTGCGGGACCGTAGCCCAGCTTCATGGAGACGGTTGCGAATGGTCCTCGCCGATACCCCAGGAGCAACAGTGTCCCTAATTTGCTGGGAAGTGGCGGTGCGGTCCCCTACGGCACTGCGTAGGATCCTACGGTCTTGGCGTGCATCCGTGCGTCGCTGCGGTCCGGTCCCAGGTCGACGGGCACGTGCACCTTCCGCCGACCACTGGCGACAACATCGATGTACTGTGGAGACCTCACGCCCCACGTGTTGAGCAATTCGGCGGTACGTCCACCCGGCCTCCCGCATGCCCACTATACGCCCTCGCTCAAAGTCCGTCAACTGCACATACGGTTCACGTCCACGCTGTCGCGGCATGCTACCAGTGTTAAAGACTGCGATGGAGCTCCGTATGCCACGGCAAACTGGCTGACACTGACGGCGGCGGTGCACAAATGCTGCGCAGCTAGCGCCATTCGACGGCCAACACCGCGGTTCCTGGTGTGTCCGCTGTGCCGTGCGTGTGATCATTGCTTGTACAGCCCTCTCGCAGTGTCCGGAGCAAGTATGGTGGGTCTGACACACCGGTGTTCTTTTTTCCATTTCCAGGAGTGTATTTTACTACCTTTCGCGGTTATTCAACATGCCTTTTTTTTTCGTAGTACTCTTTTTTTACTTCTTCCTTTAGAAGTAATTTCTTCGAATGTTTCAGATACCGTTTTCCTGTGTGGATTGACTTCGTAGATTATTGTAATATCGCCGATAAAAGCGAATCATTTCAATGCAGTTAGCTCTCTTCCGCGTGTCAAATAAAACTCTTCAGTTTTCATCTGTCGTAGAATTTGTCTCACCTCCTATGTTTTTATGGATCTCCATACTGAAATGGAATGGGAACAGATCACTACTGTATTAAATGTCTACTGAATCGTTGAAGGGTTGAGCAGTTTTGAGTTTTAACCCTTGAGGTATCATTTTATGAACTTGTGGCAAAATATATTTCTGGTGTATTGGTCTGTTTCTTATTCTTCTAGACTTTAAGACCATAGACAACATCATCCGCGAATAGTCTCACGAAGTTTCCAACGGGGTCCATTATATCATTATAGTTTATATAAGAATGAATACACACTGCTTCTCCGTACCATAACCGTTTCTGGTAGCAATATTATTTCTGAATCAACGCCTAATTTGACAAATATTTATCCTTTACATCCGTTTCGGACTGTAATTATCTATTGGAGAGTAGCCAGTTGCTTGATAAATACTGAGCAGTATAACCCTGTAGCAGAACTTGATGCAAGTCTTACCAAAGTAGATTCCATCCTCTGCTTAAACTGTATTTGCTTTCTAGGTAAGGGTGCTGCTACCGAATCCGGCAGCCAAAATTGTCGACCAGGAGGGAAGTGTTTTAAACAGATGCCCCTCCAGTACTACCGTCCATAGACGCTTGACACATAGTGTGAAGCAAAGGTTGGCTGACAACACTGAGAGGTCCCCTGGCTATGATCACGCAATTACGTCACATTACTTTTCAGTTTAAAGCAGCAAACAGTTCTCGCGCATCGTAAAACGGAGCTTCCATTTTTTACTACGATATTATTGTGTGAGATATTAATTATTTTCGAAACCCATTTAATGTGTACGTTACAGGATTGAAAGTATTACCCGAATTTTCGCTGTGTGCGGTCACCATCTGGCCGTTAGAAAGGCGACATGTCGATCGATTTACGGACTGGACGTTGCCGAATTACAGCTATCGCGATAAACGGATTCAGTTAATACCTTTCGTTTGAAGATAATAAAAAATTTTAATCTGCATCAATGGCTGCTATCATAGCAGGTAATCGAAACCTGACGTCCACCGTAATCAGCCTGAAACGTGTGGTGTACTGTCATTTCGAGACTGATGTTTAGTCAGGTCCGGGGATATGAAGCAAATGATTTAACCTGATTAGGCGGGACGAATAGCCAGCGTTTGTAACTTGGATTTTGCATGGATGACGTCAACGTACTACACAGATCTATACATCATGTGTAAGTTCACATTATGAACACCACTACTGGCCTGTTCAGTTGACGAATTACTACGTGACGGATTCAGATCACTTTCTGGTGACTTGTTAGCAAGTCGAAACCGACATATCAATATTCCGCAAGACACCTGACGGTGTTTAGCGGAAGGTAAGTCTGGTACCATTAAGTGATCCCCTTTTCCCAGTAACACTCGCGGACAACACGTGGAAAGAATGATTGTCGGTAAACCTCTGTGTTAGCTCCAATTTCTCGAAAAAAAGTAAGGAAGGAAGACTAGGGTTTAACGTCCCATCGACATCGAATTCATTACAGACAGAGAAGAAATTGAGACAGATGCAAGGATGGGGAAGGAAGTCGGCCGTGCCCTTTCAAATGAACCAACCCGTCATTTGCCTGGAGCTATTTAGGTAAACCACGGAAAATCTAAATCAGGATAGCCGCAAGCAGTTTTGAACTGTCGTCCTCCAGAATGTGAGTCCAGGGTGCTAAACACTGCACCACCTCGCTCAGTCTAATTTTTAGAATTTTCTCGTCGTGGTCATTTCACGAGATGAATGTGAAAAGGAGTGAAATGTTACCTGGCTCTTCATAGAAAGCATTCTCCCGAAATTCCAGTACAAAACCTGAAGGAGGATTATTTTTAATGTAGTAAAATATCCACGCAGTGGACACCAAGTGAAAAAGCTACTCCTTATGTTTCACATCTAGACTGCCATAAAAATTGGAAGGAACTATTAATCAGGGAGAAGTTGTATTCTAATTCACAATTGATTTGTTGATCTTTAACATGACAAGACAACAAAATTGTTAAAGAAACATTATACAAAAAATATTTATTTAACTTAAGCCTTATTAAAATGGGATCTATGGTGGACAAAGTGATCTGCTGGGGATCGACACACGGCACTAACTAGAACACTACTCGCTCTATCTCACTTCATACAAGCGAATCCAGGTTATGGCATCAAACTACGCCACCACCAAGCATCTATATTCTACCATAAAAAAAGGAAAAATATGACTCGAAAGAACAGGGTGCTGAGAAGTATATATTACAGCCCTACGTCGCAGCAGCGAATACTTCACCGTCTTACTGGTCAATGCTGCACACCACGATGCGTTTGGTGGCAATCTGTTGTTAAATGCGCGTTCCCGAAAAATGCAAGTACTCGGTCTTGCGTTCAGTTAATTCAGAACGCAGGTACTTCCCTATGAGCGTCTGAAACCCCGATGGATTCCAGTGTGCAGGTGGACCCGTTTGCTGGTCTGCCAAACCAATTTGACTCCGTGCCACGACTGTGTGTGTCGGAATACGTCAAATGTTTAGACAAATAAGTACACAAACGCATCACTCGTTGTAACCGTGATGATATAAGCAGTACCTCTGACAGTTCACAAGGTGACTGGCACAGGCTCTAAGTGGCACACTAGCAAAGGACACAAGTCTCACCGTTTAGGTAGAGACCTGCAGTTCTTTACCAGCGAAGCACCAGTACAAGAGACTTGTACTAGAGTGATCTTTCTTCCTTTCTCCCCGTTTCCTTCTCAGCTCGGTTCCAAAAGCACATTTCTCTTTTTTTGACTTCCCCCACTTTCACACAAGCCAATCACGAGCTGGAGCCTGGCATTCTAAGCTCGGAGAATGGTGTTTGCACTTCAAACCGATTTGACCAATCAGAGACTTTACAGTTAATTATTATTATTATTGTTACAATAATAATAATTTCACAAGCTGCGACATTGTCGCGAGAGAACAGTGACCCGTATATGTGATAAGTTTCCTTCAATTTACGTCTTAGGTCACAAACTTTTTGTTAACAGATTACCGGTTTCGCTCTTTAATGACCATCATCAGATCTGCAGCAAAAATGGGAAAAACATAAATACACTCGCAAACTGTCTACAGCTTAAGAACAATAGATAGACCATAATGAAAAATAGTACTGACAAAATTTACATTTGTGCGCTTTAAATATGAAGAGGCATACCTTTTTTATAAAAACAAAGTCCTCATGTACTGCAGCCATAGTGGCATCGTCAAATGTTAAATGCGGAATCAGCAGAAGCATCGTCAAATCCATATAATTAACATCACATGCATGAGCCATGTTGTCGGTAGTACTACTGTTTAAAACAAGCTACCGTACAGTAGCCACAAGATGTTTGTGTTGTAAGTTCACCAGATGTCGCTAATTTCGGCATACACTAGTTTTCAATAATTAATTGAAACAGCGAAAATAAAGGGGTATACAATAGTTGAAGTCTGTAATAAGCTTATAACTTATAAAAGGCATTACAGTAATAAAAAGCAATAATAAGAAGACAACACGACAAAAGTAAGATTGTTAAAAAGAGGAAGAGTTAAGAAACAGTGCTCTAGATAATGACATAAATATTAAAACCCGTTGATAGTGCACCGGATAATATTAAACAACCATAAAACAAATCGCTAAAGGAGCCACAAATGAAAGACTGAGTGCCGCAGGGTACGAGGGACCCTCTGCCGGTCACGTTCCTCCAACCACGTACCGCCTATGTGGAATTCTGGCGTTAGCGCTAACAGAGGGCGTGTGCAGCCCTATCTGCCTAGAACCGCTCGGCCACTCCGGCCGGCTGCCCTTAGCAATTTGGAAGTGTATGGCTCTTTCTTCTTCATGGAGAAAACTATCACTGGTATTGTGTATGTGGATACGCTTGAAAACTTTAATTTCACAGATCGACGTACATGACCGGGATTCGATGATTTACTACCAACAAGAAGGTGCACTATCTCATTCCCTCACGGTAGTTGGAGGTTTCCTCGATACAGACCGTATGTATGTTCCTCGCGTACCAAACAGTTTAGCAGAAGTGAAAAATCGAATCTACGCTGTCTTTGCACAAGTTATGCCCGATTTGATGCAACGAGTGCGGGAATAAATTGATTACCACTAGGATGTTTGCCGCATCACAAATGGAAGCCATAGCGAACCAAAATTATACTTGGCACTTTAAAGTGAAACCTGAGGTTGCTTGGTACAAACTGACATCTATACCGATTCTGTACGTTACCTCAATAAATTTCTATATCATTCCAAAGTTGTAAAGTCCTTTTTAACTCACACTGTATATGTCAGGATGCACTCGAATCTTTCAATAATTTGGCGATCTTTCCAGGCGCCAGCGATCTCACAGAAATGTTTCTCCAATCGGCATCGCAGTGGGTTTCGTGCGACCCTGCCTGCTGGGTAATGACGTCCTCGCGCCGTTTATTTAGACGCCGCATCCGCGTGCACTCATCAGGGCAGATAGCAAAGGGCTGAGGTCGCCGCAGCGGTGGCCGTGACCCGGATCCGCAGCGCTGCGTGTCACTCCGATCCTCGCGCCATTCCAGGCCCTCACTGCGGCGACCTTACGCTCATTTACAGCGGGTGTCCGCCAAATGGACTGCTGCGTTTCTGTCGTTTATCTAGCACAACAGCAAAGTTCTGTTCTCAAAATATGGGCAAGTTTCATCTTCGGTAATGCAGTAAAAGATAGGGCTGGAGAGCTGTTTCATATTCATGACTGCCACAGTACTGGAACAGCATTTAGACTATTTAATATATTTGCACTTAATTCCAGTCAGTAGACACATACCTAACTTACACTTCAATACCTCCTGTTATACCCACACAACAAAAATAAATATTTATTGTTGCTATCTGGGTCTCGTTTTATTCCATAAGGATTTTTTCATTGATCATCAAAGAACAATATCATATAGAACTTAGATTTTCGGGCTGCTGATATGTGGTCCTATTATGTTCAATAAACAATATTTTCGTTCCCAAAATTGTTCAAATGGCTCAGAGCACTATGGGACTTAACATCTGAGGTCAGCAGTCCCCTAGAACTTAGAACTACTTAAATCTAACTAACCTAATGACATCACACACATTCAAGCCCGAGGCAGGATTCGAACCTGCGACCGTAGCGGTCGCGTGGTTCCAGACTGAAGCACCTAGAGCCGCTCGGCCACACCGGCCGACTTTCCTTCCCACTTCTTGAACATATCTAACTTGTGTTTCCAGTTTACATTTGACGTTCAGTGCTGCCGAGGTGGGAAATGCATACTGAACTGCGCCTGAAAGGTTTTAAATTGTCTCTATAGACAAATATAGCTTTCATTTATTGAATAACGCCTCACTTGAGCACCCGCAAAAACTTATTAACTTTTATTTCAAAGTACAGTGCATGTTTATGACTGAGCGTCCATTTTCAGCTGTACCGACTGCACAACAAGCCCAAGGTTGACGTTATCCAATAAACGGCTGGTAGCTGCGAGGTGTGGGACATATAAGACATTCATACTACTTGCCAGACGAGGCAAAGCATGCCATCATCTGTTCATTAGAAGTGAATACACAATTATGAAGAGCAAATAAGTGAATCTGATCAATAGCAGCCCTTAAGTCGAATGTGATTCCGAAAGAATGCTCAGGGTGCTACTACCTGTCTGTAATGGAAGTAGTATTTTCACATTTTTTTTAGTTCTGCAGTTGAGACAGTTGAAAAAGGATTGAAACTCCGTAATATAAGCTGCACTGCAAAAAAAAAAAAAAAAAAAAAAAAGTGCAGCGGAGGCGAAAGTCTGAGGTCATTAAATAAATATTTAGTCACTTCAAGACACCGAACACATGACTATCTTGCGGATATGGGCATTGCAATGCTTGCGAAAAACTCTTAAATCATCGAAGTGGGTCCGCAGCTCGTGGTCGTGCGGAAGCGTTCTCGCTTCCCACGCCCGGGTTCCCGGGTTCGATTCCCGGCGGGGTCAGGGATTTTCTCTGCCTCGTGATGACTGGGTGTTGTGTGATGTCCTTAGGTTAGTTAGGTTTAAGTAGTTCTAAGTTCTAGGGGACTGATGACCATAGATGTTAAGTCCCATAGTGCTCAGAGCCATTTCCTCGAAGTGACGACCTCAGAACCACATCTGCTATGTCGCTACTGGTTTGCTGGTCTGCACCTCTGAACCTCTGAACGACGTAATGATACGAAGCTCTTTGAAGAAAGAATTTTGTCAGAGAATAGAACATCACAGGAATGCCTTCATAGCGTTGCTGCATTTACAGAAGTTTCGCACTAACTTGCAGCATTTATTATTCTGCAGCGGTGGCAGCAACAGTATGCATAGTCTCTGGGCTCCTATTGAATTCGACAACCTCAATGGGAGGTTATATCGCATAATTATGTGGAACTACACTGCTCTCCATAAGTTTGGAAACACAATGCTGCGTATTACAACGGAGGAAGATGGAAGTGATCTATGTGAGTTATTGGTTAGAATACAGAGTAGCAAGCTCAGATAACGGTTAATAATGACACGTACAATATTGTAAACGTAATTATTGTACATATACATACATATCGCTCCGTTTTCTGTAAACCGACGTTGCATGTCCAAGACCGAGCGAGGTGGCGCAGTGGTTAGACACTGGACTCGCATTCGGGAGGACGACGGTTCAATCCCGCGTCCGGCCATCCTGATGTAGGTTTTCCGCGATTTCCCTAAATCGCTCCAGGCAAATGCTGGGATGGTTCCTTTCAAAGGGCACTGCCGACTTCCTTCTCCATCCTTCCCTAATCCGATGAGACCGATGACCTCGCTGTCTGGTCTCCTTCCCCAAACAACCCAACCCAAATCAACCCTTACCTGTCCAAGCAGTTCTACTAAACATGCTAGGTGGCGCGAGTAGACCGCATGGCTATGTAGAGGTACGATGTTTACATTTCTGTTCAGTTGTAGTTGCGTTTGCATTAAGCCATAACACGCCGCGAAAGTAATTGAAAATGACCCCAAAGTGCCAGATTCCTTATGAATCACGGGTAATGATGATCACTTTGCACCAAGAAGGCCATAGTGTTCGACAAATAGCAAAGAAACTGCTGATTTCCATCAGCGGAGTTGTCTAAACCATACACCGGCATCGAGAAACAGGCTCCTATGAAAATCGTCCTCGCTCAGGAGCATCCAGGAAAATATCACAACGCCAGGAAAAGTATTTGGTAGTGACCAGTAAACGTACCAGATTAAAAACTGTCGATTGATTGACTGCTGAACTAAACGCAACGAGGGATACAGCTGTGAGTGAGTCAACAGTGAGACGAAGCCTGGCAGACAACCTCCGACGTTATGTAGCAACAAGGAAACCACTGTTGCGCCCTGTTAATAAGAAGAAAAGGCTTCAGTGGGCTAAGACACACCAACATTGGACAGCGGGGGATTGGGAAAGAGTCTTATTCACTGATAAATCCAAGTTTGAAATATTTGGAAGTAAACGCCGACAATTTGTACGCCGTTTACCCCATGAACGCTTGAATCCTCAGTGCGTAATTCCAACTGTACAGCATGGAGGGGGCTCTATGATGGTATGGGGATCCTTTGGTGGGAATAAAGTCGGAGATTTGGTGAAAATAGCTAGAAACCTGAACCAAAAGCATTATCATGCCATTCTCCAGCAACATGCTAATACATCTGTTTTGCGTCTGATTTGGAAAGAGTTTGTCTTGCAGCAAGACAACGACTCGAAACATACGTATCGCTTGTGTCAGAACTATGTGAAGTCTCTAGAGGTTCGTAAAATATTGAAAAACATGGAATGGCCGCCCCAATCCCCTGATTGTAACCCAATTGAGCTGCTATGGAATGAATTGGACAGAAGGATCCGAAAACGGGAAATCATGAGTGTGTCACAATTATGGGAGGTCCTGCAGCAAGAATGGAGATTAATTCCAACTGAAACCTTGGCAAAACTGACGAAGAGTGTGCAAGTCAGTGATGAAAGCAAAGGGTGGCTATCTTGAGGAATCGAAAATTTAATTGTTGCATCTTCCCGTGCATTATTTGAGCTTAATAAACATTTAGAAAACAACGAAATGCATTTTATACTGTATTTCCTTTCCATTGTCTATAATTACTAGGTGTTTCCAAACTTATGTAGGGTAGTGTACTTATGTGTAAAAACGCTAAAACTTACACCCTAACATAAAGAAAAGCGCGCACTGCTAAGGAATTATCCGCGTGTGACGGAAATCGTTGGATGTGATTTACATGTACAGACAAACAAACGATTATAGTTTCAGAAAAATTGAATGGATTTTTTTTCTTCATGAGAGAGCGATTCACAGACTGAGCAAGTTTGTAACGTGTTGTCCACCTCTAGCCATTATATGTGTAGTTATTCGGCTTGGTATTGATTGATAGAGTTGTTGGATGTCCTCTTGAGGGGTATCATGCTAAATCTGTCCAATTGGCGCATTATTTCGCCAAAACTCCGAGATGGTTGGAGGGCCCTGCCCATAATGCTCCAAACGCTCCCAATTGCGGAGAGATCTGGCGACCTCTCTGGCCATGGTAGGGTTTGGCAAGCACGAAGTCAAGGAACAGAAACTCTAGCCGTGTGCGTCGGGCTTTGTCTTGCTGCAACGTAAACCCAGGATGGCTTGCCATTAAGGACAAGAAGACGGGGCGTAGAATATTATCGACGTGCCACTGATGACAACCAGAGGGGTCCTGCTATGAAAAGAAATGGCGCCGCAGACGTGTCCTGATTGTCAAGCCGTAAGACAGGCGACGGGTTGGTCTCCCACGGCTGTCCCAGACGTCTCTGGACACAGCTTCAGACTAGAGTCTCATTGTCTTCGAATTAAGCCCCGATGACCAGCATAGACGAGTCTGGAGACGTCCTGGACAGCGGTGGGATCCCTGAAGGTTTCCACCCACGTTTTATAAATATTCCGCATGCCTTTCCGTGAACACAACGAGTCGTAAATTAGCTTTACCCTACAAACCGACGTAATACGTTCAACTCATAATCAACTCTTCAGCAAATGTTTCAGACAATTTACGCTTGTCGTAGTTGCATGCGACCGCTTCTTACAAGAAGCCAAAGACCACTCCCTAGCCACATACCCGCGTGGGCAACAGCGCTTTGGCACTGTTGACGTTAAAAAGGTAAGACAGTGCCCCGCCAGGAAAAAAGACGCGCTCTGCTTCGAAAGTTCCACAAATCAGCGAAGCGTAAGGAATACGTTTTACTGTGATATCAAAGGTAGCAGTACTCCTTACAAGAGAAGCCACTGAGACAGAAAAGTAAATAAAAGTCATTATCAATTTGTGAGTGCAAAAATTTAAAAATTGTTTTATGTGTGTTTCGAGGGCGACCATCGGATGATGATAATACAGTGATGTCCAGCAGGTATAGGAGTAACTTTTCCTCATTTTTGCGAGTCACCACCTAATGGCATTAATAGGTTAAAAGTTGTCGTAAACATCGTTATTTCCCTTAAAAGCAAGTGTTTGTGAGATATTCGCGTACCTTACTGAGCAGGGTACACCTGAAACATCCTGTGAACCTAACATGCCGCCGGCCGATGTAGCCGAGCGGTTCTAGAAGCTACAGACTGGAACCACGCAACCACTACGGTCGCAGGTTCGAATCCTGCCTCGGGCATGGATGTGTTTGATGTCCCTAGGTAAGTTAGGTTTAAGTAGTTCTAAGTTCTAGGGGACTGATGGCCTCAGAAGTTAAGTCCCATAGTGCTCAGAGCCATTTGAACCTAACATCCCAGTATGATCCTTACACAACTTGCTAGAGCGACGCATTTAAGTTGGTAACAATAAGTGCTGTCACTCTGGACAATCAAACATTTTATAAGGGGCAAAGGTTATAAATCTGACCCAAGAAGGACAAACAATCTAAATAACTCGCTTTCATGAGAACGGACGCTTCTATGATCAGTATAATCAGTGTTCACGAAACCAACGTGAGTTGTTCCTCTTCTTCCCCAAGTCCAGATCCTGGCTACACCCTTGCTCTCGAGCACTTTGACTTATAGCTAAGGCGCAATGTTTTTAGATGTTTATGTACTGAAGTCACAGAAATTTAAGGAGGGCTACCAGTTTTAATGAGCAATAATTTTAATCATCTAATGGTTCACTACTCTCCTTGTTAGGATAAGTTAACTGAAGTTAAAATCTTCTGGGTTATTAGACCGCGTCATATTTCTACTAAAATGATCGAAGTTTCGACCCCTCTGCTGGGATCTTCCTCAGGATCTCACGGTGTCTACTACTGCTGGAACACTGTATGATCGACGTTTCGACCCCTCTGTTCTAGCAGTAGTGGACACCATAATATCCTGAGGAAGACCCCAGGGGATGGCGAAATGTCGATAATTTTAGTGAAATATGACGCGGCCAAGTAACCCAGAAGTTTTTAACTTCAGTGACAACGGCCACGAAAGCCTGCAGAATTACAGGAGAAAAGTTAAGGCTGACAGCTTGAATGTACGATCGCCATCGAGCCACGATGTGACGCATACCGTTGTTCAGGCAACGCTAAATCTCCTACTGCTGTTGTAATATTATCTGACGATACCTCTTTCACTCGCCTTATTGTCTGTTGCATTTATTTGTTGTGAATAATATATTCCAAGTAACCGGAGAACGGTTATCCGATTTAGACAATTTTCATGTTGAACACCTCAAGCACTTTTTGCTACATACACCCTAACACGGAAAAAAACGACGCACCACGAATGAGTCATGCAGATTGATAGCAAATCAATATTCGTACAGGTATCTATGCAAAATGCAAAACTGTAGGCTTTGGCGGCCGTTGGATGAATGTGTGCAGTATCACTGTACAGCTGGCAAGGATATTAAACAAGAGACACGTCGACTTCAGGTCATAAAGCCTTTGTGAATTTCATTGTGTGTACTGAGTTGGATAGTAATAATGCCCCTCATGCAAGTGCTTGAACAATATACGCAGATATCAGCATCTGATGGCGGATGTGCACGTAGGCTCAAAGAAGCCAGCTGGAGTAATCGGGGAGTAGCTCGACATTTGAATAGCAGCAGTGCCACTATTCGAGTATGCTGGCAGGAATGGGTGAACCACGGCTAAACAGAGCATCAAGAAGGAAGCGGTCGACCTAGAGAGACGACAAAATGTGAGGATCGAACAGTCGTCAGAGAGGAAATTGGAGCCCGGGTTAATCATTATCATCGAGCAACTGGTGCTTCAGTAACTACAACGAAAGGAGGCTGCCCTCACATAACCTCTTGGGCCGACTACCGTTGATCTCTGAACACAAGTCCATTTGCAATGGTGTCGGGCACATCCGGCCTGGAATCTCATTTAATGGAGTAGAATTGTCTTCAGTGATGAGTTCCGCTTTGGACTAAGTCCCGATGACCAGCGAATTGTCTGTAGACGCCTCGGACAGCGGTGGGATACCAACCTGACTGCCTCGGCCATATTGGCCCGACAACAAGGGGTTAGGGTGTGTCGTGCTGCGTCATTTCACAGCAGGACCCCTGTGGTTGTTATTTGCGGCACCCTTACAGTACAGCGGAACGTCGACGATATTCTATGCCCTTCAAGGCAAGCCACCCTGCGCTTGCATTTCAGAAAGATAATGCCCGGCTGCATAAGGCTAGAGTTTCTACTTTCTTGTATTCGGGCTTGCCAAACTGTACCTCGGCCAGCAAGGTCGCGGGATCTCTCTCCATTCAAGAACGTTTGTAGCATTATGGGCAGGGCCCTCCAACCAGCTCGGGAGTCTGACGCCCCAACGCGTCAGTTGGACATAATTCGGCACAATATCTCTCAGGAGGACATCCAACATCTCTGTCAATCAATGCCAAACCGAACAACTGCTTGCGTAAGGACCAGTGTTGACTTGCTCAATTTGTGAAACTCTTTCTCTTGAATAATTCATCCAAGTTTTCTGAAATTTTAATCATTTGTTTGTCTGTACATGTACGTAACGCCTACAGATTTCCACCCCACCCCGGTAATTCTATCGTGCTGCTTTCATCCTTTCTTTTTTGTAAGTGTATTTCAGTTCGACTACATCAGCTTCTTTATGATTGTAGTTAATGATATCAATACATCATTTAATATGAGTCTGCATATGACACGTATTCAAGTACTGTTCCAAATTTCCCGTCTCTCCTGCGAACGATCTGGGAAAGTTGAGTTGTTTTACTTATGTAGGCCAGTACAAGCTCAGTCCGAGTTGAAGGTCTGGGGCGTGCAGCCATCACTTGATTTTTGATAGCACCAATAATTTTTATGTATGAATTAGTGAATTTACTCATGACACTTTTGTTGCCTATGCCTGAGATCACTTTCAGAACTCAAATTAATAATCAAATTAATTAATTTATTAAGACTGAACCTTAAATTCCTGGTATACCCATTGCATGGGGGCTTAATTAAAATACAATGCAAATAATTTTGATTTTTGGTAGCTGTTTGTCCGATTACGAAGTCTCGTAAACGGTTGGCCCTGACTAGTATTATTACGCTATCTGACTGCATAGAACAACAACAAAGAATGAAATGGAAATTTTCATTAACACAATTAATTAATTAAGTCCCCAGCAACTATAAAACCTACGAAACCAAAGCACAAGTGTAACTGTTCTGTGTGTGGAAGTATGACTCAACGTACGCATCTGGCACGGTTCTTCTTCAACAACACAAGAAATTTTAAATATCATTTATACTGAATTAATTAAAGAAAATAGAAATACCATAATTACTCAAGAAAACCAGAATTACACTCTAATACAAGAACACAAGCCAGATGCTTTGTTGACTGAACCTGTAATGACGCATTATTCAGGACATTGAAATAATGAGAAAGAAAAGAAAAGTAGTTTGTTACCTTAATTTATATTGATGAAAAGCACTCTAGACATTACAATCTCTCCACACCGACTCGCTACTATCACATCTCAACAAGAACTTTTCAGTATCACATCTCAGCAAGCACTGCCTACTAGCTCATCTCAACAAACACTCCTCACTACGACATCTCAGCACTGACTACTACGAGTCCTCGACAAGCACTGCCCACTACGACAGCTCAATAATCACTGCCAGTGGAGGCGGCGGAACAATGCTCTCTAGCGATCTCTGGCGCTGTGGCTCAGTGTAGCCACCTTTCATATGCCCTTCCTCCACGGCTAGAATTTGATGGTATTTTTGCCAGCATTGGTGGTGAAAATACCACCAAATTCGTCAAAAAAATACAGACAAAAATAAAAGATAATATTAATACGTAAATATCACATACTAGATAAAATTTTGGTTTTGCACTGACCTTTCAATAACCTAATATATAAAATACAGTAAGCAATACAAATTCTTTCATACATGTGACTTTACATAACAGTTTACACAAGTATTATGTGGTTAAACAGTTCAATCAATAGCGTCAGCAATGACGAATATGTGCAGGTAAGAGTCTCATAACTTTTCACAGACAGTAATACACAAAAAATCAGTTTATACAAATATTCACATAAACGCTTTCCATAGCTCAAGAATAAGCAGTTGACAGTTCCAGCAGTAGCACCCAGCAATGGTCAACAGGTGCAAAAACCAACAAGTGACATTTTTTCAGTAGAAACAGTCCATCAGTGGCACCCAGTAATGTTGAATAGGTGCAGACACCAACAAGTAACACCATTTCAGTATAAGCAGTTCCATTAGTGGCACCAGCAATGTTGAGCAGGTGCACACAGCAACAAGTGACATCATTTCGGTAGAAGCAGTCCATCAGTGGCACCCAGCAATGTTGAGCAGGTGCAGACACCAACAAGTCACACCATTTCAGTATAAGCAGTTCCATTAGTGGCACCAGCAATGTTGAGCAGATGCACACAGCAACAGGTGACATCTTTTCAGTAGAAGCAGTCCATCAGTGGTACCCAGCAATGTTGAGCAGGTACATACAGCAACAAGTCACATTTCTCAGCAGAAGCAGTTCCATAAAATTCACTATCACTGATCACACTGTTCATCAGAGTTTATAAGCAGAAATTAAACATGTCCTAGTGGCACCAATCATGTAGAAAAGGTACAAGTAACAGTCCATAATTTTTACAATCACTGATCACACAGTTCATCAGCAGAAATTAAACATGACTAAATGCCACGCATCATGTTGAAAAGTGCAGCACCATCACTAATCAGACAGTTCAGGCATGAACAATAGTTTGAATACACATACAATGCTTTTACACTAAACATACAAATCATAACAAACACACAAATGATATCAGATAATTGTCATATTAACTATTACAATACACAAATACCAGTAAACCTATAACATTTATGGGTGTCAGTGCAAGCCACTACGAACAAATAAAATAATATTTAGGAGATAGGTGGGTAGGATTAGGAAAGGAAAACACACAAAACACACTCACTCATCTTTCATCCACATTAAGTACTACTGTGTAATTGAATAGTGTTAACTGTGTAAATGTAACTCTGTCCAAGATTTGATGTTCATCATGTGTACCAAGTAGTAGTGGCAGCAATGTGTAACAGTCAATAATAGTTAAGTCAACGTCATAGTCATCATGTCTAGACCAATGTTTGCCAAGCCAGATCAAAATGTACGGTTGCTGAACAACTGTCAGTGAGCCAAGATATGCACATGCTTCCTCTCTCAAAAAAAAGTATATACTGCTTTGTGATTTGACAAAGTGTGTGTGTAGACAATCTTCCTTCTACTTGAGTGTTCTAGTCTGCCATCTTCATCCTCCTTGTTCCATATGGACCAACAAAAAAAAATATGCTCCTCACTTACTTTACCTCTTATCCACCAAAACTCCAATAATCATCAGCATAATCTCAATACTTCACTAATACCTCTTCAATACGTCGATACATATAAACCTTATCATCAATATCATTTACCTTACCTCTTGTCCACGAAAACTCCAATAATCATCACTTAATCTTAATACTTCAATAATACCTCTTCACTACGTCGATATATATAAACCTCAGCACCAATATCATTTCACTTCCATAACAACTCTTTCCTCTAGTCAGTCTCCTCGAACAAGTACAGACAAAATCCTAGTGCAACTTCAATTCATCATCCCATACAATCCGAAGACACAGTGTCTACACACAACCTCTGTGTAATCCATCTGACCCAAATTTTCTACTCATTATAAATTATAAGATACATTTTGGTTCCTTGTCCATCGTTAAATAAAAGAAATGCATACATGACCTCTAACAGACTTAAGTTCGAATAACTCTCAGTAATTAAGTACGATTACGGAGTGTGAATGATCATAATATTTCACAGTGTGTACACCACTTCAAGAATCATAGCGGAAGCAAACATGTGGAGTATTTTTTGTGTCAAGTGTCACTTCCTATTTCAATTGCTCACGAAAAATGCAGTGTAATAACTGTCAATGGTCTAAACCTAGTTTTGGTATGTCATGTCGTTAGCTTCCTTCCTATTAGCATAAATTTATACAGCTTCCATAAAACCTCAGCTCATGTGACTTCTATGAAGTTTCTTGTACTCATGTCGTTCGTCGAATTATAGCAGTTCATTTTCTTATCTTAAAAATATAAGGCACTGAGCATAAGCAAAACATGCAATAGCGAGTAAATATACCAGTGGAGAACAGAATGTCAACAAGTGGATGCAGCACAATTCTTACAACGAGGCTCTGCCAAGCGAACAATCTATAATTAATACCACAGTGTAACCTAAACTCTATGTTTGTACACAGTATATCAGCATTTCTATATACTCAATTGAAGAGTAGTTATGACAACAAAACAGAAATGTGTAAATATGCAATCCATACGCACAGCAGCAAACATATATCTTACATAATAAACAAGTCATTAGCATCATATCAGCATAAGCAAATAAATGTTTATATGTAATCTTAATAAGTAAACATGAAGGCGCAAGCAGAGAAATCACAAAGTGTAACCTACATACATAACCATATCAGCACAATTAATCAGGTGACAATTACAATTTAAATAAATAAGCACAGCAGGCACATAATTAAAAAATATGACATCAGTGAAAAAGCAGTGCAGCCAAGCAATGCATAATATATACAAATAACAACCCTGTTCATTAGTCAATCATTGTCAAAATCAGTTAATGTGCGCAAGCACGTCGCTTCACTAGTAAATTCATAGAACATGAAATTTAGCACAAAGTATGAATCACGTAATCGCGAGCAGCAAATTACGTCTAAAGTACGTACGTAAGTGGAAATATGTTACCTGAAAAATAAACTCAATTAATCATTACCTTTTTGGTTTTTTTACTTCCTTTTTTTCTTTTTTTTTTTTTTTGAAATTACATTCTTCCTGAAATTTTCTCCATAGCAAGTCCTCTTAACGTCGGACACACATAGAATTTACCTGAAGGTCTTAAATATTTTATACAACCGTATCCTGAAAAATACTGAACGTTAATAACATAATTTATCAAGTCACCATAGCTTTATACTGAATTTAGTCGGAGAAATTAGACTGTGTATTTGTTTACGTCTGTCAGTGCATTCGCACTGAGCGCTCGATCAGCTGTAGGCGCGTGACCTAGGAAGCGATTGTTTGCGGTCAACGACTGCCTTGTGCGGCGCGCCGACTTGACTGTTGCTTTGAGTATGTGCCGCCGCCGGAACACGGCGCGGTATCCTTGTATTCTCTGCATGTTTACATGTAGCTGTTAGTTTCTCTAAAGTATGTCATTCCACAAAAATTTTAACGTTAGATATGTGATGTATTCCCTTAGAGCGTCGAGATTTAAGAGTTTCTACTTCAACAGTGTTATCATGTATAATTTTGCGAAGTCTATATGGACCGTTATAAAGCAGAAAAAATTTGCGACACAAGCCTTTTCCTTTGTGAGACAAACGATGAGACTTAATTAACACCTTTTGGCCAACTGACAAGATTTTTAAACGACCAGGATGTTTAGCTGATTTCTCTCTTCTAGCAGCCGCAGATGCAATATTTTGTAGAGCCAGGTTGACAACTTCAGAATGCCGCAGTTTCCGTGAAGGCGGAAAAGGAACGATTTCAGAAATGCGATTTGTTGGTACTTTATTTTTTAATATCAACAGAGGCGGTAAAGAAGTTGAGTCATTAGGAAGTTCATTCAGAATGTTTTGAAAAATATGAAGATACTGATCCCAAGTTCTGTGATTCTGATGACAATAAAGACGGCACAATTTATTGATTTCCTTCATCCATCTTTCTGAAGCGTTAGATTGAGGGTGAAAAAGTGAAATGAAGATTGGTTTAATTTTACGACGCCGTAGAGTACGAAGCCAAATTTTAGAGCGAAACTGTGATCCATTATCTGATATAACCTTATCAACATGACCCACTTCTTTAAGAAAATGTTTGATTAAAGCATTAGATACTGAACGAGCTGTTGCTTTGCGTAACGGTGTAAAACACACATATTTTGATGTCAATTCCACTGCTACAAAAATGTACGCAAAACCATTAGTAGATCGAACCACTGGACCGAACAAATCAACTGAAGCCATCTCCTTTAATTTCGCTGGAATGATAGGAAACAACGGTGCTCTGTGAGAAATTGTTGGCGGCTTAGCCTTTTGACATAATTTGCATTTGGCAAGAACAGATCGAATACATTTTTCCATATTACTGATGTAGCAATTTTCTCGTAATTTATGAAAGCATTTTCTGGGACCAAAGTGCGCATAACTAAAATGTGTGTACCAAATCAATTTATTGACCCACTCATCAGGAATACAAACTAACCAAACAGAGTTGTCGACCGATTTTCGTTTGAAAAGAATATCATTGCGAACTAAATAATACTGTCTGATCGCTACGCTTTCCTTTCTCCTCCACTTCTCCTTAATGTCCTTCCAGATTGGATCCTTATTTTGCTCCTTAGCGATGTCCTGGAGCGAAGATGAAATAAAGTTCTCAAACGCAACACCTTGAATGTACATCAAACAATAATGGTTTTCTTTGCAGTCCTCTTCAGCACTTTGTTTCAAACCCATAGGTGCACGTGATAAAGCATCAGCAACAATATTTGAAGATCCCTGTATGTAAACAATACTAAAATCAAATTCCTGTAGATACAGCGCCCATCGTGACAATCTGCCATGAGTTAATTTTGTCGACATAAGAAATTCCAAAGCTCGATGATCAGTGTAAACCTTAGTATGTCTACCAAACAAAAATGTGCGAAATTTTGTGAAAGCCCAAACAACAGCCAAAGCTTCAAGTTCCGTAATCGAATAATTGTTTTCGGATTTAGAGAGAACACGACTTCCAAATGCAATAGTCTTCTGTACTACAACGCCGTTTTCTTCTATCTCTTGAAATAAATGTGCACCTAGGCCTTTGTATGATGAGTCCGTCGCCAAACAAAAATCTTTAGATAAATCCGGATGTGAAAGAAGTGGAGCAGCAACTAAAGCATAACGAAGTTGTTCAAATTCTGACTGAGCTTCCTCATCCCAACACCAGTTAGATTTCTTTCCGGATAGTTCACATAAACGAGGTGTGGCCAAATTGTCCAATCTAACAAAGCGTCTAAGAAAATTACAGACACCAAGGAAACTACGAACATCACGTTTTGTGGTAGGAACAGCATAATTACGAATAGCGTCTAGTTTCTCTGGATCAGGGAGAATACCTTCTGTAGAAATAATGTGACCGAGAAATTTCACCTGAGAACGACCAAATTCAAATTTTTCCAAGTTCACTGTCATGCCAACTCGTGCAAAATACGTAATAATGAATCCAAAATTTTGTTGTACTCACTCCAAGAATATTTAGCAATAAGAATATCGTCAACATATGAAGTAATATTGTCACGAAGATAAACAGGTAAGATTTCATTTAAACTACGAATGAATGCTGCAGAAAATATAGTAACTCCAAACGGTAATTTCCAAAGTCACTTTTGGGTAAAACAGTCAAATCCGGTTATTCTTTACCTACTGTCTAGATAGATGGATAGTAGAAGAATTGTTTTTTATAGATGCAAAGAATAGTGAAAGAGTAGGCAGCGGTGCTGAAAACTAAAAGGGAAATAGCACCACTACAGCTCGGGGCCCTGTGAGCGCTACGGCACATATTCACTTAGTGTAGTGAATCCCCTGAGGACTTTAATAGCTGCACATAATTTCCAGTTTGTGACACTGTGGCAAATCTGGCGGAAGTGCGCACGTAAATCGATCCAACCATGAACATGGACGTATGTCATTCCTAGAATTGCAAAAGATCTTAAATTTCCGAACAGTCAAGAAGTGTTTACAGTCAAAGCTTCCGCCTCGCGGCGACAAAGACCTACCGCGTCTGTCCCAGTCCCAATGTCGATTATTGTCAAGTTCCCGCGCCTGGCGCTCTCTTGTTACATCCCGTAAATGAAACAAATTACTTTCTTCAAAGCCCTCTGCTATCTGTGATACTAAATTTCGTCTGCTGTCTTTTCCTGCGATTTCGCTTTCAATATATTTGTCTTGCTTTTGTAATGCCTCAGATTCCCTTTTGACGCGTTCAGTAACTTTTCCCTGATTTTCAACATGCTTATTTATGTTCTGGTACTCTTCGGTTTCTGCAAATGGCAATGGTGCTGTATCATCTGAGTCTCTGTCCCCATTTAAGTTAAGACTTGTCAATTTATCTGGAATCTCCTCAACTCTTTCCGATAAGTTTACGTCTTCCGTCAGTGTCGCAACTCGGGTTTCGGTATTGTCACATTTAGTAGTTGACTGTTCACACTGTTGCGTTAAGTCATTTGTTACGGATTCCTCGATTCTCTCAAATATTTCTTCCTTATCATGTGCAAGTTGTAAATTTAACTCTGAAAATTTTTGAACTATCACGCAATCTTTTTCTTCCCGTTCTCTGTCCTGTTCCTCTTGTCTGATTTCTGTTGAAATTAAGCTATTATTGTGAGCATTCAAAACCGGTTGTACTTCTTCTCTAATTTCTTTGTTTGATTCATCATTCGTATTTTTGAAACATGTCCCTATTCGTGAGTCTAACCGTGTTGTCATTGCTTTCATCGTGGTTCTAATTGTTCCTATATCTGTTTTAAATTCAGATCGAAACTGCTCCATTGTTCCCATACCAGTTGTAATTATTCCTATTTGTGATCCCTGTGAGTCTAACCGTGTTGCTAAAGTTCCTATCTCTGTTTTAATTGTTTCCATTCGTGCTCCCAAATTTAATATAGCACTCATCAACTGCTCCGTAATAGCCGGTTCGAAATTCTTTTCGCCCCCAACATTTCCCGCGAAACCAACTTCTTTCGTCATGGCTGTAAAGCTATCTGTGTTCGATACTATTTCAGAATCTTCTGTCGTTAATCTCGGATTCTGTGAATTTTCTGATTGAGGAAAATTTTGAAATGGTACCGGACTATTTTCCCGACTTATTACATTGTTTTCCACTTCATTATCCATCATACTGTTTTCCTCTGTTGGCGAGTTCGCCATGTTAACAATTTCGTTATTCTCACTATCCATCATTTTCGCCTCTTTCATTGATCGCGTAATCATTTACAAAACATACAAAACTCGTCACTGTACGGAAATTATACACAATGACTCTTTATCTCCAACAATACCATTCACTCGAAATGTTTCCCTCAAACACGATTAACGAACAATTGAAATAATTGCACTAAATCGTCAAACGCGTATACAAGACAACAAATCAAATTCAGAGAAAAAAAAACCATTAGAAGAATGACAATTACCAAATCTACACATGCAAAATAGACTACAATTACTAACTTACAAATTACTACAACAATACTACTGTCTACTATTTTTACAATCAGAAGAATTCCAAGGGACGATCCGAAGCAGCGGTCGCCACGTGCATGGGGGCTTAATTATTATATAGAATGCAAATAATTTTGATTTTTGGTAGCTGTTTGTCCGATTACGAAGTCTCGTAAACGGTTGGCCCTGACTAGTATTATTACGCTATCTGACTGCATAGAACAACAACAAAGAATGAAATGGAAATTTTCATTAACACAATTAATTAATTAAGTCCCCAGCAACTATAAAACCTACGAAACCAAAGCACAAGTGTAACTGTTCTGTGTGTGGAAGTATGACTCAACGTACGCATCTGGCACGGTTCTTCTTCAACAACACAAGAAATTTTAAATATCATTTATACTGAATTAATTAAAGAAAATAGAAATACCATAATTACTCAAGAAAACCAGAATTACACTCTAATACAAGAACACAAGCCAGATGCTTTGTTGACTGAACCTGTAATGACGCATTATTCAGGACATTGAAATAATGAGAAAGAAAAGAAAAGTAGTTTGTTACCTTAATTTATATTGATGAAAAGCACTCTAGACATTACAATCTCTCCACACCGACTCGCTACTATCACATCTCAACAAGAACTTTTCAGTATCACATCTCAGCAAGCACTGCCTACTAGCTCATCTCAACAAACACTCCTCACTACGACATCTCAGCACTGACTACTACGAGTCCTCGACAAGCACTGCCCACTACGACAGCTCAATAATCACTGCCAGTGGAGGCGGCGGAACAATGCTCTCTAGCGATCTCTGGCGCTGTGGCTCAGTGTAGCCACCTTTCACCATGTACCACAACAATAAAATAAAAACTGTGAATAATTGAGGGAGTATAAAGGAGAACAATTGCTTATTTATGTTTAGAAAATAATGCCAAGTTTTATTAATCTTTTTTAACTAAAACTACCTGCTAAATATTACGCAAAAATGACAAACACAAATCAGAAATGGAATGTTGTTTAATTGGTAAAGCATACATTGGGGTGGAAGCTATACAAACTCTTCCCTGAATTAATCCCTTTTACAGTGCAATCTGACTTTGTTTACATGAATCCACTGTGAGGCCCAACTCTATTCAAATGGAATCAACTACAGCCAAGCATAACGCAAACTGTGCTTCACCTGAGATCAGGGAGTTGTGAATATAATTTAATAACCCTTCACCGGTGCAGAAATACTTTACCCTTTCACCTTGAATCAGGTGGCAGCAGAAAACGGCGTGCTGTGTTCTGACGCGTGCACGAAAATTTGCACATTAGGGGGACTGACGTTCTGATTATCTCGACGCGGTAAACTTCCCTATCAGAGCCCTGAAATCCTGGCAGATTTCATTGTGAGGTGCACCCGTTCAGCCGGCAAGAGTGGCCGAGCGGTTCTAGGCGCTTCAGTCTGGAACCGCGCGACCTCTACGGTCGCAGGTTCGAATCCTGCCTCGGGCATGGATGTGTGATGTCCTTAGGTTAGGTTTAAGTGGTTCTAAGTCCCATAGTGCTCAGAACCATTTGAACCATTTTTTGCACCCGTTCGCTGGTCTAGCCAGACCAATTTGACCCACAGGCATGACGGCACTTGCTGCAATTGTAAACCGTCTCAGGACGATTAAGTTCACTCTCGTGACACACGATATGTCTGAGATGATATACAGTTCCACTGTCGGTACAGTTGGAAACTGCCACTGGCTCTTAGTCCGCCACCAGATATAGACCACAAATCTCACCCGGCAGGGAAAGACCTGAAGTTATCCACCAAAGGAGGACCAGAAGATGAACCCCAAAACATTCACAACCACTTGGCATGGGAACCAAATGAGCGAAAACGAAACTGCCCCTGCATTACACAAACCAGTCCAACAATCTTTTGTTCACTGAATGTCCTCTCTCGACTGTTCTGTTGGCCTGGTAGCCAATCCAGACACAGGACCAGCGTTCTCACGCTAGGAAAGCAAGCCTCCACTTTTTTTTTTAAAAAAAAAAAAGAAATTCTTTATTTCCAAAGCTTATTAATTATACAATGTAGCCCACTACCTTATGTGATTAGTGGGCCGTAATACTTCTACATTTGTACATTTATTGCAGCTATTTTACATATGATTAGTAACTAGTTAGTAAGAGCACTTATGGAACTGCAGTGGGCAATGTAAAATGTTATTAAGTGGTAAGTGGTAACCTAACTAAATATGGACTAGACACTAAAGCCTGCAGCGTTACAGATGTGTCAGCTGAAAATATAAACCTACTGTAAGGCCTTGCTCATTGAGCTAACCCCAATGAGCGTGCCCCTGACACTGGGCAGGCCATGGTGTTAGTCGCTGCAGGTTCCTATGAATAATATCTAAGAACTAGATCCTACAACTAAACTTATCCTAAGGTCTAGGTTGGGTGCGTTGTCTAAGTCGGTGTATTACTGGACCCCACTCCCCCTAGTCCCGAAGCGCGGCGGATTCTAGACTCGAGAAGTCGGCCTTTCCGCGTTCAGGCGGTTTGGGAATAGGGTACTAGACTTCATCGGTGTTTAAAGTGTCTTAGTAAGATGCTAGTTGGGTTCTCGCAGGTAGTCCCTTAAGACTTTCTGTGATACCGCGTTAGCCAATTCGTTAATAATCTGAAAGGTGTCGTCTCAGCAGTCTGAATGTGTCATTGTTTGGTAGTTGGTCTCTTAACACAGAGGCCACATCATTGAAAAGGGGGCACTCGTAGACTACATGGTCAGGAGTACCCTCCAGAACACCACAGTCACACGTGGGTGTCGCCTTTATCCCGAAACGACACTAGTATGTCGGATAGGGTCCATGTCCAGTGAGAAAGTGAATCAGTCCCCTGGTTGGTTCAAAATATGTCATTCCCATTCTTTCCCTAACATCTGGCAATAGGTCAAACGTTCTACGCCCTGTTTCTTCGCTTTCCCATGAATGTTGCCACAGCTGATCCCCTCTTAACCTGATCTCAACTTTATTTTCAGTCCTACTTCCCAGAATTTCCTCTATTTTATCTAAGTTCCCCTTTTTTGCCCAGTACCAAGCGGCCTGCTCTCGAATTTTGATATCTAAGGGGCAGAGTCCCATTATGACTAATAGGGCTCCTCCCGGTGTGGTCCTGTAAGCCCCCATTGATCTCATAATCATGTTCCTCTGCACTCTTCTCACTGTCATGGCGGGCACCACCCTCGTGAGCCTGTGTGCCCAGACTCCAGAACCGTAACCCACTATGGAGGTGAGTATGCTATTGTGATATAGTTTGATGAGATGTGGTGGGAGGTGGAAACGTTTGTGTCCAATGGAGATGAGGTTGTTGAGTACTTGTAAGGCTCTTTGTGTTACGGTTTCAATGTGTCTGCCAAATGACCACCTCTCATCAATGATGATGCCCAGGTATCGAGTCTCACGTCGTCTGAGAACTGGTGAGCCCTCTATCCTAACTGTCGGATTTCTGACTAATTGTCCCTTTAGAAGAAGATATGTAGACTTAGTTGGTGAAATTGTCATCTTAGTATTCCGGCACCATAGTTGTAGTGTTTCTACTACTTGTTCAATTTTAGGATCTATGTCTTCACGGCTACGGCCGCCAACCAGTAGGAGGAGGTCATCGGCGTAGGCTATCACCTCTAGCACTTCATCACTTTGCTGTAGTTTGTCTAATAGAGGTTCCATGTGGATGTCCCAGAACAAGGGACCTAGTACGGAGCCCTAGGGACATCCCTTAGTGATTATTTTTCTTACCCTTGTGCTAGGGGATGATAGCCAGACCTCCCGATCCTCACAATAGCTCCTCAGACACCCATATAGCGGCCCTGGACACTCCTTCTCCCGTAAACAGGAGAAGAGCGAAGGCCACCACAGGTTGTCGAAGGCGCCACTTATGTCCACCATGATGCCGACAACGTACTTGTACGGGGTTGAGCCACAGACTTCAGCCGCCAGGGCGATTGCATCAGATGCCGAACGCCCAGGCCTGAAACCGAATTGCCTGCTGCTCATCCCGCACAGCACTCGGTGCGCAGCCAGTCTGTCAGCCAGCAGTCTCTCCAGGACCTTCCCAAGCAGATTAAGCAGGCAGATTGGCCGGTAGGATTTTGTTTCTGCTGGGTCTTTGTCAGCTCCTTTCCTGATTATCACCACATTCGCCCTCTTCCAAATTCGAGGGAACTTTTGCTGCCTTAGACGTTCGCTATAAAGATGAGTGAGAGGGGCGACTATCTGGGGAGCCAGAAATTGCACCACCTCCGCCACAATGCCATCTGGCCCGGGAGCTTTCCCTATCTTCAGGGATTTAATATGGGCAGCTACCTCTTCTGCAGAGAAGGGGTAGACTGCCGTATCATTTCCATATTCATTACTATTAAAGATCTCTCGCAGCTGCTGTTGCTCGTCTGTCTCTCCATCCACTGTGTCATCAGGCAGCAGGGACTGGAGAAGGACCTCAGCAGTTTCCTGCCAAGACTCCGTCATCCCATCCCCACGCCTGACGGTTGAGAGCTCCATCGGAGAGCGGATTTTTTCCCGAACGAGCTTGTAGGGAACTCCCCAGGGGTCTAGTGCGAGTTGGTTTAGAACAAAGTGTTCCCAACTTTTGGATCTTACCTCACGTAGGTGTCTTTGGAAATTTTCTTTCGCTTCCCGGTATAGTTGCAGCCGTCTTTGTCTTTCTAACCAGACGACACTGCGCTGGTAGTGCCTCCTAAGCCTTCTGACAGACCGGCGCATCTCCTCCAGTTCAGCTGACCATGATGATGGAGAGGCCGCCATGGCCTTCCTCCTAGTAGGTACAGCGGCCTTCACCGCTCGAGTTATTGCCGTCATCAGTTCTTCAGCTCTGTTGTCAATGTCATAGTCCTGGTGTCCATCACCTTCTGGTAGTGCAGGAATGTCGCACTCCCTATCAAGTTTCTCCCAGTCGGCTCTTTTGTAATTATACTGCTTCTCCCATCCCATGGCCCAGCAGCTCTCCCTGTCTCCCACACTAAAGGTAATGAGATTGTGGTCACTAGTGGTGGCGTTCTCTACTACTTCCCACTGCTGAATCAGGTGCGCCGCGTTAGGCGTAGCCAAGGTCACATCAATGTTTGTGCCTTGGCCACCTCCCGCCACATAGGTTGGAGGGTTCTCAGGCTTATTTGCCACCACTAGCTGCAAGGCCATGATGGCCTCTTCGGCCTTCTCTCCGTTTGGGTCCCTGGTGCCACTGTACCATAGGGGGGATTTAGCATTTATGTCGGCAGTTATAATTACTTTTCGCCCCCGCAACGCCGTGATGACTGTGGTAAGGTGTGCCAGGTGTCTTTCGATATCATCACCGTATTGAAAATACATATTGATGAGGATAATGTTACCAGATGGAGATTGCAGTTCCACGACGTTGCAGTGGCTGGTTGTGAATTGTGTCAAAACTATGGCTCTTAGGATTTTGTTAGTTATAATTATTGCCGATCTTCGGACTTCTCCTCTGCTTATAACTTGCCATGTCGCAGCTGTGAAAACTAATTTTCCATTTAGGGAGTACGGCTCTTGTGGACAGATCAGATCCAGTCTCCTCTCCTCCACTTCCTTACGTAGCTCCTGCATCATAAGTCTGCTGTTGTGGGCGTTAAGTTGTCCAATGGTGATTTTTGTCATTTAGTTTTCATGGAGAATATGTATGAATTCTGTCATTTGGCCAATTCTTGTTCCAGTCAAATGTGATGCGTCCGTTTGCTAGAACTGCTTGTACATATATATCGTTCAAGTCAAATTTTTCACCACGTCTTTCAAAAACTTTCTGGAGTAAGTCTCGCAGGGCTCCGAAGTCGGTGGGGAGATTCACTGACTTTCATTGGATTCTGTCTACGGCCACCATTACCGAGAAGGTGACTCTCCTACCGTACTCATGTCCCACCCGGACCACGTGTCTTAAGGCAGTGGTCAGGGTAGTCGGCTGCTCTAATCTTGCTAATTGCAAACTAAATTCGAGGTTTGGGTAGACTCTGACTGGGTCGATGGGTGGCAATCTCACAACAGGATCTTTCGTGTTTGATTCACTAGAGCTAGTTATTTTATTTTCCTGGAGTGGTTGGTTTATGTTTCCGCTCTCTTTCGTTGGGATTGCCACCGTCTCGATTGCAGGATGCCTTTGCCGTTGATCTATAGTCGGCGTTGTCCCCCGGCTTTGGGAGGAGGGAGACTTGACTGTAAGAGGATCAGTTTGAGTACCTCTGTCAGTTGTGGTGGATTCCGTTTGGGTACTCGCATCATTGGTGATGACTGAGGCGTTCGTGAGCGACCTCAAAAATATCTTAAAGGCGCTTGCCCTCATGGCATCCCTCCTCCTTTTGCTCGGGGATTTCCTTTTGGGCATCCTGTTCGCTTTGGCTTGTTCAGCCATAGTCTATCCTTGAGATAAGCCTTTGCTCTAGGAGTTTGTAAGTGGGGCAGTTTCGCCCAGTTGCGCCACAAGGCTTTTTACCTCTTCTTTTGCAAGGGATGCAGACTGTTGCAGCCCTACAATCTTTACGGACATGTCCATCCTCACCACATTTAGAGCAGGCCGACCCCCTGGTACAGTGCCTCAGAACGTGGTCAAGATCTCCACAGTTGTGGCAACGCGGTACCACAAGATAATCGCGTGTGTTTATGGCGTGAAAGCCGATATAGAGTTTGCCCATTGCAGTTATTTCCTTCCATAATTGAGCAGAGACCTCAGCGACGTGGTGAACCACGTCACGGTCCCGAGGCCCTGTCTTGAATCTTAGTTTAAAGTTTTCTTTAAATTCATTTTCTGTCATTTCTTCGAAATTTTGTGCCCTGATGGTTTCATGTATCTCCTCGTTAGTCATAGTTGTTGGTACATCATATAAGATGACCAACGGGTTTCTTTTCCTCGGTGGCTCGCATTTGACCACCGAGTTGGCTTTGTCCTCTTCAGAGGCCACCTCTACAATTACAGAATTTTTACTTGGTTTGATCTTATTTATTTTAATCTTATCTTTTATTGGATTTATTGTGGTGGTGAGCAGTTCCTGTATTTTTCTTACGCTTGTGTCCTGACCAGGTAAGGTTCTTAGGAAGACCGTTGTATCTGCTCTTTTTGTTGCCTTTGCAATCGTGTCCCTAGTTGTTTGTGGCTTTGGTGGCGCTTGTGCGACCACTCCTGCCCAAGTCTTAGTCGGTTGTTTACGTAATCTTTCATTTTCTTTCTCTAATTCTTCAACACGGCCCTCGAGCTTGGCGTTGGCTATGGCCCACGTCGCCAACTCATTCTTGATTGTAGTCAGTGCCGCTTGGCTGATTTTGCCGTTCTTAATATTTTGCTCAAGGAGCAAAGTAATTCTTGTGTGTCTTTGCAGAACGTTTTCCTCGTTTGCCTGACCCGACTCGTCCTGAGGAGCAGGTACAGGCATCACAGAAGCTCGCGATAGCGCACTCGAATCACTCGTTTCTGGTGTCTCCATGTTGACGAGTGATAACGGGGTGGGAGCCCGTCTCTTGCCCCGGACCGGCTCCTCTGGCATGGCTCGCCCACCGACCTCGCCCCTAGGTCAAGGGCACTCCAGAGCTGCCGGGTTCAGCGCGCCGTCGCCAGCGCACTGGTCCCCATCGATGGCCCCGTCGTCGACGATTTCACACGACGCTCCTCGGCAACTGCACCCCGCACTCCGGAGAGGCGGATGCACCCCTCGCCCTTCGCCGCCTACTTGCCCGAGCTTCCACCAGAAGGCCAAGGACCCACTCCTACTCAGGTGGTGGGTCGGTCCCCCAGTCGTTCAGCGGTCTGGGCCCATCTAACCTAGCCCAGGCGATGTCACCACCTCCTGGGTTTGGCAGAACACGCCCCGGTTACCCAGGGGCGCGGCGAAGCACCCTTGCCGATTTGCGCCGTGATCCCACGCCGACAAACGAAGTCGCCGGCATGCAGAGCACCTGCTGGTCTGTGCCCTGAGAACAAAAAGGGACTGGTGTTCGGTCCCTCGACACAGCTCCCCCTGTGCCACGCACCCTTCGCTTTCGCATCGGGTTGGGTCGCAGCTCTCCCTTTTGTCGCAAGGCAGAATGCCAAGCTTAACATCTGGCACCACGGGAAGGCGGAAAGAGCCACTTGGGAAGGAGAGGCTATGAGAGACGCATCACTTCCCCTGTGAGGACTGCCACGGCACACCCGACTGGAAAGCGATTACGCCCCAGTGCGAGCTTCTGTGCCTTACGGCGCGCCGGCAACGGGCAGGCCCGCGCCGAAACGCGCCGTCGAGTGACTGACCCCACGCCAGACAAGCCTCCACTTTGCATATCCTGAGAGGAGCCAATCAGCGACCCCAAATCTCTCTCGTCCGAAAAAAGAATATTTTAGACTAGGGAGGCGTTGTTGTCGCGGTAAGCATGGCCATGTTTTGGCAAAAAACATATACCTAGATGGCACCACAGACCCTCACTTACGGAGAGATTTAATCTTTCTAGTCCAACCATTTCCTATTACTGAAAGAATACCCTTAAGCTTCCCAGACAGCCGTACCCATGAATTATACGGTTTTGCCATTCGCCAAAGAAACCTGGTGACCTCCTGGCATCAAGGGGGTTACAGTCTCACTAAAGACGTGCACCATCCGCTCTGTCCATATCGTCCCAGCTTCCAACATGAAAATGTACGGAGTTTTATGACCTTCACACCATTTGCACAAGGGCTCATTTCACAGCAGTATCTCCTAAATGGCTTCCTCCACCCACTTTACGCTAACTGGCCACCTTTGTGAAGGACTGCCACCTGGCCCATGTAAAATGTTTTGGGAAGCAGTGTCGTCCTGTCCAACTCCAAGCAGAAGGAGGAGAATGCTAAGGTCAGAAGTCCCTCAGCAGGTACGATCCACTGTGCGCTACTTCCCAGAGTCACTCACACAGCCAGATCGCTGGAATCAGCATTTATGGCTCCTAGTCCATCTCTCTTCCTTTTCTCCATTACCTCCACTACGGCCCCTTGGGTACAAGTTCTATACAGGTTACACATGCAGTTTTAAGAACATTCTGCCCACAATTTCCCCATGTACAAAAGTCATAAACCACATATGCCAAATTTAGTGCTGGGGAACAACGAGATTATGACCTAAAATCTGAACATTAATCTGACTGATGGTGCCGCTGAAATCAGAGAGTAGTGTTCCAACTCTCAGATAAAAATCATGCTCATTACTTTTCACACACCCATCGTATGCACTGTAAGAGGGAGAGGCATGGAGGAGATGGTGAAAACTGAAGGAGAAGTTAGCTTGTCGGAGACATTGTGTAGTGTGCAGTTACACCACATACAATGGCACTGCCAATTTGGACTTGATTGCACACTTACAGATGAGATTTGATCTGCAATTTTGATGATACTGGATTTACTGCTGACTGTGACTCGCAGTTGCTCAACATAAAGAACTCATATTTATAAGAAAATAACAATTAAAAGTTTATTGATGCCTTGGCGTTGAGAACATAGTTGAAAAATGCCTACCAGAGCCGTGTTCATTCCGTTACAAATGACATCTAACCGTTGGAAAAGGGTGCCTTAAAATTAAATGGAACAATACTTGTATGTTGGAGCATACACACACACATTCTACAGGAAACAGAAAGAACATACACTTTGTGATCAAAAGTATCCGGACACCTGGCTGAAAATGATTTACAAGTTAGTGGCGCCCTCCATCGGTAATGCTGGAATTCAGTAATGTGTTGGCCCACCCTTAGCCTTAATGACAGCTTCCACTCTCGCAGGCATACGTTGAATCAGGTGCTGGGCGGTTACTTCGGGAATTGCACCCCATTCTTCACCGAGTGCTGCACCGACGAGAGGTATCGGTGTTGGTCGGTGAGGCCTGGCACGAAGTCAGCTTTCCAAAACATCCCAAAGGTGAGGATTCAGGTCAGCATTCTGTGCTGGCCAGTCCGTTACAGGGATGTTATTGTCGTGTAACCACTCCGCCACAGACCGTGTATTATGCTCGATCGTGTTGAAAGATGGAATCGCCATCCCCGAATTGCTCTTCAACAGTGGGAAGCAAGAAGGTGCTCAAAACATCAATGTAGGCCTGTGCTGTGATAGTGCAACGCAAAATAACAAGGGGTCCAAGCCCCCTCCATGAAAAACACGACCACACCATTATACCACCGCCTCCGCATTTTACTGTTGGCACTACATACGCTGGCAGATAAAGTTAACCGGCCATTCGCCACACCCACACCCTGCCACCAGATCGCCACATTGTGTACCGTGTTTCGTCACTCCACACGTTTTTCCACTGTTCAATCGTCCAATGTTTACGCTCCCTACACGAAGCGAGGCGCCGTTTGGCATTTACCGGCGTGATGTGTGGCTTATGAGCAGCCGCTCGACCATGAAATCCAAGTTTTCTCACCTCCTGCCTAACTGTCACAGTACTTGCAGTGGATACTGATGCAGTTTGGAATTCCTATGCGATGATCTGGATAGATGTCTGCCTATTACACATTA
The DNA here is from genome assembly GCF_023898315.1 of Schistocerca nitens. Lineage (NCBI taxonomy): Eukaryota > Metazoa > Arthropoda > Insecta > Orthoptera > Acrididae > Schistocerca > Schistocerca nitens. Next base: position 668,131,766 of record NC_064618.1, read on the forward strand.
CGTATGTTTTTTGGGGTGTACGGATACTTTTGATCACATAGTGTATTACTCTTCCACATCCAGTTACCGCAGTTAGTAATTTATCAAGGACTCAACCAGAGTTGATATGTAAACAGGCAGAATACGGCCCTGCGGTTGGCAACGCCTATGTAAGACAAGTGTCTGGCGCAGTTGTTAGATCGATTACTGCTGCTACGATGGTAGGTTATTAAGATTTAAGTGAGTTGGGAATATTCCCGTACAACCATTTCACGAGAGTACCGCGACTATAAGGAATCCGGTAAAACATCAAATCTTCGAAATCACTGAGGCTACAAAAAGATCCTGAAAGAACGGGACCAACAACGACTGAAGATAATCATTCATCGTGACAGATGCGCAACCCTTCCGCAAATTTCTGCAGATTTCATTGCTGGCCATCAACAAATGTCAGCGTGCGAAACATTCAACGAAACATCATCGATAAGGGCTTTCGTAGTCGAAGGCCCACTCGTCTACCCTTGATGACTGCACGACATAAAGCTTCACGCCTCGCGCGGGCCCGTCAACACCAACATTGGACTGTTGATGATTGGAAACATGTTGCCTGGTCCGACGAGTCTCTTTTCAAATTGTATCGAGCGGATGTACGTGTACGGACATGGAGACAACCTCATGAACCCATGGACCCTGCATGTCTGCAGGGGTCTGTTCAAACTGTCAGAGCTCTGTTGTGGTGCGGGCGTGTGCAGTTAGAGTGATATGGGATCCGTGATATGTCTGAATACGACTCTGACAGGTGACACGTACGCAAGCATCCTGTTTGACCACCTGCATCCACTTATGTCTATTGTGCATTCCGACGGACTTGGGCAATTCGAGCAGGGCAATGCGACACCCCACATGTCCTGAATTGCTACAAAGTGGCTCCAGGAACACTCTTCTGAGTTTAAACACTTCCACTGGCCACCAAACTCCCCAGACAGGAACATTATTGAGCATACCTGGGATGCCGTGCAACGTGCTGTTCAGAAGCGATCGCCAACCCCTCCTACTCTTACCGATTTATGGAATGCCCTGCAGGATTCATGGTGTCAGTTCCCTTCAGCACTAGTTCAGACATTAGTCGAGTCCCTGCTAAGTCGTGTTGAGGCACTTCTGCGTGCTCTCGGGGGTCCTACGCGATATTAGGCAGGTGTACCAGTTTCTTTGGCTCTTCAGTGCAACTTCTTATGGCGAGAGGTGGGAACATGTTAAAGTGTATTACAGTAGATATTAAGCATTTCTCCCAGACTCTTAAATATACGTTCCCTCAGAAAAGATCCATAGCAGGGCACAATCCATAGACTTTCAAAGCTTTTACAGAATGATATACAGGAGGTCAATGCTTGATACAAAATTGCTTCAAATGATGAAATAATACGTAAAGATGACCAAAAAGCGTAGCAATGTCGAAGACTGTAGAACAAGGAAATAAGGGAAAACAACCTAAAAACAAAAATTTGTAGCTAAGGACAGGGACAGGTCGATTAACAGTTCACAGGAACTAACACATCTTTCCAGTTTTGCAGAAAAACTACTACGAAATTCCTAGCAGCATGTATAATGATGTTGTTATCCACTGCAGAACCAGTCATAAAAACAGTAAAACAATTAAAAAGCGAAAATTCAGCAGGCCTAGATGAAGTGTAAGACTACATACTTAAAAAACATGCAGATAGCACAAGAATCCCATTAACAAACACAACAAATGAGTTATTCAGCTCGGGTTAACCTTCTAGGGAATCTATAACAACCAAGATTTCTTTCTTCTGCTGTCATTCTCAAAAATTACAGTCCTGTCTCTCTCTTGTTATCTTTCTCAAAAGTATAGAAACTGTTGTGAAAAACTGAACTAATATGAACTATTCAGCACACCGCAGTTAGTTTTCTAAAGCAGTACGAGGGCAACTCGATACAGGAGTTTAAAAAACGGGAACTTCGTGGACTAGGCATTGATAATTGGGTAACAGGAGTTTTTTTTAGATCTTCCAAAGACATTTGACACTGCTGAGCATAAAATTCTGCTGGCGAAGCTAGAACCATTAGCAATAAGACGAATAGTTAATAAAGGTTTCTGATAAATATCTGGGAAACAGGTTACAAAGGATAGAAATAGGAGAAGTCTCAGATGAAGCTAAGCTTTTACAAAAACCTCTATCCGCAAAGTTTCATACTAGGATCATTATTGTTGTTGTTGATATACATCAATGGCTTTTGAGATAATGTCAGGCATGGGGAAATGATCCTTTCTGCGGATGACAGCAACGCTGTAATTTCAGTTGAGATACCAGAGCACCTATTAGAGAAAGCAAATGAAACCGTCGGGGCTGTTTACAGCTGGTTGTTAGGCTACGGCTGAACAAACGACACGTGCGGTCGATTAGGTCCAAGATTTCCCGCTACGACGCAGGGGTCGATGTGCTAGCAATCACACGTTATATGACGTGCGCTGTGCGAGTGCAAGCGATACGATTAGAAACTAGTATTTGCCACAACAATAATCTATCTATGTGTTTGAAAATTCGATAATTTCCCGGATCACAGGCGAATGAGCATCAATCAAGCCACTCTCGAACACAGAGCAGACTTGTATCTATTAGAAGCAACTCATAATACGTATGCAGTATGAAAACTTATTTCTGTTGTTATTAGCGGTCTCAAATGAAACTAAAGACAGTCGGATATTTTTTACTTGGAGCATGAAGAACTCAGATAAAAGTTAACAAGGGTCGGTTAAAACTCTAACCCTTTTCCTAACACCACATGACTCTGTTTTGATGTTGTAATGCAGTTTGGTTAATTGTTTTTTTTCCAATAGATGATAGTCTGTCCTGATTTACATTTAATAATTAACAAGAAGCACTTGTAACCTTATTCACTCTATAAAAAACAAAAATTTCAGCCTTAATACAACCGATGTATTCGTTATGAGATATTTCAGCAATTGTGTTGATATTTAAAAATTATATACCGTTTATTTCTCATTCTCAGTGCACATTTTTTTAACAATATGACTAGTTTCGATTACATGTGAACATCTTCAGATTTATGTAGTTCACGTATGTAACTTGCAGTTTCATTCAGAAACTACACATCAGAATATAGTGCTGTTTCTGCATGACACAACTGGTTGCTCACGCAACTATGTAGATGTGAAAATGTTCATTTTTGATAGAATCTACTCATATTGGAAAAATAAATGTGCAACTGAGACGCATAAATAAAAGATATATAAATTTCTAATAAGTTTCGTTTAGCACTAATTCTCGACTCTGCTTTACAGTACTATCTTTCACTCTGATTCGTGTCACTCTGGAAAACTCCTCATGAAATTTATCAAAGTTTAAATCAATCTATCAAGTAGTGAGTATACTCTTCTTGTCATTCACGCGTGACTGCTAATCTTGAACTCTTGAGCCACTTAAATTCGAGCACATTTCCGCTTTTTACTTCACTTAAATCTTCACTAATATTCAGTACCACTTTGTTCCTCTCCACATTCTGCCCACCTCCATTCGCGGATCGATCCACTGGCTCGTTCTACTCACAATCCACTATTAACGCACAAGCGCTCAAATCGCAAAACACGTGTTCTTAGCGTGACAATACTCAACCTTCCAAACAAACGGAGCTCGGCAGATATGGTACGCTTACAAACGAACAGCGGCATTTTTGAAAAGGCAGTTAAGCATAGCTCTCAAAAAATACTTACTGGTTATAGACAGGGTGTTTCCGTAAGAGCGTGAAAAAATGTAACAGCACATAGAGAATGCTCCACTAAACATTTTGAGATAGGAAACCGCGGGACGGAGAAAATATGGAGATATGGAAGTAAACGTGTCCACAGCTATGTCTGTTTTCCAGCTAATTTACAACTAACATGCGTACAAGTTTACACGTACTGTGCTGTTTATTTACATGTACATTCTTTGTTTCCTGCAAGGAAACAAGGAGGACGAGCCTGGTTACTAGGAAGTCATGACGCAGGTTTTGTTTACTTGAGTTCTACCTGAGTTGTTAGAGAACGTTCCTCTGGCTGTTTGTGAGAGGTTGTGGATACAACATAATGGAGCACCGCCTAACTTCAGTGTGGATGTCCGAATCATCTCAATGATGGATTTCCTGATCACTCTGTTGGAAGGGGAGGTCCTATTCATGGCCTGCGAGGTCACCTGACCAGACTCCCCTACTCCCCTTGATTATTTTCTACGGGGATATGTAAAGTGCATGAGACTCCAGTGGATACGGAGATGGAATTAGTTGCCAGAACTGTAGCTGCCGATCATGTGATTCGAAACACACCAGGGATGTTTGTCAGGATGCGTGTCTAGTGGCTAGCGTTGCTGCCTCTGGATCCCGGGGTCCCGGGTTCGATTCCTGGCCGGGTTGGGGATTTTCTCTGCCCGGAGACTGGGTGTTTGTGTTGTCCATATCATTTCATCATCATGATTCGTGACAGTGACTCAATTGGTCTGTGTAAGAAATTGGACTGTGTAAAAGCTGGGAATTCGTACGGGCGCTGATGACCGCGCAGTTGAGCGCCCTACAAACCAAATACAATCATCATCAGGATGCGTCAGAATCTTATTCCCTGATATCATGTTTGCATTGAGGTTGATGGCCGTCAGTTTCAACACATTTTGTAAGATACAGTACAAATGATACGTTCATTGTGTTAATGATGGTATTTGCAGTTAACTGTAACTAAAGTAGCCTGTGACCATCGCACGTTGGCTGGGGCGAGGCAGCACACACAGGGTTGAGATAAGTAATATTATTGACTTGGTCATGTGTACCGTGTATTTGTAAAAAAAATTTATGGGGTCTTGCCGCTGTAGGTGTTGATTTTAGCCATTGACTATGCCTATTTAGGCAAGCTGTTTTATATTTGTTCTGAAGAAGGCGTGGATACTCACACTGAAACCTAGGTAAACACCAGGTAGTTTGTGCAATCGAGGCGGAATTTTCATAATTATTTCGATACTTACGATTGCTGACGCGCTGCAATGCTGAAAGGGCTTAAAGTAACTACAACACAAATGCGTCATTTGTGCAAACATAGCTTTACGTGGTCTTCGTCAACTTCGATAAAACTTCGGAGGATATATGACCGCGCTGTCATGCTGCTTTATAAGCCAATGTTTCACAGACGCTGTTGCAAGCAGCGTTCATCGATAGCCATTTTCAGGCCTTCTACATCTACATCTACATCATACACTGAAAACCATCGGGAAGTGCATAGCAAAGGGTACGTTTAAATTGTACAAGTTATTAGGGTTTCTTCCCGTTCCATTCACGTATGGAGCGTGGGAAGAATGATTGTTTCATTGTCTCTGTGCATGCTGTAGTTATTCTAATGTTGTCCACACGATCCCTGTGTGAGTGATACGTAGGGGGTTGCGGTATATTCCTAGAGTCATGATTTAAAACCGGTTTTTGAAACTTTGTTAGTAGACTTTCTCAGGATAGTTTAAGTCTGTCTTAAAAAGTCTGCGGGTTCAGTTTCTTTCAGTATCTCTGTAACTCCCGTCCCCGTGTCATACAAACCTGAGACCATTCGTGCTGCCCTTGTCTGCATACGTATCCCCTGTTATTCCTATTTGGCACGGCTTCCACATATTTGAGCATTATTCTACAAAGTGAAGGGCGAGAGATTTGTAAGAATCTCCTTTGTACAATGATTGCACTTACCCAGTATTCTACCAGCAAGCCGAAGTCTACCGTCTGCTTTACTCACAACTGAACCTATACGATCATTCCATTTCATATCCCTACAAAGTGTTGCGTGTGTGTGTGTGTGTGTTTGTGTGTGAATTGCCAAGGGACCAAACTGCTGAGGTCAACGGTCCCTAGACCTACACACTACTTAAACTAACTTAACTTATGCTAAGAACAACACACACATCCAAGCCCGACGAATAACTCGAACCTCCGGCGGGAGGGGCCGCGCAATCCGTGACATGGCGCCTCAAACCACACGGCCACTTCGCGGCGCTACAAACTGTTACATCGAGGTATTTGTATGAGTTGGCCGATTCCAAGTGTGAATCATTGATATTATAGTCAGAGGATACTATGTTTTGTCGTTTTATGAAGCGCACAAGTTTACATTTCTGAACATTTAAAGCAAGCTGTCAATCTTTGCACTACTTTGAAATCTTATCAAGATCTGACTGAATATTTATGCAGTTTATTTCAGATATACTTCATTACAGATAGCTTCAACATCTACAAACAGTCTGAGGTTACTATTAATATTGTCCTTAAGGCCCTAATACACAACATAAACAGCAAGGGTCCCAACACTTCTCTGGGGCACACCTGAATTTACTTCTACAACACACGATGACTCTTCACCCAAGATAACATGCTGCGTCATCCCTATCGAAAAGTCCTTAAACCAATCACAAATTTCGCATGATAAACCATGTGGTCTAACTTTTACCGATAAGAGTAGGTGTGATACTGAGTCAAATGCTGTTCGAAATCAAGAAATACTGCATCTGCCTTACTGTCTTGACGAAAAGCTTTCAGTACGTCATGTGGGAAAAGTGTGAGTTGAGTTTCACATTATCGAAATTTTCGAAATCTCTTCTGGTCGGGCAAAAGATATTGGACGGTAGTTTGTGGGTCGCTTCTACTACTCTTCTCGTAGACGGGTGTTACCCTTGCTTTCTTCCAACTACTGGGCACTGTCTTTTGTTCAAGGGATCTACGATAGTTTACGGTTAGAAGAGGGACTAACTCAGACGTAAATTTAATATATAATGTGATAGGGATTCCATCGGACCCGGATCTTTGTTCAGTTTTAAAGATTTCAGCTGTTTCTCAACGGCACTAACACTAATACTGATTTTAATCATATTTTCAGTTGTACAAGGATTAAATTTGGGCAATTCTCTAGGGTTTTCCTTTGTAAAAGAACATTTTAAAACTGAATTAAGTATTTCGTTTTTTGCTTTGCTACCCTCAGTTTCAGTTCCTGTCTCATTCGCTAGGGACTGGACACTAACTTTGGAGCCACTAGTATCATTTACATACGACCAGAATTTCTTTTGGTTTTGTGAAAGATTATTTGACAATATACTGGTAAGATACTCACTGAAGGCTTCACGCGTTGCTCTCTTGACAGCCAAACGCTTTTCATTCAGCATCTCTCTACCAATAGTCCTACGGTATGTTCTACTCGTATTATGCAGTAGTCTCTGTTTCTTTAGAAGCTTCTTCACAGTGACTGTATGCCATGGAGGTTCCCTCTCAGTATGAACTGTTCTACTGGGTACATGCCTATCCAGTGCGTGGTCAACTATTGCTTTAAACTTGAGCCATAGTTCTTCTACATGCTCAGGTTCCTCATGGAGATATGACACTACTGATTTTTATCTAGTTTACTCAACATACATGCCTTTCCGCTTGTTTTAGTTGCCTTTTGGTAGTCATTGTTACCACAACCGCGTCTTGATCAGTGATACCCGGTTCGAGGAGGACATCTTTAAAGACATCAGGTCTATTTGTTGCCTTTAGATCCAATATACTTCCATTACGTTGTAGATAGTTTTCAGAGAAGACACTTAGTAATGTTTCGTAGGATATCTTGTCACTTCCACCACTAACAAAACTGTAATTTTCCCAATTGATAGTTGGATGATTGAAGTCTCCATCGATGAGTATAATATGATTGGGGAACTTGCGTACAAGCGAACTGAGGTTTTCTATAAAGTTTTCGGTTACATCAGGAGATGAGGCAGGTGGGCGACAGAACGAACCAGTTACCATTTTATGTCCACCTCTGATACTGCCCAAACAATCCCACATGTCAAAATATCCACGGGTGTGCTGCCGGTCTATAGTGTCCAACGGGTACAGTATTTCGGCGATCATACATGTCGCCATCATCAGGTGAACTGACGGACTGAGCTCCTGTGGACGTGCCGGCACGGAGATCCGTACGCTATGGCTGCTCAGAGGGAACTGGAATTGGTCGCGGCGGCGGCCGATTAAAATACCCTCCGCCCGCGGCGCGCTCCCTCCGCCGTCCGCGCCCCGGCGGAGGGAGCGCGCCGCGGGCGGAGGGTATTTAAATCGGCCGCCGCTGCGACCAATTCCAGTTCCCTCTGAGCAGCCATAGCGTACGGATCTCCGTGCCGGCACGTCCACAGGAGCTCAGTCCGTCAGTTCACCTGATGATGGCGACATGTATGATCGCCGAAATACTGTACCCGTTGGACACTATAGACCGGCAGCACACCCGTGGATATTTTGACTATCAAATACGCCGGGAGAAACTCAAGAATCACACAATCCCACATGTAACTCCAATTACGATGCATTTGAGTTTCTTGTCTACTGCGACAAATACATCACCTCCGTTTCCCATTAACCTATTCTTTCGATATACACATATATTTTCCTCAAAAATCTCACTGCTATCAATTTCAGATTTCATCCAGCTTTCAGCACCTAGTATTATGTGAATTTCGCTGCTTTTCAGGAGCGCTTCGAACTCTGTCACTTTGTTGCGAATTTTTCTGCAGTTAACCACTAGAATTTTAATACTCTCATCTGTGGGAGACAGTATTTTCGATCTTACACTGATACGTCAGGGTTTTGTACAGCAGTTGTTATCTGGATTGGATGGAGAGTCGGCTAATATAAAAAACCCTTATGTATACAGTCAGCTACCTGTATAGCAGCCTCTGAACTTATCACAGAACTTCCGAAGTCACTGGTTCAGTACTTCCACTCGGCCCAGAACCAAGCGGCCACGATCAGTCCCTTGAAACTCCGCGTGCAAGGCTGGTCTTTTCAGCCTTCTCTGCCAGCCGCTGGAATGATCCAAGTATGACCTCGGAGCCCAGACGACAGGCATCATTTGTCCAGCGTGTACCACAATCTGCAGTTGCCTACACCCTGTCCCCTCAATGGCTGCCAGAATAGCCTCTCCACCTGTTCCCCAAAACAGGTCAAGTGAGTCCCATTGGCTCAGTTTCAGTGAAAGACACCACCTCGAACGTGTTTGTTAGGGGGTTCGTTATAACACCATGAGTCCTCCCTAGTCCCTGATGTCTAGATCTACAGTTCACAGCTACTCGCAGTCAAGTGGACAAGAGTAGACAGGATCCAAAGGAGTACTTGAAGTACCTTTTGTACCTGTACCACAGCTACCACAGGACTCTCATGAGCTCTTCCAACACAACAATCTGCAACAGCTTCCAATCGGTTGACAGCAGTCCGGGCGATTTCCAACTGCTTACGAACGTCAACCAACTCATTCCGTGTTCGAGAACAGCATTCACAGTGGAGCTGAAATTTGGCTGGTGTAATGTATTACAAGACAGTAAACAAATAACTTTAAACTGAGCCTGCCGATTATCTTTTATATCGGTTGAGCTAAAAGAATTACTAATTCCCTATAAGAATCGAAACAAATACACAAAACGAGATTTCTATTAAGACAACAGAAAAACCTAAGGTAAAACTAGATGCAACGGAATGTATTAGTAAGAGTATCTGTTACACTAACTAAATCATAAACGCCAATTTACTACAAATTAGATTACGTACAGGACAACGGTAATTTCCGAAAATTCTAAAAAATGCACGTTTATTTGCGTTAATATATAATGAAATTCTGAGTGATCTAGTCTTTGGTAGTAACTGTGAATCACAAACGCTAATGTGCTAGGAAATAAATTATCCAAAAACACTCGTACCGGTAACTTACGAAAATATAGTTTTGTAAACGTCAGAAAATTTCCAAAAAGACCTATTTTTCACGTAATTGTATAGCAAAATCAGAGAACGATTGTTTTGAACCAGAAGAGGCATACTTTTCTCAAAAATTTTGAAGACCACAACTAATTTGAAGCCTACAATTGACGATAATAGCCAGCCGCGGTGGTCTAGCGGTTCTGGCGCTGCAGTCCGGAACCGCAGGACTGCTACGGTCGCAGGTTCGAATCCTGCCTCGGGCATGGATGTGTGTGATGTCGTTAGGTTAGTTAGGTTTAAGTAGTTCTAAGTTCTAGGGGACTTATGACCTAAGATGTTGAGTCCCATAGTGCTCACAGCCAATTGACGATAATAGTTGGACTTTATCGCAGTACTCACGAATGTTCGAAACTTCACAATATATCTCAACAAAAATGGCTATTGATAAAATTAGTGAAAGATTATGCAGAAGCGAACAGTAAAATAAGCGGATCTGGAATTTCAAATCGGCACACGAATCTTCCACACACGGTCTCGCACAGAGGAAAATTCCAAAGTCGGCCTTTACATGTAAATAAAGATGCAAATTGCATTGAATTTTTACCTAGCTGTTTCTGTGCCAACTACACTGGCGTGCCGTAGAAGGACACTACAGCACGATCTTCTTGTTGATTTGATGTTCAGTCCGAAGACTGGTTTGACGCAGCTTCCCAAGCTACTCTACTCTGTGTAAGTCTCTTCTCTGCATAACTACAGCAGCTACATACGTTTTAACCTATGAACTCTAATCAAGCTTTAGTCTCCCTCTAAAATATTTACCCCACGCTTCTATCCATCACGAAATTCACTATTCATTGAAACTTCAGGATCTGTCACATCAACTGATCTCTTCTTTTAGTCAAGTTGTACCGCAGATTTCTTTTTTTTCCCTAATTCGATTTTATTACCCCCAATTAGTTACTCGATCTATTCATCTAACTTTCAATATTCGTACCACAACATCTGAAATTCATGTATTCTCTTCTTGTCTGAACTGCGTATCGTTCATATTTCACTCCCGTACAAGGCTAAACTGCAAACAAACAGCTTTAGAAAAGACTTCTTAACATTTAAATTTATATTCAGTGGTAACAAATTTCAGTTTTTCAGAAACGCTTTCGTTTCTATTACCAGTCTGGGTTTTATATCCAATCTCTTCGGTCGTCATGAGTTACTTTGTTGTCCAAATAGAAAAACTCATCGACTAATTTTAAAGTCCCATTTCTTAAAACAATTCTATCAACATCACTTGATTGAATTCAACTACAGTCAATTATTCTTGTCCATTCCGTTCAACTGCTCTTGCAAGTCATTTAACTGTATCACTATGTCAGCGACAAACCTCGAAGTTTTTATGTCTTCTCTATGAACTTTAATTCCTTTGCCAAATTTCTCTTTGGTTTTCTTTAGGTCTCATACAGCGCAAATTCATCCTGTTACTAGAGTCAGTTTTTCAGGACCGTCTTGAACTCAAAGTGTTGGGAAAATTCTCCGAACCAGCAGCAATTATATCGGAGACGCGCTAGGCCTCACAAAGGATTCTGTCCTCAAGCTGGGCACATCTGGAGTCTATGAGGTCACCTGCGAGTGCTGAGTGAGATGGTGAGACGGGGCATCCTAAAGCGTCTCTAATGGCGCTCGCCAGGCGGAACTGAAAGACACCTACAGCTCGGCTAAAACAGCAAGGCAGAAGTTCTTGCCGAAAGGGAGAGACCTGGACAGCTCCGTGGAGCTCGCCCACTAACGAGGCGGCTATTTACCTGCAAGAGAAAGATGCGAGAGGAACCCCAGCGCCTCGCTTCTAGGAGTGCCAATCCCTCAAGACTTCTCTGAAGTTTGGAAGATGGTATAGATACTCTGGCGGAAGTAAATTTGTGGGTGGAGGAGGAGGGGGAGGGGGAGGAGGGAGGGGGACGTGACTCAGTGGACTGAGCGTTTCTCCGCAAAAGGCAAAGGCTCAAATTTCGAGGAATTTTCATTACAGTTACATGGGAATACGATCAGAGTAGCGCCATCACACAAGTGCACATTTCTCCATTTCTCATTCCTTCAATTTTGGCAAAGGTAATTACTGCCAGCCAAGTCCTGTACTGTCAGTATCATTTCAGAATTGTCATATTAGGATTACACGGTAAATTTAATAGTCATTAGAAACGCAATGAATGTAATACGGGAGTGAATGTGGAATAAAATATCTGCACACGGAAATACACGAAAATAGTTTTAAATAACTGACTATTGTTATGAAATCGCACAAAATATAAGAGAGTTCCGCTTATGAAAAATAAAAATAACATAGCTAAGGACTCTGGGTACGCCACTGATGACATCACTGATTACCTCGTAGCACAGAAAAAAATAATTGGAATTTCTAGAGGTGTCTTCTATGCAGTTTTCAGCATTTTAAGTAGCCGTTTGTAATATGTCCTTCTACCATTCCTGATCAATTCTTCTTACAATTTCGCTGCAATTGAAGTGAGTCACATTGCTCCATCCTTTCTGGAGAATGAGCTCGCCGTACTACAGCTCACTCCGAAGCCTCTCAGCACCGTGGATGGTTCAGAATACAGCTCTTTGCTCTTGTGTGCTTCCCCAAACCATTAATTCTCTGTGGGGTGCTGAACTGTTCTTACAATATATATATATATATATATATATATATATATATATATATATACTGTGATCAGAAAGCTCTCGCTGCGCCTTTTATACCCTTGCCGGCGGGTCGTTGCGCAAGCGTCTGGAACATGTCCAAGCCGGTCAGGCACGTCCTGGCCTGCGCGCAGCCTTGAAGAGGTTGCGTCATCGCGAAAACGCGGAATCGGCCCACAAGTACAGGGTTATTACAAATGACTGAAGCGATTTCACAGCTCTACAATAACTTTATTATTTGAGATATTTTCACAATGCTTTGCACACACATACAAAAACTCAAAAAGTTTTTTTAGGCATTCACAAATGTTCGGAATGTGCCCCTTTAGTGATTCGGCAGACATCAAGCCGATAATCAAGTTCCTCCCACAGTCGGCACAGCATGTCCCCATCAATGAGTTCGAAAGCATCGATGATGCGAGCTCGCAGTTCTGGCACGTTTCTTGGTAGAGGAGGTTTAAACACTGAATCTTTCACATAACCCCACAGAAAGAAACCGCATGGGGTTAAGTCGGGAGAGCATGGAGGCCATGACATAAATTGCTGGTCATGATCTCCACCACGACCGATCCATCGGTTTTCCAATCTCCTGTTTAAGAAATGCCGAACGTCATGATGGAAGTGCGGTGGAGCACCATCCTGTTGAAGTCGGCGCTGTCGGTCTCCAGTTGTGGCATGAGCCAATTTTCCAGCATGTCCAGATACACGTGTCCTGTAACGTTTTTTTACGCAGAAGAAAAAGGGGCCGTAAACTTTAAACCGTGAGATTGCACAAAACACGTTAACTTTTGGTGAACTGCGAATTTGCTGCACGAATGCGTGAGGATTCTCTACCGCCCATATTCGCACATTGTGTCTGTTCACTTCACCATTAAGAAAAAATGTTGCTTCATCACTGAAAACAAGTTTCGCGCTGAACGCATCCTCTTCCATGAGCTGTTGCAACCGCGCCGAAAATTCAAAGCGTTTGACTTTGTCATCGGGTGTCAGGCCTTCTAGCAATTGTAAACGGTAAGGCTTCTGCTTTAGCCTTTTCCGTAAGATTTTCCAAACCGTCGGCTGTGGTACGTTTAGCTCCCTGCTTGCTTCATTCGTCGACTTCCGCGGGCTACGCCTGAAACTTGCCCGCACGCGTTCAACCGTTTCTTCGCTCACTGCAGGCCGACCCGTTGATTTCCCCTTACAGAGGCATCCAGAAGCTTTAAACTGCGCATACCATCGCCGAATGGCGTTAGCAGTTGGTGGATCTTTGTTGAACTTCGTCCTGAAGTGTCGTTGCACTGTTATGACTGACTGATGTGAGTGCATTTCAAGCACGACACACGCTTTCTCGGCTCCTGTCTCCATTTCGTCTCACTGCGCTCTCGAGCGCTCTGGCGACAGAAACCTGAAGTGCGGCTTCAGCCGAACAAAACTTTATGAGTTTTTCTACGTATCTGTCGTGACCATATGTCAATGAATGGAGCTACAGTGAATTTACGAAATCGCTTCAATCATTTGTAATAGCCATATATATATATATATATATATATATATATATATATATATATATATATATATATATATATATATATATTGTAAGAACAGTTCAGCACCCTACAGAGAATTAATGGTTTGGGGAAGCACACAAGAGCAAAGAGCTGTATTCTGAACCATATATATATATATATATATATATATATATATATATATATATATATGCCAAAATTTTTCCATAGCGCGAAGCTTTCATTATTACAAAAATAGATATTCAGAAACTTCTTCTCTCGTACTTTTAAACATACGACTGATTATATAACAATTAGAATTGAGTAAAATATAATAATTCGAAATATTATTTTTGCGCAGAGAATATTGATAGGTTCACTTACAGTTAGTTACAATGTGGCATTCGTAGGTGGTGAGGGCACATAAATTAGGAACTTGGCGCTGAAAGCACTTCATTTCGGCTATCTCGAAAAATTTTATAGTCAACATATTAGTGTTAACTGTGTTTATTACATACTATGAATGAAATTATGAATCGTCAAAGAGGAATATAAGACGAAAAAATTATTGGAGGCAGTTAAATATTCATTTATACTTTTCTAAACTTTGGAGAGAATTTACTCTACTGGTCAAGATCTTATTGTCCTGCGCAGGGCGTTAGACGTGTTAGAAGCTAAGCTGACGAGTAATCATGTGTATTACAGTTATAGCCGCCCCATTTTATGAGCAACATCAGGCTCCACCATGCTTACACCAGCGTTATTCGTCATCTTCTGAACGGAATTTATTTTCTGTCACTAAAAGCCATTCAGTACACTATAGCTCGTCCTTTAAGCTTCAAAGAGAGACGAGAGCTGTATTGTGTGTTAACTCTTGCACCAGTATTGGAAGGAGTCAACAGAAGCAGATCGATTTCGAGCCACATGTGGTTTGTGACGTGCGACTACCAACTTCGGTCACCAGAAAAGTATTTTGCCTGTGCGCACGGTAGCAATTGCTCAGTGACAGTTATGCCGGGCTATGCCAAAACAACGAGCACACGTGCAGTGCCAGCAACGTGTGAGTCAAGTGCAGCTTGTCCTAATTTTCACATCTACATCTACATCTACATTTATACTCCGCAAGCCACCCAACGGTGTGTGTCGGAGGGCACTTTACGTGCCACTGTCATTACCTCCCTTTCCTGTTCCAGTCGCGTATGGTTCGCGGGAAGAACGACTGCCGCAAAGCCTCCGTGCGCGCTCTAATCTCTCTAATTTTACATTCGTGATCTCCTCGGGAGGTATAAGTAGGGGGAAGCAATATATTCGATACCTCATCCAGAAACGCACCCTCTCGAAACCTGGCGAGCAAGCTACACCGCGATGCAGAGCGCCTCTCTTGCAGAGTTTGCCACTTGAGTTTATTAAACATCTCCGTAACGCTATCACGCTTACCAAATAACCCTGTGACGAAACGCGCCGCTCTTCTTTGGATCTTCTCTATCTCCTCCGTCAACCCGATCTGGTACGGATCCCACACTGATGAGCAATACTCAAGTATAGGTCGAACGAGTGTTTTGTAAGCCACCTCCTTTGTTGATGGACTACATTTTCTAAGCACTCTCCCAATGAATCTCAACCTGGTACCCGCCTTACCAACAATTAATTTTATATGATCATTCCACTTCAAATCGTTCCGCGCGCATACTCCCAGATATTTTACAGAAGTAACTGCTACCAGTGTTTGTTCCGCTATCATATAATCATACAATAAAGGATCCTTCTTTCTATGTATTCGCAATACATTACATTTGTCTATGTTAAGGGACAGTTGCCACTCCCTGCACCAAGTGCCTATCCGCTGCAGATCTTCCTGCATTTCGCTACAATTTTCTAATGCTGCAACTTCCCTGTATACTACAGCATCATCCGCGAAAAGCCGCATGGAACTTCCGACACTATCTACTAGGTCATTTATATATATTGTGAAAAGCAATGGTCCCATAACACTCCCCTGTGGCACGCCAGAGGTTACTTTAACGTCTGTAGACATCTCTCCATTGATAACAACATGCTGTGTTCTGTTTGCTAAAAACTCTTCAATCCAGCCACACAGCTGGTCTGATATTCCGTAGGCTCTTACTTTGTTTATCAGGCGACAGTGCGGAACTGTATCGAACGCCTTCCGGAAGTCAAGAAAAATAGCATCTACCTGGGAGCCTGTATCTAATATTTTCTGGGTCTCATGAACATGCGGACAAGCACTTTCCCCTACGGCTGTCAATGTGTTGGGCATTGATGTGATGGGTTGTTTCCTTCGCTGCCGCATCCTGACAAAAATTCAGTCAGGGTGTTGTGAACAAATATTACTCGATTGGACGACTCAAATAATGGTGCACTTTCGCAGTGAGTGTCTACTTGTTTAATGTGTGAATAAAATAGCCACGACATACAAGATGAGACCAATTTGAATTTCGTCCGAAAACGACGTTCACGATAAGGTTGCATAAGACGTAAGAAATATCATGTTTTGTACTTACTTGGCCCGTGTTCTTCGCCTCATCAATTAAGAGAAACGTAATTTTTATTCCATTGTTATTTCTCATCAGTGCAGCAGTCGCAGGAAATAAATTTGCCACGAAAGACATTAACTAGCCATCGCAAAGCGATGTGTCCCAGTATAAATAACATTTTCGCCTGTAGACTAGACTCGTTGGCAATACTTCCTGGTGCCGAGCTGTTTTGTCCCGATTCCTGCTCCCTTCCCCTCTCGTTCCCATACCATTACTCGCTGTGAGCCGGACAGTTGCTTACCGCTGAAGAGTGAGCGCGAGCCGGGTTACACAAGCAGGTGGGTGAATAGGCCTGGTCTAGGGTACGTAGGCAAGAGAAGATCCCTCACAGTCAAAGACAGCTTTTTGCGGCTGCTTCACATGCCTGTCATGGTCAATCACATAACGTGATTTTGTTTATGTTTTTATGGCAACATGTCACTGTAGTCGCAGGTCCTCAGTCAGTGCTGTGGTAGCACTTCAGCACTTCCTGCCTGAAAGCTGGTTAGAGTGCTGCTATCTGTCAGGCACGTTCTGTCACTTTACGGACTATAGACTGTAAAGTAAAGGGCAGTTTCGAGCAGGAGTACAAGTGTTCAATTGTCAGGATGGTTTCTATCAGCACGCCAATCCGATCTCCTGTGTATCTTCCTCTTCATTTCCGCTTATGTAACACATACCACATCATTCATAATCGGCTGCATGTATGACATCCTTTGTCGTTCGCAGGGAAACCTTCCCTCAATAGCTCCTTCTGCTACTGTGAAACCAATCATCATCATCATTCTGCCATTGTTCCAATGATGTTATCGTTCCTTAAAATGTGCCCTACGAGTTTGTCTCTTCTCCTTTAGTCGCGCCTCCATAGCGATCTGATTTCAAGTGCTCTTCTCAGCACGTCTTCATTGATAACTCTGTCTCTCTAGCTAATTTTCATCAGACACACATCAAAAAAAGTTTGCATCGCCTCGGTTCCGAGTTCCGGAACCCGTACAGAAAACTGGATTAGAGATAGACATAAACATCATTTCCGTCCTTTTTATTGCTCATAAATACCACACATTGCATGTTGTATCACCATACAGCGAGAGCTTCAGAGGTGGTAATCCAGATTGCTGTACACCCCCATACCTATAATACCTAGTAGCACATCCTCTCGCGTTGACGCATGCTTGCATTCGTCGTGGCATAATGTCCACAAGTTTATCAAGGCAGTGTTGGTCCAGACTGTCCCACTCCTCAACGGCGATTCGGCGTAGATCCCCTGAGTGGTTGGTGGGTCACGTCGTCCATAAACTGCCCTTTTCAGTCCATCCCAGGCATTTTCGATGGTGCTCATGTCTGGAGAAAATGCTGGCCACTCTAGTCGAGCGATGTCGCTATCCTGAAGAAGTCATTCACAAAATGTGTACGATGGGGACGCGAATTGTCGTCCATGAAGACGAATGTCTCGCCAGTAAGCTGCCGATATGGTTGCACTATCGGTCGGAGGATGGCACTCACGTATCGTACAGCCGTTACGGCGCCTTCCATGGCCACCAGCGGCGTACGTCGTCCCCACAACAGGAGGGAACCTCCACCTTGCTGCACTCGCTGGACAGTGTGTCTAAGGCGTTCAGCCTGACCGGGATGCCTCCAAACACGTCTCCGACGGTTGTCTGGTTGAAGGCATATGCGACACTCATCGGTGAAGAAAACGTGATGCCAATCCTGAGCGGTCCTTTCGGCATGTTGTTGGGCCCATCTGTAGCGGGCTGCGTGGTGTCGTAGTCGCAAAGACGGACCTCCCCATGGACGTCGGGAGTGAAGTTGCGCATCATGCAGCCTATTGTGCACAGTTTAAGTCGTAAGACGACGTCCTGTGGCTGCACGAAAAGCATTAATCAACATAGTGGCGTTGCTGTCGGGGTTCCTCCGAGCCATAATCCGTAGGTAGCAGTCATTCACTGCCCTTGGCGGCCTGAGCGAGACATGTCATCGACAATTGCTGTCTCTCTATATCTGCTCTATGTCCGAACAACATCGCTTTGGTTCACTCCGAGACGCCTGGCACTTCCCTTATCGAGAGCCCTTACCGCGGTACTGACCGTCTAAGGCGTGGTTGAACTACAGACAACACGAGAGGTGTACCTCCTTCCTGGTGGAATGACAGGAACTGATCGGCTGTCGGACCCCATCCGTCTATAATAGGCGCTGCTCATGCATGGTTGTTTACATCTTTGGGTGGGTTTAGTGACATCTCTCAGTAGTCAAAGGAACTGTGTCTGTGATACAATATCCACAGCCAATGTCTATTGTCCAAGTTTCACACCAGCACAGGCTTACGCTCCAAACAAATGCTTTCATAATCCGTTTCCTTATTTCCACACTGATGTTCTTGCTGTTAAGATCTTTCTTAAATTAAATACAATTTTGGAATACTCACTTTCCGGCTTCTACCGCTCCTTGTAATCTCGTTTCCCCTAATAGGTAAAGTATTTTATCACTTGTAGCTTCTCTTTTCCAAGTCTTATTCTTTAACATTCATATTCTCCTAAAGCACTAGATACCACAACTTTAGTCGTTCGCCATTGTATTCACATACTATACTTTATACAGGAAACAAATCTTTCTCATTGCGCTGAGGACCTTCTCCAGATTTTCTTTCGGCAGTAATATCATCTGCTTGACGCAGTATGTCTACATTCCCCCCACTAATTTTGCTCCCCACCTTAATCTGGACTGCAGCTTCCTAGATGTAAGCACTGAATAAAAGAGGAGAAAGAGCGCAGCCTTCTCTCACAAATTTTCTCATTTTTGCTACTTATTCCCGCAAAGGAAATATACACTGAGGTGACAAAAGTCATAGGATACTTCTTAATATCGTGTGGGACATCCTTTTGCTCGGCATACTGCATCATATCGACGTGGCATGAACAATTCATGAAGATTGTTGCAGAAATGTTGAGCCATACTGTCTCTACACCTGCTCACAATTGCAAAAGTGTTGCAGATGCCGTATTTTGTGCACGAAATGGTCTGTCTATGATACCCGTTAAATATTCGATGGGATTGGTATTCATGCATGTCGGTGGCAAAACGATTCGCTCGAATTGTACAAAATGTTCTTCGAACCAGTTACGACCAATTGTGGCCAGGTGACATGACATCGTTGTTTGAGAACATGAGGACCATGAATGACTGAAAATGAAGTTCCCGAACGTAATCATTTCCACTCACTGATCGGTTCAGCTGGAGCGGAGGACCCAGTCCACTCCCTGTAAACACAGCCACACCATTTTGGAGCCACCACCAGCTCGTACACTGCCTTGCTGACCGCTTCAATCCATGGTTTCGTAGGGTGTGAGCCACACTCGAACCCTACCATCAGCTCTTACCAACTGAAATGGGAAGTCATACGACCAGGCCATCGTTCTGCAGTTGTCTAGGGTCGAACCGATATGGTCACGAGACCAGGAGACTCGCTGCAGGCGATGTCGTGCTGTTAGCAATGGCACTCGCGTCGGCCGTCGGCTGTCGCAGCCCATTAAAGCCAAATTTCGCCGCAGTGTCCTAAAGGATACATTCGTCACACGTTTCTGCGGTTACTTCAGGCAATGTTGCTTGTCTGTTGGCACTGACAACTCTACACAAACGCCGCTGCTCTCAGTCGCTAAGTGAAGGCCATCAGCTACTGCGCTGACAATAGTGACAGGCAATGCCTGAAATTTGGTATTCTCGGCACACTCTTGTCTTTGTGGATCTCAGAATACTGAATTCCCCAACGGTTTCCGAAATGGAATGTCCCACGCGTCTAGCTTCAGTTGCCGGCTGGTGAGGCCGATTGGTTCTTGGCGCTTCAGTCTGGAACCGCGCGACCGCTACGGTCGCAGGTTCGAATCCTGCCTCGGGCATGGATGTGTGTGTTGTCCTTAGGTTAGTTAGATTTAAGTACTTCTAAGTTCTAGGGGACTGATGACGTCAGATGTTAAGTCCCATAGTGATCAGAGCCATTTGAACCATTTTTAGCTTCAGTTACCATTCCGCATTTAAAGTCACGTTGTGCGGCCATAATCACGTCGGAAACCTTTACACATGAATCACCTGAGTACAATGTACTGTCCTTTTATACCTTCTGTACGCGATACTACTGCCATCTGTCTTAGTGCATTCTCTATTCCGAAACTTTTTTTTACCTCAGTGTAAGCTGGTTTATTTTTCTGTATTTGCTTCTCGATAAGCAGCTTCACTGCCAGAATCGCTTCTCTTGCTCCGGATCCCCACCAAATACAAACTGGTCATTACTGGGCCTATCTTACACCTTTTCTTCAATTCTCCTTAGAACTGTCTTTAAGAGAACATCTTGTGCATATGATATTAGGCTTAAGCTTCGGTACTGTTTACATTTTGTAGCTGCTGCCTTGCTCATTATAGGAAACTTGATGTATTCTTGGATGTCGCATGGAACCTCTCCTGTATTGTAGAGGGACCTAATCATTTTCAGCAGCATCGTTTTCATGCAGTCACCAACATTCTCGAATAGTTCTGCAGAGATGTCATCTACGGGGGTCACTCCAAAAGAAATGCACACTATGTTTTTATATCGAACTTTTATTCTATATGTTTGAAACTTTTGCAGTGTGTAGATACATCCTTTAGGAACAATATTTTCTTTTCTCCACATAATTTCCATTCTTCTTAACTGCCTTACGCCATCTTGGAACCAGCGCCTGAATGCCCGCACGGTAAAATTCTGGACCAACCTGCTGGAGCTCCTGTTTGGCAGCATGCACAAGGGAGTCATCATCTTCAAACCTCTTTCCACGAAGAGAGTCTTTCAGTTTCCCATAGAGATGATAGTCACATGTAGCCAGGTCAGGACTGTAAGGCGGGTGTTTCAGTGTTGTCCATCCGAGTTTTGTGATCGCTTCCATGGTTTATTGACTGACATGTGGCCGTGCATTGTCGTGCAACAGCAAAACATCCTGCTTTTGCCGACTCAGACGAGCTTGAAGTTTCTTCAGTGTCGTCACATATACATCAGAATTTATGGTGGTTCCACTTGACATGATGTCCACAAGCAAGAGTCCTTCGGAATCGAAAAATACCGTAGCCATAACTTTTCCAGCAGAAGGTGTGGTTTTGATTTTTTTTTTTTTTTCTTGGGTGAATTTGCATGATGCCACTCCATTGATTGGCTCTTCGTCTCTGGTGAAAAATGACGGAGTCATGTTTCATCACCTGCAACAATTCTTCCAAGAAATTCATCTCCACCATTCTCGCACTGTTCCAAAAGTTCGCTGCATGCCGTTTTTCTTATCTCTTTGTGAGCCACTGTCAAAATCCTGCGAATCCACCCGGCACAAACTTTTTTTAACGCCAACACTTTCAGTATTTTGCAAACACTTCCTTCCCCTATCCCAACGTAGCGTGACAATTCGTTCACTGTGATGCGTCTGTCAGCAGTCACCAATTCGTTAACTCTCTGCACATTGTCTGGAGTGTGTGCAGTACGAGGCCTACCACTGCGAGGACAATCCTCAATATTGCCGTGCCCGCTTTCATCACGTAACCTGCTTGCCCACCGACTAACTGTACTGCGATCGACAGCAGCATCTCTGTACACCTTTTTCAACCTCTTGTGGATGTTTCCCACTGTCTCGTTTTCACAGCACAGGAATTCTATGACAGCACGTTGCTTCTGACGAACGTCAAGTGAAGCAGCCATCTTGAAGATCTGCTGTGACGACGCCACCCACGGGAGCAAGTTGAACTAAGTTTGAAAACAAGAGGGAAGGATCTACATCTACATATATACTCCGCAATCCACCATACAGTGCGTGGCGGAGGGTACCTCGTACCGCAACTAGCATCTTCTCTCGCTTTTCCACTGCCAGACAGAACGAGGGAAAAATGACTGCCTGTATGCCTCTGTACGAGCCCTAATCTCTCTTATCTTATCTTTGTGGTCTTTCCGCGAAATGTAAGTTGGCGGCAGTAAAATTGTACTGCAGTCAGCCTCAAATGCTGGTTCTCTAAATTTCCTCAGTAGCGATTCACGAAAAGAACGCCTCCTTTCCTCTAGAGACTCCCACCCGAGTTCCTGAAGCATTTCCGTAACACTCGCGTGATGATCAAAGCTACCAGTAACAAATCTAGCAGCCCGCCCCTGAATTGCTTCTATGTCCTCCCTCAATCCGACCTGATAGGTATTCCAAACGCTCGAGCAGTACTCAAGAATAGGTCTCACCAGCGTTCTATAAGCGGTCTCCTTTACAGATGAACCAGATCTTCCCAAAATTCCACCAATGAACCGAAGACGTCTGTCCACCTTCCCCACAACTGCCATTACATGCTTGTCCCACTTCATATCGCTCTGCAATGTTACGCCCAAATATTTAATCGACGTGACTACTAATGGAGTATTAAACATTAGAGGATTCTTTTTCCTATTCATCTGCATTAATTTACATTTATCTATATTTAGAGTTAGCTGCCATTCTTTACACCAATCACAAATCCTGTCCAAGTCATCTTGTATCCTCCTACAGTCACTCAACGACGACACCTTCCCGTACACCACAGCACCATCAGCAAATAGCCGCACATTGCTATCCACCCTATCCAAAAGATCATTTATGTAGATAGAAAACAACAACGGACCTACTACACTTCCCTGGGGCACTCCAGATGATACCCTCATCTCCGATGAACACTCACCATCGAGGACAACGTGAAACGTCCCCTTAGAAAATTTAATGAATTCCCTGTGCTGATAAACCTCTTACATTATTTGATTTTCAAACAGCTGAGCAGAACTGAATGTACTCAGACATTTCGCTCTTTACCTATTCTGATCAACACTAAACTGACACACAACATTTTTAGCGCAACGCAATCTGACTTTCAAAAAAATGGTTCAAATGGCTCTGAGCACTATGGGACTTAACATCTGTGGTCATCAGTCCCCTAGAACTTAGAACTACTTAAACCTAACTAACCTAAGGACATCACACACATCCATGCCCGAGGCAGGATTCGAACCCGCGACCGTAGCAGTCGCGCGGTTCCGGACTGAGCGCCTAGAACCGCTAGACCACCGCGGCCGGCAATCTGACTTTCAATAATCCCTACAAAAGAATGGCCCTGACTAACATTAACCTATACCTTTCACAAATCACTTACCTCACAAAAATCTTCGTTACTCGAACTACTGCAATACAGCGAGCGCCACTACTGCAGGCTAAATAAAAGATTCAAGCTACTGATGGCACTAACTACTGATAGGCATAGTTAGCAAATGAAAGATTTTGATAGAGAACAAACAATGTATTTACCTTAATAGTGTTCAAAAGTCATAATGTATATAGAAGTTCATGACATCCAGTCTTACAAATTTACTGTCTCTGATGGACACACGTCCAGATCATCCGCCCTCAAAACTCCGCCATCTCTCTCCCCACATCCACAATTGCTGGCGGCTCACCTCCAACTGCGCAACGCTGCGCGCTGTTAACAGCCAACTGCCGAACACTACAATAGCGACTATTCCAACACTGCCACCCAGCCACAGGCCGCACACAGTACAGCCAGTGATTTTCATACAGAGCGATACGTGGCGTTACCAATATAAAAACCTAAACAGCCTACTTACAAACGTACTGGTTTCTATTACTTAAGAAGTCTTCGAGCCACTCACATACTTAGGAAGCAATCCCATATGCTCGTACCTTAGGAGTCTGCAGTGGGGCACCGAGTCAAACGCTTTCCGGAAGTCAAGGAATATGACATCCGACTGATATCCTTCAGCCATGGTTCGCAAGGATGTATCTACACACTGTAAAACATTCACACATGCAGAATAAAAACAGTATTTTTACAAAAATAGTGTGCATTTCTTATGGAAAGACCCTCGTATACTCGTTGCTTTGTTCTCCTGTAGAGCTTTGTGAAATACTTCTTGCACACTGTCGTCTGCCTTGTCATCTCCGCCTGCTGCCTCATCTTTTCCCGTTACATCCTCCGGCTGTCGGTAATACACGTGCGCTCCCGCAGGCTGTCCTGCGGGCCGTGGCGGCGCGCGGGCGCCTACTCGGTGCTGGTGGTGGCGGTGGGCGACGCGCTGCCCTGCCTGGTGGCGGCGGCCGCGGCTGCGGAGGTGGGGCGGCGCGCGGCGGCCGAGCGGCGGCGGAGGCGGCAGCTGCGGCAGACGGCGGCGCTGCACCGCGGCTCCACCGCGGCGGCGGCCGACAGCTGGCTGGCCGGGCAGGCGCCGGCCGCCGGCTGCGGCAGCGGCAGCGGCGTGCTGCTCGCCCTGGTGGCGCTCTACCTGCTGCTCGGCGCGCCCGCCGCCCTCAGCGCGCACCTCGCTCCCTTCACGCTGCAGGTGAGTCTCCCCAGCTGCTGCAGGCAGTGCTCTTCCTGGGGGGATCTGTCACTCAGCAACCTCTGCTAATGAGGTCTGCTAAAGGAGTCTACGCACACTGGACAAATGATTAGTTACTTCCTGTCTAACATGTGTGAGACTGATTCTGCGATCTCTTCCCACCACAGCTGAGAAAGGACACTGCGTGAGTGTTTTAGGAGTTTGATGTTGAACCTGCGGCCTGCAAGGTAGAAAGACACCAGCTCACCATGCAGAGTTCAGAAGGGTGCCGCATTACAGACAGTGATGTAATCAGCATTCACCGCGGGACACAAAGATATTGAGCATCTTTGCTCAGTATTTATAGGTATTGTCCACCATGTGCTAGAGAAGTATGTGCCTAGCAAAAGTATAGGGGAGGCAAAGGATCCACCTTGGTACAACAAACTTATTAGAAAGTTGCTGAGGAAGCAGAGAATTTTGCACAGTCGTTTTAAACGTAGTCACTGCCCCGCTGACAAACAGAAATTATGCGAAATGAAAGCCGCTGTCAGAAGGACAATGAGAGACTCTTTCAACGAATTTCAAAGCAATATTTTATCTGGAGATTCTAAAAATAACCCCAAAAAATGTTGCTCTTTCGTAAAATCTATGAACGCTACAAATAATTCGATACCTTCTCTTGCTGACAATACGGGTAATGTAACTGATGATGATAAACAAAGGCCGAAATTCTAAACCTAGCTTTCAAAAACTCGTTTACGATAGAGGACTGCAGCACCATTCCCCCTTTCAATTATCGAACAAACGAAAGGATGGCCGACATCGTGTTGAGTGTATCTGGGATTGTAAAACAGTTAAGATCCTTACATGCCAGAAAGGCATCTGGCCCAGACGGTATCTCCGTAAGATTTTATGTTGACTATGCTACAAATATAGCATCATTCTTATCAGTCATCTATCAGAGATCATTGTAACGGCGGAAAGTTTCACGGGACTAGAAGAAGGCCCAGGTCATAGCAATCTATAAAAAGGGTAGAAAATCGGATGCACATAATTACTGGCCAATATCACTGACATCGATTTGTTGCAGAATCATGGAACATATTTTGTGTTGATACATAATGACCTTGCTAGACTCTGAGAAGCTCATCTGCAGAAGCTAGCACGGTTTTAGGAAACAGCGATCATACGAGACACAGCTGGCCCTGTTTGTGCATGATATACAACAGGCTCTAGATACCGGCTCCCAGGTTGATGCCATATTTCTCGACTTTAGAAAGGCGTTCGACTCAGTTCCGCACTGTCGCTCGCTACAGAAATTGCGCGCTTACGGTCTATACAGTGACATATGCGGTTGGAGGGAGCAGTATGTCGTCCTGAACGGGGCAACTTCAACAGAAACAAGAGTAAC
Source organism: Schistocerca nitens (assembly GCF_023898315.1). Taxonomy (NCBI): domain Eukaryota; kingdom Metazoa; phylum Arthropoda; class Insecta; order Orthoptera; family Acrididae; genus Schistocerca; species Schistocerca nitens. The sequence continues at coordinate 668,157,968 of NC_064618.1, forward strand.
TTCAGGTGCGCCACAGGGCAGCGTAATAGGTCCTCTGCTTTTTACGATTTACATAAACCATCTGGTTGATGGTACTGACAGCGGCATTAGACTGTTTCCCGATGATGCTGTAGTCTACAGGAATGTAGTATCACACGAAAGTTGTGAACAAATCAATAAGGATTTGCAGAAAATAAATGCGTGGTGTAATTACTGGCAGTTATCTCTCAATATTAGTAAGTGTAACCTATTGCGTATAACAAGGCGAAAATCCTCATTAATATATGAGTACAAAATAAATGATCAATCTTGGGAAGCGGTAACATCCGTCAAGTATCTGGGTGTGACTATTCAAAATGATCTCAAATGGAATGATCAGATTGCACAAGTAACGGGTAAGGCGAACTCTAGATTGCGGTTTATTGGTAGGATCCTGAAGCGATGCAGTCCTTCAACAAAGGAAATAGCTTACAATACGTTAGTTCGTCCAGTCTTAAAGTATTGTTCGTCTGTATGGGTCCCTTACCAGTTGGGTATGATTCAAGAAATTGAGAAGGTCCAAAGAAGAGCGGCAAGATTCGTGTGCAGATAGATGACCCGCTAAACAGAAGGGGCTGCTCACTAAATTCCGAAATCCGATCTTCACCGAGCATGTAGAGCATATATTATTACCACTAACTTTCAAATCGCGTAATGATCATCATTCAAAGATAAGGGAAATTAGAGCTCGTACTGAGGCGTTCAGACAGTCGTTTGTCCCTCGTGCGATCCGCAAATGGAACAGAGGGGGGAGGGGGGGGGGAATATGACTTTGGCGCGAATTGTGCCCTCCGCCACACACCGCTTGGTGGCTAGCGGAGTATATATGTAGATGTAGATGTAGATGCAGACAATGATCTCAGTGTCGGTTCCACTACACTCGCTGTATAGGAAACGATATCACTAACAGAAATTAGTCTACGGGTCCACGCGTAACTGTATGTTAGCAAAAATGAAAATCCTAGATTTTCGTTATTCAGGTTTATATTTTTCTCTACGTATGACTTTTTGACGTATCAATTATAATTTTAATACGTAAAGGATAGTAAAATGTTGATACTGGGTCTTCACAACTGTGAAGCGAAATTCCTAACTATTCTAAGCTTCTTTAATAGTAACATGATTGATAACATGATTGATGACCATGTCTGGGAATCGATAAAATACAAAAATGGTTCAAATGGCTCTGAGCACTATGGGACTTAACTTCTGAGGTCATCAGTCCCCTAGAACTTAGAACTACTTAAACCTAACTAACCTAAGGACATCACACACATCCATGCCCGAGGCAGGATTCGAACCTGCGACCGTAGCGGTCGCGCGGTTTCAGACTGAAGCGCCTAGAACCTCTCGACCACTCCGGCCGGCTGATAAAATACAAACGAATTGAATACAGTTGGGGCCAGAGATATCAATTAAGCTAAAATGCACAGTTAAAGTAACCAGTAATCGATGGGGGTCGATAAAGAGCAATAAGAATGAAGTACACAATTAAAACAATTCAATAACTTCAGAGTGTAAAGCAGTATATTGTGGCTGATCGATTCTTTTCGTTAAATAGTATGTCTCACGTTTCTGCTTCAATAAAGCCCGACAAACGTGAATATCTTTAACTACAGGTCATGATTGAATGTACGAAAAAATAGGAGAGATGGAGACCACCGCAGTTCTGAGTAGAAATTGAATATCACTTGCTGGCGTAGCGCGAGCACGTGTGTTTACCTTTCGTCTTCGGCGGCAGTGGCTGCTGTCGGCGCGAGCTGTGAATCTGACAATATATTATAAATCTCTGTCGGCTGTTAAACACTAGTCTGAAACATTTCCTAACTCTTCAGTGAAGCCGACACCCCTAGTTATTCCCTAGCTAAGTTAATTGGCATTGTACGTGCCATTCGGGTGGAATAGCGCAAACATAGTTGCCCTCAAATCGCTCGAAGGCATTAACTGTCAGTGCTCGGTACAATTCTCCATACTAGGAGACTTTGCAGTTTCACTCCTTAAGAGTTAAGACGAGCCTGTGAAGAAGTGTTCATATAATTACTCTCGCAATAGTCTCAGTGCGGCGCTTGTCGCCTTGCTGAAACACTCGACGATTTACTGCAAGATAAGGGTGAATTTCCCTGCCTGCAATTTGCCTATACCAAAGCTGGTGGTCACATGTTTTCTTTCTGGTCAATCAGAGCGTTTGTACTTCATATAACTCCATCAACTAGAGTTTTTGTACCCTTTCACAGGCTTCGTTTCTTTCGTAGGGCAGAGTTTAACTTCTGCTATGTAATACTGAGATAAACAGCTTCTTTCCTCGTGGGTTTATACGCAGGTGGCTGCAGTGAGTCACCAGTGTTTTGCGTTGGATTTCTCCGGATGTTTATTTGCCATCTCTAGACGTGTTCCTGTAGAAAGGCTCTCCGAAAGGTCGTTGTTAAAAGCAGGGACAATGGCAGCTTTTGCCGCCGGCCTGTGCAGTAGCTCCAGCATCTCATTGAGTCCACTCGATGTCCCACTGTGAAGATTTCGGCCTGCATGGGACGGGCTTTACTGCCATAAAATTCTCCTTCACTCAGAACTGCATCTCTCGGGGCTCGAAATTACTTGCGTGCAATTACTAGTGTGAATGTTAGTGGTTTATATTCACGAAACGCCGGCTTGCTTGTTCGATTTGCCTATCAATAAAATTCGTACATTTTCATGTAACAATGTCATGTGAAATATCGATTTAATTGCAATTATTTCAGGAATTCAATATAAGGTGTGTTATTTGTTTGACACCTTACATTGAATTCTTGAAACAATTCCAGTTAAATATGTCACACGACATAGTTACATGGAAATCACGCAAAACCTAAATCAGGATTTGTGAGAAAATAAAACGCCTACAGCTGTCCTTATGTTTTTATTTATTTTGTTGCAACTAGTTTCGACGCGTCATTGCGCTATCTTCAGGCTGTAGTTGATACAGAAGGGGTTGATACGATCCCTATATATATCGCATTAGTGGCCAGCATAACTGGATACGCAGATAATCTGAAAACTTAGACGTCAGCGCTCCAACCATGGTAAACGGCCGTCATCCCAAAGACCTCCTGCCAAAATGATGGACATACAAAAACTAAATCAGGATGGTCGGATGCGGATCTGAAACCTTATCCTCCTGAATGTGAGTCCAACGTACTAACCACTGCACCGCCTCAGTGTGTGTGTGTGTGTGTGTGTGTGTGTGTGTGTGTGTGTGTGTGTGTGTGTGTTTGTACAGGGTGTTTACAATTCATGTTACAGACATCATGAGGTCGTAGAGGGGACATGGTAGATCCAGTTTTACAAAGGAACCTATGTCCTGATGCGTCGTCCAACGATGTTACAGAGCGTCAAAGTTACAGGTGCCAGCACCTGTAAGGGTCATTCCGTGATGATGTTACAAAATTTTCTAGGATGATGGAGAAGAATAAATGTATCAATTTGAGGTAAGGATCCCCGTTTCGGAAACGAACGAGTCGAAAGTTACTCGTGTATGCGAAAATCGTTCTGATACCTCTGACAATGGAATACATGTGCTGGCACTGTTGTTGCTAAAATTGTGGGGCAACTTTCTGTGTTGGTAGTATGTCCCAAAACAAGAAAAAGTGTCTAGTGAACATGGTCTCTAAAATGTATACCTCATGAGCTACAAGCACTTGTTCAATACAGGTCATGTGTTCCTCAGTAGTGGAGATGAACAAGTGCTCACAGTTCCTCAGGCAAGCGTTTTACAGCCCATGTTTACTGGACATTTTTTCCTTGTTTTGGTCCGTACTACCACCTTTGAAAGTTGCCCACCTTGCAGTTTTAGCAACAACATTACCATTACGTGTATTCCACTGTCAGAGGTATCAGAATGCTTTTCGCTTATATGAGTAACTTTTGTCTCGTTCGTTTCCGATACAGGACCCTTACCTCAGATTGATACAGCTATCATTCTCCATCAACCTAGAAAGTCTGTAACAACTTCACGGATTCTGACCGGGATAGCATAGTGGTTAGCACACTGGGCTCGCATTCCGGAAGGCGACAGTTCAACCTGCGTCCGGCTATACTGATTTAGGTTTTCCGTGATTTCTCTAAATCGCTTAAGGCAAATGCTGGGCTCGTTCCTTAGAAAGGGCACGGCTGCTTTCCTTCTCCATCCCTCCCAAATCCGAGTTTTGTCCCTAATGACTCGTTGTCGACGGGGTGTTAAGCGATAATCTCCTCTCTTCCCCCTGCAAAACCATATTTTTCAACATAATCTCCGTTCAGTGCGATGGCCTTACGCCAGCTTACCGTTGGCGGGAAGGGGGGGGGGGGGGGGAGGAGAGTGGGGCTGTAGCTCGCATGGTACCACTCTACTCGCTGATGTCGGAGCCAACGTCTTGCATCCACGTACTGCTTCCCTCGGAGTGCATTCTTCATTGGGCCAAACAGATCGATGCCGGAAGGTGCGTGATCCGGGCTGTAGCGTGGATGAGGAAGAACAGTCCAGTGAACTTCTGTGAGGTTAGTTGTGCAGTGAGGTGTTGGTCTGTAACCCGTCGATCGCCTCGCAAGAGACTGCCTGCACGTTCCAACATTGCGCGAGTCACATGTGTGCACGGGCGGCTGACACGCGGGAGATCGAACAGGTCTGCGCGACCTTGTTGCGGTGTGACAGACCAGTAAAATGGTGGTGTACAATGTGCCTAGCAGATTTTTAAAGCCATAAGCGAGAAGTGTTAGGAAACTCCGACTCTTCCTTACATGATGTTCTAGACTCTCCAGAATCTGATGACCTGGCTGCATCACTGTTTCCAAAATGCCACGATTTCACGTCCCTAACAACTTCAACTCACAACGATAACACACCTACTCCTCATCACTGATTTGGTCCAAATTTATGGTATATGCAGGTATTGGCCAGAAATGAAAGTAAAAAACATTGGGATTCCAGATAGCCAAACACTTAGAAAAAATAGCGTTTTTGGTATGGGTCGCGCCGGACATAATTTATCTTAGTGTAGTGACCAGGCAGTAGCTGGCATGGCGAGAAGATTACAGAATGGTAATCCGTAGATCGTGGAGTCGATTCCATATGAAGATACTTTCTTTGATTTTCAATTTTTACGTTACTTGCTCTGTAAATAAACCGAAATAATGCTCACTAAATTGTATTTATTAATATTTTCATAAAAGGCATGAAAAGGAAAGGCAAAAGAAACTTCGTTATTGCAAGTAATTTCCAAGAAAGGTTTGTACTTGCAGCGTCCACGAGAACTCTGCAAATAACTTTCCAATAAGGGATTGTAATTAAAATGCATAGGACTTCAGTTACTTTCGCTTTGATCTTCGATAAGCAGCTGCCTACGTACAATGCGTTCCCCCGCTTTTCCAATGAGTATAACCGCAGCAAGAGTAAATGAACTGTAAAATAATAAAGGAATCTAATTTTATGCACGAAGTTCTCGTGTACGCCTTTCAATCCCTTCCTGGAACTTTATTTGAAATCAAGTTTTCCTTCGCCTTTCCTTTTCATTCCTATTATGAAAATATTAATAAATTCCATGTAATGAGCACTTTTTCTGTTTATTAACAACATAAGCACTCCGTCTTCAGGCCACAAGTGGCCCATCGGGACCATCCGATCCCCGTGTCATCCCCAGCTGAGGATGCGGATGGGGGGGGGGGGGGGGGCGTGTGGTCAGCACACCGCTCTCACGGTCGTTATGATGGTTTTCTTTGAGCGGAGCCGCTACTACGCGGTCGAGTAGCTCCTCAGTGGGAATCGCGAGGCTGAGTGCACCCCGAAAAATGGCAACAACGCATGGCGGCCCGGATGGTCACCCATCCAAATGCCGGCCACGCCCGACAGCGCTTAACTTCGGTCATCTGACAGGAACCGATGTATCCACTGCGGCAAGCCCGTTGCCTCCATTTGCAACATAAGCAGTGTAAAAATTTAAAATAAAAAAATAATTTTCCACGACCCTCAGATTACAGTTGTATACTCTTTCCGCTTCTCCGACCGTTGCTTGGCAATTATACTGACATGGCTCTCCCGACCCAGGCGCCAAAGCTATTTTTTCTAAACGCTTTTATTTCTTATCAAGCTCTCCTTATACTATAAGTTTAGACGACATATGCTATAAATTTAGATGACATCGTTGCTGACGAATGGACGCCGTCGCCATGGCGGGGTTGCGCTCACACCCATCATCGTCAACTCTTTCTTGAATTTATTGCAGTCTCTGTCTTCCACTACAGATTTTACCCTCTGCCGCTCTCTCTAGTGCCGTGGAGATCTTAACACATGTACTGCCATCCCATCCCTCCTTCTAGTTACTGTTCTCCCCATATTCCTTTCTTCGCCGATCCTGCAGAGAACCCCTTCATTTACTATCCTAACTGTCAATTTTATTTCTAAGGCACCAGAACTCCTTCACTTCTCTTATTTTATGGTCTCCAACATTGGTTTAAATTTATCTGATATTCTCTATTACGTTCGTCTTTCTTTGGTTTACCTTCAATCCACATTCTGTGCCCACTATATTGTTCAATCCATTCAACAGGTCCTGCAGTTGTTCTTTACGTTTACCGAGGACAGCAGTGTGATCATGAATGTTTGGATTCTATCATCCTGAGTTTTATTCCCCCTTCTCAAACTTTCTTTTATTTTTATTAGTGCTTCTTTGGTGCACAGATTGAATAACACGGTAGATAGACTGTATCCCTGTCTTACACCGTTTTTAATCTAAATACTTCGTTCTCAGTTTTCCATCCTTATTTTTCCCTGTTACTTCTTCTACGTATTGTATACTACCCGTTGCTGCCAATAGCTTACACCTATTTTTCTCAAAATTTCAAAACCCTTACACCATTTTATATCGACGAACACTTTTTCTAGGTCGATAAACCCTATAAAAGTTTCTTCATAACTGTTAATTATTGCTACCGTTATGAATCATACATCAAAATTCCCCCTCTGGTACCTTTATTCCTGAAAGCCATTGATTGTCATCTAAATATTCCTCTTTGTCCTTTCCAATATTCTACATACAAGATGGCCAGAACCAGTCTAAAAAGTTTGTAAGGCTGTTGAGGGTAGGGTGTGCAGAGAAGTAACTGTTAGTAAAAAAATTAGATGCACTGTACCGTTTCCGAGATAATTGCCATTTAAGTTAGGCAATGAGGCCGTTGCGCTCGCAATTTGAAGCGTCCCGCCAGGGATGGTGTCGTCATACGTCTTCTTCGTTTGGTTTTCTAAAAGAGAACAAGAGAACGATAAAGAAATTGGACTCGGGACGGTAGTAAGGATCGAATCCGAGCCGAAAGCTGAGCAGTTTCGTGCAGTATCACGTGTGCCCTGAGAACAACTGACACTAATTGTATCTGGTGGACCACTCTAATTTGCGAGCGCCACGGCCTGGTTGGCTAACTTAAATGTCAGTTAACTCAAAAACGACGCAACGTATCGAATTTTCTTCTTAACGATTATTTATCAGTACAACGTACTGCGTAACACTCTTACAAGCTTTTTTTGGATGTTTCTGACCGCCCTATGCAAGGAGCAGTCAAAAGAAAACGACACATGTGGAAAAAAGTAATTAAAACATTTAATATTTCAAAAGTAATCGCCGTAACTTATCCCACTATGAGACAAGGCAGTCAATACCTCCATGTAAAAATGTTTGATGTTGCCCATGGAACCAAGATGTGTACCAGTTTGTCCGAAGCAAATCGATGGCCACGAATGTCTTCCTTCGGGTCTCCAAAAAATTTCTAATTGGTGTGTACTTCTGGTCTCTTATCAAGTCAAGGGCTATCTCATCTGATCTGTGCGCACGCTTCGTGAGTCGCGCTCGGGTAGCTCAGCCGGTGCCTCCCCTGTCCTATCCAACCCTAGTTTGCTGCCGCGCTTCTACTTACACGTACCACCAACCCTCCACTTGCACATCCTCCGCATACTCTCCCAAACAAATTTGAACCATCTCCCTCTCCCGACCACAAACTCTGTCCCGACATGTACTAACCCTATCCTCCATTATTCAACCCCCACGTCTCCTCCCAATGGCTCCCTCCTCGTCCTTTTCCCATTCCACGCCTTCTCCTTTTCTCCTTCTCAGTCACCCCCACCAACCATCTTTTCCTTTCAGATTTATAGATCCGAATACCAGCTACCCTCCCTCCTTCTCCCTATCACCACTTCTTCCCAGTTCTCAGCCATCATCACCGCAACTCTCCTACTTCCCTCTGTACTCATCTTTTTCATTAACAAGCTACCATGCCTGGACAGATCCTTTTCCAATCTCCTAGTCTCCCACAGCTATCCCTGTCTCATCACCACCTCTCCAGTCCTCAGTCCTCATCACCGCCATGCTCCTTTCTTCCTCCATACCCACCTTTCTTTTCATCAACAACTTATCATCACAGGGAAGGAACTTCTCCAGTTATTATGAAAGTGTACAGCGCTCCACTTTTAAACGTCAGTACCTATTCTGGCGTGAAATGCCTCTCAAGTGTTTCTTTCAAGTGTGTACCAGTTTGTCCGAAGCAAATCGATGGCCACGAATGTCTTCCTTCGGGTCTCCAAAAAATTTCTAATTGGTGTGTACTTCTGGTCTCTTATCAATTCAAGGGCGATCTCATCTGATCAGTGCGGACGCTTCGTGAGTCGCGCTCGGGTAGCTCAGCCGGTGCCTCCCCCGTCCTATCCAACCCCAGTTTGCTGCCGCGCTTCTACTTACACGTACCACCAACCCTCCACTTGTTCAAGTGTTTTTAACTGTGGTGTCTGTCAATATTTTCATCACTGTTTTTAAACCCATAAAGACAGCATTATTTTTTACATTCTCCATCTAACATCAGCTCTTAAAATAATTTTAAATTCATGTGGAAATCGTGTAGTGAGAGATCGGGACTGTATGGGGGATATGTAAAGACTTCCCAGCGAAATGTCTGCAGCGTAGTCGAGACAACCTCGGCAACACGTGGGCTGGCATTCAAGGGTCACAAACGTCGAGCAGTTCCTCATAAGCCACACAGTTCTGAAGTCAGTGCTGAGCGACGCTCGAGGTGGCGTAAACAGCGACGCCACTGGACATTCGATGACTGGAAACGAGTGGCCTGGACTCGCGAATCACGCTGTACCTTGTGATAATCCGTTAGAAGGGTTTGGGTTTTGTGAACGCCTATCGAACTTCACGAACATCATATGTAGTGCCAACAGTGAGGTACAGAGGAGATGCTCTTGGAATGTTTCGACGCAAACTGAGGCATGTATTTGACGTCATGCTGCCGTGAGGTGTCAGCAGAGCATTTATCATATCCCGGGACGCTAGGAGATCGGATCCTGCTGACCTGCAGAGGGAACCGATCGCTCTCCATGAGGTCATGTGAAATGAGAAAGCAAAGTTCCACAACGAGGTAAGTAACTGAATACCTGAATTACACAGGGGTGGCTTAATTAGACATGAAATGTCTGTAGCACAATTCACATACAAATACTGATATGGGCTTATATCAAGATACTAAATCAAACTAAAGATCACTGTAACAATCCGATTTGTTGATAGATGCATTTATATGAAACTAATTGTTGAACGAACAATACAAATAATTGCAAAAGGGTACAATGATGTAAAGACTTACATGAAAGACCTTGGCACAGGTGGGTTTCAGACAGAATTAATCAAAAACAGAGTCCACAAACATCGTCAGTGTTTGCTGAATAAACTGATAACCTAAAGAAAAGACTCATAAATGTATGAACAAGTGAAGACTCTCACTGGTGCCCTGCGATCAAGAAATGTACTCTTTCATACCCTCAGATCAAATGTCTTTTCTTTTCTCCTCTACACAATCTAGCTGTAATCTCGGTAGCCAATCGTTTTATACATTCCTAGTTCAGAACAATGAAAAATTTATAATGACTGCAAGAATTTCCCATCTCCTAACGAAACTGCCGTTGTTAACAAGTCCTAATTAATTCTTTCTTAGACAGGGGCATAAGTCAGAAATTCTCTGCTACTGTATGTGTCTTTTCATATTTCCTCCAATCAAAATGTGGGCTTCCTTACTAAATTTAAACATCCACACCTCTGACCGCCATTTGCCACCCAACAGCTGCCTCCCACACTGTGTGCATCGTGTTTTTCTCCTGCCAGTGCAGATATTACATTTTATAAAGGGCATTCTTTAAGGTCCCCACTTTCTGAAAGTTTACAACATTCTGTGCACTCTTCCTTCGTCAGCCGTCCCCTTGGTGACCAAATGCGTTTTCGTATCTGTTGAAAAAACAGTCCTCCGTACCCAGCCCATACCTGGCTGACCCCTGGCTTTCAGCAGAAACATTTTTATTCTGTGCCTGTCGTGATTCTCTTGGGCACTCTTTTCCATTGTCATAGATGGCTGACCATCTGCCAGTTTAGGGAAAAACGCTAGAACGATCTGTCACTGTACAGAGTTAAAGTTGCATCAGATTTAATTGCATACTTTCACGAAGCATTGATAATTTTAATGGACAGGGTCTCCTCACCGTAGTAATGGTTTCTTAATATGAGGGCTGATGAACAAAGACTGAGACTGATTTTTTTTCCGGTAGCTCTTTGGTAGTTTGCTATCTATACCATGCATATTTGAAGGTAGTGAAACGTCCCCTTTTGAAAAATTATATACGACTGTGCTTAAACTGACACACAATATTTTGTTAGTGCAGCGCAATCTGACCTTCAGAATTCCCTACAAAAGAATGGCCCTGACTAACATTAAACTATACCTTTCACAAATCACTTACCTCACAAAAATCTTCGCTACTCAAGCTACTGCAATACAGCGAGCGCCACAACTACCAGCTAAATAAAAGATTCAAACTATGGAAGGCACTAACTACTGATAGGGATAGTTAGCAAATGAAAGATATTAATAGAGAACAAACAATGTATTTACCTTGATATCATATATATATATATATATATATATATATATATATATATATATATATATATATATATAGCAGTTCATGATAAAATTTCAAAACTCCGCCATCTCTCTCCCCACATCCACCACTGCTGGCGGCTCACCTCCAACTGCGCAACGCTACGCGCTGTTCCCAGCCAGCTGCCTAACACTACAATGGCGAGTATTACAACAATGCAAAGCAGCCACAGACTGCACACAGCACAGCCAGTGATTTTCATACAGAGGTGGCGTTACCAATAAAAAAACCTAAACAGCCTACTTACATAGCCCCCATGCTCCCCACAAAAAAATTTTACAAATTGGTTTGGGCAGTGGCCAATACAGATTTGAAAAAAAATTTCATAATTACAATAACAAAGAAATCAAATGCACACACTTATTGATACAATGTTGGTCAAAAGCTAAAATTTTCTCACAGTCCATAAAGACAGTCCTGATCATTCATCAAATTGCAGTGTTTTTCTCAAAGTCTAAGCAGTAAAAGAAAATGCACACGGAAGTAGTGGATTTCCATGCAGTCTTGAAGAAGTAGCGTTGTCCTTCCAACGGAAAGACAGTGCTGACTCTTGACATGCTGACAGGTAATGGGCCACAACAGAGCAAACCCACAGCGATTCCAACGGAAAGACAGTGCTGACTCTTGACATGCTGACAGGTAATGGGCCACAACAGAGCAAACCCACAGCGGAGTCAGTCGAAGTTTTGAAGAGTATTGGTGGGTAGGTCATCACAGAGCAGACCCACTGTAGTCCTGGTAGAGATTACGGTATTGGTGGGCCACCAGAGGTGCAGACCCACTGCAGTCCTTGTAGAAATAATGGTATTGATGAATCATCAAAGATGCAGACCCACTGTAGTCCTTGTAGAGATGGCCAGCAGCCATCCGTTGTGACTGTGCAGGTGCACAATCACCATTGAAGAGTCTGGCGGATAATATAGCAAGTCCATAACCACCACTTGTGCACTCACAAAGTTTTTGGAATTGTCCTTAGAACCAGCAATGCTGTTATCCAGTCCCTTGCTGAATTATTAACACACATGCAAACACTAACAGTCCCAACTGCTCACATACTGTGCATATATTATGACCAACAGAAACGTGTGCAGTGAAATGATACTTAATTTGAAGAACTGGTGTCAATTACAGCCGGCCGCGGTGGTCTAGCGGTTCTGGCGCTGCAGTCCGGAACCGCGGGACTGCTACGGTCGCGGGTTCGAATCCTGCCTCGGGCATGGGTGTGTGTGATGTCCTTAGGTTAGTTAGGTTTAAGTAGTTCTAAGTTCTAGGGGACTTATGACCTAAGATGTTGAGTCCCATAGTACTCAGAGCCATTTGAACCATTTTTTTTTTGTCAATTACAATATTATAACATAAGAATACAATTACAAAGGTACAAAATACATCATTAAAGAACATAACAATACAGATAACATTTGTAGTAATATGGGCTTTACAAAAGAATAGAAATAAACATATACATTAGTGTTACAGGAATTATGAGAAAAGTAGATAAATAAAATAATGAGAATAGTTTTCAAAACATTAATTTCACATATGAGAATTGAAACAGAACAGAATTAATAATGTGTAAACATCTTTACAAAGAAAATTACATATTATAAATGCAAATTATAATTGAGGATAACAGTATTCCTCATCATAGTGAATGTAGCTTAGTATTAGAAGAGAAAAAAAATTCTATGAAACAGTACACAGAGGCAGGAAGAAAACAAATACACATGGGTACACAAACACATAGTGGGATAACACAAGGAAAGGACAGGGTTTCTTTTACTGCAGTATTTTGCAAACAAAACTTTCTTTACTTCTCGGAGATCTCCCTTCGTTCCTCATTATTTCCAAAAAGTCCTATCAATACCTGCTTTCTCTACTCTGTTCATATTTCTTTCAAAATAATTACGGATCATTGTACAATACTCATTTTGGCCCAAAACGTTTTCATATACCTTCAATGCATTTCTTTCCATTCATCACAACTAGTTTCTTATATAGTGTACCCCCTCTTAAGCTAACTTAAATCTACTGAGCTCAGATGCTAAACTAAGGGACGAGGCAATGCAGCAGCACATAAAACAATTAACGCAAACAGCAATGACAAAAAAGTGCAGATTTGCAAAGGAAGCAGCATTTTAGAAACTAGCGAAGCAATTGCAATATTACGACTAATATAAGGCAATGTGCAGCAAACAAGAAAAATAAATCTGGCTTAGCAGAGTAACACAAATTAAAATTCAGTAGCACTATGCCTGGCAAACAGCATAACTTATACCTAAACATGACAAAGTTCAAGCAGAAAAAGTATTACACTAAAAATGGCCATGTCTAATACCTATGTCACATCTTAACACTAGAGTGATGCATCACAATTTATTCTACAAAAGAAATTAACAAGTACTTGAAAAGAAAACTATGATTGCAGTTCCTGTGAAGGTAAATGTCTTTTTGTGCTCCCTCATTTTTTTGAAAAAATTATTATTTACTCGATCTGTAGACAGAAAATATTTATATTAGTACATCTATAAAATTTTATTTTAACCAATGCTGCAGTGCAGCTAGAAACTAGATATCAAATGAAATAAGCAATTACGCAAACCAAAGCATAAAAATATCATTCAATAGTCATGTGACATTTCATAAGTTAGTAGACATTCTCTCAACTCTCGTAGAAAGACGCTTGTCATAATCAGGTGTGCAGATGTAAAAATATTTCTCGTCATTTCATTAGGCATTTCTGTAAATATCATAAATTAAGAGCTCCACAGTGTCAACATATGTTTTCAAGTTCGACCGTGTCGTTTTTGCGATGCTCTCTACAAAGGAATGTCAATAGCGAGGATAATGGCCTCCCTTTTTTTTTCTCTACCTGTGCCGCTGAAAAGGGCTCGAAATAATGGCTTTTTCTCCAGGCGTCTGACACACCTGGCCGCTCACAACGAATTACTTCACGGTCACTTACCTTTCTTAACGAAATATTTACGACAGCAGTTTTCGCTACAGCGACAGTCTCATATAAAAATTTCATAGGTCAAGAATTTGCGTTACAAATCTGTAGAAACAAAATCGTATGAATATAACAGTGTCCAAAAAATTTTCGCCGGCATTGTGATACATTCACGCATTTACACACATTTCCTACCTCTTAAAGTACAATTCTTGGTTTCCAACATCCTTTTTCACAAGTCAGTGTCCCTAACCGCTACTCATTACTCCTTACCTTTTTACATATATATATATATATATATATATATATATATATATATATATATATATATATATATATATTCGTCGACGCTTCTTTAATGTTTCATTATATGAAATATGTAGCATAATCAAATTCCTCATATAGCATCAGCTTCTTGACCATAAACATACCTCAGCAGCATAATACACATCGTCGTCGTAAAAATAACATCATAACACCTCAGTCAACTCTCAAAATCGTCGTAGCTTCCTCCAATAGTTTCAAAACCTAAAAAAATTCTCTGCTCATTTCAATAGTGTCATCAACCTCAAACGTACTTTAAAAATCATGATCCCATACCAAATACATCATTCAAAGCTCTCATAATACCACAATGGCTCCGAAAAAATATGAACAGTTCACAAAGTACTGACAAAATACAATTTCATAAGTGTGAAATTATTCAACTGTGTAATTACGTAAACATCTGTCACTAATATAGTAAAAAAATGTTTGTTTCTCTCAGGTAAATAATCAGATAGGTGTGTAATTTGTGTGTTAGAGAAATATGGTACCGATGTGTAAAGTTGTATAAGCAAATACCACATTAGCTAGGGTTCCTTGTGCTTGCCAAACACATGATACACAAAGTAAGTGTGTACCCCCCTGAGGATTAATGTAATTATACCCGCAGGTGTTACAGATTATTGCAATGGAATGAAATGTATCAGGGAAAACTTTCTTTGTAATTCAAAAATCTTGAAAAATAAATGGTTTAAGTACAAAATTAATCACTCAAATGCGTGTCCTGTAGTGCTAAATGTGCGTCTTGCTGTAAGATAATTCTGTGGAACTGTCGTAGTTATCGTCCTCTGTAAGCAAAGTTCTGCTGAAGTCAATGTACTTACCTCATCATAAACGAAAGTGAAATGCTTTGCTTATAGATATCGTAGTTATTACGTACCTTACCGTGATCAAGAAAGTACTATAATGTAACGTATTGTTGTGCTACATAAAAGGCTGTCTCATTGTAGCTATACCACAAAAGTTACTACTAAAACATGTTTTACTTTCCAGAACAATACAGAAAAACTGTGCAGGTAAATTGTCACTCATTAGTAGTGTCGTGATAAAATCGTGTAGCTGTCACATAAACTAACCACTGTGTCATCTGGTATCTCACTGAAAGTACTTTAAATCCAGAATGTATTTTCAAGTAAACCAAAATGTTGCATTAAAATCTCATTAGCAGTACTGGTAAATGTTCTAAGTATGTGAGCCTTATAGTCGTTACGTAATCATGCAACTAACAAGCAAGAATGTACAAATAACAACACTGTGTCGTCTGTTCACTATAACAATGCATTCGTAATTTCTGTTGAAATAAATTCTCTTGGTTCTTGACTGGATATTTAACTTCAAACATTGTTGCCTGTTAACAGTTTCTCAGAGTGACAAATTGTACTAGTAGCGTGGAGTGAAAAGTTTTATGGCAAAGACTAAGTTAAAAAGCAGATTATCTTTCAATAAAAGGTTTTACATGTGAAGTGTGGTGCAATCCTTTACTCTTCATAGTACTCAGAGTTTGAACTTGAATGCAATTATCATGTGGTATACGTCGGTAAAGAATAGTGGAATTTTTCTCAAGGTTAGCGTCTATGTTATTTTTCTCTGGGCCAGCCGGCGCAAGCGGCTGC
Organism: Schistocerca nitens; assembly: GCF_023898315.1. Classification (NCBI taxonomy): domain Eukaryota; kingdom Metazoa; phylum Arthropoda; class Insecta; order Orthoptera; family Acrididae; genus Schistocerca; species Schistocerca nitens. The sequence goes on from NC_064618.1 coordinate 668,173,848, forward strand.
CTGCGGTGCGAGTCATTGTCTGTCTCTTTGTTGGCGTGCGTCGTTATTGGGATTAGGAGACCTAACTTCTACAAATTCGCCTTGCCGAGAGGGCCCAGCTCTGTTAGAATCCCGCCAGTTCTGATGAAATTCACGTCTGTCGTTATGATTATCTCTTCTGTCGTCATGTCGGTAGATTTCATAATTTCTTTCTTGTCGGTCATGTGGTGGAGAATTTCTTCCTGAATCGTACCTGCGCGCTGGACCGTTGCGTCTGAAATTATTCTGTCTCCTTTGATAATAATAGTTCTGGTTACCATATTGTCTGTTTCTGTGGTTGTCTCTGTCACATTCATTACTACGAAAATGCGATCTTTCTCTGTAACTATTACTCTGCCAGTGGTTGTCATATGGGTGGTGTCTGTTTTGGTCACGATTTACGTTGTAAGAATAGCCTTGTCGTGTCCAGTTATTATTTCTTTCATCGCGGAATTGCGACGGATGTGATCTGTAATTGTTGTGCTCGTGCGTTCCGCGATTGTCAGTGTCAATTTCCAGTTCTTGTAACAGTCCCTGAAAAGCTTCAATGTCGTCTTTGCAACGTCCTGCCAAAATAATATGTCGTAAATGTTCAGGTAATTTGATTAAGCAAATGCGGATGAGTTCTGAGGGGCTGTATGAGTTTGACAGGTACTGATTCTTGTGCAACATGTCTTCAAAATATTTCACAAGACTGGAGAATTCAGATTGTTCGAAATGTTTCATCATTATGATGCTATGTTTTACTCGGTCTTGTGTAGCTTGATACCAATATGCTGAGAGGAAGGCATGGTAAAATTCTCCTTCACTGTGACAATCGTGAATGACCGATCGCATTCTTACAGCTGGTTCATTCTCTAAATAGCCACACATAAATTCTAATCTGTGTCCTAACGACCAGTTGGGAGGAAAACAATGAGAGAATTGATGGAGCCACGCTTGTGGATGAATGTCGTTGGCAGAATTCTTAAACGTTTTGAATTTACGTGTAGTAATGAACAGCTTATAGTCAAAATCATCGTGTCGGCGAGTAGCATATCGGTCATTGTTACGTCGTGTCGGCGGTTCCATCTCAAAATCCAATGCGCCTTGCCAATTTCTTTCATAATTTCCGAAGTGTCCTGTGTTATTATTTTGTGGTTGTTCCGTATTTCTATGTCCCTCTTCCCGTGTTGGAGCGCGAGTGTCCTCTGAAATACGTAATTCTTGTATTACCTGTGTCAGCTGATTTTGTACTTCCCGGATTTCTACTTGGTGTTGCGTATTAATTTGATTCAGATTTTGTTTCAGTTTCCTAATTTGATCGCTCTCTTCTGTGTCATTAAAGACTACCGGTTTTGTGTCATTCAGATTATCATCTACCTTCGTAGATAAATTAGTGAACTGATCCGAAAGTTCGGCTACTTTCTCCGATAGTGTACTTATTTCCTCAGTGTGTTTTTCTGAACCAAGTTTCAGAGTATCTACTGTGTCCTTTAAGTTTTCGTGAGATTTTGCAAGTTGCGTAACCGAATCGGTAGATGCAACTGAGTCAAATTTAGCTTGCAAGGTCTCATGATTTTCATGAACAATAGTTTGCAGTTCTTTTATGGCTGCTTCGTGATTCTGTAATGCATTTTCATGCCGCGAAAAAATAGGTTGAAAATGCTCACAAATTTGTGTTTTTACGTCGTTACAGACTTTTTGACATTTCGATTCGATTTTATGTAACTCAGTAGTTAAATCACGTTTTTGTTCAAGTGTGGTGTGAAGATTTTGTTCCATTGCGTCTAACTGTTGCTGTGTTTGTCTCTGGTGTTGTTCCATTGTGTCTAACTTTTGAAGATTTTGTTCCACTGTGTCTAACTTTTGAAGATTTTGTTCCATTGTGTCTAACTTTTGTAGCTTTTGCTGTGTTTGACTCTGATTTTGTTCCATTTGTTTCTGATTTTGTTCAAGCGCTGTGTCTAACTTTTGTAGCCTTTGTCCCATTTGTTGCATTAACTGTAATAACAATGCACTGGTGTCTGAAACACGTTCCCCAGTGCTTTTCGGCAGTGAAGTTGCACCGGCAACATTCACATTTTGACAAGCAGAAAATGTGTCCTGACTTATTTGAGAAAACGGTGAGGACCCAAAACCTGAATCTACAGTATTTGCAAAATTGTGTCCTGTCATTTCGGATTCCTGAGGCGAGCTGTTGCCGACCGATCGATCGATAATGCTTCCCTCTTCACTAATTGTTTCACTGTCCACACCATTGTTTGCCACCCGCTCCATTTCCCTATGGACAGTTACCAAATTACTACTTTGAATATTAGTTAATTCATTACACGGTGGCGCTAACACACTGCTTTCGTCTTCGCTGTCATTTCTCAATTTACTTTGGAGCCTAGTGTTACGTTTTTCACACGCCATTATTGTCACAATATTTCACACGACAACACAGAAAAACACAATTTGAAGAGCAAAAATAGGGGAACACATTAACATAGCACTGAAAATAATATCTAGTTAATTGCAGCTGCGAAATACTTGGTGCAAATCTACATGCATGCCACAACTGTTTTACTGTACAACAATGAAAAACTACAACTACAAAGGAAATTCTCTCTATAATTATGCGCTAGCAATAAACAAAATCTACACTAATTACACAAACTACAAGAAAAAAATCAGAAGATTCCAGTGAGGTACACTGGCAGGGTCGCCATATGAAACGTCCCCTTTTGAAAAATTATGTACGACTGTGCTTAAACTGACACACAATATTTTGTTAGCGCAACGCAATCTGACTTTCAGAATTCCCTACAAAAGAATGGCCCTGACTAACATTAAACTATATCTTTCACAAATCACTTACCTCACAAAAATCTTCGCTACTCAAGCTACTGCAATACAGCGAGCGCCACAACTGCCAGCTAAATAAAAGATTCAAACTATGGAAGGCACTAACTACTGATAGGGATAGTTAGCAAATGAAAGATACTAATAGAGAACAAACAATGTATTTACCTTGATATCATCATATATATATATATATATATATATATATATATATATATATATATATATATATCAGTTCATGATAAAATTTCAAAACTCCGCCATCTCTCTCCCCACATCCACCACTGCTGGCTGCTCACCTCCAACTGCGTAATGCTACGCGCTGTTCCCAGCCAGCTGCCTAACACTACAATGGCGAGTATTACAACAATGCAAAGCAGCCACAGACTGCACACAGCACAGCCAGTGATTTTCATACAGAGGTGGCGTTACCAATAAAAAAACCTAAACAGCCTACTTACAGTAGCAGGTTTTGATGTATAATGTTCATAGGTGGTAGCACTCTCATATTGGCAGGTTGATAGTAATGCTACATTTTGGAGACGATCTTTGCAATTCGCATACCATAGGTGAGAGGAGCAGTATAGTGCTATACAATTCTGTGTTTATTTACACTAGAGATATGCTGAAACTTATGAAAACCTACAACAAACATACACTGATGAACCAAAACCTTATGACCATCTACTCAATAGTTTCCAGAATGAGATTTTCACTCCGCAGCGGAGTGTGCGCTGATATGAAACTTCCTGGCAGATTAAAACTTTGTGCCCGACCGAGACTCGAACTCGGGACCTTTGCCTTTCGCGGGCAAGTGCTGTACCAACTGAGCTACCGAAGCACGACTCAAGCCCGGTACTCACAGCTTTACTTCTGCCAGTACCTCGTCTCCTACCTTCCAAACTTTACAGAAGCTCTCCTTGCCCGCGAAAGGCAAAGGTCCCGAGTTCGAGTCTCGGTCGGGCACACAGTTTTAATCTGCCAGGAAGTTTCATATTAGCGCACACTCCGCTGCAGAGTGAAAATCTCAATCTGGAAACATCCCCCAGGCTGTGGCTAAGCCATGTCTCCGCAATATCCTTTCTTTCAGGAGTGCTAGTTCTGCATGGTTCGCAGGAGAGCTTCTGTAAAGTTTGGAAGGTAGGAGACGAGGTACTGGCAGAAGTAAAGCTGTGAGTACCGGGCGTGAGTCGTGCTTCGGTAGCTCAGTTGGTAGAGCACTTGCCCGCGAAAGGCAAAGGTCCCGAGTTCGAGTCTCGGTCGGGCACACAGTTTTAATCTGCCAGGAAGTTTTACTCAATAGTTTGTTTGCCCGTCTTTGGAACCAAATACATCACTGATTCTGCATATCAGGACCTAAAGTTTGTTGGTAGGTTTGTGGAGGTATGTGGCATTAGATCTCTATCCACAGGTCACGTAATTCGCATAAATAACAAGCAACTGTGTTGCGTACGTGATGATGGCACCGATTAGCGACCCAGACAGGTTCCATAAGATTTACGTCAGGCGAATCTGATCGCCGAGACATCAGTGTTAGTTCATTATAATGCCCTTCAAACCACTGTAACCACGGTTCTGACTCCGAGACATGGACAATTATACTGCTGAAAGATGACATCGCCGTCGAGAAAGACATCAACCATGAATGGTGCAGGTAGTTCGCAGCTGTCAACGTGTCTTCGTTTACTACCACAGGTCCCATGCAAGCGCAGGAAAATGTCTCCCATGCATAATACTGCTCCCCCAGCCTGTGGCCGAGGTGTGCTGCATGTTTCGAGCCGCCGTTCACCTCGATGACGACGTTTGTGGAGACGACCATCGACCTAGTGTTGCAAAAATGTCATTCACTTGAAGAGGCAAGACGTTTCCATTGATCGACAGTCGAATCTCGATAGTCCCGTGCCCACTGCAATCATAACTGACGATGTCGTGGGGTCAACATGTGGGCACATAGGTGTGGTCTGCTGCGGAGCGCCACGTTCAACAATGAATGGTGTGCTCTGAAACAATTGTGCGTGCACCAGCATTGTGCTCTTTCGGCAGAGATGCCACAGATTGCTATCTGTCCGATTTTACAGAGCAGACAAGCCTCCGAACCCCACGTTCTGTGAAGAGTTATGGGCGTCTAACCATTTAGCGCTTTGTGGTGGCTTCACTGTCCTTGTATCTGTTTCCGCGGATGTTCATGACAGCAGCACGTAAACATTCGACCAGCTTCGGCGTTTTCGAAACACTCAAATGGTTCAAATGGCTCTGAGCACTATGGGACTTAACATCTGTGGTCATGAGTCCCCTAGAACTTAGAACTACTTAAACCTAATTAACCTAAGGACATCACACACATCCATGCCCGAGGCAGGATTCGAACGTGCGACCGCAGCGGTCACGCGGTTCCAGACTGAAGCGCCTAGAACCGCACGGCCACACAGGCCGGCTCGAAACACTCGTTCACAGGTTTTGCGTAATAATAATCTGCCTTTTGTCAAAGTTGCTTATCTCAATGGATTTTCCCATGTGCAGACCTTATCTTCGCTACGGTAATACCCCGTCCGTGTCTGCTTCCTTACACATTTTTGTTACTGCGTCACGTGCCGACAACACCACCAGGTGGCATCCAACATCGCGTTGGGTAGTGATTATAATGTTTTGGCTTATCAGTGTGTGGCGTAGATGCACTACCTCGTGCAGCAGTGTTTAGGTTGTTCAAAGACTTCAAATGAGGCCAACTTGTCTGTGTTAAGCGAGGTGGTTTTGTTGTTTTAGATTCTGCTGTGACTGAAATAAACATCAACACAGCTGCTGTGATTGTCCGTGAGTGAAGTGTTGAGAATTCAATATGGCAGCGTCTTTACGATTATGCATGATCATCTCCATTTAACCTGTTTTTTTCCCGTTGTAGGCCACGTTTGTTGATTCCCAAACAAAAGGCTGTTCAAATGGAGACAATCCATGAGGTGCTGTGTCTCTTTACTGATTGAGTTGATGCTTTTCCACCAGATATGAGTCATGGCTGCATGATTATGATCCCGAAAGAAAATGACCAAACACAGTGTGGAAATCGCCACGTTCTCCAAACCGAAAAAGGTGAAAGTTGATCCATTTGCAAGGAAAGAGGTGGTGGTCACATTTTTTGACTATCATGGAACGATTTACCAGCACGCATTTCCTCCTAACACTACCGTTACTGGAGTACTACGCTTCAGCACTGGCTAAACTGAGGAAGCAGACTGCGAGGCAACGACCAGAACTTTCTCGGAGTGGGTGGCGATTTCACCATGACAATGTGTGACCTCACGTAGCAAATGATGTCATGCACTTTCTGGTTCAGTTCAATATTACCTGTGTACCGTATCCGTCTTAAAGCACCAATGTTGCACCCATCAAGCCCCTCTCAAAGAAAGGCCTGCACTATGTGTGTGAAGATTGGCAAAGACGCTATAAAAAGTGCATTCCAGTAGGATTTCTGTAAAAAAGATAATGTAAACATGAAAAGGCGTAATAAATATCTGTGAAAGAAAATCATTGCCAGTCTTTGTTAATTAGCTCACTAAAGACCGCACAGGCGCTGCACCAAACCAACTTTAAAATAAATGACCGATGGAAAGAGGAATGGGAGAGCAGAACAGCAGTAAACTGCCACAGTATGCCATGCATCTTTAGTAAACCAGAAGGATTTGATTGCCCTCGCAAAGTTTGGTCAACTGTGGGAGACGCGCCGACTCCTTACACAGATGGGGTAAACTTCCTTCGGCCGCTTGCAACTGTGGCGCTGAGAGACAGACGGTCAAACACATCGTGGAGGAATGCCCACTAAGGGCATATGAGGGTGACCCACAGGATTTCCTAATGGCGACCCAAGAGGCAATCGACTATATATTTCTAAGCTGGACGTTTGTTTGTGATTTGCTCTTCTGTGAGTGTAGATTTACAAATGGTGGTGTCCTTATATACAAACTGTTATTTATTGTTCTGTTTATACATATGTGATTTTTTTTAAATCGTGTTGTTTCCGTAATTTTTACTGTGATGTTATGAGCCATACGCTAAATAAATAAATAAATAAATAAGCTCTCGTAATGTTTTCGAAAAACTGTGCCGTAACACTGCCTCTTCGCAGCTGCCGGAGAACGAGGTGGCAGATGGCGCAGAGGTGTCGCGCGCGGTGCGCACGGGCGCGTACGACGCGGTGCTGGTGTGGTGCCGCTACAAGCTGGCGCTGCTGCTGCCGCTGCTGGTGCTGGCCACGCAGCCCGAGGCGCGCGCCGGCTGCGCCGCCCTCTTCTGCAGCTGCAGGGCGGCGCCGGCTGGGGGCGGCGGGGCCGCGCTGCCCACCGTGTCCGCCGCCGTCGCCGCCTCTTCGCTGCTGCACAGGGTCGGCCTCAGGCGGCGAAAGGCTGCAACGTAAGTAACACTAGCTGTACACAACATCAAATACAGTTACAAATCTTCGTTGGTCGTGCTGTAATTATATACTGAAGAGCCAAAGAAATTGGTACACCTGCCTAATATCGTGTAGGGCCCCCAGAAGCACGTAGAAGTGCCGCAACACGTTGCATGGACTCGACTGATGTCTGAAGTAGTGCTGGAGGTCACTGACGCCATGAATCCGGCAGGGCTGTCCGTAAATCTGTAAGAGTACGAGGGGATGGAGATTTCTTCTGAACAGTAATTTGCAAGGCATCCGAAATATTACTCAGTAATGTTCCTGGCCGGCCGGAGTGGCCGAGCGGTTCTAGGCGCTACAGTCTGGAACCGCGTGACCGCTACGGTCGCAGGTTCGAATCCTGCCTCGGGCATGGATGTGTGTGTTGTCCTTAGGTTAGTTAGCTTTAAGTAGTTCTAAGTTTTAGGGGACTGATGACCAAAGAAGTTAAGTCCCATAGTGCGAGAGCCATTTGAACCATTTGAATAATGTTCCTTTCTGGGGAGTCTGGCGGCCAGCGGAAGTGTTTAAGCTAAGAAGAGTGTTCCTGGGGCCACTCTGTAGCAATTCTGGATGTGTGGTGTGTGGCACTGTCCTGCTGGAATTGTCCAAGTCCATCGGAATGCAAATTCACATGAACTGATACAGATAACCGTATATGTCACCTGTAAGAGTCGTATCTGAAAATGTCAGGGGTCCCATATCACTCCATCTCCACACCCCCACACTATTACAAAGCCTCCACCAGCTTGAACACTCCCGTGCAGGGTCCATGGATTCATGAGCTGTTGTTGGACTTAGAATTTTTCACCATCTGTTATTTTACTTGTCTATTTGTTGCTCGAAAATCAAGTTGCGCCAATGTTATTCTTATGGAGATTTGACTGCTGATAATGAATTCAAGTTTAAAATCAAGTTGGTTGCGCAACGTTGTGTAATCTTGTATTTCTGCAGCAACAAGGGACCTAGTATTACTAGGACCTTGTTGCAGAATAATCATTTTTAGGTAATACTAGGTCCCGTACACGTCCATCCTCTAGATACAATTTGAAACGAGACTCGTCCGACCAGGCTACATGTTTCCAGTCATCAACAGTCAAAGCTCGGTGTTGACGGTCACAGGTGAAGCGTAAGGCTTTATACCGCGCCGTATTCTGCCTGCTTACATATCTCTGTGTTTGAACACGCATGTTTATACCACTTTCTTTGGCGCTTCAGTATATATATATATATATATATATATATATATATATATATATATATATATATATATATATATATATATATATATATATAGTGGTCCACTGATAGTGACCGGGCCAAATATCACGAAATAAGCATCAAACGAAAAAACTACAAAGAACGAAACTAGTCTAGCTTGAAAGGGGATACCAGGTTACTAGATGGCGCTATGGTTGGCCCGCTAGATGGCCCTGCCACAGGTCAAATTGATATCAGCTGCGTTTTTTTCAACAGGAACCCCATTTTTTATTACACATTCATATAGTATGTATAGAAATATGAATGTTTCAGTTGGACCACTTTTTTTCACTTTGTGATAGACGGCGCTGTAATAGTCACAAGCGTATAAGTACGTGGTATCACGTAACATTCCGCCAGTGCGGACGATATTTGCTTCGTGATACATTACCCGTGTTAAAATAGACCGTTTACCAATTGCGGTAAAGGTCGATATCGTGTTGATGTATGGCTATTGTGATCAAAAGGCCCAACGGGTGTGTGCTATGTATGCTGCTCGGTATCCTGGACGTCATCATCCAAGCGTCCCGACCGTTCACCGGATAGTTACGTTATTTAAGGAAACAGGAAGTGTTCAGCCACATGTGAAACGTCAACCACGACCTGCATCAAATGATGATGCCCACGTAGGTGTTTTAGCTGCTGTCGCGGTTAATCCGTAAATCAGTAGCAGACAAATTGCGCGAGAATCGGGAATCTCAAAAACGTCGGTGTTGAGAATGCTACATCAACATCGATTGCACCCGTACCATATTTCTATGCACCAGGAATTGCATGGCGACTACTTTTAAATTCTTGTACAGTTCTGCCACTAGGCACAAGAGAAATTACGGGACGATGAAAGATTTTTTGCACGCGTTCTATTTAGCGACGAAGAATCATTCACCAACAGCGGTAACGTAAACCGGCATAATATGCACTATTGGGCAAAGCAAAATCCACGATGGCTGCGACAAGTGGAACATCAGCGACCTTGGCGGGTTAATGTATGGTGCGGCGTTATGGGAGGAAGGATAATTGGCCCCCATTTTATCGATGCCAATCTAAGTGGTGCAATGTATGCTGATTTCCTACGTAATGTTCTACCCATGTTACTACAAGATGTTTCACTGCATGACAGAATGGCGATGCACTTCCAACATGATGGATGTCCGGCACGTAGCTCGCGTGCGGTTGAAGCGGTATTGAATAGCATATTTCATGACAGGTGGATTGGTCGTCGAAGCACCATACCATGGCCCATACGTTCACCGGATCTGAGGTCCCCGGATTTCTTTCTGTGGGGAAAGTTGAAGGATATTTGCTATCGTGATCCGTCGACAACGCCTGACAACATGCGTCAGCGCATTGTCAGTGCATGTGCGAACATTACGGAAGGCGATCTATTCTCTGTTGAGAGGAATGTCGTTACACGTATTGCCAAATGCATTGAGGTTGACGGACATCATTTTGAGCATTTGTTGCATTAATGTAGTATTTAGAGGTAATCACGCTGTAACAGCATGCGTTCTCATAAATGATATGTTCACAGAGGTACATGTATAACATTAGAACAACCGAAATAAAATGTTCAAACGTACCTACGTTCTGTATTTTAACTTAAAAAACCTACCTGTTACCAGTTTTTCGTCTAAAATTGTGAGCCATATGTTTGTGACTATTACAACGCCATCTACCACAAAGCCAAAAAAGTCGTCCAACTAAAACATTCATATTTCTTTACGTACTACACGAATATATAATAAAAATGGGTGTTCCTATTTAAAAAAATCATAGTTGATATCCGTTTGACCTATGGCAGCGCCATCTAGCGGGCCAACCATCGCGCCATCTGGTTTTCCCCTTCAAGCTAGACAAGTTTCGTTCTTTGTAGTTTTTTCATTTGACGCCTATTTCGTGAGTTATTTGGCCCGGTCACGATCAATGAACCACCCTGTATATTGAAGAGCCAAAGAAGTTGGTACACCTGCCTAACATCGTGTAGGGCCCCCGCAACACGTCGCATGGACTCGACTAATGTCTGAAGTACTGCTGGAGGTAACTGACGCCATGAATCCGGCAGGTCTGTCCGTAAAACCGTAACATTACGAGGGGATGGAGATTTCTTCTAAACAGTAATTTGCAAGGCATCCCAGATATGCTCAATAATGTTCATGTCTGGGGATTCTGGTGGCAGGCGGAAGTGTTTAAACTAAGAATAGTGTTCCTGGAGCCATTCTGTAGCAATTCTGGACGTGTGGGGTGTCGCATTGTCCTGCTGGAATTGCCCAAGTCCGTCATAATGCACAACGGACATGAATGAATACAGGTAATCGTACATGTCAGGGGTCCTATATCACTCCAGCTCGATACCCCTCACATGAAGTGTTGAGTGCTATTGACAAGGGATTTCAGATCGATTCCGTGTTTCTGGATTTCCGGTAGGCTTCTCACACTGTACCACACAAGTGGTGCTTAGGGAAATTGCGTGCTTATGGAATATCGTCTCAGTTATGTGACTGAATTTGTGATTTCCTGTCAGAGAGGTCACAATTCGTAGTAATTCACGGAAAGTCATCGAGTAAAACGGAAGTGATTTCTGGCGTTCCCCAAAGTAGTGATATAGGCCCTTTGCTGTTCCTTATCTATATAAACGATTTGGGAGACAATCTGAGCAGCCGTCTTCGGTTGTTTGCAGATGACGCTGTCGTTTATCGACAAATAAAGCCATCAGAAGATGAAAACAAACTGCAAAACGATTTAGAAAAGACATCTGAATGGTGCGAAATGTGGCAGTTGACCCTAAATAAAGAAAAGTGTGAGGTCATCCACATGAGTGCTAAAAGGAACTCGTTAAACTTCGGTTACACGATAAATCAGTCTAATCTAAAAGTCGTAAATTCAACTAATACCTAGGTATTAGAATTACGAACATCTTAAATTGGAAGGAACACACAAAAAATGTTGTGGGGAAGGCTAACCAAATTATTGGCAGGACACAGAAAATGTAACAGACCTACTAAGGAGACTGTCTACAGTACGCTTGTCCGTCCTCTTTTAGGACACTGCTGGGTTGTGTGGGATCCTTACCAGATAGGACTGACGGAGTACATCGAAAAAGTTCAAAGAAAGGCAACACGTTTTGTATTGTCGCGAAATATGGGAGAGAGTGTCACAGAAACGATAAAGGATTTGGGCTGGACATCATTAAAAGAAAGGTGGTTTTCGTTACGTTGGAATCTTCTCACGAAATTCCAATCACCAACTTTCTCCTCCGAATGCGAAAATATTTTGTTGACACCGACCTACATAGGGAAGAACGATCATCACGACAAAATAAGGGAAATCAGAGCTCGTAGGGTAAGATATATGTGTTCATTCTTTTCGCGCGCTATACGAGATTGGAATAAGAGAGAATCGTGAAGGTGGTTCGATGAACCCTCTGCCAGGCACTTAAATATGATTTGCAAAGTATCCATGTAAATGCAGATCTAGATGTATTACAGAACCTCCACTAGCTTGGACACTCCCCTGCAGACAAGCAGGGTTCATGGATTCATGAGGTTGTCTCCATACCCGTACACGTCCATCCACACGATACAATTTTAAATGAGACTCGTCCGACCAGGCAACATGTTTCCAGTCATCAACAGTCCACGGTCGGTGTTGACGGGCCCAGGTTAGGCGTAAAGCTTTGTATCGCGCAGTCATCAAGGGTACACGACTGGTCTTGGGCTCCGAAAGCCCATATCGATGATGTTTCGTTGAATGTTTCGCACGCTGACACTTGTTGATGGGCAGCATTGAAATCTGCAGAAGGGTTGCACTTCTGTCACGTTGAACGATTCTCCTCAGTCCTCGTTTGTCCAGTTCTTGCAGGATCTTTTTCCAGCCGTAGGGATGTCTGTGATTTGATGTTTTATCGCATTCCTAATATTCACGGTACACTCGTGAAATGATCGTACGGAATATGCCCACTTCATTGCTACCTCGTAGAAGCTGAGTCACATCGCTCGTGCGCCGACTGTAACACCACGTTGAAACTCACTTAAATCTACATAACCTGCCGTTGTAGCAGCAGTAAACCCTCTAACAACTGCACCACACACTTGTTGTCTTATATAGGCGTTGCCGACCGCAGCACCATGTTCTGCCTGCTTACATATCTCTGTGTTCAAGTACGCATGTCTATACCACTTTCTTTGGCGATTCAGAACACACAAGATGTTCCAGTTTCAAAATGCTGCAGAAAGAAAGCCACTACTCAAAATAATGTCAAATCTGAACAGCATATTATTGACACAGGGGAAAATGTCATGGAAGATAAAATAACGAACATTTTAGCGATGAATGGTGCTGTAGCGTCTTTAATGTAAATTTGGTAAGCTACAAATGACAGATAAATGGCATTACGACGACTATGGTTTAAGTTACACTTTACACCATCCGTATTGTTCAAAGTGCATGCTCGCACAAGTTCGGCAGTCAACAGTTGTGGCACTTTTAGTTAGGCAAGCCCATCCACCATGGCCGGGTCGTACCACATCAGATTGGAAAAATCGGTTTTTAATTGCCCTGAGGCCAAAATCAGCAGAAACAGCAAAATACATCGATTTTTAATTGTCTTAGAACCAAAAACAGCATGGAAGTACGTCTGCTTAGCTGAGTGGTAAAGTGTTCGCCTCCCATGCAAGCGGGCCCTCGTTCGATTCCCGGCCGGGTTCGAGATTTTCTCCGCTCGGGAGGTGGATATTGTGTTGTCCTCATTACCGGCGCGCAAGTCGCCCACTGTGGCGTCGATTGAAATAAGACTTGCACTTGACGGTCGAACTTCCCCCAATGGGGCCTCCCCGCCAACTATGCCATACCCTCCTTCCGTTTTCTCGCATAAAAACAAAATGAAATCGGTTTCTAATTGTCCTGAGGCCAAAAACCACATAAAAAGCAAAATGACATCGGCTTCTAAGTGCTGCGAGACTGGCGCAAGATATATTCAGTTTGCTGTCCACCGTTTTCTGCCACGAGTAGAAATCGAGAAACAGCATGCGTCACAACGGATTGGAATATCTCCAGAGTCACGTTCAGAATGCGTTGGTCAAAGCGTGCCTTCAATTCAACTACGTTAGTAAATGGAGCACTGAACACAACATCTTTCAGGTAACCCCACAGCCAAAAGGCACACGGATGAAAAAATGGTTCAAATGGCTCTGAGCACTATGGGACTTAACCTCTGAGGTCATCAGTCCCCTAGAACTTAGAACTACTTAAACCTAACTAACCTAAGGACGTCACACACATCCATGCCCGAGGCAGGATTCGAACCTGCGAACGTAGCGGTCGCGCGGTTCCAGACTGTAGCGCCTAGAACCGCTCGTCCACACACGGGTGAAGATCAGGTGATCTGGACAGCCAGGCTACATGGAAATGAAGGATGAATTCTAGCATTTCCGGAATGCCTTTGCAGCAGCCGCTTCATTGGCTGTGCAATGTGCGGAGGAGCGCCATCTTGCATAAAAATCATTTTACTCAATCATCCCTCTGTTGAAGGTTTGGAATGATGTTGGTGCACAAAAGACTCTCAAAGCTTTTACCAGTGACGGCACAGGTAACAGGACTCACAGGACTCATCTCATCGAAAAAATAGGGCCCTACGATAAATGATGCTGTGAACCACGAGCACACTTTAACCTTTGCAGAATGAAGTGGTAGTGGTTGATGGGTGTACGAATTTTCCGTAGCCCATATTCTACAACCCTGCGTATTGACACGTCCTTGGAGTTGGATCGTAGGATTTTATTCACCGTGCTCGCAGGCAGTCCAACGTTCGAACAATTCCTCATGCACCGTATGTTTGCACAACACTGTGCGACCCCTCCTTCAATGCTGTGGCCACATTGTTGACAGACGTCGGATCAAGTACTTTCCTCCCGCTACCACATTGCAATTCAGAGGAACCTTGCCTTTTCGAATTTTGTAGTCATTTTCTCCAGACTTTTAGCAGACCATTGCCTTTTTTCATACAATTCAGAGTCCGGAACTCCTGCAGGGCTACTGATGTACAGTCACCGTCCTTGTAAAACAGTTTTACCAGGGTCGGACGATCCTTCGTGAAGACAGTCATGTTGGGCTCCTCGGACGCAAACAGAGGAACGGTCGTGTGCCGCGCATCTCTTGGTGTGCATATTCTGACTCTTACAATGCCATCTATTTTCCAACTGTTCTTTAATTTTTTTTGTTCCATGACGTTTTCCCCTGTGTCACTAATATGCTGTTGAAATTTGACGTCATTCTGAGCAGTGGTTTTCTTTCTACAGCGTTTTGAATCTGTACATTTAATTATAGACATCCTGTCCTTAATCGCAAGAGCTAGAGCTTGCACTATCAGTCAACATTTCCGTTACGTGTACTATTTTTCTACATAGTCTCCTTCACATTATACGATCTTACACCAGCGTTGTATAAGAGACAGTATTCCCTGGTAGTGAAATATCTTCCATTGTGCTTGTATCTATGTTTCCACTGCAGGAATTGCACTCACATCATCTTCAAAGTACGTCCCACGTAGAGAATCCTTAAAGAGGCCCAAACACATGGAAGCCTGAAGTTTCCAGGTCTCGGCCATAGGGTGGATGAGACAGTGATCTCCAACAGAATTTTGTGATGTGTTCTCAGTTTCTTCAACCTGTATGTGGGTCTGCATTGTCGTGTTGGAACAAGACTACTTTTGGATTCTGATCAAACTGAACGTGTACAAATGGTTCTTGAGTCTGCTCACAGTGTTCAAAAATGCCAACAAATTAATAGCTGACCCTACATCTACATATATACTCCGCTAGCCACCAAGCGGTCTGTGGCGGAGGGCACAATACGCGCCAAAGTCATATTTCCCCCCGTCTGTTCCACTCTCGGATCGCGCGAGGGAAAAACGATTGTCTGAACGCCTCAGTACGAGCTCTAATTTCCCTTATCTTTGAATGGTGATCACTGCGCGATTTGAAGGTTGGTGGTAATAATATATGCTCTACATCATCGGCGAAGATCGGATTTCGGAATTTAGTGAGCAGCCCCTTCCGTTTAGCGCGTCGTCTATCTGCAAGTGTGTCCCGCTTCAGACTTTATATGAGATTTATAACGCTCTCGCGATGGCTAAATGTACCAGTCACAAATCTTGCCGCTTTCTTTGGACCTCCTCAATCTCTTGAATCAGACACAACTAAGGGTCCCATACAGACGAACAATACTCTAAGACTAGACGAAATAAAGTATTGTAAGCAATTTCCTTTGTTGAAGGACTGCATCGCTTCAGGATCCTACCAATAAACCGCAATCTAGAGTTCGCCTTACCCGTTACTTGTGTAATCTCGTCATTACATTTGAGATCGTTTCGAATAGTCACACCCAGATACTTGACGGATGTTGCCGCTTCCAAAGACTGGGCATTTATTTTGTACTCGTACATTAATGGGGATTTTCGCCTTGTTATACGCAGTAGGTTATACTTACTAATATTGAGAGATAACTGCCAGTCATTACACAACGCATTTATTTTCTGCAGATCCTAATTAATTTGTTCACAACTTTCGTGTGATACTACTTTCCTGTAGACTACATCATCATCGGCAAACAGTCTAATGCCGCTGTCAGTACCATCAACCAGATGGTTTATGTAAATCGTAAAAAGCAGCGGACCTATTACACTTTCCTGGGGCACACCTGAAGTTACGCTTGTTTATGTTGAAGTCACCCCATTTAGGACGACATACTGTTCTCTGTCTGTTAGAAAACTTTCTATTCAACCGCATGTGTCATCGGATAGACCGTAAGGAGCGCACCTTTTTGGAGAAGGCGACAGTGCGGAACTGAGTGAAACGCGTTTTTAAAATCGAGGAATATGGCATCAACCTGTGAGCTGGTATCTAAAACCTTTTGTATATCACGCACAAAGAGGGCCAGTTGTGTCTCGCATAACCGCTGTTTCCTAAAACTGTGCTGGTTTCTGTAGATGAGCTTCTCAGAGTCTAGAAAGGTCATTATGTCTGAACACAATATATGTTCCATGGTTGTACAACAAATCGATGTCGGTGAAATTGGCCGGTAATTATGTGCATCCGATTTTCTACGCTTTTGATAGATTGCTATGTCTTGGGCCTTTTTCCAGTCCCGTGGAACTTTCCTCTTTTCCAATTATCTCTGACGGATGACGGATAAGAATGGTGCTATATTTGTAGCGTAGTCAACATAAAATCTTACGGGGATACCGTTGGGCCAGATGCCTTCCTGGCGTCTAAGGATCTTAACTGTTTTGCAATCCCAGATACACTAAAAACTATGTCAGCCATCCTTGCGTTTGTTCGATAATAGAAGGGGGGAATGGTGCTGCAGTCCTCTACCGTAAACGAGTTTTTGAAAGCTAGGTTTAAAATTTCGGCCTTCTGTTTGTCATCATGAGTTACATTACCCATACTGTCAGCAAGAGAAGGTATTGAATTATTTGTAGCGATCATAGGTTTTACGTACGGCCAAAATTTTTTGGGGTTATTTTTAGAACCTGGACTACGTTTAAAACGACTGTGCAAAATTCTCTGCTTTCTCAGCAACTTCCTAATATGACAACACATCCAGGCGAATGACACCATCACTAAGCCTGCCATCGTGAGTTTGCTCACAGAAGGAGCTGCCGGGTTGCGTTCGACTCACAGTATGGCCAGCGACTGCAACATCATAGGGCGACCGTCGACCTGCGGAATCCGGTTGCCTCCCAGCTCTGCGGATCGATCTCCAAAGTGCTCACCTTAACGTCGAAGACCTGTACTTTCGAGTACCCTCCCCCCCCCCTCCCCCTTGTCCTCTTGAAGTTCTCGCTTGCTGTCGCGCGACGGTTATCAGGCGCCGTTTAGGAAAGAGGAACCAGCAGTATCGGTGTCGGCCTCAAGAACGGGATGATCAGCAGCAGTGCCCCCGCTCTCAAAGTCGGACGACGGACAGCGTCCAGGGCACGCAGTTCAAGCCTCCAGCAGGCACGCAGAGTGATAGCGGCCTCTGCTCCCCAGCAGAGTTGCCTCGGAAGTTGGCAGTGCAGCTGGTAGCAGTCCAGTCGGACTCGTGGTTCCATAGAAGATCGAAGACGGCTAGTCGTGCCGAGGGGTTCGACCTCCACAGCAGCCCCTCTCACTGGATAGCTGCAACTGACGCAAGGGCTGAGACTACGGACTAGGCAATTAGCACTCGGCCATGAGACATTTGTTAAAAAGGATGGGGTATTTATGTTACCGCTTCCGGTGCGCTCTGTGGCGGTGGGAATAGCTATGACATCATGTGTCCTGATTTTCCGTATACTATTTTAAGGTTTTTCGTGTAACTTTCTATGTAATGTTTTTTTTTCATTCTTCATTTTAAATGTAAATCACTAATTCAAATTGTGAACGGCCGGGCTAGTGGCCCCGCAGTCTTCTTACCGGCAACAGATGGTAGTACTTTTGCCACAATGGTATACCAGTTTGCTTTCTCCTTCGCGTAAGCTACTCCATGCTCTGCGCTCGCTGGAAACACAAGTTAGATGTGTTCGAGAAGTGGGAAGAAAAGTCGGCCGGTGTGGCCGAGCGGTTCTAGGCGCTTCAGTCCAGAACCACGCGGCTGCTGCGGTCGCAGGTTCGAATCCTGCCTCGGGCGTGGATGTGTGTGATGTCCTTAGGTTAGTTAGGTTTAAGTAGTTCTAAGTTCTAGGGGACTTATGACGTCAGATGTCCCATAGTGCTTAGAGCCACTTGAAGCTTTGTGCTCGCTGGTAGCACAACGCATCTCGTACTCGTCCACCGCGACGCTCCGAGTCACAGCATCAATTGTAAGTGTCCCGGTATTTTTTGCATGTTTCTTTATCCAGGCGGTCTTCCGTAGTACTGTCTGGTGTCACTTTAGCATTGACTTAGGTTTTACAGCACATACCCAGACCGGTGGCTTTTAAATTTATGGAATCTTTTTGTTTTTTATGTGTATTGCTGCGTGTAGAAATTGTTTCCCGCCTTTTGATATTTTCAGTACGACACCTGAAGATGGGCGTATGAGAGCGCGAAACCGGTCATGTACTAAATAAAAGAACCTTACAACTGTAGCGGTATTTTACCCGCCAGGGTAGCCGATAGCGCTAATGCGCTGCTTCCTGGACTCGGGTAGGCGCGCCAGTCCCGGATCGAATCCACCCGGCGGATTAACGACGAGGGCCGGTATGCCGGCCAGACTGGATGTGGTTTTTAGGCGGTTTTCCATATCCCGCTAGGTGAATACTGGGCTGATCCCGAAGTTCCGCCTCAGTTACACGACTCACAGACATTTGTAAACGTTCGCACTGTTTCATGACTTACACTAGACGCAGACAGCTGGGGTACACTACTTCCGTCCCAGGGGGTTCAGGGTGGCGGCAGGAAGGGCATCCGGCAACCCTCTGCAACTAACACTGCCAAATCCGTCATAACAAAGCTGACCCCGCGTTGGAGCGGGACAAAGGCCCGAGAAAGAAAGAAAGAAAGAAACAAGTGTAGCGGTATTTTCAGCCTCTGACCTGATTAGTTATTGTTGCGTTGCACCTGGTCTTCCTTACGAAACTCTGCTTTATCACTAGTATGACGTTATCTCTCGGCTTCCATGATGTCGTTATGCTTCGCTTGCAGACTTGAGTGCTCGTTATTTCCCCATGCTGCGACACCTTCCATGTATGTCACAACTGGCTCAGCATTTCTCCCAATCTGGCAGTCTACTGGTCATTGACACAGGCAGTTCGCCTTCTGGGAAATACCAAGGTAGAACTTTTACGAATTTTTAGCGTCCACCGAGGATGCTGTCCTGGGGCATAACAGTTAGTCAGTGTACGTCCACATTTGTCACTGTTCCGTCTATAATGAGAGGAATGTTGACTGACTGTCAAAGCGCAACCTGTCTTCCTTCCTGTATCCGTTCCGGCCGCAGAGCCGTACTGAACAACCCTCTCGATTTTTTATTTTTATTTTTTATTTTATTCATAGACCTGATGTTTAAAACAGGTCGTGCATCTTACAATTTTCGTTTTTCATCTTTTTGCAGTTTTCTTTTCTTCTGTTTTATCTACAACATTTACAAAGAATGATACTTTTCAAAATAACAATAATTTAAGGTTAATATACAAATAAAATTTTGTTGTTTTTTTAAGAAGGATATAAAAAGATGATAGGATAGAGGAATGACTTGTTAGTACCATCAATGAATGTGACTGACGGTGAATACCTCGGATTGGTTTCTTCGAGCCATTGACCGCCAGTCGCACACACACAGAAACACACGCTCACGCACGCGCGCGCACACACACACACACACACACACACACACACACACAAATGGTTATTAGTAGAGAAATAATATTGCTTATCCTATTTATTATTCATCCTATGTATTAAATACTTTAGGTGCCCATCCATGTACAGCATTTGGTGATTTCTTGGCTAGATCGCCAGCACCTTGTGCTTATTTACTGCCACATCTCAGCTTCCTCCTCCTGTTCCACCTCATTGTCACTATTTTCGCTGTCACTGTGGGTATCGCTGTCCACCCTCTAGAGATTGTTGTTACGTTGCACATAGGCATGTCTGTCATGTCGTGTCCGTTGCGTGGGATAAGTTCCGTGTCCAGTTAAGAAATGTACCATACCGCGGATGGAATCGATATGTCTCTTTCTCAACCGATCCCTTATGTCAGGGAGGAAGTCGTGCAGTCTACGTCCCTTATCACTTACATCACACTCACCTTGCCATGTATCCAAACGCTAACTTTTAAGGTGACGTATCGTCTCTATCGGCACACCGGTTATTGTGTGTACCTTATCTAGTCTCCCCACCTTTAACCAGCACCTTGCAGCTCTGTATTTGATCGTGATATCTATAGGACATATTTCGAGCACCACACACAGTGCATCCGCTGAGGTGGTACCGAAGGCTCCAGATAGCCTAAGTAGGACACTTCTCTGCCCGCGTCTGACCGATGCTTTGTTGGTGACCACGTTCAGTCTATGTGCCCACGTGCTAGCTGCGAAGCTGAGTACTGATTCGAAGAGCACACAGTGGTATGTCCGTACGACTGGTAGAGGTAGTCTGTACTGTTTTGAATTTAGCCTCACCAGTTTGTGCAGTATTTTTTCTGCTTTGTCTATTGTTAGCCTCATGTGTTCGTGGAAATTCAATTTTTCATCTACGTGTACCCCAAGATAGCGCGTAATGTGTGCTCGTTTGATGTTTCTGTCCCCAGTTTTAACCGAAGGATTCCTTTGGAGTGATCCTTTCAGTAAAGTGTATGTTGTTTTGTTTTCGGCTATCCTGAGTTTGTTGTTGTGACACCACTGAGTAATTGTTTATAGTATTCCACTGGCTTTCTCTTCTAACTGGGCTTTGTTGTTTGTAGTGACTACAACTAATAGGTCACCTGCGTAGACGGCAATTCCGTCTGACCTGTCATCCCCATCCAGAAGTTGTAGGAGGGGCTCGATTGTTATGTCCCAGAAGATGGGGCCGCAGATCGACCCTTGAGGAGAGCCTTTGGTAATTCTTTTAATTACTTTCCGGCTGTCCATCTGCCATTCGACTACTCGGTCTTTACAGTAGTCTAGAAAACTGTTGTACAGTGACTGCAGTACCTGCAGTTGTCTTACAAGGAGACGGCACGACCGTGGGGTCGGGGATTTGTCCGCAATTTTGTGTGGTGAAAGAGGACCCCTAACACCTCACGTGGTTAAAATATTAGGACGCACTACCCGGAAAATCCCGAGAAAAATCGATCCAAAGTTTCTTAGGTGCCTTATGAGTATAAAATGTTAGTACACTGCCGAGCCGCCGTCTGGCCTAGGTGTTTAGGGCTCGGATTGTTACGCCAGAGGTCTCGTGTTCGATTCCCCCTCTGGCACTTTTTTTCTTCTGTTTCATTTTACATCTACATCTACATCTACATCCATACTCCGCAAGCCACCTGTCGGTGTGTGGGGTAGGGTACCCTGAGTACCTCTATCGGTTCTCCCTTCTATTCCAGTCTCGTATTGTTCGTGGAAAGAT
Organism: Schistocerca nitens; assembly: GCF_023898315.1. Classification (NCBI taxonomy): domain Eukaryota; kingdom Metazoa; phylum Arthropoda; class Insecta; order Orthoptera; family Acrididae; genus Schistocerca; species Schistocerca nitens. Next base: position 668,195,418 of record NC_064618.1, read on the forward strand.
GGACTGTCGGTATGCCTCGGTGTGGGCTCTAATCTCTCTGATTTTATCCTCGTGGTCTCTTCGCGAGATATACGTAGGAGGGAGCAATATACTGCTTGACTCTTCGGTGAAGGTATGTTCTCGAAACTTTAACAAAAGCCCGTACCGAGCTGCTGAGCGTCTCTCCTGCAGAGTCTTCCACTGGAGTTTATTTATCATCTTTCTATGTATTCGCAGCACATTACACTTGTCTACATTGAGATTGAATTGCCATTCCCTGCACCATGCGTCAATTCGATGCAGATCCTTCTGCATTTCAGTACAATTTTCCATTGTTACAACCTCTCGATACACCACCGCATCATCTGCAAAAAGCCTCAGTGAACTTCCAATGTCATCCACAAGGTCATGTATGTATATTGTGAATAGCAACGGTCCTATGACACTCCCCTGCGGCACACCTGAAATCACTCTTACTTCGGAAGACTTCTCTCCATTGAGAATGACATGCTGCGTTCTGTTATCTAGGAACTTGTAACCTCCCCGCAAAATTTAAAAAAAAAAGACAATAATTAAATGTAAAAGGGAATAGAGCTAAACGGAACCTCCCAGCAGAAATAAAAGAAAAGTCTATGACAACGAAAACGAGCCAAATGTTTGGTCCCCACAAAAATTATAGAATAATAAGGACCCAAATGTAAACTCGACACAAAAATTGAGAAATGAACATTAATCATCATTAAACCCACAATATTAGGGCAGCATCGCTGACCTTAGGCCCTGTGCAATAATTAATCTGATAAATTGAAGGGCAGCATCGCTGACCTTAAGCCCTGTGCAATAATTAATCTGATAAATTGATTCTGGGAGGAAAAGCATAGGAAATATTGTTTCAATTGGAATGATTCTTTTCTTAAAAACGATTGCTTTGAAAACAAAATTATTATTGGGGCATTTCTTGAACAAATTAATTACAATTAACATACATTACATTATCAGATGTGTGCAATGCTGCTTCATTACCTTATTTAACAATATACCTCGTCCCGAACCTTGACCAGAGATGTAAAGGGCGCACACCGCCGACCCATGCCGACGCCCGCTCAGTACTACCGTCGGCTGACTACTTCCTCTCGCGACTCGCTACACACAACATCCTACTCGCAACAGAACTCTCCACCCACACTACTTCCGACCGAGTCCAACTCGCAACTGCCGACTCCACACACACTACTTCCGACCGAGTCCAACTCGCAACTGAACTCTCTCGCAGTCAAGCGCAGCCTAGCAACGATAAACAACTCTCTGGTCAGAGATTCTGTCATGCCTCGCCATCGCTGGTACTGAATACATAAGCGTTTCATAACCCTCCACGGGGGGGGGGGGGGGGCAAAAATTTGGCAGCGATGGTGAGTCATTTGGACTTGCCATGAGCAACAAATTTTTTCATAATTATTTAACTTTACAACTACAGCATATATACAGATATAGAACATGAAGTAAATGTGGTGCACATGCACCGAGTACAAAACATATTAGACAATAACAAAATGTGAGTACAAAACATATTAACAAATGACATAAGTGCACATGCACTGAAAAGTTCTTCAACGTTTTCACAACAAATAAACATAATGAGTACAAATCTCATTGACAAATGACATAAGTGCAAATGTACTGTAGTTCAGAACATGTCAGCAAATCAAAATGCACATACAATGAGTAGAAATCATGTTAGAAAAATGACAAAAGTGCACACGCACTGAAAAACTCTTTAGCATTTTCACAACAAATAAACGTAATGGCAAAAAATCATGTTGACAAGTGACATAAGTGCACATGTACTAGAGTTCAGAACATATCAGCAAATCACAAAATGAATATACGATAAGTAGAAATCATGTTAGAGAAATGACAAAAGTGCACACGCACTGAAATTCAGATGATATCAGCAAATCACAAAATGTATATACAATAAGTAGAAATCATATTAGAAAAATGACAAGTGCACACGCACTGAAATTCAGAATATATCAGCAAATCGAAAAAAAATGTATAGGCCATGAATACAAATGATGTTGGGAAAAAAAATGATTTTCACTGTGTTACAAGAATTAGGATAGGAAAGGGAAGGATTGCATCATGGTTGTAGCACTTTAGGTTGCACGCAGCTGCACTGAAAGTCAATATCTTTCCACAGAAGTACAACACCAAGTGAGACAATCTGAAGTTCTTTTCCCAGAAGTGTTTATCAGCGTAGCCAAGACACTGAAATGTCGTAGTAATATTCCAGGTTATCATTTTGGCAGTACATCAGGTACACCAAACAGTGGGACCATAATAACGTCTCCATCGCTCACTGTGGTGGACAGCATATCGTGTCAACACCACGCTCTTACAAGGCACACCAATGTAGAATTAGTGCAAAAACCAAATATAGTGCTCCATGATCAAGAGGATATACAGGACAAATGGATATTGCAGTAATTCAGGGTAGTTAGGTCATAAGGTGAAGGACATTAAGTCACATACTAGTCTTCATTGGGAATTACATTAGTAGTTTGCGGCATTCATAGCCCAGTTATTGAACATTTCTGTGCCATGTATGTAGTATTACAGAAAAATGTTCATTAGTTGTTTTACAGAGAACATTTTACAGAGAACAATTGCATTCATTCCCTAATTACAAATCATCAGAAGTCATTACTTAAAACAGGAGGTAGTCAATAACATAGTATTACAAAATAATGTCGATAATTAATCATTGGTCATCCCAATACAGTAATCAGTAGCATTTATTTCCCAGTTACAAAGTATTATTAATTAATCATTGGTCATCTCAATACAGTAATCAGTAGCATTCATTTCCCAGTTACAAAGCATTATTAATTAATCATTGGTCATCCCAATACAGTAATCAGTAGCATTCATTTCCCAGTTACAAAGCATTATTAATTAATCATTGGTCATCTCAATACAGTAATTAAATTATGCACATAGTATTTATGCATTCATTATTCAAGTGACATACTATTCAGAGCTAATCAGTATTACTCAGAACTTTCTTAAACTGGTATCATTATTTGGGACTGGTAATACATTTTTTTGTTAGCAATGCATTGCTTTGGGTAATTATAGGGGAAATCAAGAAGAGAAAAAAGAAAAAAAATTGCTTCTGGGTTGTTCCTGTAAATGAAAATGTGTAACGTCATTCGTCATGAGTCAGCTGTAGCAAGGTTATGAAACAAGTAGAGTATATGTAATCACATTCATAAATGACATAGATTTAATGAACAACTGCTTATAGCACATTAATTTCATAAATAATTTCTCCTGCAAAAATATATCAAAAAAATGGATTATTAAGCTGAAAGAAGAAACGCATTTTATGCTGAAAAGTAGTGAACTTCGAATTAACGGGTAGTGAAATGTGTATAAAGATGTGTTCCATAGCTGTCCTTTCCAAACCTTCAGTCATTATACTATGCAATATAACACCTGCTGTCAAAGCGAACTGCAACAAATACTTAAATAACTACATAGCATGAATACATAACTTCCACATTATCCTCATCTGTAAAGAAAAAACTTCATTATCCATCACTTCATTATCTATATTATCATAACTCCATTATTATCATCACCTGTAAAGAAAAACTTCATTATCCATAGTAGCATATACTTCATCATTATTCATCAGCATTCCTTATCATCTGCAAAAAATCACTTCATTACTCATTACACAACTATTCCTTATCTCTAGCATATTTCATCACTAAAACTAAGATGTGTAGTTCTGCCTGACAGCCTGCATCAATCGCCTCGTATTCTGAAAGAAAAAATTAGTTAAGACTGCTATTCTACGATGCTTGTTTATTCTGATCCATTTACTCTTCATCACGAAGTATTGCATCTTCTTTCGATCATTCCGAAGATGAAATTCCCATTTCTGTTTAATTTATTTCTTTCACGCATCATTTCTTTCTGAAATTGATGAACAGAGATTAATGTCTTGCATTTAAATCATATATCACTAAATAATGATTGGTTTATGGTAACATAATTAAGCATACAGCATAACATGACAAAAAAACGTAATATGTGAAAAACTTATATAGTGTTCAGAGGCAAAAATGTACTCAGTGTAACACAATGTAACAGTAAAGTAGTCACGATGTTGAGATATCATAAGGCAAAATGTCAAAGTCAACTGGTGTTTGCTATATCTTAATTATTTCATAGTGCATACAAACAAAACATGAAACAATCGTGTATACCTAAGAAAGACAAAAAATGTGATGTTCGTTGTGTTCAGCTTGTATGTTGTGTAGTTAATAGAGGCGAGAATTAAAGACTTTAATGGAGAGAAAATTTAATAAAATTAATATGTCACTAGATAGCATTGCATAATTATTCATAACATACGTAATTTTTATCTGGAAAAAATGTGCACAGTCTGATATGTAACGACAAGAAGAGCGACCTGCTAACCTTACCTTGCCGGGCACTTGCCAAGAAAAAATACGATAGTCATCAGTAAGTATTCATGTGAATATAATTGCATAAGTGATCATAAAATTAGCAAATGACATTATAGCATGTTAAATCATAAAGTATCTTCATTCAATAAAAGGTTTGACGTTTAACCAGTGGTCGTTTCCTTTCGATTTTTTGGTTCTCAAAGTTTCGACGTGTAGAACATTAGGGTGAGGAATGCTGCGAATTCGATATGGACCTGCATATAGAAGCTCAAATTTACTGCACCTACCTTTTCCTTTGTTGGATAAATAGTGTGTACGTACTAATATTTTCTGTCCAATCTGAAAGTCACGGCGTGTACAAACCTGTTTTTGCTGCCTTCTCCGGCGCTCTGCGGCACGTTTGATGTTGTTCAGCGCAATGTCGATTATTTCATGGTGCCGTAGTCGACGAGATGTAGGAAAGTTTACTAATTCTGTAATTTTGTTAGGTGGTTCAACATTTTTCAGTATAACGAACGGAGATAGCATAGTAGATTCATTTGGAATGGAATTAATTACCTCTTGGAATGAGAATATGTGTGTGTCCCAATCAATATGTCTTTTGTGGCAGTATATTCTACACAGTTCACCAATTTCTTTCATTAATCGTTCACAAGGGTTCGAAGAAGCATGGTACTTGGATATATAGATCGGAGAAATGTTTCTAGCTCGTAGCATGCGTGTCCATATAGCAGAACGAAATTGTGATCCATTATCGGAAATTACTTTCAACACATGCCCTACATGAAATAGAAAATGCTTTACAAATGCTTTCGAAACAGTTTTAGCAGTAGCTTTGCGTAACGGAGTGAAAGTAACAAATTTTGAAGTGAGTTCAACAGCGACAAAAATGTAGCAAAAACCTCTATTAGTTCTGGGAATCGGACCAAAAATGTCTACAGTGGCGATATGTCTTAATTTAACAGGTACAATGGGATATAATGGAGGAATTTGTGAAGTTGTGTCTGACTTAGCTTTTTGGCAGATTTTGCATGACGCTAAAACTCGTCGTATACGTTTCTCCATGTTGTTAAAATAGCAGTTCTGTCTCAGTATAAGAAAACATTTTCTAGCTCCGTAATGTGCGTAACTTAAATGAGTATACCAGATTAATTTGTTAACCAGCTCGTCAGGAATGCATAATAACCAATTGTTGCTGTCAGGATGAGAGCCGCGAAACAGAATGTCATTGCGTACAGTGTAATGGTTTCTAATCGTAACATTATTCCTATCTTGCCAGAGGTGTTTAATCTCTTTCCACACGTTGTCTTTATTCTGCTCTTGTGCTATGTCTTGTAATGACGACGAAATGAAATTTTCAAATGCAACTTGTTGAATGTACATGACGCTGAAATTTGCTTTGCAGAAGTTGGTTGCGATGTCTTGCTGATTGTTGCTGAGAGAACGAGATAGTGCGTCTGCTACAATATTTTGTGTGCCGGGAATGTGAACAATTGTGAAATTAAATTCCTGTAAATAAAGTTTCCATCTGCTTAGTCTGTCGTGTGTGAATTTAGCTGAAAGTAAAAATTGTATCCCTCTGTGGTCTGTGTAGACGATGGTATGTCTTCCATAAAGAAAATGTCGAAATCTCGTAAAAGCCCAAACAACACATAATGTTTCCCGTTCTGTAACAGAATAATTTCGTTCAGAAGGTGACAGAATGCGACTTGCAAATGCGATGTTTTTAATTACTGTACAACCATTTTCTTCAATTTCCTGAAAAATATGTACGCCTAAAGCGGTGTTAGAACTGTCGGTGGCAATGGAAAAATTTCTGGTAAGATCTGGGTGCGATAAAAGTGGTGCATTCAACAAAGCATGTTTCAAATAACATTTTCGTGAACAAGATTCTGCGTGTCAAAATTATTGCTTGCGTTTCTGCAATATGCACCCTGTACTTTATTTAATCAAATTCTTTCTGACGTGTTATTATTTTCAGGACGATGCTGTGGCACTTCAACTATTTGTACTGTTCTATGTTTCTTCCTAACGTATTACGTTCTGGATGATATCTACTGTCTGGTACATTCATGATTATTTGTTGTGGCGGATGTTCTTGCTGCTGATGTGATCGTCTATTATTAAATGTACGCTGAAAATTGTGCTCATTAATTTTACGTCTATCGTGGTAGTCATTTCTATACGGTGCATTGCGATAGGAATTGAAATATTGTGTTTTCTGTACGTAGTTATTTCCTTGCTGCGTTACTATTTGTTGGAGCTGAGACTATACGTGCACGCGGCGAAACATTAAAGCCTGGCTGACCTTGCACACTGCATTGTTGGTTAGGTATGCTAACCGGCTGGCTTTCATGCTGTTGCGGTGAAAAACGTCTATTGTTATTAAAATGCGTTCGCTGTTGCTGAAAATTGTGTACATACTGATGATTAAAATTTTCTCTGATATTAAAGTTCTCGTTGTTGTCATTTCTGAAGCGTCTAATGAAAAAGTGTCACTTTCGGTATAACTTGTCTTATCGGGTTATCTTTACTCACTTTTCTTAATACTAGGTAGAGCAATAGTTAAAGAGCTGTTTTGATAGATATAAAGGATAGTAGAAGAGAAGGCATCAGTGCAGAAAACTAAAGATGAAACAGCACTACTACAGCTCGGGGCCCTATGCACGCTACGGCACATATTCATTAAAGCGTAATGAATCCCCTGAGGTCAATTACGCGCTGCAAATAAATTTTAGCTTTTGTGTTACAGGCAATGGCGGTAAAAATTCAGAAATAAATTGCTGAATCCATGCTAATTGTAGTTTCTGCATTACACGAAATGTTGGTAAAAGTTCAAGAGCAAATTGTCGTATCCAGTTCAATGCGTGTACCTGTGTTCTGTCATTATTAAATTTCTTAGATTTTCTTACACATACAAATTGCTTATAATCAACGTTCTTGTCACTGAATTTGAGAACACGTTCAGGTTTGTGTGAGAATCTGTTTGTCTGTTTCATTTCGGATTTCAAGTTGCGTAGCTTTTCGGATTTTAACTCGCGTAGTCTCTGTAAATTATCCAAATTACACTGGCTGTGTGATTGTGAGAAATGTTCGCAACGTGGCGTATTCTGTAACGTGTTATAAACTGAAATATTTTTTACCTCAGTTACCTCTTGCTGTAAACTTGACAATTTTCTACGCAATGTGTTATTAGACGAATCGATCTCACTGATTGTCTGTTGTAGACTTTGGAATTCAGGTGTTTGATTAAATGAAATCGGTGCAGTATCGTCTGATTTGCTGTCATTATTACTTTCAATAACATCAATACGACTGGCCAATTCATCACATTTTTCAGTCAGTATTTTTACCTGCTCATCGGTTTTAGTGTCAGAGGCATTAATCTGTTTTTGCATTTTACGTGTGGTTTCGTTCAGTTTTTTAACGTCAGCTTTGATGTCATCATAATCCTGTGTTAGTTCTATTTGTTCGAGTCTGTCGGTCACTGTTTGAATATCTACTGTGTGTGTATCTGTTTTTGATTTAAGATCAGAAATTTCATCACGTAATTCTGTGTTCAACTGTTCGATGGTATTAACTTTGTCCGATACTGTAGCAATATTGTTGTCTACGTATGTTTTTGCCTTCGCAAACATTTTACGTTTATCTTCTTGTCTCTGCGCAGTGATTGTTTCCATGACCTGACGTTTTACTTTATTTTGATCCCGTATAAATTTGCGGAAACGCGTATTACTGTTTTGTAGGTGAAGATTAAAACGTTCGTCAATCTGAGTGTTCTGTTGGTCGAATTTCGCGTCTATCTTTGCATCCACTGTGCGCGAAAGTTCTGCTGTCATTAATTTAAACTCGTCGCGTAATTGTGTTGCTTTTTCAGAGCATTGTTTAGCGACTCCGCTAATTTCGTCTCTAAGTGTTTCTGTTATAGCTGTTTGCATTTCCCTTAATTCTTGAGCAACAGATCTAATTTCTTCGCTACTTTTCCTAGCACAAGCCTCAATTTCCTCGCGTAACTGTTCTTTAGTATCATGACATTGCGCGGCAACGGCTCTAATCTGTTCACTAAGCTGTCTGGAATTGTTGTCTAATTTTTCATTAAGTTTGTCTTGTTTTTCATTCTGTTGTCTGACCTGTTCATTAAGTTGTTTGAAATTTTCATTATTGTTGTCTAGTTTTTCATTCTGTTGTTTGAAATTTTCCTTAAATTGTTTGTTATCTTCACTAATTTGTAGCAATAATGCCATAAGTTGATCCGAGGCAAAATTAGCATTTCTATTCTCTGTGCTATTTAATGGTGTACCTGCAATTGTCACGCTTTGTGTGACCATTAGGTCATTCTGTGATTCACAAAAAGGTTTGCTAATCGGATGCGCACTGTTAGTCACTACACCGGAATTAAACAAATCTGTCGTGCTTTGATTATCCTGTTCATTTTCATTAGAAAAATTTATCTGTTCGTCACGTAAATCATGCAAACCGGATGTGTTAAGCTGGGCAGCGCTCATTGCAATAGAGCGCCCCGCGTCATCAATTGTCGTCAAATTAACAGAGGAGACAATTGAGTTCGTTTGTTCATCATTAAGATAAAAATCATCATTAGTGGTTGGAACGCACTGATTGTCAGTGAACGCAGGATTGTCATCATTACACTGCATGTCACAAGTACTATCGGTAAAGTTGTTTAAGTCGGTAATTTCATTCATTACACCGCACGATGTACTATTAATAGTTTTTCGCGGCATTTTAACACAAATCACAATTATTCACAAATGAAACAAAGACAATGCAAAAATTAAACAAATACAAGTACAACAAAGAGCAACGAATTGCCGATGATCTGTGAAAGAAATTGACAAAATTAGTAAAAGCGTTGCGCCAAATCCTAATTATATTGAAGTATATAAGAGCAGATATCTGACTATTTCTTAGAAGATTCACAAAGAAATACGATCCTGGCAGGGCCGCCAAGTGTAACCTCCCCGCAAAATTTAAAAAAAAAAAAAAAAAAAAAGACAATAATTAAATGTAAAAGGGAATAGAGCTAAACGGAACCTCCCAGCAGAAATAAAAGAAAAGTCTATGACAACGAAAACGAGCCAAATGTTTGTTCCCCACAAAAATTATAGAATAATAAGGACCCAAATGTAAACTCGACACAAAAATTGAGAAATGAACATTAATCATTAAACCCACAATAATAGGGCAGCATCGCTGACCTTAGGCCCTGTGCAATAATTAATCTGATACATTGAAGGCAGCATCGCTGACCTTAGGCCCTGTTCAATAATTAATCTGATAAATTGATTCTGGGAGGAAAAGCATAGGAAATATTGTTTCAATTGGAATGATTCTTTTCTTAAAAACGACTGCTTTGAAAACAATATTATTATTGGGGCATTTCTTGAACAAATTAATTACAATTAACATACATTACATTATCAGATGTGTGCAATGCTGCTTCATTACCTTATTTCACAATATACCTCGTCCCAAACCTTGACCAGAGATGTAAAGGGCACACGCCGCCGACCCATGCCGACGCCCGCTCAGTACTACCGTCGGCTGACTACTTCCTCTCGCGACTCGCTACACACAACATCCTACTCGCAACAGAACTCTCCACACACACTACTTCCGACCGAGACCAACTCGCAACTGCCGGCTCCACACACACTACTTCCGACCGAGTCCAACTCGCAACTGGACTCTCGCGCAGTCAAGTGCAGACTAGCAACGATAAACATCTCTCTGGTCAGAGATTCTGTCATGCCTGGCCATCGCTGGTACTGAATACATACGCGTTTCATAACCCTCCACGGGGGGGGGGGGGGGGGGGCAAAAATTTGGCAGCGATGGTGAGTCATTTGGACTTGCCATGAGCAACAAATTTTTTCATAATTAATTAACTTTACAACTGCAGCATATATACAGATATAGAACATGAAGTAAATGTGGTGCACATGCACCGAGTACAAAACATATTAGACAATAACAAAATGTGAGTACAAAACATATTAACAAATGACATAAGTGCACATGCACTGAAAAGTTCTTCAACGTTTTCACAACAAATAAACATAATGAGTACAAATCTCATTGACAAATGACATAAGTGCAAATGTACTGTAGTTCAGAACATGTCAGCACATCAAAATGCACATACAATGAGTAGAAATCATGTTAGAAAAATGACAAAAGTGCACACGCACTGAAAAACTCTTTAGCATTTTCACAACAAATAAACGTAATGGCAAAAAATCATGTTGACAAGTGACATAAGTGCACATGTACTAGAGTTCAGAACATATCAGCAAATCACAAAATGAATATACGATAAGTAGAAATCATGTTAGAGAAATGACAAAAGTGCACACGCACTGAAATTCAGATGATATCAGCAAATCACAAAATGTATATACAATAAGTAGAAATCATATTAGAAAAATGACATAAGTGCACACGCACTGAAATTCAGAATATATCAGCAAATCGAAAAAAAATGTATAGGCCATGAATACAAATGATGTTGGGAAAAAAAATGATTTTCACTGTGTTACAAGAATTAGGATAGGAAAGGGAAGGATTGCATCATGGTTGTAGCACTTTAGGTTGCACGCAGCTGCACTGAAAGTCAATATCTTTCCACAGAAGTACAACACCAAGTGAGACAATCTGAAGTTCTTTTCCCAGAAGTGTTTATCAGCGTAGCCAAGACACTGAAATGTCGTAGTAATATTCCAGGTTATCATTTTGGCAGTACATCAGGTACACCAAACAGTGGGACCATAATAGCGTCTCCATCGCTCACTGTGGTGGACAGCATATCGTGTCAACACCACGCTCTTACAAGGCACACCAATGTAGAATTAGTGCAAAAACCAAATATAGTGCTCCATGATCAAGAGGATATACAGGACAAATGGATATTGCAGTAATTCAGGGTAGTTAGGTCATAAGGTGAAGGACATTAAGTCACATACTAGTCTTCATTGGGAATTACATTAGTAGTTTGCGGCATTCATAGCCCAGTTATTGAACATTTCTGTGCCATGTATGTAGTATTACAGAAAAATGTTCATTAGTTGTTTTACAGAGAACATTTTACAGAGAACAATTGCATTCATTCCCTAATTACAAATCATCAGAAGTCATTACTTAAAACAGGAGGTAGTCAATAACATAGTATTACAAAATAATGTCTATAATTAATCATTGGTCATCCCAATACAGTAATCAGTAGCATTTATTTCCCAGTTACAAAGTATTATTAATTAATCATTGGTCATCTCAATACAGTAATCAGTAGCATTCATTTCCCAGTTACAAAGCATTATTAATTAATCATTGGTCATCCCAATACAGTAATCAGTAGCATTCATTTCCCAGTTACAAAGCATTATTAATTAATCATTGGTCATCTCAATACAGTAATTAAATTATGCACATAGTATTTATGCATTCATTATTCAAGTGACATACTATTCAGAGCTAATCAGTATTACTCAGAACTTTCTTAAACTGGTATCATTATTTGGGACTGGTAATACATTTTTTTGTTAGCAATGCATTGCTTTGGGTAATTATAGGGGAAATCAAGAAGAGAAAAAAGAAAAAAAATTGCTTCTGGGTTGTTCCTGTAAATGAAAATGTGTAACGTCATTCGTCATGAGTCAGCTGTAGCAAGGTTATGAAACAAGTAGAGTATATGTAATCACATTCATAAATGACATAGATTTAATGAACAACTGCTTATAGCACATTAATTTCATAAATAATTTCTCCTGCAAAAATATATCAAAAAAATGGATTATTAAGCTGAAAGAAGAAACGCATTTTATGCTGAAAAGTAGTGAACTTCGAATTAACGGGTAGTGAAATGTGTATAAAGATGTGTTCCATAGCTGTCCTTTCCAAACCTTCAGTCATTATACTATGCAATATAACACCTGCTGTCAAAGCGAACTGCAACAAATACTTAAATAACTACATAGCATGAATACATAACTTCCACATTATCCTCATCTGTAAAGAAAAAACTTCATTATCCATCACTTCATTATCTATATTATCATAACTCCATTATTATCATCACCTGTAAAGAAAAACTTCATTATCCATAGTAGCATATACTTCATCATTATTCATCAGCATTCCTTATCATCTGCAAAAAATCACTTCATTACTCATTACACAACTATTCCTTATCTCTAGCATATTTCATCACTAAAACTAAGATGTGTAGTTCTGCCTGACAGCCTGCATCAATCGCCTCGTATTCTGAAAGAAAAAATTAGTTAAGACTGCTATTCTACGATGCTTGTTTATTCTGATCCATTTACTCTTCATCACGAAGTATTGCATCTTCTTTCGATCATTCCGAAGATGAAATTCCCATTTCTGTTTAATTTATTTCTTTCACGCATCATTTCTTTCTGAAATTGATGAACAGAGATTAATGTCTTGCATTTAAATCATATATCACTAAATAATGATTGGTTTATGGTAACATAATTAAGCATACAGCATAACATGACAAAAAAACGTAATATGTGAAAAACTTATATAGTGTTCAGAGGCAAAAATGTACTCAGTGTAACACAATGTAACAGTAAAGTAGTCACGATGTTGAGATATCATAAGGCAAAATGTCAAAGTCAACTGGTGTTTGCTATATCTTAATTATTTCATAGTGCATACAAACAAAACATGAAACAATCGTGTATACCTAAGAAAGACAAAAAATGTGATGTTCGTTGTGTTCAGCTTGTATGTTGTGTAGTTAATAGAGGCGAGAATTAAAGACTTTAATGGAGAGAAAATTTAATAAAATTAATATGTCACTAGATAGCATTGCATAATTATTCATAACATACGTAATTTTTATCTGGAAAAAATGTGCACAGTCTGATATGTAACGACAAGAAGAGCGACCTGCTAACCTTACCTTGCCGGGCACTTGCCAAGAAAAAATACGATAGTCATCAGTAAGTATTCATGTGAATATAATTGCATAAGTGATCATAAAATTAGCAAATGACATTATAGCATGTTAAATCATAAAGTATCTTCATTCAATAAAAGGTTTGACGTTTAACCAGTGGTCGTTTCCTTTCGATTTTTTGGTTCTCAAAGTTTCGACGTGTAGAACATTAGGGTGAGGAATGCTGCGAATTCGATATGGACCTGCATATAGAAGCTCAAATTTACTGCACCTACCTTTTCCTTTGTTGGATAAATAGTGTGTACGTACTAATATTTTCTGTCCAATCTGAAAGTCACGGCGTGTACAAACCTGTTTTTGCTGCCTTCTCCGGCGCTCTGCGGCACGTTTGATGTTGTTCAGCGCAATGTCGATTATTTCATGGTGCCGTAGTCGACGAGATGTAGGAAAGTTTACTAATTCTGTAATTTTGTTAGGTGGTTCAACATTTTTCAGTATAACGAACGGAGATAGCATAGTAGATTCATTTGGAATGGAATTAATTACCTCTTGGAATGAGAATATGTGTGTGTCCCAATCAATATGTCTTTTGTGGCAGTATATTCTACACAGTTCACCAATTTCTTTCATTAATCGTTCACAAGGGTTCGAAGAAGCATGGTGCTTGGATATATAGATCGGAGAAATGTTTCTAGCTCGTAGCATGCGTGTCCATATAGCAGAACGAAATTGTGATCCATTATCGGAAATTACTTTCAACACATGCCCTACATGAAATAGAAAATGCTTTACAAATGCTTTCGAAACAGTTTTAGCAGTAGCTTTGCGTAACGGAGTGAAAGTAACAAATTTTGAAGTGAGTTCAACAGCGACAAAAATGTAGCAAAAACCTCTATTAGTTCTGGGAATCGGACCAAAAATGTCTACAGTGGCGATATGTCTTAATTTAACAGGTACAATGGGATATAATGGAGGAATTTGTGAAGTTGTGTCTGACTTAGCTTTTTGGCAGATTTTGCATGACGCTAAAACTCGTCGTATACGTTTCTCCATGTTGTTAAAATAGCAGTTCTGTCTCAGTATAAGAAAACATTTTCTAGCTCCGTAATGTGCGTAACTTAAATGAGTATACCAGATTAATTTGTTAACCAGCTCGTCAGGAATGCATAATAACCAATTGTTGCTGTCAGGATGAGAGCCGCGAAACAGAATGTCATTGCGTACAGTGTAATGGTTTCTAATCGTAACATTATTCCTATCTTGCCAGAGGTGTTTAATCTCTTTCCACACGTTGTCTTTATTCTGCTCTTGTGCTATGTCTTGTAATGACGACGAAATGAAATTTTCAAATGCAACTTGTTGAATGTACATGACGCTGAAATTTGCTTTGCAGAAGTTGGTTGCGATGTCTTGCTGATTGTTGCTGAGAGAACGAGATAGTGCGTCTGCTACAATATTTTGTGTGCCGGGAATGTGAACAATTGTGAAATTAAATTCCTGTAAATAAAGTTTCCATCTGCTTAGTCTGTCGTGTGTGAATTTAGCTGAAAGTAAAAATTGTATCCCTCTGTGGTCTGTGTAGACGATGGTATGTCTTCCATAAAGAAAATGTCGAAATCTCGTAAAAGCCCAAACAACACATAATGTTTCCCGTTCTGTAACAGAATAATTTCGTTCAGAAGGTGACAGAATGCGACTTGCAAATGCGATGTTTTTAATTACTGTACAACCATTTTCTTCAATTTCCTGAAAAATATGTACGCCTAAAGCGGTGTTAGAACTGTCGGTGGCAATGGAAAAATTTCTGGTAAGATCTGGGTGCGATAAAAGTGGTGCATTCAACAAAGCATGTTTCAAATAACATTTTCGTGAACAAGATTCTGCGTGTCAAAATTATTGCTTGCGTTTCTGCAATATGCACCCTGTACTTTATTTAATCAAATTCTTTCTGACGTGTTATTATTTTCAGGACGATGCTGTGGCACTTCAACTATTTGTACTGTTCTATGTTTCTTCCTAACGTATTACGTTCTGGATGATATCTACTGTCTGGTACATTCATGATTATTTGTTGTGGCGGATGTTCTTGCTGCTGATGTGATCGTCTATTATTAAATGTACGCTGAAAATTGTGCTCATTAATTTTACGTCTATCGTGGTAGTCATTTCTATACGGTGCATTGCGATAGGAATTGAAATATTGTGTTTTCTGTACGTAGTTATTTCCTTGCTGCGTTACTATTTGTTGGAGCTGAGACTATACGTGCACGCGGCGAAACATTAAAGCCTGGCTGACCTTGCACACTGCATTGTTGGTTAGGTATGCTAACCGGCTGGCTTTCATGCTGTTGCGGTGAAAAACGTCTATTGTTATTAAAATGCGTTCGCTGTTGCTGAAAATTGTGTACATACTGATGATTAAAATTTTCTCTGATATTAAAGTTCTCGTTGTTGTCATTTCTGAAGCGTCTAATGAAAAAGTGTCACTTTCGGTATAACTTGTCTTATCGGGTTATCTTTACTCACTTTTCTTAATACTAGGTAGAGCAATAGTTAAAGAGCTGTTTTGATAGATATAAAGGATAGTAGAAGAGAAGGCATCAGTGCAGAAAACTAAAGATGAAACAGCACTACTACAGCTCGGGGCCCTATGCACGCTACGGCACATATTCATTAAAGCGTAATGAATCCCCTGAGGTCAATTACGCGCTGCAAATAAATTTTAGCTTTTGTGTTACAGGCAATGGCGGTAAAAATTCAGAAATAAATTGCTGAATCCATGCTAATTGTAGTTTCTGCATTACACGAAATGTTGGTAAAAGTTCAAGAGCAAATTGTCGTATCCAGTTCAATGCGTGTACCTGTGTTCTGTCATTATTAAATTTCTTAGATTTTCTTACACATACAAATTGCTTATAATCAACGTTCTTGTCACTGAATTTGAGAACACGTTCAGGTTTGTGTGAGAATCTGTTTGTCTGTTTCATTTCGGATTTCAAGTTGCGTAGCTTTTCGGATTTTAACTCGCGTAGTCTCTGTAAATTATCCAAATTACACTGGCTGTGTGATTGTGAGAAATGTTCGCAACGTGGCGTATTCTGTAACGTGTTATAAACTGAAATATTTTTTACCTCAGTTACCTCTTGCTGTAAACTTGACAATTTTCTACGCAATGTGTTATTAGACGAATCGATCTCACTGATTGTCTGTTGTAGACTTTGGAATTCAGGTGTTTGATTAAATGAAATCGGTGCAGTATCGTCTGATTTGCTGTCATTATTACTTTCAATAACATCAATACGACTGGCCAATTCATCACATTTTTCAGTCAGTATTTTTACCTGCTCATCGGTTTTAGTGTCAGAGGCATTAATCTGTTTTTGCATTTTACGTGTGGTTTCGTTCAGTTTTTTAACGTCAGCTTTGATGTCATCATAATCCTGTGTTAGTTCTATTTGTTCGAGTCTGTCGGTCACTGTTTGAATATCTACTGTGTGTGTATCTGTTTTTGATTTAAGATCAGAAATTTCATCACGTAATTCTGTGTTCAACTGTTCGATGGTATTAACTTTGTCCGATACTGTAGCAATATTGTTGTCTACGTATGTTTTTGCCTTCGCAAACATTTTACGTTTATCTTCTTGTCTCTGCGCAGTGATTGTTTCCATGACCTGACGTTTTACTTTATTTTGATCCCGTATAAATTTGCGGAAACGCGTATTACTGTTTTGTAGGTGAAGATTAAAACGTTCGTCAATCTGAGTGTTCTGTTGGTCGAATTTCGCGTCTATCTTTGCATCCACTGTGCGCGAAAGTTCTGCTGTCATTAATTTAAACTCGTCGCGTAATTGTGTTGCTTTTTCAGAGCATTGTTTAGCGACTCCGCTAATTTCGTCTCTAAGTGTTTCTGTTATAGCTGTTTGCATTTCCCTTAATTCTTGAGCAACAGATCTAATTTCTTCGCTACTTTTCCTAGCACAAGCCTCAATTTCCTCGCGTAACTGTTCTTTAGTATCATGACATTGCGCGGCAACGGCTCTAATCTGTTCACTAAGCTGTCTGGAATTGTTGTCTAATTTTTCATTAAGTTTGTCTTGTTTTTCATTCTGTTGTCTGACCTGTTCATTAAGTTGTTTGAAATTTTCATTATTGTTGTCTAGTTTTTCATTCTGTTGTTTGAAATTTTCCTTAAATTGTTTGTTATCTTCACTAATTTGTAGCAATAATGCCATAAGTTGATCCGAGGCAAAATTAGCATTTCTATTCTCTGTGCTATTTAATGGTGTACCTGCAATTGTCACGCTTTGTGTGACCATTAGGTCATTCTGTGATTCACAAAAAGGTTTGCTAATCGGATGCGCACTGTTAGTCACTACACCGGAATTAAACAAATCTGTCGTGCTTTGATTATCCTGTTCATTTTCATTAGAAAAATTTATCTGTTCGTCACGTAAATCCTGCAAACCGGATGTGTTAAGCTGGGCAGCGCTCATTGCAATAGAGCGCCCCGCGTCATCAATTGTCGTCAAATTAACAGAGGAGACAATTGAGTTCGTTTGTTCATCATTAAGATAAAAATCATCATTAGTGGTTGGAACGCACTGATTGTCAGTGAACGCAGGATTGTCATCATTACACTGCATGTCACAAGTACTATCGGTAAAGTTGTTTAAGTCGGTAATTTCATTCATTACACCGCACGATGTACTATTAATAGTTTTTCGCGGCATTTTAACACAAATCACAATTATTCACAAATGAAACAAAGACAATGCAAAAATTAAACAAATACAAGTACAACAAAGAGCAACGAATTGCCGATGATCTGTGAAAGAAATTGACAAAATTAGTAAAAGCGTTGCGCCAAATCCTAATTATATTGAAGTATATAAGAGCAGATATCTGACTATTTCTTAGAAGATTCACAAAGAAATACGATCCTGGCAGGGCCGCCAAGTGTAACCTCCCCGCAAAATTTAAAAAAAAAAAAAAAAAAAGACAATAATTAAATGTAAAAGGGAATAGAGCTAAACGGAACCTCCCAGCAGAAATAAAAGAAAAGTCTATGACAACGAAAACGAGCCAAATGTTTGTTCCCCACAAAAATTATAGAATAATAAGGACCCAAATGTAAACTCGACACAAAAATTGAGAAATGAACATTAATCATTAAACCCACAATAATAGGGCAGCATCGCTGACCTTAGGCCCTGTGCAATAATTAATCTGATACATTGAAGGCAGCATCGCTGACCTTAGGCCCTGTTCAATAATTAATCTGATAAATTGATTCTGGGAGGAAAAGCATAGGAAATATTGTTTCAATTGGAATGATTCTTTTCTTAAAAACGACTGCTTTGAAAACAATATTATTATTGGGGCATTTCTTGAACAAATTAATTACAATTAACATACATTACATTATCAGATGTGTGCAATGCTGCTTCATTACCTTATTTCACAATATACCTCGTCCCAAACCTTGACCAGAGATGTAAAGGGCGCACGCCGCCGACCCATGCCGACGCCCGCTCAGTACTACCGTCGGCTGACTACTTCCTCTCGCGACTCGCTACACACAACATCCTACTCGCAACAGAACTCTCCACACACACTACTTCCGACCGAGACCAACTCGCAACTGCCGGCTCCACACACACTACTTCCGACCGAGTCCAACTCGCAACTGGACTCTCGCGCAGTCAAGCGCAGACTAGCAACGATAAACATCTCTCTGGTCAGAGATTCTGTCATGCCTGGCCATCGCTGGTACTGAATACATACGCGTTTCAAACTCTTCAATCCAATCACACAATTGGTCTGATAGTCCATATGCCCTTACTTTGTTCATTAAACGACTGTGGGGAACTGTATCGAACGCCTTGCGGAAGTCAAGAAACACGGCATCTACCTGTTAACCCGTGTCTATGACCCTCTGAGTCTCGTGGACGAAAAGCGCGAGCTGTGTTTCACACGACCGTCTTTTTCGAAACCCATGCTGATTCCTACAGAGTAGATTTCTAGTCTCCAGAAAAGTCATTATACTCAAACATAATACGTGTTCCAAAATTCTACAACTGATCGTCCATAGTTCTGCACATCTGTTCGACGTCCCTTCTTGAAAACGGGGATGACCTGTGTCCTTTTCCAATCCTTTGGAACGCTACGCTCTTCTAGAGACCTACGGTACGCCGCTGCAAGAAGGGGGGCAAGTTCCTTCGCGTACTCTGTGTAAAAGCGAACTGGTATCCCATCAGGTCCAGCGGCCTTTCCTATTTTGAGCGATTTTAATTGTTTCTCTATCCCTCTGTCGTCTATTTCGATATCTACCATTTTGCCATCTGTGCGACAATCTAGAGAAGGAACTACAGTGCAGTCTTCCTCTGTGAAACAGCTTTGGAAAAAGACATTTAGTGTTTCGGCCTTTACTCTGTCATCCTCTGTTTCGGTACCATTTTGGTCACAGAGTGTCTGGACATTTTGTTTTGATCCACCTACCGCTTTGACATAAGACCAAAATTTCTTAGGATTTTCTGCCAAGTCAGTACATAGAACTTTACTTTCGAATTCATTGAATGCCTCTCGCATAGCCCCCTCACACTACATTTCGCTTCGCGTAATTTTTGTTTGTCTGCAAGGCTTTGGCTATGTTTATGTTTGCTGTGAAGTTCCCTTTGCTTCCGCAGCAGTTTTCTAACTCGGTTGTTGTACCACGGTGGCTCTTTTCCATCTCTGACGATCTTGCTTGGCACATACTCATCTAACGCATATTGTACGATGGTTTTGAACTTTGTCCACTGATCCTCAACACTATCTGTACTTGAGACAAAACTTTTGTGTTGAGCCGTCAGGTACCCTGTAATCTGCTTTTTGTCACTTTTGCTAAACAGAAAAATCTTCCTACCTTTTTTAATATTTCTATTTACGGCTGAAATCATCGATGCAGTAACCGCTTTATGATTGCTGATTCCCTGTTCTGCGTTAACTGTTTCAAATAGTTCGGGTCCTTTTGTCACCAGAAGGTCTAATATGTTATCGCCACGAGTCGGTTCTCTGTTTAACTGCTCAAAGTAGTTTTCAGATAAAGCACTTAAAAAAATTTCACTGGATTCTTTGTCCCTGCCACCCGTTATGAACGTTTGAGTCTCCCAGTCTATATCCGGCAAATTAAAATTTCCACCCAGAACCATAACACGGTGGGGAAATCTACTCGAAATATTTTTCAAATTATCCTTCAAGTGCTCAGCCACAACAGCTGCTGAGCCAGGGGGCCTATAGAGACATCCAATTACCATGTCTGAGCCTGCTTTAACCGTGACCTTCACCCAAATTATTTCACATTTCGGATCTCCGTCAATTTCCTTCGATACTATTGCACCCTTCACTGTCCAGCCTGTCTCTGCGGTATATATTCCAATCTGAGTTTAGGATTTCATTACTGTTTACGTCTGGTTTCAGCCAACTTCTTTGGTTATTCACCAATTATTCAGAAAGTTTCCAAAACCTACATTATCTTTAACAAATTAGTTTCATTATTGAATAAAAATTATTTTCTTTTTGTCCAGTCCGCAGTTCGTGGTCGTGCGGTAGCGTTCTCGCTTCCCGCGCCCGGGTTCGCGGGTTCGATTCCCGGCGGGGTCAGGGATCTTCTCTGCCTCGTGATGACTGGGTGTTGTGTGCTGTCCTTAGGTTAGTTAGGTTTAAGTAGTTCTAACTTCTAGGGGACTGATGACCATAGATGTTAAGTCCCATAGTGCTCAGAGCCATTTCTTTTTGTCCAACAACACAATTCATGGCGGTGGGTTTTCCATTTTTCATTGTAAAGTATATGAGGAGAAACATTGCCTTTTTGGCCAGAATAACGAAGTCGATTGGAAAACATTCACTTTTTATACATATAATAATTATAAACAAGAACCGCAGTGGTAATTATCGTAAAAACAAACAAAGCAATAATTTTTGCGATATCTTGCGCAACATATAAAAGAGGATTTTTTACAATCACAGGGCGTTTGCAATAAATCTGTACAAAAACATGCCCCATTAACATTTACGAAAATGTTTTGAGTTTCTGACAATTTTGAGGCAAACCAGGCATATTGAGTCATGTCTCGGAGTATTGGTGACAATAATTGACGGTGAATTATAGAATGAATTTTTATACAATCTTCCCGGGAATTAATTTCACGATTCTCCTGTAACAATGCGCTGCAATTTTGCAAGCAACGGAAGAAAAAAAAAGGTGCCGAAGGAGGAATCGAACCCGAGACCTTTGGCGTAAGGGTCCGAGCGCTAACCATCTTTTTTTTATAAAACAAATACTCCAATGATACTGGTTTCTCCTTCTAGTAAACAAAACTTAGTCTTCTTCGTCCTGATGGCGAAGAAGCAATCTTTTGGAACAAAAAAAGAAAAACGTTTCTCAAAGCCAAAATCAAATTTATATTTCCTTTAAGAACAAATTATGAGGAATAAATAAGGAAAAGGTTATATATATATATATATATATATATACTCCTGGAAATGGGAAAAAGAACACATTGACACCGGTGTGTCAGACCCACCATACTTGCTCCGGACACTGCGAGAGGGCTGTACAAGCAATGATCACACGCACGGCACAGCGGACACACCAGGAACCGCGGTGTTGGCCGTCGAATGGCGCTAGCTGCGCAGCATTTGTGCACCGCCGCCGTCAGTGTCAGCCAGTTTGCCGTGGCATACGGAGCTCCATCGCAGTCTTTAACACTGGTAGCATGCCGCGACAGCGTGGACGTGAACCGTATGTGCAGTTGACGGACTTTGAGCGAGGGCGTATAGTGGGCATGCGGGAGGCCGGGTGGACGTACCGCCGAATTGCTCAACACGTGGGGCG
This sequence comes from Schistocerca nitens, assembly GCF_023898315.1. Lineage (NCBI taxonomy): Eukaryota > Metazoa > Arthropoda > Insecta > Orthoptera > Acrididae > Schistocerca > Schistocerca nitens. The sequence goes on from NC_064618.1 coordinate 668,217,694, forward strand.
TGAGGTCTCCACAGTACATCGATGTTGTCGCCAGTGGTCGGCGGAAGGTGCACGTGCCCGTCGACCTGGGACCGGACCGCAGCGACGCACGGATGCACGCCAAGACCGTAGGATCCTACGCAGTGCCGTAGGGGACCGCACCGCCACTTCCCAGCAAATTAGGGACACTGTTGCTCCTGGGGTATCGGCGAGGACCATTCGCAACCGTCTCCATGAAGCTGGCCTACGGTCCCGCACACCGTTAAGCCGTCTTCCGCTCACGCCCCAACATCGTGCAGCCCGCCTCCAGTGGTGTCGCGACAGGCGTGAATGGAGGGACGAATGGAGACGTGTCGTCTTCAGCGATGAGAGTCGCTTCTGCGTTGGTGCCAATGATGGTCGTATGCGTGTTTGGCGCCGTGCAGGTGAGCGCCACAATCAGGACTGCATACGACCGAGGCACACAGGGCCAACACCCGGCATCATGGTGTGGGGAGCGATCTCCTACACTGGCCGTACACCACTGGTGATCGTCGAGGGGACACTGAATAGTGCACGGTACATCCAAACCGTCATCGAACCCATCGTTCTACCATTCCTAGACCGGCAAGGGAACTTGCTGTTCCAACAGGACAATGCACGTCCGCATGTATCCCGTGCCACCCAACGTGCTCTAGAAGGTGTAAGTCAACTACCCTGGCCAGCAAGATCTCCGGATCTGTCCCCCATTGAGCATGTTTGGAACTGGATGAAGCGTCGTCTCACGCGGTCTGCACGTCCGACACGAACGCTGGTCCAACTGAGGCGCCAGGTGGAAATGGCATGGCAAGCCGTTCCACAGGACTACATCCAGCATCTCTACGATCGTCTCCATGGGAGAATAGCAGCCTGCATTGCTGCGAAAGGTGGATATACACTGTACTAGTGCCGACATTGTGCATGCTCTGTTGCCTGTGTCTATGTGCCTGTGGTTCTGTCAGTGTGATCATGTGATGTATCTGACCCCAGGAATGTGTCAATAAAGTTTCCCCTTCCTGGGACAATGAATTCACGGTGTTCTTATTTCAATTTCCAGGAGTATATATATATATATATATATATATATATATATATATATATATATATATATATATATATTAAGTCGTCGTGCGACTTGCAGTTAAAGACCAGTTCTTACAGGAGCTCCTGAGGTGTCTCCGCCTACAGCAGGCCAGCTCGTCCAAACGTGTCTTCTCATTGCGTAGGCGTGGGTTCTGGGTAGCAGATCTATTCAGTTCGGTTCGGTTAATACAGTTTTCAGCTTCTCAGGGCTTGGACGTTCCAGCTACGAGGTGGGTTATCGAAGGTGCTCCGTAAGAAATTGGAAAAATATTGCTTGTAACGCGGGTTGCGTATCAGGACGCAGTGTCGTTCGTTGAGATAAGTCCAATATCCTAGCGTAGACTTGTCGCCAGAAGTAAAAAAATAGCGGATCGTGTGGTCACAGATCCAATACACAGAGTGAGTTTTGGCGGAGGGGTAGAAAGTCTTATCAGGGTACAAAAGCATGTGGACGTCGATCTGAGCTGGTGTCTGTCAAGTAAGAAACGCCAAAATTCGCCGCGCAAGTGTCCAGACGTCGAACGCTGTGCCACAGTGGAACTGGTGGACATCCGTGTCATCCACTCCACAATGGGTGCAGAGGGATGAATCGGCGAGATGGATGCGATGCAGACGATCTCGGTTAACTTGTTTGCCATTCACGGTGATGTACCACGCTGATTGAACGTCTGATTCCAAAAAACGCGCATGGATCGCCTTCCATATGTGTCGCCACACGTACTGTGGATACTTATGTTCGATGGGGTTGGACGGGCGGCACTGTTGTAACAATTCGGAGACTGTTTTCGTGAGGTACAAACGTGTAAGTGGTAAGGACTGGTAGACATAACTGAACTCCAGGAAAAATCGTTGGATGTAATAAAAGGGGGTTGGAATGGTCGATACTAGTACTGGGGCGCACAAGGAGGCCGGCGCAAAGTTGTGAAGCAGGAGGCTAGTAAGGCTCTGCGGGCAACGATGCCAAAGTTTTAGTTGGGAGCTGACATAAAGTGCCTTGACACGAGTCGGCATGTGGATGAGTCCCACCCCGTCACGATCTCGTGACATTGCAAGGGAATCATATTGCACCTTGAATAACATCCACTAGCTGACGAAGGAGCCTAAAGCCATCAACAGTCGTCGGGCCAGGAGATTTGGGACTGGGGGGTACTTGAGCCACGTGTGGTACACGGGAAGTATGATACATGTTCACGTATTGCGCGCGGTGGATAACGTCGAGAGCTCGTAGTCGGTGATCGGCGAGAGTTGCTCTGATTGTCTGTAGCATGCGTCTACCACTGATGGTCGCTGAGCGGCGCAGATCTGCTGCGAAATCAAGTCCAAGACATCGAATGTTGGCGGCGACACTAAGGGGGGCAACGCATCTCTCCGGCAAGCCCTCACCAATGAGCAGGACCTTGGATTTTGACACGTTGAGGCGGCTCCCCGACGCTTCGCCGCAAGTCGCCACCCATCTCCATCTAGGCCAGACGGTGGCTCGGCAGTGGACTAACATTTTATACTCATAACGCACCTAAGAAACTTTGGATCGATTTTTCTCGGGATTTTCCGAGTAGTGTGTCCTAATGTTTTTTAACCACGTAAGGTGTTAGGGGTCCTCTTTCACCACACAAAATTGCGGACAAATCCCCGACCCCACGGCCGTGCCGTCTCCTTGTTAGCCTCTGAAACAGTGCGGGCCACCAGAGATTATCAAATGCTCCGGCAATGTCAATCATTATGGCCATGGCGTATTTCTGTGTTAACTATGTGCAGGGCCTGGTTGATGGCACCATCTGGATTGTTGCAGGGCGCACCGCGTGGCCAGCTACCGCACGCCCGTGCTGTTCGTGACGAGCGACGGCCTGCACGTGCGCCTTGCGGAGCGACCGGTGTCCGCAGGCGGCGTGCCCGCCTTCCGCGTCGCCTTCTGCGACCTGGCCATCGTCACGTCGGCGGCGGCGCCGCACCAGCACAGGCTTCCGGTTCGGCGACCGGCGCCTGCCTTCTTCTTCTCGCAGCCGGAGGCGGAGCGCGACCTGCACGTCAGCGACCAGTCGCAAGTGGAGGCGGAGGAAAGGCGGCCGCCGCGCGCCGGCAAGGCGGTGCGCTTCCGCCAGCAGGTGGACGAGATCCCGCTGGCGGAGAGCGGCGTCTGGAGCGACCTGGAGCTGGAGGCGCACGGCTCCTGACGGGGAGGCCGCTGCCCGCTGCCTGCCTCGCTGGATCTGGACGCCGTGCCGTTGCTCAGGGGCGAGCAGGGGCGCGCCGCCCACGCCCTCTCCTACCTCTGAGAGCGCAGTCGGGCCAGCCTTCCTGTCACTCGCCGACTATTCAGAAGAAGTGTTCCCTCTTCCGTCTTCTCCTCCATCTCTCCTCATTCCAATTAGACTGTGGTTTCGTTCTACCACTTCAATTCTCTCTACTCCCCATACATACCGAGTGTGGTGACATTATATGGGTTCAGTGGAGAAGCCGAGCTCAAATTCCCATTCCATCAGAATGGTTTTGCAGATACTGTTCTTGTGCGACTTCCATAATGAATAAAAAGGACAAAGCTGATTTCTCTCCTCGTCTTTGTATTAACCGAACCTTCTGCTCTGTCGGGACGTAAAATCAAAACACACCCTTTCTTCAGTCACTTCACGATATTTGCCATTAACTCTTACATTTCATCCTGTTCTTCCTTTCAATCTATAAGGAAGAGGTATAATGTCAGAATTCATCTGAATCAAGAATAAAGCATAATGTACACTGAGAGAAATGCAAAACGTCACCCCACCAACCACCCAACCGATATTCATCAAACTTTGTGGATACGTTCGTGACATAATGTGTATTAAATGATTAAACTTTAATTCCACTTAAAAACACCGGGATGAATTGTGACGCCATGGACACGAATACACTCTTATATTCGTTGACATATGGAATATAAGAGCCTTTGAATGGTTGGGGAATTGGCTGCCACGCTTTAAGTAGATGTTGTGCATGTTCATGACTACTACTCGCTAGAACCTGATATGAAAGTACAGGTCTTCACATCGCATTATGGGCATGCTCTATGGGTGACATCGAGAGATCAACCAGACCAATCAAGCACCAGTACATTCTCCAAGGTGGTTGTGAACTGCAGTGTGAGCCCTTGCATTATCCTGCTGAAATATACCATTTGGTGCACTGGTGGTCAAGGGTACGACAGCAGGCTTTACCACTCTTGCTACCTACTGGCTATCATTCAGTATCTCTTAAACAACTACCAAATCGTCCTGTCGTCGCTTACTGTAGCTCACCACACGTTTATTCCAGGAGTTGGGCAGATAGGAATCTCTAGAATCGCTGTTCCCTGTGATCTTCCAGCAGGTCTCTTACGGACACGTTGGCTTCGATATGAACGTCACAAGCAGAAGCCAGACTCATCGCTGAACACCACACAATGCCATTCAGTGTCCTATTGACCATGGCTGTATACCATGCAAGTTTGTGTTGTCTGCGGTATGGCGTCAGAGGTAAACGACACGTGGGAACTAGATATCTCAACACGGCTTCCAAAAATCTCTTCTTGAAGATTCATGGTGACACTCTTCCTGTAACCTCTGCCCGGATATCAGCTGTTAACATCAGCCCCTCTCGTAAGAATCGGTCCAATTATCGTACGATCTTCTTGTGCTGTAATGCTTTCGAAGAAAACCCTGTCATTCTGGTGGAGGAAGAAAACTCTTTTCGATTATGTTGCTGAACAAATATAATGCCACACGACTCTCTCTTTTCTTTCTTTCCTTCGGAGAGGCCACCGTTGACTTCCGCCTCTTTCTTGTTCACTCTGATTTAGTGCTCTGTCTCTAATTAACTTCCCGTTGACAGGATCTTCATCTCTCGTTCCCTTCTTCCTCACTCATTTAGTCATACTGAGTGAGCCGACGTATAGTCACCCACATTTAGGTTTCCCATGTTCTCTGAACAACTACAGCCCAATACCGTAATGGTTCACGATTTCTTTCGCTATTCTTGTCCGTCATTGACTGTGACAAAGCGCTAACGATCTAGTTGTCGGCGGAACTTTAAAATGTAACTTTACTTTCTTTTACCTGTTTCGTTTCAATGACCTTTCTATCCCTTTATGAAGACGGAAAGGAAACAACAACTAGCCAGAATTAGTCGAACGAACGTTCATTTTGTAGTCACTAGTAATCTTCAGACAGTGGTGAACAAATTTTTATTGATTCCTAGGAAGTGTTGTTACCCTTTTCTAAAATAATGCTGAGTCCATGATAAACAAAATGTAATTTGGTCAAATTTATGCCGCCATCTGAAGAAGAGATTAGTCCTACAACGTGTCACGACTAACCTTACCTTGGATGAAATTCTGACCGGTAGCGCAAAGTCTTTTTTTCGGAATCGTACTATTGCAAATCACCTGTCCCGTCTGTTCTTACCGTGTATAGCAGTCTGTCTCTCATGTGTGTTTCTTCTATGTGTTTTTCTGTCTTCATTATCTGTGCACCATTTTCGAGATGGGTTTTGACCTTAAACCTCTTCCACAGAAAGTTTACGTTTTTCTTTTCTCTTTTCTGCGTGGAACAAAAAAGTGTCACATCTTGCTTCAAACGTGGAACTGTGTCACGTTTTCTGTCGTCTCTTTACACCTATGAACCATTCACTTAGGTCTAAACAAGCTTCTGATTTTGCATGTTGCAGCCGATCGTCGCTAGCTGTTTCATTACATCAATAAATAAAAAAACTGAAAAACTGTCAGAACAGAAAAGGGATACAGTCTCATGCAGCGATGAAGACCCTCAAAAGCAAAGTGTCTGATTAGTTTCGTGAGATATAAAAATACATAAAAATATAATACTGTCAACTAAGATTTCCATGTTATTTCAGGCAATCATGTGCTCCATGTAAAATAGTCGATTTGGTGCAACAGTGGTTACAGCAGTCAATTTACGATATTGTGATGACTTGTTTGGAAAATGTAAGTTAAAAACTTACGTCATAATCCAACGATATTTTTTCAGCCACTATTTTCAAGTACTAGAACAATAATGTGGTCTTTAAAACAACAGAAGTCGACTTTTTCTTCACATTTCATTCTATTTTTTTACCCTTACTGAGTACTGCATGTCTACTTGTACATATGTAAGATATACGATGAAATACTCGACAGATGTTTCGTCTTCCTTTTGCTCAAAGTTAATGTGAATTGTTACAATCAGAAGACATATGATTACTTTACATTTTATGATAAGGTTATTGACATTGTGAGAAATCTTTTCATATTTGTGTGCTCCTTGTATTAATAAATACGAGTTATGTGCGTTCTTTTCGCCTAAGACGTGATTTCTAAAGTGACACAAAACATTACCTTTGCTAGTGATAACTGATATAGCTCAGACTTTGTCCATTAAAATGCAGCAATGGTAAGACATTTATGTCCGTACCTCTTCGGCCATCAACAAAGTAAGTATTTAGTCTTCTATCGCCCTGCTGAGAATTACCTGGGGGTGAACAGATAGCGCAGATGACTGCGATCACTGTAAATATTTACAGTGTACATACTTATTGTTATAAACTATCTTATTTACTGTGTGGTACATCCATATACTACGAGGGCAGGCTGAAAAGTAACGCCTTCCAATTTTTTTTGTGAAAACTGTTGAAGCTTTTTAAATAAAACGAACTTTATTGTCATTCTAAATCTTAATTATTCATGTTGGCATATTTAATTTCTCAACATAGTCGCCCTGGCGACGAACACGTTTCTCTCCATTTTGTTGACACCGTCACTGTATAACGTTTGATTTTGTTGGCGGAACCACTGTTCCACCTCTGCTTGCACCACTTCGTCACTACCAAAGTGAAATCGTCGAAGGTCTTCTCTAAATTTCGGAAAAAGATGATAATCGAATGGGATGAAGTCGGGACAGTATGGAGGATGATCGAGGACAATGAACCCAAGGAGTCGGATTGTTGCAAATGTCGCAACTCTCGTGTATGTTCTGGCATCGTCATGCTTAAAGACAGGGTGCTTCATGTGTGGGTGATCCTCCTAATCCGCACTTTCAGTTTTCTGGTGCCCTCGTAGTACCTAGCTGAGTTTACGGTAGTGCCTTTAGCCATAAATTCCAAATTCACCACATCTTGAACATCCCAGAACACTGTGAGCGTGAACTTGTCTGCTGGTGGTATGGTATTGAACTTTTTTGGCGTCGGTAAGTTTTTGTGGTGGTACTCCATTGGTGCACTCTTGTTTTCGGGGCCAAAATGGTGAATCCAGTTTTCTTCAGCTGTCGTAATGTAGTTAAGGAACCCATCATCCTCTAGCTCAAAAGGTAAAAAGAAAGAAAAAAATTGTTGATAGATGTCCAGTGTCCTCTGTTTCATGTCAGGAGCGAGCAATCGAGCCACCCACCATGCACACAGCTTTCTGCATCGCAGTTCTGCAGTGATGGCCTGTACAAGCTCTTGTGATATGCCATACTTACGTGAGAGCTGTGTCTGTGCTACCTGACGATTTTCTCTGACGAAGCCATCAAACCGATTGAGATGAATCGCCTCGGTTACCGTACGCGATTGCCCTCAACGAGCTCTGTCACACGCGTTGAGGTTGGCACCACTGTTTTCTTCTTCCCGAGCACTAACAATCCCATGTCGGACATTACTGATGTCGATACAGTCATTACCGTAGACAACTTTCAATCTTCTATGGATCTCGATTGGAGGCACATTTTCTGCGGTTAGAAAATCTGTTACAGCATGCTGTTTCTCAATTATCGACGTAGTTACGATACACACCTCCATGTCACACACTACGATTAGGAGCCCTCTAGTGCAGAGGGTCGCAGTTGGCGTTAGCGAAGCAGGAATGTCGCCCGAGTAATATGCATGACATGCAATACCTCAACCGATATTGAGAGCAGAATAAAAAATTTGGAGGCATTACTTTTTATCACGCCCTCGTAATATCGTGTTTCCTCCTTAACAGTGTACTGACAAAAAAATTTATACAGAAACTGCAAAAGAAACCGTATCAGTTGGAAAAGGAGCGGTGGGCCTTTGAAGTACGTCTAATATTCCTAAGTGGTATAGTGCACTTTTTGCTACCACATGTCTGTAATTGTAAAGTCCGAACAAATCCTCTTGTTCTTATCACTGTGTGATTTGTTAACCGCTTGAACTACACTTCACAAACGTTTGAAAGTGGCTTTGCAATCGCAGCTGGGCAGCTGTCAAAACTTGCGCCTTACCGGACAGCAGCGGCAAGGCGAGGAAACGTACACTGCCGCTACATACACTAACCGCTAGGGCAGGTAACTGGGGCTTTAGCGGCCACCAGGCAGGAAAAATACCGCTGGTTGAACTTAACAAATTGTAACAAGCTGAACGCAGTAAATAATAAGAAGTCGAGGAAAGCTAATAAGATCCGTTTTCCCCAAGCAATCCACTCGGTGCTCTTCGCCTCGGTGACACTATGAGCAGCAACACAAACCCAAGTCACTGGAGAATCGTGAGGTGTCATAATGGTGGAGGTTTCTCCACTTGAATTGAAACGCACTTATCTTAAAGCCTGCAGGATTTGGTTTACGACGAGGTCGTACACCATCGTCACCACAGCCCTTCCATCCGGTAGTCCATGCGCGCCGCCAGCGGTCCCGGCGTGTTCCCACACTGCGCGGACCTGGCTCCTCCTGAGTCCACAACCGAACTGCCACACTCACATGACACGGACAAACAACGACGTCGCCCCAAAGATAGGGCAACAGTTACTACATATCGATACCCGCCGCTGCTGCCACTAGCGGACAGGCAACGCTTGCGAAACGAGTGGCGCCAGTCAAGGCGAGAAGAAGACATACAACTCCAACCATGCCAACTAAAGAATACGGTCAGGCCTCCAACAGAGAACAGAAACCTACAAACAGCACCATAGTTCAACATCGTTAGCAATTACTTCTCTATTTCACTAACAGAATCATTGCGTTAGTGAACTACAGCATCCCTTGAATCCATTACAAGACTTCTTTTCGATGTTGCAATGCTGTGAAATTTCAGCACGATAAGATTCGATCGTCAATCTCGTCTTCTGTTTCTCCACCATAATGCGTATTCGTTATTCGTACTCGTGATGAGTAAGCATCTATTTTTATATCAGTTTCACGAAAGTGGGCAATATTGCTTCAGTCTCTAAAAAGATTGCAAATATGAAACGTCGTCAGTGCAATGAACGGTGGCAAAGTAAACACTCCTCCGACAATTAACACCGTTCGGCCCAGCAGTTAAGTAATAAACGATGGTTAGTCGACGTCGTCCTCTTCTAGGTAAAAGGCTATTTATTTTATCCACAGAGACTGTTATGAAAGATTTGCATATATATATTGATTATACGTAAAATACAGAAGAAAAGCATTGGTCTTGGTGCAAATTTAAAAAACCATTTATTTACACACTAAAAAGTGATAAAATACGATCCAGAAGCGGTGTGCTCTTAGTTACCATTTATGGCCGAGCGGTTCTAGGCGCTTCAGCCCGGAACCACGCGGCTGCTACGGTCGCAGGTCTGAATCCTGCCTTGGGCATGGATGTTTGTGATGTCCTTAGGTTAGTTAGGTGTAAGTAGTTCTAAGTCTAGGGGACTGATGACCTCAGATGTTAAGTCCCAAAGTGCTTAGAGCCATTTGAACAATCAGTTACCATTTACAAGAGTATTCATCGTTTGAAAGATTGTAAATGATTATAAATATAAAAAACACACGAAAAATGTCAACATAACTGCAACAATTTAATCTCTAATAACAATGGCTCAACAACAAATTAATCCCTTAATTGAATTTATATTCAAGCATACAAAATCCTCACTCGCAATTTGAACAATTAGCTCAAGAATAGCAGATTAAGGAATGAATGAATTTATTTAAAATATTATTAATTTCTTAACGCTCTTGAAACGGTTGCTAAAATTACCCAAAACAGTCATGCCAATTGCCAAACACAACATACACTACCAAAGTCACAAGTCCGTTTCTTACCGTAATAATTATTAACCACCAAATATAGACTAACAAGAATTTACGTTACGCACGTTGTGCAACAGCGTGATAAACAACTTACGGAAATCTATTTACTGGCCAACAGCGAGTAAAACACTCTTTCAACAAAACGTGTGCTCACTGGTAGACACCGATTCTAATGTAGTTGCATACACTGAGGTCACAAAAGTTTTTGTCCGGCGTAGTGCAGCAACTCGACGTGCCACGGAGGTAACCAGTCGCTGGATGTCACGTGCAGAAATATTGAGCCATGGTTCGTCTATAGGCGTCCATAATTGAAAACGTGTTGCCAGTGCAGGATTTTGTGCACGAACTGACCTCTCGATCATGTCCATAAATGTTTTATGGGATTCATGTAGGGCGATCTGGGTGGCCAAATCATTCGCTCGAACTGACTAGAATGTTCTTCAAACCAATAGCGAAAAATAGTGATCAGGTGACGTGACACATCGTTATTTGGGAACATGAAGTCCATGAACGGCTGCAAATGGCTTCCGAGTAGCCGAACATAACCATTTCCAGTCAATGATCGCTTCAGTTGAACTCCAAGCAAACACAGCACACACCTTTATAGTGTCACCACCAGTTGCACATTGCCTTGTTGACAACCTGGGTCCATGGCTTCGTGGGGTCTGCGACACACTCCAACACAACCATGAGCTATTACTGACTGAAATTGGGACTCATGTGACCAGGACACGGTTTTTCCAATAGTTTAGCGTCCAGCCGATATGGTCACGAGCCCAGGAGAAGTGCTGCAGGAGACGTCATACTGTTAGCAAAGGCATAGCCCATAACGCCATAGCCTCTTAACGCCAAATTTCGCACGCTGCCCTAACGGATATGTGGCATATTCACTTCTGTGATTATTTCACGCAGTGTTGCTTTTCTATTAGCAATGACAACAAACGTCACTGCTCTCGGTCGTTAAGTGAATGCCGTCGGCCACTGCGTAGTCCATAGTAATAGGTAATGCCTGAAACCGGGTATTCTCGGCACACTCTTGAAATTGTGGATGTCGGAATATTGAATTCACTAACGATTTCCGAAGCGGAATGTCCGAAGCATCTAGCTCCAAAAACCATTCCGCGTCCAGAGTCTGTAAATTCCTGTTGTGCGGCCATAATCATGTCGGAAACCTTTTCACATGAATCACTTGAGTACTAATGACAGCTCCGCCAACGCACTGTCTTTTTTTACCTCGTGTGCTCAATACTACCCCATCTGTATGTATGCATATCGCTGTACCTCACTATATACAATTATTATTTGGATACCATTTATGTTTTTACAACCTAAACATTACTAACTTTTAAGTCTCCACTGCTGATAACAGAGCAGTATGTAATTTTTTATCCAAATGTTTCTCCTAGTCATAGTTATTTCATCATAAAGGTAAACTGCATTTGCGTAATATCACCAATGGGAATTGCCATTTAGAGAATGACTAACTGATTCTTTCATTAAAATTGTTTCCGGTTATGTGACCATGTCCTCATGTTGCCCATAAGTCACGATTTGGCCACTGTTGTAAGTGGCCTACAAATCACTTTGAAGAATGCCAAGTACAAAAGTGAGCAACACATTGGTTTTGTAAAAGACGTGCTGACTCAGTCACATAACTAGAAATGTGTTGTTGAAGATGATCTTTTTAGTAACAACCAATATTGTGACTGAAGATGCGTGTTATTCCTTCATATTTTACAGCTGTCTTTTTTCCACCATTTTTCTAGAGTAGATTCCACTCCCGTGCTGCCAGTTCTAGAACAACATCCATCTAAGATGACCAAAAGCTCTTCGCCTGAACCTCAATTTTTTTGGATATGAGAATAGGTAAAGCACACAGGACATAAGTTCTGCTGAACAGAGTGGATGACCTAATAATTCATATTTCAGCAGTCACAATTTTCCCATTACTTAAGAACCCTTTGGCGCATCGTGTAGTTGAAGACGATTTTTCTTTCTTATGCAAATACGTATCTCTTCCTATGTATGTTTTTTTATTCAGACAGTACAGACTAGCCCGCAGCTCGTGGTCTCGCGGCCGTGTTCTCGCTTCCCGAGCACGGGGTCCCGGGTTCGATTTCCGGCGGGGTCAGGGATTTTCATCTGCCTCGAGATGACTGGGTGTCTGTGTTGTCTTCATCATTCACGAAAGTGGCGAGTTTGGACTGAGCAGAGGTTGGGAATTTGCACGGGCGATGATAACCTCGCAGCTGAGCGCCCCACAAACCGAACATCATCATCAGTACAGACTAGTTGCAGTATGTATTGCTTTACCCACAGCAAGGTGTTCAATAAAAGATCCTATATTGCTACCCAAGAAACACTAGTCATGAAGTTTCCTCCAAATGGAATCGCTTTCGTCTTTTTTGGTACTGCGCCAGCGACTTCTGTCGACAGTACAGACAGTACTGTTTTGGCTGTCATTCCGTCTCTGACAAGAATTTTTGGATCCACAGCAGCAAATTGGCCCTCATAATATGTTATATTCTTCTCAGACCGGATCAAGTTTTACTAAAAAACTTGTATTCAAATTTGCCTCAGATCAGCATTCAACAAACGTACCTGTTACCTCATATATTTAATACATCTTTTAATCCACGATCTTTGAACACCAAACTCTGCTATCTTGACGTTTTCATATGTGGTTGTAGTTTCGGTACGTCATTCTCTGAATCATCTTCAAGAGAAGTTCGGTACGCGTCAGCATTTGACTACCAAATTGTAACTGCTTTAAATGCAGCAGTCGACTCCTTATAAACTTTCAACAACTTTCTATTATCTCGGCATATCCATCCTTGTTAAGTAGGAGGAGAGGACCACATCCTCTAGGAATATTACACTTTTCAACACTACCGTCAGTTGAAATTTTTTTGTGAATTCATAGCTGATGAACTGAGGACACAAGCCGGGGCTTGTGTTATAGTGGGGGTCAGTGAAGTGAAATGGAAAGACGACAAGGATTTCTGGTCAGATGAGTAACGGGTATATCAACAGTAGCAGAAAGTAACATAACGGGAGTTGAATTCGTTATGAATAGGAAGATAGAGCAGAGCGTGATTTACTGTGAAAAGTTCAGTGATAGGGTTGTTCTCATCAGAATAGGCAGCAAACCAACACCGACAATGGCAGTTCAGGTATACATGTCGACATCGCAAACCGAAAATGAAGAGGTGGAGAAAGTACATGAGGATATTTAACGGGTAATTCAGTACGTAAAGGGAGACAAAAATCTAATAGTCATGGGGGACTAGAATGCAGTAGTAGGGGAAGCAGTAGAAGAAAAGGTTACAGAAGAATATGGGCTTGGGACGGGGAATGAGAGAGGAGAAAGACTAACTGAGTTCTACAATGAATTTCAGATAGTAATAGCGAATATTCTGTTCAAGAATCAAAAGAGGAGGAGGTATACTTTGAAAAGGCCAGGTTATACAGAAAGATTTCAGCTACATTACATCATGGTCAGGGATCACAATTTAGTTGTGATGAAGAGAGTGGTCAGGAAGTGCGCAAAGTGGCATACGGAGAAAGGATAAGGAGTGAAAAGTTCTGAGGTTATAGATATTGCGATACGGAATAGCTCGGTAGGCAGTTCAGTTTTAAAAAGGCAATCACAGAAGCTGGAGAGAAAAACATGGGGACAAAGAAGGTAACTGCGAAGAAACTATAGATAACAGAAGAAATACTTCAGATGATCGATCAAAGAAAGAAGCACAAAAAAGTTCAGGGGAGTTCAAGAACACAAAAATACAAGTCACTTTGGAATGAAATAAATAGAAAGTGTAGGAAAGCTAAAGCGAAATGGCTGCATCAAAAATGTGAAGAAATCGAAACAGAAATTATTGTCGGAAGGACTGAGTCGGCATACAGAAAAATAAAAACAAACTTCGGTGAAATTAAAGTCGTCGCTGGTAACATTAAGAGTGCAATGGAAATTCCACTGTTAAATGCAGAGGAGAGAGCAGATAGGTGGAAAGAGTACACTGAATGCCTCTGTGAGGGGGAAGACTCGTCTGATTATGTGGTAGAAGAAGAAACAGGAGTCGATATAGAAAAGATGTGAGATCCAGTATTAGAATCGGAATTCAAAAGAGCTCTGGAAGACTTAAAATCGAATAAGGCAGAAGGGATAGATAACATTACTTCAGAATTTCTTAAATCGTTGGGGGAAGTGGCAACGAAACGGTTGTTCATGTTGGTGCATAGAATGTATGAGACTGACGAAATAACATCTGACCTTCGGAAAAACATCATCTACACAATTCCGAAGATTGCAAGAACCGACGAGAGCGAGAATTATCGCACAGTCTGCTTAACAGTTCATGTATCCAAGTTGCTGACGAGAATAATATGCAGAAGAATGGAAAAGAAAATTGAGGATGTGTTACATGACGATCAAGATTAACGTTGATAATGGAAACAAGTCTAAAAAAATCAAGACACGTTCATATGATTTGTCGACCTGGAAAAAGCGTTCGATAATGTAAAATGGTTTAAGTTGCTCGAAATTCTGAGAAAAATCTGGGTAAGCTACAGGGAAAGACGGGTAATGCACAATATGTACAAGAATCAAAAAGGAACAAGAAGAGTGGAAGACCATGAGCGAAGTGCTCGCATTAAAAAGGGTATCAGACAGGGATGTTGTCTTTCGCCACTACTGTACATACATCGAAGAAGTAATGACGGAAATAAAAGAAATATTCAAGAGTGGGATAAAAATTCAAGGTGAAAGTACGAGGGCAGTTCAATAAGTAATGCAACACTTTTTTTTTCTGAAACAGGGGTTGTTTTATTCAGCATTGAAATACACCAGGTTATTCCCCAATCTTTTAGCTACACAACACTATTTTTCAACGTAATCTCCATTCAATGCTACGGCCTTACGCCACCTTGAAATGAGGGCCTGTATGCCTGCACGGTACCATTCCACTGGTCGATGTCGGAGCCAACGTCGTACTGCATCAATAACTTCTTCATCATCCGCGTAGTGCCTCCCACGGATTGCGTCCTTCATTGGGCCAAACATATGGAAATCCGACGGTACGAGATCGGGGCTGTAGGGTGCATGAGGAAGAACAGTCCACTGAAGTTTTGTGAGCTCCTCTCGGGTGCAAAGACTTGTGTGAGGTCTTGCGTTGTCATGAAGAAGGAGAAGTTCGTTCAGATTTTTGTGCCTACGAACACGCTGAAGTCGTTTCTTCAATTTCTGAAGAGTAGCACAATACACTTCAGAGTTGATCGTTTGACCATGGGGAAGGACATCGAACAGAATAACCCCTTCAGCGTCCCAGAAGACTGTAACCATGACTTTACCGGCTGAGGGTATGGCATTAAACTTTTTCTTGGTAGGGGAGTGGGTGTGGCGCCACTCCATTGATTGCCGTTTTGTTTCAGGTTCGAAGTGATGAACCCATGTTTCATCGCCTGTAACAATCTTTGACAAGAAATTGTCACCCTCAGCCACATGACGAGCAAGCAATTCCGCACAGATGGTTCTCCTTTGCTCTTTATGGTGTTCGGTTAGACAACGAGGGACCCAGTGGGAACAAACCTTTGAATATCCCAACTGGTGAACAATTGTGACAGCACTACCAACAGAGATGTCAAGTTGAGCACTGAGTTGTTTGATGGTGATCCGTCGATCATCTCGAACGAGTGTGTTCGCACGCTCCGCCATTGCAGGAGTCACAGCTGTGCACGGCCGGCCCGCACGCGGGAGATCAGACAGTCTTGCTTGACCTTGCGGCGATGATGACACACGCTTTGCCCAACGACTCACCGTGCTTTTGTCCACTGCCAGATCACCGTGGACATTCTGCAAGCGCCTATGAATATCTGAGATGCCCTGGTTTTCCGCCAAAGAAACTCGATCACTGCCTGTTGTTTGCAACGCACATCCGTTACAGACGCCATTTTAACTGCTCCGTACAGCGCTGCCACCTGTCGGAAGTCAATGAAACTATACGAGACGAAGTGGGAATGTTTGAAAATATTCCACAAGAAATTTCCGGTTTTTTCAACCAAAATTGGCCGAGAAAAAAAATGTGTTGCATTACTTATTGAACTGCCCTCGTATTTCAGTGATACGATTCGCCGATGACATTGCTGTGCTCTGTGAAAGTGAAAAAGAATCACAGGATTTGCTGAATGGGATTTACAGTCTGATGAATGCAGAATATGGATTGAGAGTAAATCGAAGAAAGACGACAGTAATGAAAAATAGCAGAAAAGAGAACAGCGAGAAACTGAACATCATGATTGATGTTCACGAAGTAGATGATGTTAAGGACTTTTGCTAATTATATAGCAAAATAATCCATGACGGACAGAGCAAGGAGGACGTCAAAAGCAGACAAGCGCTGCAAAAAGAGTATCCGTGGAAAAGAGAGGTCTACAGTTCTGGGAATATACGCCTGGAGCTCGGCATTGTATGGTAGTGATACGTGGACTGTGGGAAAACCGGAAAAGAAGATAATCAAAACATCTGAAATGTGGTGTTACAGAAATATGTTGAATATTAGATGAAATAATAAGGTAAGGAATGAGGAGGTACTCTACAGAATCGGTGCGGAAATGAGTATTTGGAAAACACTGACAAGATGGAGGGACAGGATGGTAGGACAACTGTTAAGGCATCACGGAATAACTACCATAGCACTAGAGGAAGCTGTAGAGTGTAAAAACTGTACAGAAGACAGAGCTGGAATACAGCTAGCAAATAATTGAGGACTTAGGTTGCAAGATGAAATGTTTGGTACAGGAGAGGAATTCGTGAAATTACAGCTGACGGTAGTGTTGAAAATTATGATAACGTTGTATGACTTTCCGTTGCTGACAAGCTGTCCAAAACAAGGAAATTTATGAAGACGCTTTATTTGACTTTGGTTGCCTACCGCTAAATAATAAATAATTCCATCTCTTTTCCAGTCTTCTAAACTTTCTTCTGTCCTTCTTAGCAAAGAATCATCGCTGATAAATGACTCTAAAATGTCCATGATATTGTAAAGTGACAAAATTCTTTCAATTATATCGAGAATTTGTTCTCACGTGCTAAAAATTGAATTTCGTGCCTATTGGAATCACTCGTCACATTAATAGATCTTCTTATAATTAACAATAAAAATCAATATAATTAATTAATCAGTCGTATCGATAGTGGTGGACTTAGCCATTGATCAGTTGTTTGAATTAGAAACAGGTTAAACACTTTTAATGTAGGACTTTGCCTTTGAATGCCTCGAATTATCTGCTAAACAAATAAAACTGGATATAAACTAAATGTGTAGATCACTGGAATGGAAATCTATTTACAAAGAGCTATTCCACGTAGCATTTTATTACCCGATGTAGATTTGTATACCTGTTTGTTTACCGAGTGGCTTCAATCAGTTTTCGTTTTCGCAACGGAAAATCCACTGATCAAAATGAAATGGAATATTCTTAGGGGGCTTTTTCTCAAGTGATTTTTTGGTATCCATATTTTCCTGTTGTGTGCTATTTTCATACATAGTACATATAATGTAGATAGAAATCGATTTCACAAGTCGCTGTTTGTTGTCTACGTTGCACTCTTGAAATCAAATGGCTCCAAGCACTATGGGACAAAATCTGAGGTCATCAGTCCGCTAGACTTAGAACTACTTAAACCTAACTAACCTAAGGACATCACACACATCCATGCCTGAGGCAGGATTCGATCCTGCGACTGTAGAAGCAGCGCGGTTCCAGACTGAAGCACGTAGAAGCGCTCGGCCACAGCGGCCGGCTGCACCCTTGAATTCATTCAAATAAATGAATCACAAGCTAAATGAGAGGGAATCAATCACATCTGGCATGAATCGCATAACGGGAGCTGTAACAAGTAAACGATGAAACAAATAAGATATTCGTACAGAGTCCATCGCCAAGAGAAGTGAGGCGCTCATGCAAGGAGTGGCCAAATCAGAGTTGAGCCTAAGTAAAGTCACACAACGATCGAACCCAAGTCGACGTAAATGCTTTGTGGAGAGATACAGAGAAGAACTAGGCCTGAGGAGATAGTTCACTCCAGAAAATGGTGACACTTTGATCCTGAATTTTCCTCATTTACTGCTCTTTTTAACCCCAGGTCAATTAATTCTGGACGCCTTGGCAGATAGCTCATCAACTTTTCACTTATTATTGACTGCATCTACTTCTACTCGACTACTCTACACTTCACGGTAGAGGGTTCATTGAATTACTTTCACACTATTTCTCCACCATTCCATCCTCTAACAACGCGCACTTAAATTATTCCGTACGAGCTCCGATTTCTCTTATTTTACTACAATTATCTTTTCTCCCATGTAGGTTGGCGCCAACAACATATCTGCGCATTCGGAAGAGAAAGTTGATGATTAAAATTTCATAGGAATATCCTGCGGCAAAGAAAAATGCCTCCGTTTTAATGATTGATATCCCAACTCACATATCATATCTGCGACTTTCTCAACCCTATTTCTCGATAATACAAAACAAGCTACCCTTCTTTGAACTTTTTCGATGTGCTCCGTCAATCCTATATGATGTTGATGCCACAATGCGCACCAACAATCCTGAATAGGACGGGCAAGCATAGTGCAGTAGGCCTGCTGCATCTTCTAAGTGTTCTGCCGAGAAATCGCAGTCTTTAGTTCGCCTTCCCCACAGCACTATCTATGTGACTGTTCGAATTTAAGTTGTTCGTAATTGTAGCCCGTAAGTATTTGGTTGAATTGACTTTCTTTTTTTATTTGTGTGATTTATAGTGTAAACGAAATTTAGTAGATTCCTTTTAGTACTCACGTGGATAACTTCACACTTTTCATTATTTAGAGTCAATTGACATTTTTTTAACATACAGATACCTCGTATAAATCATTTTGCATTTGTTTTTGATCATCTGACAACTTCGCGAGACGGTAAATGATACCATCATCTGGTCCCGGCGGAGGTTCGAGTCCTCCCTCTGGCATGGGTGTGTGTTTGTCCTTAGGATAATTTAGTTTAAGTAGTGTGTAAGCTTAGGGACTGATGACCTAAGCAGTTAAGTCCCATAAGATTTCACACACACACACCATCATCTGGAAACAATCTCAGATTGTCTCCTAAATCGGTTGTGTTGATTAGGAACAGCAGAGGGCTTATAACACTTCCTTGGGGAACGGCAGATAATATTTCTGTTTTACTCGATGACGTCCCGTCATTTACTACGGACTGTGACCTCTGTGACAGGAAATCACGAATCCAGTCACATAACCGAGACGATACTATTCAGGCACGCAGATTTATTAGAAGTTATTTGTGAGGAACGGTGTCAAAAACCTTCTGGAAATATATAAATATGGAATCAATTTGTGATCCCCTGTGAATAGCACTCATTGCTTCGTTTGAATAAAGAGCTAGTTGTGTTATCCGTAGCCCTAATATCTATTCATTTTACACTGGATTTGGCTGTTTTATTTTCAACCTTCGTCTGTGGGACTGCACTTCAAATGCTTCTATTTTCTTTCCTTCTGGTTTCCCTTTTCTTCATGTTTTATTTCTATACAATACTGTTCTCCAAGACCTGCACTTTTAGAAACCTCTTTACCAATAAAGTCTCATTCTTCAATGTCAGTGAATTCTATTGAAGAATGCTTTGTCCAACTTCAGCAGTTTATCCCATGTGTCTTTCTAGTTCCTTCTGTATTTCATAATATTGTTTTTTCATTTCTGCCACTAAAAATGGTTCAAATGGCTCTGAGCACTATGGGACTTAACATCTGTGGTCATCAGTCCCCTAGAACTTAGAACCACTTAAACCTAACTAACCTAAGGACATCACACACATCCATGCCCGAGGCAGGATTCGAACCTGCGACCGTAGCGGTCACGCGGTTCCAGACTGAAGCGCCTAGAACCGCACGGCCACAACGGCCGGCCATTTCTGCCACTCTTCGACACTTAGGCTTAGCTCTCCCTTAAGCCGTATTCTGAACGAAGTAGGTAGACCTTCAATAAGTCCTCCTAGTTTCTTGTTACGACGAATTTAATGAAAAATTTTCATTCTACCACTTCTGTTTTTGTTTTTGCTGTCAGGAGTGCAGGCTGGGTACTGTTCGAGCGTTATCAGAAAGATGACTCTGCGGCAATTGTACAGTTCACAGTGGTGACACAACTTTCTACAACAGATCGAAAAAAAAGCGTATAAAAGTAAAGTTTAGAATTAGAATAAAACTCACGTTAATCCTCCAGCCTTTTTCAATAATTTACGTCCGAGCGACTGAAATTGTAGAAAGAACCGACAGTACGTGAGTACTGTTTGTGCTGTCAGTCACTAAACCGGATTATCTACCGCCAGAGCGACTATTGATTCCACTACATTATTGTTTGCGCAGCGTTAATCACAAAATAAAAGCCGCTGCATGACAAAACAATCTCTCCACATCATATTTGATTTCAGTGATTCACCCTGTTTCCGGACGTACTTCACCTGCTGTAGAGCAGAAGCGAAAAACGAAAACAAAATATACTGTAGTGGCTAGAGTGGCTAGACAGCGTTAATCCAACTGAAGTGCTGAAATTCCTCATTTGAAGAGCTATCAGCCGCACAGCACACAGGGAAATTTCAAACTAGATTTCGGTCACGCAAACTATGCTACATGACATTTAACAATAAAAAAAATGGCTGCAGCGTCGAGCTAAACACGTGGTGGATTTTTTCTTAATAAAACCGCTCGTGAATTCGTAGTCTCTATGAACAGTTCAATATTAACTACAGCATAAAACAGAAATATTTCGTTCCGGTTAAGTAAAAATTGTAGGTAGCTATCTTTTTCATGAAGAACGGTGAGCTCCATACTTTTAGATAAATGGTGAGAAATACACCAGCTACAACTTTCATACAACAGTCGTTCGTCTCATATTTTGTTGTCACTTGAAACCAAAATAGCTCTGTTATTCATTGATTAATAACACAACGTGGAGAGCGGCTAGCGCCACATCAGTACATCTGCTTTCACATCTATAGGGCGCAAGCCACTTTGTAGTGTGTGGCAGAGGGCACTTAGTGTACCGTTGTCACTTGCCCCTTATTGTTTCTAGATCGCGTATGTTTCGCGGGAAGAATGATTGCTGGTAGGCATCCGTGTGGACTCTGCGACGTGACGAATAAAATAATACTGAATGTTCGTTTACTGTCTCTCGGGCGAGACTAACCTATGCAACTAAACGGACAGAAACGTACTTGCTAATTCTTGTTGAGCCACCAAATAATTGCTCATTCAATGACTCGTGACCCGGCATGTATATCAGCATGAATAATAAATATTGAAGTAAAAAAAAAAACACTGTTTATAGGGGCTCCGTAATGCCCGGTTGAATTTCTTAAGTGTTGGCTTCGTTATCGCCGAGACCCCAACTAAGGCATCTGTCACATTAAACCTAAAGGAATTCGGTCACAAGTTCGAGACATGCCGGCAGAAATTTGCGGTCAAATAATATTCATTATTATAGATATTTTACAATACACACTGACGGAAAAAAATAGCAATACAAAAAAATAATTTATGAAGAGAAATGAAAGTTCATAAATACGTTAGTCTCGATAACATATTTAAGTGATTAACATTGTAAGATCACAAGTTAATGTAAGAGCGAGATAAGCCAAATGTGCATGGCTGGAACATTAATTACCGGCGTAACCACCAGAATATTAAATGCAAGCATGCAAACGTGCATTTATTGTGATTTACAGGTGTCGGATGTCAGTTTGTGGCCTAGAGTTCCACGCCTGTTGCACTTGGTCGCCTAATACAAGGACGGTTAACGCTGATTGTGGATGAAACTGAAGTTGTCGTCCGATGACGTCCCATATGTATTCGACTGGAGACGTGTCTGGTGATCGAGCAGGCAACATTCCAACAATCTGCAGACCACGTTGGGTTACAACAGCGGTATAAGCGCGAGAGTAGTAATACTGTCGGAAAACACCTCCTGAAACACTGTTCATAAATGACAGCACAACAGATTGAATTACCAGATTGACGCACAAATTTGCAGTCAGGATGCGTAGGATAGTTACGAGAGTGCGCCTGCTGTCACACAAAGTCGCACCTCCGACCATGATTTCAGATGCAATTCGAGTGTGTCTAGCGCGCAGACAGGTTGGCTGCAGGCCCTCAACTGCCCTTCTTCTTACCAACAGACGGCCACCAATGGCGCCGAGTCGAGCTTTCCTTAGAAATTGGAATAGACTTCCACCCTGCCCTCCAATGAGCTCTCGCTTGACATCACTGAAGTCGCTGATGTCGGTGGTTTGGTATCAGTGGAATGCACGCTACAGGACGTCTGGCTCGGAGTTGTCCTCCAAGTAACCGATTTGTAAGAGTTCGTTCTGTCACTGTGGTGCCAACCGCTGCTCAGATTCCTGCTGCAGATGCAGTACGATGCGCCAGAGCTATACGCCGAACACGATGGTCTTTCATCACGGTAGTGCCACGTGGCCGTCCGCAACTCTTGTCTTCTTGCGACCGTACACGCCACTGCTGCCTGCAATCATGTGCAGTAACTACATTCCGGCCAAGTCTTTCTGCAATATCGCCAAAGGAAAATCGATCTCTTGGTAGCCCTTTTACACGATCTCGTTCAAACATAGTTAGTTGTTGATAATGGCGTCTTTGTTGCTTTAATCGCGTCCTTGACTAACATCAGCTCACCACGTGCAATCTCAAAGGTAACTAACGCTCACGACTGTTACAGAGTGTATTTACAGCAAACCTGATTTGCATCTCATAGTGGCATTACTTGCGCCACTCTTATGCAACTGGTGCAGACTTTGACTAGACATGATCTTTCAGATGTAGGAACACGCCTGCCAACATTCGTTTACGTCGCACAACACGTTCTTGGTGTTGCGACTTTTTTCCGTCAGTGTATTTCTTTATATCTTTTTGCTTTTGCTACAATCACTAAATCGCCCTTATGCTTCCTTAATTATTCTTATTTTGCACCGAGTATTCCACCCATTTTGAAGGAAGGCACCTTAGCTTCTGGATTTTAACCACACTGCCATCTTTCCGCCATACACTGCAATATTGTGGCACAGCGGAATTTTTTCTTACGTGAGTGAGCAACGTAGAGAATGAGCTTTGAGCTTCTGTGTCATCGGACCCTTCCCGACATTCTGCTCAGAGCAAACTAATAGCCATCCGCAGCCAACTCAGCAACAGTTTTATTGCTCACGGTACCGGAACAAAATTACCAGAGATTTTGTGATTTTTTCGTAAAATACAATACAATTCAAAACAGCTAATGAGAAACAACGCGGTCAGCGTGTCTGAGAATACGTGGAAGAGCAGTCTCTGTCGTCCCAGTCGTTGGCGTATACCATATGGAGGGCAGCGTCGTAAGAAAGGAACGTCGCTTCGGGCGGCAGCGATTATTGAGCGCGCCAGGCAAGGCGAGGCCGTCCTCGACTCATTAGGGCCGGCAGCAGCTGCGCGCGGTGCCCTGCAGTGGCACGGCCACCGCTGCCTGCTGCCCGCACGCGACGCCTGCCGCTGCGGCAGCCCGCCACGCAGCTCTGCTTTGCGCCTGCATCGATTATCTACGCAACTGTGTTACAGGAGTTGGATAAAAAGAACGAAACACCAAGAGAAATACAGTACTGGCCATTAAAATCGCTACACCAAGAAGAAATGAAGATGATAAACGGATATTCATTGGAGAAATATATTATACTAGAACTGACATCTGATTACATTTTCACGCAATTTGGGTGCATAGATCCTGAGAAATAAGTACCCAGAACAACCACCTCTGGCCGTAATAACCGCCTTGATACGCCTGGGCATTGAGTCAAACAGAGCTTGGATGGCGTGTACAGGTACAGCTGCCCATGCAGCTTCGACACGATACCACAGTTCATCAAGAGTAGTGACTGGCGTATTGTGACAAGCCAGTTGTTCGGTCACCATTGACCAGACGTTTTCAGTTGGTGAGAGATCTGGAGAATGTGCTGCCCAGGGCAGCAGTCGAACATTTTCTGTATCCAGAAAGGCCCGTACAGGATCTGCAACATGCGGTCGTGCATTATCCTGCTGAAATGTAGGGTTTCGCAGGGATCGAATGAAGGGTAGAGCCACGGGTCGTAACACATCTGAAATGTAACGTCCGCTGTTCAAAGTGCCGTCAATGCGAACAAGAGGTGACCGAGACGTGTAACCAATGGCACCCCATACCATCACGCCGGGTGTTACGGCAGTATGACGCTGACGAATACACGCTTCCAATGTGCGTTCACCGCTATGTCGCCATACACGGATGCGACCATCATGATACTGTAAACAGAACCTGGATTCATCCGAAGAAATGACGTTTTGCCATTCGTGCACACAGGTTCGTCTTTGAGTACACCATCGCAGGCGCTCCTGTCTGTGATGCAGCGTCAAGGGTAACCGCAGCCATTATCTCCGAGCTGATAGTCCATGCTGCTGCAAACGTCGTCCAACTGTTCGTGCAGATGGTCGTTGTCTTGCAAACGTCCCCATCTGTTGAGTCAGGGATCGAGACGTGGCTGCACGATCCGTTACAGCCATGCGGGTAAGATGCCTGTCATATCGACTGCTAGTGATACGAGGCCGTTGGGACCCAGCACAGCGTTCCGTATTACCCTCCTGGACCCACCGATTCCATATTCTGCTAACAGTCATGGGATCTCGACCAACACGAGCATCAATGTCCCGATACGATAAACCGCAATCGCGATTGGCTACAATCCGACCTTTAGCAAAGTCGGAAACGTGATGGTACGCATTTTTCCCCCATACATGAGGCATCACAACAACGTTTCACCAAACAACGCCGGTCAACTGCTGTTTGTGTATGAGAAATCGGTTGGAAACTTTCCTCATGCCAGCACGTTGTAGGTGTCGCCACCGGCGCTAACCTTGTGTGAATGCTCTGAAAAGCTAATCATTTGCATATCACAGCATCTTCTTCCTGTCGGTTAAATTTCGCGTCTGTAGCACGTCATCTTCGTGGTGTAGTAATTTTAATGGCCAGTACTGTACATGCTTGGTTATAAAAGCAGATGTTAGCCAAGCTTGTGTGTTGCGCTGTAGTATTCGACAACGAACGCACCTTTGTATTGCCCTCAACACCTTGTACGTGTCAGTCGTGGTCAGAACAAATTTTTGTTTAGTCGTGATTGCATTATATTGGAACCAAGTGAATTCGAACGTGGGACAATTGTTGGTACTCGCATGGTGGATGCTTTCGTAACCAAGAGAGCTGAAGTGTTTGTTGTTTCAAGCGGCACCGTATCCAAGATTTACACCGCATCCAGGGAAAGCGAGCGCTGAAAGACCCAAGTTCAAATAAGGTTCAAAACTGGCTTTGAGCACTATGGGACTTAACATCTGTGGCCATCAGTCCCCTAAAACTTAGAACTACTTAAACCTAACTGACCTAAGGACATCACACACATCCATGCCGAGGCAGGATTCGAACCTGCGACCGTAGCAGTCACGCGGTTCCGGACTGAGCACCTAGAACCGCTAGACCACCGCGGCCGGCTTCAAATAAGGTCCCTGGAGTAGGCGACATACCGTCAGAACCACTGATAACCTCGGGCGAGCCAGCCATGACAGAAATACTCCATCTGAAGTGTAATGTGTACGATACAGGTGAAATATCCTCAGGCTTCAACAAGAATATAGTAATACCAATTCCATAGAAAGCAGCTGATGACTAGTGTTAATATTGCCCTACTTTCAGTTTAATAAATCGTGGTTTACAGGCGAATGGAAAAACTGGTAGAAGCCGGCCTCGGGGAAGATCAGTTTGGATTCCGTAGGAATGTTGGAACACGTGAGGCAATACTGACCCAACGACTTATCTTAGAAGAAAGATTAAGGAAAGGGAAACCTACGTTACTAGTATTTGTAGACTTAGAGAAAGCTTTTGACAATGTTGACTGGAATACTCTCTGTCAAATTCTGAAGGTGGCAGGGGTAAAATACAGGGAGCGAAAGGTTCTTTACAATTTGTACAGAAACCAGATGGCAATTATAAGAGTCGAGGGACGTGAAAGGGAAGCAGTGGTTGGGAAAGGAGTGAGACTGGGTTGTAGCCTCTCCCCGATGTTATTCAATCTGTATATTGAGCAAGCAATAAAGGAAACAAAAGAACAATTCAGAGTAGGTATTAAAATCCATGGAGAAGAAATAAAAACTTTGAGGTTTGTCGATGACATTGTATTTGTGTCAGAGACAGCAAAGGACCTGGTAGAACAGCTGAACGGAATGGACAGTGTCTTGAAAGGAGGATATAAGATAAACATCAACAAAAGCAAAACGAGGATAATGGAATGTAGTCAAATTAAATCGGGTGATGCTGCGGGAATTAGATTAGGAAATGAGATGCTTAAAGTAGTAAATGAGTTTTGCTATTTGGGGAGCAAAATAACTGATGGTGGTCGAAGTAGAGAGGATATAAAATATAGGCTGACAATGGCAAGGAAAGCGTTTCTGAAGAAGAGAAATTTGTTAACATCGAGTATAGATTTAAGTGTCAGGAAGTCGTTTCTGAAAGTATTTGTATGGAGTGTAGCCATGTATGGAAGTGTAACGTGGAAGATAAATAGTTTAGACAAGAAGAGAATAGAGGATTTCGAAATGTGATGCTACAGAAGAATGCTGAGGATTAGATGGGTAGATCACATAACTAATGAGGAGGTATTGAATAGAATTGGAGACAAGAGAAATTTGTGGCACAACTTGACTAGAAGAAGGGATCGGTTGGTAGGGTATATTATGAGGCATCAACGGATCACCAATTTAGTAATGGAGGGCAGCGTGGAGGGTAAAAATGGTAGAGGGAGACCCAGAGATGAATACACTTAACAGATTCAGAAGGATGTAGGTTGCAGTAGGTACTA
The DNA here is from genome assembly GCF_023898315.1 of Schistocerca nitens. Taxonomy (NCBI): domain Eukaryota; kingdom Metazoa; phylum Arthropoda; class Insecta; order Orthoptera; family Acrididae; genus Schistocerca; species Schistocerca nitens. The sequence continues at coordinate 668,244,724 of NC_064618.1, forward strand.
GGAGATGAAGAAGCTTGCACAGGATAGAGTAGCATGGAGAGCTGCATCAAACCAGTCTCAGGACTGAAGACCACAACAATAACAAGTCGTGGTTGCAGGATACTAATACGAAGGCTCTGCAGAAGAGTGGAGAAACTGGGAGAAGCGCACCTCTGGGAAGATCAGTTTCGATACCACTGAAATGTATGAACACGCGAGGCAGTACTAACCCTACGACTTTTCTTAGAGACAAGTAAGGAAAACCTACGTTTATAGCATTTGTAGATTCAGAGCAAGCTTTTACCAATGTTGACTGCAATATCCTAAAATTCTGAACATAGCAGGAATAAATTATAGGGAGCTAAAAGGCTATTTACAACCTGCACAGAAACCAGATAGCAATTGTAAGAGTGGAGGGGCATGAAATTGAACCACTGGTTGAGAAGGAAATGAAAGTTGTAGCCTACCCCTGATTTTATTCAGTCTGTACACTGAGGAAGTTGTAACAGAAAGCAAGGAAAAATTTTAAGGAAGAATTAAAGTCCAGCGAGGAGAAATAAAATCTTTGAGGTTTGCCGATGAGATTGTAATACTCTCAAAGACAGCAAAGGACTTGGAAGAGCAGCTGAATGCAATTGACAGTGTCCTGAAACGAAGATATAACATGAACACTAACAAAAGCAACAAGAGTGAGGCAGCGTTGTAGCCTGTTCCCAATGTTATTCGATGTATCCAATGAGTAAGCAAAAGAAAAATTTGGAGAAGCGATTAAAGTTCAAGGAAATGAAACAAAAACTTTAATGTTCGCCAGTGACATTGTAATTCTCTCAGATGCAGCAAAGCTCTTAGAAGTGCAGTCGAAAGAATGGGTGTCTTGAAAAAAGTATATAAGACATTAACAAAAGTTAAACAAGGGTAATGGAATGTAGTCGAATTAAATCAGGTGATGCTGAGGGAACTAGATCAGAAAACTAGGCACATATAATATTAGATGACTTTTGTTATTTGGGTAGCAAAATAACTGATGATGAACGACGTTGAGAGGATATAAAATATAGACTGACAATTTTCAAGAATAGTGTTTCTGAAGAAGAGTATTTTGTGAACATCGAATATAGATTTAAGCGTTACGAAGTCTTTTCTGAAGGTATTTGTCTGGAATGTAGCCATATATGGAAGTGAAACATGGACGATAAAGAGTTTAGACAGTAAGAAAATAGAGTCTTTTGAATATTGGTGATACAGAAGAATGCCGAAGATTAGACGGGTAGATCGCGTAAGTAATGAGGAGGTACTGAATAGAACTGGAGAGACAAGAAGTTTGTGGCACAGCTTGACTTAAGTTGATAGGACACATCAAGGGGTCTTCAGTTTAGTATTTGAGGGAAGTGCTGGGGGGCGGGGGGAGAGGTAAAAATCAAAGAAGGAGACCAAGAGGGGAATATAGTAAACGGGTTTACAGTGGGGGTTACAGTATTTATTCGGAGATGAAGAGGCCTGCAGATGATAGAGTAGCTTGGAGAGGTGCATCAAACCAGTCTTTGGACTGAAGACTGCATTGACACAGGGAAAGCGAAAAAATGTCTTGCACTAAGTCACTAGGTGGTCGAAATTGTACGTCAAGTGTTCGTGGCAGACGGTCAGTGAAGAGGAGTGTGATGAAAAATAAGCTGTAAAAGTCACTACGGAATTGATCTTCGCACTCGCCAAACCTGTCAGTATCGAAACAACCGAAGGGAGCTCCATAAGCAGGGAATTGCAGGGTGAGCAGGAATTCGAAAACAACTCATCAATGGTGCGAATGCCCGTAACAAGAAGACGCGGTGACGAAGTAAAAAGAAAACCTGTATTATGGAGTAATAGAAGAAAGTCAGTTGATCGGATGAGTCGTGTTGCGTACTGTTTCCAACGTCTGGATGACTTTGCGTCTCAACAGTGAAATATGGCGAAGATTTGGTGATGATTTGGTTGGCCACATGGATCCAATGGGTAGCCTGCAAGGTGGTATTACTGCCAAGGATTATGTGACTATTCTGGCTGATCTGGTGGATCCCATGGTCCAATGATTGTTCCCCAATGGCGATGCTAGGTTCCAAAACGACAGAGCCCTTCTCCACACAGCTCGAATCGTCCAGGACTTGTTTTGTGAGCACGAGGGTGAATTGTCGCATCTCCGCTGGTCACGACAGTCACCCAGATATCAATATTATTGAGCCTTTATTGTCTTCTTTATATAGAAAGGTGAGTGAACGCTATCCATCTCCATAATCATTACCTAAATTTGCCACTATTTTGCAGGAGGTGTTTCGTAGGACTCCTTTGTAAATCATACAGGACCTGTATTTAATCCATTCCGAAGCGATTGGAAGCTATTTTGAATGCTAACAGATTTCATGCATCATACACTGAAGAGCCAAAGAAACTGGTAAACCTGTCTAATATCGTGTAGGGCCCCTGCGAGCGCGCAGAAGAATCACAGTGCGACGTGGCATGGACTCGACTAATGACTGAAGTTGTACTGTAGGGAATTGACACCATGAATCCTGCAGGGCTGTCCATAAATCCGTAAGGGTATGAGGGGGTGGAGACCTCTTCTGAACAGCAGGTTGCAAGGCATCCCAGATAAGTTCAATAATGTTCATGTCTGGGGAGTTTGGTGACCAGCGGAAGTGCTTAAACTCAGACGAGTATTCCTGAAGCCACTCTGTAGCAATTCTGGACTTGTGGGAAGTCGCATTGTCCTGCTTGAATTTCCGAAGTCCGTCGGAATGCACAATGGACATGAATGGACGCAGGTGATCACACAGGATGTTTATATACTTGTCACCTGTCGGAGTCGTATCTAAAAATGTCATGGGTCCCATATCGCCCCAACTGCCCACGCAACACACCATTACGGAGCCTCCACCAGCTGGAACTCATGGATTCATGAGGTTGGTTCCACACCCTTACACGTCCATTCGCTCGTTACAATTTGAAATGAGACTCGTTCGACCAGTCAACATGTTTCCAGTCATCAGCAGTCCAATGTCACTGTTGACGGGCCCAGGCGAGGCGTAAACCTTTGTGTCGTGCAGTCTTCAAGGGTCCACGAGTGGACCTTTGGCTCCTAAGGTCCATATCGATGATGTTTCGTTGAATGGTTCGCACACTGACACTTGTTCATGGCCCAGCATTGAAATCTGCATAAATTTGCGGCAGTGTTGCACTTCTGTCATGTTTAACGATCCTCTTCTGTCGTCGTTGGCCCCATTCTTGCAGGATCTTCCGGCTGCAGCGATGTCGGAAATTTGACGTTCTACCGACCGTGAAGTGGTCGTATGGGAAAATCCCCACTTCATCGCTACCTCGGAGATGCCATGTCGCATCGCTCCTGCGCTGACTTTATCACGTTCAGACTCGCTTAAATCTTGATAACCTGCCATTGTAGCAGCAGTAACCAGTCTAACAATTACACCACACACTTGTTGTCTTATAAATGCGTTGCCGACCGCAGCGCCGTATTCTGTCTATTTACACATCTCTGTATTTGAATACCCATGTCTACACCAGTTTCTTTGGCGCTTCACTGTATTAGGTACGGTAATGTTTCGTGTTTTTTGGGGTGTCGATATTTTTGTCAAGTTCCTGTATTTCAGTTAACTGCTTACAGTCAGTTAAGAATATTAGCAATCAAACTTACGAAATTAAACAGGATTCGTCATTTGTAAACGATAAACAATTCATAACACAGTGAATTCGTGATTAACACTATCACATTTTATAACATATTTCGAACTATGTGATCTTCATCAGAATTTCTGTCTTGTAGTGTATAAAACAAAACTTATTCCCAAGATAAAAACACAATTAAATTGCGTGATACACAAACACAGAGGACCTTTAGTGTAGCTTCATCAATAGTATATAGGCCTACAGGTAGATATTTATTTTATTTATTTAGCGTATGACTAATACAGACATATCATAAAATTAAATTGCATATACATACGTACATATTGAGAAACAAGAAACTTAAGTTTGGCTTTACAACTGAATATCCAGTCCTTCAATCCAGCGCACTGCACCTGGAGTTGCTAGCAGGAAGTCCTCTTCAGCACCGTGATAGGCTCGAGTCCTGCATTCACTGACAATGTGATGAACAGTTTGGTATGGATCCCCGCAGTCACGGGCTGGATTAGGCAGCTTCTTCCACTTAAAGAGAGCATCCCTGCACCGGCCATGGCCGGTACGGATTCTTTTGAGAGTAGTCCAAGTCTTGGGCGTGGTAGGTCGAATCCACTTGGAAGTTTAGCACCTGAGAAGATGTTATGCAGGCGCACATTTGTCACTGTTTCCCACGGACCTTTCCATTCTTCGAGAGGTTTGAAATCCTTAGCAACCATGTCAGCAGCATCGCACAGAGTTGGATGGTGTGATTTCAGTCTCTTACGATTTAAAAATAGCAGGTCGCTATTCAGGGGTAGGTTAACATTCCTGGAGATCTTGTGGAATTCTCTCATAAGGGCAGTACATCAGCGTAGACCAGGAGGCATTATACCGGTTAACAGTGGAAGCCAATAAACTGGAGTAGATCTGATTGGGCCGGATATTATGCGCATTGTCATATTCAGCTGGGCGTCAACAAGCCTTGTATGATGACTGTTCATCCAAACAGGTGCACAATACTCAGCACTTGAGTACACCAAGCCTAGAGCTGAAGATCGCAGGGTGCTCGCTGAAGATCCCCAGGTAGTTGCGCATAGCTTATGGAAACGTTGTTTCGAGTCCTCAAATTTTGAGCTAAGTTAAGAAGGTGTTGTTTGAAGCATAGTGTACAATCCAGGATGACACCAAGATATTTTGGGTTCCAATTATGACGAAGAATTCTGTCTCTGAAACTTATTTGCAGCTTTACGTTCGCCACCCTACACGTGCCTCCTGGGTGGTGCTAATTGAGCAACAGGCAGCCAGACTATCCACAGGATCTCTTCGAAATGACGTAGCAACTAAATAGCAGAAACAGTTCTTTTCAGAGCCCATTAACAAGAAACATTGGATCAACTACAGGTAGATCGAAATCCCATTATAAAATAACCGTTCTTGCGATCAAAAACCCGTGCAAATTCTGAAAACAGCTAATCCAATCAAAAAGCACTCGTAATACACAAACAATTAGCAGATACAATAAATGATGAAACAGCCGACCTGGTAAAATGTTAGTCACCCAGTTAAAACATTGCACTGGTCAGTTTGTAGCACTGAAAATGGCTTAAAACTGATAACAGGAGTTCATATAGCCGTCTCTGATGTACATGTATGGGATGAACGTAGTAAGAAGCATCGATGTGGAGACATGACAGAATGGCAAAAAGTAGGTATCGCGTTTAGACGCACCCCTGACCGCACTGTGAATGTAGTTTCCCGAATTGTGGGTGTATCAGCACGGACTTTCCAACGTTTCTACGTGGAATGATATGCAGGACAGTTGTAGTTAAACGTTCGCTACTTGAGCCTGTGTAGACAGAAAACTGCCTACCGTATGGGTACGCAGCTTTATAGGAATGATGTTCAAACTGTGCGCTGTACGCTTTGTGTCGTCAGTAGCCTTAGTATTATGACTTGCCAATACGCACCGCGGCGGTACTTATAAGATGACGCAGGGTTGAAACACAACCATCAGTGTGCGTTACAGTTGCGCACAGTCAGCATGGATCTGGTCAAGGTAAGCAAGGCTTTACTCGTAAAGTGTTTTATCAAAGCAACAACAGTAGTGCAGCTACTCCTCCCGAGTATCGACGTATTAAAGGAGTACGAAGAGATCATCTCTCCACACTGGGGTTGAAGAACATGATACGGAATTTCGAATGAACTGGCGATTCGGGAAATGCTCCTGAGGGAGGCCGACGGCCAACTGCGCCACAAATTGTTCAAATGGTTCAAATGGCTCTGAGCACTATGGGACTTAACTTCTGAGGTCATCAGTCCCTTAGAACTTAGAACTACTTAAACCTAACTAACCTAAGGACATCACTCACATCCATGCCCGAGGCAGGATTCGAACTTGAGACCGTAGCTGTCGCGCGGTTCCAGAATGTAGCGTCTAGAACCTCTCGGCCACACAGGCCGGCCACAAATTGTTGAAGAAGTTACTGTTACCATGACTGAAAATGCTGGACGCAATCTTTGGTCTTCAAGCAGTGGACGAACTGTGTTACGGAAGTTGAACATGGATGCAGATTGCCGGCCGGAGTAGCCGAGAGGTTCTAGGCGCGTCAGTCTGGAACCGCGCGACCGCTACAGTCGCAGGTTCGAATCCTGCCTCGGGCATGGATGTTTGTGATGTCCTGAGGTTAGTTAGGTTTAAGTAGTTCTAAGTTCTAGGGGACTGATGACCTCAGAAGTTAAGTCCCATAGTGCTCAGAGCCATTTTTTGGATGCAGATTATCGTCATATCGAACAACGTTTGTAACCTGGGATGTAAACATGGTACACAATTAATTAATGTTACTCGATCATGTGGCAATTAACATGTGTTTCTTTCTAAGGCATATTTGTTATTTCCCTTCCACATGTCCTTAGAAATGTTTCCGTGAAGTTTCATTGTCTACGATCACTCGCTTTTCATGAGGCCCTCTCAAGCAGCGAAAGTTTAATTATAACCAACCCGTACAACTAGCAGCCATGTAAAGCGGCATAAGGTCAGGTGTCGTTAAAAGACCCTAAACGACATGCACCGGAACGAGCGCCACGCATTGTCAGTGACAATGGGTTTCAAACCATCACAAACAGCTGCTGTCAATGGATGCAGAGCCATCTTGACTAGTTCCCGAGCGAGCATAGCGAAGGGAAATGCGGGCATTTGACATTTGCAGTGGGGTACCTCGCAAAAAGACTTTACTCACAGCTGCTCCTATTCATTAGTCCAACCTGCACTCGAAGAGGACAGTAGCTGACTTGATGCCCATAGTGTGGTCCGATGAGTCGCCATTTTGCCTCTTTTCAAATGAGGCAAGATATCGACTACACACACGGCCCAAAGAGGTGATGAATCAAAACCGCGGAGAGTTAGTTCAGGGTGAAAATGATTCTGTGACGTTTTGGGGATATTCTCCTTACCACGACTTGGGACCACTCATTCGTGAACATGAATCAGGACACGTTTCTTTGCGTGGCCATCTTTCTGAGGAGATGTTGTATTCACTTATTATATTTTTCTTCTTAAGCTTACTGCAAAGCCAATAGTAAGTTAGATGAACCAGGACATTTCGACATTCTCGGTAATGATCTTCATGATGACTATGCTGTGGACCCTCCTGTCTTCCAGGACGACAACAGTCGTGTTAACAGGGCTGCATGCACACGTTTCCGGTTTGAAAAACGCCTGGGTACCCCATCGTGCCTCCACTGGTCCGCTGATTCATTCAGTCGTAATCACCTACAAGATGTCAGGGACTGTAACAGCGGCTGAAACGTGGGTAACAACAGCGCTATCCTACAAACAAGACCACCCTCGTAGAAATAACGAAACGATTAGACACAACAGAGGCACAGTATCACGTAAAGAAAGAGAAAAGTCACACAGCAGAAATCAACACATTAATTTCGCTCTGTTGTACTTGAGAAGCACAACACAAGAATCTACTGTATCTCCATCGTAGAAGTACGTCACTCGACTTCACATGTAAGACTGCGCCTAATATAAGCAGCGGGTGTTAACTTCTGTATTGGATATATCGTCTGTCCAGATCACAACGTAGACACTTTTATTTAGATGCTGAAATACTATCGATAAAGCACACACCAAGTATCACTACGAAAATATTGTGCACTACAGAATTGCCACAGATACTATTTGTGGTTTTACGGGCTTGTGACAACTACCGGAATATGATAATAATGATATTAATAACACATTTGATTACCGATAGATCTACAAGGTTCGTTTGAATAACTACCACCAATAACAGTCTCAGCTTCAATACAGAATGCTATACACTATAGTATATGTTGAGTAGAAAATCAGATACTCGATCTCACCACTCACAGTAACAAAATAAAATATTCCAGTGTGTAACTCTACTACACCACAACCCACCTCGCTAAGCAACGCCGTAACAGAAATGTTCTGCTCTTTTATATAAAAAAAATACGAGACGTCGTGCTCGATAATATCATATAGCCTAAATATCTTTCCAATTCAAAAGCACAACCAAATTACGTAGAACCAGCTAATTGCAGAGTGCTTGTCTGTATTTTTAAATAATATTTATTTTACGCCGCAATTTCACAGATATAAATTACTATCTTGTTTAATAATCGTTATTAATCAGGGATAACTTCTGTACGTAGCAACCACGCTACAACAGTATCGTTTCAAAACTTGAATACCAACGTATTACTCCGTTTCAAAATTGTCGCACACTCAAAATAAGTAAACTATGTTTCTTTCAAGAATTAATTATCTTTCCCTTGAAACAAACTCTTGGAGATAATTTCTGTCTTTTTTAACTTAGGAAATATGAAATAATTTCTCTCTTTGTAAATTAACAAATCCTAACTAATATTCCTATTTCTTTGGGAATTAATATCTTTGCTTTTTATGAAGTTGCAGACTTTTCTTTATCTAATCTTTGACTTCCTTTTACCACTTTACGATATTTGCAAAGTATTCGTTTTGCTGTAAAACTGAACTTTACTTTTAATATATCTTTGAATTTTAAATAGTGAGCAAAGGAGTCTCAGGACACTTTTTTATTTTTAAAACAGCTGTTAGAAGTAGTTTATCCTTTAGCAAAACTGAAATAGATAGTTCCTGTGCGTTTGTATGGGTAGAGGTCATTCTTGGCAACCGGGATAAAATAACTGAATCGTTTTACTGACCTCACAACTCAGATTGTACAATTGCTGAAAGGTTCAAAGATAACTTGAGTCTAATTTCAAACATGTACCGACTCATACAATTATAGTTGGTGATGACTTCAATTTGCCCTCGATATGTTGGCAAAAATACATACTGAAATCCCAAGGTACGCATAAAGCATCCTTCGAAATTGTGCTAACCGCATTCTCTGAAAATTATTTCGAACATTTAGTTCTGAGCCCACTCGAACAGTAAACGATGTAAAAACAAATTTGGTCTCTTAGAACAAATAATCCTGAGCTAATAACGAGCATCAAAACGGATACAGGGATTAATGAACAAAGGCTGTCGTCAAGACTGAATATTGTAACTCCCAAATCCTCTCAAAACAAACGAAAAACATACGTATTCAAAAAAAGATAAAAATTCACTTGACGCCTTCCTGAGAAACAATCTTCTCTCCATTCAAATTAACAATGTACCGTTGAGTGTAGACCAGATGTAGGTTGAATTCAAAGAAATAGTATCGACAGCAAATGAGAGATTGATACCAAATAAATTAACAAATGATGGGAATTGATCCCCCTTGGTACACAACACGTATCAGAAGAATGGTGCAGAAACAACGAAAAAAGCATGCCAAATTTATACAAACACAAAATCCTCTAGACTGGCAATCTTTTACAGAAGCCCAAAATTTAGCGCGGACTTCAATGCGAGATCCTTATGATAGTTTCCACAACGGAACTTTGTCTCGAAACCTGGCTGAAAACCCAAAGAGATTCTGGTCGTATGAAAAGTATGCTAGCAGGAAGAGATAATCAATGCCTTCTCTGGGCGATAACATTGGAAGTACTATCGATGACAGTGTTGCTAAAGCAGAGTTACTAAACACAGCCTTCCGCAATTCTTTCAGCAAAGGAACGAAGTAAATATTCCAGAATTCGAATCAAGAACAGCTGCCACCATTATTAACGTCGAAATAGGTACCTTCGGAGTAGTGAAACAGCTTAAATCACTTAATAAAAGCAATTCTTCCGGCCCAGACTGTATACCAATTATGTTTCTTTCAGAGTGTACTGATGCAGTAGCTCCATACTTAACAATCCTATACCACTGCTCGCTCGACGAATGATATGCACCCGAAGACTGGAAAGTTGCACAGGTCACACCTACACTCAAGAGCGGCAGGAGGAGTAGTCCACTAAATTACAAATTACAGCAGTGTTTTGGAACATACATTGTGTTCGAACATTATGAATTACCACGAAGAGAACAGTCGATTGACACGCGGTCAACACGGATTTAGAAAACAGCGTTGTTGTGAAACACAACTAACTCTTTACTCACACGAAGTGGTGAGTGCTTTTGACAAGGTATTTCAGATTCATTCCGTATTTTTAGATTTCGAGAAGTCTTTTGATATTGTACCTCACAAGCCGCTTGTAGTCAAATTGCGTGCTGATGGAATATCGTCTCAATTATGTGACTGGATTCGTGATTTCCAGTCAGAGAGATCACAGTTCGTAGTAACTGAAGGATACTCATCGAGTAAAACGGAAGTGATTTTTGGGATTCCGCAGGGCAATGTTACAAGCCCTCTGCTTTTTCTTGTATATTTAAACGATTCAGGAGACAATCTGAGCAGGCGTCTTAGGTCGTTTGTAGATGATTGTGTCATTTATCGTTTAGTAAAATCATCGGAAGATCGAAACAAATCTCAAAAAGATTTAGAAAAGATATGTGTAGGGTGTGAAAATTGCCGATTGACGCTAAATAATGAAAAGTGTGAGGTCATCTACATAAGCGCTAAAAGGAATCCATTTAACATGGTTACACGAAAAATCGTTCACATCCAGAAACCGTAAATTCAACTAAATACCCAGGAATTTCAATTACGAACAACTTAAATTGGAAAGAACACACAGAAAATTTTGTGGAGAAGGCAAAACACTTAGAAGATGCAACATATCTTCTAAAGAGACTGCCGACACTACGCTTGTCCGTCATCTTTTTGAAGTAATGCTGCGCAGTATGGGATCCTTACCAGATTGGATTAACGGAACACATTGAGAAAGTTCAAAGAAGAGCTGCACGTTTTGTATTATCGAGAAATAGAGGAGAGAGTGATACTGACTTTGATATAGGTTTTGGGATGGACGTCATTAAAACAAACGCTTTTTACGCTGCGGCGGAATTTTCTCACGAAATTTCAATTACCAACTCTCTCCTTCGAATGCGTAAATATTTTGTTGATGCCGTCCTGCATAGGGAGAAGCAATAATAAAATGAGAGAAACCAGAGCTCACACGAGAAAATATATGCGTTCGCTTTCCCGTGTGCTGTTCGTGGTTGGAATGATAGTGAATTACTGTGAAGATGGTTCGATGAATCCTATGCCACGCACTTAAGTGTGATTTTCAGAGTATCCATATAGATGTCCATCCAGATATAGAACTTGTTCTGTCTTTATTGCCTGTTTTCTTCCATGCATAGATACAAGCCAGCTTTTATTTTACGAGTGCCGACCAACCAAATAAACTACTCAAGTTCTAAAAAAGAAACCTGTGTGTCACCGCCACTTTTAAGCTGCCTGGACTTTAAAACAGACACGAAATTAATCCCACTCCAGGCACTGAATTTTCGCGTATTCACTACAATTGAAATTACTTAAAGCACAGCAGTCGCACCATAGGAGAGACAATGAGCGTGTCCTCAGTAACAATGGTTCTTACTTTGTCGTTTAGTGTTTTATAGGAAAAGCTACTAAATTCGAGACCACTTGTCCAAATCTCTTACTAACTTAGACTAGTTCTCACTGTGTCACATACAACCGTAGGACTCCGTTCTTCTAATTACAAAGATAACAGCCCATGTATCTATAAACAGATTTCCAAACATTAATAAAAATACATCGACGCGCACTCTGAAATCGCTAAGTAAGCGCTAACGCAATATCGCGAAGTCACTGTTTCGTAAGTGATTGCTTTCGCCTATGAAACCACTAATACAACAAACCACAGGCACTATTTGCTTAGTGCGTGCTTTCTCCACCTTCAGATTCAAATAAAAACTTCCCATGGTAACGTCGCTTAGCTCCCACTATAAAATGGAAAATCTCCAACCTAACCGAGACAGGGACTGCCAGCAAACAAGTGACTTTCAAGCTACACTTTGTTGAGTAATAGTTTTGGCATAAAATCACCAGCCACGAGAAATCAGTCCTAAACTACTGTATCACGTAGCCACTACTGTTACCTCACACAAAATTCTAAATTCCCACACCAATCAGTCACTTGACGCTCTTCGCCCCACAAAGTGAAATCAAAATTATTCCAGATCGGCGCAACTATTTTCCGAATCGGTCTGATCTTAGTCCGACTACCAATCAACAACGACTAATTGAATTTTTCATGGGGAAAACCGAGAACCACTTACTGTGAACAAACGTAGTACGCAAATTCTCCCTCTAGACAATAGTTTGTTTTCCTTTGCGGCTGTAGTTGGAGTCTCTCGATGGCCATCTGCGCCGTACATGTTATCTTTGCCGCAAATCTCAAGAGTAACGCTCGTTTCACAACACTTCCCGTAAACATGATGCCATTTTGACGACACATGCAATATCGACGTCCGCTTGATCGGCTGTCGACTTTGTGCCAAGGAAGAACATAAATGTTATTGCTTCTCGATTCACTCGCAGCAATTTAAGCTGTACGCGCTCGTGAAGTCTTGTGACAGGCCCGTATCGAACGCTAACGAAGCGGTCGTCGATATTGCGTGCGACTTCAAAATGACGTCACATTTGCGAGACGTGTTGTGAAACGAGCGTTACCGCAAGTCGCAACTCTGCAGTTATCTGTGCGTAGTAAACTCGCTGACTTTGTGAGGACTCTGCTGTTCAGATACTTTCAGGAGCAATCTCTACAACATGTTACAAAAATACGTATAAGAAAACTTTCCAAACAACTGATTAAACTGTCGTTTCTTTTCATAACAGCAAATTTTGATAATAAGATGAGGCGAGACCTACTAGTAATGCCGATTTAGCGCAACACAAATTTTGGGCGCATTATACCATCTTCCTGAGGAGGTATTATATTCAATTATTGTTGTTTTTTTCGTCTTAAGCTTACTACAAAGCTAATAAAAAAGCGATGGACCAGAGTATTTTGACACTCTCTGTGATCATCTTCTACAGCTACTTCTACGTTGACACTCCCTAAGCCACTGTACAGTGCGCGATGAAGGGTACCCTGTACCACTACTTGCCATTTCCTTTCCTGTACCACTCGCAAACAGAGCGAGGGAAAAACGACTAATCTATATGCCTCCTTATGAGCCCTACTTTCTCTTATCTTACCTTTGTGGTCCTTACGCGCAGTGTATGTTGGCGGCAGTGGAATCTTTCAGCAGTCAGCTTCAAATGCCGATTCTCTAAATTTTCTCAATAGTGTTACTCGAAAAGAACGTCGCATTCCCTCCATGGATTCCCATTGAGTTCCCGAAGCATCTCCGTAATACCTTCGTGTTGTTCGAACATACCGGTAACAAATCTAGCAGCCGCATCTGAATTACTTCGATATCTTCCTTCAATCCGACTTGGTACGGATCCCAAACACTCGAGCAGTACTCAAGAATAGGTCGCACCAGCGTCCTATGCACGGCCTCCTTTGCAGGTGAACCACTCTTTCCTAGAATTCTCCCAATAAACGGAAGTCAACCATTCACCTTCCCTACCACAGTTCTCCAGTTCTCATATACTCGTTGCACCTCACATCGTTCGCAACATTGTTGTTGTTGTTGTTGTGGTCTTCAGTCCTGAGACTGGTTTGATGCAGCTCTCCATGCTACTCTATCCTGTGCAAGCTTCTTCATCTCCCAGTACCTACTGCAACCTACAACCTTCTGAATCTGATTAGTGTATTCATCTCTTGGTCTCCCTCTACGATTTTTACCCTCCACGCTGCCCTCCAATACTAAATTGGTGATCCCTTAATGCCTCAGAACATGTCCTACCAACCGATCCCTTCTTCTAGTCAAGTTGTGCCACAAACTTCTCTTCTCCCCAATCCTATTCAATACCTCCTCATTAGTTACGTGATCTACCCACCTTATCTTCAGCATTCTTCTGTAGCACCACATTTCGAAAGCTTCTATTCTCTTCTTGTCCAAACTGGTTATCGTCCATGTTTCACTTCCATACATGGCTACACTCCATACAAATACTTTCAGAAACGACTTCCCGACACTTAAATCTATACTCGATGTTAACAAATTTCTCTTCTTCAGAAACGATTTCCTTGCCATTGCCAGTCTACATTTTATATCCTCTCTGCTTCGACCATCATCAGTTATTTTACTCCCTAAATAGCAAAACTCCTTTACTACTTTAAGTGTCACATTTCCTAATCTAATCCCCTCAGCATCACCCGATTTAATTTGACTACATTCCATTATCCTCGTTTTGCTTTTGTTGATGTTCATCTTATATCCTCCTTTCAAGACACTGTCCATTCCGTTCAACTGCTCCTCCAAGTCCTTTGCTGTCTCTGACAGAATTACAATGTCATCGGCGAACCTCAAAGTTTTTACTTCTTCTCCATGAATTTTAATACCTACTCCGAATTTTTCTTTTGTTTCCTTTACTGCTTGCTCAATATACAGATTGAATAACATCGGGGAGAGGTTACAACCCTGTCTCACTCCTTTCCCAACCACTGCTTCCCTTTCATGCCCCTCGACTCTTATAACTGCCATCTGGTTTCTGTACAAATTGTAAATAGCCTTTCGCTCCCTGTATTTTACCCCTGCCACCTTCAGAATTTGAAAGAGAGTATTCCAGTTAACGTTGTCAAAAGCTTTCTCTAAGTCTACAAATGCTAGAAACGTAGGTTTGCCTTTCCTTAATCTTTCCTCTAAGATAAGTCGCAGGGTCAGTATTGCCTCGCGTGTTCCAACATTTCTACGGAATCCAACATTACACCTAGATATTTAAACGGCTTTACTGTCTCAAGCGGGACCGTACTAATAATGTATCCTAACATTACAGGTTTGATCTTCCTACTCATCCGCATTAACTTACATTTTTCCACATTTAGGACTTCATGCCATTCATTACAACAACTGCAAATTTTGTCTAAGTCGTCTTGTATCTTCCTACAGTCACTCAATTTCGACACCTTACCGCACACCACGGGCATGATCAGCAGACAACCGCAGATTGCTGCCCACCCTATCTGCCAAATCATTTATGTATGTAGAGAACAACAGCAGTCCTGTCACACTTGCGTCGGGCCCTCCTGGCGATACCCCTAACACTCGCCGTCGAGGACAACATACTGGGTTCTATAATTTAAGAAGTCTTCGAGGCACACACATATCTGTGAAGTAATGCCATATGCTCGTACCTTTGTTAACAGCCTGCAATGGGGCACCGTGTCAAATACTTTCCGGAAATCAAGGAAAATGGAGTCAGTCTGTTGCTCTTCATCCATGGTTCTTATTATATTATATGAGAAAAGGGCAAACTCAGTTTCGCATGAGTGATGCTTTCTAAAACCATGCTGATTCGTAGACGTTAGCTTCCCAGTCTCAAGGAAGTTTATTATATTCGAACTGAGATTATTTTCAAGGATTCTCCAGCAGACAGTACACTATAGTCAACAGTATACTATAGTCAACTGCGCTTTCTTCCAGTAGTTTGGTACTTTGTGTTGGGCGAGAGATTCACGATAAATGCATGCCAGGTAAGGAGCCAACGTCGTTGAGTTCTCTTAGTATCGCTTGGAATTCCATCCGAACCGGGTGATTTATTTGCTTTCCAATCTTTCAGTTGTTTCACTACGTCAGGTACTCTTATTACTATGTCGTCCATACGGAAGTATGTCCGATGGTCATATGACGGTATGTTTGTACGATTCTCTCTTGTGATATATTTCTTGAACGTGGAATTTAAAACTTCGCCTTTCGTTTTGCTATCTTCAACTGCCACAACAAGGGACTGAATGGAAGCCTTAGACCCACTTAGTGATTTTACATACGACCAAAATTTTCTTGGGATCTGTGCCAAATATTTTGCTAAGTTGTGACGACGGTAGTTGTTGTATGCTTCACGCTTAGCTGTTTTCATAGCGGCAGGAATCCCCACTAACCTTTGCTTGTCGTCATTCATGCGTTCCCTTTTAAACCGAGAGCGCAACAGCCTCTTCTTCCTCAGTATCCGCCGAATTTCGTTATTAAAACATGGTGCGTCTTTACCGTCTTTTATCCACTTAGTAGGCACATAAAAAAATCTCCAGACCACGATTTACAATCTGCTTAAACTACGAGTATACCCATAATTCCTCTACATCAATCTCACTGGAACTAAGTGACGCCAATTCATTGTATTAAGTCAGATGTTAATAACTGCTTCTCTGGTCTATCTAGCAGAAACTCTCTCCTAGCCTTGTTGACTGATTTATTAACTTTCGTAATCATAGTTGCCATAATGACATATCGATTGCTAATCCCCGTTTCTATACTGACATTGACCAGAAGGTCTGGCCTATTTGTAGCTAAAAGGTCTAACATTTTTCCACTGCATGTGGGCTGCCGAGCTAGCTGCTCAATACAGTTTTGAGAAAACGTGTTCAAAACCGACGAGCTAGCAGCTCAGTACAGTTTTGAGAAAACGTATTTAAAAGTACTTCGCATGACTGTCTGTACTCCTCGCAATGAATCCGTAGACATCCCAGTCTATAATCGGCAGGTTAAAGTCGCCTCCAACCAGTATTCCATGACCTGGGTATTTACGCGCTATTGCCCGTAGACTTTCTTTGGATGACTCTAGAACTGTCACAGCAGAATCGGGTGGCCGGTAAAAACATCCAGCAATTAACCTGGTTTCACTTTCACCTGTTATACTCAACCAGATGACTTCACTGTCGCACTTAACTTCGACCTCGATACTGACGTCGGTAGAGAAAATATTTTCATCAACTGCAATGAACACTACCCCTCCAATGGCCTCTAATTTGTCTTTCTCATATACGTTCCACGACTCGCTAAATATCTCAGAGCTTTGCACTTAGGATTTCAGCCAGCTCTCAGTCCCAGGAATAATTTAAGCTCGAGAACTTCCCTGGAGGGCAGTAAATTCGGGAACTTTATTACGAATACTTCGACAGTTTACTGATAAAATTGTGACAGTCAAAATATCTTTATTATGCCATTTGACTTCCCTTGCTGCATGCCGACAGGAGAGTGTTCATCAGAGCACCTCAAACTGCTGCCTAGCCTAAAAAACTACCCGAAAAGCTGTTTCCCTTGTGTATCGCACTCCTAACTTATCAAGACGAGTCCTACAAATCCCCATACGATAACGCAGGCCTAGAAATCTGCAACCAAGACCATCACAGAGTCGAAGAAGCCTTTGGTAAAGGCCCTCCACTCGGCTCGAAACCAAAGGAACCCGACCAACTCTGGGAACGATGCTGCAAACTCTTAAGTTCTGCTTGCGACCCACGTGCTAGGCCAGCAGTCTTCACCACCTCCTCCAGCCGCCTGTAGGAACTGAGGATCGCCACAGAGCCTATGCGACAAGCATCCTTGGTGCCCACGTGAGCCACGACTCTACCCTGCACGCTCGATAGCCTCAGACAAGATTGCCTCTACATCTCGGATGAGGCCCTCTGGCAGGCATATCGAGTGCCAGTTGGCTTTCTTTCCAGCCCTGAATGCTATCTGCCTACGGGGCTCCACAACGGACCTAACGATGGAGCTCCCGATAACTAGTAAACCCCTCCTCCGGTGTGCCTGCTCGGTCCCTGCTAAAGAAGCGGCCAACTGTTCAACCACAGGGTGAATGGGCGAGGCTAGGCGACCAGTCTCCACATTAGCCTCCACCTCGAGCGACGCTAACGCGTTGCCACCAGCCACTCACTCTGCTCTGAGGGCGGATCCACCGCGTTGGGTGCACTAGGAGGTGGCTGAGAGGCAGAACACATGGACAAAATAAGCGACACCTGAGGTGTCCCATGCAGTGCACCAGATTCTCCGCCACCACTACACCCCGAGGCAGCAGCATGAAGGTGGTTGACCATAGCCAAAAGCACATTCAGTTGTTCGCGAACTGCGGTCAGCTCCTCCTGCATCCGCACACATCATCCAAACATCCTAGCTATTCTAGCAAGACTAACTGAAGAAGTGAACTATGAAAGCAGACAGTCCTAGATAAGTAACTCGCTACCCTCCTGATGTATCACCATTGGATGCTCATGCTTAATGGACTATGTAGCTGGCTTTTCTGTGAACAACTATTGCACTACAAACTGAATGAATTTACATTTATAGAAACGCGAGATTTAACCTCTTAAACAGAGAAAGACGCACGAAATTTAATAAATATACTACGTCGGCACACAGAAAAAGATAGTCACTTAACTTGCCGCTCTCTAGACGTATATCAGCCATTAGCTGGAGCCTGATTGGCTTACTAAACGAACTGACGATTGCTTTCAAAACAAAACAAATGAGCAACTACTGCTCTACAGACTGAATGAATTTACACTTACATCTTCATGATAACTATGCAGTGGACCCTCGCGTCTTCCAAGATGACAACAGCCGTGTTAACAGGGCTGCAATCATGCGTTCCCGGTTTTAATAACGCTTGGGCACCCTATCGCGATTCCAATGGTCCGCTGATTGATGAAAATGAAATGAAATGTCGTGTGGCTAGGACCTCCCGTCGGGTAGACCGTTCGCCTGGTGCAGGTCTTTCGAGTTGACGCCACTTCGGCGACCTGCTCGTCGATGGAGATGAAATGATGATGATTAGGACAACACAACACCCAGTCCCTGAGCGGAGAAAATCTCCGACCCAGTCGGGAATCGAACCCGGGCCCTTAGGATTGACATTCCGTCACGCTGACCGCTCAGTTACCGGGGGCGGACCGCTGATTGATTAGATCGTAGTTTCATCCCAGATATCTGAGACTGTTTGTAACAATGGCTGAAACGTGGTAGGAAGCATCCCCACAGTGTGGTAGCCCTGAGTGACCTAATCGCGAATGAAAGGATTCACCCATGTATGACATATTTGAAGAGACTTGTGGACTGTCTTCCTTACTGGATATACGCTGTTATCACCGCTGGAGTTGATGACACACGACATTAGCGTGATATCTCCTGAGAATGACTAATTTTTTTAATTGCTGTGCTCTAGATTTTAAGGCTTCCATGACCAGATAAAAATTTATGGATGTTGGATCGCACTTGTTTTAGTGTTTCATAATGTAGCCTAATACCTAACAACATTTTTTTCAAAGTGAATACACTGAATTAAACAGTCACTGGTTTAAATACAATTTTCTTATCAATATTAATTTGTACGCAAGATTAAACATTATGAAGTGAATACGTTAATCATCTTACAAACTAGTCAGTACTGTGGACAGCAAGAATAAGACAATGACTATACTTATTGCGTCCCATTGGGAGGGCTTTCGGTTCTATGGCAGATATTATTCATTGAAAAACACATGCAATGGAAAAATCTTTAATATAATATTTGTTCTGTTTTCTGTATATCTGTGTCTGTGCGTGTGTTGTGGATGGCTTCCAGACTACACCTGAGTTAGTGTTCGAATGGCTCTGAGCACTATGGGACTCAACATCTTAGGTCATAAGTCCCCTAGAACTTAGAACTACTTAAACCTAACTAACCTAAGGACATCACACACACCCATGCCCGAGGCAGGATTCGAACCTGCGACCGTAGCAGTCCCGCGGTTCCGGACTGCAGCGCCAGAACCGCACGGCCACCGCGGCCGGCAGTGTTCGAATATGGACGTGTTATATCTGGAGCGATGTTCAGATGCAGATCCACAATACATAACGGCCAAGATAGGCTTTGAAGGGAGATCCACCATGTGTTACGTCCGGTGACGTGTTCTATATCCGAAAGTAGATCAACCAGCGGGAGGACTGAGTCATCGCATCCATCCGCGACTCATGCACAGACACAGACATACAGAAAACAGAGGAAATGCATTGCAACTGTTGAATATATGGTTTGGATGTGACCGGATGTATTCGAGTACAGTGCTATACTATACTGACCGAGCAGAAACATAGTGCATTTGCGCTAGGTGTTGACAGCTGTGCTACATTTACAAGCAATTTCAGAATACATGGTGAGAAGTGATGTCATGATCGCATGGGCAGAAGAGACGTAAAATCGATAAAATAACAAAAATTGACGGAAAATACGTATAAATTTAGGAAACATACGCTAAATAAGAGGAAATTGAGGGAAATGAGGTAGTACTTGCATGTCTTCTGCTTGGCGCAGGAAAATTCTTGTGCTTGGGAATGAGTATGTGACAGCAAGATGAATACCAGAAAAAGTTGACGCGGAGGTACCGGAAACCAGGTAACAGTCATTTCTCGTCGACAGTGATAAGACGCCTGGAATGGAATGTCCAACATGGATGATTACCTGTCCGCAGCTCGTGGTCGTGAGGTAGCGTTCTCGCTTCCCGCGCCCGGGTTCCCGGGTTCGATTCCCGGCGGGGTCAGGGATTTTCTCCGCCTCGTGATGACTGGGTGTTGTGTGATGTCCTTAGGTTAGTTAGGTTTAAGTAGTTCTAAGTTCTAGGGGACTGATGACCATAGCTGTTAAGTCCCATAGTGCTCAGAGCCATTTGAACCATTTTTTGATGATTACCAAATGTAGAGTAATAAACTTATACAGGGTGGTCCATTGATAGGGACCGGGCCAAATCTCTCACGAAATAAGCGTCGCACGAAAAAAACTACAAAGAACGAAACTTGTCTAGCTTGAAGGGGGAAACCAGATGGCGCTATGGTTGGCCCGCTAGATGGCGCTGCCATAGGTCAAACGGATATCAACTGCGTTTTTTAAAAATAGGAACCCCCATTTTTTATTACATATTAGTTGCACCACTTTTTTCGCATTGTGACCTCAGATGATAAGTTGCATAGTGCTCAGAGCCATTTGAAAGTGTGTAAGGTAAGGCGACACATTGCCCCGATTAGTTGTTGTTAAATTTCCACTGTGCTCACGAAAAGTGAGTGAATTTCCTTGAGCAGTCGTTCGACGAAATTACCTCGCTGTAGCAATGCTTGGGGAGATCTTGGGCGGCTACTAACCAGATTGGCGTCTGGGTCAGTGAGCGGAGGTCTGCACTAAACGCTGGCCCCTGAATACTGCATGAGGACAGACATCGACCGGACACGGACAGCGCCGTGGAAGCCCTACGTAACGCGATTTAGCAGGGACGGCGGTCGGCGGGCCACCGCCTGTCGTGGGCGCTGTCTCGCCGACGCGACCCTATTCCTGTGGAAGTGGCCTGTGACCAGCGGGGGCCAGCCAGACCGCCAGGGCAGAGCAGCTCGGTACACACGGAGCGCAATTACCGGAGCTCTCCGTATCTAATCTGTTGTGTTGTCTGTCATCTCCTTCTCCTGCCACACAAGTGAGTAGTACAGGGCTGCTACGTTCGCGATATACACTATCTGATCAAAAATATCTAGACAACCCTATGTAGTGCGGAACTGACCACGTCACGAGAGACTGATCTGCAACCTTAAAAGAAGGCGGGGAGTATTGTTTAGTAGGAAGAGAAAGAATAACAGCAGAATGGGTCGGTCAGGAGATTTACTTCGCTCGTGAACTAGTCGTTGGGTGTCGCTGAGTAACAAATCTATCAGCCATTTTAACCCTTCTAGTGCTGCCCAAGTCGACTGTCAGTGATGTGTTTGTGAATGGAAACGCTAAGTAACAATCACAGCTAAACCAAGATAAAGCAGATCGTGTACTGAGGGGCAGTGAACATCGAGTATTGCGGACGTTGGATGCAAAAAGATCGTATGAAATCGCTAGTGAGTTGCAAACTGTTACCAGCAGTGTCGCTAACACAATTAATGTGCATAAGGAGTAAAACAGAGTGGGGGTTCAAAGGTCGAGCAGCTTCTCATAAGCCACATATTTTTGTAATCAATGCTGAAAGGACACTTGAGGTGGTGAAGAGAACGACGTCATTGGATAGAGCATGACTGGAAACGAGTCAGCCGGCCGCTGTGGCCGAGCGGTTCTAGCCGCTTCAGTCTGGAACCGCGCTGCTGCTATGGTCACAGGTTCGAATCCTGCCTCGGGCATTTATATGTGTGATGTCCTTAGGTTAGTTAGGTTTAAGTAGTTCTAAATCTAGGGGACAGATGACCTCAGATGTTAAGTCGCATAGTGCTCAGAGCCATTTGAACCATTTTGAAACGACTCATTTGGAGTGAATCGCGCTGTAGCCTGTGGCAATCCGATTCAAGGTTTTGGGTTTGACGAATGCCTGGAAGATGTTCAAAAATTGTTCATATGGCTCTGAGCACTATGGGACTTAACATCTGAGGTCGTAAGTCCCATAGAACTTAGAACTACTTAAATCTGACTAACCTAAGGACATCACACACATCCATGGCCGAGGCAGGATTCGAACCTGCGATCGTAGCGGTCGCGTGGTTCCAGACTGAAGCGCCTAGAGCCGCTCGGCCACTGCGGCCGGCCCAGGAAGATGTTGACTGGCATCGTGTGCAGTGCCAACTGCTAAATACAAAGGATTTGGTGTTAGAGTTTAGGAGTGTTTTTCGCGGTTAGGATGATCCCCTTATTGCACTTAAGAAAACATTGAATTCAGACGGATATTAGCATGACAATGCACCCTGTCATAGAGCGACAACTGTGAGGCAACAGAATGTGGACAATAATAATCCGGAAATGGACCGGCCTGTCACTATTCCCGACCTGAGGGGACCAGTTACTTGGGCGTGCTAAAAGATAATGCCTCCGATTTTTTTGTGTGAAAACTCTGAAACCTTTTTAAATAAAACGTTAGTAAAAATTTTGTGTCTTTAGTCTTCGCGTCTGCATATTTACTTCGAAACACAGTCACGCCGGCGACGCACACATATCTCCTAACGAGAGACCAGTTTTCAGATACCGTCACTGTAGACTGTTTGACTTCGTTGACGGAGCCACAACCTCTACTTGCACAGCTTCATCACTATCAAAGTGAAGTCCTCGAAGTGTTCCTTAAGTTTTAGAAACAGATGGAAATCTAATGGGGTCAAGTCTGTAAGTAGGCTGTTTAGGTTTTTATGTTGGTGACGCCACGTAGCGCCCTGTATGAAAATCACTGACTGCTGTGTGCAGTCTGTGGCTGGTTGGACTCATTGTTGGAATATTCGCTATTGTAGTGTTGGGCAGTTGGATGTGAACATCGCGTAGCGTTGGGCAGTTGCAGGTGAGCCGTCAGCAGTGGTGGATGTGGAGAGACAGATGCCAGAGTTTTGAGATGTTACTATGAGCGGACGATCTGGACGTGTGTCCGCCAGAAAAAGGAAATTTGTAAAGATGGTTGTCATGGATTGATAGATACATATATGATGACTTTTGAACACTATTAAGGTAAATACACTGTTTGTTATCTAACAAAATCTTTCATTTGCTAACTACGCCTATCAGTAGTTAGAGCCTTCAGTAGTTAGAATCTTCTATTTAGCTGGTAGTATTGGCGCTCGCTGTATTGCAGTAGTTCGAGTAACGAAGATTTTTGTGAGGTAAGTGATTCATGAAAGGTATAGATTATTGTTAGTCAGGGCCATTCTTTTGCAGGGATTATTGAAGTCAGATTGATTTGCGCTAAAATATTGTGTGTCAGTTTAGAAATGTTCAGAATAAGTAAAAAGAGAAATGTCTGCGTACGTTGAGCTTTGCTCAGCTGTTTGAAAATCAAATAACGTAAGAGTTTTTCCAGCCAACTCATTCATTATGTTTCAAAGGGTACGTTTCAAGTCTTGACCGTAGGTAGGATGATCAATGACAGCGAACCCTAGGCTTCAGGTTGCAGACGTCCCAGTACTCGTGTGCGGTCATGCTGAAGGAGAGTGTGGACAAACTCTTCGAATTCGAAACTCTTTTATAGCACTCTATTTCTCATAGATCGGCATAGTTGTTACAGACCGCCATGTTACACGCTTCAATTCGGAGCCCCCTAGTGTCAGAGGGCTGCAAATATGTAGACATGGAGAATAAAGATGTAGAGTGTTAACAACATTTGTTTTATTTGAAAAGCCTTAAGAGTTTCCACTTACAAAAAATTCGAAGGCGTTACTAGTACGACGACTTCGCTCCAGACTCCACCTTCCAAGATCACTATCTTGTCTTGTTTCAACCCTTGGGCTAGAATGGGCTACCATTCTGCAATAGATAATCAGATAGCTCATTGAATATGTCCCCTGCAGAATGCAAGTCGACATAAAGGTGAAGGATGGACACGCCGCATATTAATATCCACTAAAAAGTGTCCGGATATTTTTGTCAGATAGTGTACACGTGCAAGGTGAACCCGTGCCAGGTGAACCCGAACTACAATGACAAGATTTCGAACATTGTACTGGGATTTTTTCTGAGTATTGTTAACCTATGAACAGCCGTAACATTACATATACATACATACTCCGGTAATTACTGCCAAGTGCTTGCCAAAGAGTATTTATCAAATTATCACAAATTAAAGTTTCTTCCTGTCCCAGTCGCGAATGGAGAGCGGGAAGAATTACTGTTAGTGGTGTAATTCGTCTACTTTCGGTTTCGTGGTCCGTACAGGAACCATACACAGTAGTTTGAAGAATATGCGTTCTAAGAAAAAGAAAAAGAAACAACGGACCACGAAGGAGTTACACAAATTGGTCACAAATCGATATTCATATAGGTATCGAAGAAATGTGTAAAATGGTAAAATTTGGCCGCAGTGCATGAAAGCGTGTTCGCTACATCACACAAACTCACTATGCAGCTAGCAAGGATAATAAACAGGGACATCTCGATATCGGGGCAAAAAGTCTTCGCGAATTTCATTCCGTGTACTCAGTTGGACAATAAGTAGGCCTCGCAGACACGCGTGTGAACAATATACGCGGATGTCGGCATTTGGGTGAGGACACGTAGTTAGACTCAAAGAAGCCGATTGAAGTAATCGGTGAACCCCTTGACATCTGAAAAGGTACGATGCCACTATTCGATGTCGTTGGCAGGAATGGGTAAACCAAGGCCGAACAGCGTCAAGAAGGAAGCGGTCGATCTAGGGAGATGACACATCTTCAGTTAGTACGGTTTCTTGAAACTTCCTAAATAGGCTGGATCAAACTGGAAGCTGTCTCCCGGCGTAAACAAATGTAAAGTATTGCGCACAAGCGAATGATCAGTTACTTGGAACAGTAAAAACCTGTGAATATGAGACTATGCTGCGGGGCTTGCCTAAGCCGAAACGATCAGACAAAGTTATAAAGAAAGCAATTGTCAGGCTAACATTAACTGGAAGGTTCCTAACGATGTATAATTTTCCCATCAAAGGAATAGGGTACAATATTATCATTCGGTATATTTCCTGCTGTTGCTTCTCAGTCTGCGTCCCCTACGAAATAAGATCGATAGAGGAGACACAAACGACCCGAAAAAATTCGGAGTTTTTCGTCGCAGGTTGAGTAATAAATGCGAAAGGATCACGGACATGTTCATCAATCTCCAGCAGCAGACGCTAAAAGAAAAACGTTGTGTTCTATGGCTATGGTTACTCTTAAAATTACAAGAACGAATGGTGAAAACGGAGAAATTAAAGCTGATACGGAGACTTAATGGTAGCCTTGTGTCAACTGGAATAGGATACGGGGTGAGAGAGGAGGGGTGGGGTGGGGGGGGGGCTGGAAAAAGGAGAAATAATAAAGATACCTTAAGTTGTTGAATAATCATATTTTCGTCATTTTACTGGGAACTTCTTAATTTTATATTATTATCGTGATATCAAGTGCAACGCTAAAAAATATCTACATAAATCCACGGAAAACAAGAACGACCAAAATTGATCATCATTATGCCGTTCGAATGTCAGATTAAAAAATGATGGAAATCGTATTACCTACATGTTGGGTATAACCGAACTTTGTTAAGTGAAGTCATTGTCAGGATCTATTAAACTTGGTGCCCCAGCATATAGATGATACATAATCACAAAAATATGTGGCAGACAGGTAGCAACCACGTTTTCCAACCATAGAACAATTGAGTCACAGAGTTAACATCAATACAGTCGTTATGCGTGCAGTGAACAAGGCCTGAAAATGTACTATCGAAGTTGTTGGTTGAGTGGTGGTCGAAGATGAATAGCGTAAGCCGTAAGTCTATGTTGCATATTCCATGATTACACAAAGATCACACATATATAAAATGGAAACGCATACATGTGTCTTTGGAGGAAAAGTGTTACCTGTGAAAACATTTTTGGAAGGCCAGTGTTATCTGAGAATACAAGGTGAAACTATATGCTTACAGCACGAAAATATGACGTCATTCGGAAAAGAGTATTTTAATATATTATTATTATTGATTAGTTAATTCAAAATATTCTTTATTTATATGTTATAAAAAATAAATTTTATTTATACGTGTTATTATTTTAATTATTGGTTTTAGTTGATTTAGTTTAGTTCTTTATTTCCTTTTATCTTTACTCTCCTGAAAACCTGGAAAATATAAATAATTCGTTTTAAATACCACAGGAGAGCAAGAGGTGTGGGCTATTCTGCAGCGGCGATCTCGCTGAAATTCCTCTACCTAAAATTTCTAAAACCTTTACTCGCTACGCAGATCGTTCGGCACAACTGTGTGCTATATTGTTTGATGGGTCTGGATGATAAGTCCAACAATTTAGCAAGTTAAAGTTTATTAATTCGGAGATAATCTCTCGACGAATTATGACCGTGAAAAATGCAGGTTCGTACTATCATTCCAAACTTCACCTCCGAGCGATCTACGTCCCATAATATCTGTACCGTGATAATTAACTAATTTCGAAATGGAGATATACACACCTTGAATACTTGATCTTAGTTAATGGATTCTATTTTGTGCAAAAAACTATTTGAACATTTACCATGTACAGTAATGGCGTCTCACAACAATACAATCTCTCTCCGCCTCTCACACGTCCGATCTCTCCATTTCCTTCACAAAGAGTCTAAAACAAAATGTTTGGTCCGGTAAGACACAGAGATGTGTAGGTAGCACGGAATGTCCTATTCCCGCAGTTCGTATATTCCGTTCACCACAATATCAATTCGTCGCACCCAAACCACAGTTTTGCATACATTGTTCCACCATAGTACCCCACATAATATACTGGTTTAAAAACACAAATACATCAGCACAGTGTAGAACAATTATGAACGTAAGAGAACACAAACATTTGTCGAATCTTATTACAAAATAGATCTATGCGTTGTACGTAAACATGGTACACATGATTGGCAAAGTCTGCCATTACTGTATTATGTGTTTCAATCAATAGAAGGTATTAAATGCACAATTTATACAGTGATCGGATGTTGGTAAATATGGAGAGAGGGAGGCCGCTGGGGGAGGCGAGTCGGGGGGGTGGGGGGACGAATTCGGGAATAAGGTATGTGGCAGTGGTGCTAGGGAGGTGGTAGGAAAGTTGTCAGTGAGGTAAAGGTAGAAGTATCAAATGGTTAAAGAGAAAATGGGAAGTGAGGAAGGGATGACAAGGAATTGGGGATGAAATGAGTGGGCAAGGTATCCTCTAAGTGGTGGCAAAGTGCCAGTGAAATGGAAGCTAACGATTGGGGAAGGTAGATGGAGCGGTAGAGGAGGGGGGGGGGGGAGAATGAAGGAGGGGCAAAAGCGTCAGTTAATAATAATAAAGGGAAGCAGTAATTCCAGGAGGTGGAACTAAAAGGTAAGCACAGCACTGTTTTCAAGATCTAAAATTAGCAATGGCTGATGGAAACAAGGGGGAGGGGAGTGGGGGAGTGACGCCCAAAGGTAAAGGAGGGAACATAAGACTATATCAAGTGTGCTTGTGTATAAAAAATATATACCAAATGCCATGTGACAGAGGGCATGGTCTTTTTGGTTATGTTGTACAATCACTGAAGGCATAAAATATATAAAGGAATTAAAATTACTTTAATTAAACTAAACACACAAGTTACATTGCTCATGAAGAGATTAAACTTGCTTTATTCAGACCAAGAAAAAGTACAAAATACATATCCCGAATAACACACTAAGCCATAGTTTATGTAGGTATAGTGACGAGGGGGGGGGGGGAGGGGGGAGTGGAAGGCGGGTAATAAGTAGCATTATGGGGGAACATTATAGAATATGGAATGTGTCGCCAGGCATAAATTAAGTAGAATAATGGTTGGGGTTCATCCAGGGAGTAATGTGATAAAATAATTATGTATTACAAGAAAGTATAAAATTACGTAGTTCATGTAACAACGTAACTCTTAAATTCTGTCCGCAGGTCGTGGTCGTGCGATAGCGTTCTCGCTTCCCGCGCCCGGGTTCCCGGGTTCGATTCCCGGCGGGGTCAGGGGTTTTCTCTGCCTCGTGATGACTGGGTGTTGTGTGATGTCCTTAGGTTAGTTAGGTTTAAGTAGTTCTAAGTTCTAGGGGACTGATGACCATAGATGTTAAGTCCCATAGTGCTCAGAGCCATTTGAACCATTTGAGCCATCTTAAATTCTAAAGCGTGTAAACTCATCCCAAATATGGAAACATTAAAATATGATACGGTAAACAGGCCACATCGGGTCATAATCTATGAGGTAAGTTTTGCTCTGAGCAACAAACATTGATATTTATAGTCTGGTTTATAGTTATTATTCCTTCTTGGCACAGTCACTGCCTCCGCGTGCCTCATTGTTGTTTTGTTCCGATGACGAAGTAAAGCTATTTGCTTGCAGATTATGTCGCTATTAATAACCTAAACTATGTTTTATGCTTTTGCAGGTATTAAACTTCTATCCTGTATCGCACAAATTAATGGCAACGTAATACTGTTATAACGTGCCAAGCATTGTACCTCTATTATGAGATGGTTAAATGCCTTAAATACGCGAAGTTCTCCAGTCCTTGGCAAGTCGAGCTATTACTAGCCTAGAAGTTGATGAATAACAGTGTTACGAGCAAATGTCATCGGAATTTCTCACACCTTAATTCCACAGCTTTGCACTTGATTTCAAATAACAGCTAGTATTCCAAGAATATCAAGCGAAATTTTTCAAAAATGGTTCAAATGGCTCTGAGCACTATGGGACTCAACTGCTGTGGTCATAAGTCCCCTAGAACTTAGAACTACTTAAACCTAACTAACCTAAGGACATCACACACATCCATGCCCGAGGCAGGATTCGAACCTGCGACCGTAGCAGTCGCACGGTTCCGGACTGCGCGCCTAGAACCGCGAGACCAATGCGGCCGGCGCGAAATTTTTCCATGAACTATTCTAGTCAGAAGCGATGGTAGTAATAGGCAACAATGTGCACTTCAGCTTCAGTGAGAAACACTGACAGTCGTCTGATGTACCTCTAGATTGTCAGATTATGATACTTGTACATTCGGTCAGAATAAATATTTGCGCTTTGTCAGTACAAGAATGAACGTACGGTGCTAACTCTGTAAACATGGTACGACAAAACAACTTGTCAGGTACACTACTGTACCATAAATATTTTGAAGTTAAATATATCACAAAGAGAAAAAATGTGTTTTATAGCAAAATTAGTTCCCGGCCACGTTTTGCTGTGGTTCAGTCTGGTTAAATGGAAAAGAAAGAAAATAAGAAAGCACACGTTCCTAATATGAATGAGAATTGGATATACATCCTAATATCGTTCTCCCCCAACTATCTCTGTCCATCCCCTGTTCCTCCTTTCTTTGTCCATCTCCTACCCCTTCCCCTTTCTCTATCCATCTTCTCCTCCCTCCTCTCACTCCATTCCCTCCTGCCTCCTCTCTCTGTACATCACCTCACCCCCCCCCCTCCTTTCTACGCCCATCTTCTTCTTCCTCTCTCTCCACCTCCTCCTGCCTCCCTCTCTCTGTCCATGCCCTCCTTTCCACTTTCTATCTCCATTTCCTCTCACACTTCAGTCCATCTCCTTTCCCCTCCTGCCCCCCCCCCCTTTCTCTCTGATCTAGAGCCTTGTTAATTGTTATTGTATACTAAGATTCTGTACCAGTATTCTAATTATATGCCGATAAGCCTTAAATACGACTTCCCTGTTTGTTAACCACGTTTCACTGTTATATATTTTAAACAAATATTTATGTGTTACATATATTAAAAATACATAGCCTATGTGAGTCCGAGTGTTCATTAGAGTATTATGTAAAAATTTACAGTAAGTCAGTCAAGTACTTTTCGAGATTTTTATTAATAATGCTCTCCCCTTTATATATGTTCCCTTTGATATATTTATTTATATATCAGGTACATAAAAAAACGCTCATATTGAAATGCAACGACGCGCGGGATTAGCCGAGCGGTCTGGGGCGCAGCAGTCATGGACTGTGCGGCTAATCCCGGCGGAGGTTCGAGTCCTCCGTCGAGCATGGGTGTGTGTGTTTGTCCTTAGGATAATTTAGGTTAAGTAGTGTGTAAGCTTAGGGAGTGATGACCTTAGCAGTTAAGTCCCATAAGATTTCACAGACATTTGAACATTTTTTTGAAATGCAACGTTGTGGCATAATTCTAAAGCAATCGAATAAGAACTTTCGGAGATTTAAGATTATGAACAAACGAACATTTTCATTTTTATATAGATTCCCTCTACAATTTTTACATCTCCATTTATGTATTAGAATTGGAAATTTGTTGTAAGGTCTTATGGGACCAAACTTCTGACGTCATCAGTCCCTAAGCCTACACACTACTTAACCTACGCTATGGACAACACACACACCCATGCCTGAGGGAGGACTCGAACCTCCGACGGGGGAGCCGCACGGACTGTGACAAGGTGCTTTAAACCGTTCGGCTACCCCGCGCGGCTATGTATTAGATGTGGTGCTCTTGCAGATATATAAAAACGCGCGTATTCGAATGCAACGTTGTGTCGAAATATCAAAGCAATCGGTGAAGAGCTTTCGGAGATTTACAATTTTGTACAAAAGTAAGTAGGCTGTTTATGCTTTCTTATTGGCAACGTTACGGAGCGCTCTGTATGAAAATCACTGGCTGTGCTGTGTGCCGTCTGTGGCTAGTTTGCATTGTTGTCTGCCATTGTAGTGTTGGGCAGCGGCAGCTGGATGTGAACAGCGCGTAGCGTTGCTCAGTTGGAGGTGAGCCGCCAGCAGTGCTGGATGTAGAGAGAGAAATGGCGGAGTTAGAAGAAAGAAGAGTTAGAAGAAATGTTAGAAGAAAGATTAAGAAAAGGCAAACCTACGTTTCTAGCATTTGTAGACTTAGAGAAAGCTTTTGACAACGTTAACTGTAATACTCTCTTTCAAATTCTGAAGGTGGCAGGGGTAAAATACAGGGAGCGAAAGGTTCTTTACAATTTGTACAGAAACCAGATGGCAGTTATAAGAGTCGAGGGGCATGAAAGGGAAGCAGTGGTTGGGAAAGGAGTGAGACAGGGTTGTAGCCTCTCCCCGATGTTATTCAATCTGTATATTGAGCAAGCAGTAAAGGAAACAAAAGAACAATTCGGAGTAGGTATTAAAATTCATGGAGAAGAGGTAAAAACTTTGAGGTTCGCCGATGACATTGTAATTCTGTCAGAGACAGCAAAGGACTTGGAAGAGCAGTTGAACGGAATGGACAGTGTCTTGAAAGGAGGATATAAGATGAACATCAACAAAAGCAAAACGAGGATAATGGAATGTAGTCAAATTAAATCGGGTGATGCTGAGGGGATTAGATTAGGAAATGAGACACTTAAAGTAGTAAAGGAGTTTTGCTATTTAGGGAGTAAAATAACTGATGATGGTCGAAGTAGAGAGGATATAAAATGTAGACTGGCAATGGCAAGGAAATCGTTTCTGAAGAAGAGAAATTTGTTAACATCGAGTATAGATTTAAGTGTCAGGAAGTCGTTTCTGAAAGTATTTGTATGGAGTGTAGACATGTATGGAAGTGCAACATGGACGATAACCAGTTTGGACAAGAAGAGAATAGAAGTTTTGAAATGTGGTGCTACAGAAGAATGCTGAAGATAAGGTGGGTAGATCACGTAACTAATGAGGAGGTATTGAATAGGATTGGGGAGAAGAGAAGTTTGTGGCACAACTTGACTAGAAGAAGGGATCGGTTGGTAGGACATGTTTTGAGGCATCAAGGGATCACAAATTTAGCAATGGAGGGCAGCGTGGTGGGTAAAAATCGTAGAGGGAGACCAAGAGATGAATATACTAAACAGATTCAGAAGGATGTAGGTTGCAGTAGGTACTGGGAGATGAAGAAGCTTGCACAGGATAGAGTAGCATGGAGAGCTGCATCAAACCAGTCTCAGGACTGAAGACCACAACAACAACAACAACAAAGACTGGATGTCATGAACTGCTATGTATATTATGATTTCTCAACACTATTAAGGTAAATACATTGTTTGTTCTCTATTAAAATCTTTCATTTTCTAACTATGCCTATCAGTAGTTAGTGCCTTCCGTAGTTTGAATCTTTTATTTAGCTGGCAGTGGTGGCGCTCGCTGTATTGCAGTAGTTCGAGTAACGAAGATTTTTGTGAGGTAAGTGATTTGTGAAAGGTATAGGTTGATGTTAGTCAGGGCCATTCTTTTGTAGGGATTTTTGAAAGTCAGATTGCGTTGCGCTAAAAAAATATTGTGTGTCAGTTTAAGCACAGTCATGTATAAATTTTTCTAAGGGGACGTTTCACAAAGGAACATTTACGTTTTGCTGCGGCTCTCACTGGCTATACGGCGAAATTGTATAAATTAATACGCTGTTTGGACTAACGTCATAATCTAACTTTTTTTTTTATATTGTTCTGACAACAGAGTTGTAGCAAACAAACCTATCAGTTACTGATGTCAGTGATTGTACGCAGAAGGGTAAGAATAGAAATAATAAAGCGCTGAGCACTACAATGCTATTTATTACCTTATATCCAGCAAATTACACAAATTGCTCACAGTCGCACAGCCAGACAAGAGAACATTACACAAATGCAAAACATAGAAATAAAAGTGTACAGACTGAGAAATTTTTTCACAAATGTCTACAGTTTTCGTAAACTGTTCTTAGAGTTACTAACTTTGATAGAAGTAATAGTATGAATTTGAATTTCAACAGATATGGTTTAAACATTATCCCGTTGCCGGAACTTTTAATTATAGGAGGCTATTTCTAATGTACCTACTACTTTCTGATGTTTTGTGCTTAACAGGATTTTCAGTAGGTTTCATTTCATCGAATTTGTTATGGTTTAGTAATTACTGTCAGTTAGTATGTTACAGCGTAGTATCCTTCGTCTGTAAATCTTTCGTAGTGGACATACACAGTGATAAAGCTATACTAGTAAAATGTTCCTAATAATGTTCGGAGTACAAATGTCATAACTGGAAATCGTATAGCGGTTTGAGTTTATTAAAAAATACATCAACCTTCAGTTCCAAAACGTGCCGTAAATATTAAAAGTTTACAACGAGTGAACCCTCACTGTTAGGGGAGAACATAAAAATCCCTTGGAAATATTACTTAACCAGCCTAAAAAATCGTCACTGGGATCCCAAATTAGGCATCTGGTTGGTAACTATCAAGTTCCAAGGCTTCAGGAGACACTCATCACTGAGTGCTCACTGCCAAAACTAAGAGCAAACAGTGATTCCAGCTTCACGGTGATTCAACGACGATATTACGAACATGACGGAAAAGGCAAATCTATCAATCTGAGGTAAAGTATGACGTGTCCACTTTTCCTCTGAAACTGACAGAATATTTTCCGATTATTCCCGTGAATAAGTAGTCGTTCTCTGACGCTGCATAATAACTGCAATCAATATTTAGTGCCGGCCTGTGGCCGAGCGGTTCTAGGCGCTTCAGTCTGGAACCGCGTGACCACTACGGTCGCAGGTTCGAACCGTGCCTCGGGCATGGATGTGTGTGACGTCCTTAGGTTAGTTAGGTTTAAGTAGTTCTAAGTTCTAGGCGACTGATGACCTCAGATGTTAAGTCCCATAGTGCTCAGATCCATTTGAACCATTTTGAACCAATATTTAGTACCGCTACTGGCTGTCCCTTATATTGCTTTCTGTTCACTTCTCTATTCAGTTTTGTGAAGGGACTGCACGGTTGAAAGCCTGAAAGGTGACTAGCAAAATATGAGTCCCTAAAAGAAGATGCCTACCATAAAAATGTTCAAGGTCGAAGGCTGGGTCTCAGGTAGCTCCCGCCCCCCCCCCCTCCCTCCTCCACACTCCAGGTGGTGGACAGGACAGCTGCCTCGCAGAGAATTATTTATTTAGCGTATGGCTAATACAGGCGTATCATAAAATTAATTTACATATACATATGTACATATTTACACACAAGAAACTTAAGTTTGGCTTTACAACTGAATATCCAGTCCTTCAATCCAGCGCACTGCACCTGGAGTTGCTAACAGGAAGTCCTCTTCAGCACCATGATAGGCTCGAATCCTGCATTCACTGACAATGTGGTGAACAGTCTGGTATGGATCCCCGCAGTCACAGGCTTCTTCCACTTAAAGAGAGCATCCCTGCATCGGCCATGGCCGGTACGGATTCTGTTGAGAGTAGTTTCTCACAGAGAAAACACGGCTTTATTCAAAGCAGCCTTTTAGAGAGATAAAGAATCTAGCCAGGTGTCACTCGTCCTAGGCTACCGAGTGAATCTCCATTACCTAGGAGCGACGCCACAAAATAATGTTTGGTTTAAATCTCACAATCCAGGGCTCTGGTTGGTTCTCACTGTTATTTTCGGTAGAACACGCACTTTCTCATCTGTGCCTATGTGCCAAGCGTCTCATAGGTCTGTTCCAAAATTGTTCAGTAGAGTTGAAGACATCTTCTGCCTGCCTCCCCAACCCATGGCTCTGTTGGTTAAATATAGCATAAATCTGCAAGAGTAGGAGATTTTTTTAACGTCTTTGCTTGAGCTTTACTCGACGAAACTCACAATGTTCGCCATGATGGGCCGGCGGGTTTCCGTCTCTCACAGAGATAGCAAAGTTTCAGAGCTACCAGAAGGAACATAATTGCTGCTAGGAGACGGAGGAGGAAAGATTTTTTGCTGGACGACTGATGAGATGAGCCTTGCAGACGCACAGAAGGATGTTTCCGCTTGAGTACTGAGTACAAAGACAGAGCTCAACGCAGAATAACCAGTCACTACCGTCACCCTCTTCCGTCTTTGCGCCACAATTTTGGTAAGATGGCCCAGCAATGCAATCACCTATCCTATACGGACACGATATCACTTGACTCCCTACAGGAGGCAGTTACTCAGTTTTAATGCTTCGCACCAACTAACTGCTTTCAGTATGCATTTTTAGCAATGTTACTGGTATTCGAACCTATTTTTCTGTGTTATTTCCGTAATTTGCTAACCGTAATTACTGTCACTGGTCGTATTCATGTATTATTCGCATAACTTTACTTTTATCATAACCACCATCTGTGTCAAGATGTCCGCCGCTGGTAGCTAAGTGGTCAGCGCGACGGAATGTCGTACCTAATGCCCCGGGTTCGATTCCCGGCTCGGTTGGAGATTTTCTCCGCTCAGGATCATCACGCAAGTCGCCGAAGTGGCGTCAGCTCGAAAGACTTGCTCCACGCGAACGGTCTACCCGACGGCGCAGTCTTAGCCACACGGCATTTCCATTTTGTGCCAAGCTTAGAGTTCATCTTTAGAGTCCTTTATCCGAGTATCACATGTTCAATTATCTCAGTTGGTAACTCCTATGTTTTGCTTTTCGGTAAAAAAAAAAAAACACTTTCATAATGATCACTTGCTTCTGCTATAGATTAGATGGTCCCTCCTCTCATTAATGTGTCTGTACGCATGGTGTGGTATTAATATTGTCATGCTTGATCCTGTCATCCTCATTAATTGTCACTCACCAATAAGACCCTTTCGTTGGGTGACATCATTACGCTGAAGAGCCAAAGAAATATCGTGTAGGGCCCCCGCGAGAATTCAGACATGCTGCAACAACACGTGGAATGGACTCAACTAATGTCTGAAGAAGTGCTGAAGGGAACTGACACCACGAATCCTGCAGGGCTGTCCATAAATCCATAAGAGTACGTGCGGGTTGCGATTTCTTCTGAACAGCACGTTGCAGGACATCCCACATATGCTCAATAATGTTCATGTCTGGGGAGTTTGATGGCTAACGGAAGTGTTTGAACTCAGGCGAGTGTTTCTGGAGCCACTCTGTACCAATTCTGGACATGTGGGGTGTCGCATTGTCCTGCTAGAATTGCCCAACTCCGTTGGTATGCTTAATGGACATGAATGGATGCAGGTGATCAGACAGGATGCTTACGTACGTGTCACCTGTCAGAGTCGTGTCTAGACGTATCAGGGGTCCCATATCACTCCAACTGCACTCGCCCCACACCATTACAGAGCCTCCACCACCTTGAACAGTCACCTGCTGACATGTAGGGTCGACAATGTCGACATGCGCGGGGTTGGAGTCCCAGGCAGCGCAGAACTATTCGTTCCTTTACCTCTAACGGAACATGTATATGTCTCGCTCCTGGTTAAGAAACAATAAGTATTTCATGTCTATTCATAACTAAAAGACAATAGCGAAAGCTACCGAGTTCGAATCCATGCCAGGCAAAAACCATTTGTATCGTCGTTTCAGTGCCCAGTATCACACTACTGGTGAACATCTTTACTATCTGACTTCTGACTGTTCTTAATTAACAATCCGTACAGGTGCTGGGTTTTACTCCTCGTCCATCACAACTTTACTTCAAGCCGTTTCACCCCAGTGCGCTTCAGTCTGGAACCGCGCGACCGCTACGGTCGCAGGTTCGAATCGTGCCTCGGGCATGGATATGTGTGTTGTCCTTAGGTTGGTTAGGTTTAAGTAGTTTTAAGTTCTAGGGGACTGATGACCTCAGATGTTAAGGCCCATAGTGCTCAGAGCCATTTGAACCATTTTTTTCACGCTTGTGCGTTGACTTTATTACATACCTTTCGTGGTTGCTTCACGCGGTTCCCAGTGCAGTGATAAACATATCGTCGTTTATTTTCTGGTTCGGACCAAAAAAAAAAAGTTCAAATGGCTCTGAGCACTATGAGACTTAACATCTGAGGCCATCAGTCCCTTAGAACTTAGAACTACTTAAACCTTAGTAACCGAAGGACATTACACACTTCCATGCCCGAGGTAGGATTCGAACCTGCGCCTAGAATTGCTCGGCCACCGCGGCCGGACCTGGTTCGGACACTTGAACTTATAAACTGACACTCGTGAAAACGTCGATGTTTTACTTCTCTTTTTGCGGAGTCGATTCTCAAACAGACACGCAAGCTTTGTTTGGTTAACAGTGGGTTCAAATTCAGATCACGAACAAAAACTTGTCTTGTCGTTTAAAGGGTGCAATATGCGATCTAGAGTGTCACTTATTGTAACGAAGTTTAATACGCAATTGTTAAGGACTGTTTCATCTCTACTAACGTGTTTTCTAATATTTCTTTTGTCACGGTTTTAGTTTACATCTGGAGTGACTGCTATAATGAGCAGTGTCCTTTAGTTGTCTCTTGTTGTAATCATTGTATGCAGTCAAACGACTATACTCTACTGGGTTTCGTCGTTTAGAGGACGTTGTGTCAGCAGTGGCCCACGTTTTTTAGTGTCAAACGTACCTCAAGTGACCCTGTCTCTCATAGGGACGTGTGGATGGCTGTAAATGTGCGTGGTTCTGGCACTCGAATATTCGGAAACCGCCGAACCTAGAAACGTTGCTAGCGTGAGCATTTCCCTCTTCCTCCCCGTAAGCACAGTGCATGTCTGCCATTTTTTCCCAAGAATAGTGCTCCATTTCCCGTCCGCTCCACACAGTGATAAACACAAGAGTATCCCCGTTTGATGGCAAACTGCCGAAGGGCGAGTGAGACTCCACATTGTGCACAGGTGCTGTCCTCTATGCAACACCTTTCACACCGGCATTTGCACAGCCGAAAGCAACGCATTCACGTCCCATTAATAGGCGGAAAACTCGTAGTGTTGTCCCGCCTGGAATGTCTCCAACTATGTCGACTACATCGTTTGCAAATAAAGATAATAAAACTTCAGCTCGACGTCTTTTACCTTGATGTCACAAATATACTGAAATCGTTGCCCTGCAGACCTGTTACCATAACGGATCGGATGGCGCGTTGTGTGCCTTGTCTCTTGGCAGCGCGCGATCCTGTTCAACGACGCCTAGCGCCGTACGCTACAGACAAGCGTTGCTATGTGGAATGCTCTTGTTACGTCCCACTCTACCAGCTCTCTCATTTTCTACATTCACCGCTATCTCTCTCTCTCTCTCTCTCTGCTATTTAGACTGCAAAGTATCTCACAGGTTTTTTCACGATTATAGATTTTGCATAGCGACATAGAGGATAACATTTTTGTATTTAGAGGAGTTTGTGTTTCCAGCGAAAAGATAAGCACAAAACGCGAAATATATTACTCTAAAATTAAAAAGGAATAAGCAAACTTCGATGTTGTGTAGGAAGAAGTTAAATGTAGTTGCTAAATATATGCGCGATTGTTGCAAAGATAACTTACGTATCACAGAATATTACAGTATGTAGTACTGTGCTAATTCAATTTTTATGAGATAGGTCATTGTTTGTGGATAACGAATGCTCTGAAAAAGAAAACTTTCAAACTTTCTTTACGGAGATATGTGTATTACTTATTGCAGTGGTATACAGCAAGATGACAACAGTTTCGGTTGTCCTTCCCGCTGCATGATATGGAAAACAAATAGCAGACGTAGCGGGAAAGTGCTTTTGTTTGAAGACTTTAAGCGGCTTACAGTTTCTGTCGTTTAAAGTATCTGAAACAGACGTAATTATTTCCTTCGTTGATCTCTTCCAGCAACAAGAAACGTTTCCGGTTTTATTCAACCAATTACGAAGTCAGATTTCTTTTGAGCTCTGAGAGCATCACTGAGATGTTTTAGACCATAAAAGAGGACACATTCACAATTTAATTAATTATTTAAATTAGTGTTATTTCTTGCAGCCTACTGTGCACCACTGAACGAAAATGCGCAGCAGGTAACTGCCACGTAAGGTGACTCATGCAGTTATTATTGCTCATCGCCAAGCCGAAACAATCAAAATAGACTAACAGCAGCAGAAAAATTCTTTATGTCAACGACGCAGTAAAAGACATCACATACAGTCTTGAGCAAAGCGGCAGACCTGTGTCAGTATGAATAGTACATATGTTCTTTAATGCTATGTAAACTATTAGATATTACCATCTTTTTCAACTTTCTTTGAAGGACATCTAATGTTTTTATATGATTTATTTCTTCAGGCAGTACATTGATGATTACTTTAAATTTATATAGCACAAATGTTTGTAAAATATGGCATTGCTGTGTCCTCTATGAAAATCATTCCTATTTCTAATCTGATAATTGTGAACCCTGCTGCTCAAATGTGAACCCTGCTGCCTGAGACAAAATTTTAAATTGTTTAAAAATGTTCCTGCAATATTCCATATTGGTAAAACTTTTCAGTATTCTCACTGAAGAACTGCCAGCCGCAGCAGTTGTAACAGTGCAGAAAGTGTTCCAGATGGGTTGCCGGCCATTGTAACCGAGCGGTTCTAGGCGCTTCGGTCCGGAACCGCGCTGCTGCTACGGTCGCAGGTTCGAATCCTGCCTCGGGCATGGATGTATGTGATGTCCTTAAGTTAGTTAGGTTTAAATAGTTCTCAGTCTAGGGGACTGATGACCTCAAATGTTAAGTCCCATAGTGCTCAGAGCCATTTGAACCAGATGCGTTAATGTTTACATTTGAAGACAGAAGTACATGTTTGTGATATCATATGTTAGACAAAAGCAGAGCATTTTAAGAATGATTAGTTACTTCAGTTGTGGACTATACAGGTAAATATGTTGTTTAAAGCCCAAAATGGTCAGAGCGTGAGGGA
The DNA here is from genome assembly GCF_023898315.1 of Schistocerca nitens. Classification (NCBI taxonomy): domain Eukaryota; kingdom Metazoa; phylum Arthropoda; class Insecta; order Orthoptera; family Acrididae; genus Schistocerca; species Schistocerca nitens. The sequence continues at coordinate 668,284,568 of NC_064618.1, forward strand.
AATCAAACTTGATGCAGTTCCTAAAAATGTTAAGGCTTGTTTATCATATTAAAAGATGGAATCGGTTCATAGAATACATGAGGCATGAAGGAGTACTTAGTTTACTTCTGGAAGGAAATGTGCGTCGTACAAATGGTAGGACACCAAAACGTGATTCAATAAACAAATTCAAGGGTTTACAGCCATGTACAGAATGAGATCGACAAGAAAGTAGGGCTCTGCGCTGAAGCAGAGATCAAGAATTTCTGAAGTGACAGGTTATTTTACTACCTCACACGTGATTCTCCACGACACGCCGATTCGAGTGACACGGCGCTTGCCATTCTTGGGATTTAATTAGCTTAATTTGCATTATGAGGAGTGCCATGAGCGGCACATATATGGCTTACGTGTACACGGTAATAATAGTCCCTCCATAATTTGCATGTAGAAAAATGCGAACGTTTTTATAGCAACGTGGAACTGGAATGAAAAAGGCTAGTCGCTAAGGTTAGGGTGCAGAAGCGCGACATGGATATTCACTTTAGGAAAAGTTAGCGAGGCATAACAAACCGACCCTCACCAGCAAGGAGCCAATGTAAGACGACAATAGTCTGGGCCTCTGCCTGTGCGCATCTCTAAGACAAGTATAAAAAAACCCTCTGCATCGCACATTTAGTAGGCACTCGGATCACGACATCCTGTTGTGAATAACATGTGGGCTTCGCATGTAAAGACACCTACCCTGACGAAACTTAAACGCAATAACAAAAAATCAGACGCTCTCTCTCTCTCTCTCTGCTCCTTTTTGACTTTCCTCTCTGTGAGGAACTTCAAGAGGGAGTTTGTGGCCTGTTGGCCTTTACTCCCCTAAGAATCTTGAAGAAACTTCTTTCTTGGACTTTTTGATGATATCTGGAATTGGCAAGGAGCGCGGGTAATCTATTTCTTGTTCTTGTCGATGTGACGCTTTTTCTTCTTCTTCTTACTGGTGACTGAGGACTGTTCCTCACTGTTGGTTTGATACGTAGCGTATTCTATCTTCAGTTGTTCTCCGTAGACCAGAGAACAGATTAGACCCTGCATCTACACGGTAGTGATGACAGGGTAGGAATTAATGAGCTCATTCTCCTCCCTCGAGAGTCCAATAAGACCTTCTGAATGGGTAAGTCCATGATGTGGGAGTGGCGGTTTTGGATGGTTTGGTGGGACAAAAGGATAGGGATTTTCGTGGTGAGGGTATGTACCGTCGCGAAGCGAACTAGCAATCTTCTTCAGTACAGAACTTGAGCTGTACATGTCCGGAAGCTGGAGGAGTGGTACTTCTTCCCACTCTTCTTCATCTTGTGCAGCTGCTTCGGTGTCCTTTTGCTGTGTCGCCTCCCCTTCGGCAGGCTCGTCGGTTTGCGTGGCCACCGTTGCGAACTCCTTCTCTCTTGCAGGAGTCGTCTGGGTGGAGGTGTCTTCTCTTGTGGCGGAGTCTTCTTTGGCTGAGCGAAGTTCCTGCGTCAGCACGGCAACCTGACACCGAGCCTCGCCCATTTCCGCCAACATGGGCGCCCTCTCTTCCGCCATGGCGGATTTGAAGGCGGACATGGCTTCTTGTACAGCGTTCTTTAGACGCCTGGAGACGTCTTCTTCTGTACAAGAGACCACCCCTTCATGTGTGGTGGCCACTTGCTTCTGCGTCGTCTTCTCGTCCGGTCCACGCCAATTCCTCTTGTAGGCGCAGGAACGGGCGTTTGCCGCGTGTGCGCCGCCACAGTTGACGCAGGTGCAAGGGGTGTCCTTCTTCTTCCAGTCGCGTGTGTCATGTTCTTGCGCACACTTCAGACACGGGACTGCGCCGCTGCAGTGCTTGGCGACGTGGCCAAGTTTTTGGCAGCGAAAGCACTGCGCTACAGTCTTCTTATTCCTGTTGCCGGACGTTCCTGCTAGGGTGAGCAGAAACTACGCCAGGGCTGCAGCTTTGCGTCCCTTTCCGCGTCCCGACATCTCGAGCAGCAACAACGACAGCAGCGATCCGTACCTGTCAGCGTCTCGGCTCTGACTGAGCGCGCTCCGAAAAATCAGACGCTGATTGAACGAAAGAAATACAAGGAGGGAGAATGCGACGTTATTTTGGAAGTTTTAATTGGCTCGAACAAGGAAGTACGTCATGTACCGAGAGCTCCCATTGGCCAATACCAGGGTTGGTGTGGGGCAACGCCATGATACAGTTGGGGGCGTTCTCGACAATGTAGTCAATTGTGAATGGATAAAGTAAAGAGGAGAGTCGAGTGGTGCACGGGGCGCTTAACGCCCTTTGGTAATGCAGAGAGAGGTTTTTCTGTGAACATTTTTGGTTCACTAGGCTCTGTCTCAGACATATTCGCGCTTAATCCCTCGTAGATTGAAAGGTGGCTACACTGAGCCACAGCGCCAGAGATCGCGCTAGAGAGTATTGTTCCGCCGCCTCCACTGGCAGTGATTATTGAGAACTCGTAGTGGGCAGTGCTTTGGGAGAACTCGTGGTAGTCAGTGCTGAGATGTCGTAGTGAGGAGTGTTTGTTGAGATGAGCTAGTAGGCAGTGCTTGCTGAGATGTGATACTGAAAAGTTCTTGTTGAGATGTGATAGTAGCGAGTCAGTGTGGAGAGATTGTAATGTCTAGAGTGCTTTTCATCAATATAAATTAAGGTAACAAACTACTTTTCTTTTCTTTCTCATTATTTCAATGTCCTAAATAATGCTTCATTACAGGTTCAGTCAACAAAGCATCTGGCTTGTGTTCTGGGATTAGAGTGTAATTCTGGTTTTCTTGAGTAATTATGGTATTACTATTTCCTGTAATTAATTCAGTATAAATGATATTTAAAATTTCTTGTGTTGTTGAAGAAGAACCGTGCCAGATGCGTACGTTGAGTCATACTCCCACACACAGAACAGTTACACTTGTGCTTTGGTTTCGTAGGTTTTATAGTTGCTGGGGACTTAATTAATTAATTGTGTTAACGAAAATTTTCATTTCATTCTTTGTTGTTGTTCTATGCAGTCAGATAGCGTAATAATAATAGTCAGGGCCAACCGTTTACGAGACTTCGTAATCGGACAGACAGCTACTAAAGCAAAAATTAAAATTATTTGCATTGTATTTTAATTAAGCCCCCATGCACGTGGCGGCCGCTGCTTCGGATCGTCCCTGGGAATTCTTCTGATTGTAGAAATAGTAGACAGTAGGATTGTTGTAGTAATTTGTAGTTTAGTAATTGTAGTCTATATTGCATGTGTAGATTTGGTAATTGTCATTCTTCTAATGGTATTTTTTTTGCAAAATTTCATTTCTGTTGTCTTGTCTACGGGTTTGACAATTAGTGCAATTATTTCAATTGTTCGATGATCGTGATTGAGGGAAGCATTTCGTGTGAATGATATTGTTGTAGATATAGTGTCATTGTGTGTAATTTTTTATAGTGACGAGTTTTGTATATTTTGTAAATGATCACGCAAAAATGATGGAAAGTGAGAATGACGAGATTGTTAACATGGCGAACTCGCCAACAGAGGAAAACAGTGTGATGAATAATGAAGTGGAAAACAATGTAATAAGTCGGGAAAATAGTCCGGAACCATTTCAAAATTTTTCTCAATCAGAAAATTCACAGAATACGAGATTAACGATAGAAGATTCTGGAATAGTATCGAACACAGATAGCTTTACAGCCATGACGAAAGAAACTGGTTTTGCGGGAAATGTTAGGGGCGAAAGGAATTTCGAACAAGTTAATACGGAGCAGTTGATGGGTGTAATATTAAATTTGGCATCTGAATTTAAAACACAGATGGGAATAATAGAAACACGGTTTGACTCACTGGGATCACAAATAGGAACAATTAAAACAGAGATGGGAACTTTGCGATCTGAAATTAAAACTGATATAGGAACAATTAAAACTGATATGGGAACAATGGAAACACGTTTTGACTCACTGGGATCACAGTTAGGATCTGAATTAAAAACAATGGAAACACGGTTAGATTCGCGAATAGGGACATGTTTCAAAAATATGAAAGATGAATTAAAGAAAGAAATCAGAGAAGAAGTACAACAGATTTTGAATGCTCACAATAATAGATTAATTGCAGTAGAGATTAGACAAAGGGAACAGGATAGAGAACAGGAAGAAAGAGATCGCGTGATAGTACAAAAATTTTCAGAGTTAAATTTACAACGTGCACACGATAAGGAAGAAATATTTGAGAGAATCGAGGAATCTGTACCAAATGACAGAATAAATAATCTAACATAACAATATGAACAGTTAACTACCAAATGTGTCAACACTGAAACCCGAGTCGCGACACTTACGGAAGACATAAGTAAACAGAAAGAAAAAATAGGTGACTTATCGGAAAGAGTTGAGGAGATTTCTGATAAATTGACAAATCTTAGTTTACATGGGGACAGAGATTCGGATGATACAGCTCCATTACCATTTGCAGAAACCGAAGAGTACCAGAACATAAATAAGCATGTTGAAAATCAGGGAAAATTTAATGAACGAGTGAAAAGGGAATTTGAGGCATTAAAAAAGCAAGTCAAACAAATTGAAGGCGAAATCGTAGGAAAAGACGGCAAAAGAAATTTAGAATCACAGATACCAGAGGGGTTTGAAGAAAATAATTTGTTTCATTTACGGGATGCAACAAAAAAATGGTTCAAATGGCTCTGAGCACTATGGGACTCAACTGCTGAGGTCATAAGTCCCCTAGAACTTAGAACTAGTTAAACCTAACTAACCTAAGGACATCACAAACATCCATGCCCGAGGCAGGATTCGAACCTGCGACCGTAGCGGTCTTGCGGTTCAGGACTGCAGCGCCTTTAACCGCACGGCCACTTCGGCCGGCCACGGGATGCAACAAGAGAGCGCCAGGCGCGCGAACTTGACAATAATCGACATTCAAACTGGGACAGACGCGGTAGGTCTTTGTCGCCACGAGGCGAAAACTTTGACTATAAACACTTTTTGACTGTTCGGAAATTTAAGATCTTCCGCAATTCTAAGAATGACATACATCCATGTGCATGGTTAGATCAATTTATGTATGCACTCCCACCAAATTGGCCACTAAGTCACAAACTGGAATTTATGTGTGGATATTTAGAAAACGAACCGGCGACGCGGATGCGTGCACTCATTAGAGATTGTAATAATCTGAATGATTTTTATCATGCATTTCTATCGGCATATTGGTCCGAAAACACACAAGACAGAGTCAAACATAGTCTGATTATGCAGCGTAATATTAAACAGTCTGAGTTCCGCACGCCGGCAGAATACTTTGAAGACATGATTCGAAAGAATCAGTTCCTGTCCAACCCTTATAGCCCGACTGAATTAATTCGCATTTGTTTAACTAAGCTGCCACAATCCATAAGACAAATTGCTTTAGCTGGAAGATGTAAAGACGACATTGAGACTTTTAAGACTTTGTTACAAGAACTTGAGTATGACAACGACGACGGGACTTCTTGTAACTTTTTCAGTAACAGTAATTACGATAGATTTTCAGAGAAAAGGGATAGAGATCGGAACGGGCGTTATATGGGTAATTTTGAGAATGACAGACGTAACAGACAGGACAATAGATACCAGCCTTATGACAATAACAGACGTTCTAACAGAGATTACACAGACAATTATAATAACGGTAATTCGTACCGGAATGATCAATCATACGGAAACAGTAATCGGTATCATCAAGACAGAAATTATTCATACAATAATAGAAATTCTTACTACAGAAATAACCAGGGTAGTAGATACAACAATAATTTCAGAAGTGACAGTCGAAATTATACAAGAAGTAGTTATGCAGACAGACAGGAAAACAGAAATTTTAATAACAGACACAACCAAGAATTTGCATCTAACAGACAGGAAGGACCTAACTGGCATCCTCCGCGTGACAGAAATTCAGAGAGACAAGTGGAAATAGTAGAAATTGATCCGCGAAATGTCGGGAATAATCAAAGACGTGACGCTAACAATCGACAATGACTAGCAGCTTCGGCTTCTGTCAGCAATATAGACGGTTCAGAAAGTAATGACACTACAACTTTACACTACGTACGCCTGGAAGATATGAGAGACATTTTGCTAGGCGAAAAGGAAAATAATGTAGACGCATTTTTACATCCTGTTATTGAAGTATGTGTGGGTAAGAATAAGTTCACTGCAGTTGTAGATTCTGGGAGCCCATTGAACGTCATTAGTGAATCAGTTTTTCGTATATGTGAAAGAACTATTGCCTGTCCTGTGTTACCTATTTCTAAAACTACAATTCGAGGAGCGATTTCTGGAAAAGGTGTGGAAGTTAAACAACAGACCAACCTAAATTTCATTTGTCAAGGATGCGAATTTTCTGCTAATTTTATTATTGTTCCATTACTCAGTACACAGATTATATTAGGTATGGAGTTTCTTAACACACATAAGGCAATTTTGAACTTTAAAGAAGGAAGTGTGAATTTGACTGTTGCCGGAATGCCGAAATGTCTGAAATTTTTCGAGTGTTTAGCAAGATCTGAATCAGATACAAAATGTTTAAGGTTTCTTACTTCTGATGTTTTCGTTGAGCATTATGACGACAGTGTGTTTATTCATGACAATGACAATAGATACAGAGACGCGATGGAGGATATAATTAATAGCGAAGAATTAATTAATGAAAAGGTTAAGAAAGCTGAAGTGCCAGATGACGTTGCAAGAGAAGAGTTGCACCACATTTTGACTTCACATGCTACAGTGTTTAGTCATCACACAGGAACTATACAAGGCTTACAATATTTATTTAAAGTTAAAGAACACACACCATTTCGCAGGAAAACGTACGCTATTCCTTTGGCTTACAGAGACAAGGTTAAGAATGAACTTCAATACATGTTAGATCAGGGCATTATTGAGCCAGCAGTCAGCCCTTATACCAGCCCATTACATGTCGTTCTTAAAAAGGATGGGTCAATTCGTTTGGTTCTGGATTCCAGACAGATAAATAATATTATTATTCCTGAAACTGACCGTCCACAAAATTTAGATGAACTTCTTCAACATTTCCATGGAATTAAAGTTTTATCCACGATTGATATGCGCGCAAGTTTTTGGCAAATAGAACTCCACCCTGATTGTAGAAAATACACTGCCTTTTTAGCCTTTGGTAACTGTTACCAGTTTCGGAAATTACCGTTTGGACTTACTGTATCTTCTGCAGCATTTATTCGCAGTTTAAATGAAATTTTACCTGTTTATCTTCGTGACAATATTACTTCATATGTTGACGACATTCTTATTGCTAAACGTTCTTGAAGTGAGCATAACAAAATTTTGGATTCATTATTACGTATTTTTGCAAGAGTTGGCATTACAGTGAACTTGGAAAAATCTGAATTTGGTCGTTCACAGGTGAAATTTCTCGGTCACATTATTTCTACAGAAGGTATTCTTCCTGATCCAGAGAAACTAGACGCTATTCGTAATTATGCTGTTCCTTCCACAAAACGTGATGTTCGTAGTTTCCTTGGTGTCTGTAATTGTCTTAGACGCTTTGTTAGATTGGATGATTTGGCCACACCTCGTTTACACATTTCAGTTATGCACATTTTGGTCCCAGAAAATGCTTTCATAAATTACGAGAAAATTGTTACTTCAGTAATATGGAAAAACGTATTCGATGTGTTCTTGCCAAATGCAAATTATGTCAACAGGCAACGTTAAAATTTTTGTGGAATGACATACTTTAGAGAAACTAACAGCTACATGTAAACATGCGGAGAATACAAGGATACCGCGCCGTGTTCCGGCGGCGGCGCGTACTCAAAGCAACAGTGAAGTCTGCAAGCCGCAAAAGGCAGTCGTTGACCGCAAACAATTACTTCATACGTCACGCGCCTACAGCTGATCGAGCGCACAGTGTGAATGCACTGACAGCCGTAAACAAATACACAGTCTAATTTTTCCGACTAAATTCTGTATAAAGCTATGGTGACTTTATAAATTATGTTATTAACGTTCAGTATTTTTCAGGATACGGTTGTGTAAAATATTTAAGACCTTCAGGTAAATTCTGTGCATGTCCGACGTTAAGATGACTTACTATGGAGAAAATTTCAGGAAGAATGTAATTTCCAAAAAAAAAGTAATAAACTAAAAAAAGGTAACTATTAATTGAGTTCATCTTTCAGGTAACATATTTCCACTTAGGTACGTATTTTAGATGTAATTTGCTGCTTGCGATTACGTGATTCATACTTTGTGCTAAATTTCATGTTCTATGAATTTACTTGTGAAGCGACGTGCTTGTGTACATTTACTGATTTTGACAATGTTTTATTAATGAACAGTGTTATTACTTGCGTATATTATGCATCGCTTGGCTGCTATGCTTTTTCACTGATGTCATATTTTTTTATTATGTGCCTGTTGTGTTTATTTAAGTTATAATTGTCACCTGATTAATTGTGCTGACAGTGGTTATGTATGTAGGTTACACTTTGTGATTTATCTGCTTGCGCCTTCATGTTTACTTTTTAAAGATTACATATGAACATTTATTTGCTTATGCTGAATGATGCTAATGACTTGTTTATTACGTAAGATATATGTTTGCTGCTGTGCGTATGGATTGCATATTTACACATTTCTGTTTGTTGTCACAACTACTCTTCAATTTAGAATATAGCAATGCTGATATACTGTGTACGTACATAGAGTTTAGGTCACACTATGGTATTAATTATAGATTGTTCGCTTGGCAGAGCCTTGTTGTAGGAATTGTGTTGCATCCACTTGTTGACATTCTGATCTCTACTGGTATATTTACTCGCTATTGCATGTTTTGCTTACGCTCAGTGCCTTATATTTTTAAGATAAGAAAATGAACTGCTATAATGCTACGAATGACATTAGTACAAAAAACTTCATAGAAGTCACATGAGCTGGAGGTTTTATGGAAGCTGTATAAATTTATGCTAATAGGAAGGAAGATAACGACATGACATACCAACACTAGGTTTAGACCATCGACAGTTATTACACTGCATTTTTCGTGAGTAATTGAAATAGGAAGTGACACTTGACACAAGAAATACTCCACATGTTTGCTTCTGCCATGATTCTTGAAGTGGTGTACACACTGTGAAATATTATGATCATTCACACTCCGTAATCGTAATTAATCACTGAGAGTTATTCGAACTAAGTCTGTTAGAGGTCATGTACGCATTTCTTTTATTTAATGATGGACAAGGTAAACAAAATGTATCTTATAATTTATAATGAGTAGCAGATTTGCATCAGATGGATTACACGAGAGGTTGTGTGTTGACATTGTGTCTTCGGATTGTATGAGATGATGAATTGAGGTTTGCATTAGGATTTTGTCTGCACTTGTTCGAGGAGACTAACTAGAGGAAAGAGTTGTTATGGAAGTGAAATGATATTGGTGCTGAGGTTTATATGTATCGACGTATTATTGAGGTATTGAGATTATGTGAAGTTGATGATTATTGGAGTTTCGTGGACAAGAGGTAAGGTAAATGAGGTATTATTGAAGTATTGAGATTATGTAATGCTGATGATTATTGGAGTTTGGTGGATAAGAGGTGAAGTAAGTGAGGAGCATATTTTTTTTGTAGGTCTATATGGAACAAGGAGGATGAAGATGGCAGACTAGAACACTCAAGTAGAAGGAAGATTGTCTACACACACACTTTGTTAAATCACTAAGCAGTATATACTTTTTTTTGGAGAGAGGAAGTAATTGCATATCTTGGCTCACTGACAGTTGTTCAGCAACTGTACATTTTGATCTGGCTTGGCAAACATTGGTCTTGACATGATGACTATGACGTTGACTAACTATTATTGACTGTTATACATTGCTGCCACTACCACTTGATACACATGATGAACATAAAATTTTGACAGAATTGCATTTACACAGTTAACACAATTCAACTACACAGTAGCACTAAATGTGGATGAAAGATGAGTGAGTGTGTTTTGTGTGTTTTCCTTTTATAATCCCAGAGAAGTGATCCCAACCTATCTCCTAAATATTATTTTACTTGTTTGTTGTGGCTTGCACTGACACCCATAAATATTATAGGTTTACTGGTATTTGTGTATTGTAATAGTTAATAGGACAATTACCTGATATCATTTGTGTGTTTGTTATGATTTGTATGTTTAGTGTAAAAGCATTGTATGTGTATTCAAACTATTGTTCATGCCTGAACTGTCTGATTAGTGATGGCGCTGCACTTTTCAACATGGTGGATGCCACCTGGACATGTTTAATTTCTGCTGATGAACTGTGTGATTAGTGATAGGGAATATTATGAACTGTTATTTGCACTTTTTCTACATGATTGGTGCCACTAGGACATGTTTAATTTCTGCTGATGAACAGTGATATCAGTGATAGTGAATTTTATGGACTGTGGTCAGCACCTGGTCAACATTACTGGGTGCCACTGATGGACTGCTTCTACCGAAATGGTGTTACTTGTTGATGTCTGCACCTGCTCCACATTGCTGGGTGCCACTGATGGACTGCTTCTACTGAAAAGATGTCACCTGTTGCTGTGTGCACCTGCTCAACATTGCTGGTGCCACTAATGGAACTGCTTATACTGAAATGGTGTTACTTGTTGATGTCTGCACCTGCTCAACATTGCTGGGTGCCACTGATGGACTGCTTCTACTGAAAAGATGTCACTTGTTGGTGTCTGCACCTGTTTAACATTGCTGGGTGCCACTGATGGACTGCTTCTACTGAAAAGATGTTACTTGTGGGTGTCTGCACCTGTTCAACATTGCTGGTGCCACTAATGGAACTGCTTATACTGAAATGGTGTTACTTGTTGGTGTCTGCACCTATTCAACATTACTGGGTGCCACTGATGGACTGTTTCTACTGAAAAAATGTCACTTGTTGGTTTTTGCACCTGTTGACCATTGCTGGGTGCTACTGCTGGAACTGTCAACTACTTGTTTCTTGGGCTATGGAAAGCGTTTATGTGAATATTTGTATAAACTGATTTTTTGTGTATTACTGTTGGTGAAAAGTTATGAGACTCTTACCTGCACATATTCGTCATTGCTGACGCTATTAATTGAACTGTTTAACCACATAATACTTGTGTAAACTGTTATGTAAAGTCACATGTATGAAAGAATTTGTATTGCTTACTGTATTTTATATATTAGGTTATTGAAAGGTCAGTGCAAAGCCAAAATTTTATCTAGTATGTGATATTTACGTATTAATATTATCTTTTATTTTTGTCTGTATTTTTTTGACGAATTTGGTGGTATTTTCACCACCAATGCTGGCAAAAATACCATCAAATTCTAGCCTGTGGAGGAAGGGCATATGAAAGGTGGCTACACTGAGCCACAGCGCCAGAGATCGCGCTAGAGAGTATTGTTCCGCCGCCTCCACTGGCAGTGATTATTGAGAACTCGTAGTGGGCAGTGCTTTGGGAGAACTCGTGGTAGTCAGTGCTGAGATGTCGTAGTGAGGAGTGTTTGTTGAGATGAGCTAGTAGGCAGTGCTTGTTGAGATGTGATACTGAAAAGTTCTTGTTGAGATGTGATAGTAGCGAGTCGGTGTGGAGAGATTGTAATGTCTAGAGTGCTTTTCATCAATATAAATTAAGGTAACAAACTACTTTTCTTTTCTTTCTCATTATTTCAATGTCCTAAATAATGCTTCATTACAGGTTCAGTCAACAAAGCATCTGGCTTGTGTTCTGGGATTAGAGTGTAATTCTGGTTTTCTTGAGTAATTATGGTATTACTATTTCCTGTAATTAATTCAGTATAAATGATATTTAAAATTTCTTGTGTTGTTGAAGAAGAACCGTGCCAGATGCGTACGTTGAGTCATACTCCCACACACAGAACAGTTACACTTGTGCTTTGGTTTCGTAGGTTTTATAGTTGCTGGGGACTTAATTAATTAATTGTGTTAACGAAAATTTTCATTTCATTCTTTGTTGTTGTTCTATGCAGTCAGATAGCGTAATAATACTAGTCAGGGCCAACCGTTTACGAGACTTCGTAATCGGACAGACAGCTACTAAAGCAAAAATTAAAATTATTTGCATTGTATTTTAATTAAGCCCCCATGCAAGATCTCAAAAGCGGAGAAATGTGATGATGCGTTCTAGTTAACGTTCTTGGAAGAACTTTGAGGGCAATACTGAACAATTCGCCCAGCCTTGGCTAGTTTACAGAGACATTTTGTCTTAGTCTAAGGATACATATAGACTTCTGCTTCGTAGGAACTTAGGGAAGTTTCCGACTGGTTAAATTCAGTCAAAGGCCAGCATAGTATATTAGCTTGACAGGTGTAACACATGTGGCACCCAGCAGCCAGCAACGGCCGCCACTGTCGCCTTCGAAAGGTAAAGGACGAATTGCTGAGGCACTAAATGTTGAAGTCACTAGCGTGCTTTCACTTGATGGCGGCGTAAGCTTGGAATAACAGCTAGAACTCCCTGTTCGCGACAGCCACGTCGTCCTGACCTTTAAATTCGGGTAAGTCATACAGGTGATAGGAAACATTAACTAGTTACAGTAGCTTAGTCTATGTTGTCAGACTGAATACTTCTGACGGAAATTTCAGTTCAGATTTCTACTTTTACTTCTGTCATATTTTTTTCATATTTTGTTAAATTTGATGAAGATATCTTTCTTGTCTTATATTTTTGACATGGGATGTTCCTAAACTGTATAGGATCATTCTAATATTACCAATTTACCCATCCTGAACTCTAATGTACATGGTAATTTATCTAATAAAAAAATTTCTATGTATAGGAAATAGACTGTTTGTTAGTCCTAAAATAGAAGTCCCTCTTCCCCACTGTCATTTTTTAAGTAAACTGACAACAGCTGTTCTTCTGATGCCTAACAGTGGGTGTGTCAAGTGTCTCCCTACCAGGCAGCACTTAGGTTCACAGGCTTAATATTTTCGTTTTCAGCACACTCATTGCGCACGAAGTGGTGGTGTAGATTACACGTAGACCAGAGTGCTCTTCAGATTCGATAATGGCGGCCCTTCCAGGATGCTTAAATAGTTGTTATTCTGATCATAAATAGTACTGAAGCAATATCCTGCTGGAAATAATGGTTGAAAATTTGCCAACACATTTAATTATTAGTTTATAGGAACACTAGTATCGTCTTCAACGAGGGTTGTCGTTTGATTGATGTTCTGTGAGTTAGTAGCAGTTATAAGGTGCATTGTCCTGTTGAGAAAAAAAATTATCACTCCAAACTGAAGCTAGACCTGAAGTAAAATTTAAAAATAAATGTGTGACACAACAATAAATGTGTGACACAAACAATTTAAGTGTTTGATTGAATACGGGGTGATTCATAAATGCAATATGTCGTGCAAATTGTCACACACTGAGCTACAAACATGAATTCGTTTTCCGCATGTTCCTATGTCAATAAATGACAATGCAATTGAATGGTAAAAATCTGGAAATATTAAGTGGTTTTTTGGTGTTACTGTGCGCCGACATTGGTCAAGGGGACAGAGCGGCAACAGAGCACAACATGCGAGTTGTAGGTAGTCTAGCCGCTCACGAGAAGGCGAGGCATGCGGCGTCAAGCGACGGTCTGCGTGACACTGCAAGCAATGGCAGAGCCCACATCTATCTCGTACTGGTTATGCTGGCCGGTATTATGCATCGTGGCTAGTTGGCATAGGGAAAGGAACGTGAGGAGGGGCTGCAATACTGTACATGCATGTTTTATAATTTGGTTTTTGTGTCCTAGACTTAGTTTTAAGAAACGAGTACATAGAAGGCTGGTTCCGGCGGAGGTTCGAGTCCTCCCTCGGGCATGAGTGTTTGTGTGTCCGTCCTCAGGATAATTTAGATTAAGTGGTGTGTAATCTTAGGGACTGATTACCTTAGTAGTTAAGTCCCATAAGATTTCACACACATTTGAACATTTGAGTACATAGAAGCAGAATACAAAATACAACTATACAGGTATGTGGTAGTTAATACAAACGAATACAATACAGCCGTACAAATCGAAACTAACATATAAACACATGACCAGAAGCTGCAGTTGTGGTTTATAAGTACTGTTCGAAATGACAGCCACGATGTGTGTGGCAAAGTTGAAATCTTCGCAGGAAGGATTGCTGAACACGATCCAACACGTCTGTATCTCTTTGCGTAATATCACAGGCATGTTGTATTCTGCGTTGAAGGGTGTTGACATCAGCTAGCTCTCCCTCATAAATCACAGATTTCGTAGGAACCCACAAAAAGAAAACCAGTGGATTCAGGTCTGGCGATCTTGCTGGCCATGCTACAGGGCCTTCACGATCGATCCATTTCGAAAGGAAGGCACTGTCCAGGTGGCGTCGCACTGTGCCGTTGAAGTGAGCGGGGGCACCATCATACGACAGGCCAAACTAACGTCTTCCAACAATTCCAGTAATGTAGCATCCAAAAAACGCAGATACCGCTCTCCTGTAAGTCTTTGTGGTAGCACATGTGGCCCTATGATATGATGATCAATAATACCACAACAGAGATTGACACCGCATCGTTGTTGGCACCCTGATATCACTGTGCTATGGGGGTTTTCTTCCGCCCACCTGTGCCAATTATGCGAATTCACTATACCCTCCTTTGTGAAATAGGCTTCGTCGGTGAACAGTATTGTTCGTGAAAAATGCTGGTCGTGGGTCTAACATCGTAGGATCAAGTTGCAGAAGTCCAGCGTCCTCTGGTAGTCTTCCGGCAATAATGCCTGTACCTTCTGGATGCGAAAGGGATGGTAATAGTTTCTATGGAGTACTCGCATAACAGTAGATTGCGACATTCCGACCGCAGTGGCGAGAGACCTGGTGATTATTGTTCGGTCCTCCACAACAGTTTGTAACACTTTTTCTTCGTGGTCCGCACTGAACGTCGACGGTCGGCCGCGACCACTAAATCCTGGAGGTGCTACACATGCACCATACTCCCTGAAGCGTGTGTCCACAGAGTAAAACGTTTTTGCGGATGGAAGGCGCCGGCTAGGAAACCTCTCGTGATACAGTTGCCTTGCAACGTCAGCTCTTCCTTCTGCAAGCCCTTAGATGAGGTGGATGTCGGCCTATTCCTCGTTTGTGAAACTTGCTATGGTATTGTAGTAAAACTGCGACGCGGCCGTTAACAGCTGTCGACACGGCGAGTATCGGGCAGAGTGAGCGGCGCAGAGGTGTTGTAAACACGTCATGCACGCCGCGGTTTTACTTCCGCCGTTGACCACTCTTTCCGCTTACAGGACACACATTCCCTAACATGGGACTGTACGCTCCGTTACCGCCGGCAACGTGTGATTCACAAGTTCTGATACAATTTCACATACGTTACGATGGGATTTGTTCTTTCTCGTATCTTTCAAACGCTGGCAGATACACATCAGCTCATGCGTTGTACCTATGGGTGAATGACATGTCGTGATCTTGAGGCCCGTCGGTATCTCGTTCAATGGTTGTGTTTTGGTTTACATACACAGTACACCGAGGAGAACGAAATTATATTTGTGCTGAATCCCTCGTAGATCTACGAAGCGGGGAAAACGAGACGCGCCGTTCTAGTTAACGTTCTTGCGAGAACTTTGAGGACAATATTGGGCACTTAGCCTAGGGATACGTACAGTCTTCCGCTTCATAGAAACTTAGGCAAGTTTTCGATTGGTTAAATTCAGAGGCCACGAAGTGTTATTAGGTTGACAGGTGTAACACGTGTAGCACCCAGAAGCCGGCCACGACCGCCGCTGTCGCTGCACACTGAAAGGTGGCTACACTGAGCCACAGCGCCAGAGATCGCGCTAGAGAGCATTGTTCCGCCGCCTCCACTGGCAGTGATTATTGAGATGTCGTAGTAGTCAGTGCTTGGGGAGAGCTCGTGGTAGTCAGTGCTTGTTAAGAACTCGTAGCAGAGATGTGCTAGAAGGGAGTGCTTGCTGAGATGTGATACTGAAAAGTTCTTGTTGAGATGTGGTAATAGCGAGTCGGTGTGGAGATATATTGTAATGATTAGAGTGATTTTGGTCAATATATGAAGGTAACGAAACTTGATTTATTTTTCATTGTTTAATGTCGTAAGTAATGCTTCATTACAGGTTCAGTCAACAAAGCATCTGGCTTGTGTTCTTGGATTAGAGTGTAAATCTGGTTTTCTTGAGTAATTATGGTATTTCTATTTTCTTTAATTAATTCAGTAAAAATGATATTTAAAATTTCTTGTGTTATTGAAGAAGAACCGTGCCAGATGCGTACGTTGAGTCATACTTCCACACACACAACAGTTACACTTGTGCTTTGGTTTCGTTGGTTTTATAGTTGCTGGGGACTTAATTAATTAATTGTGTTAATGAAAATTTCCATTTCATTCTTTGTTGTTGTTCTATGCAGTCAGATTGCGTAATAATACTAGTCAGGGCCAACCGTTTACGAGACATAGCGTAATCGGACATACAGCTACCAAAAATTAAAATTGTTTTCATTGTATTTTAATTAAGCCCCCATGCAACACTTCGAAAGGTAAGTGACGCATTGATGAGGCATTAAATGTTGAAGTCACTAGGGTGCTTTCGCTTGAGAACTGCGTACTCTTGGAATAATAGCTAGAATTCCCTGTTCGTGACAGCCACGTCGTCCTGACCTTTAAATTCGGGTAAGTCATGTCGGTAATACGGTACATTGCCTAGTTACAGTAGCTTAGTTTATGTTGTCAGAGTGAATACTTCTGATGGAAATTTCAGTTAAGATTTCTACTTGCACTTTTGTCACATTTTTTCGTATTGAGTTTTGTTAAGTTTGATGAATATACTTTTCTTGCCTCATATTTTTGACACTTTTTCCTCCTAAACTGCATATCTTCCCATATCTTCCTAATATTAGCATTTTCGCATTCTGAACTCTAATGTGTGTAGTAATGCATATAATAAAAATTTTCTATGTGCAGGGAAAGGACTGTCTGCATCTGCAGCAAAAGAGGCCCCCCTTCCTCACTGACACATTTTAGATACACCGACAACAGCTGTTATTCGGATATCTAACAGTGGGTATGTCTGGGTCTCCCTACCTATCAGGGCCTGGGTTCACAGGCTTACTATTTTTCTTTTCACAGCACTCTTTTCACGCTTAGTGGTGGGGTATTTACACATGAAGCAGAAAATCTGCACTTTATTTTTCTTTGAGTCATCAATCTTCTTACTGGTTTGATGCGACTCGCCACGAATTCCTCTCCTGTGCCAACCTATTCAACTCAGGGTAGCACTTGCAACCTACGTTCTCAATTATATGCTGGATGTATTCCAATTTCTGTCTTCCCTTACAGTGTTTGCCCTCTACAGTTCCCTCTAGTACAATGGAAGACGTTCCCTGACGTCTTAATAGATGCCCTATCATCATGTCCCTTCTCCTTGTTTTCCACACATTCCTTTCCTCTCCGATCCTGCGCAGAACTTCCTCATTCCTTACCTTATCAGTCCACCTAATTTTCAACATTCGTCTGGAGCACCACATCTCAAATGCTCCGATTTTCTTCTTTTCTGGTTTTCAAATAGTTCACGTTTCTGTACCATTCTATGCTGACCCCAGACGTACGTACTCAGAAACTTCTTTCTAAGGCCTATGTTTGATACCTGTAGACTGCTCTTGGACAGGAATTCCCTTTTTGCCAGTGCTAGTCCGCTTTTGATGTACTCCTTGCTCCGTCCGTCATTGGTTATTTTACTGCCTAGGTAGAAGAATTCCTTAACCTCATCTACTTCGTGACCATCAATCCTGATGTTAAATTTCCCGCTGTTTCATTTCTGCCATTTCTCTTTACTTTCGTATTTCTTCTATTTACTCTCAATCCATATTCTGCACTCATTAGACTGTTTATTCCATTCAAAGAATCAAGTAATTCTTCTGCATTTTCAATCAGGATAGCAGTGTCATCAGCGAATAGTATCATTAATATCCTTTCACCTTGAATTTTAATTCCACTCCTGAACCTATATTTCACTTCCATTATTGCTTCTTCAGTTTATAGATTGAACAGTAAAGGCGCAAGACCACATACCTATCTTCCACCCTTCTTAATCCGAGCACTTCGTTATTGGTCGACCACTCTTATTACTCCCTCTCGGCTCTTGTACATATGGTATATTAGCTGTCACTCCCTACAGCTTACCCCTATTTTTCTCAGAATTTCGAACATCTTGCACCATTTTACATTGTCAAACACTTTTTCCAGGTCGACAAGTTCTACGAACGTGTCTTGATTTTTCTTTAATCTTTCTTCCATTATTAACCGCAACGTCAGAATTGCCTCTCTGGTGCCTTTACCTTTTCTACAGCCAAACTGATCGTCATCTAACACATCCCAAATTTACACGCTAGAACTTACAGAAGATGGACTAGCATAGAGACTTGCATCAAACCATTCTTCCGACAAGAATACGAGCTCACATACGAGCACTATCTTCGCAGTGGACTGCCGCTTCTGCCGTTGCACTGATATCGGAATTGAAGGATTCAAAGTTTTGAGAAGAAATGCAGAAGGATCGATACCGTTCTCATTTAATGGAAGAGACAGGTTAACGGGATATCTGCAAGAAGAAGAAAAAACTTGTAGGCGTTGATAAAATTTTAACACATTGAAAGTAAACTATTGAAAATGTCAGGTCAAAGTTGTGTGAAAATATTAGCCGATGAGAAGAAGAGATGGAGGGCAGCAGCAGAAGAAGTGAAATACTGGTGAGTATAGAAATAACGTTATGGCTTGGAAATGCCTTGAATTGAATATTTTCTTTGTTTTAAGACCACTGCAACAATACTACGTAGTTGTCACCTTACCTATAATCTTTCTCAATACTTTTCAACACCAAGTCTACCCTAGTGTAGAAAATGTATAAAATATTCAGCCTTCAGACAATAATAGTTCAGTCGTCCTGAAAATTTAGGTGTGTTGAAAAGCTTAGAATGCGGAGAATTTCACGTAAATAAGAGAATGTATGTAATAAGGTGGTTGAAAAACATTGTGAGTGGCGAACTGGAACTACCATAATTGACACGATACGTGTATGCATCTGAAAACAATGTTGGACGTAATTATCGACAACATAATACGCAAATTTATGAAACTATAGTAACGCTATAATGATGTGATTCCCACATTCACCGGTAAATAACCACTAAAAGTTAACAATTCTTTGCTGTGGAGGTAGAATATTTTGTAATATTGACAGTTACGTAGCTCGGAACGTACGGCGTGAATGGAGCGAATAAGCAGCGTCTTTGTTTTATTATTATTATTATTTGCGGATATGCCCTTGGATGAGAGGAGTTTACTAACGTTATTTTTTCCTAAATGTATCTCTCCAAAACTGTCCTCATTCTGAGATAATGGCTGGAGAAAAAGAGACTGATGTTGACCACATGACCGTCTAGCTACTGTTACACGAGGACCAGCTGCATCCATACCATTTACAGAGTGTGCAGGCACTACCAGCAGCTAATCTTCCTGCATGCGTACTCTTCTGCTATTGGTTTATTCAACAAAGTGTCAACCCTAACTTTAGTGCAACGGTGCTGTTCACAAATGTGGCATCATTTCAGCTAGATCAGATTGTAAATTTTCACAATTGGCACGTATCGGCAGACATCAGTACTCACGCAGTTGTTGAAACAAGTTATCAATAAATATTTTCTGTCAATGTTTGGGCTGGCATTGTTGGTGACTTTTTGGTAGGACCTCACTTTCTTCCACCCGGGCTCAATGGACGTAATTTCGTAAAGAATATTCTACCTAATCTGTCAGCAAAAAATATGCGGTAAGATCTTATGGGACCAAACTGCTCAGGTCACCAGTCCCTAAGCTTACACACTACTTAATCTAACTTAAACTAACTTAGGCTGAGGACAACACACACCCATTCCCGAGGGAGGACTCGAATCTCCGACTGAGGGAGCAGCGCAGACCGTGACGAGACGCCCAAGACCACGCGGCTACCCCACGCGGCTAATCTGTTAGCAGATGTGTGTTTAGCTGTGCGACAAAACATCTACTTTATGCACGATGGAACACCTCCTCGTTTTAAAGTTCGTCGGTTTCTAAATAACAGGTTCAGTGACAGATGGATATTTAGAGATGGACCAATTGCCTGGCCTCCATGCTCTCCGGACCTAACCCATTGGACTATTATTTGTTGAGGTATTTGAATGATCTTGTGTATGGAACCCCAGTACAAGATGTTCAGTGTCTCCGTGCCCGTATTATGGATGCCTGAGAAACCATACGGAATACTCCGTGGATACATCAGTGCATCCGAAGTTCACTACGATAGTGGATTGACGCATGTATCACTGCCCACGGAGGGCTTAGTGAACATCTCCTTTGAGAAAGAGTTGCACGTCGTAAGCTGGTGCGTTCTGTTTGTGTGTGTTTCTCATGGTCAAAGAGTTAGAGAAAATGAGTTGCAACATGGAAACAAAGCGTGTTCAGTCCCATGTCCATGTAACATAATTTCTTCGTCTGCGTGTGAGGAATGTATTCTGCAATTTATGCTGTACGTTTTAGTTGCATCCTGTATAACATTGTCTCTGATGAACACCAGTCGTCGAGTACTATGTAACCCTCTCGACAAGCTGTAAACACGTCGACGTAAATTGACATTTAACGCCCCGTCGATGACGAGATACTCAGAGGAGTATCACAAACAGGGATTGGACAAGAATGTGACAGGGAATCGACCACGCCCTTTCCAAACGAAAAAAATTCAGTCAATCACCTTAAATGATTTTGAGAATACGCTGGAAAACGCAGTATGGCTAATTGAATGAAAATTTGACCTGCACTCCTTTCAGATGTGTGTTTACTGCTGCATACCAGTTGGTGTACATACGGAAAATCTGTTCCAGAAGTAGGGAAAAACTAACGAGTTTCGTGTTATGGCATTCCGTAGAATACATTTTTCCATCTTCCTGCTCCAGGCTGTTCCAACTACATGTCTAAGATCGATACTCAGAGCATTGTGTGCAGTCATTGAAATATTTTACAGCAAAATTAAATTACACTCAGTGGATGAAAGTCATGGGACCCGATCCTATCGCCGGCTGCTGAAGCCTGTGCAGTGGATTTATCTTCGTAAAACCTTTGCTCAAAAATGGTTCAAATGACTCTGAGCACCATGGGACTTAACATCCGAGGTCATCAGTCCCCTAGAACTTAGAACTACTTAAACGTAACTAACCTAAGGACATCACACACATCCATGCCCAAGGCAGGATTCGAACCTGCGACCGTAGCGGTCGCGCTGTTCCAGACTGAAGCGCCTAGAGCCGCTCGGCCACAGCGGCTGGCAAAGTCCTGCTAGAAATGGGTTTCTGACGATATTAAAATCGGGTATGATCGTACTTACATTAGACCGTGGATCGCCCTGCATTAATCCAGCCAACGATGGAAAATTAGGAGGAAAATTCGTGTAGTCGGAAATTTTTGTACATTGACAGCAAGGAGTATGACGAATAACACACTAAATATCTTGATCGGCGGGATATTAGCGTGGGGGTAGGTGGAGGAGGAGGGGTGGATGTTTAAATTTTTACTTTTTATGTTTTCCTGCATAACTCGAAAACCGCGATTTTCAAGAGATGGAGAAGACGATCGTGCTGGCGTTGTCGCTTTCATGCTATCCAAGCAGTATTTCCCGTGGACTCAGCACCTCTTTGTGGCGGTCCTTATATACCCGCGGGATTCCACGAGCCGCCCTGCGACCCAGTAGAACCGCCTAGGGGGCTCTCCCTACTCGCAGAGATTGGCTGGGAAAGTAATTGCCACCAGGCACTGGTGCGGCTTCACCGTAGCCAGCGTAAACAAGTTAGCCTCGAAGCGTCGGAGCGGAGAAACGGAGGCGTTTCAGCAACACTGCAGATAAGAGCTAACGCACATTTTGAAGTAATATTATATGTAATATTATATACAAACTTTTGTGAAAATTATTTCCACGTTCCCATATGTTTGCTCTCAGAACCAAGACGAAAACAACTGTAAATAAACATTTTATCCTTTTGTTGCATGGCTGTAAAAGTCTCTTTTTTCGTCTGAGAAGATCTCTTACAGCCAGCGCTATTATACTGATGACTAATAATGCAGTATGAGTTAATAATCAGTTTAAAATATGAGTTTCAGGCAATGTTGTATAAGATCCACTACCAGCTTCAAATTAAATGCGAACTTCCAAATCGACTACATAGATTTGTAAGTGTCTGCACACTTAGTAGTTCTCAACTGAAGTCAAACAAGTTACTTAAGTAGTCGAGATTGAGTTCGGTTTTAGAAAATCTCGTAAAATAGTGCTTGCTCATTCTTCCGTTGTTGCTTTGGCACACAGTTAATTGAGAGCAGAAAGTTTGTCTATGGAATTGTGAGTCCTAACAAGGACTGTTTGATGGAGAGTACTGTCGTGCTGTGGAGGGCCAGGAGAACCAGTACGACTGCATCTGCTAACTATTTTTCTAATAGCACCAACTAGAGGAATATGAACGACTTCAAAGTTGAAGATATAAGTTTCAAAAAATGGTTCAAATGGCTCTGAGCACTATGGGACTTAACATCTGAAGTCATCAGTCCCCTAGAACTTAGAACTACTTAAACCTAACTAACCTACAGACATCACACACACCCATGCCCGCGGCAGGATTCGAAACTGCGACCGTAGCAGTCGCGCGGTTCCGGACTGAAGCGCCTAGAACCGCTCGGCCACCGCGGCCGGCTATAAGTTTCAGAAAGCTATCCAAGCAACAAATAAGAAAACTGGTGTCCGCAGAGAATATTCAGTCTGTACATTACACTGAAACGCCAAAGAAACTGGTATAGTTATGTGTATTCATATACAGAGATATGTAAACAGGCGGAATACGTGCTGCGGTCGACAACGCCTATATAAGACAACAAGTGTCTGGTATAGTAGTTAGATTGATTACTGCTGTTGCACTCGCAGGTTATCAAGATTTCAGTGAGT
Source organism: Schistocerca nitens (assembly GCF_023898315.1). NCBI lineage: Eukaryota > Metazoa > Arthropoda > Insecta > Orthoptera > Acrididae > Schistocerca > Schistocerca nitens. Next base: position 668,307,633 of record NC_064618.1, read on the forward strand.
TTGAACGTGGTGTTATAATCGGCGCACGAGCGACGAGACAGAGCATCTCCGAGGTAGCGATGAAGGGATTTTCTCGTACGACCATTTCACGAGTGCGCCGTGAATATCAGGAATCCGGTAAAACATCAAATCTCCGACATCGCTGCGACCGGAAAAAGATCCTGCAAGACGGGACCAATGACGACTGAAGAGAATCGTTCAAAGTGATAGCAGTGCAACCCTTCCTCAAATTGCTGCAGATTTCAATTCCGGGCAATCAACAAGTGTCAGGGTGCGAACCATTCAACGGAACATCATCGATATGTGCTTCCGGAGACGAAGAAATACTCGTGTACCCTTGATAACTGTATGACACAAAGCATTACGCCTCTCCAGGGTCAGTAAACACCTACATTTGTCTCTTGATGATTGGATATTGCCTGGTCGGAAGAGACTCGTTTCAAATTGTATCGAGCAGATGGACTTGTAAAGTATGGAGACAACTTCATGAATCCATGGACCCTGCATGCCAGCAGTGGCTGTTCAAGGTGGTGGAGGATCTTTAATGGTGTGGGACGAATGCAGCTGGAGTGATTTGGGGGCCCTAATACGTCTAGATACGATTCTGAGAGGTGAAAAGTATGTAAGCATCCTGTCTGATCACCTCATCCATTCATGTCCATTGTGCACTCCGACGGACTTCTGCAAATCCAGCAAGATAATGCGACACCCCACATGTCCAGAAGTGCTACAGAGTAGCTCCAGGAACACTCTTCCGAATTTAAACACTTCCACTGACCACCAAACTCCCCAGACATGAACATTATAAGCACATCTGGGATGCCTCGGCCGGCCGCTGTGACTGAGCGGTTCTAGACGCTTCAGTCCGGAACCTCGCTGCTGCTACGGTCGCATGTCCGAATCGTGCCTCGGACATGGATGTGTGTGATGGCTTTAGGTTAGTTAGGTTTAAGTAGCTCTTAGTGTAGGGAATTGATGTCCTCAGATTGAAACGTCCCTTTTGAAAAATTATACATGACTGTGCTTAAACTGACACACAATATTTTTTTAGCGCAACGCAATCTGACTTTCAGTAATCCCTACAAGAGAATGGCCCTGACTAAATTAACCTATACGTTTCACAAATCACTTACCTCACAAAAATCTTCGTTACTCGAACTATTGCAATACAGCAAGCGCCACTACTGCCAGCTAAATAAAAGATTCAAACTACTGAAGGCACTAACTACTGATAGGCACAGTTAGCAAAAGAAAGATTTTGATAGAGAACAAACAATGTATTTACCTTAATATTGTTCAAAAGTCATATTATATATATATAGCAGTTCATGGCATCCAGTCTTACAAATTTACTCTTTCTTAATGAGACACGTCCAGATCGTCCGCTTTCTAAATTCCGCCATCTCTCTCCCCACATCCACCACTGCTGGCGGCTCACCTCCAACTGCGCAACGCTACGCACTATTAACATCCAGCTGCCCAACACTACAATGGCAGACAACAATGCAAACCAGCCACAGACTGCACACAGCATAGCCAGTGATTTTCATACAGAGCGCTACGTGGCGTTACCAATATAAAAACCTAAACAGCCTACTTACATAGCCCCCATGCTCCCCACAAAAAATTTTACAAATTGTTTTGGGCACTGGCCAATACATATTTGTTAAAAATTTTTTCATAATTACAATAACAAAGAAATCATATGCACACACTTATTGATACAATGTTGGTCAAAAGCTAAAATTTTCTCACAGTCCATAAAGACAGTCCTGATCGTTCATCACGGTAAAATTGCAGTGTTTTTCTCAAAGTCTGAGCAGTAAAAGAAAATGCACATGGAAGTAGTGGATTTCCACGCAGTCTTGAAGAAGTAGTGTTGTCCTTCCAACGGAATGACAGTGCTAACTCTTGACATGCAGACAGGAAATGGGCCACAACAGAGCAAACCCACCGCAGAGTCAGTCGAAGTTTTGAAGAATATTGGTAGGTAGGTCATCACAGAACAGACCACTGTAGTCTTATTAGAGATTACGGTATTGGTGGGCCACCAGAGGTGCAGACCCACTGCAGTCCTTGTAGAAATAATGGTTTTGGTGAGTCATCAAAGGTGTAGACCCACTGTAGTCCTTGTAGAGATAGCTAGTAGCCATCCGTTGCGACTGTGCAGGTGCACAATCACCATAGAAGAGTCTTGTGGACAATATAGCAAGTCCATGAACCACCACTTGTGCACTCACAAATTTTTTTTGAAATGTCCTTAGAACCAATGCTGTTATCCAGTCCCTTGTTGAATTATTAACACACGTGCAAACACTATCAGTCCCTACTTCTCACATATTGTCCATATGCTATGACCAACAGAAACGTGTGCAGTGAAATGTAACTTACAAGTTACCTAATTTGATGAACTGGTGTCAATTACAATTTTATAACATAAGAATACAATAATAAAGGTACAAAATACATCATTAAATACATAATAATACAGATAACATTTGTAGTAATACAGGCTTTACAAAACAATAAAAAAAAACATATACATCAGTGTTACAGGAATTATGACATAAGTAAATACATAAAAGATCAGCATAACTTTTAAAACATCAACTTCACACATGAGAATTAAAACAAAACAGAATAAATAATGTCTGAACATCTTTACAAAGTAAATAACATATTATCTGAAAAATTCTACAACATAATTCTTGTTAGCTAAACACATAAAGACAGGAAAAAGACAATTACGCAAGGGTACACAAACACATAGCGGGATAACTCAAAAGGAAAGGACAGGGTTCGTTTTCAGTGTAACATTTGGTACTGCAGTCCAACCCAAAACTTCATTCCATAGATCTTTCGTCTTATTTCAACATTTGTTTCCACCAAAACAATCATATCCAAGCATGCTTTCTGTATTTATATGTTCACATATTTCTTACCTCGTTATTTATTTTCCATTATCTTACCTCATCATTTATTTCCAAGAAAATCCTACTGAAACCTTTTGTCCCTAAACCCTACTTTTTTGTTCATATCCTCTTTCAAAATACTTTTTGGCCAAACCATTTTCTTATAGCTTCTCAATGCATTTCTTCCAATTCATCACAACTCGTTCTCTTATATAGCCTACCCCATCTTAAGCTAACTTAAATCTACTGAGCTCAGATGTTAACTAAGGGACGAGGCAATGCAGCAGCACAAAACAATTAACACAAACAAGTTAGCATAGCAAATGCAACATTATCACTAATATGAGCCAATCTGCAACAACAAGAAAAATAAATCAGTAGTACGAGGGCAGTTCAATAAGTAATGCAACACTTTTTTTTCTGAAACAGGGTTTCTTTTATTCAGCATTGAAATACACCAGGTTATTCCCCAATCTTTTAGCTACACAACACTATTTTTCAACGTAATCTCCATTGAATGCTACGGCCTTACGCCACCTTGAAATGAGGGCCTGTATGCCTGCACGGTACCATTCCACTGGTCGATGTCGGAGCCAACGTCGTACTGCATCAATAACTTCTTCATCATCCATGTAGTGCGTCCCACGGATTGCGTCCTTGATTGGGCCAAACATATGGAAATCCGACGGTGCGAGATCGGGGCTGTAGCGTGCATGAGGAGGAACAGTCCACTGAAGTTTTGTGAGCTCCTCTCGGGTGCGAAGACTTGTGTGAGGTCTTGCGTTGTCATGAAGAAGGAGAAGTTCGTTCTGATTTTTGTGCCTACGAACACGCTGAAGTCGTTTCTTCAGTTTCTGAAGAGTAGCACAATACACTTCAGAGTTGATCGTTTGACCATGGGGAAGGACATCGAACAGAATAACCCCTTCAGCGTCCCAGAAGACTGTAACCATGACTTTACCGGCTGAGGGTATGGCTTTAAACTTTTTCTTGGTAGGGGAGTGGGTGTGGCGCCACTCCATTGATTGCCGTTTTGTTTCAGGTTCGAAGTGATGAACCCATGTTTCATCGCCTGTAACAATCTTTGACAAGAAATTGTCACCCTCAGCCACATGACGAGCAAGCAATTCCGCACAGATGGTTCTCCTTTGCTCTTTATGGTGTTCGGTTAGACGAGGGACCCAGCGGGAACAAACCTTTGAATATCCCAACTGGTGAACAATTGTGACAGCACTACCAACAAAGATGTCAAGTTGAGCACTGAGTTGTTTGATGGTGATCCGTCAATCATCTCGAACGAGTGTGTTCGCACGCTCCGCCATTGCAGGAGTCACAGCTGTGCACGGCCGGCCCGCACGCGGGAGATCAGACAGTCTTGCTTGACCTTGCGGCAATGATGACACACGCTTTGCCCAACGACTCACCGTGCTTTTGTCCACTGCCAGATCACCGTAGACATTCTGCAAGCGCCTATGAATATCTGAGATGCCCTGGTTTTCCGCCAAAAGAAACTCGATCACTGCCCGTTGTTTGCAACACACATCCGTTACAGACGCCATTTTAACAGCTCCGTACAGCGCTGCCACCTGTCGGAAGTCAATGAAACTATACGAGACGAAGCGGGAATGTTTGAAAATATTCCACAAGAAATTTCTGGTTTTTTCAACCAAAATTGGCCGAGAAAAAAAATGTGTTGCATTACTTATTGAACTGCCCTCGTAAATCTGGCTTAACAGAGTAATACAAACTGAAATTTAGTAGCACTATTCCCGGCAAACAGCAGCAGCAAATGCAGTAACTTATACCTAAACATGACAAAGCTCAAGCAGAAAAAATATTACAGTAAAAGAACAATGCAGATAAGGGAAATGTCTATGCACATCTTAATGTCTATGTAATTAAAGTGGTGCACCACAAATTATTCTACCACAAAAATTACCAAGCACATGAAAATAAAATTCCGTATGCAATTCCTGTGAAGGGAAATGTCTTTTTGTGCTCCTTCATTTTTTTTAAGTATATCATAAAGTTATTATTTACTGGATCTGTAGGCATAAAATATTTATATTAGTACATCTATAAAATTTTATTTTAACCAATGCTGCAGTGGAGCTAGATACTAGATATTAAACAAAATGAGCAATCTCTCAACTACAAAGACAATAGATATGAAATGTTTCTCATCATTTCATTAGGCATTTTAGTAAATATCATAAATTACGAGCTCCATAGTGTAATCATATGTTTTCAAGATTGAGCGTATCGTATTTGCGATGCTTGCTACAAAGAAATGTCAATAGCGAGTATAATGGCCTCCTTTTTTCTCCACCTGTGCCTCTGAAAGGCATACACTAATGGCTTTTTTCCAGGCGACTGTTGCGCAGCTGGATGCCCACGACGCATTATGTGAAGGTGGTCACTTAACTTTCTTACCGAAATATTTATGACACCAGTTTGAACTACAGTGACAGTCTCATACAAAATTTCACAGGTCGAGAATTTGCGTTACAAATCTGTAGAAACGAAATCCTTTAAATATAATAGTGTCCAAAAAAGTTTCGTCGACATTGTGATACATTCACGCATTTACACACATTTCATAACTCTTTAAAGTACGATTCTTGGTGTCCATCATCCTTTTTCACAAGTCAGAGTCCCTAAACACTACTCCTTATTCCTTACCTTATTACACATAAACATATTCATCAACACGTCTTCAATATTCATCATAATAAATACATAGCATAATCAGATTCCTCATATAGCATCAGCTCATTGATCATAAACATACCTAAACAGCATAATACACATCATCGCCATAATAATAACATCATAACAGATCATTCACACCTCAAAATCGTCGTATCTTTCTGAATATTTTAAAACCTAAAAAAATTCTCTGCTCATTTCAAAAGTGTCCTCTACCTCAAACGTACTTTAAAAATCATGATCCCATACCAAATACGACATTCAAAGCTCTCATAGTATCACAGTGGTTCAGAAAAAATATGAACAGTTCACAAAGTACAGACAAAATACAATTTCATAAGTTGAAGTTATCCAAATCTGTCACTGATGTAGCAAAATAAATGTTTGTCTCTCTGAGTTAAATAATCAGATAGCTGTGTAATTTATGTGTTAAAGAAACATGGTACCGATGTGTAAAGTTGTATAAGCAAATACCATATTAGCTAGGGCTCCTTGTGCTTGCCAAACACATGGTACACAAAGTAGGCATGTACCCCACTGAGGATTAATGGAATTATACCCTCAGGTGTTACAGATTACAGCAATGGAATGAAATGTATCACAGAAAACCTTTGCATCTTTGTAATTCAAAAATCTTTAAAAATAAGTGTTTTAAGTACAAAATTAATCACTCAAATACGTGTACTGTAGCGCTAAACTGTGCGTCTTGTTGTAAGATAATCTCTGTGGAAGTGTCGTAGTTATCGTCCTCTGTAAGCAAAGTTCTGCTGAAATCAATGTACTTACCTCATCATAAACGAAAGTGAAATGCTTTGCGTATAGATATCGTAGTTATTACGTACCTTACCGTGATCAAGAAAGTACTATAAAGTAACGTATTGTTGTGCTACGAAAAAGGCTGTCTCGTTGTAGCTATACCACAAAAGTTACTACTAAAACATGTTTTACTTTCCAGAAGAATTCAGAAAAACTGTGCAGATATAAAACAGAAACACCTCAAAATCAACTTTGTAAATGGTTACTCATTAGTGATAAAATCGTGTAGCTGTCACATAAACTAACCACTGTGTCATCTGGTATCTCACAGAAAGTACTTTAAATCCAGAATGTATTTTCAAGTAAACCAAAATATTGCATTAAAATCTCATTAGCAGTGCCAGTATATGTTCTAAGTACGTAAGCCTGATAGGCGTTACGTAATCGTGCAACTAACAAGCAAGAATGTACAAATAACAACACTGTGTCGTCTGTTCACTATAACAATGCATTCGTAATTTCTGTTAAAAATGTTCCCTAGGTTCTAGACTGGATAGTTAACTTCAAAACATTGCTGCATGTTAACAGTTTCTCAGTGTGACAAATTGTACTAGTAGCGTGAAGTGAAAAGTTTTACGGAAAAGACTAAGTTAAAAAACAGATTATCTTTCAATAAACGGTTTTACATGTGAAATGTGGTGTAAACCTTTACTCTTCCTAGTACGCAGAGTTTCAACTTCAACGCAATTATCTTGTGGTATACGTCGGATTCTGTAAGGTCCATTGTAAAGTAGAAAGAATTTGTGACTCAAGTGTTTCTTCTTATGTGACAATGAATGAGCTTTAATGAGAACTTTCTGACCAATATATAATTTCTTGGCATTTGCTCTACCGTGTAGTTTTCTCCTTTCGTCTGCTGCAGATTTTATATTTTTAATAGCCAAATCAATTATGTCTTTGTGTCGAAGTTTACGTGTATTCGGAAAAGGTACAAGCTCTCTGATTCTGTTCGGTGGTTCTTCATTCTTCAGTACAAGAATAGGTGGTAAAGCAGTGGAGTCATGTGGTATTTCATTCAGCACGTTTTGAAATAAGTGTAAATATCTATCCCAATGCTGATGCTTTCTGTGACAAGAAAGTCTGCAAAGCTTATTGATTTCTTTCATAATCCATTCAGACGGGTTACAATGTGGTGAGTACAATGAAATAAAAACAGGTTTGATTTTATGGTTCCGAAGCATGCGTGACCAAACAGCAGATCTGAATTGCGGTCCGTTATCTGAAATGACTTTACTAACGTGTCCAACTTCACGTAAGAAATTTTTAACAAAGGCGTTGGATACAGACCGTCCAGTGGCTTTACGTAACGGAGTGAAAGAAACAAATTTTGAAGCAAGTTCAACAGCGACTAGAACGTATGAAAATCCATTAGATGTTTTGACAAGGGGTCCCAAGAGATCAACAGCAGCAAATTCTTTTAATTTAGAAGGAATTATAGGAAACAACGGAGCACGATGTGAGACAGTAGATGGTTTAGCCTTTTGACAAAGTTTACAAATACACAAGACTCTTCGAATTCTCTTTTCCATGTTGTTAAAATAACAAGTCGTCCGAAGAATATGATAACATTTTCGTGGACCAAAATGTGCATAGCTGAAATGAATGTACCAAATGAGCTTATTAACAAAATCGTCAGGAATGTAAAGTACCCACAGCTTGTCATCAACAGTGCAGCGTTTGAAGAGTATGTTGTTTATAACCAGATAATAATACTGAATCTGTGTGTGTGTCTTTTCATGCCATTTACTTTTGATGTCTTTCCAAATCGGATCTTTATCTTGTTCATGAGCAATGTCCTTTAAAGATGTGGTGATGAAGTTTTCAAAGGCGACTTTCTGAATGTAAAGAATACTGAAATTTTTCTCGAGGTTGCCTTCTGTGTTCCCTTTCTCAAGCCCAGCCGGTGTGCGTAACAGTGCGTCCGCAACAATGTTCTCCTTGCCGGGAATGTAGACAATTGTGAAGTGGAATTCTTGCAGAAACAATGCCCAACGTTTTAACCTGTCATGATTTAATTTTGAAGACATAAGAAATTGTAATGCACGATGATCACTGTATACTTTTACGTGCTTACCAGAAAGAAAGAAACGGAATTTGTTAAATGCCCAAACGATAGCTAAAGCTTCTAATTCAGTAACGGAGTAATTTTTTTCAGATTTTGTTAGCACTAGGCTAGCAAAAGCAATGGTTTTCTGAACAGTAGTGTCATTTTCTATGGCTTCTTGAAATAAATGGGCACCAAGACCGACTTTAGAAGAATCCGTGCTAAGGCAGAAATCTTGTGACAGATCTGGATGAGCTAGTATTGGCGCGTTAAGTAACGCTTCTTTCAAAGAATTGAATTCCAACTGTGCTTGTTCGTCCCAGTTCTAAAAAGTATTTTTTCCAGAGAGAGAACAAAGTTTTGGTGTAACTAGAATTTGCATATTCAGAAAACGACGGTAAAAATTTACGAGACCTAGAAAACTACGGACTTTTTTTTTCGTTTTTTTTTTTTTTTTTTTTTTTTTTTTTTTTTTTTTTGTGGATGGAAATGGAATGGCTCTGATTGCTTCTAACTTTTCAGGATCCGGCTGAATGCCTTCAGAAGAAATAATATGTCCCAAAAACTTCACCTTTGTTCTACCGAATTCAGACATTTCCAAGTTAACTGTAATTCCAGATTCTGCAAAAATATGTAACACGCTGTTGAGGATGCGATTGTGTTGTTCCCATGAGGCTTCTGCTATCAGAATATCGTCCACATATAAGGTGATGTGACGTTTTAAGAACTCAGGTAATATAGAATTTAGCCCGCGAATTAATGCTGCCGAAGAAATGTTCAAACCAAAAGGAAGTTTCCGAAACTGATAACAAACGCCGAAACAAAGGAAAGCTGTGTATTTTCTACATTCTGGATGAAGTTCGATCTGATAAAAGCTGGATCTGAGATCAATAGAAGACAACACTTTTACACCATTAAAATTTTGAAGAAGTTCTTCCAACGTTTGCGGCCTGTCTGTTTCAGGAATGATGATAGTACTGATTTGTCTAGAATCTAAGACAAGCCTGATCGATCCATTTTTCTTCTCAACAACATGTAATGGATTGTTGTATGAGGTTACTGCAGGCTCAATAATGCCCTCGTCAAGCATAGATTGTATTTCTGTTCTAACACGGTCCCTATAATGTACCGGAATTACGTATGGTCTAACACAAAATTTAGTATGCTCACGAACACGAAATTGGTATTGAAATCCCTTGATTGTTCCTGTTTTGTGAGTAAAAACCGTGGAATGTGCTTGTAAAATCTCAAAAAGGTCTTGCCTATCAGTATTATTACAATTCTCAATTGTTTGAATTTTATTCTGAATTAACTCATTAGTATCAAAAGCGCCGTCGATATCATCCATGTCAGTACTTGCAGACTGATTGTTAGTGTCAAGTTCCGTCGAAAATTCCCAACTGTTGTCTAACAGGAGGTAAAGCCGATTAATTTCTTCGTCATGGTTTGAGAGCCAATCTTTAAATTTCAAAGCTATTGACTTACCTTCTTTCTCTAAACTTATTTCAGCATCGTGAAAGTTTAAGATTGCTTTGTATTCATTCAAAAAGTCTACTCCCAATATAATTTCCGTCGACAATAATGGAACAGTAAGAAAGGTCATAGAGAAGCTGTGGCTTTGACAAAAGAATTCTAAGTTGAAACTTCCTGGCAGATTAAAACTGTGTGCCCGACCGAGACTCGAACTCGGGACCTTTGCCTTTCGCGGGCAAGTGCTCTACCAACTGAGCTACCGAAGCACGACTCACGCCCGGTACTCACAGCTTTACTTCTGCCAGTACCTCGTCTCCTACCTTCCAAACTTTACAGAAGCTCTCCTGCGAACCTTCGCAGGAGAGCTTCTGTAAAGTTTGGAAGGTAGGAGACGAGGTACTGGCAGAAGTAAAGCTGTGAGTACCGGGCGTGAGTCGTGCTTCGGTAGCTCAGTTGGTAGAGCACTTGCCCGCGAAAGGCAAAGGTCCCGAGTTCGAGTCTCGGTCGGGCACACAGTTTTAATCTGCCAGGAAGTTTCATATCAGCGCACACTCCGCTACTAGCTACGGCAGCTGCGTCGTCAGTTTCATAAGTACGTTTTGTGGCTGCCAGCGGTATGACTCATTGCCTATTGTCTCTTTGTTGGCGCACGTCGTTATTGGGATTTGGAGACCTAACTTCTACAAATTCACCTTGTCGAGAGGGCCCTGCCCTGTTTGAATCCCGCCAGTTCTGATGCAATTCAGGTCTGTCATTACGATCATATCGTCTGTCGTCATGTCCGTAGATTCCATAGTTTCCTTCTTGTCACTCATGTGGTGGAGAATTTCTCCCGGAATCGTAACTGCGCACTGGACCGTTGCGTCTGAAGTTATTCTGTCTCCCTTGATAACAATTATTTTGATTCCCATATTGTCTGTTTCTCTGATTGTCTCTGTGATAGTCATTACTGCGGAGAGGTGATCTTTCCCTGTAATTATTACTACTCTGCCAACGGTTGTCATATGGGTGGTGTCTGTTTTGGTCACGAATTACGTTGTAAGAATAGCCTTGTCGTGTCCATTTATTATTTCTGTCATCGCGGAATTGTGACGGATGTGACCTGTAATTGTGGTGTTCCTGTTTTCGCGTTCCGCGATTGTCAGTGTCAATTTCTAATTCATGTAAGAGTCCCTGAAAAGCTTCAATGTCGTCTTTGCAACGTCCTGCCAAAATAGTATGTCGTGAATGTTCAGGTAATTTGATTAAGCAAATGCGGATGAGTTCTGAGGGGCTGTATGGGTTTGACAGGTACTGATTCTTGTGCAACATATCTTCAAAATATTTCACAAGACTGGAAAATTCAGATTGTTCGAAATGTTTCATCATTATGATGATATGTTTTACTCGGTCTTGTGTAGCTTGAGACCAATATGCTGAGAGGAAGGCATGATAAAATTCTCCTTCACTGTGACAATCGTGAATGAGCGATCGCATTCTTTTAGCTGTTTCATTCTCTAATTAGCCACACATAAATTCTAATCTGTGCTCTAATGACCAGTTGGGAGGAAAACAATGAGAGAATTGATGGAGCCAAGCTTGTGGATGAATGTCGTTGCCAGAATTCTTAAATGTTTTGAATTTATGTGTAGTAATGAACAGCTTATAGTCAAAATCATCGTGTCGGCGGGTCGCACATCGGTCACTGTTACGTCGTGTCGGCGCTTCCATCTCAAAATTCGGTGCACCTTGCCAATTTCTTTCATAATTTCCGAAATGCCTTGTGTTATTATTTTGTGACTTTTCCGTATTTCTAAGTCCCTCTTCCCGTGTTGGAGCGCGAGTATCCTCTGAAATATGTAATTCTTGTATTACTTGTGCCAACTGATCTTGTACTTCCCGGATTTCTCTTTGGTGTTGCGTATTAATTTGATTCTGATTTTGTTTGAATTTCTTAATTTGTTCATACTCTTCTGTGTCAGTGATGGCTACAGGTCTTGTGTCATTCAGATCATCATCTACCTTTGCAAATAAGTTAGTGAACTGATCCGAAAGTTCGGCTACTTTCTCCGATAGTGTACCTATTTCCTCGGTGTGTTTTTCTGAACCAAATTTCAGAGTGCCCATTTGTGTGGAAATCGTATCTACTGTGTCCTTTTAAGTTTTCCAAGTTTTTGCAAGTTGCGTAACCGAATCGGTAGATGCAACTGAGTCAATTTTAGCTTTCATGAACAATAGTTTGCAGTTCTTTTATGGCTAATTCGTGATTCTGTAATGTATTTTCATGCCGCGAAAAAATAGGTTGGAAATGCTCACAAATTTGTGTTTTTACGTCATTACAGACTTTTCGACATTTCGATTCGATTTTATGTAACTCAGTAGTTAAATCTTCACGTGTTTGTTCAAGCGTATGTTCCACTGAGACTAACCTTTGAAGCTTTTGTTCCATTGTGTCTAACTTTTGAAGCTTTTGCTTTTGTTCCATTTTGTCTAACTGTTGCTGTGTTTGTCTCTGATTTTGTTTCATTTGTTGCATTAATTGCAATAATAATGTATTAGTGTCTAGAATCTGTTCCTCTATGCTTTTCGGCAGTGCATTTGCACCGGCAACATTCACATTTTGACAAGCAGAAAATGTGTCTTGACTTATTTGAGAAAACGGTGAGGAAGCAAAACCTGAATCTACAGTATTTGCAAGATTGTGTCCTCTCATTTCGGATTCCTGAGGCGAGCTGTTGCTGACCGATCTATCGATAATGCTTCCCTGTTCACTAATTGTTTCACTGCCTACACCATTATTTGCAGCCCACTCCATTTCCCTATGCACAATTACCAAATTACTACTTTGAACATTAGTTAATTCATTACTCGGCGGCGCTAACACACTGCTTTTGTCTTCACTGTCATTTCTCAGTTTACTTGGGAGCCTTGTATTACGTTTTTCACACGCCATTGTTGTCACAATATTTCACACGACAACACAGAAAACAACAATTTGAAGAGCAAAATAAGAAAACACATTAACATAGCATTGAAAATAATATCTCGTTAATTGCAAGCGCAGCTGCGAAATACTTAGTGGAAATCTACATGCATGCGACTACTGTTTTACTGTACAAGAACGAAGAACTACAGCTACAAAGGAAATTCTCTCTACAATTACGCGCTAGCAATAAACAAAGGCTGCACTAATTACACAAACTACAAGAAAAAATCAGGAGATTCCAGTGAGGTATCCTCGGCTAAGGGTCGACATAAGAAATGTCCCCTTTGAAAAATTATACATACTACTGCAATACAGCGAGCGCCACTACTGCCAGCTAAATAAAAGATTCAAACTACTGAAGGCACTAACTACTGATAGGCACAGTTAGCAAAAGAAAGATTTTGATAGAGAACAAACAATGTATTTACTTTAATATTGTTCAAAAGTCATATTATATATATAGCAGTTCATGACATCCAGTCATACAAATTTACTCTTTCTTAATGAGACACGTCCAGATCGCCCGCTCTCAAAATTCCGCCATCTCTCTCCCCACATCCACCACTGCTGTCGGCTCACCTCCAACTGCGCAACGCTACGCGCTATTAGCATCCCGCTGCCCAACACTACAATGGCAGACAACAATGCAAACCAGCCACAGACTGCACACAGCACAGCCAGTGATTTTCATACAGAGCGCTACGTGGCGTTACCAATATAAAAACCTAAACAGCCTACTTACAAGATGAGCCATTAGAACCATTTTGGGATGCCTTGCAATGTGCTGCTCAGAAGTGATCTCCACACCCAAGGACGCTTACGGATTTACGGACAACCCGGCAGGATTCATGGTGTCAGTTGCCTCCACACATTAGTCGAGTCCATGTCACGTCGTGTTTTGGCACTCCTGCGTGCACGCGGCCGCCCTGCACGATATTAGGCAGGTGTACCAGTTTCTTTGACTCTTCAAATGGTTCAAATGGCTCTGAGCACTATGGGACTTAACATCTGTGGTCATCAGTCCCCTAGAACTTAGAACTACTTAAACCTAACTAACCTAAGGACATCACACACATCCATGCCCGAGGCAGGATTCGAACCTGCGACCGTAGCTGTCGCGCGGTTCCGGAGTGAGCGCCTAGAACGGCTAGACCACCGCGGCCGGCTTTGACTCTTCAGTGTATAAGACAATCTCAATACAAAATACGTTTATTCCGTTATTTACACTTGGTCTAGGGGTAGAGTCTTTGATTCATAATCAAAACGTCTTCGCTCCCGGGTTCGACGCCGCTACTTAAATTTTCATTAATAATCAGCATTGGCGCCTGAAGACTTCCAGTATAAGAAGTCACCCTTCATCCTGCCAACGGCTTTGTCAAAGAGGGCGGAGGAGCGGACAGAGGTTCAGGGCACTCTCTTATCCTAGGGGTGGGAAACTGTCCCTAAAGGTGGAAGAATCAGCAATGATCAACAGCATGAGGAAGCAGAAGACAATGGAAACCACTGCATTAAAGACACGTAACGTGTATCCACAGGACATGTGGCCTGTAATTGAAAAAGTGTCATGATGATCTCCCCATTGGCAAAAGATACCGAATCTCCGGGGAGGGGGGGGGGGGGGGGGGGGAGACGCCAAGGGTGAGGTTACCATGGGAAAAAGATTGAATAACTAACGGAAAAATGACGTTCTACGAATCTGGCGTGGAATGTCAGAAGCTTGAACGTGGTAGGGAAACTAGAAAATCTGAAAAGGGAAATGCAAAGGCTCAATCTAGATATAGTAGGGGTCAGTGAAGTGAAGTGGAAAGAAGACAAGGATTTCTGGTCCGATGAGTATAGGGTAATGTCAACAGCAGCAGAAAATGGAATAACGGGAGTAGGATTCGTTATAAATAGAAAGGTAGGGCAGAAAGTGTGTTACTGTGAGCAGTTTAGTGATGGGGTTGTTCTTATAAGAATCGACAGCAAACCAACACCGACAACGATAGTTCAGGTATACATGCCGACGTCGCAAACTGAACATGAAGAGATAGACAAGGTGTATGACGATATTAAAAGAGTAATTCAGTATGTAAAGGGATATGAAAATCTAATAGTCATGGGAGACTGGAATGCAGTTGTAGGGGAAGAAGTAGAAGAAAAGGTTACAGGAGAGTATAGGCTTGGGACAAGGAATGATAGAGGAGAAAGACTAATCGAATTCCGTAACAAGTTTCAGCTAGTAATAGCGAATACAAGGTTCAAGAATTACAAGAGGAGGAGGCATACTTGGAAAGGTTTCAGTTAGATTACATCATGGTCAGACAGAGATTCCGAAATCAGATACTGGATTGTGAAGCGTACCTAGGAGCAGACATAGACTCAGATCACAATATAGTAGTGATGAAGAGTAGGCTGAAGTTTAAGACATTAGTCAGGAAGAATCAATACGCGAAGAACTGGGATACGGAAGTACTAAAGAATAATGATATACAGTTGAAGTTCTCTAAGGCTATAGATACAGCAATAAGGAATAACTCAGTAGGTAGTACAGTTGAAGAGGAATAGACATATCTAAAAAGGGACATCACAGAAGTTGCGAAGGGATACATAGGCACAAAGAAGGTAACTGCTAAGAAACCATGGGTAACAGAAGAAATACTTCAACTGATCGATGAAAGGAGAAAGTACAAAAACGTTCTAGGAAACTGAGGAATAGAGAAATACAGGTATCTGAGGAATGAAATAAATAGGAAGTGCAGGGAAGCTGAGACGAAATGGCTGCAGGAAAAATGTGAAGACATCGAAAAAGAAATGATCGTCGGAAGGACAGACTCAGCACACAGGAAAGTCAAAACAACCTTCTGTGACATTAAAAGCAAGGGTGATAACATTAAGAGTGCAACGGGAATCCCTCTGTTAAATGCAGAGGAGAGCGTATAGGTGGAAAGAATACATTGAAAGCCTCTGTGAGGGGCAAGATTTGTCTGATGTGGTAAAAGAAGAAACAGGAGTCGATTTAGAAGAGATAGGGGATCCAGTATTAGAATCAGAATTTAAGAGAGCTTTGGAGGACTTAAGATCAAATAAGGCAGAAGGGACGGATAAATCCCATCAGAATTTCTAAAATCACTGAGGGAAGTGGCAACAAAACGACTATTCACGTTGGTGTGTAGAATGTATCTGTCTGGCGACGTACAATCTGACTTTCGGAAAAGCATCATCCACACAATTCCGAAGACGGCAAGAGCTGACAAGTGCGAGAATTACCGCACAATCAGTTTAACAGCTCATGCATCCAAGTTGCTTAAAACAATAATACACAGAAGAATAGAAAAGAAAATTGAGGATGCGCTAGCTGACGATCAGTTTGGCTTTAGGAAAGGTAAAGGCTCGAGAGAGACAGTTCTGACATTGCGGTTAATAATGGAAGCAAGACTAAAGAAAAATCAAGACAAGTTCATAGGATTTGTCGACCTGGAAAAAGCGTTCGACACTGTAAAATGGTGCAAGATGTTCGAAATTCTGAGAGAAATAGGGGTAAGCTATAGGGAGAGACGGGTGATATACAATATGTACAACAGCCAAGAAGAAATAATAACAGTGGACGACCAAGAACGATGTGCTCGTATTAAAAAGGGTTCAATCTGTACATCGAGGAAACGTTGATGGAAATAAAAGAAAGGTTCAGGAGTGGAATTAAAATTAAAGGTGAAAGGGTACCAACGATGCGATTCGCTGATGCCATTGCTATCCTGAGTGAAAGTGAAGAAGAATTACATGATCTGCTGAACGGAATGAACAGTCTAATGAGTACAGAGTGTGGATTGAGAGTAAATCGAAGAAAGACGATGGTAATGAGAAGTAGTAGAAATGAGAACAGCGAGAAACTTAACATCAGGATTGATGGTCACGAAGTAGATGAAGTTAAGGAATTCTGCTACCTAGGCAGTAAAATAACCAATGATGGACGGAGCAAGGAGGACATCAAAAGCAGACTAGCACTGGCAAAAAGGGCATTACTAGCCAAGAGGAGTCTACTAATATCAAATATCGGCCTTAATTTGAAGAAGGAATTTCTGAGAATGTACGTCTGGAGTACAGCATGGTGTGGTAGTGAAACATGGACTGTGGGAAAACCGCAACAGAAGAGAATCGAAGCATTTGGGATGTGGTGTTACAGACGAATGTTGAAAATTAGGTGGACTAATAAGGTAAGGAATGAGGAGGTTCTGCGCAGAATCAGAGAGGAAATGAATATGTGGAAAACACTGATAAGGAGAAGGGACAGGATGATAGAACATCTGTTAAGGCATGAGGGAATGACTTCCATGGTATTAGAGGGAGCTGTAGAGGAAAAAAAACTGTAGAGGAAGAAAGAAAAAAAAATGGTTCAAATGGCTCTGAGCACTATGGGACTTAACATCTGTGGTCATCAGTCCCCTAGAACTTAAAACTACTTAAACCTAACTAACCTAAGGACATCACACACATCCATGACCGAGGCAGGATTCGAACCTGCGGTTCCGGACTGAGCGCCTAGAGGAAGAAAGAGATTGGAATACATCCAGCAAATAATTGAGGACGTAGGTTGCAAGTGCTACTTTGAGTTGAAGAGGTTAACACAGGAGAGGAATTCGTGGCGGACCGTATCAAACCAATCAGAAAACTGATGACCAAAAAAAAAAAAATAATAATAATAAATAAATAAAATAAAATAAAAATCTATCTATTTCTAGGTCTCTTGCTCTTGTTATGTAAGTATCGATTCAACATTTACAAGGTCTAAATATTCATAACTTCAGTATCGTTATCTTCCAATGCTTTTATTTGTGATGATTGGATCTAATCCGTGCATCAATTTCTATAGGTCACATACCTCTCACCATTGTTTTCGGAAAACAGCTGCAAAAGTGAAGACCCGAAATTAATTATTACAAGAGCTAACTGTAGCTCCATGGTAAACAACAGCACTGACTAACGGTTCAGCTGTATGGCACAACGGCTTCCACATGTTCAGCCTCGACAATCCACGCACATTGTATTTGTTACGCTCTCACCTACGACTGTTCGGTAGCTTCCTGGACTAAGCATCATTACCACGCATCACATAAGACTACATCAAGAGGCACAAACGTTCTACAGTCTGGCTGAATCCACATAAACGGAACTGGCGAGCCGCCAAGATCTGTTAGCCAGCGCTTTCAGTCCTGTCGCGCGGTCTTAGGGTCCATGTCACGGATTACGCAGCCCCTCCCGCCGAAGGTTCGAGTCCTCCCTCGGGCATAGGTGTGATGGTGTTGTTCTTAGCCTAACTTAGTTTAAGTAAGTTTATGTAGTGTGTACGTCTAGGGACTGATGACCTCAGCAGTTTGGTTCCTTAGGAATTCACATACAGTTGAACAATCCTGTTCCTATCTGGAATTCGGAGTGGTCATCTTCAACCCAGATACGTTTCTTACGATTTCAAAATCTCACTGCTACATCTTCGGGTTTCAGTCTTTCTCCCGCCACATGGCGCAAACTCAGCTGCATCAGATGATAGTCAGGGAGAACAGTTGCTATTCTCTATAGTAGGCTATACTGAAACACTCCCAGCTGTGATTTCAGTGGGATGAAGCTAACAGAACCATATAAACTCGCGAACATTGTAAACAACTCACCAAGAGGGGGACATCGAATCGAAATGAAACTGATTAAACATAATGATGCAGATGAGAGATTCATTTGATCCCAAAATCAAGACATGTAAACAAACACAATGAGTGCAAGTAGACAGATACAGTGCCACATCAATAACGCGTTGGACCACCTTTTGCTGCAATACATGCAGCAACGCGGTCCAGCAATGAACTGATTAGATGTCTGATGCTGTCCTGGAGCAGAATGGCCCTCAAACTTTGAACAGCCACCTCCAAACCCAGTAAAGAGTGACACGGCGGCATCGGGCTTTCCAACTTGTCCAACACATGCTCTGTAGGGGACAAGTCCGAAAAGTAGACGCCATAGAGAAGTCAGAACATAAGGTAGAAAGTCTTGAACAACTCGAGCTGTATGCGGACGAGCACTGTCTTGGTGGTAAAGTGTCGCTGGTGGACCATGTAGGAAAGGCCCCACATGGGGCTCAGCAGTGTCCGTCAACATAGCGCTGTCCGTTGATGTTCGACGTATCAGAATTGGAGATGACCGGCTATCAAAGACTATGGCCCCCCAGACCATCTGTCGGTTGTGAGGGTGCTGTGGCGCGCGACAGAGGCTGAATCCACCCCTGTATGCAGTTGTCATCCCCCCCCAAAACGAAATGGGATTCATCACTAAACATTACGTTTTGCCAATCTGTATCAGTCCACGTCGTTCTGGTTTGGTACCATTGTAGACGGAGTCGCCGATGTCTCGGTGTTAACGGCGTCACACGACAAGGGCACCTGGATTGCAAATTCGCAACCGCAAGGTTTGTGGAACAACTGGCACCCACACATTTGCTTGTATCGAGGAGCGATTCACTGTAGGATTCGTGATCGCTTGTCGCACTAACATTCGATCCTCTCGCCTCGTCGTCTTCCTGGTCGCTCTAGACCCGATACGTCGTACGTGGGTGCCGTGCTGTTGTCCACTCCTACCAGTGATTCTTTCGCTGAACTCCTGGAATAGCTACATCAAGCTGACTGTAAAACAAATAAGTGGCTGGCAAACTTGAGTGGCTGGCAAACTTGGACATTGATCTTCGAATTTTCCTTTTGTCTATTTAACTGAGTATTTACTATTTCGTTGTTTGCAATTGTTGATGTACTTGTGATTGTCCAAGGGTATCAAACGAAAAATAAATAAATCTGCTAACTAAGTATACAGGGTGATCCATTGATTGTGACCGGGCCAAATGTCTCACGAAATAAGCGTCAAACGAAAAAACTACAAAGAACGAAACTCGTGTAGCTTGAAGGAGGATAGCAGATGGCGCTATGGTTGGCCTGCTAGATGGCGCTGCCATAGGTCAAACGGATATCAGCTGCGTTTTTTAAATTAGGAACCCCCATTTTTATTACATATTCGTGTAGTACGTAAATAAATATGAATGTTTTAGTTGGACCACTTTTTTCGCTTTGTGATAGATGGCACTGTAATAGTCACAAACATATGACTCACAATTTTAGATGAACAGTTGATAACAGGTAGGATTTTTAAATTAAAATACAGAACGTAGGTACGTTTGAACATTTTATTTCGGTTGCTCCAATGCGACACATGTACCTTTGTGAACTTATCATTTCTGAGAACGCATGCTGTTACAGCGTGATTACCTGTAAATACCACATTAATGCAATAAATGCTCAAAATGATGTTCGTCAACCTCAATGCATTTGGCAGTACGTGTAACAACATTCCTCTCAACAGCGAGTAGTTCTTCTTCCGTAATGTTCGCACATGCATTGACAATACGCTGACGTATGTTGTCCGGCGTTGTCGGTGGATCACGATAGCAAATATCGTCAACTACAGAAAGAAATCCGGGGACGTCAGATCTGGTGAACGTGCGGGCCATGGTATGGTGCTTCGACGACCAATCCACCTGTCACGAAATATGCTATTCAATACCGCTTCAACCGCACGCGAGCTATGTGCCGGACATCCATCATGCTGGAAGTACATCGCCATTCTGTCATGCAGTTAAACATCTTGTAGTAACATCGGTAAAACATTAAGTAGGAAATCAGCATACAGTTAGATTGCCATCGATAAAATGGGGGCCAATTATCCTTCCTCCCATAATGCCGCACCATACATTAACCCGCCAAGGTCGCTGATGTTCCACTTGTCGCAGCCATCGTGCATTTTCCGTTGCCCAATAGTGCATATTGTGCCGATTTAGGTTAACGCTGTTGGTGAATGACGCTTCGTCGCTAAACAGAACGCCTGCAAAAAATCTGTCATCGTCTCGTAATAGTAGATAGGAAATGTATGTTCTACCCCAATTACCAAAAACAGCTATTTAAACCCTATTTTATGCTATTTTTATACCATTTTCCATCGAAATCAGCTATTGTTCATATTTTTACAATGATACAACCACAAAATTAGGGAAATGCATAAAGTGTCTCTTTTAGATAGTACTATATACATATATACAACATTTATAATGGTGTTGAATAATAAAAATATATACAATTATAGATGGTGTTGGTTATTCTAAATATATACATATATACAATTACAAATAAATATGTTTACATAATATATACATAATATATACAATATTTACAATAAACTATAATGTCCAAGTGGTAATGTATTTATTCCATCATTCAGAATGTGTCTTTTATCATCATTTGCACTTAGTGCTATTTTATTTAATTTTACTGTATATATTTCATGTTTATAGCTTCTAATTAAATTCATTGATCTATATAATTCACTATTATTGAATAAGCAGTCTTTATAGTCATCCATTGATATTTTATTCATTACTACTGATTTCTTAACACCTTTAGATTTTTTATTTTCTTTTTCACCAACACAATATGCATACATTTTAGCTCTCAAACCAACAAATTCAGTCATTATTTTACCATTACATTCATCTTTCATTTTACCTAATACCTTTTTGTTCATTTGTGGTATATTGAACACATTATTTGTTGCATAATCACTTGTATCAAAATGTTCAATCATATTTTTCATATCTTTATAAAAGTCATCTGTTTTTATATTGTATATATAACTATCGGTATCTTGATAACATAACTCAATATTTGTACCATATTTAGGTTTCATTACATCATAATGAAAACTATACATTAATTCTTTTGATAAATCTAATATACTCATTCCAACATAAATTGGTTTATTAAATTTAATTTCAGTTTTATTCATATGAATAGCTACCAGATTTTCATTAAATATTGTTCTATGTTTGAAATTTGGTTTAGCTATTAATTTAACACATTTTTTACCATCTGATACTAATTTTATATTAACTCTGTTTCTTATATTTTCCATTGTTTTTCCAAACACACTATTATTCATCAGTTTAAAAAAATCTTTTTCAAAATCATTTTTAGCTTTTGTTCTCATTTCTGTATTTAAGTCAATGTACTTTTTCAACCAATCACTTTGTCTGAATTTTAGTGCACGATGTATTTTTGTTAATTTCAATCCTAATTTTATACATTGTTTTAGGTTTCTATAATGTACAACATATTTATATTTATTGTTTAATGTTGTTAATAATTTATGTCCATTTTCTGGTGCTAATGGTAAATCTTTATGTTTGTCATGTAATTCAATTGGATATTGTAAATCAATTTCTAATATATATCCATATTCAGATTTATCTGGAATGTTCATTACATCAATATTTAAATTATTTTCCCATTCAAATCCACCATATGGTAAATATTGTGACATTGCATATCCATATAAATTATTAGCATCTAAATACATTAAATAATTTGATTCTTTATTTTTATTGTAATCTTTCATGTATTTATTATTTGCTTTAACATATCTTTTACAACATTGTGCTATACCACCTCTAATGCCTTTTTCAACCATTAATATCATATTATAATCATGTAATAATTCAAGTGGTTGTTTAGTCATTTTTAACATTGCATCCCAAGATAAACCAGGTGCTGTATAATACCATGCTGGATCTAAATCATATGATTTCATACATGTGTCTCTAAAGTTCTCAAATACATCAGCTAATAATAACACATCTGTTTTCAAATATAAATCATGGTATTCACCCATATTTTTTATATTAAATTTATTCCATACTAATTGTGCATGCTCATAATCATCATCACTTATATTACATTCATTGATCTTATTATAGAATTCATTTTTAGGTGGTAATTGTGTTTCATTGAATCTATTCCAATTATCCATATAATCATATGGGTACACACCTTTTCTAATAACTAGATCTACTTTATCTTTTTGAAAGAATAATTCAATATTTTTCATTTTATCTTTTGACAAATTAGATGATAGTTTATCTAATGATGATGCCATGAATCTAAATGTATCAATAAATCTCATTTTTAAGTTATTTGTTTGCTTACCAAAACTTATATATTTTTCTTCATTATTTGGAATCAATTCAATTTCTTTTTCATCATAACCAAGTTCTTTAATAAACAAATGTGAATCATAACCAGTTAGATTGTGTAAGAATATAGGCACAAATGTTGGTTGTTGAAGTTTAAGATTACATTCATTACATAATGGTGCTATATAATTACCAGTTAAATATTCATGATGATGTACTTTTTTATTATTTGGTGTATATGGTGATTCACATAATGTACATCTTTTAGATTCGTTATGTATTTTTATTTGTTCATGTGTTAACTGTTTCATTGGTTCTATTTGTGAATATATATGTCCTATTTGTTCAACTTCATTTTTAATCATCTCAATAAATTTAGTTTTAGCATTTGGTCCTCTATAAACAACAGGATCTTTATAATGATTATGAATGTATTTCACATAGTAACAAAATCCAGATGGTTCATGTTTTTGATATTTCATTGTGTACGATTCATTTGGATTTGGTTCACATGTGTCCATTTTCAATAATAAGCTTTCAAAATCAGCATATATAACAAATGGAACAGGCATTGTATGTTTATAATTCTTAAATGTTATGTATTCACCTTCATTTGGTACTCTAATTTTAACTGATTCATTTTTAGAACAATCTTCTTTATGTACATTTAGTTTACTTTCTGAATTAAAGTGTTGTAGACACATTTTACATAGATGAATATTTTCAGTATGTTTTGTACACTGAGATCTAATTAATCGAGATAGATTTTTAATCCAACAATAATGTGAATTATTATTATTTTTCATGTATAATAAATCAATATGTGTTGATTTTTCATCTTTAGTTATCTTTAATGGATATATTTCATATTTCTCATCATATGCATACACATTAATCGATATATTAAGTTTACATTCATATTTAGGTATATTATCAATTTTAACTGGATATTCAATTTCACCAATTTTAGTTTCTAATTGTTTGACACATTCTATATAGTTACTAGTTCTGTCTGGGTTTTTACATTTTGTAGGGTCAACTGGATTTAATGCTGATGCTATTGACCACAAGAAACATTTTTCATCATTATTCTTAACATTTATACATGCTTTTTTATCTTTTATTGTTTTTGGTAGTTCAATATATGATGAACCATTAAGTGGTGTATATTTGTTAATTCCTAATTGTAAACCAATTACACTATTTAACATCCAGCCTGATCCTCTATCTTGAAAATTTTGCATGTGTGTTAATATTTGTTGTTTACCTTTTGTATAAAATTTATTTAGATCTTTTTCATTTGTGATTGTATAGTTGTATGTTGAGAATCTAAATTCTTTTATTTCATTAGTAGTATTCAATTTGAATTCACAGTACAATATTAGATTAACTTTTAATCCATTGTATATTTTAAGATTATCTTTTATTAACTGACATACAATAGGTTTTGCTGATGTCATAATGTGCTGTGGATCTGTAATTTTTAAGTTGTTTTCAATATTGTATGTTTGTAATCTATTTTGAAATGCTTTTTCAATTGAATGATAAACATGAATTTTTCGTTCATTAGGATGTTCAAATATATCTGTAGCAAATGGAAATAGTGTTTGAGTATTTTGAATCAACTGTAACAAATCACTTTTACATAATTTAGAATATCCACTAAGATTTAAATGTTTAGCTAATGTTTTAAGTTCATTAACATTCATTTTTGATGGATCTTTATCTTCTATATTAGCAATAGATTCATTTTTAGGTGTTCTTTTTCTTTTATTAGATTCCTTAGCAATATCAATTGTATGTGGAAATAATAAATCCATTAATTCACTTTTACGCATTTTAGAGTAACCTTTAATCTTTATGCTTTTAGCTATTGCTCTAAGTTCATTCATCTTCATCTCCATTATGATAGCTCTATTTATTAAGGAAGAAAACTATTATTTTTGTTGTCTGTATTTGTTGTCTATTTACTTATGTAATTATTATTCAGAATATTTGATAACTGTATTTTTACAAATAGATACAGATATATCTATTTATTAGGGATAAAAAGTAAACTAATTGTCGTCTGTATGTGTTGTCTCTTTTGTGTTTTTTTTATATTACATAACTGATATTTATTAGCCTTATTTTGATAACTAGATACAGTTAGATGTATCTATTTACTTATATAATTATTATTCCGAATATTATACTCTATACAAAATATGGTTATATAATTTGATAAAAAAATATATTATAAGAATTAGTAGATATTTATAGATTCTTTTTCTTTTATAAGATCAGAATGAATTAATGATTTTTCATGCTGTTTAAGTTTACATCTAGCTACAATTCTACCACATTCACATGCTACCTTTTCAAATAATTTATCTTTGTTTGCTTCATAATATCTTTTAGTATAATAACATGCACACTGGTTACATACTCTACGGTGTCCATCTTTTACAAATTTATCAAAATGAAATTCATTAATATTTTTATCTTCTTTACATCTACAACATTTCTTAGTTGTATCCATTTATTACACTTAAAAACTCTAATTTATTGTTCTCTAAATTCTAATACATGTACCTTTTTATCTGATCTATCCATCATTCCTTTATATACAATATTACAACCAATTATAGCTGTACAATCATCCCAACCAATCATTTTTGCATATCTATCTGGTAGTATTATATTAAATTCATTATTAAGTTCAATAAATGTTTTAAAACCTAATTTAGTATTTTTGATTTCTACATTTGTAATATGATACACTTTATCCACTTCAATGTCACATAATTTCACCAATGGTGTATTTTTATTAACACTATTAAGTCTAGTTAATAGTTCCATTTATATAGAAGAAAAATGTTTTAATTGTTGGATTGTATTGTTTAGTACAATTATTAGTTCTGATATTAACGAAGATGATTTAATACAATCTATACCAAATAGTGATAAATCAAATATACCATACTTTACTACTTTTTTGGTGAATTCATTATATTCATAAAAGGCATCATCTCTAAAAAAGTACAACATACCATTAATGTACCTAAATACTGAATTTATACCAGTTGGTAATCCAGAATATTCTCTACTTATAACACCACGTACTTTATATTTAAAATTACATTCATCTATTTCAGCATAGAAAAAGTCATTAAAGAAAATAAATGTTCTACCAGAATAAGTGTTCACTATACCATTTAATTTGAAATTATTGCGTAAACCTGTACTAGATAGTGGTTTTGGATATCCTGATATCAATTGTAATGTATGTAAATGTATCATATATACCATATTATTGGAAAATATAACAAGTTCACCACTAGGTCTCTGATATATACCATCTATACGGTTTACATCATTTGGTAAAAATGTTAACCAATCAGTTATTAATTGTGATTGTGGTATTGTATTTTGAATTATCCACACCCATTTCTGATAAAAAACATATAAAATCCCATTCATAAATAATATGTGATCAATATGTTTAGTTTGACATAATGATATAGGTTCTGATTGTATAGGTGGTGAAATTGGTTTAATTGGTACTTGTGTTGGTTGTGTTGATTGTTTACCATATAAACTTTGAATAGCATCAATATCATCTTGAGATAATTCTAAATGAGATCCATTATAGTATGCATACATTATTGAACCATAATCATCTGAATGTCGTAGACCTAATGAATGACCAATCTCATGTATTAATACTTCAAATAGATTTGTTTGTCCTTTTGGTGTATTAGTATTCATCTCTAAATACCATATTTCATCATCATCCATATGTATTTCTACAGGATTATTATTCATATCTGGAAAAAATGCATGACCTAAAACATTACCTTTACCATCTAAATCCTTTGAACAATGTATACTTTTATCAATTTCAAATTTATGTTTACGTCTTTTATTTGTAATTAAGATATCAGGATTATTGCTATCATGTTTAAACTGAATATCTATTTTATCTTGCCATATTTTAAATGCTGCATCAGTTAATTGTAATACTTTTTTAGTAGCACCTTTATAATGCCATTTGATATGTTGCTTATTCCATTTATACAAACTAGTTCTATAGCTACCAAATTCATCTTTTACACCACATCTAGGCATGTTCATAAAATTTAAAGTATCATCACTTAATTCACCACTTATTTCAAGATTATATGTTAACTGAAATAACATTAATGCTTCTCTAAATGTATCATCACTAACATGAGTATTATCATTAACATTTGTAATATCTAAATATCCATAATCACTTAAATACTTTATTGCTTTACTCTTATCATTGGCATATATAATTTTAAACAACAATAAGAGTATTATTGTTTTCATTTATATAGACTTAAAAAATTCAATCTTAATATTCTCATTCTTATCACTAAAATATAAATCAATAATATGGTTATCTATAGTTGAAGAAAATTCCCAATCAGATGATGTAATTGATTCTTTAAAATTTAGAAATACCTTTTCATCATAATTATAAATAATAATTCTATAAGTCGTATACAACATTTTTTCATATTTAATATAACCAATTCTAAGATTATTATTTAAATAAAAATCGATGTTGAATTGTTCAAGTTTAGATATGACTTCTATCAGCCTCATTTATTATATAAAAAATAAACAGTTTGTTTCTTAAAATATTCATAAACAACACATATTTCCTCACCATTCAGATCATATACATAATTCAAAGATTCGTCATTTAACTGATTAATGAATATAGATACATCATCATCAGGATAACAGACAGATAGAAAAAACAGAAGTGCAAACTTCTTCATTTATATATATAAAAATTATTCACGTAATTATGTTGTCCTTACTAACCCAACTATTATGTGAATTATCAAATCCTAACCATTTAACATACACTTTATCACCTTTTGTTCTTAACACCTTTTCAATAAGATATACATCTGGATATTTTGTTTTCTGTATCTCATGTTCATAGAAATTACCTTTAATATCTTTTAATTTATATGTAATTGGATCTGAATAAATAACATCTTCAATTTCAAATAATTCTGTTGACCAGTTAGCTATATATCCTTTTTCAAATATTCCTTTTAATTTACTTATTCTAACTTGATCACCAATAGAATATTTAGCTTTATATGGATATATTACAGTAGCATTTGGTTTATAATTTTTATCATTAACATCTATTGGTTTCATATTTATTGTACTATGTTTAGTATTATTATAGTCATTTACTAGTTTTTGTAATATATCAACCCATTTATAGTTACCTTGAATATCAAATTGTTTCCACATTTTCTCTTTTAGTGTTCTATTAAATCGTTCTACAACTGATGCTTTAATTTCAGTAAATGTAGAATAGTGATTAACATTCTATATTTTCATTAGTTTATTAAAATATTTATTATAAAATTCTTTTCCATTATCTGTTTGTAAATGTTTTGGTGATCTAATTTTAAATATATTATCAAATGCATTTGCTACATTTTCACCTGATTTATCCTTAATTGGAATAGCCCATGCATATTTAGAATATACATCAATAATAGTTAACATATATTTATATCCTTTATTAATTTTTGATATACCTTTTAAATTACCTGAATCCATTTCAACTAAATCAGCCTGCCATAAATCATCTATTCCAAATGATTCTACTTTTCTTCTATTATAATTTTTTCTCATTGGTTTATGTAGTTCATTTATTATATTTTCTCTACTTACAATTAAATTTTTTTTAAAAACTTACTCTTTTTTGTTTTACATACTGAACATATGCCTTCAATTCTATTACATCCATTTTTAGTTATTGATCTATGTAGATCATGTGTATCTGTAAATGTTTTACACTTCAAACAATATATTTGATCATTCATTTATAAGGCTTAAAATTCTTCTTCATCTATTAATTCACCAAATATAATTAACTTAACATCAACTGGAACAGTTTTAACTGCATCATTTAATGTAACAGTTAGAAAATTTGATTTGTGTACAATTATTGATTGATTACCATTATTTACTTCATATAATTTATCAGCTACACTTACTGCAATATCAAAGTCATCAAATTTCAAATCTTTTTTTATATTCTTACCAACAACAACAATTCTTTTAAGTCTGAAATCATATTCAAAGTTGTGCATTTTTTGTTCATTTCCAGTCAGAAAGGTAAATTCAATTGTTTGTTTATCACAGATTTTATTTTCAAGATTATTTATTTTATTTATGTATGGTGATAAATCTGACTTTGAGAAATAATCTGAAAAAGCCTTTTCAATCTCCTTTTATGTGAAGAAATTCTTAAAAGTGTTGTAGTTATCTTGATGAATCTGATTAATTTTTTCATTAAATTTTGTATTGGTAACATAGTTATTAAATTGTGTTAAAATAGACATGTATTCAGGTTTGGTAACATATTCTTTTTCTAAGTATCCTTTTGTAACAGCATCATAGTCATTAACTGGGTCATTTATATTTACTAACCGTTTACCTTTAAAACTAATATATTTTTTGGTAACCTCAAAAATCTCAATCAGTTCTTTTTCAAATACATTAATTACATTTTGAATTTTTTAATCCAATATTGAGTTTAGTTTATTAATTTGTTTGTTTTTTATATTTTCTGATTTTATTTTATTTCCAAAAATGTCCATTTATTAGATTCAAAATATCACTGAATTTATAACCATCTGATAATAGCTTTAACACAAATATACATAAATGCCCACATATTACTTCATCATAATTTTGTATTCTCATTGCATTATAGTATAATTCATTTTCACCTAAATATTTAACTAGTTGATATGGTATATTGCCACCAAATGAATCAAACACAAATTTACCATCATTATTCTTATAATAACATATCCAATGTGTACCAACATGATCAGATGTGTCTAAATTTACTATTCCACATTCATTATTTTTAGGTTTATTAGATAACTCATCTATCATAAAAACACCTTTAAAATGTTTAATTTTTAGTTTTTTACCTATATTTTCTAAATCAAAATTACTCAATGCTTGTGGATACATTTTCATTATTTTTTGCATCGTTTTTTTAACCCTGTACCTTTTTTCTCTATTTCCATATTATGCCTCTTTAATTCAGCTAATTCAGCATCATTTCTCTTTTTATTCATAACTGAACTAGCAACAGCTGCAGCACCACCCGCTAAAGATCCCAATGCTCCTAATGCTGCAAATAGTAAAGGTAGAAAACCACCTTCATGTTGTGTTAATCCACTACCTTCTTTCTTTTTCTGTAAATATTCAATAATCTTTTTCACAACTGGAATACCTAGTGTAATAAGTAAATTACCACCAATTTTTTTATCTCTTTTTCTTTTTTGAGCATTAGTTAAAAACTGATCAATACTATTTAGTTGATCATTATTGGCTTTAATTTTAAGTGCTTTTGGTTTAATTTTTCCACTAGGTAGTAAAGTATAGTCAATACTGAATGTATTCATTTATATAGATTAAAAATCCCATCTATCTCATCAAGATATAGTCCCATTCCTAATTTTCTTTTAGTATACATTATACCTCTAACAGCAGTAGAAGCTAATTTTTCACCTAATGATGCATCTGAACTATACATTCTCTCTTTTGCTACATTTTGTAATATTTTATCAGCTATATGTCTTTTTTCTATATCTTTATTATCCCTATATGCAATATCATGCTGTTTACATGCTTCATCTAATGGATTTATACCTTTATCACCTCTAGATAACCTTTCATCTAATTTTGTACCTGGTCCACAATAATTATAACCAGGTAGATGCATTTCAAATGGTAATTTATTAATTAATGTATTTATCAAGCCTTTACCATATTTTTCATTCTTCCAAAATGTATGTGGTATATTATTCAAGAACCTAATTAAATATGGAATACATTTTGGATCATTAATTATAAAGTCATTAAATTTATTTGTTAACATTTTAGTTATTCCTACCTTTTCATTGTAATAATTATTATTACCAGCCATTTCCTCACCATGAATTACCATTAATCTATCAATTAGTTGTCTAACATCATTCATCCATATATATTCAACTGGTTTTTCACTATATTTTTTAACAAATCCTGTACCTGATTTGGTTGGGGACACATCTGAATAATCTGATGAATCTATAGTTTGTTTTCGTTTTTGGGGGAAATAAATATCAACAATTTCTTTTATCAAATTATTGTATTTAACACCTTTACTTGATTTTATTTTATTTGGATTTTTATCAGAATATAATGCATCTGATTTGTATAATATATCTGCATAATTTGATAGATCAACAGGATAAAATTCATCATTCAAATCATCCATAGAAATATGTTTTTTAGTTAAAAGGTTCATTAATCCATCTGTACCATCATATTCATGTCCACCAATGATTAGTTTATCCCCTTTGAATTCTACAGGTAATTTACCAATGTACTTAAACATTCCAACAGGTCTTAATCCAAAAACTGGATCCTCACTGTTATTGATATATTTTAACATTCTTTCACTTATATTTATAATTTTACCTTTGCTATCATCATTTTTACTAAGCATTTTTTTATTTTTTATTTCTTCATCATATTGAGTTAAAACATCTCGTATTTCAGATTCACTTAATGTAAAATCATTAATTGGTGCTATGTCATGATGGTGATGATATGGAATTATTTGTTTTTCTACCTCTCTATTTTCTTCAATAGCTTTCAGAACATTATCACCTATTTCTTCAAACCCTTGTTTTAATTGTTCTATAGCATCAATAACAGGTTGATCCTCTTTTTTATATTTTTCATATTCTGTTCTTGGTTGTTTTTTCCATGTTTTAAATTGTTCTTTTAATTTTTCTACTTTTTTTCTATTACGTTTAGCTTGTTTAACTATAGCTGAATCATATTTTGTAAACATTTATTTAGAATGAAAATGTGTTTATGTTGATGTTTGAGTTGACGTTTAACGTTTATGTTAACGTTTATGTTTATGTTTAACATTTATGTTTATGTTAACATTTATGTTTATGTTTATGTTTACGTTTATGTTTATGTTAACATTTATGTTTATGTTTATGTTTACGTTTATGTTCTTATGAAATGTTGTATTTTATTTCTATATTTTCCATCATTACATTTCCTTGTAATATCTATTGTTATAAAACCAAATTCATCATTCCAACATTTACTACATATTTCTTTAAATTCGTTAAATTTTAAATCACCACCAACAAATTCATTATAAACATGATGTAGATTTGTATCATCCTGTCTAAATATATTTAAGAAATTCAGATTATCTCTGACTAACTGTTTAGGTATTTTTGAGTATGTTTGAGCTAAATAAAAACAATCAATTCCTTTATGTCTACCTCTATTCTCTTACTATATCTTGATTTTCTAGGATAAAATCATCAAATATTACAATTGAATTATCATCACAATCATCTAATGGTACAATGTCATCATTGCTACTAATAAATGATGCTAATGAATCACCTGTTATATCTTCAATTTTATTACATTTTTTAATTAGTTGTTGAAATTTTGATTGATCTAAGCTTTTAGAATAAATATATACATGGTTTATTTTATCCCAATTTAACCAGCCTGGTGCTAATAAATAGTTATCAATCATTAATGTTGTTTTACCACATCCACTTGGTCCTATAATTGCACATCTAATTGAATTAGGTAACAGTTTCCCATGCTTATTTTTTACCTTTTTCTCTGGTATTCTAATTTTTGGTTCCCAATCAATTTTATTCATTTAATTAATAATAAATGAGTAGATTATTTCAATTGAGTGGTAATTCATCAGTACTTAAAAAAAGATTAAATGTACCTATTAGAGATAACTTTAATAGTGTAGCATTAGTTGGATTTTATACAACATTTTTAACACCTAATATAACATCTAAAAATAATAAATTATATTGTGATGGTGAAACAATTATATTTCCTATTGGTCAATATAATTTAAAAAATATAGAAAAATTTATTCATACAAAAAACCCTAATATAAATATTAAAGCAGATGAAATTTTAAATAGAGTTGTTATTGAGAGTGATAAAAAAATATATATGGATATACAAAAAGATAATATAGCACCTCTGTTAGGTTTTACTAATCAAACAATTAATCCAAAACAAAGAACTGTTGCTAATGATGTACCTAAAATTATACCATTTGAATTAATTAATATTAATTTTAATTTAGCTGATGGTATGTATATAAAGCATAATGATCATTTTCATAGAGAAACTAATATTATTGCTTCTTTTAAACCAAATGTTGAATTTGGTGCACCAATAATATATGAACCATCTCATCCATTATTTGTTCCTATTCATGATAAAATATATGAATTAGAAGTAACTATAACTGATGACAATGATAATTTAATTGATTTCAATGGGGCACAAATAACAGTTATATTGGAGATGAAATGATACATTTTTCTTCTTAATAAATGAAGAAGATTGAAAGCTATCAATTTCAATCATTTCCAGTGAATGAAAAAACAAAAAATAACCTAAATATTCCCAATAAGGATACAGAAATTAATATACATGTTGGTGATGGATGGTTGCATCCTAATATGGCTCAATTGTACATGAATTTTAGTATTATTAAAACTGATGGAACTAATTATCCAACATATGATGGAAAATCCAATAAGAAGCTAATTGATAACTATGTAGCAAAACTATTTGACTTTATAACCATAAGAAAGGGTAATCATGTTTTATCTAGAATTGAACATCCATTTATTTCATCATCAGTTTTGTTACATTTAACATCATGTGTTACTGATAAAATAAGTATGGAAGGACATATAGTTAACAATGGAAAATTAAGAAAGAAGAAAAATGAAGTATTATATCCATTGGAAATGTTAGGTGGATTTTTTAATGATTACCAAGAAATGATGTTTGAAGGTGATCTTACTGTATGTTTCACATGGTCATCAAGTGCAAATGATTGTATTTTGAGATGGGCTGATTATAATAATGCTGGAGTTGAAATTAAAGATACACTTCCAAGTGAAGGTAAAATCATAGTTGAGAATATGGAAATTCGTGTACCCGTTGTTAAATTTGAACCTAATTATGAACTTGAACTACGAGAAAATATACTGAAAAATCCAAAAATACCAATATCATTTTATGAATTACAAACTGTAGAAGTAGCTGGATTAAATGGTAAGGAAAAATTCGAATTAGACATCACAAATTATTATAACTCAATGGAATTTGATATGCCTTACTTTATATTTGTTGTATTTCAAACTAATCGTAAAAATAATCAATTGCTTGATTCATCATTATATGATCATGTTATGTTACAAAACATATATCTGAAAAATGGGAGAAATGAATTATTTCCTCAAGAAATGTGGAATTTAGATCCACCATACGATTATTTGAAAGCTTATGATTCATTTCGTGATTTTAAAAGGTTAAAACAAAATGGAGATGGAAATGTTGATGTTAATCCATATAATTATATAACAAATTATCCTATTTATGTAATTAATATGGCACATAGAAAAAATACAGTTGTTACACAAAAACAACTATGAAGTTATGTGCTACTTTTAAGGATAAAATACCTGATAATACACTAGCCTACATAGTCATGTATGGAAAGAAAAATCTCACTTATGATGCACAACACAGAATACTGACAGAGAACTTTTAATCCCATATATCAATATCTTCATCTTCATCTTCTTGTTTCTTATACTCATTTTCTTCATGTTTCTTTTTCTCATTTAAAAATTGTTCCCATATACTAATATTACGTTTTGTGTTTTGTATTTTTATTTGATGTTCAATATTTAATAGTTCAGCTATTTTTGCAATTATATATTTGTATGGTAATGCCTTACCTTTGTAAAAGTGATTAAACATCTCAAATAATTCTATAATACGATCCTTTTCATTACCAGTAAACATGTCCACTATTGCACCATTTTCTATAGTTACACGTAAGTTCATTAAATGTTTATTAAAATATTTAAATCTATATTTTTTATTATTATGAACACTTACTTTATCAGGATTACAGATATAACATCTTGTACCAACAATATTCCATTGTGAACAATTTTGACAATATTCAGGTGCATAATATTCAGATGGATAATGTATATCATCAGGTATATCAATTTGAACTGCTTTTTCGAATTGTTGAACTAGTCTACTATCATCATTTTGTATTTCATTTTGAATGTTACTAGTGTTCTTTGAATAATATCTATTTTTTCTATCTTGATTTATACATTTCTTACATATAGATCTTGGTTTACCTAATTTCATTCCATATTCTGATATATCTTTTATCATCTCACATTTAGTACATTTTTGTACTGTTTCATTTTGAATGTTACTGGTTTTCTTTGGCTGATATCTGTTTTTTCTATCTTGATTTATACATTTCTTACATATTGACCTTGGTTTACCTAATTTAAGTCCATATGCAGATATATCTTTTACCATATCACATTTGGTACACTTCTTTGATATGTTGTCCAATTATTATATAAAAAAATGTAAGTATTTGTTGTCCACTATTTGTTGTCTATGTTTTATATATGAAAATATATTGTATATTATTGTTTCATCATCATTCATTGTATATATGTATATATTATATAAACATATTTATTTGTAATTGTATATATGTATATATTTAGAATAACCAACACCATCTATAATTGTATATATTTTTATTATTCAACACCATTATAAATGTTGTATATATGTATATAGTACTATCTAAAAGAGACACTTTATGCATTTCCCTAATTTTGTGGTTGTATCATTATAAAAAAAAGAACAATAGCTGATTTCGATGTAAAATGGTCTAAAAATAGCATAAAATAGGGTTTAAATAGCTGATTTTGGTAATTGGGGTAGAACATACATTTCCTATCTACTCGTAATTTCTCTTGTGCCCAGTGGCATAACTGTACACGACGTTCAAAGTCGTCGCTATGCAATTCCTGGTGCATAGAAATATGGTACTGGTGCAATCGATGTTGTTGGAGCATCACGTAACTATCCGGCGAACGGTCCGGACACTTGGATGATGTCCAGGATACCGATCAGCATACATAGCACACGCCCGTTGAGCATTTTAATAGTCGCACATCAACACGATATCGACCTTTTCCGCAATTGGTAAAAGGCCCATTTTAACACGGGTAATGTATCTTGAAGCAAATACCGTCCGCACTGGCGGAGTGTTACGTGACACCACGTACTTATACGATTGTGACTATTACAGCGCCATCTGTCACAAAGCGAAAACAGTGGTCCAACTAAAACATTCATATTTCTTTACGTACTACACAAATATGCAATAAGAAATGGGGCGTTGCTATTTAAAAAAAAAACGCAGTTGATAACCGTTTGACCTACGGCAGAGCCATCTAGCGGGTCAACCATAGCGCCATCTGGTTTCCCCCTTCAAGCTACACGAGTTTCGTTCTTTGTAGTTTTTCGTTTGATGCTTATTTCGTGAGATATTTGGCCCGGTCACTATCAATGGACCACCCTGTGTATAATTTCTTTGTTTGTAATTGTTGGTGTATTCGTGATTGTCCAAGGGCATCAAACGCTAAATAAAGAAATTTATTCACATCTGTTTATCGAAGAGGGAATGGCTGGTTGGCGTTCTACTTTCTTAGGGCTCCGTACAACAATCGGTGAAAGTGGTACCGTTATAGGATCACTTTGTTGTCCATCTGTCTCTCAGTCTGTCTGTCTCTGTCTGACGGTTAAGAACTCTTTTCCGCAGGAACGGGTAGACATACCAAGTTGAAATTTATGTCAGACACTAAGCTCTATGGTCCCTTGGCTGTAAAAAAATAAGTTTCTAAGTCAATTCAGTTAAAAGACACGGCTATTTGTGTCACACGATACTCGTCAACTCTTTCATCAAAACCTATAGCGTACTTTCCGTTTACGCAGAATCGTGGAATTTGGCAAGAAGCAAGGTATAGGTTCTTGCCCACTCGTCTCGTATAGGATGCCTAAAGGATGTTGCGTTCGAGGAATGCTATACAACAATTCCAGGAAATGACATTAGTAGTTTTATTTCAATAAAGCAGATTAATAATACTTAACTTTGAAATAACAATGGTGTTGCAAGCGATGGGCGACATGCAACATAAATCTAAGTCATTTACTATATGTAGCTTAATGTTCATGGAAGTTTGACGCACAGTTTGTGGATCACTAATAACAGTTCTCGTAGTACTCTCTGCTAGGCCGTGCTAATACTCTACGAATACTGTCCACTAATGTCCGGCCGAGGCTAGCAGGAGCGGCACTTACATTCACTTCGGCTAGATGCCGCACCTATCGTGGTGACGTCCTGGCCGGCCGTTGTGACCGAGCGGTTCTAGGCGCTCCAGTCCGGAAACGCGCTGCTGCTACGGTCTCAGGTTCGAATTCTGCCTCGGGCAGGTTAGTTTGGTTTAAGTAGTTCTAAGTCTAGGGGACTGATGACCTCAGATGTTAAGTCCCATAGTACTTAGAGCCATTTGAACCATCTGACGTCCTGGTCAGCTCGCTACTGGCCGACATCATTTCACCGCCTTCTCTTCTCTTGCGTTCCTCATCTTCGTTCCGGCGCTTGTGGTTACGTCAGAACACAAGGTTCCATAGTAAACGTAAAATAAATAATCTAAAAATTGTTAATTTGTAATTATAGTACACAAAGAAATATTTTTTGTCATTTGTTATCCGACTACCTGCTCGTCTGTTAAGACCCCTTTTTTCTCACTAGCGAATAGACGTATAAAGTTGAAACTTGTCACATCCTAAGGTCTACGATCCCTATGCCGTGTCAAAACTTCAGGCTTTTAAGCTAATGCAATCAAGAGATACGGCCATTTATGCTGTATATTTGGATATCTAGCCGGTATCGATATCGATACTAGGCAAAAACCATCGAAATTGTCGATTCCCGGGGTAAAGGAACTGTCTACAACCGAAATTAAGTTTCTGCGGAGCCCTCAAAGCGCGAGTTCTAGTCGCATTATCCGCATTTCTTTATTGATTTACGCACAAAACCAACCTGAAACTTAAAAAGGCACATCTGCATGCCGTGCGTGAGTTTCCTCGGAAACGCGAAATCTTAATTAAATAATTAATCTCTGACAAATAAATAAAGTCTATGGCACAGAACTGCAGCGCTATGCCGCTGATAAAACAAAATACGATTATGACACTCTTATGTTTCTTTAAGAAGGAGGAGGTCTTGTAGAACAGCTGAGGCTGGAAGCACGTATATTTTATTAACTGGCACACCGCCATATTTGATGTTGTATAAGAACACTGCGAGTTGCAATCTTACTAGGCACTCGATACTGTAAAAAATCTATATTTATGAAAGTAAGTTGAATTATTTAACTGTAGGCTTATTCGTTGAATATATCTGATTTAACTAACTGTGTAAACTTTTTTATGTTTAGTAGACAGTCACCTCTGTACGACGTATTGACATGGCTGGCAAATTATTCTAATATTGAGATTTTGAGTCCGCACCTACCGCAGCAGTCTTTGGAAACGATTTAAATACGAAGTCCGATTATTTGAGTCTTATTTCACGGTCAACTACGAATAACATTGCACTTGCGAAAAAGCCATTGTCAAGCGTCTGATACCAAATAATTAAACGTCCACGTTCCAGATAAGCAAATATTAATTACAACCAATCACTATAATACATAATTAATATTTTATTTTATTTATTTATTTATTTTATATTTGCGACTGCGTGTCGGACTTGTTATTTTGTGATTTGTTACATTGTTCTCTTTGTTTCTTGTGAAAAATCAACTTTCTGGACCTGGACTTGAATATTTGAGAAATAACAAAAATCTGAAGATATTTTCCAATTCTAAAATTTTGCGGAAGACTCAACGAAGCTTCCAGCAAAATAAGGTAAGACGCAGCATCTTTGCATTGGCAGGCTTGACCAGAAGCATAATTCAGTGTATTAGCTCTTCAGTCGATTCTGTAGTATTTCTCTCGCGCGTAGCAGTTTTCAGTGATAAATTTCATTCTCAGTGCTTTTCCTTAAACAATAACTTCTGCAACAATACTTATACACGAGTGTACAATATGGACAACTTTTGTACGATACGTAGTAATATGGCCAGCAGCCATTAACAATAATCCCATATTCAGTTTACATTTTTAAATTAACAAACAGCCATTGTTGCTACGAGCGATTCATGTTCAACTGCATTTTATTTTAAAACCAGTGTCAAACTTTATTTTCTTGAAGCATATCTTACGTGTGGCATGGTCATAACGCAAAGATGGAACAGCAAAGACATACTATTCAGACACAATCCGACTCGGACGAGAGACAAATGTTTGAAAATGACTTTACGGCAGCAACCGGTAGTGACGATTCATCAAATATTGACGCAAGTGTTAACGGAAATTTTGACAATAGGCCGTCCACCACAAAAATTTCAAAGTCTCAGTCAGAGCCCATGTTAATACATGACGTCACGTCTAATGACGCGGCGGTGGCAGATACCTTGCAAACAGCAAACATTGCCAACATGTTACAAATGCTAATGAAACAAAACGCAGAAAATATGGCAACCTTAAAGACACAAAATGAACAGTTAAAGACACAAAATGAACAGTTAAAGACACAAAATCTGATCTCATAGCAATCAAGACAGGTAATGGAACTTATAGACGCCTCACTGACCAAACAGATGACTGAACTCAGTACGAAATTTTCCAAGCTTAATACGATACAAGAAAATACTACAAATGACGTAGCACTTTTACAGACACAAGTAAAAAACCTTCATGTCACGTGTGAAGCTCTTACTGAACAAATTCAAACATATCCTTCAGTACACAACAACCTTGAAAAACGAATTACTGACGTGCAGAATAAATTTGACGATGTTGAACAACACCTGACTGATATCTTACAATCTGATGCCACAGCTCATTTTCAAAATATTAATAAAGAATTTCATGATTGGGTAGAGAACAAAGACAAACATTTTGATAGATGCATACGTGAAAATTTACCAACAATTGTGCACGACTCCATAGCGGAATACATCACTAATAACAAACAGCTGATTAGTGACGCAGTACAATCTGTCACTGCACCCATGAGACAATTCACCGATCAACCACAGTCTGAATGTAACGAAAATATCAGTCAAAATGTACAGTTCAGAAACCAATATACATACGAGTATGACGCACACATACCGCACACGACAAACACACAAGAACAAAACACACCATGACAACAACACATAGCACGACGTGCAAACACAAACACAAGCTATTATCATGGTAAACCACAGCAACATTATCGTAATTACTCGCCATCTGAACATTACAGTAATTACAGTGGAACAAATCCATATCATAATGCAAAGGAAGAAGAAAGCTTAATAAAACACAGGCCATTTCAGACTTTTATCTCAGAAAAACGAACCATTCATCCGGTGATTTTTCTTAAATCTTTTAGTAACGCATTTCCACGCACTTGGAGTGATCGGAAAAAGATTTCATATATTGTCGGTTACATCCAAGGCGATGCAGCTGTCTGAGCATACAGTCAAGCTGACGTATGTAAAACGTACAGTGAGTTTGAGCGTGCCTTTCTGAACAAATTCTGGTCGCAATCCGTCCAGGAGCGACTCAGAAGACAAAGTTTAGAACCTGAAATTTTTAATAGTAAAAATGGTAACTTACGCAGATATTTTGAAAAATACTTGAACATGGGACATTTTTTGGACGAACCAGTCGCAACACGTGATATACTCCGTGCGTTGAAGGCCAAATTGCCTTTCAACATTAAAGAAAAACTCTTACATATTCCGGATGACGATCCAGATTATTTTTTAACAGCTTTAGATTCGGTTGACATGTTACTAGAAGATCAGCGCTTCGCGCGGCAAAACAGCAACCACAATGTTTATATTAGTGGTATGTAAAACATGCAGGCTTGCCAACTCAGTTCTGGCGCGCCGACAGTTGGATACGCGGTACAGCAAAAACCGCAAACTCCCATGCCGTCTCAATACGGAAATCAAAATCAACACGCGTATTCCAATACAAACAACAGTTACAACAGTAATAACACTTCATGCGCCAATCCATACAAAAGGCACCGCGGTAATAACAACAACAACAACGGTAACAACGGATGCAAATATAACAACAAAAACGCAAACAGAAATAGAAATAATAATAACTACGAGCCAAGACAGCATCAAGGGTGGACTCTTAGCGATCAATACTTTCATTCAAACACTGCTATACCACAGCAGCCACCAGGACAAAATTGGAGAATACCTTACGACTGACAGGTAAGTCATAATGCGCAACAGCAACGACAACCGCAAAAGTT
The DNA here is from genome assembly GCF_023898315.1 of Schistocerca nitens. Lineage (NCBI taxonomy): Eukaryota > Metazoa > Arthropoda > Insecta > Orthoptera > Acrididae > Schistocerca > Schistocerca nitens. Next base: position 668,348,994 of record NC_064618.1, read on the forward strand.
TGGAGATCACAACAGGCAATATCCGAATGTGAATATAATAGAAGTGACACCTGATACACAACCTCAATCTGTGTCAGTACCTAATACAAATGCTAATCCAACAAACTAGAAACAGTCACTTCTATGCCCCTGGTCGTGGCTGAAGAATTCTTGGGGGGCGACTTCAATGTTAATCAGTTATTTGACACCACCATTGAACAACAAAATATTGATATGCCTAATAATTCTAAACAAAAACTACCTGTTTTATTTACAAGATACAACCACAATGAGAATATATCAGATGAACTTTTGCAAGACAGTACACAATGTCGTTCAAACACAAATGAAGTTGTTTTGGCCTCTACTACTGGTGTGGTAGGTGGGATTCCAACTACTATTATCTTAGATACAGGTGCTGCTGTGAGCGTTTTGTCTTTTAATTTCTATAAAAAGATGTGTGAATTGGAGCCTGTGCCTGAGTTTCCCGCCCAAAACTGTAAAATAACTACTACTCTAGGTAATAAGTCACGCAGGGTTAAGAAGCAAGTTTTTGTAAACATTAAAATAGGTAATGGAACCGTACAATAGCCATTCCTGGTTGTACAAAACCTTGTGACATATTGCATATGAGGATTAGATATTATGAACGAGAAGGACTGCATTATAGACTTTAGGTAAATGTATTTTAAATGATAAAGGCAGTGTAATTATTATTGATTTGGACAGGAGAACTCTAAAGCATGACAAACATTGTACAGGGTACAAGGTTCAGTTAGTACTTGACAATGACATTCAAGACATGCAAACACACTCATCTGACACAGAGCTAATGGACTTGAAAACATTGCTTGATCATGAGATAAATGAAGCTACAGCTCTCAGTGTACATGAACGTATAAAACTACAGGAAGTGTTATCCAAATATTTACAAGTTTATACCAAACGATTAGGTGTTATCAACACATATGTGTACAAGATTGAAGTTAAGCCTCACAAGATCTTCTACCACAAGACGTACAGGGTGTTTCAAAAATGACCGGTATATTTGAAACGGCAATAAAAACTAAACGAGCAGCGATAGAAATACACCGTTTGTTGCAATATGCTTGGGACAACAGTACATTTTCAGGCGGACAAACTTTCGAAATTACAGTAGTTACAATTTTCAACAACAGATGGCGCTGCAAGTGATGTGAAAGATATAGAAGACAACGCAGTCTGTGGATGCGCCATTCTGTACGTCGTCTTTCTGCTGTAAGCGTGTGCTGTTCACAACGTGCAAGTGTGCTGTGGACAACATGGTTTATTCCTTAGAACAGAGGATTTTTCTGGTGTTGGAATTCCACCGCCTAGAACACAGTGTTGTTGCAACAAGACGAAGTTTTCAACAGAGGTTTAATGTAACCAAAGGACCGAAAAGCGATACAATAAAGGATCTGTTTGAAAAATTTCAACGGACTGGGAACGTGATGGATGAACGTGCTGGAAAGGTAGGGCGACTGCGTACGGCAACCACAGAGGGCAACGCGCAGCTAGTGCAGCAGGTGATCCAACAGCGGCCTCGGGTTTCCTTTCGCCGTGTTGCAGCTGCGGTCCAAATGACGCCAATGTCCACGTATCGTCTCATGCGCCAGAGTTTACACCTCTATCCATACAAAATTCAAACGCGGCAACCCCTCAGCGCCGCTACCATTGCTGCACGAGAGACATTCGCTAACGATATAGTGCACAGGATTGATGACGGCGATATGCATGTGGGCAGCATTTGGTTTACTGACGAAGCTTATTTTTACCTGGACGGCTTCGTCAATAAACAGAACTGGCGCATATGGGGAACCGAAAAGCCCCATGTTGCAGTCCCATCGTCCCTGCATCCTCAAAAAGTACTGGTCTGGGCCGCCATTTCTTCCAAAGGAATCATTGGCCCATTTTTCAGATCCGAAACGATTACTGCATCACGCTATCTGGACATTCTTCGTGAATTTGTGGCGGTACAAACTGTCTTAGACGACACTGCGAACACCTCGTGGTTTATGCAAGATGGTGCCCGGCCACATCGCACGGCCGACGTCTTTAATTTCCTGAATGAATATTTCGATGATCATGTGATTGCTTTGGGCTATCCGAAACATACAGGAGGCGGCGTGGATTGGCCTCCCTATTCGCCAGACATGAACCCCTGTGACTTCTTTCTGTGGGGACACTTGAAATACCAGGTGTACCGCCAGAATCCAGAAACAATTGAACAGCTGAAGCAGTACATCTCATCTGCATGTGAAGCCATTCCGCCAGACACGTTGTCAAAGGTTTCGGGTAATTTCATTCAGAAACTACACCATATTATTGCTACGCATGGTGGATATGTGGAAAATATCGTACTATAGAGTTTCCCAGACCGCAGCGCCATCTGTTGTTGAAAATTGTAACTACTGTAATTTCGAAAGTTTGTCTGCCTGAAAATGTACTGTTGTCCCAAGCATATTGCAACAAACGGTGTATTTCTATCGCTGCTCGTTTAGTTTTTATTGCCGTTTCAAATATACCGGTCATTTTTGAAACACCCTGTATAACGTACCGTTATCTCAACGACCTGCTGTGTGGCAGGAATTAAAACAAATGTTAGACTGTAAGGTCATTGAACCATCCACCTCACCTTACTGTAGTCCTCTACTTGTTGTCAAAAAACCAAATGGTAGCATTAGGCTAGTGTTAGACGCACGAGCAATTAATGAAATAATTTTACCGGTTCACACAAACCACGAAAATTTAGAAGAGCAATTACAGAAATTTCTAGATGCAAAATATTTTTCCACTATAGATCTCGCTAATTCATTTTGGCAAGAAGGTATCACTCCTGATTCCCGGAAATATACTGCATTTATATTCGGGGGGCGAACCTATCAGTTTTGTGTTCTACCCTTCGGATTGAATGTCAGTTCTGGGGTATTCATTACAGCCCTGGATACCGTGCTTGGCGATGATTTAGTTGACACAGTCACACACTATGTAGATGATATACTGATAGCTACACAGTCTTGGAGTGAACACGTTGACACACTTCAAAGAATTTTAGAAAAATTTGCACAAGATGGAGTCACAGCCAATCTTAGAAAATCAATATTTGGTTGCAGTGAGATAAAATATTTAGGACATATCATTAATTCACAGGGCATATGTCCTGATCCCAGTAAATTAGATGCTATCAGAAACTTTCCTAGCCCTCAAACAAAAAAGCAGTTAAAATCATTCCTTGGGCTATGTTCATTTTTCAGACATTTTATACCACAATCACCTTTGAACAGTAAACATCTGTTAAATCTACTCAGAAAGAATCAAGTTTGGATCTGGTCGGAACAGTGCCAGAATGACTTTAATACAATTAAATATGCTTTAGTGAATGCAAACATATTGAGCCATACAGATTTCAATTTAGATTTTTGTATGACTTGCGACGCTTCATGTTCAGGCTTGGGCTGTTGCTTATTTCAAGTTGTAAAGAATAAAGAAAAGGAACAGATAAGAATTATTGGGTTTGCAAGTCGTACTCTAAGTGAATGTGAGCGTACATTCTCCACTACTGAGTTAGAAACACTTTCCATAGTCTGGGCATTCAAGAAATTCAATTATTATTTATTTGGCAAACATACAGTAATTTATACCGATCACCAGGCCCTGACATTTTTGTTAACTTGTGAACTCGTACATCCTAGACTATCACGATGGGCAGTTACTCTTCAGAACTACTCTTTTGAAATTAAGTACATAAAAGGTAAGGACAACACCATTGCCGACGCTTTGTCTAGACTTCCACAAGGTATGAATGAAACCAACAGTGACTTAGAAAGTATAAATGACTACAGGATTCTCTTAATGCAAGACAAGCAGTATCACCAATATTATATTGATATGTGTAGAAACATGGCTAAATTACAAAAATCTGATCCTCACTGGTATATGATAATAACATTACTGGTAGAAAAACACAATCATCCTTTGACTAAGTATTACAAGTTACACAATGATGTATTATTTTATCGCCGACATCCAAATGCTACTAACTGGTGTGTATGCATTCCCAAGGAGTCTGAATGTAATTTGATTTAGCACACACACTTAGTTTGGGGTCATTATGGGACGAAAAAGTGTTTGGCAAAGCTCAGCACATACTGTTATTTTAGCATTATGAGAAGAAAAATTTACAGGGAACTGAAAACATGTGTAATATGTCAAAAATCAAAACCTCAGAATTTATCCACAAAAACAGATTTACATTCTATTATACCGAGTAAACCCCTGGAAATTCTGTGTACTGACATCAGTGGACCGCATCCAGCAAGCTCTGGAGGCGTCAAATATATCTTAGCTTTTTACGACATATTTTCTAAACATGTAAAACTTTATGCTTTAAAATCCGCCACTGCAAATGGTATAATACGAAGATTCTCAAGTGATTACCTGACGCACATGGGAAAACCTAAGGCAATTCTGTCAGATAATGCAGCATACTACTCTGGGTACAAATGGAGAAATTTCTTGAGGGACAATAACATTAAAAGTATATTTATTTCAAGGTTTAGTCCACAATGTAACCCGACTGAGAGACTTTTCCGAGAACTAAACCGATTCATGAGGACTCATATTTCATCAGAACATACTAATTGGGTGTCCTACCTAAGTCTTTTCGAAGACGTACACAATAACTTAAATATTTACAATACAAATTACACACCTAACGAGATCATGTTCAATTGCAAACAGAACGATCAATGGGTAGAACCATTACCTAAGTTTTCAGACAAGGAAATCACACCTGAACAGAAAATAAAAGAAGTATTGACTACACTGACACATCACGCACAGATACGAAACAAACATCACGCAAACATAATAAAAAGAAAACAAAAATTCAAGCCAGGAATGCTTGTACTACTTCGTACTCATCATAAATCTGCAGCACTCAAACGACGCAATGCTAAGTGGTGTCTGCTATGTGAAGGACCTTATATTATTGTTAACATACCGCATCCTGGTGCGTATCTGTTACAACATCCTAGAACTAACAAAATTATTGGGCTATACGCACACTGAGATCTTAGAACATTTCATGCTAAATAATGTCAAAGTCATATCCATGAAAACATTGCTAAGCAACTCGTAAAACTCTTATTTGCTACAACATAGATAATAAGTAGTATAGAAATTTTCATTTCAGCTGTACCAGTGACGCAGTTTAAGACAGAAGAACTTTTCTTTCAACACCGCGGCACTACCAAGAAGACTGAATATTAAGGTAAAATTTATGATTACGTAGCAGTGAATGATATATTAATTTTTCATGGAACATTTGTGACTGTAGGTACCACCGACTTGGTATAACACCTGAGGAACCGACAGACGTCATCTGTGAAGGGACCTTTTACTTCGAAAAATAGATTAGACGCACATCTCTCAGCAAGAAAAGCATCTACCAGTAGCCAAGGCCACACAGACACTATACACACACGCACAAAACCCGAGGAATCTAACAGTTTTCCGTCTCTTATTATTTTGAATATTTATTGAGTAGTGAAAACGCCTGGTCTTGCCTACTGATGTAATGAATGTTGTGTCTAACCTATCTTAATTTCAGATGACATCACAGAAAACATCGATAAAATCCCAGCAAAACCGTTAAAGAGAAAGTAAATATCTGCAATTCATGTAATCAAATGTGACATAATGTAATTATTTATAGCCATGTAATGATGATGTAAACATATTTATGTGTAACTGTATTATGTTTATGCTAAGAAAATATGTGACGTGTATATGTATGATTACTTATGTTGTTTTTCTTTTTAAATGATGTATAATGTAACTGTTACTATGTGAAAATTTGAACGATAACGAGTGCCAAAATGTGAAAAACTTTAAAAAAAATTGCATAGTGAACCACTGTTCACGGACATTAGCGTACATTACTATGTCTGCAACTACGCAGAAACCTATGTGAAAGAAACTGTTAATGACATTCATCATGCATTGTACCTTTGTAAACGCGATGAACGATTTCTTTGATAAGTAAATACGAACATTTAGGTGAGCTATATTTTAAAAGAAAAACTGAAAATGTGAAGTGCATAATCGGTGCATCGTCTGGTGACATTACTACAGTACCTAACATCCAGATGTTAACTGGATTAAATGGTCACAGCGTGCCTGTCCAGACAACAACACGACGAGTGGAAGAATTTTGGTTGGAACTTCAGGGAATGGAATGTTCTCGAAATGTGACGGACACACTTATCTGGTCTGTCCAAGGATCGACGCCAGCTATGTGCCGTCCAAGGTTTTGCAACCAAGCTTCCACGGAATATTGAAAACGAACTGCATATGGACCAATTACTCGACGGGTCACGTCCGATCTGTAATAAACAATGCTTGTTGTCACAACGAACTGCATCACAACGACTATAATGGAAATAGGAAATGGACAGGCTTATGTAACAATTACGTTGTTATACAGCGATGTTACTGTGATCAAAAAAACTTTACCACGACGACACTAACCTGTGAAACATTACTGTGCTGCAGATGAATATAAACTATAATACCGACACGATGTGTATAGGTCAACGCACCTGAAACAAAAAGACATTTTTCTTTGAAGCATTTCAATGCAATACTATGTAACTAAGAACATTCAACAATCTAAAGTTGTATTGTATTATAACAAATATTGTACTTCTAAAATTAAGTTACCTGTCATAGAATGTACTCTTCATATGTAATCTTGGTGGAATATTTTCTTTGTTCAACGACTAAGAAACGCGCGCGCACACGAACAATATGAACTGTAATACTGTGCCGCGTGATGTAAATTTACGATATAACGGCAGTGCCGGAGTCACATAGACGCTTCTGCGCATGCGCGCACTCTATTTTGCCAACATAAGAACTTTTACGGCGCACGCGCGTCATTCAAATTTTGTATATACGTAATATACTGTATTATGTATGTCATGTAAATAGTTGTAGATAACTTAGATTTTCTTGTGCCTTTAGGTGAATTGCTCGCCTGCAGGTGTGTCCTTTCGCCACGCAATTCAGGGGGCAATATAAAGGCACATTTGCATGCCGTGCGTGAGTTTCCTCGGAAACGCGAAATCTTCATTAAATAATTAATCTCTGACAAATAAATAAAGTCTATGGCACAGAACTGCAGCGCTATGCCGCTGATAAAACAAAATACGATTATGACACTCTTATGTTTCTTTAAGAAGGAGGAGGTCTTGTAGAATAGCTGAGGCTGGAAGCACGTATATTTTATTAACTGGCACACCGCCATATTTGATGTTATATAATAACACTGCGAGTTGCAATCTTACTAGGCACTCGATACTGTAAAAAATCTATATTTATGAAAGTAAGTTGAATTATTTAACTGTAGGCTTATTCGTTGAATATATCTGATTTAACTAACTGTGTAAACTTTTTTTATGTTTAGTAGACAGTCACCTCTGTACGACGTATTGACATGGCTGGCAAATTATTCTAATATTGAGATTTTGAGTCCGCACCTACCGCAGCAGTCTTTGGAAACTATTTAAATACGAAGTCCGATTATTTGAGTCTTATTTCACGGTCAACTACGAATACCATTGTACTTACGAAAAAGCCATTGTCAAGCGTCTGATACAAAATAATTAAAAGTTCACGTTCCAGATAAGCAAATATTAATTACAACCAATCACTATAATACATAAGTAATAATTAATATTTTATTTTATTTTATTTACTTATTTATTTTACAAACTGACAATCAATTTCGCTTTAAACACATGCAATAATACAGCATATCACTAATCCTAATATTGTAATTTGTATTTATTTCCAATTAGACCACAACACTATAACTGATTAGGTGCGACAGACAGATTCCATGTCGCTCATATAGCCGTAGCTATTCCTTATTATTATTGCGATAAGCTTGCCCTATCGAAAGCACATTTCAGATGCATGTTGCATAGTTGGTGCCCGAGGACTCTGAAGTCAAAGTCGTACACATTGAATTTCAGCCGAGGATCACACAAATGGTATCATAACCAATTTCGACTTCTTGGTAATCCATTATCAGATAATCAGCTTAAAAGTAAAAATGAGGCTAGTAAAACACCAGGAAACTACGTCACAGAATGTAATTTCTATACACAGCCACACACACTTGAATACGCTACGTAGTAAATCGTCGAACTGAGCACAAGATTTGATACGTAGGACATCTGCAACTGACAAGCATGATAACTAATTTAGACAGATCCGCTTCAGTTGTAATAATTATTTCTTCAATAATAAATAACTAGTACAACGGACGCGGAATTCTCTTAAGTTAATTACAACTGAGCAGTTGATTTAACAGTTCACTCATAGCGGATGTTAAGTGTATAGTTGCAAAGAATGAAATAAAAAGTTATTGTGCGCTGCCTCTAGACCGCGAGGTCCCGGTTTCGATTTCCAACCAGGTCGCATATTTTCTTCACTCGGGGATTCAGTGTCTGTTCTCCTGACGAATTATTCTCACATTCATCAACACACAAATCCCCAAAATGGCATCAAATAAATATACTTGCGACAAGCGGCCGAAAAACGCCAGTCGGGGTCTCCTAGCCACTAACACACGGCGATCATCATCATCATCATGATGAGAATGCAGCTATATTTACATTGTGAGTGCATCTCTTGGCCTGCTCGGTTGTACTTTGAGGAGTTACCATGAAACGTAACAAAACGCGTGTAAATAATATATCCTGGGACATCAAGGAATATTCAATTTGGTAAAGGAGAGAAGTGAGGTAGGGCACCGGGAGGGGAAGGGGGGGGGCAGGGGATAGAACTGTAGATGGAGACCTAGCCATGATTACGGTAAGCAGGTTCAGGTGGACGTACGTTGCAATAATTCAGAAATGAAACTGCTTGTAACGGAAATATAAAAGTGTTCGTGGGTGAAGTTACCAGTACATCCGAAACCGCCCACAGCCCATCATCACTGGATGTTATGTTGGTGAAACTTTTTGCTGCCCAGTTGTTCGCTCGGGGACTGGGTGTTGTGTTGTCCTAATCATCATCATTTCATCCCCATCGACGCGCAAGTCGCCGAAGTGGCGTGAAATCGAAAGACCTGCACCAGGCGAACGGTCTACCCGACGGGAGACCCTCGTCACACAACATTATTATTATACCTTCTTGAATTTTTAAATTTCCCGCCATCTTACATTTTTTAATGTCCCGCCATCTTGCTTCTTTGAATTTCCCACCGGCCCTATCTTTATATCGTCAGCATTAGAAAATTGTAGCGAAATGCAGGAAGATCTGCAGCGGATAGGCACTTGGTGCAGGGAGTGGCAACTGTCCCTTAACATAGACAAATGTAATGTATTGCGAATACATAGAAAGAAGGATCCTTTATTGTATGATTATATGATAGCGGAACAAAGACTGGTAGCAGTTACTTCTGTAAAATATCTGGGAGTATGCGTGCGGAACGATTTGAAGTGGAATGATCATATAAAATTAATTGCTGGTAAGGCGGGTGCCAGGTTGAGATTCATTGGGAGAGTCCTTAGAAAATGTAGTCCATCAACAAAGGAGGTGGCTTACAAAACACTCGTTCGACCTATACTTGAGTATTGCTCATCAGTGTGGGATCCGTACCAGATCGGGTTGACGGAGGAGATAGAGAAGATCCAAAGAAGAGCGGCGCGTTTCGTCACAGGGTTATTTGGTAACCGTGATAGCGTTACGGAGATGTTTAGCAAACTCAAGTGGCAGACTCTGGAAGAGAGGCGCTCTGCATCGCGGTGTAGCTTGCTCGCCGGGTTTCGAGAGGGTGCGTTTCTGGATGAGGTATCGAGTATATTGCTTCCCCCTACTTATACCTCCCGAGGAGATCACGAATGTAAAATTAGAGAGATTAGAGCGCGCACGGAGGCTTTCAGACAGTCGTTCTTCCCGCGAACCATACGCGACTGGAACAGGAAAGGGAGGTAATGACAGTGGCACGTAAAGTGCCGTCCGCCACACACCGTTGGGTGGCTTGCGGAGTATGAATGTAGATGTAGATGTAGATGTAGATGGGTTCAACGTTATTGCCCTTGCACCTACGTGCAGACAACCCTCAATAACACTTACACTTTTCAACATCATTTAAATTTTAAGGGCAAAGAGTGTTGGAATGCCTACAGACATATTACTCATCTGGCTATAATGAGTATTTAAACACAACAGAATTATTGTACTGTTACCAAACAAAAATGCACCATGAACAACATTTCTGACTGCACTGAAGGCAACCGTACCAGGTGCTCTATTGTGCTGTGCGCAATTGCACTTTAAACATTGTAACTCCCATGTGGAATTAGTGGACAAGTTTCCACCTACGTATGATACTTGTTCATGCTGTACTTTATACTGGAGCTTAAAGGCGAAAAAGACTGATGTGCTACACTTTGTAACCAGTAACAGCACAATAGACTAACTTGGTCCTGTTCACATGGTTACGAAGATCTTGTGCCATTCAGTCTAAGTATTTTCTCACTAATTTTCCATTTGAAACCGTGGGTAAATTTTCAGACAGAATGTGCATTAAAAAAAATAAATCAATAAAAAAAAGGACCGAAACTGAAGACATAGGCGGCACGTGATTATCAAGTCCAAACTAAATCTTCAATACAGGTTAATAAAACACAGGAGGAGACAAAAACGAGACTATTATTTGCATGAGGCAAATTAAGTGTTCATTACATCTACCACATTATTCGCCCCAGGACAAAATATTCAGGAATAAGGGAAATTTCTATTAATACTCACGAAGTATAATTTCTACTTAGACTGTGTATTCAAAAAAATCGATTTAACAGAAGAAATTACATGATAAGTAATGTGCAGATGGTACTGTAAATCGACCCTTCAGACTCTGCAGCATTCTACGCATACTCGTCACATAAGCCTCGTTTCCCGACAAATAACGAAATAAAATCAGACAGAAGCTGACTCAAATGATCACAAATTCAGACGCCACGTGAGAGAGTATTCCTAGTTCGTAAAAGCCGCACAGATTCTGGACTCAATAATCGCCGTCCAATAGAACAAAGGACTTGGAGCTCATTTGCCATCACGAGGTACAAAAAATCTCGAATTTACCAAGAATTTACTCCTGAGGACATTATGGGTACACCACACACTTCATTGAAACAAATCCCCAAATACACTGCACTTCACAATTAAAGGCTCACTTTTTCGAAATCCAGTTAATTGTCGCACACTAGGACACGTAAGTTTGAAATTTTACTCAACGGTGCCTACAAACTTACGCCGTGCGACGTCACCCTCGGGTTCGGGGAATCTTCAAACAGAGGGAAAAAAGGCCAGAGCTCAGAAGCTCAGCTGAGGTGTAAGTTGGGCTAAGGATGGCACATTGGCACCAAGTTTCATCACAACTCTACCCAACTACACCGCGGACGTGTAACACGATAGCAAGGTCGTCACACCCCCTCTTTCCCAGATCTCACTATCTCTTTTGATGCGTACGCGATGGAGGTCAGTCCCGCGACGCTCACCGTTGAAAGCACGCGGTTTTCCCGTGAGTGACCAATGAAAACCTTTCAGACACACTGTCGCTCAGAATCTACACGAAAAGGCCTTAAAAAAGTGGCATAAAGGTGACAGTGAAACCATCCCTTTCCTTGGGGCGTTGATTCCCGCACATTTCGAATTTCAAGACGACAGTTCGGAGTGTGATGAGCAACAGGACGACATTCTTGACAATCGTTGACACTTCTGACACCTCCGGGCGATTCGGACCTACACTAAGGACACTGTGGGTCAGCATGCACACTGAACGTGGTCGCACCCTCGGTCGCTGAGGTTTCGAAAGAAGAGGTGAAACGTGGACAAGAGAGAGTCTGACGGTCATCCCATGGTGTACATGTGAACGGTGCAGTTGGGCAGAGTTGTGGTGAAATTTGGTGCTAATGTGCCGGCATTTACTCACCTCACAGTTTACGTGGATTTCTGAGCTGTGGCCTTTTTTCCGCTCGTGTCGTCACCTTGCTGTTTGGTAGTATCGCACGAACCTGGTGGTGGGGCCGCAGGACGCTACGCTTTTGCACCATTACAGAGGAAGTTTGTACGAATCATCATCATCTTGGACAGTTTCCAGCCACTGGCTGGGTCTGTCGGGAACACAAGCCTCTCCATCGTGTTCTGTCTTTCCACCATTCCCCCTCTTCCACCTTCGTCCAGTTCTCTCCTCTTCTCATCACACATTCCTTCACTCCCTTTACCCATCTATCTCTTGGTCTTCCTCTGGGCCTCTTCCCCTCCAGTTGCAGATCAAACATCCTCTTTGGAATTCTTCCCTCATCCATTCTCTTCATGTGTCCATACCACTGCAGTCTTGATTTTTCTATCCTCTCCTGTACTGGTTCCTCCTTTAGTCTTTCCCTCACATACATATTTCGCAATCTGTCTCGTCTTGTTACAGCCAACCTGCTCCTCTGGAACTTCATTTCACTAGGCTGTATTCTACTTTTGTCGCTTTTGTGCATTACCCATGTCTCACTTCCGTATGCCAATATGGGGACAAAGTAGGTTCGGTATATAATTCCCTTGGATTTCTGTGGCACCTCCTTGCTCCAAATAAGCCCCCTAATGCATATGTAGAACTGCCCTGCTTTTCTGCACCTTTCATTTATTTCCATTGCGTTTCCCCCCTTACTTTCAATCACGCTTCCCAGGTACTTGAAGTTCTCTACCACTTGTAGTTTTTCCCCTCCACAAGTTATATCCACATTTGGCCTATTCTTCTTCCTTGTTGTGACAATTATTTCACTTTTCTTTGCAGAGAAATGCATTCCATATTGTGCTGCCGTTGCCTCCCATGCATCTAACTGCTCTTGCACCTCCTTCTCGCAATTTCCCCATAACATCAGGTCATCGGCAAAAAGCACTGCTTTCATTTTATGATCTCCAATTGCATCTGATACTTGCTGTAGGATTTCATCCATAACAATAATAAACAATAAAGGCGAAAGTGCACTTCCCTGTCGCAGCCCATTTTCCAGCTTGAACCATGCAGTACGTTCCCTCCCCACTTTCACACAACTCTCACTTCCCTCATACAATTTTCTGACTTTTCGTGTTATCTCTTCATCTATCCCTTTTGCGTTCAGCACATCCCAGAGCTTGTCCCTACAGATACTGTCATACGCCTTCTCAATATCTAAAAAGGCCATGATTAAGTGCTTCCCGTACTCATAGTGCCTTTCCTGCAGTTGCCTTACCGCAAATATGAGGTCCGTTGTTGATCTTTCCGGTCTGAAACCGTACTGCTCCTCTTGCAGTCTACTTTCAATACTGCTTCTTATTCTCTTCTCCAGGATCTTTTCATAGATTTTTCCACAGTGGCATAGCAGGGTGGTTCCTCTGTAGTTCTCACATCTCCTTTTATCCCCTTTCTTGAAGATCGGGACTATAATTCCTTTCTTCCAATCCTCAGGAATTTTGTTCTCCTTCCACACCACCCTCAGCACTCTGTATAGCCACTGGGTTCCTACTTCTCCTGCTGCTCGTATCATATCCACTGTTACTTCGTCCCAACCTAGTGCCTTGCCCCCTTTCATCCTCTTTATGGCTTCTTCCACTTCATTCCAAGTTAGATCATCATGAAGTTTGTACGAATCTTTGAACTAAATTTCAAACTTATGTTTTGCAGTGGGAGACAATTACGACGTTTCGAGAAACTACCCTTTAATGCGCTGCGCAGTGTAGATACGGAATACGTGGCCGAGAAGCGACCGCAATAATAGCATGTGAAGTTACATAAATAAACGTAGCAATAAACTCCAACTACAGTTTTGGCACGCGTATTTACAACACAATGACATTGTAATTCTTTCAGGGACAGCAAAGGACCTAGAAGAGCAGCTGAACGGAATGGACAGTGTCTTGAAAGGAGGATATAAGATGAACATCAACAAAAGCAATACGAGGATAATAGAAAGTAGTCGAATTAAATCAGGTGATGCTGAGGGAATTAGATTAGGAAATGAGACACTTAAATTAGCAGATAAGTTTTGCTATTATGGGAGAGAAATAACCGATGAAGGTCGAAGTAGAGAGGATATAAAATGTAGACTGGCTATGGCAAGGAAAGCGATTCTGAAGAAGAGAAACTTGTTAACATCGAGTAGTGTCAGCAAGTCTTTTCTGGAAGTATTTGTATGGAGTGTAGCCATGTATGGAAGTGAAACATGGAAGATAAATGGTTTAGACAAAAAGAGAATTGAAGCTTTCGAAATTTGGTGCTACAGAAGAATGCTGAAGATTAGATGGGTATATCACGTAACTAATGAGAAGGTATTGAATAGAATTGGGGAGAAGAAAAATTTGTGACACAACTTGACTAGAAGAAGGGATCGGTAGGTAGGACATGTTCTGAGGCATCGAGGGATCACCAATTTAGTATTGGAGGGCAGCACAGAGGGTAAAAATCGTAGAGGCAGACCAAGAGATCAATACACTAAGCAGATCCAGAAAGATGTAGATTGCAATAGGTACTTGGAGAAGAAGAAGCTTGCACAGGATAGAGTAGCATGGAGAGCAGCATCAAACCAGTCTCCGCCAGTGGCCCTTCTTTCTCCCTTTCCGGCGCAGTACCTTTATCCGAGGGCCACAATAACCCACGTGACCGGTGGCCATAGATTGTGCTTAGTTCGGCAGTCATTTGTCTGACTTGCCCATTGCCATGGAGGTTAACACGTCATCTTTGATCGACACAATAGCCAGAGTACACACGAAAAACGAAAAACTGTTTACAATTCATGGAAAGTCTCTCTCTCTCTCTCTCTCTCTCTCTCTATATATATATATATATATATATATATATGCTCGCGTACGCCAACCATAGACGCGACTTGTAGTAAAATACGAATACTAAAGTATTGCATAAAAATTTAACTATACACTGTTACACAGTCAGCCTCACAAGTAATGAACTTTCAACATGCCCTCTTTAAGCCATTGTACACCATCACCTCTCTATCTCTTACCTGCTAAATACTGCCACTGAAAATTTCCTCTACCATCAAGATTCGAACTGATTACCTCCGAGCAGATTCCCACCATCCAAGATTCGGTTAGCAACGCTTCTAAGTGTCTGCACGAATATAAAATTTTATCATTGCAAAGCCAACAGCATTGTAGTTTTCTTCGATTTTGCCGACAACATCGCATACTGTATGGTACGTTATAACTTAGCAATAGTCTCTTCTGCGCTATCGCCATTTAGCGGACTGCTATCATACTGATGCTTGGTAGACCAAAGAAGTCTACAATGGAGAATTTAAAAACGAATGCAAAATACCTCACATGTAAAAAAGATTATAGAATTTAACAAATTCTTTTGTAGTTAACCTACATAATTATTACAGTAATAGGTTGATGATATTTTTTAAACTCTAATATCCTACTAAAATTTCAGCTGTTAGAGATGACTACAACTGACAACTGTGAACTTTGGTGTAGTTCTTAAATAAAGAAACAATGCATGGTTCTCAGTTTGTTGCAAGTCCGATTTCATGCCATTTTGGTAGTTTACCTGTTACACAAAAATCAGTGACGTTCACCTGGAATTAAACTCGAGATCATCGCATCATTAGTCGGGGCGCTTCCCTCTACCATTTTTTGTTACAAACGCCAGTTCTTTTGTAAAAATCAGCTTGTCGTGCAGGACGTTCAGTGACAATATAGCCACATAATTCACCTACAGAATGCAGTGAAAAGAAAAAACGATGACCATACATCATACACTCCTGGAAATGGAAAAAAGAACACATTGACACCGGTGTGTCAGACCCACCATACTTGCTCCGGACACTGCGAGAGGGCTGTACAAGCAATGATCACACGCACGGCACAGCGGACACACCAGGAACCGCGGTGTTGGCCGTCGAATGGCGCTAGCTGCGCAGCATTTGTGCACCGCCGCCGTCAGTGTCAGCCAGTTTGCCGTGGCATACGGAGCTCCATCGCAGTCTTTAACACTGGTAGCATGCCGCGACAGCGTGGACGTGAACCGTATGTGCAGTTGACGGACTTTGAGCGAGGGCGTATAGTGGGCATGCGGGAGGCCGGGTGGACGTACCGCCGAATTGCTCAACACGTGGGGCGTGAGGTCTCCACAGTACATCGATGTTGTCGCCAGTGGTCGGCGGAAGGTGCACGTGCCCGTCGACCTGGGACCGGACCGCAGCGACGCACGGATGCACGCCAAGACCGTAGGATCCTACGCAGTGCCGTAGGGGACCGCACCGCCACTTCCCAGCAAATTAGGGACACTGTTGCTCCTGGGGTATCGGCGAGGACCATTCGCAACCGTCTCCATGAAGCTGGGCTACGGTCCCGCACACCGTTAGGCCGTCTTCTGCTCACGCCCCAACATCGTGCAGCCCGCCTCCAGTGGTGTCGCGACAGGCGTGAATGGAGGGACGAATGGAGACGTGTCGTCTTCAGCGATGAGAGTCGCTTCTGCCTTGGTGCCAATGATGGTCGTATGCGTGTTTGGCGCCGTGCAGGTGAGCGCCACAATCAGGACTGCATACGACCGAGGCACACAGGGCCAACACCCGGCATCATGGTGTGGGGAGCGATCTCCTACACTGGCCGTACACCACTGGTGATCGTCGAGGGGACACTGAATAGTGCACGGTACATCCAAACCGTCATCGAACCCATCGTTCTACCATTCCTAGACCGGCAAGGGAACTTGCTGTTCCAACAGGACAATGCACGTCCGCATGTATCCCGTGCCACCCAACGTGCTCTAGAAGGTGTAAGTCAACTACCCTGGCCAGCAAGATCTCCGGATCTGTCCCCCATTGAGCATGTTTGGGACTGGATGAAGCGTCGTCTCACGCGGTCTGCACGTCCAGCACGAACGCTGGTCCAACTGAGGCGCCAGGTGGAAATGGCATGGCAAGCCGTTCCACAGGACTACGTCCAGCATCTCTACGATCGTCTCCATGGGAGAATAGCAGCCTGCATTGCTGCGAAAGGTGGATATACACTGTACTAGTGCCGACATTGTGCATGCTCTGTTGCCTGTGTCTATGTGCCTGTGGTTCTGTCAGTGTGATCATGTGATGTATCTGACCCCAGGAATGTGTCAATAAAGTTTCCCCTTCCTGGGACAATGAATTCACGGTGTTCTTATTTCAATTTCCAGGAGTGTATATTCTGCCGTTACTCTGTTTGCTTGGATGAGATTCCCGACATCAGATGAACAAATATTTCATGATTAAATGCTGTCAATCAGTGTTCATGCTTCTGATGGTAGGTATTTTGCTCTGGTTTAACAGTCAGCGAAATCTTGTCGTATTCTTTAAAACATTTGTTGTAACATAGCCGTTACAATTAGTCACACTTGATAACTAATTTCGATCTGTCAAGATTCAAATTTTCAAAAGGCCGTCCATGAACCACTGTACCCCACCACTTCTTTTCCTCTTGTCTCCTTAAAACTGTGGTTAAAATTTCTTCCTCCATCATGATTCGAAACGGTTACCTCAGAGCCAATTGCCACCAGCCAAGTTTCGGTTAGTATTCCTGTACTGAGAAATACGTTTTTATGATAGTACCTAAATTTTCATTGTAACCTTTTTACTGCACTTCGTTTCAGTGCAGTATTTACGCTGCTAGAGGTACGCAATATCTTTTATGAACTAAGTAATTTAAAAATTACTCTACACCCACATGACATTATTCTTTTACTTCGGTATCTAAATCACGTCTATTACAGTCAGTTCTACCGAAGGGAAGTACCTTCCACCGTTTTTTCTGAGTGGACGGTCAAAGGAGTTGGTAAGATAGACGTTCCAAACATTATGCTTATCATTTAATGTTTCGGTGCTTCTTTTAAGTAAAACTTGAGAGTAACGGTATTTAAGAAACTTTGTTCGTCAAATAGCAGATGCGCTAATGGTTTTTGTGTTTCTCATTATTTTCTGAATGTTTTATGCTTGCAATATATTGATTAGTAAGCCAAATACATTATTTGACAAAATTTCCTTTCCATTTTCCAATGGACCTTGTAATCCAAGCTTTTACAAGAAAATTTGGTAAAGAAAATATTGGGGCAAAAGAAATGAAAGACTTCAGGGAGCACACTTCTTATTCGACTTCGTTACTGAAATATTTTTAACTGAACCAAGGCAAATTCTTGTACTAAAATCGCAGATGGGTAACAGTTACTGTTATGTGTATAATCTTTGTGCGTTTCAAGGAGTATTCGCTGCGGAACTGACGCAGAGGGTTAGTACTTCTGTTTTGCTGCGCACTTCTCCCCTAATTGCAGAAGCCCTACGAAAACTGGAGACCTAATGAAGCACACGCAAGGAGCCTTTCCAATTAAGGCACCAGAGTGCATCCCTTCGAAAGCTGGAGGGCTATAAAAGGGCGGTGCAGCTCTCACTGAGTCGAGAGTCGCTTCCGACCGAGCTTCAAGTGTGCCCCTCAGCTTCTACAGCCCAGCGAACAGGTAAGGCGCGGCACAGCACTTGCTAGAAACGACTGTAGAGTCTCGCAGCGTGCTTGGAATCAGTTACACATTGTTGCTTTTGGTCAGGCCGAAACTTAGAACACGTTTTCCTCACAAGACATCCACAACTCTTTTATTCATTGCCAACGATAAAATCCGCTCCAGTTGTAAAAAACATTTATTTCTGAAAAGGAAAACACTATCCCGTTTCAAATATGAGTCCACAAAGGACGCATAACTAAGATATAACATTCAGGTGCATATTAAAATGTGAGTCCACAAAGGATGGATAACTAGGGTGTAACTTTAGTCATGCACATTTTAATATGCACATGAAATTGGGACATATGTCCTGAAACCATGTAGTGCGTTCCATTTTAGAAATAAATAATTTCCACAACTGTAACGGATTTTATCACCGACGAAATTTAAATACTGAAAGCGGTGCATCATTGCCAAAAGTGTTTTGGTCCTAGAAAACACAGCGGATGTCTGCAGACAGAACGTATAGCTTACAGCTCGAAAGATTTGTTTTTTATCACTGTTTAGAAACATGACCACAGATAGCTACAAGAGAATAGTTTACCTTTTTATTGACTCTATGGAATATACTCTTCCGATTATTGAAAATAGCTCCCTAGCTGTTGAATTCCACTATTGTCAACAGACTTAAAAGGCAATGCTTAATTTGACCACGGAAGCAATGTGTCAGTGAATCTAATAAAAATTACGTATTTATTTATCTGAAACAGACTGCAAAGATGCTATGAAGCTGTTTAGCAGTGACAGTTATTCGTTACATAGTAGTAGAAGCAAAATAATAAATATATTTTTAAATAAAATGACCAAGTAAAGTAAATAATACTTTATTTTAATACAATGCACTTTTTTACTACTTTTAACAACCAATTTTCTTTATTTTCTCAAAAAACTGGTAGTAACCCTAGTGACGAGCCGTTACCTTCATTTGGCGAAGGATCTACCAATTGGGAAAGTAGAAGAAGCTGTCTTACTTTGTAACAACTAATCAGTCAAAGTGGTTCAAATGGCTCTGAGCACTATCGGACTTAACATCTGAGGTCATCAGTCCCCTAGAACTTAGAACTACTTAAACCTAACTAACCTAAGGATATCACACACATCCTAGCCCGAGGCACGATTCGAACCTGCGACGGTAGCAGTCGCGCGGTTCCAGATTGAAGCGCCTAGAACCGCTGGGCCACACCGGCCAGCCAACTAATCAGTCGGCACAGTATATTCTAACTAGCAGATGAATAGAGCCGATCACGATGGGTTTCGGACAGGCTATGTTGTCGGAAAAATATCTGTATTGGCGTTCGGACACTACGTGGATACTATGTTTCTGTTTTTAGCATCATACTACAGGTATGGATTAGAGTAGCATAAGGGATCTTTTATTTTCTGTTCACTTGCGTCCACAGTCCTTAGTATTTTAAAAATGACAGTATGTTCCCCCTCGACTGTTATGAAATGTTGTTGTTGGGATATTCAGTCCAAAGACTGGTTTGTTGCAGCTCTCCATGCTACTCTGTCCTGTGAAGGGCTCTTCATCTCCGAGTAACTACTGCAACCTACGTCCTT
This sequence comes from Schistocerca nitens, assembly GCF_023898315.1. NCBI lineage: Eukaryota > Metazoa > Arthropoda > Insecta > Orthoptera > Acrididae > Schistocerca > Schistocerca nitens. The sequence goes on from NC_064618.1 coordinate 668,369,149, forward strand.
CTGAATCTGCTTACCGTTTTCATCTCTCGGTCTCTCTCTACAATTTTTATCCCCTCCCCTCCCCCTCCACTTCCTTCAATACTAAATTTGTGATCCTCTGTTGTCTCAGAACGTGTCCTATCAACCGATCCCTTCTTTTATTCATGTTATGCCACAAATTTCTATTCTTCCCAATTCTATTCAGACCCTCCTCATTAGGTAGTAGCTAAGACAATTATGTAAATGGTCAGCATCTTGCCATATTTTTCACTGAAAAAGTCTGCTATAACCGTGAAACTGATTGGTTTAACATCATAGCGCGTGGTCACCATTATTATCCATGCAGTATGCAAACAATTACACTAAACTAAATTAAGATTCTTACACAAACAAAACTCTACCATGTATTGAGCAACATGTATGAGACAGACGAAATACCCTCAGACTTCAAGAAGAATATAATAATTCCAATCCCAAAGAGAGCAAGTGTTGACAGATGTGAAAGTTACCGAACTATCAGTTTAATAAGTCACGGCTGCAAAATACTAACACGAACTCTTTACAGACGAATGGAAAAACTGGTAGAAGCCGACCTCGGGAAAGATCAGTTTTGATTCCGTAGAAATGTTGGAACACGTGAGGCAATACTGACCCTACGACTTATCTTAGAAAATAGATTAAGGAAATGCAAACCTACGTTTCTAGCATTTGTAGACTTAGAGAAAGCTTTTGACAATGTTGACTGGAATACTCTCTTTCAAATTCTGAAGGTGTCAGGAGTAAAATACAGGGAGAGAAAGACTGTTTAAAAATTGTACAGAAACAAGATGACAGTTATAATAGTCGAGGGGCATAAAAGGGAAGCAGTGGTTGGGAAGGGAGTGAGACAGCGTTGTAGCCTATCCCAGATGTTATTCAATCTGTATATTGAGCAAGCAGTAAAGGATACAAAAGCAAAATTCGGAGTAGGAATTAAAATCCATGGAGAAGAAATAAAAACTTTGAGGGCCGGCGATGACATTGTAATTCTGTCAGAGACAGCAAAGGACCTGGAAGAGCAGCTGAACGGAATAGACAGTGTCTTGAAAGGAGGATATAAGATGAACATCAACAAAACCAATACGAGGATAATGGAATGTAGTCGAGTTAAATCGGGTGATGTTGCGGTAATTAGACTGGGAAATGAGACGCTTAAAGTAGCAAAGGAGTTTTGCTATTTCGGGAGCAAAATAACTGATGATGGTCGAAGTAGAGAAGATATAAAATGTAGACTGGCAATGGCAAGGAAAGCGTTTCTGACGAAGAGAAATTTGTTTACATCGAGTATAAAAAAGTGGTTCAAATGTTTCTGAGCACTATGGGACTTAACATCTGAGGTCATCAGTCCCCTAGAACTTAGAACTACTTAAACCTAACTAACCTAAGGACATCACACACATCCATGCCCGAGGCAGGATTCGAACCTGCGACCGTAGCAGTCGCGCGGTTCCAGACTGAAGCGCCTAGAACCGCTCGGCCACACTGACCGGCCATCGAGTATAGATTTAAGTGCCAGGAAGTCGTTTCTGAAAGTATTTATATGGAGCGTAGCCATGTATGGAAGTGAAACGTGGAAGGTAAATAGTTTGGACAAGAAGAGAATAGAAGCTTTCTAAACGTGGTGCTACAGAAGAATACTGAAGATTAGATGGGTAGATCACATAACTAATGAGGAGGTATTGGACAGAATTGGGGAGAAGGGGAGTTTGTGGCACAATTTGAGTAGAAGAAGGGATCGGTTGGTAGGACATGTTCTGAGGCATCAAGGGATCACCAATTCAGTATTGGAGGGCAGCGTGGAGGGTAAAAATCGTAGAGGAAGACCAAGATATGAATACACTAAACAGATTCAGAAGGATGTAGGTTGCAGTACGCATTGGGAGATAAAGAAGCTTGCACAGGATAGAGTAGCATGGAGAGCTGCATCAAACTAGTCTCAGGACTGAGGAACACAAATGCTCTCAAGCTGCGGAGCACTGCCTGTGTATAATGCCGTGTTGTCTTCCGCACTAGGATGGTGCAGCGGTGCCTGGTGGTAGCCTTGCTGGTGGTGGTGGTGGCGGCTGCCCTATGCTCGGCGCAGCTCAACTTCACCCCCAACTGGGGCACCGGCAAACGGGACGCGGGAGACTACGGAGACCCCTACAGCTTCCTCTACCGGCTCATACAGGTGAGGCGTAAGTGCCAGTTCTTCGTGGAACTGTGCATAATTCTCCGGTTGTTTTTGGAGTTCGCAGCAAGTCTATGTTTTTCCTCCTGTTCCTTTTTGAACTTCTGTGTGCGTCAGCTGTGATTATTTATCCAGTTTGTCCCGAGTCAGCTCTTGTGGTCGTTTTGTAATGAAGTTACGGTGGATTTTTCGGCACAGAAAATTCATATATTCGTGTGAATCTCTCTCGAAAGTCCTTCTTTGGGACGTTGTTCAACTCGCGTATCACGTTAGCAGCTTCTACGGTCTTTGTCAACTATCAGAGACGTATTCTATAATTGCTCATCGTGCAGTACGTTCACGTTGGTAACACCAGGTCTCATTTTTCGTGAAGATTTTTTCCAGGAAAGAACCGTCCGCGTTTCTCGTTTCACTCGAGTTGCGGCACAAGTCCAACCATCGTTGTTTTTGTTCCGGAGTCGAAGTGTGTGAGACAGATTTCGCATAGACCTTTTTTTTCTTCAGACAATTCTGGACAATGTCTTGAACACTTGATTCATAGATGTTCTGTTCTTTGCTCCACTGCGATTTGTGACATAACAACGCAGAGGTAGGACGGTTCAAATGGTTCAAATGGCTCTGCGCACTATGGGACTTAACATCTGAGGTCATCAGTCCCCTAGAACTTAGAACTACTTAAATCTAACTAACCTAAGGCATCACACACACCCATGCCCGAGGCAGGATTCGAATCTGCGACCGTAGCGGCCGCGCGGTTCCAGTCTGAAGCGCTAGAACCGCTCGACCACATCGGCCGGCCAGAGATAGGACAGTTGCGCGACCTAAACTTAAGAGTGCCTCCTCAAAAATGACTGGTCGAATGAGCGTCTGTTGTTTACTGTAGTTAGCTCAAGCTGTCTCTGTAGTTACAGCGCTTATTTATACGCCAGGAATAAAATCAGTCTCCGAAATTTTTTAGATGGACGGAGTACGGCACAAAATTTAGTCGTTGCTTTTCCAGCGCTAGTCGTGAGCACTTTATTGAAATTGATTCATTGATCGTGTAGCAGCACACACTACAGACGGCGTTCCTTCTCTTTGCTTTCAAAGTGTCGCAGATTGCCAGATTTAGTAAGATTGCTACTCTGATTAAGTTTTCAAAATAATATACTGCACTTCGACAAAAATTCCGTTCCACCCATGCTTTACATTCAAGGGTTCTATCACGGCCGGCCGGAGTGGCTGAGCGGTTAAAGGCGCTACAGTCTGGAACCGCACGACCGCTACGGTCGCAGGTTCGAATCCTGCCTCGGGCATGGATGTGTGTGATGTCCTTAGGTTAGTTAGGTTTAAGTAGTTCTCAGTTCTAGGGGACTTATGACCACAGCAGTTGAGTCCCATAGTGCTCAGAGCCATTTGAACCATTTTGGTTCTATCACGTTTGTATTAATAACATCATTATGTCTAATTAATCCTTTCCTCTCAGTGGTCAGTTCTACCTTTTGTGCAATGACGGGCTATTTATTTGTGCAACGATTTTCGAATCAGGGCATCCAACAATATTGGTGGCACCCAGGGGTGTGCTATTCGCATGCGGCCGACATATTCTCCCTACCTCCACCCACCCTGCCGCCTCCTCTCCCCCATCCCCCCCCCCCAACACACACCCCAAAAGAGAAAACAAAAAAATATAAACGACACAAGCACCAGTTCCCACATTTCTATTACAATGTCAGTGCCTGCTAAAGCGACCTCCACACTGTCTACTGATGCCTCTAAGTTGCACCTTTATTCCGTGTCCTACAGTCCGCAGTGTAGTTTCCATTTCTCCCCTGTGCCCTTCCTGCCCATTACAGCCAGAACCTCACTGACTTGCAGCTACAGTTTGCCTATCTCATGCCATCCATACCTGTAAAGCATTTCGCGATCCACCATGTCTGGATGCGCACAGCGAGTGTTACATGTTGTTTTGAGATTAGTTCCTTGTCGTTGTCACTGAAGTACAGAATTATTCCAGAGTTAACAGATAGGCTGTACATAGTTTAAATTTGGTAGTTGTCTGGCACTAATTAATACTTCACATTTCTTTTTACAGGCTGAAGCCAGGAAGATGTCTGGGTGCTCTAACTAGCTGTGCTGTTGACATCATACTGAAAAACCAATGGTGCCTCCAAGACTTGCTTGTTTCCAATGCCTTTGTAATGTCTGAGCAAATATATATGCGCTTCAAACTTAAAAGTAATAAATATTGCAGATGACTCTATGAGATTGTTGTGTTTTCTCATCCACTATTCCTGACACTGTCAGATTTTGTCATTACATCAGTTAACGGTTGCGTCACCAAATTATCGTTAGTTTTAATAATCACACATCATACTACTTACAGTACATTCCATATCTCAATCATTCTCAGATAGCGAAACAAAAGCTGCTATTAAGTTAAAAATGGAGATAATGCTACTCGGATCCATACACGAATAAAAGCAGGTAAGGGAATCACACCCAGATAAACATGTAGTTATGTCCCTTTATTTCAGATTCATTACATTACTTTTCTACTGTTCTTTGTTTGTTACATTTGTACCGTTGCTCACTTCTCTATTAGTAACATCAGGCTTATGTTCAATATTAAAACTACAAAGCTGGCAAATCAGAAACTATATATGTTGCGTTCACATTCTGCTGGACTCGTGTAAAATATCTGAATCTCTACAACTGAATAACGTCATTAATACTCATAGTGTGTGCTGCTGACAACTTTCATATTGGCACTCAAACTCACTGGTAGGTGGTAACGCTTGGTGTGGCCTAATATGCTTTACGATAAATAGATTTCATTCCCTTTCTAAAACATTCAACGCGTCGTTGGACCAGGTTAAACATATGCAAAAGTTTGGATACATACGTAGTATCAAGAAAAGATGGGGGTAGATAAATACAACTAATAGCAGTTTATTTACTCTTAAAACACGAGCCCGACTTGTCTATTCACAAAAAAGAGACAGAAACGCCTTCAACTTAGCAACACACCGTTCACTAGGGTAATTCTTAATTAATTGGTCCCTTAATGCACTTAATAAAATAAGATTATAGACATGGGGAGAGCGGTATATTACAGAAATTGTCAGCATCATGTACGCGGTAGACGTAGAGGACTGTGCGGAGTAACAACAGGAACAATTCACACAAATTCTCAGAAATAGACATGCTAGGGTACAACGGATGTAAACTGTTGAAACCAAACTTACGTGTGGCTATGATTCTCTGCCGTGCACTATCCCACTCATGCCACAATACAAGCTCAAGTATTGTGGCATGAGTGGGATAGTGCACAAATGGTTTAATTCGTACCTAACTGGATGAGTGCAGAAAGTTGAAATATGTAGTTCTCATAACATGCAAAGATCAGCACATTCCTCAAACTGGGGAACTATCAAGAATGGGGTTCCACAAGGGTCAGTCTTGGGTCCTTTGTTGTTCTTAATATATATTAATGACTTGCCATTCTACACTCCTGGAAATGGAAAAAAGAACACATTGACACCGGTGTGTCAGACCCACCATACTTGCTCCGGACACTGCGAGAGGGCTGTACAAGCAATGATCACACGCACGGCACAGTGGACACACAAGGAACCGCGGTGTTGGCCGTCGAATGGCGCTAGCTGCGCGGCATTTGTGCACCGCCGCCGTCAGTGTCAGCCAGTTTGCCGTGGCATACGGAGCTCCATCGCAGTCTTTAACACTGGTAGCATGCCGCGACAGCGTGGACGTGAACCGTATGTGCAGTTGACGGACTTTGAGCGAGGGCGTATAGTGGGCATGCGGGAGGCCGGGTGGACGTACCGCCGAATTGCTCAACACGTGGGGCGTGAGGTCTCCACAGTACATCGATGTTGTCGCCAGTGGTCGGCGGAAGGTGCACGTGCCCGTCGACCTGGGACCGGACCGCAGCGACGCACGGATGCACGCCAAGACCGTAAGATCCTACGCAGTGCCGTAGGGGACCGCACCGCCACTTCCCAGCAAATTAGGGACACTGTTGCTCCTGGGGTATCGGCGAGGACCATTCGCAACCGTCTACATGAAGCTGGGCTACGGTCCCGCACACCGTTAGGCCGTCTTCCGCTCACGCCCCAACATCGTGCAGCCCGCCTCCAGTGGTGTCGCGACAGGCGTGAATGGAGGGACGAATGGAGACGTGTCGTCTTCAGCGATGAGAGTCGCTTCTGCCTTGGTGCCAATGATGGTCGTATGCGTGTTTGGCGCCGTGCAGGTGAGCGCCACAATCAGGACTGCATACGACCGAGGCACACAGGGCCAACACCCGGCATCATGGTGTGGGGAGCGATCTCCTACACTGGCCGTACACCACTGGTGATCGTCGAGGGGACACTGAATAGTGCACGGTACATCCAAACCGTCATCGAACCCATCGTTCTACCATTCCTAGACCGGCAAGGGAACTTGCTGTTCCCACAGGACAATGCACGTCCGCATGTATCCCGTGCCACCCAACGTGCTCTAGAAGGTGTAAGTCAACTACCCTGGCCAGCAAGATCTCCGGATCTGTCCCCCATTGAGCATGTTTGGGACTGGATGAAGCGTCGTCTCACGCGGTCTGCACGTCCAGCACGAAGGCTGGTCCAACTGAGGCGCCAGGTGGAAATGGCGTGGCAAGCCGTTCCACAGGACTACATCCAGCATCTCTACGATCGTCTCCATGGGAGAATAGCAGCCTGCATTGCTGCGAAAGGTGGATATACACTGTACTAGTGCCGACATTGTGCATGCTCTGTTGCCTGTGTCTATGTGCCTGTGGTTCTGTCAGTGTGATCATGTGATGTATCTGACCCCAGGAATGTGTCAATAAAGTTTCCCCTTCCTGGGACAATGAATTCACGGTGTTCTTATTTCAATTTCACAGGAGTGTATATTCATGAAGAGGCAAAGTTAGTTTTCTTTGCTGATGATACAAGTATAGTAATCACACCTGACAAACAAGAATTAACTGATGAAATTGTCAATACTGTCTTTCAGAAAATTACTAAGTGGTTCCTTGTAAATGGACTCTCACTGAATTTTGATAAGACACAGTACATACAGTTCCGTACAGTGAATGGTATGACGCCATTAATAAATATAGACCTTAATCAGAAGCATATAGCTAAGGTAGAATATTCCAAAATTTTAGGTGTGTCCATTGATGAGAGATTAAATTGGAAGAAACACATTGACGATCTGCTGAAACGTTTGACTTCAGCTACTTATGCAATAAGGGTCATTGTAAATTTTGGTGATAAACATCTTAGTAAATTAGCTTACTACGCCTATTTTCACTCATTGCTTTCATATGGCATCATATTTTGGGGTAATTCATCACTGAGGAATAAAGTATTTATTGCACAAAAGCGTGTAATCAGAATAATAGCTGGAGTCCACCCAAGATCATCCTGCAGACATTTATTTAAGGATCTAGGGATATTCACAGTAGCTTCTCAGTATATATACTCTCTTATGAAATTTGTTATTAACAACCAAACCCAATTCAAAAGTAATAGCAGTGTGCATAACTACAATACTAGGAGAAAGGATGATCTTCACTATTCAAGATTAAATCTAACTTTGGCGTAGAAAGGGGTGAATTATACTGGCACTAAAGTCTTTGGTCACTTACCAAATAGTATCAAAAGTCTGACAGATAACCAACAAGTATTTAAGAAGAAATTAAAAGAATTTCTGAATGACAACTCCTTCTACTCCATAGAGGAATTTTTAGATATAAATTAAGAAAAAAAACAAAAAACAAAAAATTTTAAAAATAAAAATTAAAAAGAATAAATAAAAAACACAAAAAAATAAAAAACGTTGTTATATTAACTTAAGTACGAGTATGTTGTTAAATTAACTTAATTATGTCATGTCTTGGAAAATTTGACTCGTTCCACATCATTACCAAATATCGTATTCATGATCCATGGAACTAGTATTAATCTAATCTAATCTAATCAATAATATCGTGCACATGCCACCATTCGTCTGCAGTGGAAAAACATAATATTCTCTGAAATTTTGTGGATGTGATGAACCGAGATTACAAAAGGATGTTTTTCTCACCTTATCAGGCGTTGTCTGCTGTTAAATAGATGCCTCACATAACAAATAAAACGAATAGAGGAATCCCTAGCTATTCAGCACTCTGAGGCAGAAGCCATCGAGCCCATACTTCTTGGCTAAGGGAGGTTCAGAATTGCGTTTGTGACCTTTAACGACCATAATCAGGGGTTTTCGCAATAAAATATGCATTGCTTTCTTATATTCTACGTGAATCCATATAGTCATCAACAAATGTCCATGGCATAGAACACGTACCAAAGTCATACAAATGAACATTGGCGTATAATACTGAGAAAATAATAAATATACAATAAAACAGAGAACTGTAATGTATTAAGCTGAAATACTATTCCTGTAATCGACACTCACTTAAGACACAAATTATGAAAAGTTTTAGATAAAAGAAAAAAGAATAAACATGGTTACATTACAAATGCCGAAATTTTCAGACCAAACGTCAGTAGGCTGTAATAGCTTTATGGCAATTCAGACAAAATCTGTTTGGGGAACGTTCTTTAAGATTTCTTGGAAGCCGTCTGAACCTGGCAGGGTGTGCATAACACGTATATTACATGTACCATTGAGTTAATGCTGTGTGAAGCGGCACACTTCACTCCGTTCACAGTATACGCACACGATATTCTCAAGCACATTACGCTGTGTAAAGCGGCACACCACGCTGTTAACAGTGTACGTACACAATATTCTTGAGCACACTGTGCATGCGCAAGTGATATTCGACAGAGGCTATTCAGAGGTTCCCCATACCAACGGAATGAAAAGTACATGAAAAGAATTCTAACTGGAGTTAGTTGCCGCTGCCAACAGACGGCGTGGTGAAGAGATGCCGGGGCTGGACTTCAGCTAAGTAGTTTTGTACGACATGGTATCACGGTATTATAGGTTTTAATTTTAATGTTGACTTTGCCTTACTCTGGAATGTTATAGTAATTTTGTGCTTCTGAAGAAGGCTAGATTAATTTAACTGAAACCTGGTAAAGAGCAGAAAATTTGTGCAACTGAGGCTGATTCCTCAAAATATTAGAAACCGAACACATTGTAAAGCAACAAGAAAGACTGAACACACGTGTATTCAATTAATTCAACAAGAGAACTAGTCGCCAAGGAACTAAAACACATAATCAAAGCTAGTAAAACCACAACATAAGAAACTATGAAACAGCTGAAGAAAAAACCCATTGAAAGATACAGAGAAATTCAATATACGAAAATGCAGTTATCACAAAATACGACAAGGGCATTCCAGTTGTACTCATAGAAGAGAAGGAATATATTGACCGAAAAGAACAGAATTCATCCAGAATAACATCACAGAGCTAATAAATGATTCAAAAAAATGAAACCATAGAAACTTGCAGGGAACTTTGAAAAACGTAGAAACAATATTCACAGTCAGACAGAGTAAAAGAATGATGCAGAAAAATACCAAGCCCCCCCCCCAAATTCTGAAATCATTGCCTAAAATCCACAGTCCAAAATATTTTCATATAACGACTGATTGATTTTACCTATGTGCCAACCTACTACTTACCCAAACAGAGACACATATTGCTATGGACAATATGCAAACATGAAGAAAACAGAAGACTAAAGAACTCAAGTAATTTAATAGAAAAATAAAAAATGAATACATACCAAACACAGTAACATTAATTTCATTTGACATAATTTCCATGTACATGCACATTCCAACAATAGAAATTATGAGCATCATAGAAAGCAATCTACAACTGCAAGGAAACACTTACATACAAGAAATATCAGCCATATTCAACCTCATCACAAAACAAAAGTAGTTCACATTCGTTAACAGGTTTTACTCTCAACAACGTATGGGTTCCCCAATCATTGTTCCCCTAGATGATATGTTCATGAATCACAAAGAAAACCAAATCTTTGACAAAATGATTAAACTGTAGTGGTACAAAATAAAATATTGGTACAGATATAGGGATAGTATAATTTCCTGAATAGCTGAACAAGACTCTCATGTAAAAGAACTTTACGCTAACACAAAAATTATTCAACCACAAATACAGCTCACCATTGAGCCACAAACATAAGAAAAACTCAATTTCTTATACCGCAGCATACATAAGAGAAACAGCAAAAGTCCGCAATTATAGGAAACCTACAGTCATCAGCACAATCATTCCTAAGCAATCCAGTCATCCCAGAACACATAAAGAAGCCAGTTTCAGACACGTACAGCTCAGACTGAACAAAACACCTACGAGCAAACATGACTACACAGAAGAAATGAACATAATAAAACAAATTGCGCAAGAGAATGGATATGATGCACGACAGTAGATTAAAAAAAAGTACAAAACAGGCAACACGTAATCAAGAAACATACACACACACAGATATAACACAACTCACAAGAAATGGGCAGATGGTAAGCAACAAATGGCTTACAGTGATTTACAACAACAAAGTTACAAATATAGTGTGGGCCATATATTTAAGAGACAAGGTCTCAACACAGCATATAAAACCTGCAACACAATATTGAACAGCCTTGGAAAACATAACACCAACACTGACAAATACAGCTAGTGTGGTACATATCAATTAACTTGCAATTGCAGTCAATCTGTATATATGAGTTAAACATACAGGAATTTTGGAACTAGGTATGCAGAATATCTCAGAGCATTCAAAAGTAATAGCTCCCACTCAACATCTGCTGAGCACCTAATAGTACAGAATTACAACCAAACCAACACAAAAACTAAATTAAACATTATTAAAACTAGTAACAGCCTACACCAAAAATTAACAATAGAAGAAAATTATCACATCAAAAAATCAGTAGCCTAAGGAACGAAAGTAATAAAGGAATACACAACACTGCACAGTGAAACACTCTTTCACACAGTAGAATACCTACATAAATAATTACAACCCCAAACATGCATATGGTCATCCTCTAAAATTCTCTTACCCATATTCCACAACATTCATTCTATCTACCTGTCCACCTATCCATAACGCCAACTCTCTTTCTTTCTCTCTCTCTCTCTCTCTCTCTCTCTCTCTGTCTCTCTCTCTCTTACTTTCCATCTCGCACGCATGCATGCACATACACAAATACACACACACACAAAAGCCAAATATAAACGTCAAAAACAGTTGAAATTCGTAGGCCACATCCCAAACAAAAACCCCAAGAAACAAACCACACATTCATAACAGCACGTGAAATGGTGGTAGAAACTCTGTGCTTGGCTAATAAATCATATAAAATGAGTCTACAATCATAACAACAAAATAAATACGGATTTTTACACGATACAAGCACGGATAAAAAACACCACAACATACAAAATCCTAAGTAATACACTACATAACTCGATATATAGCGATTCACAGTCGGCAAGGAACAGAAAAATAAAAAAAAGAAGTTTTGTTGTTTGCAGGTGAAAGGCTGTAGATGTCATAGATATAAAACAAACAGCTTCATGTGAGGTGTGTAAATAATTCCGTGTGTGCACATGATATGCAAATTTTCCGTAAAGTCAAGATATTTAGACATATTGTAAATGAACAACATAATCGCCTCATCTCAGTGACAGATGTCTCAAATTTCTGATGTATGCAAACTAATGTAAAATATATAGCACATAAGACTTTAATATGAAACAAAAACTTTTCAGAAAGAAAATGAACAAATAAACCCACTGAAAACGGCACAGTAAGTGCTGACACATGTATGAGTGAAACTGAAACAATTAAACGGCAGGATTGCTCTTCGGTTTTTCTTATCGAGCACAGAAATGAGACGAACTGCAGCATGCACAAGATCATTATCGTATATCTTCTTAAAATTAGACATGTCTGATTTATAAAAACTGTGCCATAAGAGCTATAACGTGGCCAAAGATGGTATTAAATGTATAGACTTTATAAAATAGGCTAAGAAGAAGAAACAGTTTGTTAACTTAATGTGTTTTGGAAGGTGGCTCCATCTTGCGGTTCCCAGGGGCGGGTCGATTACCATGTGACCTGTGGAACCTCCATGGCCCGGTAGATGTGAGGTGAGAGTTCCAAGCCGAGTTGACAGTTGACACTCTGCTTAGGCAAAGATTGTATTGATACTGACACCAGATATGGTTACACAAGTTCTAAGTTTTGGTGAGTGAACTTTTCAAAAAATTTCAGATTTAATTTTTCATCTTTTGTAGTCTCATTATCCTTTTATCTTAATTAAAGCAGTTTTTTTCTTTTAAATCGTTATACAAAAATAGTAACAAATTTAAAGATGGTTCAGAACTTTTTTTAAGATAGTAAAGCAGGAAGCATTATAAATCACAGAACTACATGCTTGGAAGGTGTGGTCTTAAATAAAAGTGAAAGTATAGTATTTAAAGAAAAATAGTATTAGAATGGAAGGTTCAAAAGTTATGTGTTCATAATTGTTAATACTGTAAAGATTTAATTTTTCAGAAGATTGAAAAAACTAAGAGAGCCACTGTTTGTTCAACAGTTCAGTTCTGATCTAAACAAGGGATATACATAATGTAATTCCACTTAAATTGTCTACTATTTTGTTAGGCTCATAGAATAAATCAACTGTATGCCAGTAATTTATAGACTATTTTTCGCCGCTGATATTGTGAACAAATAAATAATTAAGAGTTTTTACAAACAGCTAAGAAGAAAATGGAATAAAGATAGCTGTATTGTGTATTTAAGGGAAAGACGAAGTATTTTTCATTTGTAGATGTATTTTCTTGTGGAAAAGACAGGAAAATCTGCAAGTACTGTAGATTTGTGGTTCACCTGGGCAATGAATTATATTCACTACAGTTCAGTTATTTTAGGGAAGTTATGATGTACAATATGTTCTCCCATGCAATGTCTCACTGCCAAATACCTGTTTCCACGCACTGCTAAGTGTTTATCAATACCAGCTGTAAGATACCTTTTGTAGATTAATTAATGCTATGTAAGTATACCTATTTATGTCCAGCTTTCTCTCTAACAACAAATGACAGTAAAAATGTGATGTCGAAGGTGACAGTATGCTAACATATTATTTCCTAAGTGCAGCAACCAGGAAAAGTACAGAAAATAATTATATACATATAATGACTGCAATGATTGTGTGCTAGTTAAACCGATCTCAATTTAAGCTTTGTCGGCCATTTCAGCAACTGGCGTTCATGATTGCGCTCTATATATGACTATTTTATTAGAACACAATCTCCTGCCTCAAAGTGTGACATAAAATCGTGCAGAAGACCTGAGCCCAAGACAAACTTGAGGAGACGTGCCATTGCTGAACAGGTCGCTATAATAACTGGTCACATGCTATTCCAAATTCTTACGTTATTCTCATTGTCAGAACATCTTCCAATAAAAAGTAAAGAGCCATGAACATCAGTGTGCGTTATTGGTGAAAGTCACTAAGAGAAAATTTATAAAAGGTATTACAAAGAATTCTCAAGCAGTAGATGTATCAAAAAGAAAAGTCTTCATACAAAACATGGAGTCACATGTGTCAGCCGTCAGCATACGTACACAGCTGATAGAAAAGTGACATTACAAACTTAGCTAACAGAAATGTTCACAAGGTAGTGGGACTCTATAACAACAGTGGCGCTAGTTATGCCCACAGAAATATCTGAACAGCTCGATATTAAAATCAAAAAGTACAGTCCAGGATATAAGACATAAATATGAACTTAAAAAAAAACTTATAAAAACAAGAGTATGCACACCAGTGCGTAGAGCATACGAGGTGCAGTTAGCAACATTATAGAGATTAACTTACAGGTATTGCCGAGTGGAGGGTCTGAATCAGAGGCTGAGACGGTTCTGCGACCGTGTGGGCTGCAGATTCCTCGACTTGCGCCATAGGGTGGTGGGGTTTCGGGTTCCGCTGGATACTACACGCAACAAGCGGCAACACGGGTCGCAGGGGTTGTGTGACGTGGACTGGGCGGTTTTTTAGGTTAGATGGCCTCGGGCAAGTACAGAAAGGGCAACAGCCTCAAAGGGTGCAGGGCAAAGTCAGGACATGCGGGGACCAAGCAGCAATCGGTATTGTAATTGTAAACTGTCGAAGCTGCATTGGTAAAATACCGGAACTTCAAGCGCTGATAGAAAGCACCGAAGCTGAAATCGTTATAGGTACAGTAAGCTGGCTGAAGCCAGAGATAAATTCTGCCGAAATTTTTACAAAGGCACAGACGGTGTTCAGAAAGGATAGATTGCAGGCGACCGGTGGTGGCGTGTTTGTCGCTGTTAGTAGTAGTTTATCCTGTAGTGAAGTAGAAGTGGATAGTTCCTGTCAATTATTATGGGTGGAGGTTACACTCAACAACCGAGCTAGGTTAATAATTGGCTCCTTTTACCGACCTCCAGACTCAGCAGCATTAGTGGCAGAACAACTGAGAGAAAATTTGGAATACATTTCACATAAATTTTCTCAGCATGTTATAGTCTTAGGTGGAGATTTCAATTTACCAGATATAGACTGGGACACTCAGATGTTTAGGACGGGTGGTAGGGACAGAGCATCGAGTGACATTATACTGAGTGCACAATCCGGAAATTACCTCGAGCAATTAAAGAGAGAACCGACTCGTGGAGATAACATCTTGGACCTACTGATAACAAACAGACCCGAACTTTTCGACTCTGTATGTGCAGAACAGGGAATCAGTGATCATAAGGCCGTTGTAGCATCCCTGAATATGGAAGTTAATAGGAATATAAAAAATGGGAGGAAGGTTTATCTTTTTAGCAAGAGTAATAGAAGGCAGATTTCAGACTACCTAACAAATCAAAACGAAAATTTCTGTTCTGACACTGACAATGTTGAGTGTTTATGGAAAAAGTTCAAGGCAATCGTAAAATGTGTTTTAGACAGGTACGTGCCGAGTAAAACTGTGAGGGACGGGAAAACCCCACCGTGGTTCAGCAACAAAGTTAGGAAACTACTGCGAAAGCAAAGAGAACTTCACTGCATGTTTAAACGCAGCCAAAACCTCTCAGACAAACAGAAGCTAAACGATGTCAAAGTTTGCGTAAGGAGGGCTATGGTTGAAGCGTTCAGTGAATTCGAAAGTAAAATTCTATGTACCGACTTGACAGAAAATCCTAGGACGTTCTGGTCTTACGTTAAATCAGTAAGTGGCTCGAAACAGCATATCCAGACACTCCGGGATGATGATGGCATTGAAACAGAGGATGACACGCGTAAAGCTGAAATACTAAACACCTTTTTCCAAAGCTGTTTCACAGAGGAAGACCGCACTGCGGTTCCTTCTCTAAATCCTCGCACAAACGAAAAAATGGCTGACATCGAAATAAGTTCTATTCAGAAAAGCAGCTGGAATCACTCAACAGAGGAAAGTCCACTGGACCTGACGGGATACCAATTCGATTCTACACAGGGTGCGCGAAAGAACTTGCCCCCTTCTAACAGCCGTGTACCGCAAATCCCTAGAGGAACGAAAGGTTCCAAATGATTGGAAAAGAGCACAGGTAGTCCCAGTCTTCAAGAAGGGTCGTCGAGCAGATGCGCAACTATAATCTGACGTCGATCTGTTGTAGAATTTTAGAACATGTTTTTTGCTCGAGTATCATGTTTTTGGAAACCCAGAATCTACTCTGTAGGAATCAACATGGATTCCGGAAACAGCGATCGTGTGAGATCCAACTCGCTTTATTTGATCATGAGACCCAGAAAATATTAGATGCAGGCTCCCAGGTAGATACTATTTTCCTTGACTTCCGGAAGGCGTTCGATACAGTTCCGCATTGTCGCCTGATAAACAAAGTAAGAGCCTACGGAATATCAGACCAGCTGTGTGACTGGACTGAAGAATTTTTAGCAAACAGAACTCAGCATGTTGTTATCAATGGAGAGACGTCTACAGACGTTAAAGTAACCTCTGGCGTGCCACAGGGGAGTGTTACGGGACCATTGCTTTTCACAATATATATAAATGACCTAGTAGATAGTGTCGGAAGTTCCATGCGGCTTTTCGCGGATGATGCTGTAGTATACAGAGAAGTTGCAGCATTAGAAAATTGTAGCGAAATGCAGGAAGATCTGCAGCGGATAGGCACTTGGTGCAACGAGTGGCAACTGACCCTTAACATAGACAAATGTAATGTATTGCGAATACATAGAAAGAAGGATCCTTTATTGTGTGATTACATGATAGCGGAACGAACACTGGTAGCAGTTACTTCTGTAAAATATCTGGGAGTATGCATGCGGAACGATTTGAAGTGGAATGATCATATAAAATTAATTGTTGGTAAGATGGGTACCAGGTGGAGATTCATTGGGCGAGTCCTTAGAATATGTAGTCCATCAACAAAGGAGGTGGCTCACAAAACACTCGTTCGACCTATACTTGAGTATTGTCAGTGTGGGATCCGTACCAGATCGAGTTGACGGAGGAGATAGAGAAGATCCAAAGAAGAGCGGCGCGTTTCGTCACAGGGTTATTTGGTAACCGTGATAGCGTTACGTAGATGTTTATCAAACTCAAGTGGCAGACACTGCAAGAGAGGCGCTCTGCATCACGGTGTAGCTTGATCGCCAGGTTTCGAGAGGGTGCGTTTCTGGATGAGTTATCGAATATATTGCTTCTCCCTACTTATACCTCCCGATGAGATCACGAATGTAAAATTAGAGAGATTCGAGCGCGCACGGAGGCTTTCAGACAGTCGTTGTTCCCGCGAACCATACGCGACTGGAACAGAAAAGGCACGTAAAGTGCCCACCGCCACACACCGTTGGGTGGCTTGCGGAGTATAAATGTAGATGTAGATGTAGGCAGCGAGACTGAATTGGTAAAGTGACACTATTTGCAACCACGTAAATAAATAAATAACTTGATAACAAAATTAAAATAATACAGTAATATGAACAGGGACCTTACTCTGAATCTAACTACGCATAATACAACAAATATACCATACAAGATACAGTTAGGGCCAGTAAGGAAAGGAAAGAGGAGATAACAGTGGAGAAAAAGAGAAGGCAGGAACAAACAGTGGTGAAATTACCAATCATTCATAATAGATATTCATACAAAGAATCAAAATTTAAATCAAAATGATTGTTCTGAGTGACAATTCACAAACACAAAAATAGAGCAACTGATAGTAAAGAAACTGGGATGAGGAGAGGCGTTTTTCTTGCATGCCACACTGACGGAATATAAAGTACATAAATGACTAAAAAAGTGCGCATATCGCCGAAAATTATACAGTAATTGTATCAGTATGCCATATTGAAGCATTAATTATTGACATAGATAACACTATAAGTTGTATGAGAAGAATTTGTCTTCATACTATCGCAAGATAGTAAGTCATCTGACTTAAGTAACATTTATTACTGCAGCAACTGCATTATTAGAGCTCACAATTTTTCTGTCATATACTGAGTTGATGTATCATACATAGTTACTGCAGATGGTCTACCATAGCTTAGTCAGAAGAGATAAAAGTACATAGGCATATCTACAAAATGAAATAAGTCACACAAAAAATGTTAAAAAAGTTTGATCACAGCCTACATATCACTTTATGTAGTTGTGTTAACCAAAAGCGTCAAAAATACAACACATATACGTGCAGCTTACTGCAGTGTGATTGGATGTAAGTAACAATTCATAGCCCCTATGCTGCAATAATTCACTAAGATGCACAGTCGACAATACAACATAATGAAACTGAACAAATGAAAGTGTATGTGAAACAACTCATGATATATAAAGGCCTACATATAATCAGTCGATTGAAATGAGTGAAATGTTTACATTAGAATACTGGCATATGCATACCGAACGAGTATCATAAGTTTAATAATAGTAAAAATCTAAGGTTGCATAGTAATTAGGCAGATTGTTTTTAACTGCACAAGTAATATCCATTGATCTGTTGGATCTTTAATATATGTATGGAAGCAAATTAGGTCTATATACGTATCATAGTTAACTACAGAAGTGTACAGTCTACAAAGAAACCCTCCACTGACTAATAGGTATAGTTCTCCAAAGAACAGGTTAGTGTCTTATATAATTGAATAATAATTGAAAAATTGTTTTGTAGAAGGTAACTAATTACCTTGGCAACATAGTTTACAATTATTTATACGAGAAGATTTATAAATCTGTACATACCTTGTAATAAATATTTTAACACATTATGAAACACTGATAATCATCGCACAGCACTGAATAATTAGAAACAAACCATTAGGTACTTTGCTTTTAATGATGTACCAACAAATTGAGCTGCACTTCACATAAAACTTATCAAGGCACAGGATTGTGACAATGTCGCCGATGAAAACCAAGTACACGTAAAATCGTCGTAAGCACATTATAGCTACTCTTCTTCGAATACATTTCCTATATGTTGAGCTGTAATCCACAGCTCATTACGTTGTTTCTTGCAGAAAAAGGCCCGTGACATCAATACCACCGAGGACTGGAAACGTGTTGTTGTGGACGTGACACCTGGATCTCTCCTGTGCCACTGTAGTGTAACAACTGATATGCGAGTGCATCGGGGTGTTGACAAGAACAACCAATGATTCGACTGATGATGTCAGGCTCCCATAGCTTTGTGTCCCGACCCTTCACATTCCACCAGAGGTCTCTCCAAAATGAAAATACAAAAAAATTACGCAGTTGTTGGTAACAAAACGCAGTCCGCACGAGAACGACTTCGATTTCCTACAGCCCGCGTCATGTAAGACAGCGCTTCCGCGCATAGAGGCGGAGTGTTGAGAAAGCGTGAAGGAATGACAACTGCGCATGCGCGGCAGCAGAGAGCGGGCAAGCAACGTCCAAGTTGCCGAACTGCTTTGCTGCGGACAAGTCAGGCTCACTTGCCTACGGTACATCGTATTATACGTTCAAATCTATGAGGGGTATAGTAAACATTAAAACCAATTTCGATCAATCGTCACGGGAGAAATATTAATTCACGCCTTGACGACTTTGTGTCCACTACTCCACAGATGTGTGGAGCGTGATGTCGGCAGTCAAGAACAGCCGACACAGCTTTGAGAAGACGTGAAATACAATTTTTCTCAAAATGAAAATTGTCTAACGACAAAATCATTGAAAATACTTGCAATAATTATCATTTATTGTTATTTGAACTGTATTACAAGTAAAAATTTAATACACAACAAAATTAAAGCGCAAACCGAAATCTTTATATTTGCTTCACAACTGCTTCTACTCAATAGAATTTTTAAAAATGTGTAAGGCGTGTGTGTGGATGTGTTTGACTATAGCCAATTGTAATCACTGCACGTAAAAAGAATTAGTGGTAGAAAAGACTAACGTAAAAGACTACCGTAAAAATGGTCAGTAAGTTGTCACATTTTTCGCTGTTAACGGGCATTGTGAGTGTAAACTAACTCGTTCGACATTACATGAGAGACCGCATTTACAATCCATTGAACAAGTAAACAATCAACTGTCACTTGTGAATAACTACAGGGAATGCTGACCGATAACATCTAAAACCATCTATATCTCGACAAGTAACAGTTACTATCATTTTAAGGCCTTATCCAGTCTGTGTCATGAAAATGACAGGGATTAACATGTGGCAATGTGAGATGTCTGTCGAATTTATCCAGCCGCATTCCCGCGCGTTATTAGAGCATACAACATGGAGAGAGAAACTTCCTAACAGATTAAAACTGTGTGCCTGACCGAGACTCGAACTCGGGACCTTTGCCTTTTGCGTGCACTGGTAGAGCACTTGCCCACGAAAGGCAAGTTCCCGAGTTCGAGTCTCGGTCCGTCACACAGTTTTAATCTGCCAGGAAGTTTCATATTAGCGCACACTCCGCTGCATAGTGAAAATCTTATTATGGAGAGAGAAGCTTAACTTCACTTTGGGCAATATATTGAACATTATAGTCTGTGTAATTCAAAGACTACAATCAAAAAGTCTAGGAAATTCTTATTATTATGTCTGCAACTGATATGTTGACAAACACATTTTTTAAGCCACGAATCTTTAAAACTAAAAATATTGTTACTTTGTTCCAAAGTCTACATCGTAATACCATCGGCACTTCTATTTAAGTCTGTTTCCGAACAATCTGATTGTAAATTTACGATGATAGGTTCAAGGCTTATATCCATCATCACTTCCATGACAAATTCTTCTTTCTGAAGCTTTTCAGCATGCCGCACAGACTGTGACCCCCCTACAGGCGAGACGTTGTCTATTGCCTCATGCACAAGCGATTCAGTGTATGTTATCTTGAACGTTTTGTTTTTGTCGCCCACATAGCCTTAACACTTGGCCCAAATGAATTCCGTGGGGCTGCACTGATGGTGACACGTGGCTAAACGCAAAACTGCGTGACCTCATTCACGTGCTAGGAAGTCAAGCTTGTACATTCTGTCAGGTGACTTGTATAAATTAACGAGCTGCAGGAGATCGGCACGAGTATGCTTTATACTGTTCTTAATATTTTGTTCTTAAGCCAGGAAAATATCCGCTTTTCTGGTGTTTGTACTTGGTGTTTTCTCTGTAACAGTTGAATTATAACTGGCAATTATAACTGACTACGAATTAAGGTATAAACAGAATTGTGAATCACGTCACGAAACTGGCAGCGTTCATTTCCGAATGGCAGTTACTGCTGTTTTTCTTACACATAAATACTAATTTATTCTCAGAAACAAAACCAGAAGAAGAGTCAGCTTGCAGAATAATTATCTGAGAACCTATCCCTATGAGAACTTTAAAACCGCGAGTACCATGACTCATTTTCCACTAGAGCTTCCTGGAATTGTTCTAATTGTCCCACGTTTCATCAAGGTAATACACTGTTGAACTACCTCCTTCCCTTGTGTCATGTCTTTATATGGGATGCAGTTCGTGCTGCACCTATGTCACTTCTTCTTTGAACTAAGAACTCTCCTCTTAACATATCTGAAACCAAAGTCTTTTAAAATTCTTTACATTGACGAAGACCTTACTGTTATATCCTTGCCAGTAATGCCACCCGAGCCCGCTGCCAAAAGGTTGGCAGCATCAAAGTCCGGACGCCGTCCGCATAAGCAGCGCCAGCGATACAGGAAATCGCCGCAAGTCTGCGCGCGCCACCGCTGGCTTCTGGCTTCTTAAGCGCTGGAGTCGCGAGCGCTAGGACAGTTCTGGATTCGCCGCTCAGTTGTATACTCGCCACCGAATTGTGTACCTGCTAGTCAGTTGTGTGTTCATCGCAGCAGAGTTGTTGTTTGTCGTCAGCCGACGCTGACCTAGCCGCTCCGACTCGAACTAGACAGATTTCTGTAGACCATGTTCACCACTGTGTTCTGTATCGTCGTTAATAAAGATAAGTACCGACTTTCATTTAATCCGAGTGTTTGGGTTTTCATCTTTCTGTTCACTGTTCCAGCGGACCGGTCGGCCCGCTATTAAAAGTGTGGCGGTGACTTCGTAGGCCGTTTCTACAGCGAAGTGTTGTCGCTACGAAGGCCGTCACAAAACTTACCATTGTAGCCAATTTTCTCCTGCATAACTGTAACACGTTTTTGTGCTGTCGGGCTTTCATCAGTCACATGGAGCACTCTAAAACATCGCTGTTAAAACCATCCACTTGTCTTACAGGCTCCTTGCGATTACGATGCTTTCCAAGCGACACGAAACCAACTTTATAGTTCCTACAGTTCTGACACTTTCGTTTACAATTCTCTCTACCGTTCTCTTGCCGACACCACATGGTTGCGGAGCCCATTCTTGTGTCTTCAAATGTCAACAGAAGGTGACCTGCTTTCAAATTCACGATTGAAAAAATTATAAATACTGTAAGTAATTCCCCTCACCTGCTTGTGAAGCACTTCACATTTATTGCTGTCACTTGACTTTTTTTATCGCACTTAAATAGTTACAGATACACATTCACAGATATACTCCTACACGAGAAAAAAAACTGACAGTTGGATGAATAATTCGGTTATCGCGAAGTACAGCAACAGTGTAGCATCTAGGAGTGAGATTCTCGCTGCCTAGCTGTAACTCGGTGCTACCCGCTCGGTAAGAGAATCAACGTTATTGGTGGTTAGTGGAGGGGGATGCGGAGAACGGCTGAAAATTGGGCCACCTTCCTACATGATGTGGACTTCAGTTGCCTACATGTAAACAAGACATTCGCTATGTGCACCACTGTTATTGTTCTGCTATAGCTTCTTGCAAAGTACACTGCTTAAAAGCACATACCATTTCGATATGTAATTATTACTGCCTCACTGTAGCTAACGACTATTGTTTGTTTATTTCTATCAACATTTCGTTGGAGAAAAACTGTTCACTAATTCATAGACTGTTACAACATTTCTTGGTGATGATACAGCTTTATACATTCAGCATGTTGAAGACTGTGATATTCATCACATCTCAACATCTCCACTTAAACAGGATTGGGGTGAACGATTTTCCGAATTTTAAACGGTCCTTGACAATAATGATAGAACTTCTTTATTTCTTCATTTATTGTAGGTGATTTAGTATGCATTCGAATTAGTATCCAGTCACTTACTTTATAAGTAACTGGCTATACTATTTTGTCGTATGTATGCTTCCTTTTTCTGACGTTCTTACCGTCATATCTAACATTATTTTAGGTCGTTCTTCCTGTGTTAGCTCATCCTTCTGTGGAAAACTAACGTATTCTCGAAAATGCTGCTCGGATTTTTACCAAAAAGCACACTGCATGGCGGTAATACTGTCATGACGTCACCATTGATGGCTGCTTGAAAGTCGCCCAATCTTTCGATCCACTCTTTGGGCTTTTTTCCGCAGTACACACAGAATAGATGTCTCAACTCGCGCATTATTCGTTCTCATGGAACGAATGCTCGGCTATAAGAAGATATTAGCTTGTAGCGAAGTCCTTCAGCCACCATAAAACTTCTCTGCAGAACTGGATGGAATTGAGGACCGTTGCCTTGTAAAATACACTCTGGTTTGATTATAGTATATTTACAAAGTAATCATCTTTCAGTTTTTTATTTTTATTTTGCTATTGGCTTTTCTTAATGCCTAGAGCCATGTAAATTTCCAAAGGACAAAAGCAGACTCAGTGCAAAGCTTATCTTAGTGCAAAGCAACGGGCCATAAAGCTCAAGGGCTGATATTCCTCCAGGTTTCTGTGGTACAATGCTGTGAACGAACGTTTATACTGAACAGCAAATGCTTCAGTTTCCTGACATAGGTCACAAGACTTCAATACTGATCTGACTTTCTGGGCGATGTTGTCGAAAGGAGATACTGTTCCAACTTCAGTATGCATTTGCGTGGCCTGAAATGAGCATAGCTGATTTTCACTTGCTTTATAAATTCATCTGTAATGTGTCTGAATACACATAGCCTCCAGTTATCTGACATCACATTAGTTCTTCTACATAAAACGTTGTCATGTCTTAAGTAATATTAATGTATCTCGTTCCCTTTTTCTTTTAATTCATCGGTCTTCTGTCCACTTTGATATGGGCCACCATGGATTCCTCCCTTGGGCAACCTTCTCGTCTGAGAGTATCACTTGAATCCTACATACTCAATGATTTCTGGATGTATTCCAATCTCTGTCTTACTCTAGAGATTTTACCCTCTACTGCTCCCTCTAGAACCATGGAATGTATTCCCTGATGTCTTTCTTAGTAGATGTCCTACAACCTGTCCATGCTTTCTGTCAGTGTTTCTCACGTTTTCTTTTTCTCGCCGATTTTACGGACGACCTCCTCATTCCTTACCTTATCAGTTCACCTGATTTTCAACATTCTCCTACAGCGCCATATCTCAAATGCTTCGACTCTCTTCTGTTCCGGTTTCCACAAGGTCCATGTTTCATTATCTTGCAGTGCTATGCTCAAACAAACATTCTCAGAAATTTCTTCCTCAAATTAAGGCCTATGTTTAATACTAATAGACTTCTTTTGCCAGGAATGCCTTTTTTTGCCAGTGCTAGTCTGCTTTTTATGTCCTTTTTCTCTGTCCATCATCGATTATTTTGCTGCCTAGGTAGCAGAACTCCCTAACTTTGTCCACTTTGTGGTCTCCAATCCTGAGATTAGATTAGATTAGATTTAGTTTTCGTTCCGTAGACGCAAAAATGAGATGATTCTCTTGGGTGTGAGAAATATATTCAAATGTTTTATGTTTTTTATGTTATACTTTCTGAAGTATGTTTTATGTTATACTTTATGAACATAAAAACCATAAAATATTTGAATACAATACTCACTACCCAAAACACTTGTCAGGAGATTGTCAAAATAGGTGAATACAATACAGTAAACTGGAACCTCTGAAATTTACGGAATTAATTCTCTGTCATAATGAAATTTAGTTATGCATGTTTAATAAATTTATCATACACAAAATACCTAATCTTGAAAGTTGTAACCAAGTGCTGTCAAAACTGAAATCTGACAGACAGTTTTACTTAAGTTGGTCTAACATCCCCTGTTAAGACATTCATCTCTAGAGTAGGAGAGTGTCTATCAAAAAGTCTTTCAAACTCAGTTTAAACTGCGCTTTATCTGAAACCAAGTTTTTAATGGCAGCTGGCAATTTGTTGAAAATGTTTGTTCCTGATCATTGGACACCTTTTTAGATCAAGGTAAATGATTTTAAGTCGTTATGTAGATTGTCCTTAGTCGTTGTATTGATACTCTGTATTGAGCTATTTGTTGGAAACAGAGATATATTACTTGCAACAAATTTCATTAAGGAATAAATATACTGAGAAACAGTGGTTAGAACAAGAAAGTTTCTGGAACACGTTTCTAGATGATGGTCTTGAATTTACACCACAAATGAGTCTTTTTATACGCTTTTGCAAGCTAAAAACTTTTGCTAGGTTTGGTGAGTACCCCAGAATATGATCCTGTTTGACGTAATAGAATGAAAACATGCAAAGTATGCAAGTTTTTCTTATATTTATATCTCCTACATCAGACATCATTCTCACTGCAAATACAGACTTGTTTAGACCCTTCAGTAATTCTGTGATATGCCCTTCCCAATTGAATTTATTATCGAGTTGTAATCCCAGAAATTTAACACTCCTCGATCTGTATGTCTTCATACATTATAACATGCTAGAAGAAAATCTCCTACAGATTCTGAATTTCATATAGTGGGTCTCTTCAAAGTTGAATGACAGTAAATTAGTTTTAAACCATGTATTAATGTCAGTGAAAATTAGATTAGCAGCCATTTCTAAATCTGTATTTGACTTCCTACTTATTGCAATGTTTGTATCATCTCCAAACAAAACAAACGTAGTGTCTGGCAGTGTAATAGACGAGAGGTCACTAATGTAACAGAATAAAAAGCAACAGACCCAAAATGGAACCTTGAGGAACACCATTTGCAATTAATTCCCAGTCAGATGAAAGCTAACTGCTTAGTGCACAAGTATTTTGCAATGATACCCTTTGCTTCCTGTTAGTTAGGCAAGACTTGAACCACTTCGCAGCACTACTGGTGACACTACAATATTCTAACTTACTTAAGAAAATGCTGTGATTCACACAGTGCATGGGGGCATAATTAAATAATGAATGCAAATACTTTTTACTTTTAGTCGCTGTCTGTCCGATTACGAAGTCTCGTAACCGGTTGGCCCTGACTAGTATTTGTACGCAATCTGACTACATAGAACAACAACAAATAATGAAGGAAAACTTCCGTTAACACAATTAATTAATTAAGTCCCCAGCAACTATGAAAGCTACGAAACAACAAGGCACAAGTGTCGCTGTTCTGTGTGTGGAAGTGTGATTCAACGTACACATCTGGCACGGTTCTTCCTCAATATGACAAGATATTTTAAATATCATTTATACTGAAGTAATTAAAAAAATAAACAGAAATACTATAGTTGCACATAGAAACCAGAAATACAGTCTAATACAAGAACACGAGCCAGATGCTTTGTTGACTGAACCTGTGACCAAGAGGCGTTATTGTTTAAGACATTGAAATAATAAAAAATAAAAGGAATTTTTTTTACCTTCATATATATTGACGAAAAGCACACTCTGATCAATACAGCATCCTTAATCCAACAACATCTGGTGTCTATCCCATCAAAACAATATGACATCTGAACAAGCACTCTCCATCATGACTTCTCGATAAGCACTCTCCACTACCACATCTCAACAAACACTCTCCACAACGACTTCTCGATAAGAGCTGCCAGTGGAGGCGGCTGAATAATACTCTTTGGCGCAATCTCTGGGGCTTTCAACAGTCAAAGGCTTTTGTCAGGTCACATAAAATGTTAATAGCCTCTTATCTCTTATCTAATGAATTACGTATATTCTCACTGTATATGTAAAAAGTTTTCTCTATATTGGAAATCTTAAGGGACCCAAACTGTGACTTGGACAATATATTATTTGGAGTCAGATGCTTAACGAGACACTTGAACACAACCTTTTTAAATATTTTTGAAAAATCTGGCGAAAGTGAAATGGGTCGATAGTTTGATGGTATATCTTTATCCCCCTTCTTGTAAAGAGGCTTAACTTCAGCATATTTTAACCAGTCTGGAAATGTTCCACTGACGAGAGATTGAGTACACAAATAACTTAAGATAGAACTCAACTCACATAAGTACTCTTTGATTTACTTCATTGATATATTACACAACCAATAGAATGCTTAGATTTTAAGGATTTTAGGATGGATGTTGTTTCTCTGGGAGATGTGAGTGTCATATCCATTTTACTGAAGTTATTTGCAAAGACTGGTCTCAGATATTCCATTTCGCTGTTTACCACATCTGATAACCCCAAGCTGTCAGTAACAGAAATGAAGCACTTTTCTAAGAGGTTTGCAATACTACATATACTTGTTACCAATGTCTCATTTATTTTTAGAGTTGTCTGTCACTCTTCCTTTTTGGCCTCACCTGTCTCTGTCTTCACTACACCCCACACAGTTTTTAATTAGTTGCCTGATGTAAATATTTTTTCTCATAATAAAGCTGCTTAGATTTCTGGATTAATTGCTTCAGCATTCTATAGTACTCTCTGTAAAGCGTTACAGTGCTAAAGTCAAAGTAGTTCTTAGATAGTAGATAAAGACTCCTTTTTGTCCCATATGATATCTTCATTCCTTGTGCAATCCAACTTCTGTTTGATTTGGCTGCCCTTAGGAGAAAACAATTTTCAGAAGAGGAAATAACTTTAATAATGAATGCTTTGTATTTTCCATTTATGTCAGAAGTATTGCAAACATCTATCTAAAGTGGCCACAAACATCTATTTAGTTCATGTCTTTGAGCAATCTCTTTAAATTTTAAATTTTTTTTGGTAATTTGTTACCCTCATGTACTGAGATTTAATAGATTTTTATCCTGGTAAGTTTCAACGTTTAACACAAGATGCTGCATGTCATGATCAGATAGACCATTTGCTATTGGTTTTGTGAAATGACTTCTTTTTCCTATATTTTTCTACAAAGATACATTCTATAGCAGTCTCTGAGCATTTACATACCCTAGCTATAAAGTTCACAGTAGGAATTAAATTGAACGACGGTGTCACTGATTGCAATAACTGTTCACTGACAGAGCCTTTCAAGAAATTCGCATTAATATCACCAACAGCCACTATCTTCTTGGTCTTTACTGTGAGATGGGGCAACAGACGTCCCAGATTTTTTATGAAGAGGTTAAAATTTCCTGAAGTGTTCTGTATATACTCGCTATTATAAAGGACTTATTTTGAAACACTACTAAGTTGCACAAGCTTCTAGGTACTGCTCTGAGCAGAATTTATTAACATCAATATTCCTGAAATCAAAACAGTTTTTGATAAATGTGGCAACTCCTCCTTTCTCCATATTTTCTCTACTGAAGGAAGAAGCTAACTTGAATCCTGTAACATTTAATATATCTTATGTTTAGTTTCTCGCTGTTCTCATTGCTGCTGCTTTTCGTTCGTTTCTTCTTCCTTCGATCTACTCTCAATGCATATTCTGTACTCATTAGGCTATTCATTCCATGCAACACATCCTGTAACTTTTGTTCACATTCACTGAGGATACCAATGCCATAACGGAATTTTATCATTGATATCCCTTCACATTCAATTTTAATCTCACTCTAGAGCCTTTCTTTTATTTGCGTCATTGCTTCTTCGATATATAGCTCGCACAGTTGGGACAAAAGACTGCATTTCTGTCTCACAAACTTTTTAATCCGAACACTTTGTTTTTAGTCTTCATCTTACTGTTCCCTCTTGGTTCTTGTACGTATTGTGTATTACCTGCCTTTCCTTATAGCTGCCCCCATTTTTCTCAGAATTTCGAACATCTTGCACATATGTTACATTATAGAGTGCTTTTTCCATGTCTTGTTTTGTTTTTTCAGCACTCTTGCTTCCATCTTCAACCGCAACGTTACAATTGCTTCTCTGGTGACTTTACTTTTTCGAAAGCCAAATTGATCGTCATCTAACATATCCACAATTTTCTTTTCCATTGTGCTGTAAATTATTCTTGTCAGAAACTTGGATGCACGAACTGTTAAGATGACTGTGTGATATTTCTCGCACTTGTTGGCAGTTGTTGTCTTCGTATTGATGTGGATTATGTATATGTAGACGCATATCGCCAGACTCTCACATTCTACACACCTATGTGAATAGTCGTTTTGTTGCCATTTCCCCCAACGATTTTAGAAATTCTGATGGAATGTTGTCTATCTCTTCTGCCTTATTCGACAGTAAGTCTTACAAAGCTCCTTTAAATTCTGATTCTAATAGTGGATCTCTATCTCTTTCCTGTCGACATCTGTCACGTCATGAAACAAATCCTCCTCCTTGCAGAGGCCTTCAATGTACTTGTATCCACACTTCCGCTCTCTCCCTCGCATTTTAACAGTGGAATTCCCATTGCACTCTAACGATGTAACCAACCATGCTTTTAATTCCACCGAAAGTTGTTTTGACTTTCTGTATGCTGAGTCAGTCATTCCGACAATCATTTCTTTCCCGATTTCTTCACATTCTTCCTGCAACCATTTAGCTTCGTTTCCCTGCACTTTCTGTTTATTTTATTCTTACGAGATTTGTATGCCTGTACTCCTGAATTTCCTTGAACATTTTTGTGTTTCCTTCTTTCGTCGATCAACATATGTATTTCTTCTGTTATCAATGGTTTCTTCGCAGTTACCCTTCTTGTACCTATGCTTTTCTTTCCAACTCCTGTCACTACTCCTTACAGGGCCTCTTCGACTGAACTGTCTACCGAGCTATTCCTTATCGCAGTATCTGTAGCCTCAGAGAACTTCAAGCTATCTCTTCATTCCTTAGTACTTCCGTTTCCCACTTCTATGCCCATTGATTCTTCTTCCTAATTATTCTCTCAAACTTCATTCTGCTCTTCGTAGTTACAAAATTGTGTTCTGAGTGTATATCTGCTCCTGGATACATCTTATAATCCAGCATCTGATTTCGGAATCTCTATCTGACAATAATATAATCTAAATGGAATCTTCCCACATCTCCCGGCATTTCCAAGTGTACCTCCTCCTCATGTGGTTCTCGGACAGAGTATTCGCTATTACTAGCTGAAATTTATAGCCGACCTTGTCTTTCTCCTCCCTCCCTCCCTCCCTCATTTCTACTACTAAGTGGATATTCTCTCGTAACCGTTTCTTCTGTTTCTCCTTTTGTAATTGCAATCCAGTCTTCCTCGACTATTAGAGTTTCGTCTGCCATTACGAAGTGAGTTAGCTATTCAAAATCCTTTATTTTCTTTCTCTATCTCTTTATCTTCTGCTTGCAATGCCGGTGCTGATTTACTGCCAATTGTGATGGAAATAACCCTGTCACTCTCGTAGTAACTCACTCTCTGCCATACCATGCTGTCACCCTATGCTCGTCTGACCAGAAATCCTTATTCTTTTCCCATTGCTCTTCACTGAGCACCAGCATTTCGCTCTTCAGATTTTCGAGCTTCTCTACTCCATTCACAGTTACGACATTCCATACCCTGACTAGAAGAATATTACTCTTACCTTGGTTATTCAATCTTTTCCACACGGTCACTTCCCCCTTGGCAGTGCCCTCCCGGAGGTCCGAATGGAGGACTAGTCCGGAATCTTTTACCAATGGAGAGATCATCATGACACTTTTTCAGTTACAGGCCACATGAGCTGTGGATACACTTTATGTGTGTTCAATGCAGTGGTTGCCATTGTCATCTGCATCCACATGCCATTGATTCTTCCGCCTTTTAGTGGCAGTTTCCCACTCCAAGGGCAACAGACATCACTGAACTTCTGTCCTCTCATTCACCCTCTTTGATAATGCCGTTCACATAACGAGGGTGACTTTCTATGTCGGAAGTCTTCGGCCATCATTACTGATGATTTTTGTTCAAAATTTGAGCAGTGGCGGAGTTCGAACCCTGGACTGAGGACGTTTTGATTACTAGTCAAAGGCAATACTCCTTTTTATATTCTACAACCTCCTCCCCGTTTTTTCACCTAACTATCTACTCACCTAACTAAGTTTGATCTTCAATAAAAACAAAACAAAAATCACAGCTAACCCTCTTGGTACCATCACATTTACCCTATCACAAAAAAATCAGCTTCGTCTTCAGGAGTTTCCCCTAATTATTTCCAAAAATTCTCCCAACACGACAGGCCCCACGGTGCTATAATTTTTTTTACATAATTAGAAAATGTGTACAAATGAAAATCTTGTGAAAGGTAATGCTACTAAAAATGTTATTCAAAGAATAAACAAAAATAACATTTGTATATTACTTGTGCAACTTCAGCAAACAGAACCTTTCTTCACGAAATGGTGTAATTGGATTTTTCTTGTCCAGTGCTATTGGCGTTTCCTAACTTCAACCCACGTCGCGGAGCCCCAAAACTGGAGGGGTGGGGGGGGGGCTTAACGAAAACAGTGTGTAAAGAAATGGCAAAGCGTTTTGCAGGTGCTACCAGTAATCGAGCTCCACTTTCTCCCCTTCGCCAAAGACACTATAGTCATTTCCTTGAATCATATAAGCACATTATATTTTATGGAGGGGGAGTAATAGTCATCCGGACAGAGGAGAGTCCGATTTTCAGTCACGTCAGCTGCGACGTGGAGGTAACAAGCTAAGAACTTCTGTGTCAGTCGCCAAACGCCAGACGACTGCACGTACATGAAGTGACGTTCATCGGTGACCAGCTGGCGACACTCACCCTTGGACCACGGGTAAGACATTCACCTTCTATACTTCTTATAAAATAAAGTCTCACGTCCTTCTGCCTGGGATGTACAACATTAATGATTCATTTCCATCCAGTATCTAGAAAGCGTAACCGGTACAATATTTTGCTGTCCTGGTACATATTTAATCACAAAATCATATTCTTAAAGTGCTAATGCCCAGTGAGTGAATCTGTTGTGCATTATTTTGAAATTAGTAAGAATCAAAGTGCCTCGTGTTCTGTAATAACGATAGTATGTCTTTCTTGAAGTAAAAGCGAAAATTTTCAAAACTCCCTACTCTGACAATTTTTCTCTGTCCATGACTATATTTTCTCTGCCGGTTATTGAGTGTCCCATTCGTGACTAGGACGGCACAATATTCAATGACTGTTAACTTTAGTCATTTGATACAGTTCTACACCAAGGGAATAATCACTGGACTAAGTGTCAAAATAGAAATTTTCACTCAAATCACGATGATGAAGTATTGGTGCATCACAAAGCTGTTTTCTGATTAATTTAAACTCGTATTTATGCTCTTTATTCCACTTTCACAAGGTATTCTTCTTTGAAAGTTCCGCAAGTACAGGCGAAGATAAACAACATCCAGGACAGAAACAACGTTAAAACTGTGTATCCCGAGGAAAGACTTTAGTTGTTTACGGCACTCAGGAACTGGAAAATTTCTTACTGCTTCCATTTTATTCGGATCGGTTTCAATTCGTCACAGAGAAATTATATGTCCAAGAAATTTAATCTGCGACTTGGCGAATTCTTATTTATCCAAGTTGATTGTTATGCCAGCACTCTTCTAAATGCTTCTAGTACTTGGCATAAAATTTCTAAGTTTTCTTCCCACGAGGCGGTTCTGATTGGATACTGTCGAAGTAGAATGTTAAATATTTCAATAATTCTTTTTCTATGACCTTATCTGGTGTTCTCTTATAGGCTACTGATTATTACAGACCGAAGGGCATTCTCTTACACTATTGACGTCTTCCGTTATGTAAAAAGGCTGTGTACCTGCTATCTTCACCTAACAACAGTTGCCAGTAACTACTCATTAGGTCGCGGCTACTTAAGTATTTCACTCCTTTAAACTTTTGTAAAAGATATTCCAAGTTTTCCAGTTGTTCACGTTATGGTAAAATGTTGTGGTTCACGGCACGAGCGTTGATAGCTGACCTTTTTTACTATGACGTGGATTCTATTAGGATATTCGCTGCCTGAGCGTTCATCTGTCTGACTGTCCAGCATCCTCTTAATTTCTTTATTAACTGCTTCTCCCTTTGCCAAAGGTATTGCGTAAGGTATACTACACAATGGCTCATGATCCTTAACTTTCATTTTACAAGTGCATAATTTGTTTAAACCTGGTATTTGAAAATAGATCGAAGTAACATATTAATACTTCCACAAGTTTTTCCCGTTTATCTTCAGGCAGGTATACTAATGTTTGAATCTTCTTTTGAACACTAGTCAGAGCACCTTCGCCGTGATTATTCTCTCGTAGCTCAGCGTCTTCCTCAGGATTATTTAAACTTGCAATTCCCTCTTCTTCTCGAAGACGCAATAGCCTCACGTTGATGCACGCAGCGCCCCTATAATCTTCATCCACAAGTCTTTTAAACTAAATCACTTTCTCCGTGATTCAACTTTATACACTAACAAACCTCTTCAAAATCAATCTTACACTTTCAGTCAATCAATTCTGAGAACTAAACCAACATTAAGAGATCCGACAATCAAAATGTTCTGCTCGTATTCATCTTCCTAAATTCTGAACTTTAATAGTGCTTGACCTTTAATGGGTTTGTTTCGACTTCCTATCGCACTGACAATACGGACGCAGTTAGCGTAAAATGTGGAAATGCAGCCAGATTATTCAGTTGAGAAAATAAATTTCCGAAATAGCACTAGTTTCGCTAGCTGAATCCGCTAAGGCGTCCATAATTATTTCGCGTTTTTCCACTTTTTCAAAATGGCTTTAAATTTCTCTATCATTATCTTCTTCCTCTCTGTATAGATCTTCCTTTATATCTGTAACACGTTCGCGCTTAGTATCTTTATTGCGACTTCTGACGAATTTTTCACAATTTCAGTTTCGGAACAGGACGTTTCCGAAACTTCATTTAGTTTGCCGATTCACTGTTTCGCAGATTTCGATCGAGGTTTCTGGCACTTTCCGCCGATCTATATTGGACCCTATCTTCGGCATTAGGTGGCCGTAGTGATTAATGATTTGGATGAAAATTATTCTGTGAGTCATATTGGTTCCCTCTTCGCATGCCGTCGTCTCATCGATCGAACCGACTTGGTCGTCCATAACTTGAAATTCTCGTCGCTGCAGGCCAGTATTGCGATTTCGACGACCGTCATTATTTTTTCCCATTGTTCTCGTCCTGCGGCCAGGACTTCAGTTCGCTCAATCATTAAAAACACCTGCTCCATACTCAAATGTGGAGTGAGCGCTAACTTTTCGCGTACCGCGAATGGTACCCCTTCTGTAACAGGATCGTCAAGATAAACACTGACATTCCAGTAATTATTCGTATATTGGTGTAGTACCAGGATGTTTTGGTTAGTTCAGCGGCGTAAGAATTTTTTTGATTTTACATCCCACTGGTTTTCTCGAGCTCAAAATTTATTAAAGAATAAGGTTTCAAATTCTTTACAGGTGAAATAATTTTCGGACACGCTGTTACCCCAGATACGCGCTTCGCCTTTCATATGGCTGATGCGTGTATCTATTGTAGCCCATTCGGTATAATTTTTGGAAAGGTATGTTTGAACTGTTTGACAAAAGCCACGACACAGATATCTTGTTGGGTTTCATAATCTTGACAATTTCCGGCAATCATCTACAATTACCTGAGCACGTTTACAATGTTACTGTGTACATCCTTTAACGTTGCATTAATCTCTTCCCGTAGAAGCTCTTTTCTCACTCTCTTCGACCCTTTGTTGCAATCGGTGACTTTCCGGCGGATTTCTCTATTTTACCAACCAACTCATTACATTGCGTCCGCACGCCGTCAATTGGTCAAATGAACTAATCTTAGTTACTGCGGCAAGTACTCTCGACTTTCACAATTTCATCATTTTGGGCTCGAATTTTATCATGAGCCTTGCTAACGAATATTTTTTTTCATTGTTCGTTAACCTCTGTCTTGAAGTTTCGAATTTCAGTTTCTGATTCATGCTTGGCGTGATATTCATTTTGGAGCTCATCTTGCTTAAATTTAATGTACTAGTAGGCCCTGTCCTCAAAACTGCATCCGATAACTTATTCTAATCACCTTTTATTTCTTTTTTGAAAATTTTTGTTCACTTTTTCCTGCGAGATGTTTTTAGTTTCATGGGAAGCATTTTCAATTTTCTGATCATGTTTTTGACTCACTTCTTTCAACATCTACACTATTAAATCATTGATAATAATAGTCGTTCCCGTTTGATGATTAGCTGCTAGTGCTGAACTGTGCATTGTCGAATGTCAATCACAAACGCCACTATTTTCTATTGTATTAATCGTTGTATTCTCAAGTTCAAAATTCTTTTGTAGATTTACTGAATCGTCAAATTATCCTTCTCCATTGACAACGTCACAAACGTTTTGTTCAGTGTCAGCCGTTCGAATAATGTTCACAACAGTCACTGTTCGTTATAACTGAAATCTCTGCGTAATTTACAAGTTCCTTCATGAAATTAAAACTTATGAACACAGTTCAAAGTTCGATTCCTACCCATTCTTCAACAATGTCAAACAGAATCTTCACGAAGTGTCATTGTTGAAAATATCTGATGCACTTGCCGTGTTGTTAAGTTGTCTTCTCGGAAGCATCCGAGAACTATATTGGTTTCAGGAACTAGATGCCGCACGTCACCGTATGCAACGAATACAACTTGGTAGAGACGAGTAATCCTTCCACGTACGACAGGCTGATGTGAAATTATTCCTGTTGATTGTAATGCTGAGCTTTGTTGACTAATAAGCTTTAGTTACGATGAATCAGGTTCCTCCTACTACGAAATCATTTCAGTCCATTTACTTGAACACGGTTTATTAATATCAAATAACCTTCAAACACATAAGAGTTTCTGAAGAAGAGAAATTTGTTAACATCGAGTATAAATTTAAGTTGTTGGTGTTGTGGTCTTCAGTCCTGAGACTGGTTTGATGCAGCTCTCCATGCTACTCTATCCTGTGCAAGCTTCTTCATCTCCCAGTACCTACTGCAACCTACATCCTTCTGAATCTGCTTAGTGTATTGATCTCTTGGTCTCCCTCTACGATTTTTACCCTCCACGCTGCCCTCCAATGCTAAATTTGTGATCCCTTGATGCCTCAAAACATGTCCTACCAACCGATCCCTTCTTCTAGTCAAGTTGTGCCACAAACTTCTCTTCTCCCCAATCCTATTCAATACCTCGTCATTAGTTATATGATCTACCCATCTAATCTTCAGCATTCTTGTGTGGCACCACGTTTCGAAAGCTTCTATTCTATTCTTGTCCATACATGGCTACACTCCATACAAATACTTTCAGAAACGACTTCCTGACACTTAAATCTATACTCGATGTTAACAAAATTCTCTTCTTCAGAAACGATTTCCTTGCCATTGCCAGTCTACATTTTATATCCTCTCTACTTCGACCATCATCAATTATTTTACTCCCTAAATAGCAAAACTCCTTTACTACTTTAAGTGTCTCATTTCCTAATCTAATCCCCTCAGCATCACCCGATTTAATTTGACTACATTCCATTATCCTCGTTTTGCTTTTGTCGATGTTCATCTTATATCCTCCTTTCAAAACACTGTCCATTCCGTTCAACTGCTCTTCCAAGTCCTTTGCTGTCTCTGACAGAATTACAATGTCATCGGCGAACCTCAAAGTTTTTACTTCTTCTCCTTGAATTTTAATACCTACTCCGAATTTTTCTTTTGTTTCCTTTACTGCTTGCTCAATATACAGATTGAATAACATCGGGGAGAGGCTACAACCCTGCCTCACTCCCTTCCCAACCACTGCTTCCCTTTCATGCCCCTCGACTCTTATAACTGCCATCTGGTTTCTGTACAAATTGTAAATAGCCTTTCGCTCCCTGTATTTTACCCCTGCCACCTTCAGAATTTGAAAGAGAGTATTCCAGTTAACGTTGTCAAAAGCTTTCTCTAAGTCTACAAAAGCTAGAAACGTAGGTTTTTTCGCTTCGTAAACTCTTTTCTGTTTATTTTGTTTTATTATTATTATTATTATTATTATTTGCGTAACAACGCATATACGAAAAGAGCCACGAGATACCTTTTAGTAATGCTGTGCCATGAAGTTCTGGATAATCATTAATTCTCAACAAAACAGAATATATTGTATTCTTATTGTCCTGTATCTGGCTTTCTATTAAAGGAACATTTTTCATTACTGTAACTCACTATGAAACTCAACATATCTTCCCTACTTTATAGTGATTGAAAATGTTAATGAAAATTACTTTGTTATGAATACTGATGTTACAGTTCGCAATGATTGTTCAACAACAAAATTTTGCAGTGGATTTTTGTTATCAGTAAAACACCAATAAGTACCACGACTAGCACAAGAACATGAGACTATTATCGGAGAAAAATACGTTTTTTTACTATAAGGTTAGCCAGACCAGAACTAAGCACAGCAAGATTCCTATTATATTACGAAGGTAAATTATCTTTTTTGTACTGTTAGTAATATATTATCAGCAGCCCACGTCAACCTGCAAAACACATCATAAAATCTGCTGCTCTCCTCTGCAAGTCCGGAAGCTGAAAGAAATAATTGTATTTCACTATTACCTTCCCGCTTCTTTGCGGTATGATAGATTTCATTTAATGCAGTTTGAATACGCCGCGGCAGCGGCTCGTTCGTTCGTAGCGCAAATCTGCACCACGGATAATATTTAAATAACTGAAAATGTCTTAAAGGGATGGGATAATATGCCAAGCAAGCTACTACAAATAATAATGCAAGGTTTCATTAAATAACTCTGTTCAAAACATTTAAATATGTTAATTATTACACACCTTTAAAATGAGTACGTAATGGCGTACATCTCTCAGTCTCGACAAAAGAATGCGACGTTAGCATACAATACAACGTCACAGGCTATCCTACTCACGTAACTCCAAGAAGAAGACAGAGAAATTAATGTTCGTTCTGTATTATTTATACTAGTTGTATATTCTCATCTTTGTTTGATATTTATCGTCTGTGGCGGTTTCAGTACTCGCCGACACAGATATTATCTAAAATAAATAATAAAAAAAGTACATAATTCCATACAATAACAAAACATGATACACAATGTTTTCTCTTTATCACATAATATGTCGTTTGCTAAGAGACGTTACAATGCCCCCTGGCAGCAATTGACTAACGTTAAGAATGTTCGGCAATATGCTGCCACTAACGTCCGTTTTGTCATTGTCTGTCACCTTATTTGGAATATTCACTGTTCACTTCTTTGCTCTTTTGCACTATAGTTTTAATTACACTCTTTATAGTTTTCTCACACCTTGCGAGGTGACCGTAAACCTAGTCCCAGGGTCATTACAGTTTTCTGGCTCCCCCATTCGGGCTACGTGCGGTCAGAAAACCTGGGAAAACTGCGCCGGGGCCATGGTCATCTCGCCTGGTTTGTCTTAACACACAGTTTGATTGTTCATCAAAAAAGGTTGGACTTTATCCAATGTTCACAGATAACAAAGGTTATTTA
Source organism: Schistocerca nitens (assembly GCF_023898315.1). Taxonomy (NCBI): domain Eukaryota; kingdom Metazoa; phylum Arthropoda; class Insecta; order Orthoptera; family Acrididae; genus Schistocerca; species Schistocerca nitens. The sequence goes on from NC_064618.1 coordinate 668,407,463, forward strand.
TGACAAAATGTTAAACCTTTAGTCTCCTTGTTAAAAATGTACCTTCTACACTCTTTCACATTTGTGTTCTGTGTCACACTGAAAGTCAATCATTAAACAGTTTTACAGTAATGTAATGGATTGTCTCTACACTTACTCACGACACATGTTCTACCATGGTATGGCATTCGTGTCAGTTTGCTTCACTAATGTGACGAAAACATATAACATATGTCACTGAACCAATGAATATTTTGAGTCTATACACAGTAACTAAAGAAAAAAAATGTTTGTCACGTAATTTCGTGTCCAATAAATCATTTTCATATTAGTAGATTAACAAAGTAGTTGGTAATGTTTGGTTGAATGTCAATAATGTACGGAGCGGGCGGCGCGAAGCAATTGTTGCGTAGCGTCGTCTGGAACGCGGCGTGCCAACGACGGCTGGGGTCGACGACCTGCTCGCAGTAACAGCGACGGCGTGCTGGGGTGGCGCCCGAGTAGTCGCGGACCGCGCCGAACCATTCACCAATGTCGGCGTGTTGCAGTGGTTTCCCGCGACCGGCTGGCTGGCGGCACGGCACCCGTCTCTGCTTCTCCGCATGGCTCCCCATCACAATGCATGAAACGTGTACTATCTTTAAGGATACAGATTATTAGCTGTGGAAGAAAATGCGACTTGGTTAAAAGCGTTTATTGTTCAGTAGGCCGTCGTTTCGCTGGTATGCACAGGATGTTTTGGCGTGATAACGGGTTTCTTGTGGCTTCACAAGTGAATCGCATTGTGACACTGGTATTCAAGGTTCGTCACACGCACGTTGTACTACACACTTTCTCTTGTTCTCAAGGTTGATACGCTGCCAGAGCGTCTCTCAACACGCGAAAATGTTTCGGTTCACCCACACTATATGTTTCCGTCGAGCGATGTTTGTTTGCATCGTCTCCGAACGGATCCCTAACTACCGTTTTTAGACACAGTATATTGTTCGTTGAGCACTGCACTATGACAGTTAGTCACTCAACACTTGACTTATACCGACGTATATATTGGTGCAGATACAACAGTCATTTTCTGTCCCTACTACACAATATTCCGTCCTTTCCGAGATTGTTTACGCACACAGTTTATTTTAAATGCATATCAAATGTTCTTAGCATAATCACTCTCATCTACATTGAGTCCATTGTGTTTACCTTGTCATTACACACTTTTAATACTATTACTAGGCATATATGGCTTTTTTGTAATTATTTAAATGTGTGTGATTTTTGGTACATAGCTTTCTTTTCCTTTTTCAGTGTAGCTTGCCAGGTTATCACCCATCTAGCAAACAGATTTTACCATGTGCATGACAACTTGACTTGGGCATATTGCTCAATAAATACTTCATTTAGTACTAGTATTATTTTTAATGATCTGTCCTACAGGACTACAGTGTAGTTTCCGCGTTGATTGACTTGATTCGCGTACCGCGTAATGAATATTCAAGGACGTGTACCAAGTACACAGGCTTCAATTGAAGCATCGATACATACAAAGCGTAGGTTACACGGAACGGGTTTGTTTTTGATTGAATTCTGCTCCAGTGTCGTTCTCAGATCACTATTGGCAGTAACATTACATCACATAATTGTTTCGCACTACAAAGTCAATTTTTGGCCAGTAGAGGCTCTCTCTCAGGGTTCCTTAATTCTAACACAATTACATCTGTTACATTACTATATGAGATTTCATCATTAATTGCACTTACTTACTACAAATGAAAAATGATTCAAGAAATTAATCCTTATTTTATCAACAAAAAGATTGTTCATTGCTTGATGAACATATAGTATTTTAATGACACTAATTGTCTGTAAACAAAGTCTTCCATTTGCATGCTGTTACTCAGTTTACTGATTCTACTTCCTCAAGGTTTAATTACACACAAATTCTTTCTTACAACTAACATACTTATCCTCTAAAACACAATTGAAATCTTCTCATAACTACTACTATTTACATCTGACACGTCACTGAATAAATAATTTTACATCTTTACGTGGATATAGTCCTTTTATTTTCCCCGTCTGGGGATGTGCTAACAAATAGCTACATTCGTGTGGCACCTTTATTACTTCAAAGGGCCCTGAATATACCAATTGCCACTTACTATTTTGCTTTAGGGTGGCTGAGGATTTGGGGTGGTTACGAATAAGCACCATGTCCCCTACATTGTATTTCTGTTTGTTAGTTACACCTCGGTCGTACTTCTTTTTTCTCTTTTCAGCACAGCTGGTTAGGTTGTCCCATATCTTTTTTATCTTCTCCTCTCTTGTTTCTGCCCTGGCTGGTAGTCTCGGTAAAGGCGTGAGCCATTCATTCTGTGTCTCATTAACCCCTTTCAATATCTCTACCGGTGGGTATCCTGTACTTGAATGGGGTGTTAAATTGTGTATCTCTACAAATTTAGGGACCAACTCAGGCCATTTTGTGTGTCGGTTCCCTATGTAAATTCTAAGGAACTGATTCAGTTCTCTGAATGTTCTTTCGACTAAACTTGCTTCTGGATGGAACCGGGATACCAGAATATGCTGTATACCTTGTTCTAATAGGTAATTTTTCCAAGTGCGACCCGTGAAATAAGTGGCGCTGTCAGTCGTTATGGCTTCAGGTTTCCCCACTTGAGGTAAGTATTCTTGATTGATCCGTCTGACTATGGTTTGGGCAGTAGCTGATTTTATACAATAAATTACCAAGTATTTGGAAAAAATATCGTACATGGCCAGTATATATTTCATACCTCCTCTGGCCATGGGATAGGGACCTGCTACATCCAAAGATACTAATTGAAGCGGCCGGAGTGGAACTATGGGATGAAGTTCAAATTTTGTGGACCTATTATAGTGTTTTGCTTTCTGGCATACAGCGCAAGTCCTAACTGTTACCTGAATTTGGTGTTTCATTCGGGGAAAGTAGCAGTATCTCGCCATGATTTCTGCGCACTTCCCGATCCCTGCATGGCCCCATGCCAAGTGCGTGTGCCATATTATGACTTTCACGGACTGGTTAGGTATGCATACTGCCCAGCAGTCTTCTTTCGTGCTAAGTTTATGATACAAAATATTGTCCACAATTTTAAAACCCTGCTCATCTCCATTGTTGGCACCACTTTCAATATTGTTAATGATTTTTGTCCACATCGGGTCTGATCTCTGTAGTTCAAACATATTTTTACATATATATATAGAAAATCCTTCCTGTAAGCATTGTCTCGTACTAAAAGCACTTTATACTCGGCGGATTGTTCTAACATTTCTGTTAACTCCGGTAATCCTACCGGCAGTCGCGACAAAGCATCCGCTACTATGTTATCTTGGCCTTTTATGTACATAATCTTTATTCGGTATTCTGGTAAGGTAAGCATCCATCTCCTTAGTCGGGTATGGAATAGCTTGCATGACATCAAAAAACTTAACGCCTGGTGGTCACTATACACTTTAATCTCCTTCCCATATAGATAGTAATTGAACTTTTTTACCGCCCAGACTACGGCGAGCGCTTCCAGTTCGGTTGCCGAGTAGGCTCTCTCGCAGCTAGTTAAAGTCATACTGGCAAAGCCGATAATCTTTATTGTTGCCGGGTCGTTGCCTTCCTCCCACTGGAACAGGCACGCTCCCAAGCCATAGGAACACGAGTCCGTCGCAAGACGGGTGATAGATCCGGGTGCTGCAAAATATTTGCATTCAGCAGGGCGGTTTTAATTGCTTCGAAAGCTTGCTGACATTTGTCAGTCCAAACCCAGTGCACATTTTTTCGTAGTAGATTTAACAATGAAGCGTCATTTAACAACTGATTAGGTACGAACCTTCTGAAAAAAGACGTAAGTCCAATGAACGCTTTCAATTGTCTCTTAGTTCGGGGGCTCGGAAATTCGCGGATCGCCTCTAGTTTTTTGCTATCTGGGCTGATACCAAGCGGCGTGATAAGGTGGCCTAGAAATTTAATTTTATTGCGTCCGAATTTTGACTTTTCTAAATTTGCTGTCACACCTGCTTGCTTAAATTTCTCTAATACTCTATGCAGCAATACCATATGTTCGTCCCAAGTAGCAGTAGCGATTACAAGGTCATCAACATATACTGTGATTTTTTCTAACAAGTCTGGACCCAGTACCGTGTCTAGAGCAGTAATAAATACTCCAGCACTTACATTCAATCCGAAGGGAAGTACCTTGAATTGGTAACTTCGCCCTCCGAATATGAAGGCTGTGTACTTCCTTGATTCTGGTGTAAGTGGGATTTGCCAGTACGAACTTTTAAGATCGACCGAGGTCAAGTACTGCACTCCGTGGAATTTTTGTATCTGCTCATCTAAATTTTCTGGACGAGTTCTGACAGGTATAATAATTTTATTGATGTCCCGCGCATCTAACACTAGCCGGATTTTTCCGTTGGCTTTCGCCACTGCTACAAGAGGACTACTGTATGGAGAGAAAGAGGGCTCAATGATATCCCACTCTAACATCTTCCGAATCTCTTTAGCCACTACTTCCCTCCTCGACCAAGGGATGGAGTAAGATGCGCGACAGTATGTTTTGTGGGGCATCACCTCTATGTGATAGTGGTACCCTTTGACTATTCCTGGTCGGTCGGTAAATACCATTGTATATTCCGATAGCAGCTGCGTCAACTGTTGCTTTTGTATGTTGCTTTAACTTTCAGATTCCTGTACTTTGGTCTGAAATGCATGAACATTTGTTTCAAAATTTCTATCTTCTATACTCGGATAATAGAGATCTGTCACAGGTGAATAATCATTGATATGTAGTACCCAGGGGTTCCTACATTTGATATTAATTCGGTTGCAACATGGCACAAGTACCTCCTTCGATTTCATCATAGACAACTCAATCCTCCTACCTTTATTAACTATGCTTAGTTTTCCCGAGGAGAGGTCGATCACTGCGTCCCTCTCACGGAGAAAATCTACTCCCAGAATGCAGGCCACCTTTAACCCTTTAACAATGAAGAACGAGCTCACTATGGCTTCGCCCTCCTTACAAATCTCCACCTGCACCTGGTACTTAACTAATTGGCTCTGTGCACTTATAGCTCCAGACACCTTGCAATTATTAACCGGGAAAGTCGGTATGCTACGTCCCTTCCCCAGCGCTTTAAACAATTCTGTACTCATTACACTCACTGAGGCACCTGTGTCGATGATTATATTCACGGCAACGTCATTGATTTTCGCTTCTATTATGGCTTGCACATTTTCGTTGCTATCTTTCTTACATTCATGCGGTTCGGTCAGTAGATCTCTATCCATACTGATACCGTCGTTGTATCGCAGCATATGTATTCCAGGGATATTATTGTCATTCGTGTTGCTCTCACTCCACCCCTCGGCCAGCGATGGAGAGCATATCGAGGCCGATTCTAGTTTGTTGGATTGCTTGCTTGCGAGGTACTTGGACGTCTATTGTCCGCGACCTCTACTATGTGTACGTTTTGATTTGTAGGCCGCCACGACTGCGCAATAGGCGCGTTTTGCAGTGGTGGTCTGTTGTTGTCGTACCGGTCATTACCCTGCTGCTCTGGGCTTGGTCGCTGATTCTGATTCCAATTGCGATTACTGTCGCTGTAATTGCTATGCCACTGACCTCGCGCATTTTTCCAGCGGTTGGTCCCTGGCAGTCCGGAATCGTACCGGTCGTCAAATCGACGCTTTTTATTATGGGACGGTTGACCATACCCGTTCTGACTTCTCCCATTATTACAATTTTGCGAATGCTCTTGCCGCTTATTACCACCCCCACCATTTCCATGGTTGTGGTTTTGTGCACTATTATTTGTGTCATGTTTACACCCTGATCCATTATTCCGCGAGTGATCACACGCTGCTTTCGCGTCTTCCTGGATTAAGTCTATTGAATCTAGAACAGACAGGAAATGTTCCATGTCGCTTTCTGGTACGTGTATTAATTTCTCTTTGATATGAATGGGTAAATGTGATTTTAGGAGTCTTATTATGTCTCTTGGTGAGATAGGCTCGTCCCAGTAGCGCGTTTTGTTTATATATTTCTCGAAATACCGTCTCAGATTCCCAAGATGGGGTGAGTACGGTTCGGGATTGTATACTTCTTTTCTTAGCCGCTCTTGTATACAAGGCGACCAGTATTTCGACAAAAACGCTCTTTCAAACTGTTCATACGTCATGCAGCTGTCTGCTACTTTCGTAGCCCACAACGCTGCATCGCCCTGAATGTATGACATTACGTATTGAATTTTCTGTGCTTCGTTCCACACACTAGGCAAGATATTTTTAAAGCTTTTTATGAATACTACTGGGTGTACTGACTTTCGTTCAGTAGTAAACGTTTGAAACTGCCTATTTTTGATCAAACTTTCTTCAACTAATATTTTTGGACTATACTGGTTTGCTCCTGGGACATAGGCTGTGTGCTCCGAACCGAATCTACAGCTCTTCGCATTATCGCCTAAAGATTCACCATTGTTGCGTCGCGTATAAGTTTGTGCGTTGCCAAAAACATTGGCTGTCGGCGACATAGTTTCATGTTCAAGAGGTTTGCTGCTCTGTGCTAAACCCTTTTCCAAGTCGGATATCCGTTTGTTAATATTCACTTGCCACTGCGGAATATCCTCACTGAGTATTTGTTTGATGGTTTGCACGTCGTTCTGTACCTGACTATTTACTGCGGTACTGAACGATTCGGAATCTCTATCTGCCATGGCTGCTTGTACTTTAGAATTAATATTTTTGTCGATCTCACTCTCCTTCGCTTCTAGCCATGAGTTGAATTCGGTTTCAATTTTAGTCGCTTGTTCGTTCCACTTCTGCTCTACAAGCTGGGTGGAATCTATTTCTAGCTTTTCTAATCGGTTGGCTAAGACACCTATCTCGTCTACCCGGTTAGTGTTTGCTACTTGCAGGTTGCTGACCTGTACAGTCAACTCCTGCACGGCCTTAGGTATCGACTCATAATTCTGTTTCATACAGGCAATCTCTTTTTTCATGTTTTCTAACGATTGCACAAGTTGCTGGTCCCGCTCAGCTTGCTGGCGATCCCGCTCAGCCTGCTGGGCAAGAAACTTTTCCTCTAACCGGCGATCTCGCTCAGCTTGCTGGGCAAGGAAATTTTCTGTTAACTGGCGATCTCGCTCAGCTTGCTGTGCGAGAAAGATCTCAATTTTTTCGTCCTTTTCAGCTTGTTGTTGCGCAAATTTTGCCTGGTAATCCAGCACGCGCTCTAATATCGCCTGAAGTGAATATCCACCAGGCAGATTACCACTCTCTGGTTCCTGCTTTTCTGTAGGTGGTGCAATTTCTTTATCTACCTCTCCTTGAGCACTGGTGGGCGGTGGCATCACTTCCTGTGTTCCTGCCCCCACATTTTCGCATGGTATATCCTCAAAGAGAGAACTTGTACTGCTTAATGCACCCGTTTCTACATTTCCTGCACTAACTAATGGCTGTTCCTCAGTATCCATATTGCTCGGACGCTGACTACGCAATTTAACCATATTCATAAATTACCTACTCGAACACAAGCTCTGACAGTTTTTCCACTTGCACACAAAATATGTTAATTTATCTACAATACACTGCACACTAAAAATTACTATCTACAATCAACTTCGCCCTGTCATAAACACTAACGCCAAACTACGCACACCACTAGCGATATGAGATCAATTCACTGGAGTTAAGCTTCTACAAACAGGACAACTACACTGTAGTCTTACCTTTAGTTTATCTGATTTCGGGGTTCGGCTGCCCCCGGATTATGTAGTCGTTACTGTTTCTCAGTACTCTCAGGATCGTTTCCTCTGACTCGCTTGCAGTAGTGCGTTTTTTCATCAAAGAATGTTTGTACATTCATTAATACATGGCATTAATCATGATACACATACATACATTTATCACTAAATACATACATATATATATAACAATAGACACTGAAAGAAAATACATAAAACAATTATTTTCGTGGCCACTGCAAATTCTGGCCCCGCGTTTTTGGGCGACAGTTTCGCTTCGTAAGCTCTTTTCTGTTTATTTTGTTTTATTATTATTATTATTATTATTTGCGTAACAACGCATATACGAAAAGAGCCGCGAGATACCTTTTAGTAATGCTGTGCCATGAAGTTCTGTATAATCATTAATTCTCAACAAAACAGAATATATTGTATTCTTATTGTTCTGTATCTGGCTTTCTATTAAAGGAACATTTTTCATTACTGTAACTCACTATAAAACTCAACATATCTTCCCTACTTCATAGTTATTGAAAATGTTAATGAAAATTACTTTGTTATGAATACTGATGTTACAGTTCGCAATGATTATTCAACAACAAAATTTTGCAGTGGATTTTTGTTATCAGTAAAACACCAATAAGTACCACGACTAGCACAAGAACATGAGACTATTATCGGAGAAAAATACGTTTTTTTACTATAAGGTTAGCCAGACCAGAACTAAGCACAGCAAGATTCCTATTATATTACGAAGGTAAATTATCTTTTTTGTACTGTTTGTAATATATTATCAGCAGCCCGCGTCAACCTGCAAAATACATCATAAAATCTGCTGCTCTCCTCTGCAAGTCCGGAAGCTGAAAGAAATAATTGTATTTCACTATTACCTTCCCGCTTCTTTGCGGTATGATAGATTTCATTTAATGCAGTTTGAATACGCCGCGGCAGCGGCTCGTTCGTTCGTAGCGCAACTCTGCACCACGGATAATATTTAAATAACTGAAAATGTCATAAAGGGATGGGATAATATGGCAAGCAAGCTACTACAAATAATAATGCAAGGTTTCATTAAATAACTCTATTCAAAACATTTAAATATGTTAATTATTACACACCTTTAAAATGAGTACGTAATGGCGTACATCTCTCAGTCTCGACAAAAGAATGCGACGTTAGCATACAATACAACGTCACAGGCTATCCTACTCACGTAACTCCAAGAAGAAGACAGAGAAATTAATGTTCGTTCTGTATTATTTATACTAGTTGTATATTCTCATCTTTGTTTGATATTTATCGTCTGTGGCGGTTTCAGTACTCGCCGACACAGATATTATCTAAAATAAATAATAAGAAAAGTACATAATTCCATACAATAACAAAACATGATACACAATGTTTTCTCTTTATCACATAATATGTCTTTTGCTAAGAGACGTTACAGTTTGCTTTTTCTTAATCTTTCTTCTAAGATAAGTCGTAAGGTTAGTATTGCCTCACGTGTTCCAACATTTCTACGGAATCCAAACTGATCTTCCCCGAGGTCCGCTTCTACCAGTTTTTCCATTCGTCAGTAAAGAATTCGCGTTAGTATTTTGCAGCTGTGACTTATTAAACTGATAGTTCGGTAATTTTCACATCTGTCAACACCTAGTAGATTAAAGTATCAGGAAGTAATTTCTGAAAGTATTTGTATGGAGTGTAGCCATGTATGGAAGTGAAACATGGACGATAAATAGTTTGGACAAGAAGAGAATAGAAGCTTTCGAAATGTGGTGCTACAGAAGAATGTTGAAGATTAGATGGGTAGATCACATAACTAATGAGGAGTTATTGAATAGGATTGGGGAGAAGAGAAGTTTCTGGCACAACTTGACTAGAAGAAGTGATCGATTGATAGTACATGTTCTAAGGCATCAAGGGAACACCAATTTAGTATTGGAGGGCAGCGTGGAGTGTAAAAATCGTAGAGGGAGACCAAGAGATGAATACACTAAGCAGATTCAGAAGGATGTAGGTTGCAGTAGGTACTGGGAGATGAAGAAGCTTGCACAGGATAGAGTAGCATGGAGAGCTGCATCAAACCAGTCTCAGGACTGAAGACCACAACAACAACAAATATTTTAGATTACATATTTTGTGGCACTGTGTGCGGTTACAACGTGGCCTCCTGTGGCTCAGCGCAGTCTAGCCACACCTACGTTACTATTACTCTCTCGATCATAACATTACGAAATACATATTCGTTACAAGAACCGTATCTGTGAGTGGCCGCCTGTGGCTCGCCATAGCCAGGCACCAACTAACTCGTAGTATGTTCAGTGTTGGTGCCAGTAACATTATATTCAGACATGTAAAAGTATTATACGAATGCGTGGTTTCGCGGCGATATGTACTAATAAAATTCTCTATGGCTTCCAGTCGCGTCAAGCGGGTTTTAAATGCATGATCTTTCGGCCGAATACCCCTCGGCCAGTGTGAAGTGGTGACCGTCTTTTTAACGTCCTTACACAGCCGCGCTGCCTTCTGTGACGTCACTGGTGATCGCTCCAGTCTCAGGTAAGGTAACGTTTCCGTTGCGCATGCGCCGTGCCCGCTTCAACCTTCCCATGGCCGGCCCCCAAGCGGCGCTTAGCTGCAGGCCGTCGTTTTTGTTGAGAGTGTCGTCACAAATTGTTATATCACCCAAGCAGCGCTTGGCTGCAGGCCGTCGTTTTTATTGAGGGTATTGTCACAAATTCTTATCTCGATCGCTTCTTTTAAGACACTGTCCCAGAAACTACTAGTACGTGTAACAAAAGATGTCTCATCGAATGCAATATGATGTCCATTTTCTTAGTATGTTCTGTTACCGCTGATTTATCAGGGTGCCGAAGCCGAAAACCTGCCAAAGAAACGGAACCACTTACGGAAAGCATTCAAGGAAAACGACTACAACAACCATCAGATTTCGCAAGCTATCTTTCCGAAAACACGTAAGCAGAACGACACTGTGGAGTAGACAACGAAGACTGCTTCCTTGCCGTTCCGTGGCTCAGTGACAGAAATCCGGCTCCTAAAGTACATAAGATCTATTCTGACTTCAGGGCTCCAGGCTCGTGAACTCATGAGGTATGTGAAAGATGCTGTAAGCCTCAGAACGAACGCCAGAAGAGAACACATCAGTGCGCACAGTTTTATGTCGGACAGACTGTGATGCAACTGAACAGCGCTGTTAGAACACGAGAAATGTTTTCACCTTCGGTACCACGAAAAATCAACGGTGTTAGAGCAAGCTCTAGAAAACAGACATTGTATTTCATTCGACGAGACATCCGTTATCACGCGGACTAATAGTTGCTTGGATAGCGTCAAAAAGGAGCGAACGAAATAAAAACACGGTCAATGAAGACGGCGGCCTGCAGTTCAGAATGGCTTGGGACTTGGCCAGCACTGAAGTGGGCACAGCGGGCATGCACAGGAACATTACTGTATACACCGCTGGAGGGATCACCAGTGCTCGCAGAAGGCAGCGTGACTATATAAGGACGATAGTAGCAATCATAAGTCAGCCGCCACTTGACAGTGGCCTAAAAGTACTAGACCGAATGCTCGTGGATTTAAAAACCACTTGAAGCCGGCCACTGTGGCCGAGCGGTTCTAGGCACTTCAGTCCGGAACCGCTATTCTGATTACACACTTTTGTGCAATGAATACTTTCTCTCTTAATGACGAATTGCCCCAACTATGATGCCATATGAAAGCAGTGAATGAAAATAGGCAAAGTAGGCTAATTTACTGATATGTTTATCATAAAAATTTGCAATAACTCTAATAGCATAAGTAGTTGAACCTAACCGTTTCAGCAGATCATCGATGTGTTTCTTCCTATTTAATTTCTCATCAATGCACACACCCATAAATTTGGAGTATTCTACCTTAGCAATAGACTTCCGTTCATGGTCTATATTTATCAATGGTGTTATGCCTTTTACTGTGCAGAATTATATAAACTGTGTTTTCTCAAAATTTAGTGAGAGTCCATTTGCAGAGAACCACTTAATAATTTTCTGAAAGACATTATTTGCAATTTCCTCAGCTGATTCTTGCTTATTGGGTGTGATTACTATACTTGTATCATCAGGAAAAAGAACTAACTTTGCATATTCATGAATATAGAGGGGCAAGTCTTTAATATATATTAAGAACAATAAGGGATCCAAGACTGAACCTTGTGGGACAACATTCTTGATACCTCCCCAGTTAGAGGACTCTGATGGTTTTTGTCGACTATCTGTACTGTTAATTTCAACCTTCTGCATTCTTCCAGTTAAGTATGAATTAAACCATTTGTGCACTGTCCCACTCATACCACAATACTTAAGCTCATCTAGAAGAATTTCATGATTCACACAATCAAAAGCCTTTGAGAGATCACAAAATATCCCAAATGGTGATTTTCGGTTTTTCATTGCATTTAATATTTGATCAGTGAAAGCATTTTCTGTTGAAAAGCCTTTCTGAAAACCAAATTGACATTTTGCTAGTACTTCATTTTTACAAATGTGTAATGCTACTCTTGAATACATTACTTTTTCCAGAATTTTGGAAAAAGCTGTCAGAAGTGAGATTGGGTGGTAGTTGTTAGCATCAGATCCATCCCCTTTTTTATGCAATGGTTTAACAATAGCAAATTTCAGTCTATTTGGAAAAATTCCCTGTTTCAGTGAGCTACTACATATGTGTCTGAGAATACTACTTATTTGTTGGGAACAAGCTTTTAGTACTCTGTCGGAAATGCCATCAATTCCATGTGAGCTTTTACGTTTGAGCGAATTTATTATTTTCCTAATGTAATTAGGAGAGGTGGGTTGAATTTCAATTTTATCAAATTGCGCAGGTACTGCCTCTTCCATACACTGCCTTACATTTTCTAATGACTCAGAACTACTTAAAGCTAACTAACCTAAGGACATCACACATCCATGCCCGAGGCAGGATTCGAAACTGCGACCGTAGCGGTCGCGCGGTTCCAGACTGAAGCGCCTAGAACTCAGGATATTCACAGTACCTTCGCAATACATATATTCACTTACGAAATTTGTCATTAACAACCCATCCCAATTCAAAAATAACAGCGAAGTGCAAAGCTACAACACTAGAAGAAAGGATGATATTCACTATTCATGATTAAATCTCACTTTGGCACAGAAAGGGGTGAATTATGCTGCCACAAAAATCTTTGGTCATTTGCCAAATAGTATTAAAAGTCTCACAGATAGTCAACCAACATTTAAAAGCAAATTAAAAGAATTTCTGAATGACAACTACTTCTTAAATATGAAGTAGTAACTGTAAAAAAAATTAATTAATTAATTATTTTGTGTAAAGAAAACTTATGTTAAAGTGACACGTTCCACACCATTACGAAATGCCGTATTCATGATCTATGGAACAAGGATTAATGTATGTATGTTTGGGGACTGATGACCTCAGATGTTAAGTCCCATAGTGCTTAGAGCCATTTGAACCATTTTGAAAATCCACTTGACGCGGCTGGAAGCCCGAGAGAATTTTATCATCTTGGGGTAATGTTCCTACTTTCCATAAAATTGTGCCACAAAGCTCTTTTCTATTCGATTCGATGCAGCACCTCTACATTAGTTACCTGGTATACGCATCACATCTTCAACATTCTTCTGTAGCTCTACATTTCAAAAGCTATTCTCCTCTTGTCTGAACTGCTTATCGTCCATGTTTCACTTCCATATAAAGCTACACTCCAGACAAATATTTTAGAAAAATACTTCCTAAAACTAAAGTGCACACTTCATATTAACATAGTGTTTATTTAAACATTTCATAAAAGCAATTCTTGTTGTCACCTGACCGTCCGTTGTGGCCGAGCGGTTCTAGGCGCTTCAGTCTGGAACTGCGCGACCGCTACGGTCGCAGGTTCGAATCCTGCCTCGGGCATGGATGTGTGTGATGTCCTTAGGTTAGTAAGGTTTAAGTAGTTCTAAGTTCTGGGGGACTGATGACCTCAGATGTTAAGTGCCATAGTGCTCAGAGCCATTTGAACCATTTATTGTCACCTGTCTGTGTTTTATACTCTTTTTACTTGTGCCGTAATCGATTATTTGAGTGAACAAATAGCAAGACATGTTTGCTACGTTTAGAGTCTCATTTTGTAAACTGTTTCCCACGGTATCTTACGAATTACTTCGCTTATCTTACGAATTACTTGAGTGTACTCAACCACCTGTGTTTTATTGATATTCTCTTACAGCACGTTTTCAAGATAATATTCATTCTGTTCATCTGATATTCCACGTCCTTCCGTAATGACACAATTACAGTGTCATCGGCTTTTCCAGATAGCACAGTGGACGGGCTACAACTCGAATGTATGGATGAACACGTAAATCTGCATATGCTGTTTCCAAACCGTACTCGTTTTGGCTTGAACGCTGATTCAGACACACATCCTGACGAAATAGAGCAGCTAATTAAAGCAGCCAGATAAAGACGTCGGAGCTGTAGCGAAGCCATCTGGCTGCACTGTCTCAATTACCTCCAGGAATCAGCATAGGGTCCGTGTGACGTCTTCTCCGTGGCGGCGGACAGAGTATAAAGGCCGAGTTGGCTGTCTTCAGGCCACAGCTTCCAGTGGAGACGTCAGCCGACTTGGACTCAGGGAAGAATTAACAGACAGCGGAACAGAAGCAGGTCAGTCGCGGAGCCCTATTTTTCAGATACAGGCGAACGTGAGGCCTCCTCAGCGTAACATCCTCTTACTCTGCGTTGCATTCAGAAATTGCAGTTTATCAACACAAGTCTGTCACACGTTAGTCATTCGATAACTTTTATCGACTGCACTTCATTTTCGATCACTGGTTCCTTACCGCAGAATATTGTTTAGGATAGTGTACCATCCTTATAACTTTGTTGTGCACATTCAGTAAAAAAGTAAAGTAAGAAGTCTCACAGTGCCAAATGTTTGAACCTTTTGGTAAAAATTGGTTTCACCTATGTAGGGGTAAACTGTGGAAACCACTCAGCACAGGTGTTGCAGTAAGAAGTAGGGAAAAAGCCGTGCCTCGTGATGACTGGGTGTTGTATGATGTCCTTAGGTTCGTTAGGTTTAAGTAGTTCTAAGTTCTAGGGGACTGATGACCATAGATGTTAAGTCCCATAGTACTCAGAGCCATTTGAACCGTTTGAAAATGCCGTATTTAAAATGCAGATGTGTAAATGAATAGCCGGCCAGAGTGGCCGAGCGGTTCTAGGCGCTACAGTCTGGAACCGCGCGACCGCTACAGTCACAGGTTCGAATCTTGCCTCGGGCATGGATGTGTGTGATGTCCTTAGGTTAGTTAGGTTTAAGTTGTTCTAAGTTCTAGGGGACTGATGACCTCAGAATTTAAGTCCCATAGCGCTCAGAGCCATTTCAACCATTTTTTGTAAATGAGTAGGTAATAGTTTTCAATGACTATTAATATTTTAGAATGAAGTAATAGAACCTAATAATGGTGCACATCATTGATTGAAAATCCTTGAAGAACTGTTACACGGTCCAATCACACTGATGTGATCACCGCCCTTGTTCGACGTCAAAATGCAATAACCATTCATAAACGGCAGGTGGCATCACTAGGAGTGAAGGCTATACAAAGCATGTCGGGGGGACGTGGAAAGCAATGCAGTCGTCCTCGAAATGCGTAAACGGAGTGATTTATCTGATCAAAAGGGCATGATCATTGGTTTTCGGGTCAGGGGTGGAAGCATTTCCGAAAAGGCTATGTTTCTAAACTGCTCACATGCTGCCGTGGTTAAAGTTTACCGTGCATGGCAAAATGGCGCTGTCCAAAACTGACGCCGGGGTAGCTATGGTGCACCACGGGCCATACATGACAGAACTGAACAACAGCGACGGAGGAATACACGTGGAAGTAAAACAAAAATATAGCATTTCAATCTTTGATCGCTATTTTCTTTTATTTTAAAAAAAAATAGCGATCAAAGACTGAAATGCCATATTTTTATTTAATGAACGATCGCGGAAATCCTATGAAGACAATCATGTCTAGTTTTGATACACGTGGAAGTGTTAAGCAACTGACCGCCCAGGGGACTACCAACAATGTCTCCTCAACGATCAACGACCGTTCAGTGAACGTTGCTGCGTATTGGCCTCCGCAGTCGGCACCTGCTTCATGCAGCCATGCTGACTGCTGTTCATCAGCGACGAAGTCTAGAAACTGCACGCCAATACTGCAACTGGGCGTCCACAGACTGGCGACAGGTGGCCTTTTCAGATGAATCACGTCTTCGGTCAGATGGCCCCATGGCGTTCACGGCCCTGCTACAGCCATCAGAAGGAGAGGAGGCCGTAGGAGGGAGAGTTATGGTCTGGGGAATGTCTTCGTAGCATGTACTCAGTGATCTCGCCATTCTGAAAGCCACACTGGATCAATACAGGTATGCAGCTATCCTTAGGGATCTTGCCCACACCTATATGGAGTTTGTTTTCTCTCGGCACGATGGCATCTACCGTAGGACAAAGCATCTTGTCACACAGTTTGCAGTGCACATGCGTCGTTCGAAGAGAGCCAGGATGAGTTTACGGTCCACCCCTGGTCATCAATCTCCCTGAATTTGAACCCAGTCGAGAACCTGTGGGACCACGTGGATCGGGTTGTTCACGCCATGGATCCTGAACAGAGAAACATGGCGCAGCTAGCCGTGGCATCGGAGTGGGTTGGCTCCACATCCATGTCGGTACTTTCCAGAACCTCATTGACTCTCTACCTGCACCTCCACGCTGCAAAAGGTGGTTATTCGAGCTTTTGACAGGTGGTCACATTAATATGACTGGACTGTATAATAAACCTATGGGTGTGGCGAATGACGGTCACCATTAGATGTATTCAATATATCGTTTGCACATCTTAGTGGAACTATCCTAATTCTACATACTCATTCCTCAGTGATACGGTGCTTTTTTTCCTACTTACGTATAATTATTTTATGAACAAAGCCGATTAGATCATGTTTTTATATAAGTTTCATTACCGGTCTCCGCTTAATTAGGCCATTTGAGGAATAAAAAGGAGAACTGTGGCTACCACTGACGTCAACTGGTGTGTTTCATTAAGACAAAACACGATACAGACTACTCTGTTCAAAAAATAATAACATAGGATAACAGTCATCTCGGACAAAACAGTGCCACCACTTTCAGTTAAAATTAATAATTTACAGAAACATATTTGTGAACCATTTTTTGTCCGGTATATCTTTGTGATACCTACAATTGCTGCAATGTTGACAGTATGGTTCTAAAACTATAGTGCTTAGTCGGCGTAAGTTTGCTACCTTAGCCGGCTGTAACGGCGTACTCCCTTGTTTTCAGGATGAGGCAAGGCTGTGCGCTAACTCTGATGCTGGTGGTGGTGGTGTGCGCAGCGCTGTCTGCGGCACAGCTCAACTTCTCAACCGGTTGGGGTCGGCGCTACGCAGATCCCAATGCTGACCCCATGGCGTTCCTCTACAAGCTCATACAGGTCAGTCACACCCCATCATCCAGTCATACTTTAGGACACACCTCTACAAGATCATAAAGGTCATCCACACCCCATCATCCAGTCATACTTTAGGACACACTTCTACAAGATCATAAAGGTCTGCCACACCCCAACATCACATCACACTTTAAGGTATACCTTTACAAGCTCATAAAGGTCAGCCACGTCCCAACAGCCAGTCACACTTTAGGACACATCTCTACAAGCTCATAAAGGTCAGCCACATCCCAACATCCCCTCACATTTTATGACATACCTCTACACGTTCGTATTGCTTCGTCACACCCCAACACCCTATCACTCTCAGAGCCTGCCTGTAAAGTCTCGTACAGGTCAGGAACATCACCTCACCCAAAGCACCCACAGCTCATCCTAGGAACCCATCACACCCTCCAATCTACCTCTACAAGTTCATACAAGACAGGCAGACCCCAACAACTCATCACATTTTATGACATACGTTTACAGGTCCGTAGAAGTCACGAACATCCCAAAATACCACCCCACCCAAAGCCTACATTTAAAGACTCATACATCCCAGGTACATGTTCCCATCGCACAATGAGTCCTACCTCTATAGATATATTCAGGTCATATGAGTCCCTGCATTCTAATAGACGACGGGACCTACCTATTACACGTCAGACTTCTCTTGCAACAAGCCTTCAGTAATGGTAATTAGAAATATATAAACATCAACCCGATGAATTCAGAAAGTCTGTTCAAAAAACGTTCAAACGTGTGTGAAATCTTATGTGACTTAACTGCTAAGGTCATCAGTCCCTAAGCTTACACACTACTTAACCTAAATTATCCTAAGGAAAAACACACACATCCATGCCCGAGGGAGGACTCGAACCTCCGCCGGGGCCAGCCGCACAGTCCATGACTGCAGCGCCCCAGACCGCTCGGCTAATCCCGCGCAGCAGAAAGTCTGTTCAGTGAGTAGCGAATTGGACCACACGAAACTAAAAATATCCACCAAATACCCGAAGCGTAACTATTCTTAAGGTTCTGTGTCTTTTACGGGGATTCAATCTTCATTGAAGATGGGCGCTAGAAATACAATCGAATACACGAGAGAATGCAATTGGCGTTCGGTCGTTTGCCGTACAACAATTTGTCACCAACTTCTCGCGTTTTAAGCCTGAAATAAAAGTTCTACAAAAACACAAATTATACGATGTGCATAAAAAGAGCCGGCCGTGGTGGCCGAGCGGTTCTAGGTGCTACAGTCTGGAACCGCGTGACCGCTACGGTCGCAGGTTCGAATCCTGCCTCGGGCATGGATGTGTGTGATGTCCTTAGGTTAGTTAGGTTTAAGTAGTTCTAAGTTCTAGGGGAATTATGACCTTAGAAGTTAAGTCTCATAGTGCTCAGAGCTATTTGAACCATTTTTGCACAGAAAGGTCTTTGTTACGTGAGAGAATTGAAATAAAACACGGCAGAATAGGTGACGATAACATTAATTTTTCGGATAATTAAGATACAGAGTTAAACTTTCATGAATCTTACAGGACTTGAGCAACAAGAAAGATGAAACCTAGACAGTAGAAAAACGAATCTTTTTCCGTGATAAGCATTTACAAACCTAACACACAGATTATGCACCAACATGAGTCGATGAAAATTACAAACTTCTTTCCATCCAGGGAAAGAAAACTTTACAAAAATTTATCATTGAAATTATAAATTGATACAAATCTCAATTCAATTCCATGGTAATGTTTTATACCACCCATGTAATCTATTTCAAACACGAAATTAAAGGTTGTCGGATAGGATAAGTCAAACCCTAAATACAAATAGGAATGTATCGTTCTCTTCTCTTCAATTCATGCATGTTAACTGAGGGAGTGGGGAAGCAAGGCTGTGTGGTAAAACCACAGTCACTCACAAAGACATTTTTCCTCGGACACAAGTATCCTCAATGCACTGAAAAAACGAACAGTGCTGGTAGGTTGACACAACTGGCACAGATTTCTTCATGCTTTGCAGCAAGTAGCTCATCCAGCCTTAAGTTGCTATTGGCTCATAGTATGCTGCTGCATTTGGTTGCAAAAATGAAGTAGTCAAACGGCCTCTCATCTCGGACGTTCACAGAAAATTGCCCTGTTGCCATTTCCATATGAGAGCTCTCCAAACAAGTCATTTCACCTTGTCGGTCGAAACTTTATTGGGTAAGATAGTATTCCCGCGTAAAGCCTCTCTTCTATCTAGACTGCCTGTCCGATTTACACCCCATTGACTGTAACTTGTTCTTACATGGTGGATTATCAACATTACTGGGTATAGCTGCTGGTGAGTCTTCCGGGTTGTTGATGGTCGTCCATTACCCTTCTTCGTTCATGACGTGTCGTCTAGAGCTGCGTCGGATATCTCGAGAGGTGCTCCTGGTTCCGCTGAGTTTTACCGACAAGACTCAGTGGAACAGAACCAGCTCTGAAGAAGTCAAACGTGGCTCTGGACGAAACGTCAGGAACGAAGAAGTGTAATGAATGACGACCATACAATCCGAACGATTCGCCAGTAACTACGACAAACGATCATGAAAGGCTTCATTGCATAATTCGTGAGCGTAGCTCTCCCATGGATACAATTAATACAAGTTAACAGTTCTGATCAATACTGCACATTCTGCTTGTTTCGCAAACTAACATTAAACAAAAGACCAATATTTACACTTAAAATAATGACAGGAATATAAATATGATTATTACTTCAGATAGACTTATGACGATTTCTTGCTACAAAATTATTTGCCGGGGCAGCCTGTAGATGGCACAAGTGAAAATTCTCTGCTACGCCAAAGAGAGCGCATACTGCCTGACAAGTTGCGTATGTTGTCTGTCTACTTATACATCTGTAGACTCATGTAAATCAGATGCATTCCAGAATCCTACTGGACACAGTGACCTCCCGCGACAGGCTCATACAAGTCAAGCACGTCCACATAATTGGCTGATGTGGACAGAGCATTCCACAAGACTAAGTAAATCCTCTCATCGTTGTCCTGGACGTAATCGCTGTAGTGATGACTCGACATTACCACTTTATCTGCAGAGCCTTTATAAAAAATGGCATCTTAAGGAAAATGATTGCCTTGTCAATAGATCGAACACATACATTTTCAGGGATATCATTGTATAAACAATTTTCATTTTAGCTGTATTATTTTACTGTTCAGCTCATAAAAATGTCGATCTCAGAGTCCTAAGTAACACATTATAAATAACAACATTCAATATGTACCTACTACCAGCAGGACTGCTATAAACTATCATTAGTATGTGGGACGTAGCACAACCCCTTCATGCGAAACACATGACAACGATCAAAGCAGTGAATGGGAGCTTTCCAAATGTGAAACAATAACTAGCGAGTATTGGGCAAAAATTCCTGATCCTCAGGACCAAAAGTACATGAGAAGAGAACAAGACTACGCAAGGAAAAAAATCACCTTAGGTTAGATAGTTGTCCCTGTTGATAAATGTCCTTTGGCACTTATTCTCCATAAGCTTTTTTCCTGGTGCCGCAGTCATAGATTTACTGAAATAAAATTCCGTTCTCCACCCTGGCTGTTATACAGTCACTGTACTGATGTCATGATCAGCTGATTTCGACTGTTTGCTGTTTTCAGTACGAGTATAGGAGTATACGCTTGAAAATGGCAAACAGCCGAAATCAGCTGACCTGACATAAATGACAGTGATTGTATGACAACCAGCCTGGTCAATGTAATCGTCTTTCAACTCATTCATCAGATTTCATATCCCCAGTTTCCATCTATACCCTTATGTAAAGGAATTTGATGCCGAAAAGCTTCCTGAGTCTAATGAAGAGATTATGGTAGCCCCAGACGCATGTTCGGCAAATCTTTCAGAGTTGCACTTCTTGAATGTTTTCCATTCATTACGAATAAAAGATAGATCTTTTGTCCTTGACATGACAGCCAAGACATTCTGTCCTTGCGCTCACATTGACTAGTCAGCACCATTGCAAGTCCAGAAGGGCAGCTGGAGGCGCAGCGTCTCGCCGCCTGGAAAGAGTTTTTTCTAAAGCCGCCAGTCTTTTCATTGATTTGATGCTGTCCTCCATTTATTCCCATCCTGCGGTAATATTCTCAGATATACTTAGCAAAAATGACCTATTCCCACTGTGATGTCATAGAAAAACCCAATACGACAAGTGAAATCTGACAACCATGCAGCCTGCGCCACATATGGAACATTTATAAGCTCCAACTACTGTTGATCTCACAACCTTTGCATCACATGACTCCTGGGGAAAAGTCAGAAGGATATGTCTCAGAACCAGACGTCTGTGGTAACAGCACCAAACACTTGTGAAAACTATGGCGTTGGAACTGTTAATTGTCTCATATCCGCCTGATAGGTGCGTGAGTGAAGCAGATGCCTGTCGTGTTGCGCCTGTGGTTATACCTACACCGTTTTTGGTACTCTACAGCTCACAGGCCTTCAGCGAATTTTGCTGTAAGATAGTAGTGCAATGGGTAATTTGTTGCAATTTTTGCTGCAACATAACGACGTATGGGGTATTTGGTTACAATTTTGCTATAACAGGGACAATTGTTACGATATTGCTGTAACAGGGGAGTAGCTATCCTGCCCATCACCTTTACAATATGTTTTGTGTATTCTAGACTTGGTCTTCCTGTACCATTTCCCCCTTTGCTGCCTATGCCTGGATGGCGAAGCAGATCTCTGACTAATCTGTCCCTTTTTCTAGTAAGGGTCTTCCACAGACGTTTTTCCTTACTTATTCTTTATAGAGGTTCCCATTTACCTCTCCACTTTCCAAATGCTTTAAGTTTCGTCTTCTCCAAATCTCCACTGGTCGTTTCACTGTAATACAGTGCTGTGCTCTAGATATTATTTTCCAGGAACTTCTTGATTTCTATCTAATATTTGACACCTGTAGAGCTTTTTTTATTCAAAAACTGTTTCTTCCTCTACCTTCATTTACTTCTGCCTCCTTCATTGCTTCGAGCATCCTATATAATCTTTTTCCTAGTTAGAGAAATTATTTCATTTATTTTACTATTGTCTCGTTCCAATTTTGACGTTAAACTAATCGTTATACTCCTTCGTATTACACTTCATCAACTTTGTCTTGGTTTTGTTTATCCTTAAGTCATATTTGTACTAAATCCACCAATGAGGCTAAATATTGTGATCACCTGCGCAGTAGCATGTTGGTTCACCTTTGGAATACAATACAGCACTGATTCTGTGTGGCTTAGATTAGATAAATCCGTAGTAAGTTTCCAAAGGTGTGTGGCACCAAGTGCCTACATACGTGTCACACACTTGAAGCGTACCAGCTGTATTCCGTCGGGTTCAGATCAGGCGAACGTAATGGTCAAGATAGCACAAAGGGGAGCACTTAGTATGCAATAACGTTCGCATGGTGCCCAGCTGTCACGGTGCCATCTATTACTACCAAAGGTCGCATAGAAGCATAAATGAATGTCCCCCAAAATACTGTCCCCACCAACATCCGTCCAAGAAGCAGTGCATGTTCAGAGCAGCCGTCTTCTACATCTACATCTACATCCATACTCCGCAAGCCACCTGACGGTGTGTGGCGGAGGGTACCCTGAGTACCTCTATCGGTTCTCCCTTCTATTCCAGTCTCGTATTGTTCGTAGAAAGAAGGATTGTCGGTATGCTTCTGTGTGGGCTCTAATCTCTCTCATTTTATCCTCAGGGTCTCTTCGCGACATATACGTAGGAGGGAGCAATATACTGCTTGACTCTGCGGTGAAGGTATGTTCTCGAAACTTCAACAAAAGCCCGTACCGAGCTACTGAGCGTCTCTCTTGCAGAGTCTTCCACTGGAGTTTATCTGTCATCTCCGTAACGCTTTCGCGATTACTAAATGATCTTGTAAGGAAGTGCGCTGCTCTCCGTTGGATCTTCTCTATCTCTTCTATCAACCCTATCTGGTACGGATCCCACACTGCTGAGCAGTATTCAAGCAGTGGGCGAACAAGCATACTATAACCTTCTTCCTTTGTTTTCGGATTGCATTTCCTTAGGATTCTTCCAATGAATCTCAGTCTGGCATCTGCTTTACCAACGATTAACTTTATATGATCGTTCCATTTTAAATCACTCCTAATGCGTACTCCCAGATAAATTATGGAATTAACTGCTTCCAGTTGCTGACTTGCTATTTTGTAGCTAAATGATAAGGGATCTATCTTTCTATGTATTCGCAGCACATTACACTTGTCTACATTGAGATTCAATTGCCATTCCCTGCACCATGCGTCAATTCGCTGCAGATCCTCCTGCATTTCAGTACAATTTTCCATTGTTACAACCTCTCGATATACCACAGCATCATCTGCAAAAAGCCTCAGTGATCTTTCGATGTCATCCACAAGGTCATTTATGTATATTGTGAATAACAACGGTCCTACGACACTCCCCTGCGGCACACCTGAAATCACTCTTACTTCGGAAGACTTCTCTCCATTGAGAAGGACATGCTGCGTTCTGTCATCTAGGAACTATTCAATCCAATCACACAATTGGTCTGATAGACCATATGCTATTATTTTGTTCATTAAACGACTGTGGGGAACTGTATCGAACGCCTTGCGGAAGTCAAGAAACACGGCATCTACCTGGGAACCCGTGTCTATGGTCCTCTGAGTCTCGTGGACAAATAGTGCGAGCTGGGTTTCACACGACCGTCTTTTTCGAAACCCATGCTGATTCCTACAGAGTAGATTTCTAGTCACCAGAAAAGTCATTATACTCGAACATAATACTTGTTCCAAAATTCTACAACTGATCGACGTTAGAGATATAGGTCTATAGTTCTGCACATCTGTTCGACGTCCCTTCTTGAAAACGGGGATGACCTGTGTCCTTTTCCAATTCTTTGGAACGCTACGCTCTTCTAGAGACCTACAGTACACCGCTGCAAGAAGGGGGGCAAGTTCCTTGGCGTACTCTGTGTAAAATCGAACTGGTATCCCATCAGGTCCAGCGGCCTTTCCTCTTTTGAACGATTTTGTTTCTCTATCCCTCTGTCGTCTATTTCTATATCTACTATTCTGTCATCTGTGCGACAATCTAGAGAAGGAACTACAGTGCAGTCTTCCTCTGTGAAACAGCTTTGGAAAAAGACATTTAGTATTTCGGCCTTTAGTCTGTCATCCTCTGTTTCAGTACCATTGTGGTCACAGAGTGTCTGGACATTTTGTTTTGATCCACCTACCAAAATTTCTTAGGATTTTCTGCCAAGTCAGTACATAGAACTTTACTTTCGAATTCATTGAACGCCTCTCGCATAGCCCTCCTCACACTACATTTCGCTTCGCGTAATTTTTGTTTGTCTGCAAGGCTTTGGCTATGTTTATGTTTGCTGTGAAGTTCCCTTTGCTTCCGCAGCAGTTTTCTAACTCGGTTGTTGTACCACGGTGGTTCTTTTCCATCTCTTACGATCTTGCTTGGCACATACTCATCTAACGCATATTGTACGTGTTACGGACCAAGATCTGATGGTTAGTTTCGACGTCAAATCCCTATTCACAAATGTCCCAGTGTCAGATACTGTGAACATCCTAGAAGAACGCGTGGCACCTGATATATGTGAGCTTGTGCGCCACTGTCTGACGACCACCTATTTCAAGTGGAGAGGTCAATTTTATGAACAAACTGATGGTGTAGCTATGGGCTCACCCCTGTCGCCTACCGCAGCAGAAATTTTCATGGAGGCATTTGAGGAAACAGCCCTCCAGTCCGCACCATTACGTCCAAATTGTTGGCTTCGCTATGTCGATGATACTTTCGTCATCTGGCCCCACGGAGGAGAGGAGTTACAGAACTTCCACAAGCACCTTAACCAACAGCATAGGAAAATTCAGTTTACAATGGAAACAGAGAAGAATGGGGTGCTGCCTTTTCTCGACGTGGAAGTTTATCGAAAACCTGATGGTAAACTTGGCCACAAAGTGTACAGGAAACCAACCAATACGGATAGGTACCTTCACGCCTCCTCCCACCATCACCCCACGCAGAAGAAGTCCGCCCTGCACACGCTAACGAAGAGAGCGTACAGGATAAGCGACGAAGAACATCTGAAGACAGAACTTGAACGCCTCAGGTCCATCTTCGGAACTAATGGCTATGGGAAGCAGATGATAGACAGCACCATGTCGACAAGGGAGAAGACTAATAGGGAAGAGGAGAAGGAGGCACAGAGCATTGCTGTGTTACCATATGTACAAGGGGTCACCGAACGTATTGGCAAAATTCTACGAAAAGCCGGCATCAAACCAATTTTCCGAAGCAGAAACAAAATATCAGACATGCTCGGTTCTACCAAGGATGCAGTTGACAAACTACACACAGCTGGCGTGTATGAAATTGGTTGTGCGTGTGGATTAGTCTACATAGGTGAGACGGGACGTCCGATTAGCACAAGGCTCTCGGAACATGAAAGATATATCCGCCTGAAACAACACACTAAGTCAGCAGTGGCGGAACACCGAGACGAGTGCGGTAAACCAATATTTTTTCAAGAAGCCCGCGTCCTGGCGAAACAGCCTCTCACTTTCAAAAGAAAGATTAGAGAGGCGATAGAAATAGCCAAAAGACCCGCCAACATGAATAGAGAGGACGGGTACAAGCTTCCGAGGTCTTGGCTGCCTGCAATAGCAGGGCTACGGAGCGGCGGCAGAGCCGTGGCGGCCCATGCAGACACGCGGAGAGCCGCAGTAGTGGTCGCGAGCACACAAAGCAATGGCACGCCGCAGCCGGCTTCTGGACAGCATGGAAACAGTGTGACGTCACAGCCATCACCTGTTCGCTATTCGTCCGTCTCCTCCAATGGGGTGGATTAATATAAAGACCAATAGAAAACAGCTATTTCAGCCAATGACAGATAATAAAGGAAACACCAATAAAGAATACCTTTCACCCCTCCTCCTCCTCCTTTTACAGCCAATCAAGTAACGACACGGTTTTCTCGTGCAGCTATTTAAGGAACTAAGTGTGTTCATTTAGCAGTTAACGTAAGGCCCTGATGAAGGCTAGCTGCAACGCTGGCCGAAACGTTGGCGCATTTTAAATTATGACGATGCGGTCTGATACCCTGAAGAATTTTATTGAAAAAGACAACGGCCGCGGAAGCCTACGCTTACATCTAATTACCATGTCTGAGCCTGCTTTAACCGTGACCTTCACCCAAATTATTTCACATTTCGGATCTCCGTCAATTTCCTTCGATACTATTGCACTTCTAATCGCTATAAACACGCCTCCCCCTTCACTGTCCAGCCTGTCTCTGCGGTATACATTCCAATCTGAGTTTAGGATTTCATTACTGTTTACGTCTGGTTTCAGCCAACTTTCTGTCCCTAGTACTATATGGGCATTGTGACCGTTTATAAATGAGAGCAGTTCTGGGACCTTTCTATAGACGCTCCTGCAGTTAACTATTAGCACATTAATATTGTTATTCCCTGTTGCATTTTGCCTACTCCTACCTTGCCGCGTCTCAGGAGGCGTGTTGTCGAGCCTAGGGAGGGAGTTCTCTAACCTAAAAAACCCACATGTGCACTCCACGCGTACTCCGCTACCCTTGTAGCCGCTTCCTGCGAGTAGTACATGCCTGACCTATTCAGGGGGACCCTACATTTCTCCACCCGATAGCGGAGGTCGAGAAATTTGCACTCCAGATCTCCGCAGAATCGTCTGAGCCTCTCGTTTAAGCCTTCTACTCGGCTGCAAACCAGAGAACCGCGATCGGTTCTGGGAACGATACTACAAATAGTTAGCTCAGATTCCACCCCGCGAGCGAGGCTTTCCGCCTTCACCAAATCCGCCAACCGCCTGTACGAACTGAGGATGACCTCTGAACCCAGACGGCAGGAGTTATTGGTGTCGACATGAGCAACAATTTGCAGTCGGGTGCACCCAGTGCTCTCTATCGCCGCCGGCAGGGCCTCCTCCACATCTCGGATGAGACCCCCCGGCAAGCAGACACAGTGAACACTGGCCTTCTTCCACGACTTTTCCGGTATTTCCCTAAGGGGCTCCATCACCCGCCTAACGTTGGAGCTGCCAATAGCTTCGCCGGCATGACAATGTACCCGAAGAAAGCAAACAACATGGCCCAACAATAAACGTGATTCTTCGACTGGTCGACACACCAAGATCGTTCACAATGTAGTGTACCTAAAATGGGATACCTGAAAAATTTTTAATTGTTGTAGGCTATCTCTCTTACTCACCATTTATAGGAAGATAAACCTTACAAGATTATATAATGTGTGGGGTTGAATTAATGTTATCTCAGTAATTTCATTCTTTTTTTTTCATTTTGTGTCCTTAAGATCGGTTTGTTGCGGAATTCTAGAACATATTCTGACTTCGAACATAATAAATTTCCTAGAGACGGAAAAGCTTATACCCACGAATCAGCACTGTTTTAGAAAGCGTCGCTCTTGTGAAACTCAGCTTCCTATTTTCTCACGTGATGTACTAAGGATGAAGGGCAACAGGTAGATCGATTTTCCTAGATTTCTGGAAAGCATTTGACATAGTACCACACTGCATACTGTTAATGAATTTACGAGCATACGGAACAGGTTTCCAGATATGTGACTGACTCGAAGACTTCTTCTTGCTGTTGTGGTATTCAGTCCAGAGACTGGTTTGATATAGCTCTCCATGCTACTCTATCCTGTGCAAGCTTCTTCCTCTCCCAGTACCTACTGCAACCTACATCCTTCTGAATCTGCTTAGTGTGTTCATCTCTTGGTCTCTCTCTGCGATTTTTACCTTCCTCGCTGCACTGCAATACTAAATTGGTGATCTCTTGATGCCTCAGAATATGCCCTACCAACCGATCCCTTCTTCTAGTCAAGTTCTGCCACAAATTTCTCTCCTCTCCGATTCTATTCAATACCTCCTCATTAGTTATGTGATCTACCCATCTAATCTTCAGCATTCTTCTGTAGCACCACATTTCGAAACCTTCTATTCTCTTCTTGTCTAAACTATTTATCATCCATGTTCCACTTCCATACAAATACTTTCAGAAACGACTTCCTGACATTTAAATCAATACTCGATGTTAACAAATTTCTCTTGTTCAGAAACGCTTTCCTTGCCATTGCCAGTATACATTTCTATATCCTCTCTTCTTCGACCATCATCAGTTATTTTGCTCCCCAAATAGCAAAACCCCTTTGCTACTTTAAGCGTCTCATTTCCTAATCTAATTCCCGCAGCATCACCCGATTTAATTCGACTACATTCCATTATCCTCGTTTTGCTTTTGTTGATGTTCATCTTATATCCTCCTTTCAAGACACTGTCCATTCCGTTCAGCTGCTCTTCCGCGTCCTTTGCTGTCTCTGACAGAATTACAATGTCATCGGCGAACCTAAAAGTTTTTGTTTCTTCTCCATGTATTTTAATTCCTACTTCGAATTTTTCTTTTGTTTCCTTTACTGCTTGCTCAATATACAGATTGAATAACATCGGGGATAGGCTACAACACTGACTCACTCCCTTCCCAACCACTGCTTCCCTTTCATACCCCTCGACTCTTATAACTGCCATCTGGTTTCTGTACAAATTGTAAATAGCCTTTCGCTCCCTGTATTTTACCCCTGCCTCCTTCAGAATTTGAAAGAGAGTATACCAGTCAACGTTGTCAAAAGCTTTCTCTAAGTCTACAAATGCTAGAAACGTAGGTTTGCCTTTCCTTAATCTATTTTCTAAAATAATTCGTAGGGTCAGTATTGCCTCACGTGTTCCAACATTTCTACGGAATCCTAACTGACCTTCCCCGAGGTCGGCTTCTACCAGTTTTTCCATTCGTCTGTAAAGTATTCGTGTTAGTATTTTGCAGCCGTGACTTATTAAACTGATAGTTTGGTAATTTTCATATCTGTCAACATCTGCTTTCTTTGGGATTTTAATTATTATATTCTTCTTGAAGTCGGAGGTCATTTCGCCTGTCTCACACATCTTGCTCAATACATGGTAGAGTTTTGTCAGGGCTGGCTCTACCAAGGCTTTCAGTAGTTCTAACGGAATGTTGTCTACTCCCGAGGCCTTCTTTCGACTTAGGTCTTTCAGTGCTTTGTCTAACTCTTCACGCAGTATCATATCCCCCATTTCATCTTCACCTACTTCCTCTTCCATTTACATAATACTGTCATCAAGAACATCGCCCTTCTATAGACCCTCTAAATACACCTTCCACCTTTCTGCTTTCCCTTCTTCGCTTAGAACTGGGTTTCCATCTGAGCTCTTGATATTCATGCAAGTGGTTCTCTTTTCTCCAAAGGTCTCTTTAATTTTCCTGTAGCCACTATCTATATTATCCCTAGTGGTATGCGCCTCTCCATTCTTACATTTGTCCTCTAGCCATCCCTGCTTAGCCATTTTGCACTTCCTGTCGATATCATTTTTGAGACGTTTGTATTCCTTTTTGCCTGCTTCATTTACTGCATTCTTATATTTTCTCCTTTCATCTACTAAATTCAGTATCCCTTCTGTTACCAAAGGATTTCTATTAGCCCTTGTCTTTTTACCTACTTGATCCTCTGCTACCTTCACTACTTCATCCCTCAGAGCTACCCATTCTTCTTCTACTGTATTTCTTTCCACCATTCTTCTCATTCGCTCCCTAATGCTCTCCCTGAAACTCTGTACAACCTCTGGTTCTGTCAGTTTATCCAGGTCCCATCTCCTCAAATTCCCACCTTTTTGCAGTTTTTTCATTTTTAATCTACAGTTCATAACCAGTAGATTGTGGTCTGAGTCCACATCTGCCCCTGGAAATGTCTTACAATTTAGAACCTGGTTCCTAAATCTCTGTTTTACCATTTTATAATCTATCTGTGACCTTCCAGTATCTCCAGGCTTCTTCCATGTATACAACCTTCTTTTATGATTTTCAACCAAGTGTTAGCTATGATTAAGTTATGCTCTGTGGATAATTCTACCAGGCGGCTCCCTCTTTCATTCCTTGCTTCCATTCCATATTCACATACTATGTTTCCTTCTCTTCCTTTTCCTACTATCGAGTTCTAGTCACCTACGACTATTAAATTTTCGTCTCCCTACACTATCTGAATAATTTCTTTTATCTCATCATACATTTCATCATTGTCTTCGTCATCTGCGGTGCTAGTTGACATATAAACTTGTACTACTGTGGTAGGCATGGGCTTCGTATCTATCTTTGCCACAATAATACGTTCACTATGCTGTTTGTAGTAGCTTACCCGCATTCCTATTTTCCTATTTATTATTAAACCTACTCCTGCATTACCCTTATTTGATTTTGTATTTATAAACCTGTATTCACCTGAGCAGAACTCTTGTTCCTCCTGCCACCGAACTTCACTAATTCCCAGTATATATATCTTTAACCTATCCATTTCCCTCTTTAAATTTTCTGCCGGATTAAGGCACCTGACATTCCATGCTGCGATGCGTAGAAGGTCAGTTTTCTTTCTCCCGATAACAACGTTCTCCTGAGTAGTCCCCGCCCGGAGATCCGAAAGGGGGACTATTTTACCTCCTGCGTATTTTACCCAAGAGGACGCCATCATCGTTTAACCAGACAGAAAAGCTGCATGCCCTCGGGAAAAATTACGGCTGTAGTTTCCCCTTGCTTTCAGCTGTTCGCAGTACCAGCACAGCAAGGCCGTTTTGGTTAGTGTTTCAAGGTAAGATCAGTCAATCTTGCAGACTGTTGCCCCTGCAACTACTGAAAAGGCTGCTGCCCCTCTTCAGGAACCACACGTTTGTCTGGCTTCTCAACAGATACCCCTCCGTTTTGGTTGCACCTACGGTACGACTATCTGTATCGCTAAGGCACACAAGCCTCCCCACCAACAGCAAGGTCCATGGTCCATGGGACAGGGAAGACTTCATAAGTAATAAAATCCAGTATGTTGTCCTCGACGGCGAGTGTCTGTTATCAGAGGCAAGCGCATCGTTATGAGAGCCGCAGGGGAAAATGATCTGGTGGACAGGGTGGGCAGCAATCTGCGGTTATTTGCAGACGATGCTATGGTGTACGGTAAGGCGTCGGAAGTTGATTGACTGTAGGAGGATACAAGATGACTTAGACAAAATTTTGGTTCGTGTGATGAATGGCAGCTAGCTCTAAATGTAGAAAAATGTAAATTAATGCGGATCAGTAAAAAAAACAAACCCGCTATGTTCGGGTACAGCATTAGTAGTTTGCTGCTTGACACAGTTACGTCTTTTAAATATCCAGGCGTAAAGCTGCAAAGCGATATGAAATGGAACGAGCGTGTGAGGATTATGGTAGGGAAGGCGAATGATCGACTTCGGTTTATTGAGAGAATTTTCGGAAAGTGTGGTTCACCTGTAAAGGTTACCGCGTGTAGTTGCCTTTTATTAAGCACGGCTTGAGTGTTTGGGATCCGTACCAGTTCGGATTAAAGGAAGACATTGACACAATTCAGGAGAGGGCAGTCACGTTGGTAACCGGTAAGTTCGAACAACATGCAAGTATCAGCGAGATGCTTGAGGAACTCAAATGGGAATCATTGGAGGGAAGGCGACGTTCTTTCCGAGGAGGGCTATTGAAAAAAGGAAAGGAAATGGCTAATAGTGGTACAGGATACCATCCGCCTCTCACCGTACGGGGGCTTGGGTAGTATGTACGTCGATGTAGATGTAGATTTAGATATAGATATTGCATACGACAGTAGGACTAAATTGGTAACTGTTGAATGGATATTAAATGTTCACCAGTATCTGGAGAACGGGAAACCATGTTCTCATGCTCTTCATGACCATGGTACAAATGGCGTATTCCAGAAAGATGATGTAAGGGCCCAACTTCACATCACAAACGCCTTGAGGAATGTGTGGATTTGTGACTGGTTTACCCGATCCGGTCACACTAGGATGCGATGAAAGAAGATATACTTCCATACCAGGCTCCAGCCAGCAAGGTGTTTCAGACATGGCGAGAAATTTCTCAAGGTGACTGCCGGAGGCTGTTTGCTTCCATGGCACAAGAAATGCAACAGTATGTTCTTGGCAGTGGTGGTCATACCTCATACTGCTGTTGATGGATGTCAGTTCCAATTGGAATGAAAGTTGATCATCTAATATCCGTTATGTGGTGAACATTTCCACAAAGTTTCTTTCATACCTGACTCTTACTTGATTGGATTATACTTCCCAATAGCACAGCTGGTTGGTAGCAGCATCTGTCCTGCTATCTGTTGGATTTCCAACAGCTTCCTGGAAAGTGAAATGTCTGTCTGACTAGTGATCTCCCTTTAGAGCTTATGTGGACGAAGTGTCACATTCTGGTTCTGAGGTGTCGCTGCATCGATTGTGCTTCGGTAATGCATCTTACTGTAAAATGACACTACAGACTTAACAATTAACTTTAGTTCATAGTGAGGTAATTTTCTTCAAAAAGGAAATTAGTTGTGTCCGTTTTTGCTTGAACAATAAATTTAATTTGAGCTTCTGCCTTGAGAAAAAAAGTTTCTTGATTTCTTCTCTTTACCTATACATGTTTCGTTGAAGTTGTGCATTCATTAGAGGGCTTCACTTTATTCTTGTGTAAAAGGTAAATAAATGATAGTTGAAAATCTATCCAGTGCTTTTAAAAAAGTCTTAAATGGAATAGCAACCCTCCATGCATAATAACAATAGAGCTGCCAGGTGTGAAAAGCCGTAAATGAGTGTTTATTTCTTGTAATTGAGATATCTTTCTGTTCTGAGAACGATATCAAAATCTAACAATATGAAGCAAAACCACTCTATTTTCTCTTGTCACTCTATCTCTGACTCTCTCCCATAGATGTGGATATAATTTATATAGTTGCAGTTACGAGAAACCAACAACACAAAAATAAGTTAACGTAGCGATTAAAAATACTTTTCTGTTCTCGAAATTTACATCTTGCGATCAAAGTAACACGTTTCTCAAGAGAGAAGCCGACGCATTCTCGCGAACAACCTAAAAAATTTTGGGTTGACTAGAGACTTAATTAACGTAGGAGAGAGACAACAGTAATAATAATTAAATAATAGCGGTTCGATAAATAATCATATCAAAGTGAAAAAAGTTGCGCATATACCAGTAGTTCCATTTTACATCTAAATGCCGGCCGGTGTGGCCGTGCGGTTCTAGGCGCTTCAGTCTGGAACCGCGTGACCGCTACGGTCGCAGGTTCGAATCCTGCCTCGGGCATGGATGTGTGTGATGTCCTTAGGTTAGTTAGGTTTAAGTAGTTCTAAGTTCTAGGGGACTTATGACCACAGCAGTTGAGTCCCATAGTGCTCAGAGCCATTTGAACCATTTTGAACATCTGAATTTTCGATCGGTGATGCAGCACCGTAAAATATCGTTATTAGCTGCAGATAAAAAATTGTGTACAAAACACCAGTGTATTGCACAAGACGGGAGACAAAACGAACAGCTACAGTATGTATAAAAAGACATATCTTGCTAAAAACAGTTTTCTGAATCTAATGATTCTGACATCAACTTAATGTATTTTCATCCAGTATTTACTTGTACAGTAGAATAAAGAGAAACCCACTGATGGTTAACATCATCGAAACAAAACCCAGAAAATAAAATTACAGTTCGCTCTTTCTTCCTGTCACATTTTTCTGAATCATGCCATTGATTTTGTTACAGATTGAGGCGAGGAAGTTAGCCGGCTGCTCAAATTAAACTCTGCAAGTACCGTCGCCCGTACATTTGAACTACAAGTACAATTATTATGATTTGTTTTCCGTTAATTGCGAACTATGTGTGCTTCTCAAATCAACCAATAAAAATAATTGATGCAGTCAAACTGAGTACTTGTTTATTCTTTCGGACAAATATTTATGTGAGTTATTTATCCGATGTGGAGCACCTGCG
Organism: Schistocerca nitens; assembly: GCF_023898315.1. NCBI lineage: Eukaryota > Metazoa > Arthropoda > Insecta > Orthoptera > Acrididae > Schistocerca > Schistocerca nitens. Next base: position 668,441,710 of record NC_064618.1, read on the forward strand.
AATACAGCACCATGTAAGATACTCCAACAAGTAAAGCATACACCCAACAGGTCGCCGAAATTCCCTGTCTTTCCCGCGAATACCTTCATTTGAGTAGCATACGAGAGTGCCAACAATCGGGCAGCGGAAATAGCGCAACTGACTAATGCGGTAAGACTAGAGGTCATGCCTTGCTGCATTGGAGCCGTAATTTTTTTCCAGTCTTCCACCAACACACGTATCGCTACAACGAATCACGTATCTTCGGAAAGGCGCTCTTGAGTTCCAAAGTGCTACCATCAGACGAGCTAACACAAGGACTGTGCATATGGAGTTAAAAATAATGAGGTGCAATGGTCGAGCATCCCTTATGCAGTCGACTCCAAGCGACGCTTGAGGTGGTGTAAAGAACGACGCCATTGAAAAGTGAATGACTGGAAACGAGTGACTTTGTTGTGATGAATCATGCTACACGCGGTGGCAATCCGATGGAAGGGTTTGTGTTTGCCGAATGCTTGGAGAACGTTACCTAACATCTTATGTAGCGCCAACACTGAAGTTCAGAGGAGGTGATGTTACGATATTGGTGTGTTTATTGTTATTGGACTGTGGTCCCTTTGTTGTACTTAAGAAAACGCTAAATGTTGTATCATATGTACACATTGTACAGCAGCGTGTTGTACGCACATTGGAGGAACAGTTCTGAGACTAAGAAGTTTCTATCAGCACGACAATGGACCACTGCAACAGTGAGACAGTGGTTTGTGGACAATAACATTCCTGAAATGTACCGGTCTACCCAGATTTCGACCTCAACACAACGGAACATCTTTGGGATGAGTTGAAGAGTCGTCTTGGCTCCAGACCCAACGTCCAACATGACTACATTCTCTGGGTTCGGCTCTTGGGGAATAATGGGCTCCACAGACATACAGACACCTCACTGAAGGTGCTTCAGCAGAGTTCAAGCCGTCATAAAGCCGAAGGGTGGACATACCCCATATTCATGTCCAGTAATAGATGTCCGGATACTTTTGTTAGACAGTGTATTTCGCGCCGCGAATTTACCATTATGGGTATTATTATTACTGTTATTATTATTATTATTATTGTTCCTTTCCGAAGAAACATGATTCGTCGTAGCAACGCAAGTGTTTGCTAGAAGAACAGGGAGAAGAAAAGGAGACTTGAATGCAGTACAGACAGATTTCTAGTCTGCTGCCTTAATCTGTTGCGCTAGTGCCGTTACTCGGCGGATAAGATGGTCGTTTTCAACAGGCTTTCAACCTGAATGACTCGAAAACGCTTAAGAAGTGTGTCTTACTGGAGCATCGTCTGTTAAACGTACGTATGCATTACAATCGTGCAAAGGAGTGACTCGCTGGATGAATGCTTCCATTTTAAGTTTGTATGTATCCTTCGCCTCTGCTTCTACAAGACATCTTTTTTGCTGTAAAGAAATCATCAGCATGCAAATCAGTTCCCTTTCATAAACTTATTGTTTAGATATAACATTACGAAAGTCATACGTACCTTTAAAAAAACACACAAAAAAAAACACTTCCGTTAAACAGATACGCACTTTCTCTAGCAACGCAAGAAAGATTCTTGGCCTCCCTGTTGAAAATGAAAAAGAAGGAAGGAATTGCAGCTACAGCTTGTCGGGCTTGTGTTTTTGAAGCGCGCCATCGTCAAATAACCTTCCTGGGGGTCGTATTCTACTACTATAGCATCAGTGAGTCACAGCTAGAATCGGAAAACTCAAACAAATTCCTGCGTACAGCACTTGGCAGCGATACGGAATGAAATGATCACATAGGCTCCGTCGTCAGTAAGCAGGTGGTAGACTTCGGTACGGTAGAATACTGCGGAAGTGAGATCAGTCTACAAAGGAGATTCCTTACAAATCAGCCCTCTGGTTCATTCGGAACACAGTTCAATTATGTGGGACCCATATCAAATAGGACTAACAGGGGATGCTCAAGGTATATATCGGACAGCAATACACATGGCCACATGTTTGTTTGACACGTGATAGACTGTCACAGAAATGCTGAAGAAACTTAACTGGCAGACTCTTGAAGATAGACATAAACTATCCCGAGAAAGTCTCTTAAGAAAAATTGAAGAACCAGCTTTAAATGGTGACTCTCGCAATACACTGCAACCCCCTATATAATGGCCTGGTGTTTCCTGTCGGAAGACTCAAGTGGCATCCTATCCCCTAGGTATTGTTAAAAATAGCGATCGTGAGGAAAAGATCAGAATAATTACGGCACGTACGGAGGCATTCAGACAATCATCCTTCCGGCGCTCCATACGTGAATGGACCGGGAAGAAACCTTAATAACGGGTACAATGGGACATACCCCCTCCCATGCAGAGTACTAATGTAGATGTAGATGCAGATAACATCATTTACAAAACTGTATTACTGCAGATATGCAGATTGCACTGATGACACATTGATAATATACACTGAAGCGCCAAAGAAACTGGTATAGGTATTCGTATTCAAATACAGAGATATGTAAACAGATAGAATACGGCGCTGCGTTCGGCAACGCCTATATACGACAACAAGTGTCTCGCACATTTGATAGCTCGGTTACTGCTGCTACAATGGCAGGTTATTACGATTTAAGTGCGATTAAACGTGGTGTTGTAGTAGGCGCACGAGCGATAGGACACAGCATCTCCGGGGTAGCGATAAAGTGCAGACTTTTCCGTACGACCATTTCAAGAGTGTACCGTGAATACTAGCAATCCGGTAAAATATCAAATCTCCGACATCGCTGAGCCCGGAAAAAGGTCCTTCCTGCAAGATCGGGACCAACGACGAGCGAAGAGAATCGCTAAACGCTACAGAAGTGCAAAACCTTCCGCAAATTGTTGCAGATTTCAATGCTGGGCCATCAACAAGTGTCAGCCTACGAACCATTCAACAAAACATCATCGATATGGGCTTTCGGAGCCGAAGACCCACTAGGGTACCCTTGATGACTGCACGATACAAAGCTCTACACCCCGGCTGGGCGCATCAACACCGACATTGGACTGTTGATGACTCGAAACGTGTTACCTGGTCGGACGAGTCTTGTTTCAAATTGTAACGAGTGAATGGACGTGTACGGGTATGGAGACAACCTCATGAACCTATGGACCCTGTATGTCAGCAGGGGACTGTTCAAGCTGGTGGGGGCTCTGTAATGGTGTGGGCCATGTGCAGCTGGAGTGATATGGGACCAATGATACGTCTAGATACGACCCTGACAGGTGACACGTTCTTAAGCATCCTGTCTGATCACCTGCAGCCATTCATGGCCATTGTGCATTCCGACGGACTTGGGCAATTCCAGCAGGACAATGCGACACCCCACACGTCCGGAATTACTACAGAGTGGCTCCAGGAACACTCTTCTGAGTTTAAACACTTCCGCTGGCCACCAAACTTCCCATACATGAACATATGTGGGATGCCTTACAACGTGCTAATCAAAAGAGATCTCCACCCCCTCGTATCTTACGAATTTATGGACAACCTGCAGGATTCATGGTTTCAGTTCCGTCTGGCACTACATTAGACATTAATCGAGTCCATGACACGTCGTGTTGCGGCACTTCTGCGTGCTCGTGGGGGCCCTACAGGCAGCCAGGTATACCAGTTTCTTTGGCTCTTCAGTGCATAAAGAAACAGAAACTTAAATTTTTCGTTTGTGTAGCCATATTGTCCGTAGTTGCTTTACAGCTGCTGAAGGTATATTTGTACCATCGTTACAACCACAAGAAAATACGTGTTTTTCTCGCCAGATGCATTTCCAATCATCAGTGGTTTGTAACGAATGATACACTACTGGCCATTAAAATTGCTACACCAAGAAGAAATGTAGATGATAAACGGGTATTCATTGGACAAATGTATTATACTAGAACTGACATCTGATTACATTTTCACACAATTTGGGTGCATAGATCCTGAGAAATCATTACCCAGAACAACCACCTCTGGCCGTAATAACGACCTTGATACGCCTGAGCATTGAGTCAAACAGAGCTTGGATGGCGTGTACAGGTACAGCTCCCCATGCACCTTCAGCACGATACCACAGTTCATCAAGAGTAGTCACTGGCGTATTGTGACGAGCCAGTGGCTCGACCACCATTGACCAGACGATTTCAGTTGGTGAGAGAACTGGAGAATGTGCTAGCCAGAGCAGCAGTCGAACATTTTCTGTATCCAGAAAGACCCGTACAGGACCTGCAACATGCGGTTGTGCATTGTCCTGTTGAAATGTAGGGTTTCGCAGGGATCGAATGAAGGGTAGAGCCACGGGTCGTAACACATCTGAAATGTAACGTGCACTGTTCAAAGTGCCGTCAGTGCGTTCACCGCGATGTCGCCAAACACGGATGCGACCGTCATGATGCTGTAAAAAGAACCTGGATTCATCCGAAAAAATGACGTTTTGCCATTCGTGCACCCAGGTTCGTCGTTGAGTACACCATCGCAGGCACTCCTACCTGTGTTGCAGCGCCAAGGGTAACCGCAGCCATTATCTCCGAGCTGATAGTCCATGCTGCTGCAAACGTCGTCGAACTGTTCGTGCAGATGGTTGTTGTCTCGCAAACGTCCCCATCTGTTGACTCAGGGATCGAGACGTGGCTGCACGATCCGTTACAGCCATGCGGATAAGATGTCTGTCGTCTCGACTGCTAGTGACACGAGGCCGTTGGGATCCAGCACGGCGTTCCGTATTACCCTCCTGAACCCACCGATTCCATATTCTGCTAACAGTCATTGGATCTCGACCAACGCGAGCAGCAATGTCGCGATACGATAAACCGCAATCGCGATAGGCTACGATCCGACCTTTAGTAAAGTCGGAAACGTGATGGTACGCATTTCTCCTCCATACACGAAGCATCACAACAACGTTTCACCAGGCAACGACGATCAACTGCTGTTTGTGTATGAGAAATCGGTTGGAAACTTTCCGCATGTCAGCACGTTGTAGGTGTCGCCACCGGCGCCAACCTTGTGTGAATGCTCTGAAAAGCTAATTATTTGCGTATCACAGCATCTTCATCCTGTCGGTTAAATTTCGCGTCTGTTGCACGTCATCTTCATGATGTAGCAATTTTAATGGCCAGTAGTGTATTTACAATTTTATTTGTTTTCGAAATAAAAAAAAACAGTTCACTAACGAGTTGTTGATTTCTAGGTACGATAATTTCTGCCCGGTATTTCACCTACATCTTCTTCGTTAGGCACTGATAATTGTGGTTTAACTTTACGCTGCTTTTCAGAACTATGAGTTTTAACGTTTAACACATCACAATTTCATACATTAGTGTTCATTGCTTATTTGCAAACTTTTAAGTGCGTATTGTGTTTTGTAGTGTTGCCAACGTTGCCACTAGTTTTTCATTGATTTGTACTGTTTTTCTTTCTGTGTAGTTAATTATACGTGTGTTATTCTATTTAATTATGTTGCTAAGTATTTATGTATTGTGTAAGAATAATGAAGGGATGGAGAGTGAGTTGGCGACAGAGGGTATGCTAAAGGCCCTTTCCTTTCTTTATGTAATTTCTTCAATCATTTTATATAGTGTCAGGTTTCCAATATTTATTTGGTCATTGAGCGACTGTTTATTTTGTGTTAATGCTTTGGGTATGTGGAAATTTTCTAGTAGAAGGTGACTGTCTTTACTGATTCTGATGATGTTCTTATGTTTTTCAATAGTGCTTGCTCTGTAGTACTCCTGTTCCTCTCTAGACATAACCATAAGAAAAGACAATCACATACACACAAAAGTGACACTATATGAAATGTAATCTCAAACCACTTGCAGAATCAGAAACAAACCGCAATCAGGTACATGGTAAACAGACAGAACAGGATTCCTTTTAACACTTCTGATTATCAAAATCTGCTAGCCATTACGAAACAAATAGCATGAGAAATGGACTCAAAGAACCACTGGTAGACAAACTAAATAGAAATATGAAGACACAAACAATGGGAAAAGCTGACCAAACCACATCAACACATACAACCCGCATAATCACAAAAAATGGCATACAATGACCTACCATAACAAATACACACGTAAAATAGGTAACACATTCAAAAAAACAAGGCATAACAATTGCTTACAAAACAAATAATTCAATACAAAAACGTATCCCAAAACCGAAATCAAAACCAGACAGATACCAATAATCTGGTATCTATCAACTCAGTTGGAGAGACTGTGAAAAAATATACGTGCCGAATGTCTGGTAAGACATTTGACCAAGATATAAAGAATACATCAATGCACTTAAATAAGTTGCAAACAATTCATCATTTTTAGGCCATCGTAAACAGGAATATCACAGACCAATCACTATTGAAAAGATACGGACATCATAAGAATCAGTAAAGACAGAAATTCCTCCCTTTCCAAGAAAATTTCCACACACACATAGTATTAACACAAAATAAACAGTTGGCCAATGAAAGAAACCAAAGACGTGTTCGCAGATGGCATTTCCTGACGCAGGCGAAAAACCCATCAGAAATTACCGTATGTAAATACCAACAATTTGTTAACAAACTCTTTCTCTACCTATAAAAAAATCAGATTATAAATATATTTAATTATATACCGCTGATGATTCTTTACTTCTATAAAGCGAAATGCTTCTAGTGAGAAAAACACGCATTTTCTTGTAACTACGTGACAAAAATACCCTCAGATACACTCGTACAAACTTCCTTGCTTAAATTCAATCGTTCACAGAAAGTATCTAGTTCTTCATAGAACGCCAGATGGACAACAAAACATTTTTTAGGCATGGCCACAATTAATACAAAAAAAATGCATCATCTATGTATACAGGAAACCAACAAACGCAGACACTTCCATTAAAACTCACACAAACAAGACGCACTGAGTATTTTATAATGCAGAGCAGAGGAATTTCCAGTCAGTGCTGCAAAGTAGGAGATAAATAAAAATCGACGAATCCGTAGGATGTAGCAGCGGATAACATGAAAGTGAAACGATGACTTTTACCACACTTTCGCGGTAACAACCACAGATCGGCCTCTGCAACGCGTCGGGGAACGTGCAGACAAACCGCCTAGAAAATGCTGCCATTGCGTGCTAGAATATTGCTGGCACTCCACGCTGCAATACCGCAGTCCGCCGTAGTGGTGCGCCGGGTTTTCACTTGTCATGGCACAACGCTACGTTTCCGTAGCCCTTTAGGTGACCGGAAACAGGTTCCTGTCACAAATGCTCGTCGGACATCCACTGGCAGTCAGTACTTGTATTTGGTCTTCGACCGGTTCCTGGACTTCTGTCACCAGCCGATGTTGTGACTTGTCTCCACGCCGGCCGTCGGTCCAGTGTGGGAACGAGCAGTTTCAGCTTCTCCTGGCAGTGTCAGCTAGCCACTGATTTGAAAGCCACCACCAGACCTGCTGGTCCTGTGTCTCAAGCGGCCGACTCCAAGAGAAGACCACCTCTAGGGTGTCGTCTAGAGACCAGAAACAGGGAGAGTACGAGTCTAATGTTCGGGTTGCATACGTCACAAATGAGGGCGCTGCTGTTAGATAAGTTCTAAAGGGATTCCTTCATTTCCGCTGTTCTTCAGCGAGTATAACTAATTTGCCAAGGAGACAGTACGGACTTTCCGTCACCGATTTTATTCATTTTGACAGGATGTGTAGGGCACGACTAGGACTTCAACATGTGTAAGTAGGAAGACGCAACTGTCAACCGTTTACTAGAAAATCGAGTTTGAAAATTTTAGGCTTGCTTATATACTTTGTATGGTCGCTTATATGCAACGAGTCCGCAGGAGAGCGAAGATCTCTGGATCGAATCTCGCTGCCGGTAGTTCAATTTTTCAATCCCAAATATTTCTAACAACAGCTTTAACATGAGAAAGGGAAAAAAGTTTTTGTTTTCTTACGGAGATTATAAATCAAAAAAAGGATACGAGAGAACTTTCAGTCAAATAAGTGTAGTCATTTTATTTACATTACATTATCTACATTTGTGACAAATACAGTGAGAACATTAATAAATCCGACAAACTGCAGGGGCGAATTCCTCACTGGAACTGGAGGAAGAAAGCTCCTATGAACAATCGTCCAGAAATCCGTCTTTGCCACGGTAGATGGCGCTGAGGAATGACAGTTCCTCTGACCACTTGCCCTGTGTTCGGTTGGTTGGTTGGATGATTTGTGGAAGAGCCCAAACAGTGAGGTTGGCTCTGAGCACTATGGGACTCAACTGCTGAGGTCATTAGTCCCCTAGAACTTAGAACTAGTTAAACCTAACTAACCTAAGGACATCACAAACAACCATGCCCGAGGCAGGATTCGAACCTGCGACCGTAGCGGTCTTGCGGTTCCAGACTGCAGCGCCTTTAACCGCACGGCCACTTCGGCCGGCAACAGTGAGGTCGTCGGTCTCATCGGATTAGGGAGGGATGGGGAAGGAAGTCGACCGTGCCTTTCAAAGGAATCATCCCAGCATTTGCCTGAACCGCTTTAGGGAAATCACGGAAAACGTCAATCAGAATGGCCGGACGCGGAATTGAACCGTCCTCGTCCCGAGTGCGAGGACAGTTTGCTAACCACTGCGCCACCTCGCTCGGCGCCGTGTGTTGTGAGTTGCAGGTAATAGGGATAGTAGTGGTTGCCATGCAGGACACACATAATCTTACTTTGGCTTAGCCTTGCTGGCGGGCCACTTGCCCGGAGCTTGTACTAGGATTCTTCTTAGTATCCTGTAGATCCTGTTCCACCAAACTTGGTGCGCACAGTCCGCCACCTCCCTGCACGTTCGTCGTTGTGAAAGAACTCAAAATGACACAAACGCTCAATAAGTGCTTGAATCGTTGTCTGGTTGGTGTCTGTGAGAGTACTTGTTTTGGTATAGCCGTGTTGCCTCTCGACCGTTTCTATCTGCTTGGCCGTACACAAATACCATCTCGGTTCAAATGGTTCAAATGGCTCTGAGCACTATGCGACTTAACTTCTGAGGTCATCAGTCGCCTAGAACTTAGAACTAATTAAACCTAACTAACCTAAGGACATCACACACAGCCATGCCCGAGGCAGGATTCGAACCTGCGACCGTAGCGGTCGCTCGGCCCCAGGCTGCAGCGCCTAGAACCTTCGGCCACTCCGGCCGGCTACCATCTCGGCTTGTTCCCGATATGAATACGGACTATTCTGCTGCGCACAGTACGCTACGTCAATCACACATCCTGCGACACACAAGGAATACGCGGCACTTGTTCAGAGGAACTGTCGTTCGTCAGAACCGTCTACCGTGTCAACGATGCATTTCCGGACTCATGTTCATATCACCTCTTTTCCTCCATTTCCATTCAGAAATTCATCCCTGCAGGTTTTCGCTTTTATTAATGTTCACCGTGTGTAAAGCGTAACCCATACATCACAGCACGGATCAGGATGATAATGATCGTAGAAACATGGAAAACAAAAATTATGCCGACGTACAGCAGATGTAAGGAACACCGAATTTCTAGATGTCCATTGCATTTTTTCAGTGCGTGTATTACAAAACGAACTTCCTTTACTATCATAAATGTTCTCGGTCCTCGCACAATTTCGAGGAGTACCATGCGTATCGAAGCATAGCACTGAATATTGGTGCAAATAATCCACAACGGTACGTAGTATAGATGGATGGATATGGTGTTATGGGCGCTCAACAGTGTAGTCTTTAGCGCCCGGTACGTAGTATAGGCAGCGAGATTCGATCCCAGACCTCGCGCATATGAAACTAAGCGGTTACTGGCTCGTCTGCGTATTCATTGCACATTAGTGACCAGACAAAGAATATAAGCAGCCCTAAAATTTTCAAACCCGATTTTCTCCAAAACGTTTGAGAGTTCCCACTTCGCCTGTTGGAGACCTACTCGTGCCCCACACACGCTGTCAGTAAGAACCCAATAGGTGAGAGGAAGTTCGTACTGTCCCCTTGTGAGAACTGTGGCGCTGCAATCGCTTCATACACGTAGACTCGTTCTCTCTTGCTGAAGCATGCAGAGTGCACGGCCAGTCGCGAAATATTGTTGGAAATGAAGATGAGTACACGATTTTGCTGCTTTAAAGTAGCACTGACTGGCGAGTTCGGAGGTGACGTCACAGGACTCAGTGACGAGTATAGGCATCTCCTTTCTGACCTCTAGTGTCTTCGTCTAGCAATATGGGCGCCTCCATGGCGTATTTGCTTCGGCACTGGGAGTCTGCTGTTCACGTAACACCCACGTAAGTTCGTAGGATACCGGGAACGCCATCTTTGCATCGGCACAACCTCCTCGCCAGTCACTTCTCTTCCCCCGAGGCAGCACAGCACTGTCTAGAATACACACACTCTATCACGGGAGCAAGCACGCCACCAGGAGCTATGCTAAGGTAGCGATCGCTTCCTGGATGACCACACACATCACCAAGACATCGCTGACAACCTCGTTTACGGAAATCAGGTTGCATAAAGAACGTTTATAATGAATAAGCTTTCCTGACTCAACACAGCCCACACTTCCAGCACGTAGCATTACGTGACAGAAGCGGCCTTGGTGGTTAGTAATGGTGTCTGCTTTGCCAAGCCATTACAGCACGTGAAAAGAAACAACATTGAGCAAACTGACACGCCACCACCAACAACATCATACAAAAACCTTGTAAAGTGGTGGAGGCCTCTAGCTTACTTTTAGTAGTTGATAAGAGTGATGGGAGTTCTCGTTTTAAATCGTTGAGTCATACTTCACACTTGTACACTGGATATATTTCAGACAGATATCTTTAATAATCGATATCTTACGCCATAGAGGTTCTGAGTACAAGCAGTTGTCAGTAGTTTGTCGTTGCCAGTGTAGCGTCTGATAGTATTAAGTGAGAGAGTCTGATGTCGGTCACGCTACTGAGCGGTTTGGGAAAATAACTAGTAGAACGCAGAGATTCAGACGCAGGGGATGTTGGTTTTTGGAAATACAGTTCGTAAAGACTGATTTTAGAGTTATGAATATACTATGTTAATGTTGGCGCTGCATTGCTTGGTCATCATAGACAAGTTGGAGAAAAGCAAATTTTCGGTATGATTTTTCTTTATTGATTCGGGTCGGTTACTCCCTTTACTGAAGTTTTATTTTATGATCGAGTGTCTCCGCATTGCATTTAGCGGAACACGGTTACTTAAAGCTTAAAATGTGATGTGCTTAGCACAGTTGCTTTTCCTTGCGTTGCACCTGGGCAAGGGTTTCTTTAGCTGGTTTGCTGCCGTGCTGCATTCTAAAATACACCACTTTCGAACAGTATCGAGTTTCCGCTGCCACAAGCTAAGTCACAAAAGTTTAACATCACTGTTAGGACGCAATAAAATTATTTACAGTGAAACACTGAATTAAAAATTATCATCGCAGTCCAGTAAAATTTTACTTCAGATTTCATATCTTTTGCCAGACATACTTACTTTTACTGTGCTGTGTTACATGTTCGCACAGTGTGTCATTCGGTGTGCGGAATTTTACTTAGTCAGTTTGGGCACGTAAATTTGTAAATTTGTAGGGCATTTAAACAGAAGCATTTTGGGCCTTTATTCTTTCAAAGTTCAGTCTGTAATGTCATGTAAAATTTTTACTCTGTTAAATTTATGTGTTAGAATTGAAAGATACATACTGCGACGTCACGCACTGTAGCACTGTTCATTGTACTGCTTAATATAAAGGTTCACTTGATAACTTCTTCAGCATACAATTTCAGATCTTTTTATAGTTTCACTTAAAATTAATTAGAATATAGTTACTCAATTAGAGATTTCTTTGGCAGCTCCTTTCATCAGTTAGCGTTACGTAAGCATGCCATTTGCATTGCGCAGTTGGAAGAACGTTCACATTACAATACATACACTCACGAAAATTAAGAAAAGAGGACCTTTGTTCAAAACAAAACAAATAAAACAGTTACAGCCTACACGCAGAAGAATACCCTATTTAGGAGCAATTTTAGACAAATCGGCTAAACTGTTTAAAAATAAAGGTATCAGAATTACTTTTGTGACCAACAACGAACAGAGAAACTACGAGTAAGCAAGCCAGGAACTTATAAAGTGAGATGCACTTACTGCAACAAGTTCTATATAGGTCAAATGGGAAGAACTTTTAAAATCTGTTTCGAGGAATGTGTTGACTAATTCAGACTGAACAAATAGAACAAATCAGCTACGACTGAAAATTAGGTGAAACAGCAAACAGTGCTACAATAGTTCGTACAAACTTTGATGGAAGAGCCGTAAATGGGCATCTTTGAGGAAATAGATATATGACCCATGACCAATAGCAAAAAAGACATACTCAATGAAATAACAGATTTCATAAACTCAGACTTCTTCACCAACTTCAATTCAATACTGTTAAATTAGAAAATACTTAATGGTCAACAGTATACGTGAAACTGTATGTCCAAAAGCTACATTTTCTTAATTTGTGAGTATTTTTATGTTGACTTGAGTAATAGCAACTATCTTACATCGTCTGTTACCGTAACACATTTCTCTGCTAACATAAAAGATGTAATGAAGACAATACAAAGTGATATTAAACGTCAGGATCTACACATTATTAGTGAAATCGAACAAAACTTTCTCTTGGTGTCATCTCGTTCCTACGACACAGTAATAGCGAACATCCAGGTAACAATAGCAAAGGATGAAACTGAGTACAATCTAAGAAGACAAATATTTCAGATGAACAGAGTGGGCACTTATTTAGGTTTTTTGTGTTAGTAACAGACCATCAAACGAAGTAAATTCTCTCTCATGTGGATTAAACTTCCCTTTCCTCACAGGCAGCCAACAATAAGTACCAAGACAGAAAACTGCTTCATTAAGATATATGCGTACTTCGTGTTAAATGTTGTAGTATTGATTTTTTTACAAGTAATATGGGAAATATTCCGTCTTTGCGATTGTAATAAAATACTTAATTAGACCAGACTCTTTTCGTTTTAGTCACTCTGTAACAATTGTGTTTTCGTACAGATGTTTGTGAAATAGTAAACATTTCTTATAACATTTTTGGAAGATGTCTGCCAACAGCCGTGAAGCAATGTATAAAATAAAACACTAATGTATAAAATAAAACAGATGATACAGATGATGGTTTAAATATGCGTTTTAAACATTGTTTTATGCTTTAAATTAGTATTATTAAAAATTTCTTCTGTTTTAAATTATTGTTATTACTCGCCTTTTTGGCTCTTATTTCATTTCCTACGTTCTTCTACACACATGTGGTCGATATATATATATATATATATATATATATATATATATATATATATATATATATATATATATTAATTTTCATGTGTTGTCACATGCACCTCGCGTACTTCGTTTTGGTCGTGCAGAATGCCATCTCCTTTATGTTTGTTTGTGTGGCCGTTGCGGTGTCTGCTGTTCCTGTCCGCAGCTCGTGGTCGTGCGGTAGCGTTCTCGCTTCCCACGCACGGGTTCCCGGGTTCGATTCCCGGCAGGGTCAGGGATTTTCTCTGCCTCGTGATGACTGGGTGTTGTGTGATGTCCTTAGGTTAGTTAGGTGTAAATAGTTCTAAGTTCTAGGGGACTGATGACCATAGATGCTAAGTCCCATAGTGCTCAGAGCCATTTGAACCATTTTTTTCTGCTGTTCCTGTGTGTGTGTTTACATATTTCCACTGGTTTGCTTGTAGGGGGAGGAGGGGAATGATACCACGAAAACACAATCTACTATACTGTCGGAAATACGTGGATGCTTGGTGCGAACGAGAAACCTAGGCTTTCTGCTCGTAAACACACAACACGAATCATAAAGTTTAGTATAGAGAAACAACAAGTAGAACAAATAAACTTCCTAGACATACCTATCACAAAGAAAAATAACCAACAATCATTCAGTATTTACAGTAAAACCACCACAACAGATACGATACTATACCAGTCATCAAAGCACTCAGTCTCAAAAATAAGCAGCTCTCGGATACATGCTCAATAGGTTACACAGTACCACTAGACAAATACAGCTACAATAAGGAGCTAGACATAATAACCTCAATATCAAAAAACAACACATGCCGAGAATCTCTAGTCAAAAAACTGGTTCAAATGGCTCTGAGCACTATGCAACTTAACTTCTGAGGTCATCAGTCACCTAGAACTTAGAACTAATTAAACCTAACTAACCTAAGGACATCACACACATCCATGCCCGAGGCAGGATTCGAACCTGCGACCGTAGCGGTCGCTCGGTTCCAGACTGCAGCGCCCAGAACCGCACGGCCACTTCGGCCGGCAGAATCTCTAGTCATAAAATTGAATTACTATACGCAGAAAGACGTAAAGATAAAACAAACTAGGCAAGCAAAACAAATACCACGCAAATGCAGGGACCCACAACACTCCTAGCCAACACACAGGTCAACAAGAACATTAGTACACAACAAGAACACAACATTAAAGGTCAATAGACAATATGGTATATACATAAGGAAATAAACGGACACAGAAAATTGATAACAACCTAAGGAAACAAGAAATAAATAAGCCTATCAAAAGAATAACTCCATACAAAAATGTTTAAAGTAGTGTAGCCGCGGTCTTGTCAGCAATACTAGTAGTTCCTGTTCATATACTGTATTAAGGTTTTGTTCTCAGGTGCTTCTGCGAAGAAGTAAATTGTGTCTTTATATTGTTCTGTATTAACGAGTGTATGCCAACTTCTTCCGAAATTTTAATGCATTTACATTGTATCACAAAGGTGTCGTAAAAACCAGAAGCAGGGCAGCTACAGAACTTAGATTGCACCCGCAGACTCCTTGGTTAATGTTATGTTACTTGTGATATAGACGAAAAATTTATTAATGATGAATGCTGCTTGCTGCCTGCGTTCATAGGTCATCCTCGATTCCTACATGTGGCAGGTTACTATGCTGAAGACAGCCAGTCTCTCTCGTTGGATGCAAGCAGAGTTAGCTTTTTGCAGCATCGTTTCCAGAACCGACTGCAGTCCACTGGTTTGGAGGCAAGTGGACGGTTTAAATCAGAGGTTCGGACAATTGTATAGCGATCTTGGATGCTGCTTTCTCGACCTCCACTATTGGTTGGAGAACTGTCCATTCCCCCCCGCCTTTAGGATAGAGAAGTCCCCCCACAGGCCTGATAAGACATATTCTGACTTCACACAGGGAAGAATACTATCCCCATTAACTTAAGAGAGTAGCGTTCGTCATGGCAGATTGGAAGAGAAAGCAAGATTGCGTTTAATGTCTCGTCGACATCGAGGTCATTAGAGACGGGGCAGATTGAAGAAAGAAAATGTTAATGTAGTATAGTTAATACTTATAATACTTAACCGCAGGAGGGTCTACAGAAAGGACCCAGAACTAGTCTCGCTTATAAATGCAAACATTGCCCATACAGTACTAGGCCAGAAAGCGGCTGAAACCAGATGTTAATAACAATGAAAGTGTAAATTCCGACTACAATGTATATCGTAAAAATAGGTTAAATGCCAGTGGTTGTATTTATAGCTGTAAGCAGTATGATAATATTTAGTGAAGTTAGTGTAAACTTCTTATACTATGAGTGAACGAAAGTGTTAAAGATGGTTGAAACTTGGTAAACGGATTCTGTTATAGATACACCCTCCCCTCCCCCCCCCCTCCCAAACTCAGTAGCAGTAGTGGTAGAACATTCAAGGGGAAACTTTGAGAACATTTCGCGTATATTTCCTGATCATATTATGGTATTAGGTGGAGATTTCAAAGCATCAGTTATAAAATGGGAGACTCGAGTGAGTAAGGAGAGCAGTAAGGACAGGGAATCATTCGAAATTGTTCTAAATACCTTATCTGAAAATTGTAGTTCAGCAGTTAATCAAACCACCGACTCTTGAAGGTAACGTCGTAGATGTCCTGTCTGACTCAATAGAACACCGTTGAAGTTGCGATGAATTTTGCTCTGCAAGAATGCTTCTACGAATATGGGTCGCTTGATGAAAAAATCAAGGAATTAACATCCTTTTGTGTCTGCAGAAGTTATTGGCTAAATAGGCAATTTCCACCTGCCGCGGCTGAATATACGGAGACGCAGGCGTAAGGCATAAGGTGTGGGAAAGTTATCTTCTACCACACTACTCTGATTCGATCAGTAATTGAATAATGCTCCTACCACATATGATTGATAGAGGAAATATAAAAGGTCCAAAGAAGAGCAGTGTGTTTCCTTACAGGTTCATTTAACAAGAGCGAAGACATCACAGAGATGCTGAGCCACCGCAACAGACGCTGCAAGAGAAGCGTCCTGCATCCCGGTGTGGTTGACTGTTAAAATTACGAGAGCGTACGTTCCTAGAGGAGCCAACCAACATATCGCTTATCCCAAACATATTTCATGAAAAAACCGTGAAGGCAAAATCAGAGAGGCTGGAGCTCACGCAGAGGCTAACCAGCAAGCATTCTTCCCTCGAACCATTCACGACTGGAGTAAGAAAATGGCGAAGTGACAATTGCGATGATCTGCAAACAGGATGGACCAGTATAACATCTGAAATAGGATACAAAGGGAATAAGAGAGCATATAAACATGACAGGACAGTTCAACATTCTCAGAACATTTTTCACAAGAAAACCACCACACGCACACGCACACACACAAACACACACACACACACACGAACACAAACTCACAGAATGTCTTATAGATTATTCCCCAGCCCTATAAATAAGAAAATAGCAAGAAAAGAAAAGCGGACACTACCACAGCCATACAAGCAATTCAAAAGATGATCACATTCTGCGCGATCAAAACAGATTACACGAGCTCTATATCGCGTACAAGAAAACTAAAACGTATTTTGTATCATGGAAGTGCAGCGTGATATAAATCGAACACCTACCTGTAGAAGAACGTTAAGAAATACAATAAGAGCCAAAAAACGTAAGTAACAACAGTAATTTAAAACATGAGAAATGTTTGCTAATAGTAACTGAAAACATAATAACTGTTTACGACCTCTGTTTGTAAGAAAACAAAATAATAGTTACAGTGACCACTAAAGATGCTTCAAAATAAAGCGAAACTGTTAGATCTAAGTAAGGCTTTCATTATAGTCGCCAAGACGTAATACATCCCGTATTACTTTCAAACCTGCGACTGCGGTAGAGCGACCTAAAAGGCAACATGATATATTTCGCCTAATGATGAGGTTATAATACGAAAGTTGTTGCAATATTAAATGATGTGAGCAAGATAAAAGAAGACTGTGACTGGTAGCGATCTCTGAAAGGCTATTTATAAATTTTAACCAACAGTCACAGTCGACTAACAACGAATATGTATTTTACGTTAATTACATCAATCCATCTTTAAACACATCATAGATGTGGTTTGATTTCGGATAAAATGCTTTTTCTCGATTTTTGTTGTCTCATTGCTGATAATATTTGTTATCTATTACTCGCTCCAAATAAGTTTAGAAGAACTGAAAATTCATATTTACTCTTTAAAACGTTGTAAAATTCAGGCTTAGATTAAACTACGTTACGTCACAAAGACGGTATCATTTATAATGCAGATATCATCAGATTGTAGGTTACGTAAGAAATATCTTTGGAGAGAGTCTGTCTACAGTGGGAATTGGGAGAAAAAAGAAGTCGAGGTTGAATCGCTGAAGCAGAAAGACATATCGTCTTTCCTGCGCTGTTAGCGAGTCAAGCGCGTCGTCGGCTAATCTACATGGATACTCTGCAAATCACATTTAAGTGCCTGGCAGACGGTTCATCGAACCACCTTCACAATCCTCTATTATTCCAATTTCGTACAGCGCGCGCAAAGAATGAACACCTACATCTTTCTGTACGAGCTCTGATTTCCGCCGGCCGAAGTGGCCGTGCGGTTAAAGGCGCTGCAGTCTGGAACCTCAAGACCGCTACGGTCGCAGGTTCGAATCCTGCCTCGGGCATGGATGTTTGTGATGTCCTTAGGTTAGTTAGGTTTAACTAGTTCTAAGTTCTAGGGGACTAATGACCTCAGCAGTTGAGTCCCATAGTGCTCAGAGCCATTTGAACCATTTGAACCTCTGATTTCCCTTATTTCATCATGGTGATCATTCCTCCCTATGTAGGTCGGTGTCAACAAAATATTTTAGCATTCGAAGGAGAAAGTTGGTCATTGGAATTTCTGTGACACTCTCTCCCATATTGCCGGCCGCGGTGGTCTAGCGGTTCTAGGCGCGCAGTCCGGAACCGCGCGACTGCTACGGTCGCAGGTTCGAATCCTGCCTCGGGCATGGATGTGTGTGATGTCCTTAGGTTAGTTAGGTTTAAGTAGCTCTAAGTTCTAGGGGACTGATGACCACAGATGTTAAGTCCCATAGTGCTCAGAACCATTTGAACCATTTCTCTCCCATATTTCGCGATAATACAAAACGTGCAGACTATCTTTGAACTTTTTCGATGTACTCCGTCAGTGCTGTCTGATAAGGATCCCACATCGTGCAGCAGTATTCTAAAAGAGGACGGACAAGCATAGTGTAGGTAGTCTCCTTATTAGGTCTGTTACATTTTCTAAGTGTTCTGCCAATAAAACGCAGTCTTTGGTTAGCCTTCCTCACAACATTTTCTGTGTGTTCCTTCCAATTTAAGTTGTTCGTAATTGTAATACCTAGATATTTAGTTGAATTTACGGCTTTTTTTTAGATTAGATTGATTTATCGTGTAACCGAAGTTTAACGAGTTCCTTTTAGCACGCACCATTCAGATAGCGTTTCTAAATCGTTTTGCAGTTTGTTTTGATCTTCTGATGACTTTATTAGTCGATAAACGACAGCGTCATCTGCAAACAACCGAAGACGGCTGCCCAGATTGTCTCCCAAATCGTTTATATAGATAAGGAACACCAAGGACCTATAACACTACCTCGGGGAACGCCAGAAATCACTTCTGTTTTACTCGTTGACTTTCCATCAATTACCTCTCTGACAGGAAATCACAAATAGTCACATAACTGAGACGATATTCCATAAGCACGCAATTTCACTACGAGCCCTTGTGTGGTACAGTGTCAAAAGGCTTCCGGAAATACAGGAATACGGAATCGATCTGAAACCCCTTGTCAATAGCACTCAGCACTTCATGTGAGTAAAGAGCTAGTTGTGTTTCACTTGAACGATGTTTTCTAAACCCATGTTGACGGTGTGTCAATAGACCGTTTTCTTCGAGGTCATTCATAATGTTCGAACACAATATATGTTCCAAAATCCTGCTGCATATCGACGTTAACGATATGGGTCTGTAATCTAGTGGATTACTCCTACTACCTTTCTTGAATACTGGTGTGACCTGTGCACCTTTCCAATCTTTGGGTACGGATCTTTCGTCGAGCGAACGGTTGTATATGATTGTTAAGTATGGAGCTAATGCATCAGCATACTCCGAAAGGAACCTAATTGATATACAGGCTGGACCAGAAGACTTGCTTTTATTAAGTGATTTAAGTTGCTTCACTACTCCGAGTATATTTACTTAGCGTTATTCATGTTGACACTGTTCTGGATTCGAATTCTGGAATATTTACTTGGTCTTCTTTTGTGAAGGCATTTCGGAAGGCTGTGTTCAGTAACTCTGCTTTGGTAGCACTGTCGATCTACATTGCTATCGCGCAGAGCATTGATTATTTCTTGCCGCTAACATACTTCACATACGACCAGAATCTCTTTGGATTTTCTGCCAGGTTTCGGGACAAAGTTTCGTTGTGGAAACTGTTATAGGCATCTCTCATTGAAGACCGCGCTAAATTTCGAACTTCTGTAAAAGATCGCCAATATTTTATGCGTACCTCCGGAATTAAACATGTATTTTCCCCAACATATCGAGGGTAGATTAAAGTCACTACCAACTATTATCGTATGAGTAGGGTACGTGTTTGTAATCAAACTCAAGTTTTCCTTGAACCTTTCAACAACTGTATCATCTGAATTGGGAGGTCGGTAAAGAATCAAATTATTATTTTATTCCGGTTGCCAACAATGACCTCTGCCCATACTAACCCACAGGAAGTATCTACTTCAATTTCGCGGAAAGTTGAACTACTTGTGACAGCAAGAAACACGCTACCGCCAACCGTGTTTAGCCTATCCATTCGGAACACCGTTAGGTTCTTCGCAAAAATTTCGGTTGAGCTTATATCCGGCTTTAACCAGCTTTCAGTGCCTATTACGATTTGAGCATCAGTGCTTTCTAATAGCGCTTGGAGCTCTGGTACTTTCCCAACACATGTACGACAATTTAAAACTGTAATTCCAATGGTTCCTGTATCTACGTTCTTCCTGTGTTCATCCTGCACCCTTCGTGACTGAAGCCCTTCTTGTGTTTTCCCGAGACCCTCTAACCTAAAAAAAAAACCAATCCTCGCGACGCAGCCCCTGCTACCGGTGTAGCCGCCTCCTATGTATAGTGGACACCTGACCTATTCAGGCGGCCGGAGTTACCGAGCGGTTCTAGGCGCTACAGTCTGGAACCGTGCGACCGCTACGGTCGCAGGTTCGAATCCTGCCTCGGGCATGGATGTGTGTGATGTCCTTAGGTTAGTTAGGTTTAAGTAGTTCTAAGTTCTAGGGGACTGATGACCTCAGAATTTAAGTCTCATAGTGCTCAGAGCCATTTGAACCATTTGACCTGTCCAGCGGAACCCGAAACCCAACCACCCTTTGGCGCAAGTCGAGGAATCTGCAGCCTACACGGTCGCAGAACCGTTTGACCCTCTGTTTCAGACCCTCCACTCGGCTCTGTACCAGAGCTCCGCAATCGGTCCTGTCGACTTGCTGCAAATGGTCAGCTCTGCTTTCATCTTGCAAGAAAAACTGGCAGCCTTTACCACTTCCGTTAGCCGCTCGAAACCAGAGAGAATCTCTTCTGATCCATAGTGACACACATCATTGGTACCGACGCGAGCAACCACCTGCAGTTGGCTGCAGCCCGTGCTCTTCATGGCATCCGGGAGGACCCTTTCCACATCTGGAATGACTCCACCCGGTATGCACACGGAGTGCACATTGTTTTTCATACCCTTACTGTCAGCCAAGTCCCTAAGGGACCCCATAACGCGCCTAACGTTGGTGCTCCCAACTATCAATAATCCCACCCTCTGTGATTGCCCGGATCTTGTAGGCTGAGTGGTTTCCTCTGAAACGGGACAGGCAACAGCATATGGCTCAGCGACAGTGTCAGCCAGAGACAGCACCTGGTTTGTCAGACAAACCGGGGAGGCCTTACGTGTTGCCGCCTGGGAAGTCTTTCGCCGCCTGCTTCGCTCCGGGCGACCTCCCACTCGACCACAGGCGAGGGATCAGCCTCAGTGCGAGCAGTAACTGGGTTGGCCACCGGTGAGGTCCGACTGGAGGACTCTGACGCGCTGGACGTCCGTTGGATCCCCAGGGCTGGCCTACAACAGTGGTGCCCATCCACTGTAGCCTCAAGCTGTGTAACCGAAGCCATCACAGCCTGAAGCCGAGAGCGAAGTGTCACTAACTCGGCTCGCATCCGCACCCAACAATCGCAGTCCCTTTCCATACTAAAGACCGTGGAAAACTAAACTATGCAGATAAACGGACTATCGGCACGTGCTGCGCAACTCTACTGTAGACCCTGACGAAAACGCCGAACTGGTCTAGTAATAAGCAGATATTCAGAAACCTAACTACCGAAGCACTGAGGTGAAACTAAATAATTTGTCCCTGATTAGAAACTTGTAACATGTCACAAAATCGATTTACTTTCCGACGCAAACGAAAACGTGAGAACTGTGGCTATTAATATTAAATTTACACGCAGAAATTCAAGAAACTAAACTATTAAAGCACACAGATGATATAGTAAAATTCGCTCCTGGTTAGAAACACGTAAATGTCACAAAAGCGGTTACTTCCCTGTTACTGCGTCTGTCTCGGTGGGCTACTACTGCTAATGTAATTGCAAAGAGAAAGAGAGAAAGAAAAATGGCTTTAACTGCAACTGGAAATGAGTAAGTGATGAAAAATCTTCCCAACAAATATTTCGTCCATATATCCTCTGCACGAAGCATAATGTCAAGGAGGCGTACTGTTGTTATGGTGTTCCAATGCATTGCGTCTACTGCATCAACAATGGGATGGCTGGATTTCATTGGCATTTAGAATGTACCAGAGTACCCCATAGTTTTAGTACTACGTTTTCTAATAATGACAATTCTATTCAAATTTAATTAATTCCCGATCTCATCATTGACCTAAGTCACTGTTACCGTATCAGCTCTGGCAAATTTGTTTCCCTACTGCAATCTAAGTGACGTTGATTTATCTTATTATTTTAAAAGTTATTTTTAATATCTTTTAAAGCAACGCAGCAAATAATTTTACGGAAAAGTACAGTTGCACCAGAGAGTAACTCCATAAGGCAACATGGAATGAAAATATGAAAAGTAAGCGGATATACTTGACATCAGATTAACGCAACGAGAGGTTCTCATAAGGGCAAAACACACTGAACTGAATTTCTCGATTAGCTTATCCATGTGTTGATGGTATTTCAACCTGTTATCCAAATAGACCAAAATTAATTTTACACAAAGCAATTTCATTTAAGTATGATCAGTGAAAATCATTTCTGGTGCAAATAGGACAGTTTTACTTATCTGAAATAGTGTATTATGACTCTCTGTGGCCGGCCGCGGTGGTCTAGCGGTTCTAGGCGCGCAGTCCGGAACCGCGCGACTGCTACGGTCGCAGGTTCGAATCCTGCCTCGGGCATGGATGTGTGTGATGTCCTTAGGTTAGTTAGGTTTAAGTAGTTCTAAGTTCTAGGGGACTGATGACCACAGCAGTTGAGTCCCATAGTGCTCAGAGCCATTTGAACCATTTTTTTGACTCTCTGTGAGATTAAGATTCAAGCTGTTAACTTTGAATCACCTGCAGGTCTGTTCAGTTATAATGTGAGCTATGTCTCCTAAGGATGTGTTTGTACCATCAGGATGCATAACAGTTTCTGAAGCACTCTTTGGAAGATCGTTAATGTGGATTACGAACAAGAGCGGGCCCAGTATCGATTTCTACGAGATCCCAAACGTTATGTTCTCTCATTCCGAACTTCATGCCTGTGAACATAAACTATCAATGAGATCTGCTTTCTGTTACGAAAAGATTCCACCCACGCAAGAGGAATGTAAAGGCCATAAGGGTTTCTGTATTAAATTATCCGTGTTTTCCTGAAATATTAATATTCTTAATTACAAATACATCGTCTGTGCATTAACGACCTGATCTAAATTCATTTTGTTCCTCAGAAATAATAGCTTCTGTGGTATTCTTCATGTGGTTATTGATTATTTTTGATCTGTTTTGAAGCTAGTGTTAGAAGACTGACGCCACGATAGTTTTTACTGTCATTGCATTTCCTTTGTTTGAAAAGAGAGATTACTTCTGCTGTTTATAAAGGGTTTAAGATCTTGTCGTTTCTTATCAGCACGTACTCAAACAAAAGCTTGCTTCATTACCAGTCAATTAAGACATCGGTATAGAATGGAATAATAATAAGACCTTTTCCTTCTGCCAAAATCATTATGATGTTTGTAGACCTCTACGGCCTGTCTATACATGTGCACATGATAATGCATTGTTGGCTCGGCTAAACCGCTTGTCTTGCTGAATTCCATTTCGTGATTTCCATCTTGGAAAAGATGTGCTACAACCGATCTGTTAGGGTTTCCCAGGCAGCAGCTCCTTTTGTGTGATCCTGCAGTCAAAAGCCGGACGGTGTGGCCGTGCGGTTCTAGGCGCTTCAGTCTGGAACCGCGTGACCGCTACGGTCGCAGGTTCGAAACCTGCCTCGGGCATGAATGTGTGTGATGTCCTTAGGTTAGTTAGGTTTAAGTTGTTCTAAGTTCTAGGGGACTGATGACCACAGATGTTAAGTCCCATAGTACTCAGAGCCATTTGAACCATTTTTTTGCAGTCAAAATTCTAAGTGTAGCAAATTCGTGAATTAAACATAGATAAAATTGATAAATGGTGGATAATTCTGACAAAGCTTTAAGATGAATAATGGTAGGCTACGCCAATGATCATAAGTTTTGAAGAATTGTTTATTTATGAAGATGATGGAAAAATCCAGTTGCAACTGGTTGGCTGTTTTTTTTTTTTTTTTTGTTTTTTTTTTTCAACCTCTTCAGATTTACACAGTTGGTGTTTCGCAGCCACGTTTAAGATTTTGTTTATTTATGCTTCATTTAAAACCACAATCAACAGAATGACGACCTTACAAAAAAAATGGCTCTCAGTACTATGGGACTCAACTGCTGTGGTCATAAGTCCCCTAGAACTTAGAACTACTTAAACCTAACTAACCGAAGGACAGCACACAACACCCAGCCATCACGAGGCAGAGGAAATCCCTGACCCCGCCGGGAATCGAACCCGGGAACCCGGGCGTGACGACCTTACAGAAAGTATACAGATACAGAGCCAAATAAACAGATGATAACATTACAAGTGCAGTAAAGTTCGTGTATGTGCAATTCGAGTGCAGGTAGGTTCCCTCAAACAACTATTCACTCCAAAATCGCGTAATATGAAGTCCTATAGCGCATTAACTATTCATAAACAAGCAGCTAGCCCACACAGTTAAAGTTTAATACTTTGTTAAACAAATTATGAATTTTCTTAAGCATTAACAACTAAGTAACAATTATCAAAAGGAGTTGAAATAACTCCAATCCCACGCTGCTCAGAGTTTAACAATCGCAAAAGTTGCAATTGGGGGCCAAACGTAGTTCAAACCGTTAGCAGTTGCAGTATTTCCAAAAACGTTGAAGTACCGAGTAGCCAATTGTCGCCAAATTTCTGTCACTTCACAAATCAACTCGAAGAGAAACAGATGCACAAGTTACAGTCTCGAAACATAGTGGCCCTCAGCGTGCCTGAGTGCGGGCTTACATGCTCTCAAGAGTCCGTCTAAATACGGTAAATCTAACACATTAGTCCGTCTTTCAAAATATAAGTAACTTGCATGAACGGTAGTAAATACATGTTGAGAGGAGCGCTTCTCTTCGCTAGTCTTTTATAGCCTCATAGGATAACCTTTGAGCAATGGACCTTGCCGCTGGTGGTGGTGAGGCTTGCGTGCCTCTGCGATACAGATACCGTAGGTGAAACCACAACAGACGGTATCTGTTGAGATGTCAGACAAATGTGGGATTTTTGAAGAGGGGCAACAGCCTTTTCGGGGATGATTGACTGATCTGGCCTTGTAACTCAATCAAAACGGCCATACTGTGTTGGTAATGTGAACGGCTGAAAGCAAGAGGAAACTACAGCCGTAATTTCTTCAGAGGGCATGCACCTCTAGTGTATGGTTAAATGATGATGGTACCCTTTGGGTAAAACATTCCGAAGGTAAAGTAGCCCCCAATTAGGATCTCTGGGCGGGGACTACCAGCGCAAAACAAAATAGTCGTTCTGCGGATCAGAGTGTGGAATGTTAGAGCCCTTAGTCGCGCAGGTAGGTTATAATATTTAAAAAGGGAAGAAGATAAGTTGAAATTAGATATATTGTGAATCAGTGGAGTTTGATGGCAGAAGGAACAGGACTTCTGGTCAGGTGAATACAGCATTATAAATACAAAATCAAATAGGGATAATGCAGCAGTGGGTTTAATAATGAACAAGAAAACAAGAATTCGGTAATCTATTAGAACCTCCCCACGAGAGGTTCCTGAAGAGATACAAGAAGAAACCTCAAAAGGTAGCACATTTGCTATATGTTGGGCCGATATCTGCCAAAATTAGCAGAATTCTCCGCAAACATAATATTAAAATCGTGTTCCATCCACTCACCATGATTAAGGCTCTGCTATGGAGTGTGAAGGATGACCTGCATCTACAGAAACCGGGCGTTTACCACGTACCATGTGAATGTGGTATGGCATACATCGGCCAGACAACCAGGACCGTTGACATCAGGTGCAAAGAGCACCAAAGGCATATCAGACTGAGACAGGCAACCAAGTCAGCGATTGCCGAGCATTGTTTGGAACTCAATCATTCTATGAAGTATAATGATGCCAAGATTTTAACACAAACATCGAGATACTGGGACAGCGTCATCAAAGAATCTATTGAGATTAAGGTTGCATAGAATCTCGTTAATCGGGACACCGGTTTCCAGCTGAGCTCGGCTTGGAACCCAGCACTCGATCTTCTGAAGAAGCAACGTAGGCAACATCCAGACCCCAAGGGACACAAGTAAAGAGATGGAATTGGAGATAACAGCCCAGTACATGTAACAAAGGACGTACGTGAAATGGCACCTCAGACAACAGACAAAGTATCTGACAACGTTCTTCCGAGTCTCGACCGACAATTTGACCACAGTCGGCCTGAAAATAACACTGCAGCCGCTCCTGGTGGGCAGGAACTTCAGACGGAACGCCTAACACGACACAGCACGGTAACAGAACGTCCTAACTCACAGAAGGACTCAAATGACGACAAGCGGAAGATAAAACGTCTAGCACAGCTTGGACGCCATTCAAACTTAATTCAGCTATACTGTCAACGGATAATAACCACAAAGTACGAGCACAGCTTTCGGAACAGCCGCGGCTAGAAGGAAACGCTATTGGTCGGCGCACACCATGGACAGAGCGCCAGACGCTGCGCGGACCGCAGAGGGAACGCCTAGCACAACTTACGCATAAATTCCGGACTCGTTCCACACTGGAATAAGTATCAGACAGCACCTGAAGAAGACTGCAAGTCAACCAGTTGACATATGGTGCAGGAAACCCACGAATAACCGGCAGAAACCCGATTTATCAACATGACAACGCCTTGCCGGGAAAGCTTGAAGAATTACTATAAAAAGCATAGTGAACGCATTATTGAAGCCAAGATAGACTCAAAGACCACACCCTCCACAGGAGTACAAGTTTATATGCCAACTAGCTCCGCAAATGAGGAAAAATTTGAGGAAATGTATGATGAGATAAAAAAAACTCATTCAGATAGTTGAGGGACACGAAAATTTAATGTGATGGGGAACTGTATTCGGTAGCAGGAAAAAAAAGAGAAGGAAAAATAGCAGGTAAATATGGACGGGGGAAAGGAATGAAAGCCGGAGCCGTCTGGTGGAATTTTGCATAGAGCATAATTTAATTATCGCTAACAAATGGTTCAAATGGCTCTGAGCAGTACGGGACTTAACATCTGAGGTCATCAGTCCCCTAGAACTTAGAACTACTTGAACCTAACTAACCTACGGACATCACACATATCCATGCCCGAGGCACGATTCGAACCTGCGACCGTAGCGGTCGCGCGGTTCCTGACTGAAGCGCCTAGATCCACTCGGCCACAGCGGCCGACTAATCGCTAACATTTGGTTTAAGAGTCATGAAAGAATATTCTATGCATGGAAGAGACCTGGAGACATCAGAAGGTTTAGACTGATTATATAATGGTAAGCAGAGATTTCGGGACAATATTTTGAATTGTAAGTCATTTCCAGGGTCAGATGTGGACTCTGATCACAATTTATTGGTTATGAACTGAAGATTAAAACTGAAGAAATTGTAAA
Source organism: Schistocerca nitens (assembly GCF_023898315.1). Classification (NCBI taxonomy): domain Eukaryota; kingdom Metazoa; phylum Arthropoda; class Insecta; order Orthoptera; family Acrididae; genus Schistocerca; species Schistocerca nitens. The sequence continues at coordinate 668,469,363 of NC_064618.1, forward strand.
AAGGTAGAAAATTGAGAAGATGGGCCCCTGATAAGTTGAAAGAACCAGAGGTTGTCGAGAGTTTCAGAGGAAACATTAGGCAACAACCAACAAGGGATCAGTGGAAACGAATGCAGTGGAAGATGGACGGGTAGCTTTTAGATATGAAATAGTGAAGACAACAGAGGATCACATAGCCAAAAAGATAAGGCCTCCTAGAGATCCTTAGATATCACAGAAAATATTGATTTAAACTGATGAAAGGACAAAATATAAAAATGCAGTAAATGAAGCAGGCAAAAGGGAACACGGACGTCTCAAAAGTGAGTTTAACAGGAAGTGCAAAATGGCTGAGCAGGAATGGATAGAGGACAAATGTAAGAATTTAGAAGCATATATCACTAGGGAAAAGATAGGTACCGACTGCAGGAAGAGGCCTTTGGAGAAAAGAGAAGTAACCGTATGAATATCAAGAGCTCAGACGGAAAACCAGCACCAAGCAAAGAAGAGAAAGCTAAAAGGTGGAAAGAGTATATCGGGGATCTCTGCAGGGCAGATATACTAGAGGGCAATATTACAGAAATGGAAGAGGAAGTAGATAAAGATGACATGGGAGATATGATAGTGGGAGCCGAATTTGACAGAGCAATGAAAGATCTGAGACGGAACAAGACCCTGGGATTAGACGACATTCCATAAGAACTACTGATAGCCAAGCCACGTTTGACAAAACTCTTCCACTTGGTATGGAAGATGTTTGAAACAGGCGAAATACCCACAGACTTCAAAAAGAATCTAATATTTCCGATTCCAAAGAAAGCAGTTGCTGACAGGTGTGAATGTTACCGAACTACCAGTTTATTAAATGGTTGCAGAATACTAACACCATTTCATTACAGAAGAATGAAAAAAAATGGTAGAAGCCGATCTGGGCGTAGATCAGTTTGCATTCCGGGAAAATATAGGAACACGTGAGGCAATATTGACGCTATGACTTCTCTTAGAAAATAGGTTAAGGGAAGGCAAACCTACGTTTATAGCGTTATTAACTGGAACATTCCCTTCAAAATTCTGAAGGTAGTGGGAATTAAATACAGGGAGCGAAAGGATATTTACAATTTGTGCAGAAACCAGATAGCAGTTATAAAAGTAAAGGGGGCTGAAAGGAAAGCAGTGTTTGAGATGGGAGTAAGACAAGGTTGTAGCCTATCCCTGATGTTATTCAGTCTGTACATTAAGCAAGCCGCAAAGGAAACCATGTTGAGAAGAATTTAAGTCCAGGGAGAAGAAATAAAAACTGTTAGGTTTGCCGATGACATTGTAATTCTATCAGAGACAGCAAAGGACCTGGAAGAGTAGTTGAAAGAAATGGACGGTGTCATGAAAGGAAGATATAAGATGAACATCAATAAAAGCAAAACAAGGATACCGCAATGTGTATTTCGCCTGTCTCATACATCTTGCTCACCAGATGGTAGAGTTTCGTCAGGACTGGCTCTCCCAAGGCCGTCAGTGGTTCTAATGGAATGTTGTCTACTCCCGGGGCCTTGTTTCCACTCAGATCTTTCAGCGCTCTGTCAAACTCTTCACGCAGTATCATGTCTCCCATTTCATTTTCATCTACATCCTCTTCCATTTCCATAATATTGTCCTCAAGTACATCACCCTTATAGACCCTCTATATGCTCCTTCTACCTTTCTGCTTTCCCTTCTTTGCTTAGAACTGGGTTTCCATCTGAGCTCTTGATGTTCATACAAGTGGTTCTCTTTTCTCCAAAGATCTCTTTAATTTTCCTGTAGGCAGTATCTATCTTACTCCTAGTGAGATAAGCCTCTACATTCTTACATTTGTCCTCTAGCCATCCCTGCTTAGCCGTTTTTCACTTCCTGTCAATTTCATTTTTAAGACGTTTGTATTCCTTTTTGCCTGCTTCATTTACTGCATTTTTATATTTTCTCCTTTCATCAATTAAATTCAATATTTCTTCTGTTACCCAAGGACTTCTACTAGCCCTTGTCTTTTTACCTACCTGATCCTCTGCTACCTTCACCACTTCATCTCTCAAAGCCACCCATTCTTCTTCTACCGCATTTCTTTACCCCATTCTTGTCAATCGTTCCCTAATGCTCTCCCTGAAGCTCTCTACAACCTCTGGGTCTTTCAGTTTATCCAGGTCCCATCTCCTTAAATTCCACCTTTTTGCATTTCCTTCAGTTTTATTCTACAGTTCATAACCAATAGATTGTGGTCAGAGTCCACATCTGCCCCTGGAAATATCTTACAATTTAAAACCTGGGTCCTAAATCTCTGTCTTACCATTACATAATCTATCTGAAACCTGTCAGTATCTCCAGGCTTCTTCCATGTACACAGCCTTCTTTTATGATTCTTGAACCAAGTGTTAGCTATGATTAAGTTGTGCTCTGTGCAAAATTCTACCAGGCGGCTTCCTCTTTCATTTCTTAGCCCCAATCCATTTTCACCTACTACGTTTCCTTCTCTCCCTTCTCCTACTACCGAATTCCAGTCACCCATCACTATTAAATTTTCGTCTCCCTTCACTATCTGAATAATTTCTTTGATTTCATCATACATTTCTTCAATTTCTTCTAAGAAAATAAATTAACATGGTTTATTCACAAGGAGCGTCTTTTCGTGTGTATTATTAATAATTGTTACATAAACTGCATAAGCTGCACCAATATCTAATGACTTGCGTCTTTGGTAATGGTCCAGTGAATATTAAATTAATTAACTCATAAATCGAGCTAAGAACTATACATATGACGCATTGGAAAATAGGGCAAGGTCATATGTACAACATGTTACATTCAACATGAAAGCAAGTGTGGAGGAACCGGCGTTCTGACACAGTTTTGTAACTGCCTACAATTAAAATATGCTACAATTTAGTTAGCGATGTGAGACAACCAGAGTCCATAGCTGCCTCCCTCAACTATCATCTGACATTCTGACTGAGTAACACGCCGCTTTCGACAAAAGGTCAAACCACCATTGCCAAAAGTAGCTACAAATGTATGTCAGAGTGCGGAATTTTAGTGGTGGACGTAATCACATTAAATAATTTTTATATATGGTACTTAGTTGGATTTTATGCCGACTTCGTTGTCTTCTTCTCCGTATTGTGGCTGTACGAAGAAATTTGGAATTTCCCATTCTGTGTGGTTTTTTGGGTCACTTTAGCTACAAAACAATAATATATCGTTCCTTTATGATTCTGTATTTTAGAATTCTCAGACGACTGCTTCAGAAATAATATAGAACTGCCGCGTTAATAAGACATTCACCTGCTCAAATGAGCTACAAAATTCTAACTGTTCGATACGCCTATACAAAATATGTCTGGCTGTATCAACTATCTTCTCAAGACTGTCTTACAACAACAAGTCCTGTTGAGCGAGAAAATTCAATGAGTACATTTTTAGGCAAAGATTCTAATTATACACATCGCTGATATAGACACTGTTTACGTTGACTGACAAACTTCATTTAGATAAATTTAGCAAAAATTTTGTAGAAAATAGATTTACATAGTTTCATATCAGATATATTTAAAATAATTCTGGTCACATGGAAGGTAAACTGAAATATGACATTTTCGTGCAAGTAATTTTGTGAGAGGTCGTTGTCTTACGAATTAAATTACTGATACCAATTGGTGTCAGAGAGTTCATAATGTGCTTTAGGCTTGATAACATTACAACTGCAGTTACTGCTCTGTTCGTTACTGTTTCTTTATTTTTAAATAGTTGTCTATTAGTGTTCATTCATTTGTGTCAGTGTAAGTTCTGTTATTATTGTAGCACAATTATCATTCAAATGAGAATGCTCCCACTTCACTGTCGTGATCACCATGATGTATTTGTATTCCTGGTATGGCGTTCATATGATTTATTACTTGGTTTCACGTTTATCGGTCGTAACCGTCTATTCTACAGATTTCGGAGTCCGCCATCTTCGCTACGTTCAACTCTGCTGATTCCAACCGCCATGTTCCCCTCCCCACTGCTCTGGACAGGCCCAGGCGACGGACGAAGCAAACCTACCTGTATGCTCGCCGACCGGTGACAGCTCCATCCCCTAACAGGCACCTCTCGTGTTTACAGAACACCCGTTGTTACAGTTCGACAACTGGTGTCTTCTTACTCCACCATTGTCCTCAAAATGGGATAGATGTTGATAATACATATCATCACAGAATAATTTATTGTGTGAATGTTGTACCATTTTCTAATAGTGTAATAAGACATCTTTCACGACAGATGTGTTTGAACACCAAGCATGTCTCTAATTATATAATTTTTAATAATGAACACTTCCTCCCTCAGCATGATATGTTATTCACAACCAGGTGGATGGATGGATAAACGAAAAACGGGCTAACTAACTATATCCTATATCCCTAAATCTGATAGTTATTTCAGAAGCAAAAACAGTTTATAAACAAACTCCTTTTTTCAGCTCACGCTCTCATCACTTACTTCGAAACTTAAGAAGCTGCCCACATATCTCATTCTTTTTGGTGTTGTACATATAGGGATGATCTCATCTATTCCAAATGTTAAGCTGGACATGCTTGGAGTTGGTCTTTTGTTGGAAACCAGTTAATAAAAATCTAAAACAATAAGAACGTTGTGTTGCTTGAGACTTTCCCGACGGACATGTTGTATATATGGTTCTCGGGCGAGACGTCGGATGTCATAGTGAAAACTCCACAATATTTCATCAGCGCAACTGGCCGACATCTTTGGGTGCGACGAACACACTGCTAAGGCAGGTTGTTTTTTTTTTTTTTTCCTTCATTGTATTTCAATTCCCCATCGGGGCGGGCTGGCAGCAGCATATGCGCTGCTCTTCAGCCGAAAGACATAGAACAAAACAATAGAAGACATTTAAAAACAGCAAAGGAGAGAATAAGGTGAACATAGATATAAAAAAGGGGGAACATCATGGAAGGCAATAGACAAAAAACGGGGTGACTGTAAAATGGAGATAAAAAACTGTTTAAAATTAGCACACACAAAAAAGCCACACACTGCGACGATTAAAAGAACACAAGGCACAGTATGACTGGAGCATAAAGGTATCGACGGATGGCGTAGCACATAACGTAACACTGACGGCGAACCTCAAGGCAGTACACAATTCAAATCACACCTCTTGACGCACAGGAGAAACAGCACTAAGCACAACACTGATGTGGCACACTGATGATGATCAATACAGAAGATCTGCCAGGCGCTAGGAGATGAGGGAGACCTGAAGAAGGGAGGGAGGGGAAGAGATGGGGGAGATGAACGGAGGGCGCGCTGAAGAGGGCCAGGTAGGGAGGGATGTGGGAAGGAAAGAGGCAAGTATTGGGTGCAGGGTCTCAGGGGAGGGGGGGATGGAGGAAAATCCGCTCTGGGAGAAGGAGGAAAGAGGAAAAAGGGGGCCCTGGGGAGTGGGGGGAACAAGGCCAAGTTACAGTTGGAAGGAAGGGTAGATGTCACGGCGAAGTTCGTCATCCGGGAGGGGGAGGCGTTGGAAATTGCCCTGATGAAGGAGATGGAGGGTGTGGAGGTGGAGAGAGGGAGGGATACAGCGATAGAGGCGCGGCAACAGGCGGGGGGTGGAGAGGAAGGAGGAAACCAGAGGGTGGGGGGGATCAAGCCTGCAAACAATGTAAAGGATGCGGAGATGTTGGAGGAACAGGAGGAGGCGGGGGAAGGGGATAAGTTCATACAGGAGCCGTGTGGGGGAAGGAAGGCAGATACGGTAGGCAAGGCGGAGCGCATGGCGTTCAAGGATTTGGAGAGCCTTGTAAAAGCGGGTGGGGGCGGAGATCCAGGCAACGCTAGCATAACAGAGGATAGGACGGATGAGGGATTTGTAGGTGTGGAGGATGGTAGAAGGATGCAATCCCCATGTCCGGCCAGACAGGAGTTTCAGAAGGCGGAGGCGGGAATGGGCTTTCTGCTGGATGGTCTGGAGATGAGGGGTCCAGGTGAGGTGTCGGTCGAGGGTGAGGCCAAGGTATTTCAGGGTGGGGGTGAGCTGGATAGGACGACCATAAAGGGGTGAGGTAGAAATCATGGAGGCGAAAGGAGCGAGTGGTGCGGCCTATGATGATTGCCTGGGTTTTGGAGGGGTTGAGATGGAGGAACCACTGGTTACACCAAGTGGTGAACTGGTTAAGGTGGGTTTGGAGGGTACGTTGAGGCCGTTGAAGGATAGGATAGAGAGCCAGGAAGGCGGTGTCATCAGCATACTGGAGAAGGTGGACTAGTGGGGGTGGCTTGGGCATATCAGCTGTATACAAGTGATAAAGGAGAGGGGAGATAAAGGAGAGGGGCTAAGGCAGGACCAGGGCCCCCTATTTATGCCAGTCTTAGGCAGGAAGTGCGCATGCGTGGAGGTGCCAAATTCGATGGCCAATAGCGACGATATCAACCGATAGCTGGAAGGATAGTAACGCCACCTACAGGATGAAGAACCAAAGACTTCGGCGCACGCGTGGAGGCTGCCGCCGCTGCTCTGCGCTGCCATCGGCCGCCCCAGCGACCTCTGTCGGAAGCCGCAAGCAAAAATGCGCGTCCACGTAGTCGCATTGATTATCCTCCCGTTGTCAACAGAATATTTATGTTGCTGGCGAATCGTCGTCCGTCTTATGACCAATAGTACTCCTCCCTGCTCGAAGCGACTTCAATATGGCCAGTGCTGGATCCCAAGCTGTACTAAGCTGAAAGCCCGTGTCTCTGTTTACAAGATTCGTCGAGCTACGTATTTCCACTGCTCCCTTAATAACACTGTCCCAGTACGAACTCGTCTGTCCTGGAGCCTATTGGAAGCGACCATCTCCCTGTCCACCTCACCGTTTCAGATGGTTGTCGCCCCCGCCCCGACCCTCGTAATGACCCTCCCCCAAAGTAAGTCCATGACTATTCCCGTGCCAACTGGAATGCCTACCGGGATACCCTCTCCACCCAGCTCGATAGCCACCCCTTCACCTACCACCACCCTGACGATGTAACCCATGCCGCCTCCTTTCTCCAGCAGACCTTGTCTGAGGCCGTGGAGGCCCACGTCCCTACTGTCGCCATCCACCCCCACCGTCCTACCTTACCCCCACAGGCCGTCCCCCTCCTCCGTGAATCCCGCCGTCTCTACCGTGCCTTCCTCCACACACGTGACCCGGACACACTATGACGCCACCGGCAACTCCAGCGACACATTCGAAATTTGCTCGCGGCTAAGAAACGCCGGGACTGGCGACAGACATGCACCCATTAAATGCTACCCTACCTATCAACTCGTCCAAGTTCTGGTCAGCCTTCCATCGCCTTACCGGAACTAAACCTTCCCCCTACTATCCTCTTCTCCATGATGATCACCCCCTTCCCTGACACCCTTAGTAAGGCCAATCACTTTGCCTCCTACCTCTCCGATGTCTTTTCCATCCCCGATGATCCCCAGTTCGATTATTCCCTCTTCCCGGATGTCTGCGATCGAACTGCCACCTCTGTCCCTCCCCTCGCACCTGGTTTCCAGTACTTGCACAACATTGCACGCACGGAACTCAATGCCCCTATCACTACACAGGAGTTCATTGCTACACTCCGCACATAACGCAACACCGCTCCTGGTCACGATCGTGTCAGCTACCGCCACCTTCGTGAAGCTCCTGCCTCTTTCCTCTCCACCCTGGCCAGGCTCTACAATGTAGTCCTGTCCACCGGTTACTACCCCGACCTGTGGAAAACCTCCCATATCCTGATGTTCCTTAAACCTGGTAAACCGCCGTCTGCCGTCTCCTCCTACCGTCCCATCAGCCTTACCTCGGTCTTCAGCAAGGTCCTGGAATCTATCCTCACCCGACGCATCCACCAGCATCTCCGCCAGCACCGCCTCCTTCCCGTTACCCAGTGTGGCTTTCGGCCGTCCTTCTCTTCTGACGACCTTCTCCTTCACCTCACACATCTCCTTTCCGAACAGCTTAATTCCCGTCGCTCTGCAATCTTCCTCTCCCTGGACCTCGAACGTGCTTCTGACCGCGTATGGCATTCCGGTCTCCTCTTCAAGCTCCAAACCTTCGCCCTTCCCATTAACTACGTCCGTCTGATCGGCTCCTTTCTTTCCCACCGTCCTTCCTACGTCACCATCCATAACATGGATTCCTACACCTTTTTTCCCTCCGCCGGTGTGCCCCAAGGCTCCGTCCTCTCCCTCCTTCTGTACCTTTTGTATACGGCGGACATGCCGCAGCGTCACCTCCCCGTCCACCTTCTCCAGTTTGCCGATGACACCGCCTTCCTTGCCCTTGCCCCCACCCTGCAGCGTTCCCAACACCTTCTCCAATCCCATCTTGACCAGTTCACCGCTTGGTGCAACCAGTGGTTGCTCAAGGTCAATCCCTCCAAAACCCAGGCGATCATTGTAGGCAAAACCACACCTTCCTTCCGCCTCCTTGATTTCTATCTCACCATCTATGGCCGTCCTATCGCCCTCACCCCCACCCTTAAGTACCTTGGCGTCACCCTCGACCGCCGCCTCTCCTGGACCACAATCCAAGCCAAGGCACGCTCCCGACTCCGTCTCCTCAAGCTCCTTTCCGGCCATTCGTGGGGTCTGGACCCCTCCACCATACTCCACACCTATAAATCCCTCATCCGCCCTATCCTTTGTTACGCCCATCCGGCCTGGATCTCCACCCCCCCCCCCCTACCTTTTATAAATCCCTTCAAATCCTTGAACGCCATGCTCTCCGCCTCGCATATCGCATCCGTCTCCCCTCCCCCACGCGGAACCTGTACGATCTCATTCCGTAACCCCACCTCCTCCTTTTCCTTTTCCTTGAAAGGATACGGATCCTGTACACTTCCCGTAAACTCGATCCACTTCGTTGCTTACTGAGGACGTTGGTCCACAGAGCACGAGCCATATCAGACTCAGACAGCTTATCCAATGAGCTACTCCATCTGCGTACCACTTTCCAACAAAATGGATACTCCTAACGGGAGATTCGCCGTGCCTTACAACCGAAGCGGGTTACCCAACGTGAGGAAGTGGAAGAAGGCGAAGAACAAAGGGGAATGGTCATCTTGCCATACATCGGCGGTGTCTCTTCAAAAATAGGAAGATTATTGAAGAGGCATAAAGTTAAATGTGTCTTTCGTCCGCCAGCAAAACTCAGAGCTCTCTTGGGCTCATCTAAGGACAGTCTTGGCCTAAGAAGACCCGGTGTTTACGAGATTCCTTGTAGCTGCGGCATGTCGTACATCGGAAAAACTTGTCGCACTGTAGAAGAGAGATGCACTGACCACCGACGCTTTACTCGTCTGGAGCAACCAAAAAAGTCTGCAGTGGCCAAGCATTGTCTCAGTGCAGGCCATTCTATGAATTATCAACATACAAAAATTCTCGCATCGACGAGTTCGTACTGGGACAGTGTTATTAAGGAAGCAGTGGAAATACGTAGCTCGACGAATCTTGTAAACAGAGACACGGGCTTTCAGCTTAGTACAGCTTGGGATCCAGCACTGGCCATATTGAAGTCGCTTCGAGCAGGGAGGAGTACTATTGGTCATAAGACGGACGACGATTCGCCAGCAACATAAATATTCTGTTGACAACGGGAGGATAATCAATGCGACTACGTGGACGCGCATTTTTGCTTGCGGCTTCCGACAGAGGTCGCTGGGGCGGCCGATGGCAGCGCAGAGCAGCGGCGGCAGCCTCCGCGCGTGCTCCGAAGTCTTTGGTTCTTCATCCTGTAGGTGGCGTTACTGTCCTTCCAGCTATCGGTTGATATCGTCGCTATTGGCCATCGAATTGGCGCCTCCACGCATGCGCACTGCCTGCCTAAGACTACCTAAGACTGGCATAAATAGGGGGCCCTGGTCCTGCCTTAGCAGTGTCTTCGTCGCACCTGAAGATGTCGGTCAGTTGCGCGATGAAATATTGTGGAGTTTTCACTATAACATCCGACGTCTCGCCCGAGAACCCTATATACAATAAGAACGTTATTTACAAATTTCCCTATTTGCCTTTCCTCTATTTGATTTCAGCATATATTTTGGTATGGAAATGGATCTGGTATCTTTCTGGAAATAAAAAAAGCACTTTTGTATTATAGAGCTTTATTGCTTAATTGCTTTCACAACACATAATATAGTACACACACCTAATATGTGGCACCTGTACAGAATAAAGTAGCTTTACCATCAAGACCAGTTCTCGTGCCACGTCGTCCAATTGAATGTTGTGTTACTAATTGGGGAACTTGCTACATCCAGCCATTTTTTGTGCTTCCGCCTGAAACAGCATTAATAGAGGGATTTTTCAGACTGTGAGTGTGTAAAATAAGTATTTAGATCTACAAAATTTCCATATAAAATTTTCAATCTGTTTGTCATGCCGTAGACCAAGCTCTTGTGTGCCATCAGGTAAGATACATCTTTATAAAACTTCCTTATACTTTGTAGTTAAGGAACAGATTCTAGGATGTGAAATCATAAGCCTGCTAAAAATATACCAAATTATTTTTTTAGCTAAAACAAAAAAAATATAGCTCTACATGATCTCAGTTGAGCTCAGTATAACTGGTGTAATGAGTTTACAATTTATTCATTACCATAGAAATACTAGTATATTTGTTTACAAGTCAACATTTTGGTAGTGTTTAGTGCAGATAATCTTTAATTAGAAGAAAATTTTTACAAACATATTAGCATTGGGCCGGCATGGACTGTGATACGGCTGCTCCTGTTTACACAATCTGTTGTATGTGTTACAACGCCTGAGGGACAGAGATAGAAAATTCATAGCAAGATGAAGTATCAACTTCATGCCAAGTGGGTTGGAAGAACGTATGGCGACCGGGTCTGAGAGGCAGCTCGAAGAGAATGATCTCCTCCAGATTCCGAAAACATCGGTCATGCTAAACCCAAATCGTGCTTTTCGCAAATGGCATCCTGAAAGTCATGGAGCTAGTCAGTCAGATAGATGCACTGCTTCTTGGCTTCCGGAAGCATTTGACTTAGTACCACACCACTGTTTATAACTGAAAGTATTATCAGATGGGCAGTATTAATAGAAATCAAGACTTCAGCGGCTTACAGGAATTGAAATAATCTGAGGTGACTAAGGTCATGGGATACCTCCTAATATCACGTCGGACCCCCTTTTTCCCTGCTTAGTGCTACAGCTTGACGTGGAATGGACTCAAGAAGACGTTGGAAGTCCCCTACAGAAATACTGAGACGCGCTGCCTCTATAGAAGTCCATAATTGCGGAAGTATTTCCGGTGCAGGATTTTGTGCACGAACTGACCTCTCGATTACATCCCATAAATGATATTCACGTCGGGCAATCTACGCGGCCAGATCATTCGCTCGCGTTGTCCAGAATGTTCTTCAAATCAATCACGAACAATTGTGGCCTGGTGACATGGCCCATTTCATCCATAATTGAAGTCCATGAATGACTGCAAATAGTCTCAGAGTAGCCGAACATAACCATTTCCAGTTAATGATCAGTTCAGTTGGACCAGAGGACCAGTCCGTTCCATGTAAACATAGCCCACACTATTACGGAGCCCCCACCAGTTTGCATACTGCATTTTTGACAACCTGGGTCCATGGCTTCATGGGGACTGCGCCGTACTCGAACCCTACCATCGAATCTTACCAACTGCAATCGGGACTCATCTGGCCAGGCCACTGCTTTCCATTCGTCTAGAGCAGGGCTTAACAACTGGCCGGTTTTGAGCGCGAGTACTCGCGTCTGCTCAGGCACTTGCACGCGAGCAGCTGCAAGGTCGCGGAGTAGGGAGGTAGGGGAGGGAGGGGAAATGTGCGCGCACGTTTGAATGTGATCTCGCGTTATTAGCAGATTTAACTAGCCATCTGAATGCTTTGAACATTTTACTACAAGGTAAAGATCTGCTAATTACTCATTTCATAGATCGAATACGAGCTTTTAAAATGAAATTGACACTTTGGGTGAGTCAGCTGGAAACAGGAAACCTAGCTCATTTTCCTAAATGATCATCCATGCAAGATGTTCACAAAGACTGTGAATGTTATTCACATAGTTTAGTTGATCAGCGCTTTCAAGATCTGACAGCACTAGACAGTGATTTTGATCTGTTCTCTCCATATTCAGCGAATATTTAAGAGATTCGTCCTGAGCTGCAGCAAGAAATTATTGACCTGCAGTGTGACAGATAATACAGAGACAAATTTCAGAACAAGAAAAACATTTTGGAATTCTACAGACACTTCCCTCAGGATAGATTTCCTCGTTTGCACAAACTGGCGGCTACAATAATATCAATGTTCGGTTCCACGTATGTTTGTGAACAACTGTTCTCTACAGTGAAATGTAACAAGACGCGCCTGAGAATCGCATTGTCTGATGGAAATTAAAACTGCACGCTGCGCCTAAAATGCGCAAGAACGATTACTCCGAACATAGACGCAATTGTAAAGGGCAAAAAGTACAAGATTACCGAGAATCCCACACTTCAGTGACACCTTTTATTGTGTAACAGTTCACAAATTAATGCGAATGTAGAGGCATACACTAAGCTAATAAAATTATGTGGCACGTGTACATTCTCCTTTATTTGTTTCATTTGTCGCAGTAATAATTCGTGAGTGATATCCCTGCAGATGGCCGCGGATTTACATTGACTGGCGGCAGCTGTTGTGTGCCCCACGTGACTTTCCCCACTCTCCGCTCTGGTCCGGTAGTGGGGGTAGCGTGCTCGCGCTGCTCAGTGCTCGCGCCTTGCTGCTCACAGCTTGCTCCGCGAGCACGTATGTTATGAAGCCCTGGTCTAGAGTCTAACCAATACAGTGACAAGGTACGGTCCGTACGTCTCTGAGTGAACCAAAGCGATGTTGTTCGGACATGGAGGAGATACAGGGAGACAGGAACTGTCGATGACATACCTCGCTCAGGCTGCCCAAGGGCTACTACTGCAGTGGATCACAGCTACCTACGGACCTTGGCTGGGAGGAACCGTGACAGCAACGGCACCATATTGAATAAATGGTTTTCTTACAGCCACAGGACGTCGTGTTACGACTCAAACTGTGCACAATAGGCTCCATGATGCGCAACTTCACTCCCGACGTCCATGGCGGAGTCCATCTTTGCATCCACTGCAACATGCAGCGCGGTGCGGATGGGACCGCCAACTTGCCGAAAGGACCACTTAGGATTGGCATCACGTTCTCTTCACCGATGAGTGTCGCATATGCCTTCAACCACACAATCGTCGGAGACGTGTTGCGAGGCAACCCAGTCAGGCTAAACGCCTTAGACACACTGTCCGGCGAGTGCAGAAAGGTGGAGGTTCCCTGCTGTTTTGGGATGGCATTATATGGGGCTGACGTACGCCGCAGGTGGACGTGGAAGGCGCCGTAACGGCTTTGCGATACTTGAATGCCATCCTCCGACCGATAGTGCAACCATATCGGCAGCATACTGGCGGGGCATTCGTCTTCATGGACGACAATTCGCGCCCCCATCGTGCACATCTTGTGAATGACTTCCTTGAGTATAACGACATCGCTCGACTAGAGTGGCCAGCATGTTCTCCAAACATGAACCCTATCAAACATGCCTGGGATAGATTGAAAAGGGCTGTTTATGGACGACGTGACTCACCAACCATTCTGAGGGATCTACCCGAATCGCCGTTGAGTGGGACAATCTGGAGCAACAGTGCCTTTATGAACTTGTGGATAGTATGCCAAGACGAATACAGGCATACATCAATCCAAGAGGACGTGTTACTGGGTACCGGTGTGTACAGAAATCTGGACCACCACCTCTGAAGGCCTCGCTGTATGGTGGTAAAACATGCAATGTGTGGTTTTCATGAGCAATAAAAAGAGCGGAAATGATGTTTATGCTGATCTCCATTCCAATTCTCTGTACACGTTCGGGAACTCTCGGAACCAACGTGATGCAAAAATTTTTTTGATGTGTGTATTACAAGCATCTCGTGCTGAAGTCCATGCTAAATTTCGAGCTTCTGTAAAAGATCGTCAATCTTGAGGACGTTGTATATTAATGACCGTGCATGCAATATTAACTGTAATGCCAGTCGTTTTGTATATTTTCATTTATCTACAGAATGTACCGTAATTAGTAGCAAAACCTGACGTGGTTTAAAATATACAATAGCAATACCAAGCACTACATTAAACATGCGATCGTGAACAAGTAATTTGTGAGTAGTTGAGATTGTGTCCTTACGAGCCGCTACTGACTACAGAATGGAATATTTTTCCAGTTAGAATAAACGTATTTTATGAGTAAACTTTTCGATTATGTTCCCATCTAACTATCCTCAATTATCACCTATGGCCTACATTAACAAGTATTACTTTATTACTACAGCATGTTGTGCGTTAAAACTTTCTGTACACTTGTACCTCTTAAGTAGATATTCCACGTGTTGACTTCGTATTTGGTTGCAATACTGCACTCGTCTTTATAGTGATTTACGAATTATTCAACACCCCCGGAACGTCTTGTAAATCTGGACGATACTCTACAATTCGCTGTTCAGGTTCTGAAATCACCCCAGACAGGAAAGAACTTTCGTGAGGTGAACTTGGAAGCAAAGGCACAGGTCGTGATCGATCTACCCATCTTGAACCATAGTGGCAAGTTAGATGGCGTCTCACACCAACCGTAAAACAGTGCCGGTACCCAATCATGCATCTACCACCTTCCCCGACCATAAGCCGCGGCTGAAATTTGAGGCCAATAAGATAAGGGTTTAATCGAATAGTTAAAATTTCAAATACATCTGTCAGTGGCCGGCCTTTCCACACTTTCGCAGTTATCTAGCAAACGGCTTATTTGCAGACCCGAATTACTGGAAACTTTTGGCTTATATTATCGAATACGTTAAAAAGTGTCAGTTTTCGCTATTAATTATGATACACCCTGTACAATGAAATACTATCTGAAAGAAACTGCACAAATATTTAATCTGATCTTGTGAGAATTAGTAACTTGCTTTAAATGTCCATAAATGCCAAATTTTGCATTTCACAAAACGTGAAAACACATTATTCTACTTATGTAGGACAGACATGCTGAACAGGGGCGATTTGCAGATTGCATATTTTGAAGAAATACTTCAGAGCCAAGATCGCATTTAAATATTTATTTTTACTTGATGACCGATTTCGCCGGCCGCGGTGGTCTCGCGGTTCTAGGCGCGCAGTCCGGAACCGTGCGACTGCTACGGTCGCAGGTTCGAATCCTGCCTCGGGCATGGATGTGTGTGATGTCCTTAGGTTAGTTAGGTTTAAGTAGTTCTAAGTTCTAGGGGACTAATGACCACAGCAGTTGAGTCCCATTGTGCTCAGAGCCATTTTTGATGACCGATTTCAATTACTTTTCTGTCATCTTTGGGTCTCATCTTTTTCAAAAATATGCCACATATTTTGACAATATTGAAAATGTAAATAGTTCGGAAATGCGAGCTCTACATTTTAATTGGTTTTGATCTACCTGCTAGCACACCTTGCATTTCTAAACTATTTAAATTTTCAACAGTGTCAAAATATGTGGCATAATTTTGAAAAAGATGAGATCCGAATATGATAGCAAAATTCGGTGGAAACCGGTCATCCATTCAAAATAAATATTTCAGTGCGATCTTGGCTTTGAAGTATTTCTTCAAATATCAGTATTACTCTTCGACCAAAATACCAATGACTCAGTACTGAACTCAGTCAACTCATACCAATACCTGCGTCTACTAGTCTGTAAGGTTGTTAAATGAAATGGTCACATAGATTCAGTCGAAGGTAAAGCATGTGATAGGCTTCGTTTCGTTGGTAGGATAATGGGAAAATTCAGGTGACAACTTGCATAACACTAGCATATTACTCAAGTGTGTGTGATGGCAAATTCGAGTATGCAGAGAAATGCAACAAATACAATGAAAGACCGCACAAACGGTCACAGATTCTTTTTTTTACCCACCGGAGGGCGTCAATGAGATGCTGTAAACCCTCAAACGACAGACACATGAAGATAGATACTAACTACCCCGCGAAAGCCCACTTGTCGAAAGTCAAGAATCGTTGTCAGTTGAGGAATCTAGGAACACGCCACAATCCTCTACGACTCACTCGCACATTGATCGCAAAGAGGAGAGTGAACTAATTTCAGCGCACACGGAGGTATTTTAGCAAGCATTCATCACCCACCCGACATGCAAATTCAACAGGAAGAACTTTAATATTCGGTACAATAGGAACTGTTCTCCTTCATGCACTACACAGTCGTTTACAGTGTGTAGATACAGATGATCTGGCGTATGTTTCTTTGGCACTCCCTCAATTCCTTCTCTCGTCATTACAAAAACGATTACTTACAATACATTTGGTACCACCGCACTGAAACACTGCACATCCCCACAGTATATTTTCTTCATTAATCGTGATGGTACGCTCCAACATGGGAAAGAGGCTCTTCGCCTGCTCTAATCGTGAAAGAATATTTGGCAGAGCAGTGCTAAAAGTTCAGTTACTTCCATGGTACTCCACACTTTCCAGATCACAGCAAAACCCATTTCCACTAACCACACGTGCGGCACTAGGAGGAGGAATCGTCCTCGCTACTCACTTGCCTTGCTGACCACGTGAGTAGGCTCTAAATTTGCAAAAATATAGAGACTGCAAACATATTTGTCAAGCAAAATGAACATCTCTCACCCCAGCTTGTCGAGTTTAAAATGGCATCTCCATCATGTAGTTATTCAAGCAATTAGAATCCAAATGAAATGGCTCAATTTCAGATACTTTACTGGTCTCATACAGATATGTTTTTATGTATATAGACTGAAGCGGAGAGCGAAAATGTGCACGAAAATCGGAAATCGAACCCGGGTCTCGTGCTTACTAGACAGGTGCGTTAGCCACTAAGCCACCTTGGCACAGCCATTCACCCCTCTGCACGGATTACCCTGGAATGCCTACCTCCTCGATCCAAATTCCCACTACTGCCCAGAACATGGAAAGCCTCGGCAATTCTGTTCGTGTGTTAGGGGTAATTTAAAGTAGACAGTGACGGCAGTGAGAATTTGGATCGAGGAGGGAGGCATTTCAGGGCAATCCGTGCAGAGGGCTGAACGGCTGTGCCAAAGTGGGTTAGTAGCTAACGCACCTGCCTAATAAGCAGGAGACCCGAGTTCGATTCCCAGCCTTGGTACAAATTTTCACTTGCCACTTCAGTTTATATACATAAAATAATATCTGTTTGAGACCAATAAAGTCTCTGAAATAGTGTCATATCATTTCTCTAGGTACCTGCCTTTGGGTATCAGGCTGGATCCCCCATTTACATTCGATACTGATGTTCTGTTTCAGAAGATGGAGAGCCTTGCCAATTCTGTTCGTGTGTATGGGGGAATTTGGATGGACGAGGGTGGCATGCCAGGATAATTCGTGTAGTTTGTGAACCACTGTGCCAAGGTGGCCTAGTAAGCAGAAGACCTGGGTTCGATTCCCGGCCTTGGTACAACTTTTCACTCGCCTCTTTAGTCTATATATATAAAATTAGAATCCTTGCGGTAGAGAAGATGTAGCCATATAAGATTGCAATGACGGACCTTGTTGTCAAAGTTACTGCATTTTAACATGTTTTTGTTACGTCATTTTGTTGTCTGTCTGTTCAGCAGCAATTTTATATCGATTTTAAACTAACTTTTCAATGTGCTAGAAACTATAGATTTGGAACATAGCCCCCTACAAATTCATAACTCCCCAACACTTATAGTTGTGAAAGTACTCTTAACATGTAAAGCAAAACACGTGGTGTGTGTGCAGTATGCAATTGATGTATGAATAGTTCACTTCCTATTATTTGTTGCACGTGCCCCACCTTTTTCTTTATAGATCTCACAAATATTTTCATAGCTGCCAAAGATTCACAGTCACAAACTTTCAGATGTGTCTGTGTGGGGTTAGGTATCTGTACACGGCTAGGATAAATTATTTTATACTTTTTAGTCCGATTTAAAAACGTGTTATATTAAAAGTTTACTTTCATTTAAACAATTATTTTCTGTTTCCTAACGACAGAAAATGCCTCAGAGGGAAAGAGTCTTTGCTGAGTGAAGGGTTTAGCTCTGTTTTAACTGGCCATTATACACATTCGAAAACAACTTTAGCTTCTGATAAAATAATATTCGAGGCAATGGTAAGATACAACTGTTTTTCACATTTTATACAGAAGCCTTTTGGTTATTTTCTTGTGTTTCACTTTGTGAACAGGAATTAGCTTCACTTTCATTTCCATTCTTTGTCACTTTAAATTGCTCTTTACTATACTGCACCATTAAAAGAAGAAATCAAATGCCTTTGATCAAAATTATCCCAGATGCCTCTGTGTAATGCAGAACTGACTAAAAGGTTTCACAAGATGGTTCAAATGGCTCTAAGCACTATGGGACTTAAAGATATCACAAGAGACGGTCCCGCTAGTATAAAAGGAAGCAGGGAGTATCGTCAAGTAGACAAACAGAATGGGTAGATCAGGAGAGCTCAATGACTTGAAAAGTGGACTAGTCATAGGATGTCACCTGAGTAACAAATCCATCAGGATCATTTTAATCTCTCTAAGTTCCCCAAGTCGATGTGTTTGTGAAGCAGAAATAAGAAGGAACAACCACAGCTTAACCAAAACAAGACAGACTTCCTGTACAGGAGGACAGGCATCGTCGAGCAATGCGGAGGTCAGTTGTGAAGAATCTCATGAAATCAGCGGAAGGAATCACTCGCGATTTTCAAAATGCCACTGCAGTCCAGCTAGAACAGTAACTGTCTGCAGAGAGTTCGGAATAATACGAATACATTTTACACCATTGTATAGTACTGCATAGAGTAGAGGACCAGTTCGGAGACTATGATTGCTTGTATCAGCATGACGACGCACCCCGTCATAAAGCAGCATGTGTGAGACAGTGGTTTGTTGACAATAACATTTCTGAAATAGGACTGGTCTGGAAAAATTGCCGACCTTAACCCAATGGAACACCGCTGGGGTGAGTTAGAAAGTCGACATCAATCCAGACCTCCTCTGGCTTCGGCTCTTGAGCAAGAATGGGTTGCCATAACTCTGCAGACATTCAGACACCTCACTGAAACCCTATCAGAGTTCAAATCGTCATGGACGCTGTATCAGTGACCACTAACAGATGTGCAGAAACTTCTGATCGTATAGAATATGATAGATCATCATTGATACCTCTTATAAATGTTATATGTGAGTGCAGACTTTCTCGGCGAATTTGATATATGAAGTCTTCACGGGTTGTCAGCCGAGTAGCGTCGTCGTCTCGTAGCTACGTTTCGATGGAATGCGTCTCCATCATCTTCAGGCGAGGATGATGGAGACGCATTCCATTGAAACGTTGCTACGAGACGACGACGCTACTTGGCTGACAACCCGTGAAGACTTCATATATACTCTTATAAATGTGCCACAGGCTTTTGAACGTCCAAGGAGCAGTGAAGAAAGTGAAAGAAAATTGCTGAAGAGTAATAAAAGTGCAAGGGGAACACATACGACTGTTGCAGTTCGCAGGCGACATGACCCTCGTGAGTGGGTGTAGGCAAGGCTTAGGAGAACTGTTGAAAGCTAGGGACAGCGTGTTATGATAATCCAAGATCTTATGTAACTTTTTAGATTTTTTTTAGATTTCGGTCATGGAGGTGCTTATTTTGTGATGTATAGTATACGAGTCAAGTTTCTGAATATTTACACAATGTTTTATAGTCTTCTGTACATATAGTTAGCTGATTTTGTATATCGGTATTTAAATAGGCCTTCGTCCTAGGTTATGCTACGAAAATTAATGCTCCTATAAATGCCATAACAAAATCTAAACTACGACTTTGTTTTCAACTATATTTTTTAAAGTCGAAATATTGTCGTTTATGAAAAACGTAACTTAAGTTTTGATTAATTTAACAACATACATTGAGCTGATTTTATGACACAACTTAGCATCTCCATTTCTGAAAAAAAAACTTATTTACGTATCAGTCTAGGAAATATCTTTTATCCTCATAATTATCTGAAAATATTTTCGTGTGTGAAAGACAGTAACTAATATCGATTTATACTTACCTTTAAAAGCGAAAATGTGTGTAACTTTTATTTTGAATCATTCATTTTAGTTCTGGAAGCTTCGAGAACACTATTTGTTTGCTATATACAGGAAATTGCCGTCTAAGCCACTACCAATTGCTTATCTAGTCCGTTCACATATGCTGTACACTGCAGACTCTTTAATTTGGTTGTGATATAACAAAGACTTTTTACGCACTAAGTTTTTATTACGAAATATGTGACTTCATTTCATATGAAAAATTTTAATGATGTGTTTACTGGATGTAAGGATAAGAAAATAAAAAGTGAATATGTCAAAATTAAAGCGTTACAGTTCAGTGCGTCGGAAAAAACAAACCTGGACCGTTATAAATTTTTATGAAGGTTATCCTCGAAACAAGAAACGTGGACACTGACGCTAACTCCAAGCTAAGTAAAAGATGTATTTTCGTTATAAAGTTTTCCTTTTAACTGCTACTTACAAACATTGCTGTAGCAGTAGTACACACTGATGTGCAATAATCTTGGACTAATATACTTCCACACAGTGTTAAGGTGTACTTTACAGTGTGTAACACAAAACGTGACTTAAGAAAAAAGAAAGCAAAGTGGAGTGTTGAAGTTCTACATCTACATCTACATTTATACTCCGCAAGCCACCCAACGGTGTGAGGCGGAGGGCACTTTACGTGCCACTGTCATTACCTCCCTTTTTTGTTCCAGCCGCGTATGGTTCACGAGAACAACGACTGTCTGAAAGCCTCCGTGCGCGCTCGAATCTCTCTAATTTTACATTCGTGATCTCCTCGGGAGGTATAAGTAGGGGGAAGCAATATAATCCAGAAACGCACCCTCTCGAAACATGGTGAGCAAGTTACACCGCGATGCAGAGGGCCTCTCTTGCAGTCTGCCACTTCAGTTTGCTAAACATCTCCGTAACGCTATCACGGTTACCAAATAACCCTGTGACGAAACGCGCCGCTCTTCTTTGGATCTTCTCTATCTCTTCCGTCAACCCGATCTGGTACGGATCCCACACTGATGAGCAATACTCAAGTATAGGTCGAACGAGTGTTTTGTAAGCCACCTCCTTTGTTGATGGACTACATTTTCTAAGGACTCTCCCAATGAATCTCAACCTGGTACCCACCTTACCAACAATTAATTTTATATGATCATTCCACTTCAAATTGTTCTGCACGCATACTTCCAGATATTTTACAGAAGTAACTACTACCAGTGTTTGTTCCGCTATCATGTACTCATAGAATAAAGGATCCTTCTTTCTATGTATTCGCAATACATTACATTTGTCTATGTTAATGGTCAGTTGCCACTCCCTGCACCATGTGCCTATCCGCTGCAGATCTTCCTGCATTTCCCTACAATTTTCTAATGCTGCAACTTCTCTGTATACTACAGCATCATCCGCGAAAAGCCGCATGGAACTTCCGACACTATCTACGAGGTCATTTATATATATTGTGAAAAGTAATGGTCCCATAACTCTCCCCTGTGGCACGCCAGAGGTTACTTTAACGACTGTAGACGTCTCTCCATTGATAACAACATTCTGTGTTCTGTTTGCTAAAAATTCTTCAATCCAGCCACACAGCTGGTCTGATATTCCGTAGGCTCTTACTTTGTTTATCAGGCGACAGTGCGGAACTGTATCGAACGCCTTCTTGAAGTCAAGAAAAATAGCATCTACCTGGGAGCCTGTATCTAATATTTTCTGGGTCTCATGAACAAATAAAACGAGCTGGGTCTCATACGACCGCTGTTTCCAGAATCCATGTTGATTCCTACATAGTAGATTCTGGGTTTCCAAAAACGTCATGATACTCGAGCAAAAAACATGTTCTAAAATTCTACAACAGATCGACGTCAGAGATATAGGTCTATAGTTTTGCTCATCTGCTCAACGACCCTTCTTGAAGACTGGGACTACCTGTGCTCCTTTCCAATCATTTGGAACCTTCCGCTCCTCTAGAGACTTGCGGTACACGGCTGTTAGAAGGGGGGCAAGTTCTTTCGCGTACTCTGTGTAGAATCGAATTGGTATCCCGTCAGGTCCAGTGGACTTTCCTCTGTTGAGTGATTCCAGTTGCTTTTCTATTCCTTGGACACTTATTTCGATGTCAGCCATTTTTTCGTTTGTGCGAGGATTTAGAGAAGGAACTGCAGTGCGGTCTTCCTCTGTGAAACAGCTTTGGAAAAAGGTGTTTAGTATTTCAGCTTTACGCGTGTCATCCTCTGTTTCAATGCCATCATCATCCCGGAGTGTCTGGATATGCTGTTTCGAGCCACTTACTGATTTAACGTAAGACCAGAACTTCCTAGGATTTTCTGTAAAGTCGGTACATAGAATTTTACTTTCGAATTCACTGAACGCTTCACGCATAGCCCTCCTTACGCTAACTTTGACATCGTTTAGCTTCTGTTTGTCTGAGAGGTTTTGGCTGCGTTTAAACTTGCAGTGAAGCTCTCTTTGCTTTCGAAGTAGTTTCCTAACTTTGTTGTTGAACCACGGTGGGTTTTTCCCGTCCATCACAGTTTTACTCGGCACGTACCTGCCTAAAACGCATTTTACGATTGCCTTGAACTTTTTCCATAAACACTCAACATTGTCAGTGTCGGAACAGAAATTTTCGTTTTGATCTGTTAGGTGGTCTGAAATCTGCCTTCTATTACTCTTGCTAAACAGATAAACCTTCCTCCCTTTTTTTATATTCCCATTAACTTCCATATTCAGAGATGCTGCAAAAAAAAGGGGAGAAATGACCCGCTTAACAGCCGGCCGGAGTGGCCGTGCGGTTCTAGGCGCTACAGTCTGGAACCGCGTGACCGCGACGGTCGCAGGTTCGAATCCTGCCTCGGTCATGGATGTGTGTGATGTCCTTAGGTTAGTTAGGTTTAAGTAGTTCTAAGTTCTAGGGGACTGATGACCACAGCAGTTAAGTCCCATAGTGCTCAGAGCCATTTGAACCATTTTTGAACCCGCTTAACAGGAAAGTAGTAACAGCATAGTAATGGAAGACGTGAGAGGATTCTCCTGTCTAGAAAGGAAGATTATGCAGGCTGACAGAAGTAATAAAGACATCGGAGATAGGCAAAGGAAAAGAAAACTTTGTTCACTAAATGAGTTCTACTGTAATCAGGTATTGGTCTGATCCTGTCCTGGTAACAAACACACTAAAATACTTCATACTAATGCTCGACTGACAACAAAGACAAATCCCAACTGCTAACCACCCAACAGCCACCATAGACTGTAACTACTAACCGACCGAAAATGAAAATTGCATCCCTCCACTATCCTCCACATTATTCTTCATTATTAATAGTTTCCTTTTAGTTTTTGATTTTAATTAACAATGAAGAGAGGCAAAAGTTTAATTTTATTTAATACCACTAATGAAAAATTTTTATTAATTTTTAAAAAAAGCAAATGTTTTACCTGCTAATTATATTCTTTCGGTTTTATGATTTTTTAATCATTTTGGCTGAATAACAGGATGTTTCTACTGATGACAACCCACCACCCCGTCCAAATGGAGTGAAGAGGTTGAAACAACAATAAAGACGAAAAAAAATCAGAAAATTGGTAGGTGCCTCGCATGTGCAATAACGCTCAACGTATTTTCATGCAGCCCTAAGTTAGGAAAATCCCACAATATTATTTTTAAATGTTAGATGGGTTGTCAATGTATTTGTATTGTTTATTCAATCTGTATATTGAGCAAGTAGTAACGGAAACGAAAGAAAAATTCGGAGTAGGTATTAAAATCCATGGAGAAGGAATAAAAGCTTTGAGGTTCGCCGATGACATTGTAATTCTGTCAGAGACAGCAAAGGATGTGGAAGAGCAGCTGAACGCAATGGACAGTGTCTTAAAAGGAGGATATAAGATGAACATCAACAAAAACAAAACGAGGATAATGGGATGTAGTCGAATTAAGTCGGGTGATGCTGAGGGAATTAGATTAGGAAATAAGACACTTAAAGTAGTAAAGGAATTTTGCTATTTGAGGAGCAAAGTAACTGATGATGGTCGAAGTAGAGAGGATATAAAATGTAGACTGGCAATGGCAAGGAAAGCGTTTCTCAAGAAGAGAAATTTGTTAATATCGAGTATAGATTTAAGTGTCAGGAAGTCGTTTCTGAAAGTATTTGTTTGGAGTGTGCCCATGTATGGAAGTGAAACATGGACGATAAATAGTTTGGACAGTAAGAGAATAGAAGCTTTCGAAATGTAGTGCTACAGAAGAATGCTGAAGATTAGATGGGTAGATCACGTAACTAATGAGGAGGTATTGAACATAATTGGGGAGAAGAGAAATTTGTGGCACAACTTGACTAGAAGAAGGGATCGGTTGGTAGGACATATTCTCAGGCATCAAGGGATCATCAATGTAGTATTGGAGGGCAGTGTGGAGGGTAAAGGTCGTAGAGGGAGACCAAGAGATGAATACACTAAACAGATTCAGAAGGATGTAGGTTGCAGTAGGTACTGGGAGATGAAGAACCTTGCACAGGATAGAGTAGCATGGAGAGTTGAATGAAACAGTCTCTGGACTGAAGACCACAACAACAACAACACATAATTCCATGATTATGGAGTTCCCTCAGTGTTATTTTGGCGTGACGGATGGTTGTTTGGTTGATTGAGGGAGGGGACCAAACAGCAAGGTCATCGGTCCCGTGATCTAAAACGGCAGAAACCAAGGGAGAATACACACAAACAGCACAGTCCAGTCAAGGGAAAGGAAAGCGGGCAAACAAAAAAGAGCTAAAAGAAAAGTTAGGATAACAGGAAGATGAAAGAATGAGAGGGAGGTAGGAGGAAATGGTAATAGCGTGGGTGCCCCAGAAACGCCACACACATTGAGGCACCAGCATTGCCACCGACCTGTTCCGATCCCCACACCATACCATGATCGTGACAGAACAGGAACAATACGAAGGGAAGAAGACACTGGAAAAGGGGAAACAAAACGGCAACAAAGGCAGACGAAGCATAGGGAAAACGGGAGGGGAAACGTGGCTGGCGGGGAGGCAAGGCAAAGGCCTCCATAACCAACGCCAACGCTAATTGAGGGACCACAATTCCACAGGGAAATTCATGGACCTAAACCTGTGAGGACAAACCACTTAAACGAAGAAAACCGAGGATCGTCCGCTAACACCCAGGACAAGAAAGGTGAGAGGGAATATTTAGTTCAAAGGGCCAAAAGGCGAAGGTAGTCCAGCAAATTATTGAACATGGTGAGTTCAAGGGGGGGGGGGGGGGGGGGGGGTTTGGTACGCACTACGAAAGGGGAGGGGGGGGAGTGGCGCATTGCGGGGTAGAAATTCATGGACCAACCTAGTATGGCCGATACAAAGTTGGGCTGACAGTTCATGAGTGCAACATTCAGTTCTACAGTGAGTTTTGCAGCTGTTGTCCCCTTATTTATCGTCACAGTCCTCTCCAATGACCATCCATCACGATTACTCAGTACACACTGTCGTCCACATTGTGACTTAGGGAGGATGTTTTTCCACTTTCTCTGTATACGGGTTAAATCTTCTTTATGGTGACTTTTGAAGCAACAAACTCTTCGGCTACCTTGGTTACGGAGGTATCAGCCATACGAGCACCAAACAATTTGCCGACATTCATCATTTGGATTTGCAGCTCCTTGTGTTCACCGTGTTTGCAGTTAAAATTGTAGGAGGTAAGGTCCGCCAGTTGGGAACTTGGAAAAAACGGTGTTTTGCATAAATGGCGGACCTTACCTCCTACAATCTGCCGACGTTCGAGTGCACTGAGCTCTGACATAACAGTCACAACTGTACAGAACACTATTCTGACCACAACTGACACTTATACTGAGAACATTGCAAGGCGCCGTTCGTGGTCAAATAAAACAGTGCAACCTGCAAGCTTGGCCAGCCTATGTTCAAGCACACATATCTCGTGATGTTTTCATAGTTTTTGTCCACCCCCTGTAGTTTCCAAAAATGTGTGTGAAATCTTACGGGACTTAACTGCTAAGGTCATCAGTCCCTAAGCTTACACACTACTTAACCTAAATTATCCTAAGGACAAACACCCACACCCATGCCCGAGGGAGGACTCGAACCTCCGCCGGGACCAGCCACACAGTCCATGACTGCAGCGCCTAAGACCGCTCGGCTAATCCCGCGCGACCCTGTAGTTTCCATCAGAGCAGTGAGTTAGGGTTGAGCGGCTGACCTGTATGAGTTTGTAGAGGTAGAGGAAGGGCTCGGCGGAGGGGTAGGCGGGCGCGGCCTCTGGAGGGGCGCGCTTCCCCCAGCTGGGCGTGAACGTCAGCTGCGCAGAGCACAGCGCGCAGCACCCCGCCGCCACCAGCGCCACCAACAGCACCGCCAGCACGCCCGCGCCTCGCATCCTGCGGCACGCAACCAGCGTCACACGTCAACACAGTACGTCAGGCTGCCGGCTCACACTGCAACACAAGCCGTTTTTACGAAAACATAAAGTTACATAAGCAATATTTTGTTTGTTTGCGAGTACACGTCTGCAGTCCTGCTACACTATGGAATCCCTGCATCAAACTATGGTACCACGGCGCTAAAAGATCCAAAACAAAATAGTGCAGCCTGTTGATAAAGCGGAGTATGGTGAAGAAATATATTTTCTGTTTTTCAATGGAAACATTTAGCGATGGGAAAAACCGATCAGTTAAAACCGCTACCGGTATTTTAGTTCTGAATAACCGGTTGTTGTTGTGGTCTTCAGTCCAGAGACTAGTTTGATGCTGCTCTCCATGCTACTCTATCCTCTGCAAGCTTCTTCATCTCCCAGAGCCTACTGCAACCTACATCCTTCTGCATACCGGCCGGAGTGGCCGAGCGGTTCTAGGCGCTACAGTCTGGAACCGCACGACCGCTACGGTCGCATGTTCGAATCCTGTCTCGGGCATGGATGTGTGTGATGTCCTTAGGTTGGTTAGGTTTAAGTAGTTCTAAGCTCTAGGGGACTGATGACCACAGCAGTTAAGTCCCATAGTGCTCAGAGCCATTTGAACCATTTGAACCATCCTTCTGCATCTATTTAGTGTATTCATCTCTTGGTCTCCCTCTACGATTTTTACCCTCCACGCTGCCCTCCAATATCAAATTTGTGATCCCTTGATGTCTCAGAATATGTACTACCAACCGATCCCTTCTTCTAGTCAAGTTGCGCCACAAATTTCTCTTCTCCCCGGTTCTATTCAATACATCCTCATTAGTAATGTGATCTACCCATCTAATCTTCAGCATTCTTCTGTAGCACCACATTTCGAAAGCTTCTATTCTCCTTTTGTTTAAACTATTCATCGTCCATGTTTCACTTCCATACATGGCTACACTCCATACTTTCAGAAACGATTTCCTGACACTTAAATCTATACTCGATGTTAACAAATTTCTCTTCTTCAGAAGCGCTTTCCTTGCCATTGCCAGTCTACATTCTATGTCCTCTCTACTTCGACCATCATCAGTTATTTTGCTCACCCTAATCTAATACCCTCAGCGTCACCCGATTTAATTCAGCTACATTCCATTATCCTCGTTTTGCTTTTGTTGATGTTCATGATAACGGTATTTTTCGGTATTTCCGTGGTCTTGGTTGTAACAGGTGGAACAGGTGTAGTTTTATTTTCTACTAACAACGTGGTAAAAAACCAAAATATCATTTAGTCATAGCAGCAGTGCTAAAATTTTTGATTTTTAAATAAACCTTTTTTTGAAGAACGAGTAATTATATTCGTAAAACTTCCAGTGTTTTAATATATCACATTATTATAGAAAATAGGAAAAGTGATCAGTGCTATTTTAATAACAATGCTGACGGCAACGAGCGACAAACACATGGCATAAAAGTCGGTACATCATTGATGAGACCATGTTGTGTGGCCTATTAGATGGTGCATATGCTATCCAGTGTGCACGAGTTGCCCCATTTCGTCTATACGATAGTTTCTCGCTGTCGTCATTGGACAACAGATATATTAAGGAGTAGTACCATTCGTAGACTGAAAACATTTTACCATGTGCGGTATCAGTGAAGCACAACGCTTCATTTGCTTTAAAAGACAAATATGGGACGAGTCACAACAAACTTGCGACCTTATACAAGATGAAAACTTAAAGCTTAACATTTCATTCACAATTTTCAATGAAAATAAAAAGTAGATGATGTGTTGCCTGTGACTACACAATATGCCTTTATCTGCTTGTAGTCCTTCAAAATGGACAAATTAACAGAAAAAAGAGTCCACCCTTCAGCATTGACAATTCATAACGCCCAAACAGTGGTATTATCCTCGACTACAATATGATTTTTGAGCAGGCTTTCAAAAAATTAGAACCAGTAGGAGAATACTGGTGATTTTGCCTAGTACTCACCCACTTAGCACTTTCGAGATAAGAAGCGAACAGTGGACGCACTAATTTTTTTTATGTTTGCCTATTTAATTTAACATTTTGATTCTATGTATCTTGAAACTGAGAGAGTCGAAATTTTTCAATCTTTGTTCAGTTTATTACAGGAAATAATGGGAATAAAAAAACCGAAAATCTTTTGTTTCTTAACCGGTTATTTTGAACGGTTTTAACAGTCGGGTTAGGCTGAGATTGAAAAAAAAACAATACCACCGAAAACCGGTTATTTCAGCAATAACCAGCGTCCGTAGAAACAATGCTGCGACAGTCCTTTGTGATATTCCTGGCTGTGGCCGTCAGTATTTTATTTGGCTAGAACTTCACCTTGATGCAGCTTGATACACGTGAAGTAGTGTATGGTACAAAAAGTGGAGTGAGGTACAAGCGACAGATGGTACAGTATGTACCAGTCCCGTGGGTGTGTCCGCCAATTGTGCTGAACTTGCTTCTGATTGGTCAGCACGTTCGGGTGCTAGGTGCCAAAACGCCGAACTTCTCTTATTAATTATTTATATACCTTTCATTGTAATTAACCCAGTTTTTAGTATTACCATCTCTCATGGTTACTCTACGTGTCTACTGTTTTTGTTTATTAAATTTCACTTGTTTTGAGAAACAGAAGAATGCTGAAGATTAGATGGGTAGATCACATAACTAATGAGGAAGTATTGAATAGGATTGGGGAGAAGAGAAGTTTGTGGCACAACTTGACTAGAAGAAGGGATCGGTTGGTAGGACATGTTCTGAGGCATCAAGGGATCACCAATTTAGTATTGGAGGGCAGCGTGGAGGGCAAAAATCGTAGAGGGAGACAAAGAGATGAATACACTAAGCAGATTCAGAAGGATGTAGGTTGCAGTAGGTACTGGGAGATGTAGAAGCTTGCACAGGATAGAGTAGCATGGAGAGCTGCATCAAACCAGTCTCAGGACTGAAGACCACAACAACAACAACAACATTGAGAAACACAAGAGTAACGATATTGCAACCGAAGTGCTTCGGACACCTTCGGGTCACTTTGATGCGCCTGGGACACGAAGTACGTTGGCTGCGCCAGTCACTCCCTTTCGGCGCTCAGGAATGTCGGAAACGTATCTCAGTATCTTGCGTTACTTAGATGTGAATATGTAATAGCCACTTTGTTTCGGGTGTTCTTCAGAGGCGGACATGTACTCTACATCGGTCGTAACTTAGTTGTGAATTTGTACTACTCAATATTCTAGTGCATACTGGAGCGCCGCATATGTTTATCATATTTCGGAAGTAGGATAGATAAGTTACCATACAATTAAGAAAGCTACGTCGAGTGTTGTAAAAGATAGTGCAAATATTTGAATATTTGAATAATAACCAAACAGGATACATTAATGAGAAGTGTCGCCTACCGTCATTGTCAGTACTACAGATCTTGCCCTCTGTAGATACAGAAACTAACCTGGGCAAGTGGCATCCTGCAAAATTCACAATAACAGGTTCGAACTGTCAGCGTAGCAGCCTCCACCGAAGAAGCCCCCACGACCAACGAGCTGTCTTCTGCGCTGGGGACACAACTAGAAGATGACAGGTTGGTGGAAAGAACAGTCAGAGACTCTTATTCAATCTCTCCAGATATCTCCAGCTTCCGAATCTGACTTCCAAGTGACACATAATTCATATCTCGCTGAGCTGATGGAAGTGTATGGCAACAATACACCATCCTGTGACACAGTGGCAGTTGGCGCAGACCTGGCAGAAGTAAAGCTGTGAAGACGGGGCGTGAGTCGTGCTTGGGTAGCTCAGATGGTAGAGCACTTGCCCGCGAAAGGCAATGGTCCCGAGTTCGAGTCTCTGTCCGGCACACAGTTTCAATCTGCCAGGAAGTTTCATATCTGGTCACACCTGTTCATAAATTCCGCTGAACGGTCTCGGGAAGCTGTCAAGATGTAACGTTGCAGAAAGGTATCGAAGGGG
Source organism: Schistocerca nitens (assembly GCF_023898315.1). Taxonomy (NCBI): domain Eukaryota; kingdom Metazoa; phylum Arthropoda; class Insecta; order Orthoptera; family Acrididae; genus Schistocerca; species Schistocerca nitens. The sequence goes on from NC_064618.1 coordinate 668,499,904, forward strand.
GTGTTTCTGCTCCACGACAACGCCACAGCTTATTCTGCACAGGAGGCAATCACACATGCTGCTTCTTTGAGTTATTAAACTTGATTCCCCCACATATTAGGCACACAGCATCCAGTGACTTCTTTCTCTTTCCTTGGATGATAAAACCTTTGTGTGGCAGTTATTTCTAGAATGACGACCAGTCAATTTTCGATGCTGGACAGCCAAGCTGCAGGCTTCTGCAAGCAAGGTCTCCATCAAATCATGTAACATTGGGAAAATGTGTCGAGCTGAAAGATAAATATGTAGGAAAGGAATAAAGCAGCGGTCGTCAAATGTTTTTGCTCAAGAGCCAACCCTGACATTGTGGAGCGGAACCTCAGGCTGCTTATATACCGATCTTATTATTAAATGGTAAACTACATAAATTAGAATGTTATGATTAGCTGCGGTAAATGCGCGGTGCATTAGCAGCCGGTTCCCGAGTACTCATCGTTAAATGTCGGCGCCATTAGGAACACTTTGCATCGATTATTCTCTGTTTCATACTGTTGCCACCCTCAGCGACGATGAATATGTGACACTGTAAAACCTGACGATGGACTGTGTGGGAAGATGATTAATTGACCAATAACAGTAATTGTGCTTATGGTTGAATGTGTTATACAACAGGAGACACGATCACACGATCACGTGTGTTTACTGAATGTTTCGAGTGTCATTTTTCTGCTAGTCACTGCGTTGTATTACAACAGCGTTAATTTAATTTCGTATTCCTTGCTATTAATATGTGGCGCACTTGAAGAGACCGTCTATACAGGTTGAAGAAAAATTCGAGTACTCGGACTTCTTATCGTCACATATTAGCAGCACAAAAATGTCTGTCACAAAATCTCGTCCTGCGCATGTTTCGGGCGGTAAATGGAGGTTAAAGATTGGTGATCTGGTATCACTGTAATCACATGTACGGTAACTACATCTGCCAGCGTAAAATGTTGCTGCTGTGCAGTTGGTGCAGCGGATAGCATTTTGGTTATGCATGCAGAAGGCCGAGAGTTCGATTCTGGATGGAGGCAAATTTGTTTTTATTTGCTAAATGTAGCCTGCGTGGTGCGGTATCTGCTGTCTTAATAGTCATACAGCGATTACACTGGGTCTTCTACAAAACATTTGTACTAACACATTACGAAAACAGATATGAAACTACAATCGTTTTCATTGGTCAGTTTTTAAAGAAGCCTTTTGCATGTCGTGGACGCGTTTTGCTTCATAACACTGCATCTACTAGATTCTAAACCTGTTCTCTGTGTACCCTCCTCCAACGGTAACGCCTGGAGATACTTATTAAACAGCATGCACTTACCAGACTCAGTGCTAAAGGACGTAATTAGTGGTTCCATGATGATAATATATAGAAACGGTAAGCGAGTTGGAAATTACACTGTGTCCAAAATTAATGCAAAAACGGAAATTTTGCAAGGTTGCTTTTATTTCGACACAAAACAGTTTAAAGATATGGCATTAAAGTAGAAACGATGTAAAGAACACAGAACGTGATCAACTGCAACATGCATAACGATAGACAAAAAAAAATTTTTTCAACTTAACGGATTTGCACACACATTCTGACGACTGGTTAATGTGCTCAGTATGGGGTGTGACCACCTCTGGCACCAATACAGGCCTAACAACGACGGGACATGCTGTGAATGAGGTCATAAATCTCACGTTGAAGCAATAATGGCCATTCTTCCTGCAGAGCTGCTCACAGGTCTTGGAGAGTGGTTGGTGGATGCTGACGTTGTGCAGCCCGTCTCCGTAGTGCATCGCAGACATGCTCTATAGTCTATGTGATTCAAGTCGGGAGAGCAGTATCTTGTGTTTCCAAAAGAACATCAACCACCCTCTTGCTCTATGAGGTCGAGCATTATCGTCCATCAGTACGAAGTCTGGCCCCACAGCACCATGCAATAAATGCGCATGAGATCCCAAGATCTCCTCACGGTATCTGACAGCAGTTTAATCTTACTGATGCACCTGTACAATTTCGTGAAGAGGTGTTCTGTGGCCAACATAATCCCTGCTCACTCCATTTGGAAACCTCCTCGATATCGGTCTCTTTCCACAGTGTTTGGGTCCCGAAATCGTGTTCCACGTACCCTCCAGATGCGAATCGGTCGAAAATCGCTCTCCAGACCAAATCTGCACCCATCTGTGGAAAGAAGATTGGCCCACCGTTCGACCGTCCAGGTGGCACGTTGACGACTCCACTCCAGACCTTCCCTTCTGTGAAGACACAGCAGACAGCAGGTCTCCAACAATAAAGACCACTCTGCTGAAGCCGTCTGTACACCGTTTGCCTCGATACAACATATCAAGTGGCTGCTACGAGACTGGATGACAGTTGCTGTACAGTACTAAGGCTGTACCGTCATGCCCTTACAGCCAAATAACGGTCCACTCTTTCTGAAGTCATGCGTGATCGGCCCTGCCAACGATTCACGTTAAGCCAACAGGCCACATCAGTTTGCGACGCTCCTGCTTCCATTCTTCCTATGGCTCTGAGCACTATGCGACTTAACTTCTGAGGTCATCAGTCTTCCTATGGCCCTCCACAGCAGAGAGTCTGGTAGGCGTCTTCTCTGTGCCATACTGCACCGTCTGTGACTGTGCACACAGCAGTCGTGGATGTGGACCTACCCTTCAACCACTACCCCGGTTGATAGGTGCCCTGATGTCATTGCCGCATTGGTTGTTCATTGATCGGAATGCCACCTTCGGTGAGAACACGATCGTAACGATATCTGTTGACAGTTTGTACGATTATATCGTGAATTAGACACGGGACGTGGAACAGCAGTTTGTTGCTTTAATTTTGAACACCAGTGTATTTGCAAAGCACGTTGCTAGCCGTACTGGTGACATAAGGCTCTAACGGAATGTAATGGACCTGAAAGTGGTATGAAAAATATGTTGGTACTAATCGGTGCGACCATTGGGGGAGGGTACACAGAAAACGATTTTGGGATCTAGTAGATTCGGTGATGCGAAACAATTTGCGTCCACAAGTTGCAAAAGCCCCCCATGAACCATGGACCTTGCCGTTGGTGGGGAGGCTTGCGTGCCTCAGCGATACAGATGGCCGTACCGTAGGTGCAACCACAACGGAGGGGTATCTGTTGAGAGGCCAGACAAACATATGGTTCCTGAAGAGGGGCAGCAGCCTTTTCAGTAGTTGCAGGGGCAACAGTCTGACTAAAAATGGCTCTGAGCACTATGGGACTTAACATCTATGGTCATCAGTCCCCTAGAACTTAGAACTACTTAAACCTAACTAACCTAAGGACAGCACACAACACCCAGCCATCACGAGGCAGAGAAAATCCCTGACCCCGCCGGGAATCGAACCCGGGAACCCGGGCGTGGGAAGCGAGAACGCTACCGCACGACCACGAGATGCGGGCGGCAACAGTCTGGATGATTGACTGATCTGGCCTCGTAACATTAACCAAAATGGCCTTGCTGTGCTGGTACTGCGAACGGCTGAAAGCAAGGGGAAACTACAGCCGTAATTTGTCTCGAGGACATGCAGCTTTACTGTATGATTAAATGATGATGGCGTCCTCTTGGGTAAAATATTCCGGAGGTAAAATAGTCCCCCATTCGGATCTCCGGGCGGGGACTACTCAAGAGGACGTCGTTATCAGGAGAAAGATAACTGGCGTTCTACGGATCGGAGCGTGGAATGTCAGATCCCTTAATCGGGCAGGTAGGTTAGAAAATTTAAAAAGGGAAATGGATAGGTTAAAGTTAGATATAGTGGGAATTAGTGAAGTTCGGTGGCAGGAGGAACAAGACTTTTGATTAGGTGGTTACAGGGTTATAAATACAAAATCAAATAGGGGTAATGCAGGAGTGGGTTTAATAATGAATAAAAAAATAGGAGTGCGGGTTAGCTACTACAAACGCATAGTGAACGCATTATTGTGGCCAAGATAGACACAAAGCCCATGCCTACTACAGTAGTACAAGTTTATATGCCAACTAGCTCTGCAGATGATGAAGAAATTGATGAAATGTATGATGAGATAAAAGAAATTATTCAGGTAGCGAAGGGAGACGAAAATTTAATAGTCATGGGTGACTGGAATTCGTCAGTAGGAAAAGGGAGAGAAGGAAACATAGTAGGTGAATATGGATTGGGGGGAAGAAATGAAAGAGGAAGCCGCCTTGTAGAATTTTGCACAGAGCATAACTTAATCATAGCTAACACTTGGTTCAAGAATCACAAAAGAAGGTTGTATACCTGGAAGAATCCTGGAGATACTAAAAGGTATCAGATAGATTATATAATGGTAAGACAGAGATTTAGGAACCAGGTTTTAAATTGTAAGACATTTCCAGGGACAGATGTGGATTCTGACCACAATATATTGGTTATGAACTGCAGATTGAAACTGAAGAAACTGCAAAAAGGTGGGAATTTAAGGAGATGGGACCTGGATAAACTGAAAGATCCAGAGGTTGTAGAGAGTTTCAGGGAGAGCATAAGGGAACAATTGACAGGAATGGGGGAAAGAAATACAGTAGAAGAAGAATGGGTAGCTCTGAGGGATGTAGTAGTGAAGGCAGCAGAGGATCAAGCAGGTAAAAAGACGAGGGCTAATAGAAATCCTTGGGTAACAGAAGAAATATTGAATTTAATTGATGAAAGGAGAAAATATAAAAATCCAGTAAATGAAGCAGGCAAAAAGGAATACAAACGTCTCAAAAATGAGATCGACAGGAAGTGCAAAATGGCTAAGCAGGGATGGCTAGAGGACAAATGTAAGGATGTAGAGGCTTGTCCTACTAGGGGTAAGATAGATACTGCCTACAGGAAAATTAAAGAGGCCTTTGGCGAAAAGAGAACCACTTGCATGAATGTCAAGAGCTCAGATGGAAATCCAGTTCTAAGCAAAGAAGGGAAGGCAGAAAGGTGGAAGGAGTATATAGAGGGTTTATACAAGGGCGATGTACTTGAGGACAATATTATGGAAATGGAAGAGGATGTAGATGAAGATGAAATGGGAGATAAGATACTGCGTGAAGAGTTTGACAGAGCACTGAAAGACCTGAGTCGAAACAAGGCCCCGGGAGTAGACAACATTCCATTAGAACTACTGATGGCCTTGGGAGAGCCAGTCATGACAAAACTCTACCATCTGGTGAGCAAGATGTATGAGACAGGCGGAATACCCACAGACTTCAAGAAGAATTTAATAATTCCAGTCCCAAAGAAAGCAGGTGCTGACAGATGTGATAATTACCGAACTATCAGTTTAATAAGCCTCGGCTGCAAAATACTAACACGAATTCTTACAGACGAATGGAAAAACTGATAGAAGCCGACCTCGGGGAAGATCAGTTTCGATTTCGTAGAAATGTTGGAACATGTGAGGCAACACTGACCCTACGACTTATCTTACAAGAAAGATTAAGGAAAGCCAAACCTATGTTTCTAGCATTTGTAGACTTAGAGAAAGCTTTTGACAACGTTAACTGGAATACTCTCTTTCAAATTCTGAAGGTGGCAGGGGTAAAATACAGGGAGCGAAAGGCTATTTACAATTTGTACAGAAAGCAGGTGGCAGTTATGAGAGTCGAGGGGCATGAAAGGGAAGCAGTGGTTGGGAAAGGAGTGAGACAGGGTTGTAGCCTCTCCCCGATGTTATTCAATCTGTATATTGAGCAAGCAGTAAAGGAAACAAAAGAAAAATTCGGAGTAGGTATTAAAATTCATGGAGAAGAAGTAAAAACTTTGAGGTTCGCCGATGACATTGTAATTCTGTCAGAGACAGCAAAGGACTTGGAAGAGCAGTTGAACGGAATGGACAGTGTCTTGAAAGGAGGATATATGATGAACATCAACAAAAGCAAAACGAGGATAATGGAATGTAGTCAAATTAAATCGGGTGATGCTGAGGGAATTAGATTAGGAAATGAGACACTTAAAGTAGTAAAGGAGTTTTGCTATTTAGGGAGTAAAATAACTGATGATGGTCGAAGTAGAGAGGATATAAAATGTACACTAGCAATGGCTAGGAAATCGTTTCTGAAGAAGAGAAATTTGTTAACATCGAGTATAGATTTAAGTGTCAGGAAGTCGTTTCTGAAAGTATTTGTATGGAGTGTAGCCATGTATGGAAGTGAAACATGGACGATAACCAGTTTGGACAAGAAGAGAATAGAAGCTTTCGAAATGTGGTGCTACAGAAGAATGCTGAAGATAAGGTGGGTAGATCACGTAACTAATGAGGAGGTATTGAATAGGATTGGGGAGAAGAGAAGTTTGTGGCACAACTTGACTAGAAGAAGGGATCGGTTGGTAGACATGTTTTGAGGCATCAAGGAATCACAAATTTAGCATTGGAGGGCAGCGTGGAAGGTAAAAATCGTAGAGGGAGACCAAGAGATCAATACACTAAGCAGATTCAGAAGGATGTAGGTTGCAGTAGGTACTGGGAGATGAAGAAGCTTGCACAGGATAGAGTAGCATGGAGAGCTGCATCAAACCAGTCTCAGGACTGAAGACAACAACAACAACAAGTTGCAAAAGGTTTCTTTAAAAGCTGACCAATGAAAACGATTGCAGTTCCATATCTGTGTTTGTAGTGCAGGTACGTAAGTGCTAACGTTTTGTAGAAGACCCACTGTAATCGCTCTATGACGATTAAGACACCAGATACCGTACGATGCAGACTACATTCAGCAAATTATAACAAATCTGCCTGCATCGAGGATCGAACCCTCGACCTTCTGCATACTTAGCCAAAGCACTGTCTGCTACACCAGCTGCACAGCACTACTGCTTCATCCTGACAGACGTAGTTACCATACATGTGATTACAGTGTTACCAGATTCCCAATCTTTAGCGTCTTATGCCGTAAATATGGGCACGATGAAATTCTGTGACAGACATTCTTGTACTGCTAGTATATAAGGAATCGTGCTGCGAAGTCCGAGTAGGCGAATTTCCTTCACCCAGTACAACGTGCATTCACGAATCCATTACGTCTGTGTCATAATTTTTACCATAGCAGCTGATCAGCACGACTCACTCTCGGCCGACAGTTGTCAGTAATGGAACACAGACAATGAAACATTCCCTCTCTCACGTCCTCTAACGCCGGAGTGGTTGAGCAGTCGATCCCTCTCCTCCTGAGGTAAGCTGCCAACTTTCTTAGTTCACGGTCGAATTCACCAACGTCAATTAAAACTGCTCACATGTTAAAACATCACTGATTCTTATATTTCTTTTTCTTACTGAGCAGGAGACATACACACTTAAGAAACTCTTAATGTTAGTTGTGTCTTTTGGATACGGCTGTTAGTTGCTTGATGCATATGTATTAGAAAAAACTATTGAGATCCGCGAGCCGCACGGATATTTGGTTGGGGCAACATCTGGCCAGCGGGCTGCAGTTTGACGACCACTGTACTAAAGCTATTACCTAGTTTCATGGTCGACGTTACTGAAGAAATGGACCCATCCAAAACTGACTTTCCATTCAGTGCAGTGTTTACATTGCGGTTTCCTGCTCCATCGGGTGACGTCGTCCCGCCAGCAAATTAGAGCCAACTCTGTCTCCTATACGTCAACAATCATTTCAATCGGGACGTCACTGTTGTCTTCGACGTCTAGAGCTCTCCAAGTGCCAAAAGAACACACCAAAAGCAAAGTGAGCAGAGCGTCGGCAGAGGCTGTAATTGACGATGCTACACCATCAATATCACTTCAAGAAGCCGTTTTGGCTAACGTTAAAAACGAAGTGCACTTCATCGCTCTATTATCGAGACATCTGACACGAACTGTGATCGAGGTAATTCAAGCTCCCGAAGACGCGGATATTGTGCAGGTGAAGACTGCTATGCATAATGCCAGTAATTTGAGACGACAGTGATAGTAGGCGAAGACACAGACCGTCTCGTCCTAATAGCAACTACTCCCAACCCGGGAATTACCAGGAAATAAAAACGCCGAATGCTGGGTTTTCAACAGTGAAGAGCACATTGCGACCGCCGGCCAAAGTGGCCGTGCGGTTCTAGGCGCTGCAGTCTGGAACCGCGAGACTGCTACTGTCGCAGGTTCGAATCCTGCCTCGGGCATGGATGTGTGTGATATCCTTAGGTTAGTTAGATTTAACTAGTTCTAAGTTCTAGGGGACTAATGACCTCACAAGTTGAGTCCCATAGTGCTCAGAGCCATTTTTTGAACCACATTGCGACCCTTCGAGATCTTCGGAACAACCTTCTTTTTTTCCACGCAGCAGCTGTATGCGTCACGGCTTCTGCTCAGTTCAGAAAAGACAAAATGAGATCGTTCAAGAAGCTCAAAGAAGACGTTTGTTTAAGGAAAATAGTTTACGTCTTCAACAAACCGAATGCTACACACTCGGATATCACAGCAGCTGGAGAACGTTTCCTTTTAGCTTTGTGCGGCTGTGGTGTTGTAAACAACCTAAACAGCGTCAGATATCGACAACAAGACGCTTGCAATGCAGGCCGCGGGAGCAACATTTGCTTTGACCACACTTCCACCAACATCCGCAACGGCTAAACAACATACGTATTGAGTTTACCACCAGGTGTGGTAGACACTATCGTCATTAATTTCGTCTAATATAAACACAAACCCTCACATCTTTAACTGATTTGCATAATTACCTTTAGGTTCAAGTACGGATGACAAATCACCTTTCGGAAAAAGAATGGGAACGGGAACTGAGGGTATTTCACCTGTCTCATACATCTTGTTCACCAGATGGTAGAGTTCTGTCAGGACCGGCACTCCCAAGGCCGTCAGTAGTTCTAATGGAATGTTGTCTACTCCCGGGCCCTTGTTTCGATTCAGGTCTTTCAGTGCTCTGTCAGACTCTTCGCGCAGTATCATATCTCCCATTTCATCTTCATCTACGTCCTCTTCCATTTCCATAATATTGTTCTCAAGTACATCGCCCTTCTATAGACCCTCTATATACTCCTTCCAACTTTCTGCTTTCCCTTCTTTGCTTAGAACTGGGTTTCCATCTGAGCTCTTGATATTCATACAAGTGGTTCTCTATTCTCCAAAGGTCTCTTTAATTTTCCTGTAGGCAGTATCTATCTTTTCCCCTAGTTAGATAAGCCTATACATCCTTACATCTGTCCTCTAGCCATCCCTGCTTAGCCATTTTGCCCTTCCTGTCGATCTCATTTTTGAGACGTCTGTATTCCTTTTTGCCTGCTTCATTTACTGCATTTTTGTATTTTCTCCTTTGATCAATTAAATTCAATATCTCTTCTGGTACATAAGGATTTCTATTAGCCCTCGTCTTTTTAACTACTTGATCCTCTGCTGCTTTCACTATTTCATCTCTCAAAGCTACCCATTCTTCTTGTACGGTATTTCTTTCCCCCACTCTTGTCAATCGTTCCCTAATGCTCTCCCTGAAACTCTACAACCTCTGGTTTAGTCAGTTCATCCAGGTCCCATCTCCTTAAATTCCCACCTTTTTGCAGTTTCTTCAGTTTTAATCTACAGTTCATAACCAATAGATTGTGGTCAGAGACCACATCTGCCCCTGGAAATTTCTTACAATTTAAAACCTGGTTCCTAAATTTCTGGCTTACCTTATGTAACCTATCTGACACCTTCCAGTATCTCCAGGCTTCTTCCATGTATACAACCTTCTTTTATGATTCTTAAACCAAGTCTTAGCTATGATTAAGTTATGCTCTGTGCAAAATTTTACCAGGCGGCTTCCTCTTTCATTCCTTAACCCCATTCACCTACTACGTTTCCTTCGCTTCCTTTTTCTAATATCGAGTTCCAGTCACCCATGACTATTAAATTTTCGTCTCCCTTCACTATCTGAATAATTTCTTTTATCTCATCATACATTTCATCAATCTCTTCGTCATCTGCGGATCTAGTTGGCATATAAACTTGTACTACTGTGGTAGGCTTGGACTTCGTATTTATCTTGGCTACAACAATGCGTTCCCTATGCTGCTTGTAGTAGCTTACCCACATTCCTACTTTTTTATTCATTATTAAACCTACTCCTGCATTACCCCTATTTGACTTTGTGTTTATAACCCTGTATTCACCTGACCAGAAGTCTTGTTCATCCTGCCACCGAACTTCACTAATTCCCACTTACCTAACTTTAACCTATCCATTTCCCTTTTTAAATTTTCTAACCTACCTGACCGATTAAGGGATCCGACATTCCACGCTCCGACCCATAGAACGCCAGTTTTCATTCTCCTGATAACGACGTTCTCCTGAGTAGTCCCCGCCCGGAGATCCGAATGGGGGACTATTTTACCTCCGGAAAATTTTACCCAAGAGGTCGCCATCATCATTTATCCATTCAGTAAAGCTGCATGCCCTCGGGAAAAATTACGACCGTAGTTTCCCCTTGCTTTCAGCCGTTCGCAGTACCAGCACAGCAAGGCCGTTTTGGTTAATGTTACAAGGCCAGATCAGTCAATCATCCAGACTGTTGCCTCTGCAACTACTGAAAAGGCTGCTGCCCCTCTTCAGGAACCACACGTTTGTCTGGCCTCTCAACAGATACCCCTCCTTTGTGGTTGCACCTACGGTACGGCCATCGGTATGGCTGAGGCACACAAGCCTCCCCACCAACGGCAAGGTCCCCATGGGTTCATGGTTCATTAGCAGTAGAGGATGTATAAATTCTGTCTGGACGCGGGAAACAGTGCAGTCGTTGTCGTAATGCGGAAAGGAGCGATTTATCCGACATCGAAAATGGCGTGATCAATGGCTTTCGGGCCAATGGTGGAAGCATTTCCGAAATGGCTAAGTTCGTAAACTATTCGCATGCCGCCTGTTTTCCATACATGGCAAAATGGCGCTAAGGCTGGCAACTGTGGCAATAAATGACACGGGCGAGCGACGACTTCGGAGATGTGTTCGGCCGTTTAGACGACCAACTGTTGAGAAACTAACCGTCTAGAACTAAATGAACCAAGATCTTAGCAACAGTGCCTCCTCAACGGCCGTTCATAGAACGCTGCTGCGCATAGGCCTCTGCAGCAGGCGCCTGGTTCTTGCACCCATACTAACTGCTGTCCATCCTCGACGAAGACCGCAATTTGCACGCCAACACCGCTACTGGAAGTCCATTGAATGGTGACAGGTGACCTTTTCAGAAGAATCACGTTTCATGCTCCATCGGACAGATGGCCATTGACGTGTACAGCATGAAACGTCTGAAAGTAAACACCCTGTAACAATAGTTGGAAGGGTCCAGGCCGGAGGAGGGAGCATTTTGGTTTGGGGAATGCTTTCGTGGCAGTCCCTGGGTGATCTCGTCGTTATGGAAGGCAAATTGATCAACGTAAGTATGCATCCATCCCTGGGGACCATGTCCACCATTACATACAGTTTGTTTTTCCTCGATTGCTTCTACCAGTAGGACATGCAATACGTCACAGAGCTCACATGGCACGTGCGTGATTCGAAGAGCACCGGGATGAGTTCATCCCACTCCCCTGATCACCAGACTCCCCGTTAAACCCAATGAAGGATCTGTGGGACCACCTCGATCGGACTGTTCGCGCCGTAGACTATCAGCAGACAAACTTAGCGCTTCTGGCCACGAAACTGGAGTTGGTATGGCTTCACGTCCCAGTCGGTGCCTTCCATAACCTCACCGACTTTCTTCCTGCACGTCTCGCCGTGGTCCGCAATGCAAAAGGGGTAATTCAAGTTTTTGACACTTGGTCACATTAATGTGATTGGGCAGTGTATATCACAGCAGGATTATCGACTTTTTATTTGGCTTTATTCATGTCCTAATCTTTCTTATTATCGAGATCCCTAAGCGAGATATACATTGGTGGCAGAATAATGGTAGCAAAGTCCTCAACTGGCTTCGTGATAACTACTCGTCTTTCTTCCAGAGAGTCCTACTTATGTTACCTGGGCATTTCTGTTACACTTTCAAACGGTATACACCGAACTGTTTCAATCCTAGCAGCGCTTCTCTACATTTCTTCGATTTCTGCTGTCAAGCCTAATTGATAAGGACTCTGAATACTGATGCAATACTTCGGAACTGGTCGCAATAGCGTCTCGTACGCGATTTCCTTCAGAGATGCCCCACACCTTCCCAGAACACTTCCAACATTACCAAGTCTTCTGCTCACCTTCTCTATACTGATTTTACGTGGTCGTCCCGTTTCATACCGTTCCTTTACATTGGCCCTAAACAGGGGTGATCTAGATGTCCATCACTAACCTTGTATCTGGATTTCTTTTTATTTCCTCTCCTTGTTACACCCATTATCTTAAATTTATCTACAGCTGAAGAAAGCTGTCATTCTCAAATGGAGATTTCAACTAAAGTCTTTCTGCATTTCATTTGGATTGCCTAACGGTGACACTTCCTATTAGACAACAGCATCGTCATCAATTAAACTAATAGTCCTGCTAATCCCAACTGATTAGTCTGTGCGAGCCTATTCTCTGTTTCTTGCATGTCAAATATTTTAAGTGTACTGCCTCGTCTAGACAACAGCAATACACTCTAAAACAAAAAAAGAAACACCTTGAAGGAATTTTCCAAATGGGGCGGAGACCAGCATCTGTGATGTACGTTTGCAGACAAATAAATGATTACAAATTCAGAAAAGTTTGATGATTTATTCAAGAGAAAGAGCTCTACAAATTCAGAAAGTCAATAACGCGTTGGGCCATTTGTGGCTCATGTGAAAGCAGTCATTCGGCTTGGCATTGATTGATATAGTTGTTGGATAGCCTCCTGGGGGATATTTTGCCAAATTTGGTTCAGTTGGCTCGTTAGATCGTCAAAATCCCGAGCTGGTGAAGGGTCCTGCCCATAATACTGCAATCGTTCTCAATTTGAGAGGAATCCGGCGATCTTGCTAGCCAAGGTATTGTTTGCAAGCACGAAGACAAACATTAAAAACTCTCGCCGTGTATGGGCTGTCATTATCTTGCTGAAATTTAAGCTCAGGATGGCTTGCCATGAATGGCAACAGAACATGGCGTAGAAATCGTCGACGTACCTCTGTGCTGTAAGGGTGCCACGGATGTCAACGAAAGTCGTCCTGCTATGAAAAGAAATGGCACCCCAGACCATCATGGCTGTATAGCGGGCGACGGTTAGGTTGGTATCCCACAGTGTCTGGAGCGTCTCGATACACTTCGCTTGTCATCGGGGCTTAGTTCAAAGAGGGACTCATCACTGATGCCAATTCTTCTCCAGTCAATGAGATTACAGGCCAAGGAAGTGTCTGGAGACGCCCCAGAAAGCTCAGGAGAACGTCCAATAACTCTACCAGCCAATGGCAAGCCGAATAACTGCTTGCATAATGGCCAGAGGTGAACCAATGAGTTATTGACTTGCTCAACTTGTGAAGCTCTGTCTCCTGAATAAGTCATCCAATTTTTCTGAAACTGTAATCGTTTCTCTCTACATTTACATGACATCTAACGATTTCCGTCACTTTCGGGTAATTCCTTAGCAGTGCGTCGGCTTCTTTTTGTCTTAGACTGTACTTATGTATACGGAGTAGTTGGTATACACGCGATATTTTGTTTTTGTCTAGAAATAGCCGTCCAGTGTAAAGCACCGAATTTGCCTGTGGTCGTTGCTATAAAATGTGTCACGAATCGTACACTGATGAAACAAAACATTATGACCACCTGCTTAGTACCGTGTTGGTCAACCATCGGAACGCAATACAGCACTGATTTTGCATGGTATGGCTTCGACTTGTCCATGGTAGATTTCTACAGGTAGGTAGCACAACAAATGTGTAGGCGCAGGTCGCGTGGAGCTGATATCCAATAGTGTCCCACACGTAATCCATCGCGTACAGATCAGGCGAACTTGGTGACCATGAGATCAACATGAGTTCACTATAATGCCCACTGTATCATGATTCTGAATAGGTGTCACGGACTTTTGTCCTGATAAATGATGCCAACGCTGTTGGAAAGGTCACCATGCATTAAGAGTGTAAGTGGGCTGCAATAAAGTTCACGTAGTCCACAGCTGTTATGGCGCCTTCGATTACTGCCATTGGTCCAATGATTGCCCAGGTGGATGAGCTACTTAATGAATGTCCTCCATAACAAAATACTTCCCCACAAACCTGTGTACATGGAGCAGCCACTCGCCTGGTGTAAGAAGAAACATGATTCATTCGACCATCCGACACGTTTCCATTGATCAACACTCCAATTTAGATGTTCCTATGTCCACTGCAATCGTAACTGACGGCGTCATTGGGGCAAGTTGGGAACTACTCTGGAGTCCCATGCTCGACAATGTGCACTGAACGGTGAGCTCTGAAACTCTTGTGCCGTCACTAGAATTGAACTCTGTCATCAGATCTGCCATGGATCACCACATACCCAGCTTTAGAGAGGGGTAAAACCTCCAACCTACACAGTTTTTGGTTTCGACACACAGCACCTTGTACCTGCTCGCAGTCTTCAACCACTCTCCATAAATGCTCACTACAGTATCATGCTGAACAGCCGACCAGATCTGACGTTTCTGATATGCTCTTTCCCAGGCACTTTGTCTTTTGTCAGAGGCAAGAATAACAGCGGATTTCCCCATTTCCGACCCATACTGTAGCTATAATGATTCCACATTTTTTTCCTTTTTTGTTATTCGAATTCCCCAAAGAGGGGCGGTCTGCAACCGGATAAAAGCACTCTTCACCCATAGATTGTACACACTTAATAAAAGTTTTAAAATAAAGGGTGGTTGGGTTTCGGGTTCCGCTGAATAGGTCAGGAATCCACTACACGCAAGAGGCGGCTACACGGGCAGCAAGGGCTGTGTGGCGTGGACTGGGCGGTTTTTTAGGTTAGAGGGTCTCGGGAAAACGAAAAGGGCTTCAGTCAAAAAGGGTCCAGGCCGAACACAGAAAGAACATAGATACAGGAACCATAGTTATAACAATTGTAAATTGTCGCAGCTGTGTTGGGAAAGTGCCAGAGCTCCAAGTGCTAATAGAAAGCACTGATGCTCAAATCTTTATAGGCACTGAAAGCTAGCTAAAGCCGGAGATATGCCCAGCGGAAATTTTTGCGAAGAACCTAACCGTATTCCGGGTGGAGGTGGCGTGTTTGTTGTTGTTAGATACTTCCTGTGGATTATTATAGGTAGTGGTCAGTCTTGGAAACCGAAATAAAATAATAATTGGATCCTATTACCGACCTCCCAATTCAGATGATACAATTGCTGAAAGGTTAAAAAAAACTTGAGTTTGATTTCAAACACATATCCGACTCATGCGCTTATAGTTGGTGGTGACTTTAATTTGCCCTCGATATGCTAGCGAAAGTAGATATTTAATTGCGGAGGTACGCATAAAACATCATCCGAAACTGTGATGAAAGCATTCTCTGAAAATTGTTTCGAGCAGTTAGTTCATGAGCCCGCGCGAATAGTAAACGATTGTGAAAACTCACTTGACCTCTTAGCAACAAATAATCCTGAGTTAATAACAAGCATCAAAATGGATACAGAGATTAGTGAACACAGGGTTGTCGTAGAGAGATTAAATATTGTAACCCCCAAATACTCCAAAAATAAACGAAAAATATGCCTATTCAAAATAACAGATAAAAATTCACTGGACGCCTTCCTGAGAGACAATCTCCACTCCTTTCAAATTAACAATGTGAATGGAGACCAGATATGGCTTGAATTCAAATAAATAATATCGGCAGCAATTGAGAGATTTATACCAAATAAATTAACAAACGACGGAGCTGATCCTCCTTGGTACACAAAACGGATCACAACACTGTTGCAGAAACAACGAAAAAAACATGCCAAATTTAAACAGACGCAAAATCTCCAAGATTGGCGATCTTTTACAGAAGCTCGAAATTTAGCGCGGACTTCAAAGCGAAATGCCTATAACAGTTTCCACAACGAAACTTTGTCTCGAAATCTGGCAGAAAATTCAAAGAAATTCTGGTCGTATGTGAAGTATGCTATCGGCAAGACACGATCAATGCCTTCTCTCTGCGATAGCAATGGAGATACTATCGAATACAGTGCTGCCAAAGTAGAGTTACTAAACACAGCCATCCGAAACGCCTTAACAAACGAAGACGAAGTAAATATTCCAGAATTCGAATCAAGGACAGTTTCCAGAATCAAGAACATGAGTAACGTAGAAGTAGATATCCTCGGAGTAGCGAAGCAACTTTAATCACTTACTAAAAGCAAGTGTCCTGGTCCAAATTGTATACCAATTAGGTTCCTTTCAGAGTACTCTGATACAATAGCTCCATACTTAACAATCATTTACAACCGTTCGCTAGACAAAAGATCCATACCTAAACACTGGAAAGTCGCACAGGTCTCACCACTATTCAAGAAAGGTAGTAGCAGTAATCCACTAAATTACAGGCCCACACCATTAACGTCGATATGCAGCAGTATTTTGGAACATATATTGTGTTCGACCATTATTAATTACCCCGAAGAAAACGATCTATTGACACACAGTCAACACGGATTTAGAAGACATCGTTCAAGTGAAACACAACTACCTCTTTAATAGCACGAAATGTTGTGTGCTATCGACAAGGGATTTCAAATTGATTCCGTATTTCTGGATTTCCGGAAGGCTTTTGACTCTTTCCCACACAAGCGGCTTGCAGTTAAATTGCGTGCTTATGGAATATCGTCTGAGTTGTGTGACTAGATTCGTGATTTCCTGTCAAAGAGGTCACAGTTCGTAGTAACTGACGGAAAGTCATCGAATAAAACAGAAGTACAGAGGAGATTTCTGGCGTTCCACAAGGTAGTGTTATAGGCCCTTTGCTGTTCCTTATCTATATAAACAGTTTGGGAGACAATCTGAGCAGCCTTTTTAGGTTGTTTGCAGACGACGCTGTCGTTTATCGACTAGTAAAGTCATCAGAAGATCAAAACAAATTGCAAAACGATTTAGAAAAGATATATGTACGGTACGTAAATTGGCAATTGACCCTAAATAACGAAAAGTGTGAGGTCATCCACATGAATGCCAAAAGGAATCCGTTAAACTTAAGTTACACGATAAATCAGTCAAATCTAAAGTCTGTAAATTCAACTAAATACCTAGGAATTACAATTACGAACAACTTAAATTGGAAGAAACATATATAAAATGTTGTGGGGAAGGCTAACCAAATACTGCGTTTTATTGGCAGAACTCTTAGGAAATGTGACAGATCTACTAAGGAGACTGCCTACACTACGCTTTCCCGTCCTCTTTTAGAATACTGCTGCGCAATGTGGGATCCTTAACAGATAGGATTGACAGAGTACATCGAAAAAGTTCAGAGAAGGGCAGCACGTTTTTACTATCGTGAAATGGTGGAGAGAGTGTCACTGAAATGATACAGGATTTGGGATGGACATAATTAAAACAAAGGCATTCTACGTTACGGAGGGATCTTCTTACGAAATTCCAGTCACCATCTTTCTACTCCGAATGTGAAAATATTTTGTTGACGCCGACCTACATAGGGCGAAAAGATCGCCATGATAAAATAAGGGAAATTAGAGCTTGTGCCGAAAGGTATAGGTGTTCGTTCATCCCGCGTGCTATACGAGATTGGAATACATAATAGAGAATTTTGAAGGTAGTTCGATGAACCGTCTGCCAGGCCCTTAAATGTGATTTGCAGAGTATCCAAGTAGATTTAGATTTAGAAACAAAAAATATATTAAGATAAATGGCGGTTTTAAAAACGCTGGTAGACAATTTTTATAATTTTTAGATACTTTTATATCACAGTTCAAATATAATCACTGGTGATAATATGAACGCTGCTATTGCATAACGGTGTCGCTGGTGGTACATAAAAGTGACCACGTTCATGATGGAGGTGGAATGATGAGTACGATGACGGATTCCATTGTTCGATAGTGGGAGTTAGTGGAAGTTCCGGCGGGAGCGGATTAATAAGGCATGAGGTTGCGTGGAGGGGAGGATATAATTATTGTGGCGCAGCAGGATACCTGGATGGTGATTTGTGGAAAGGATGCAGGGTCCTGGGACTGAGTTTAGCAAGTAATGGTTTTGGTCCGGAGGTGCTCCAAGAAGAGAAGAAGGTATGGGAAGTGGATGTCTTTGTGCAGGATGCGAGGTGGGAAAGGCAGGCAGACGTGGAAGACGAGGCGGACTGCATGTCTTTCCAGGAGTCGGAGATTAAGGCAAATGTTGTCATAGGATTAGGGAGGGAAAGGGAGGGAGGGGGTGAAGGATTTATGGTTGAGTGCAATGGTAGGAGGATGTAGACCCCAGGTACAGCTTGTTAGTAGTTTTAGTAATTTTAATCTGTTTCGGGCTTTGTGATGGATGGTAAGGAGGTTTGCATTCAATGTTAGTTTCCCATCAAAGGTTTATTCTAAATGCTTTACTCTGTTACAGGTATCTCGTTCACACATCCATGAAGAGATGGAAACCTGAGCGACAGAAAAGCCAAGAGATATGACCAAAGATAGTAGATGGGCTTTTCTGTGGATTTTCTTGAAGTTTCGACGTACGACAACACTTTTTCTTCTTCACTTTCTTTAGAATTTGTTCCACCTAGCGGCAGGGTCCGCTGAGTGCATTCGCTGTCTCTATTTTGTTCGATCGTGGGTCATTTCTGTATGAAGATTTACAGCCTTAAGGTCGTCATGTAGATCGTCGGCCCATCGTTGCCTAGGTTGTCCCTTGGGTCTCTTGCCATTGACTCCTACTATGTACTCTGTCTTAGTATGTTCCTTTGCACGCAGCACATACCCAAACCATCGCAGACGGCTTTCTCGCATTTTCTTCTAGATCGGTACGAGCCCGAAACACTCTCTGATACTGTCATTTGAGACGTGATCCAGTTGAGCGACGTCACCTGTCCATCTAAGCATCTTAGTCTCCATGACCCCCAATCGCCTCTTTTGTTCTGCCTCTTTTGTAGCTGGCCAACACTCGGTGCCATAGGGAGCAACAGGACGAATGATAGTCCACTAGATCTTTGACTTCAGACGATCCTTAATACTAAATAAAAAGAGAAGAAAAAGTGTTGTAATACGTCGCAGCTTCAAGCAAATCCACAAATAAGCCCATCTACTATCTTTGGCCGCACTCTGGGCGTTCTGTCGTTCAGGCGTCCACCTCTCCATGATTATGTGAAGAAAAACCACTCAAACAGAGTAAAATATTTAGAATAAACCCTTGACAAGAACTAACACTGAATGCACACCTCCTTATCATCCAACACAAAGTAGGAAACAGATTAAAATTACTAAACCTACTAAAAATCTGTACCTGCGGTCTATATCCTTGAAGGTGACGCACGTTGTCGCTCGCTACTTCGCCCAGGCTACCTGCGTCCTTGCGTTGACCTCGTCTGTAATATGGCCATCGCTAGGGATTCTAGAACCGACATACTTAGATTTTTCTGCTCGTAACTGATCTTCTCCGTCAACGCTGATGGTCCCAACTCCTCGCGGATCTGATGTTATGCACTCAGTTTTTCCTTTTCGTTAAGCCGTAGGCTATATCGCAAAAGTCGGTCATTCCACTCTTGTGTTTGGTGCTGGAGATCAAACTTGTTCTCTGCAGCCAACTTGACATCATTGACATAGAGAAGCGTCCATGGTGGTGGCATGTGCAGATCTGATGTGACAGTGTCCATCACAAGAATAAACAGCAACTGCGATGAGGCCGAGCCTTGTTGGACTCCTACTGTGATGCTACAGTCATTTGACGCTCCTGCTGCCACTTGGACATAGCTTTCCGATTCTATATACAGAAGCTGTATCCAGTTGACAAGGTACTCCGGAATGCCATGGTCTCGAGGTGCTAACCAGATTAGATCATGTGGTACCTGATTGAAAGCCTTTTCAAGGTCTACAATATCAAGGTGCAGTGGCTTGTTCTTTTTTGCGGTATCTTTCAACCAGCAGCCACGCAGAATGGATTGTGTCAGTTATGCCATAATTTTTTACCAATCTGGCCCGGCTTGGTTCCTAGTGATTTGAGCTATTTCGCGTATCCATTTGTCGAGAATACTTTCAAGGATCTTCATCGCGTGGCTCAGTGGTCTGATCGGGCTGTAATTAGAACACTCTGTAGGACTTCCATTCTTTTTGAAGATTGTTACAGTGATGCGCCGTTGCCAATCTTCTGGTATTCCACCTTCTTTGATGATCTGATTGAAAAGATCCGTTAGCTAACTTGCCGCATTCCACTGTTGAGAACACCATAAGTCTGCTGGGCGGAAATCGGGGCCAGTGGCTTTCCCTATCTTCATCTCATCTCTTCATCTCCTTCAGAGCAGCTGCATCTTCAACAACATTAATTTCCTTGTCATTCAGGAGCTTACATGGATGGTACTGATGGATGGGCAAATTCTTCGGTAGAAATTCTCTCAAGGTAGTTCCACCGGCATTCCTTTGCTTTCTTCCTGTCGACTACAGTTCACCAGTTTCGCTGCTGATGCTGTAAAAGTGTTGCATGGCCTATTGCAACACTTGACAATGAAATTCAAGTGGCGTTCGTGGGAGGCAAATGGGAGCTGAAAGATGTCGGCAAAGTGCAGGAAGTAGATGGGTGATGGTGATTTAGGAATGTCTGCAGTGTGTAGGGTGTAAAGGAGCAGGGGTCGGACAGAGCCTTGAGGCACACCTTGAGATGGATAAAAACTGTTGGAGCAGGTGTGGTTGATTGCAATGTATGTAGTGCGGTGGTGAAGAAAGAACGCTATAAAGTGAATGTAGTTAACTAGGGGTGCATAGGTTTGTAGCTTCAAGAGCGGTCCTAAATGTTATGCCTGATCAAAGACTTTTTGGGTGCCAAGGGACAAGAATGTGGTGGATCTTCGTTTATTTAATTGAAGGGAGATAAGATGAATAAGGTGAAGAAGTTGGTCATCGATGGAATAGTTCAAATGGTTCAAATGGCTCTGAGCACTATGGGACTTAACATCTGAGGTCATCAGTCCCCTAGAACTTAGAACGACTTAAACCTAACTAACCTAAGGACATCACACACATCCATGCCCAAGGTAGGATTCGTACCTGCGACCGTAGCAGATGGAATAGTTGGGACGAAAGCAAAACATTTGATGTTGCGGATGGGTAGATGTGTTGTACGGTACCAATGGATTCGTTGAGTAAAGGTGGTTTCAATGATTTTGCTAAAAAATGATGAGAGGCTGACAGTTCGATAGGACGAGTTCTGTTAGGGTGGTTTATCAGGTTTTAGAAAGAGTAGGACTTCGGATGGTTTCCACTGCACTGGATAATAATCAGTGTATACGATCGTATTTAACAGGTGTTTAGGCGCCCCGGTGGTCCCGGTCGCCTACGGTGGACTGGATGGCCGAGCGGTGACCTCTCCAGTCGTCAGGATGCTAGGAAATGACTGTGGACGCGTGAGAAACGCCAAAGAAACATTATTAATTCATAACACCTTTATTCCTGCCGAGTACAATGTGCCTTGGTGATATCAACGACCTTCCTGAGTCCTTGCTGACTCGTAGCGATGACACCAGCTCCGGGCCGCACAGTCTTGCTAGCGCAGCACCACGTGCTGTGACGTAGTGAAGGAATGTCCTTACTTCGTACTTCGGCCGCGCCTGGCTGGTGGCGGTCAGCTGGCCGGCCGGCTCAGCTGCGGACAGCAAGCCTCTTCACGTAGGAGGCTCCGGGTTGGAGTCCCGGTGCTGTTGGCATGAGGAGCGTTCTCGTAGTGTGGAGTGTACTCTATCCCACCCAGTCTTCTTCCCTGTTCCTCCTGGTGGCTCGTCCACGGTGGACGGGCGGAACGGGCTGCAGTCCCCCAGCATCGTTGGCTCACCCGGTTGTGACGGCGGATGCACAGGGCCTGGGCCCTGCACGATCTCGACGACGGCTCACTGATGTGGTCAGCATTGGCGACGAGCGAGTCTGCTAATCCTGGGTTGATGATTTACAGCGGCAACAGAGAGGACCAGAGCTGTTACTGTCCCCTCACGTCTGCTGCTGGATGGGCTGCCCTTACTGCAACATCTCCTTAATAAAGATTAACATGTCGATCACCGAGCTGAGCGCTACGCAGCGACCCAGTCCACATCTAACTGCAAGTCTAACTGCGAGTGCTTTGTTGCTATCAAAGCTGGCGTATTTAAAGGAAGCACGAGCGACGTCCTGACGTCATGCTCGTTTGTAACGAATGCATTCGTTCCACTTATACTGCTGATTCATCTGTCGTACTCGCCCCTTAGGTGTTCTTGCGACAGAGTTACGTGTTGTTACGGAAGATTTACGCGAAGTTGTGAAATGCAGTACAGCTGACGCTATACCTCTGTCTTGCACTCTACGAAAGTCTCCATCTAACACAAACCCGCGTGCTAAGCAATTCTCTCTCGCCTGTTGTGTGACGACACATTCCGATATATGTGCAATCCTCCTACCTCTTGGCTAACCTACTGCCTCTGGCTTTCGGCATAGGCAACGAAACTTTGACAATATTGCACGTTTCCAACTCTTTACTGTTCCGCGACACTACAGCTGGCAAGGGTTTCTGACAGACTCTTAGATATTCCTTGAGGTGGCGGTAGATAACTAAACGGGGATCACAGTTTCACTACAGCGAGTGTTTGTTTTGTCATCTGTGTTTATTCCTGGTCATAGAGTGGTGTGTAAGCACTCTGCTCAAGGCATTCTGGGGCCAACTGGGCATGCGGTCCCCGCAATGAACTTCTGACGTCACACTAGTCCCTTGCCCAATGTAAGCTGTGAACGCTAGGCTATGTCTGGGGCCAGGCGGGAAACCAGTAAGTTAGTGAAATGATACCAAATAAAGTCGTAAATTTTGTCACATGTTATCGAAGGCGTAAGTCTATTTAAACTGGCAGCTTTGAAGCATTATACACACATCAATAAAAGTTTTTCATCACCCCGGTTCCCAGAACTCCTGATGACAGACATTGACTGTGGATATTGTATCATTGACACAGTCCCTTTGACTGTTCAGAGCTGTCACTAAACCCGTCCAAAGATGTAAACAACGGTGCACGAGCAGCGTCTATTAGACGGTGGGGGTCCGACAGCTGATCCGTTCCAGTCATTCCACCAGAAAGGAGGTACACGGCTCGTGTTGTAGTTCAACCATGCCTAGACGGTCAATACCGCAGTTAAATCGTGTCCGCATTGTTACTTTGTGCCAGGAAGGGCTCTCAACAAGGATGTGTCTGGGCATCTCGGAGTGAACCAAAGCAATGTTGTTCGGACATGGAAGAGATACAGAGAGGCAGGAACTCCCATGGCATGCCTCGCTTAGGCCACCCAAGGGCTACTACTGCAGCGGGTGACCGCTACCTACAGATTATTGCTCGGAGGAACCCTAACAGCAACGCCACCATGACTTTTCGTGCAGTCACAGGACATCGTGTTACGACTCAAACTGTGCGCAATAGGCTGCATGATGTACAACCACTACCGACGTCCATGGCGAGGTCCATCTTTGCAACCACGACGCCATGCAGTGCGGTACAGATGGGCCCAACAACATGCCGAATGGACCGTTCAGGATTGGCATAACGTTCTCTTCACCGAAGAGTGCCGCATATGCCTTCAACCGGAAAATCGTCGAAGACGTGTTTGGAGGCAACCCGGTCAGGCTGAACGTCTTAGACACACTGCCCAGCGAGTACAGCAAGATGGAGGTCCCCTGCTGTTTTGGGGTGGCGTTATGTGGGGCCGACTACGCTGCTGGTGGTCATGGAAAGCGCCGTGATGGCTGTACAATACGTGAATGCCATCCTCCAATCGACAGTGCAACCATATCGGCAGCATATTGGCGATGCATTCGTCTTCATGGACGACAATTTGCGCCCCCATCGTGCACATCTTGTGAATGACTTCCTTCAGGATAACGACATCGCTCGAGTAGAGTGGCCAGCTTGTTCTCCAGGCATGAACCCTATCGAACAAGCCTGGGATAGATTGAAAAGGGCTGTTTATGGACGACGTAAAAATGGTTCAAATGGCTCTGAGCACTATGGGACTCAACAGCTGTGGTCATAAGTCCCCTAGAACTTAGAACTACTTAAACCTAACTAACCTAAGGACATCACACACATCCATGCCCGAGGCAGGATTCGAACCTGCGACCGTAGCAGTCGCGCGGTTCCTGACTGAGCGCCTAGAACCGCTAGACCACCGCGGCCGGCGGACGACGTAACCCACCAGCCACTCTGAGGGATCTCCGCCGAATCGCCGTTGAGCAGTGGAACAATCTGGAGCGACAGTGCCTTGATGAACTTGTGGATAGTGCGCCACAACAAATACAGGCATGCATAACTGCAAGAGGGCGTGCTACTAGGTATTAGAGGTATGGGTGTGTACAGCAATCTGGATCACCATCTCTGAAGGTCTCGCTGTATGGTGGTACAGCATGCAATGTGTGGCTTTCATGAGCAGTAAAAAGGGTCGAAGTGATGTTTATGCTGATCTCTGTTCCAGTTTCCTGTACAGGTCCCAGAACTCTCGGAATCGAGGTGACGCAAAACTTTTTTTGATGTGTGTAGTTGTCTCAAATACTAACGCGGTGCGCAACAGCGACGGTTGCTGTTACCTCGTGGGTAGTAATCACGTGCCGAGTTACGGGACACACACCTCTATGTACGATAGGTCCTAGATATACGAGTATACAGTCCAGCTTTGTCAGCGGTGATGTGACAGTATACGGGCTGCATTGCTGATACACTTTGTCAAGTAGTGTGTTATAAAAAATTGGTATCAGACAGTACACGAATATATTTCCCTTCCCAATGACCATAGCTACTGCAATCCTATTCCATGCTACGCTTTCTAACAAGGGTAATTATTATCAGTATTTAATGTTTTGTCTAACACATTTCTTACACAGATTTCCGAACATCTCTCTGTAAAAGCTCCTAAGTACATCTATTTCTAATAAAGAAAACCATTCCGTCATGTTCAAAAATGGTTCAAATGACTCTGAGCACTATGGGACTCAACTGCTGTGGTCATAAGTCCCCTAGAAATTAGAACTACTTAAACCTAACTAACCTAAGGACAGCACACAACACCCAGCCATCACGAGGCAGAGAAAATCCCTGACCCCGCCGGGAATCGAACCCGGGAACCCGGGCTTGGGAAGCGAGAACGCTACCGCACGACCACGAGATGCGGGCATTCCGTCATGTAATGTGTAAGATATTGTCATATCTGTTTATACACATTTTTGTTTTTGAACAGAGCCTTCAAAACTCCATGTAATAATGTCCTTACACAATGATGTGCGGTTTCCTATTTCTTTAATTGTTCTAAACAGTAATATTTATAGAACGGCTGTATCAGACGATCAGTAACGCAGTATAGTGTAGTCTACAGTTATTGTCGTTGATGTGTAGTGTACGAGCAGTTATGTAGATTCCAGGGAGCGCTCGTTAACAACGCAATATTAGCCGAAGCGTCGTTGCCTAGTATTATTCCGATGCTCTTAACTGCTTCTTGTGTCGATAAGGTCCGTGTAATCTGTAATAGAGAGGAAGAAGTTTCACTATTGAATTGTCAATTTTGATTACCATAACGGACCTCCTGTCAGGTCCTTTGGAAGCTTTTTATGAAGCGAAATTCGCATGTAAGATAGGAACAATCTATTCACCGGAAAAGGTATGAACCAGTAGCTTTACCATCGCCTATCTACTTATGTCGCAACATGTGCCATGTAATCGTAGTTAGCACAATGTGGATATTTGCGTTTGAGTGCACACGTTGATGAGAGATATTGATAGTGTGAACCTTTGTGACGGACAGTGACGTGAGTTATGAACACATACTAAGTAACATTTGTACCTTTAGAAGACGAAGTTCCATGTTACATTCAGTAAGTCAGGCACATAATTGCAATTTGCCAAGCAGTTCAAAAGGTTAATTTCTTGAATTTGTAAACACTGACCTTTTTATTGAGCATTAACGTTAAAAATTTCTTGGAAAAATTTATTCTTAAATTATTTGAAGAAATAATCGTGATTGTCAAATAACTGAAAGTGTGGTGGGACAAAGAACATGCCAGGCAAATTAAGAAAAGATAGACTAAGGAAAGTTCTTTGTCCGAGTCCTCGTGATAAGATACAGCCTTGAGCAGGAGTTCCCAGACGGTGATACATAACATCGCCGGTGATACGCAAGGACAGTTCATATACAAACCATATACTGATATAAGTAAAATTAGTCTCTTACGTTACTTAATTTTTAAAGTAAAGTGATGATACGGAAAGCGATTGATAAAAGTAGCATCTGTATAACGTTAAAGAAAATGTATTTATGCAGAATGCCTGTTCCGGACTGTAGCCTCCCCACCCCTCCTTTCATTAGTCGTAGTTGTCTTGGCCGGGAATGATTCGACTTGTTTTGACGTTGGTGATATTCTGATCGTGTCTTGTCGGTGGTTATTCGAAAGTTTTCGTACCTCTTCCCAACTGCTACCATCTTATGCGGTGTGCTGCAATAGTCATTACGCAGTGAACGTTTTATTGTTGCTATTGCCGCTTCTTGGACGTTACATTAAATTGCGTCGCGATACGAAAGAAAGCTTTAGTCTAGAGTGTGCGTATTACGACGAGCTGATTCTTGTCTAATTGAAGTGTAGACTTAAACTTACTTGTGTGACATATACGTGTTTTACGTTGGCTATGGAGCGATTTTGAAGCCCGGAAGCTCCTTGTACCTCCAAGGATGCAGTACCAACACCTAACCGCAAGTATGATGTAAGCTAATTGCAGTTGGGCTTTTCAGTAAAGGCCGGTACAGAAACCAGTGATAACCCAATTCCCCAGTGTGTTGTATGTGTATAATCGCTTTCAAATCAAAGCATGAAGTCTTCTTTATTAAAAAGTCATAGACTTTTTAAAACCTTTTGACTTTTTTCAAAGAAAATTGCGTTTTGTAAAAAAGAATCCAAATGCATGGTAAATTTTATTAACACTGATACTAATTTGATAAAAGCCTCACACCTGGTATGTTTAGACTGGCATAAGAAGGAAAACCTCACGCAGTTGGTGAGTCTCTCTTAATCGCACAGCTAGAGACATGGTCCAAGCAGTTTTTGGCAAAAAGGCGGCCAAAAAAAAATCCGTTATCCAACAATACGGTAAAAAGGAGAACTGAAGAAATGTTGTTACAACTGCAAGAGTGCACTATTTCGCTCTTCAAACAGATGAGAGTATATATGTCACAAACATGGCGCAGTTTTGGTAAGCTTTTACTATAATGAAGACATAAGAGAAGAATTTTTGTTTTGCAAACCGCTTGAGCCAGATACTACAACAGAAAATAATTTCAATATAATCTACCTTTATTGGTTAAAAGTAGGTATTCTGTGGCAAAAAAGTGTTGCCTCTGCCTGGGACTTACGTGTGATTTGCAGAATAGTCGAGTAGATATATCTGTACACACGGGGCCGGGGCAATGTAACAGGCGTGACAGCAAAAGTGAGGAATATTGCACCTGGTTGTCAAAAGACCCGCTGTACAGGGTTGTTCTAAATGATGGACCCATTTTCCAAATCGTATGTATTCAAGTACAAATCCAAAATGAAGAAGCTTTGTACCAATGAAAAGAGGAAGTTTCAAAGTTTTTGGCGGGCGGCGGCGGCGGCGGGCGGGCGTTATAGTTTCAGAAGCGGCCGGTAGAATTCGCGCGGTGATGGAGTCGTCACTCCATTTCAGTGTCAGTTGTGAGTGAGATAGCGATTGTGGAGCAAAACGTTTTCTGCGTTCTTGAGTTCGCAACAAGTGAGTCGCAAATTGCAGAGCAGCAGGTATTTCGTACCAAATTCGGTATTCAACTACCAACTCGCAGAAGCATTAGCCGTTGGTTTAAGCAATTTAAACAGACTGAGAGTGTGTGCAAAGGAAAAAGCACAGGTCGACCGTGTGTGTCAGAGGATGATGTCCGACAGATTCAAGAAACAACTTGGAATACTCAAATCAACTGTATGGGAAGTTCTGAGACTGCGTTTGCTGTACAAGCCATACCGATTACATCTCGTGCAGGCTCTCAACCCCAATGACAAATGGAAGCGTCTCTCATTTTGTGGTTATGTGCTAGCAAAGATGGAGGATCACGCATTTCTACAGCGTGCAGTTTTTAGCGATGAAGTGACTTTACACCTTAGTGGGAAAGTCAACAGACACAACGTTTGCATATGGGGTTTGGAAAATCCACATTCACCATTGCAGCACGAAAGAGACTCACCAAAGATCAAAGTGTTCTGAGCCATTCAAAGGTTTATGGACCCTTTTTCTTTGCGGAAAGAACTGTAACGAGAATCACGTATCTGGACATGTTGTAACAGTGGCTGTTCTCTCAAGTTATGGAAGTTTCCCAGGAATTCATTTTTCAACAGGATGGAGCTCCGCCCCATTGACACCGTGATATATGAGGCGTTTTGAATGACTCCCTTCCTCAGCGCTCGATCGGTAGCAGGGGACTTGAGGATCTGGTCTGCACTTCTGGCCACTGGGATTTCCTGACCTCACTCACTGCAACTATTTCTTATGGGATTATGCAAAGGAAGCTGTTTATGTACTGCCTATACCAACCACTCTGCCAGCTGCTGCCGTACACTCAGTAACAGCAGATACACTTTCTTGTGTGTGGGACAAGTCTGGGTACCGCGTCAATGTTTGCTGTGCAGCCAACGGTGGCCACATTGAACATTTATAACAGTTATCACATTTCAAATTATTAAATAATTATTAAAAACTAATTAATTATAAATTATTACAAACTGTTAAATTGATATCAAACATTATGAAAAAACTTCGAAACTTCTTCTTTTCATTGATGTAAAGCTTGTTCATTTGGATTTGTATCTGAATAAATACGAAATTCTGACAATGGGTCCATCATTTAGAATATTTGGCTTTATAATACACCGAGAAGCATTGAATTCTAAGATTATGTGCAAAACTCTTAGTATTGTTTTGATAGGTTCTATAAAGCTCATAAATGTCACAAGCTAAGGATGGGCTCTAAATTCACAGCTATTTACAGCATTGTTTGAATGTATGGATGAATGTTTTGGAGGTAAATTTAAAAGTTTGCTTCTTCATACTGAAGTAGGATGGCTGTCTCATGGCAAGATTAAACAGTATATTTGAACGGAGGTCCGAGGTTTCTCAGTGATGAAAACAATGACATGAAGACTATTTTCGCTGATAATCTGTGTCAATTTTTAAAGTTTGTTAATCATTTCTGTGACTTTGGTCAGTTTTATTTAATTCCTGTAAATACTGAAAATGTTGACCGAAATATCGATATTTCATCCCAGTAACATCGACATATTTCATGAATATCGATATAATAAATATCAATGTTTTTAGGAATTTGCCCATCCCTATGCTGCAGCGCTGCCACCTTTCCAGAAACGCCCTGATCACGTCACGTATATAACTGCAACCTCATTTAGAGTCACGAAAAATGAAACAGAATTTTAATTGATTTTCAAAATGAGTGTGTGCCTTATCGTTGTATCGCAGTCCTAACCTTGCTTGATGCTAACATGCATCGGATCATTGTGTTGTGTAACTGAGCAGCGGACTATAATAATTCTGGCATGCCTATGGCTCGCAATTCTTCCATTTATACACCTTAATTTTCTACCACAATATATAAATTAATAATTTCCACCATCGTTTGGCGCACTGCGGTAAAGTTGGACAGCAGAATTAATGAAGTTACTATTATTAAGACGACTACGATTACTCTATATCAGACACATAGCGTGTGTGGTCAAATGTGTTGAGAGAGAATGAATGCGTCATTTTAATTTATTTTTAGCCTCTGTTTATTCGATGCTGCTTTACTATTACCTCTTGTCAGTTTGTCACTGCCATTAGTTCTTTTCTTCGACTGGACTTGCCACAAATTAGTAGGAAAATTTCGTATTTAGCTTTTTTCCTATCCTGTCACAATCGCTCAAATAGAGTAATAGCAACGAGAAAGAACACACACAATTCAAGAAACCAAACGTCACTGTTTTTACCTCGAATGTAAAATTAATTAAGGGGTTTATACTGTATATGCGGAGGGCAGTGCAGTACAGGAAAGAGTGAGGAAATGGAAAATGGAAGACTGAAATATGCTTGTTCTGTAATCGGGCGGAACTTCTTGGAAACTTTCAGAACCAGATGGAACAATTTTTTGGAAGATGTACTAATGCTCCCACTGTGACCTAATGCAGTAATGAAACGAGCGGTAGAGGATAACTGCTTTGAAAGAAAGTGGGATTGGAATATGCAGAACAGATTATAGACAGGGCGGCGGACGCAGTACTCCAGTAAAAGTAGAAATTTGTTTTCCGTCATTTGGCTTTTCCCTGCTATTCATCAATTTTTATTTATTTACGTCTTGTGTTCACTGCAAATTTTACTATTAGGAGGAAATAGTGAAGAAAATGGTCATCCAGATAAACATATTATGCTCATATGTTTTTGATGCATGCAATCATTTAGTTCAATGTTTATTTCAAGAATTACGCTGTGCTTCTGGATACCAGTGCGGTCGGTGCGTACTGCAGGTCAGAACAAATTGAAATCATAAGGAACAGGGATAAAATTGTACATAATGTGCCTCTTTGAAAACAGCCCATGGCAGATGACATCGAGGAATTCGATACTTTTTGTTAACAGCAAAGACTTTATGTATCGCATCAGGGAGATCAAGTGACAACCCTGATGATTAACAGGGACAGCTGCTGGTTCCACGAGTCCACTTACGAGCACTTGTGCTGAACTGTAACAAGATATACTGATAAGACAAACCATCGCGATCACTGTCGGCCGCGATATTGACTGCCTCCAGCTGGCTTTGCAGGCGAAGACGAATGGGGAACCATTCCGACAGCGATAAGGGACATAATTTAGGAATTCACTCACATAAGGAAGTACAAAATGGCTAAGCAGGGATGGCTAGAGGACAAAAGTGAGGATGTAGAGGCATATCTCACTATGGGTAAGATAGATACTGCCTACAGGACAATTAAAGAGAATTTTTGGAGAAAAGAGAACCACTTGTATGAATATCAAGAGCTCAGATGGAAACCCAGTTCTAAGCAAAGAAGAGAAAGCAGCAAGGTGGAAAGGAGTATATCAGGGGTCTGTACAAGGGTGATGTACTTGAGGACAATATTATGGAAATGGAAGATGATGCAGATGAAGACGAAATGGGAGATATGATACTGTGTGAAGAGTTTGACAGAGCACTGAAAGACCTAAGCCGAAACAAGGCCCCGGGAATAGACGACATTCCATTAGAACTACTGATGGCCTTGGGAGAGACAGCCCTGACAAAACTCTACCATCTGGTGAGTAAGATGTATGAGACACGCGAAATACCCTCAGACTTCAAGAAGAATATAATAATTCCAATCCTAAAGAAAGCAGTTGTTGACAGATGTGAAAATTACCGAACTATCAGTTTAATAAGTCACGGCTGCAAAATACTAACACGAATTCTTTACAGACGAATAGAAAAGCTGGTAGAAGCCGAGCTCGGGGAAGATCAGTTTGGATCCCATAGAAATGTTGGAACATGTGAGGCAATACTGACCCTACGACTTATCTTAGAAGATAAATTAATGTTTCTAGCATTTGTAGACTTAGAAAAAGCTTTTGACAATGTTGACTGGAATACTCTCTTTCAAATTCTGAAGGTGGCAGGGGTAAAATACAGGGAACGAAGGGCTATTTAAAATTTGTACAGAAGCCAGATGGCAGTTACAAGAGTCGAGGGGTATGAAAGGGAAGCGGTGGTTGGGAAGGGACTGAGACAAAGTTGTAGCCTATCCGCGATGTCATTCAATCTGTATGTCGAGCAAGCAGTAAAGGAAACAAAACAAAAATTCGGAGTAGGAATTAAGATCCATGGAGAAGAAATAAAAACTTTGAGGTTCGCCGATGACATTGTAATTCTGTCACAGGCAGCAAAGAACCTGGAAGAGTAGCTGAACGTAATGGACAGTGTCTTGAAAGGAGGATATAAGATGAACATCAACAAAAGCAAAACGAGGATAATGGAATGTAGTCGAATTAAATCGGGTGATGCTGAGGGAATTAGATTAGGAAATGAGACACTTAAAGTAGTAGATGAGTTTTGCTATTTGGGGAGCAAAATAACTGATGATGGTGAAAGTATAGAGGATATAAAATGTAGACTGGCAATAGCAAGGAAAGTGTTTCTGAAGAAGAGAAATTTGTTAACATCGAGTATAGATTTGAATTTCAGGAAGTCGTTTCTGAAAGTATTTGTATGGAGTGTAGCCATGTATTGAAGTGAAACGTAGCAATAAATAGTTTGGACAAGAAGAGAATAGGAGCTTTCAAAATGTGGTGCTACAGAAGAATGGTGAAGATTAGATGGGTAGATCACATAACTAATGAGGAGGTATTGAATAGAATTAGGGAGAAGAGAAATTTGTGGCACACCTTGACTAGAAGAAGGGATCGGTCGGTAGGACATGTTCTGAGGCATCAAGGGATCACCAATTTAGTATTGGAGGGCAGTGTGGAGGGTAAAAATCGTAGAGGGAGACCAAGACATGAATACACTAAGCAGATTCAGAAAGATGTAGGTTGCAGTAAGTACTGGGAGATGAAGAAACTTGCACAGGGAGAGCTGCATCAAACCAGTCTCAGGACTAAAGACCACAACAACAACAACAACAAGGGATTTTGACGAAGATCAGATTGTTATTGCCTGGTTCCTGAAAAGGAGCATCTCTGATACGGCGAATATGGTCGGCTGTTCGCATGCTACGTTCCTGAACATCTGTGGAAAGTGATTGAAGGATGGTGAACAACAAGAAGGTGACTAGGAGTTGGACGTCCACGCCTCATTACAGAATGTGAAGGTCAGTGGCTCATTCACTGTGTAAAGCAGAACAGGTGGTGACCTGTGCTAGATCTAACGACAGAGTACAGTGTTGGTGAAGGCACAAGTGTTTTGGAGGAAGCACGTTGTTGAAAATGGGGCTTTGCAACAGACGACCCCTACGTGATCCCATGTTGACCCAGCGGCATCGTCAATTACGACTGCAATAGGCATGGGATTATTGAGATTAGATCGTGGATTAGAGGAAACAGTCTCCTGGTAGGATGAACCACGTTCCCTGTCACACCAGGTCGGTGGTCGTGTCCGTATACGCCCTCATCCCGGCGAGCAGTTGCTTGAAACATGCAGTGCGCCGTGCACGCACACTGTTGGGGGCATTTCTGGGCTACCATCGTGCTGTGGAGTAGGCGAACTTTCTGGCACACCACCTACATCCCTTCATGCTTGGTGTCCTGCCGAACGGCGTTGGCGTCTTCTAGTAAGTCAAATTTCTGTGACACAAAATCATAATTGTACCACAGTAGTTTGATGAGCGTTATAGCAGACTCACGTTGATGTCTTAGTTACCAAATTCGCCTGCTATGAATCCGATGGAACACATCAACGGTGCTAATGCACGGCCAGCTTTGCGCCCACGATCCACCAGCCTTTAAATTATGGGAATTCCGTGACCTGTACGTAGACGTCTGGTGCCTCATACCTCCAAAAATATACTTGTCAAATCCATGCCAGGCAGAATCACTGCTGTACTGCATACCAAATTCGGACCAATACTCTATTAAACAGGCTGCCGTAATATCTTGGGTCATACTCCTACGTCAGAATAAGTATCGTGTAAAATCAAACAATGGAAAATCCAGAATGGAATAACGGCACTATTATGAAAAGAAAAGATCGTTGCGACTTAGCATCTGCTCTATATGGTGAGTAGCAATTTGATGACAGATATTAGCTAAAAATTACGTATCACATTTGTGCAAAGGGTGGAGGAGTAATAATTTTGGTAATTTCTTTGGCTTAACATAGATTATGGTGGAAGTGGTTGACATTATCGTTCGAGGCAGAAGTAGAGCGATTGCTTTTATATGTCTATCAGTTTGTCTCTAGCAGTAGTACTTTCTTACACTGTATGTAGGTTACATCAGAAATACGTCTATTAATTTTGGAGGGGGAATTCCACGCACCAAAACAGGAAAAAGTCTACATTAACGGATTTTCGAAAATTCTTGATGTTTACTTACTACTGGAAGTACGTTTTGTGAAGCTTTCAAGTCATAAATGCAGAAAAAATGTTCAGTATGTCTCCTTCTTGCTTTTGCACACACATGGTTCGCAGAGGGCTTCTAGAGTTCTTGGTTATCATTGCTGGTCAATGAAGTGCTTGTGTTATCTACGGTAAGCGGGTAGATTTATTCTTCCAAAACCCTAATACCAAGTTTTATAAAGAACATAATTTTATTGGTATCCCATTTTAAGACACATTTGACCGCACACAAACAAGTACTTACTAAAGTGTGATCCTTCATGTTAATTCAAAAACAAAAGATACAATACAGTAACGGTTACTACCGTCAGTCCCAACCACAAGATGTTGAATGTTTCCCAAAAAGTCAGTTTTTAGGAAGTTCCTCATATGCTCTGACTCTCTCAGTGCCCCTCACAACAAATGTAGCGAGCAGAAAAATTATTGATATTGACCAAGAGGACTTACAGTAGACATAAAAACCAAGGCAAAGCCGTGCCATTCCGCCAGGTACTGGGACACGTCGGGATATGGGGAACCATGCAGCTGACAAAGTAGTCAAAGAAGTGTACAGAGGAGGCACTGTGTTTCAGTGTGCCACGGTGTCATCTCATTGTCGGACAAAAGGATCACGCCCCTGTGGGGAGATGAGTGGTTGGAAACGGTTAAACAAACTTCAGCGAGTCAAATTAAGTGTCCAGGCGTGGTGAACATCACGCCTATGATATAACGTAAATGATCACTAGGTTAAGAAGGGGACCCTGTACACTGACATACTGTTTCCTCTTCGTCCGGATCATACAGCAGTACGCGAAGGTTGTGGAATAACCATTTTTGTATTCGGTGATTGGTTGGTTTGTTTGTTAATTTGGGGGAGCGGACCAAACAGATAGGTCATCGGTTCCAGTGGATCAGGAAAGGATGGGAGAGGAAGTCGGCCGTGCCCTTTCGAAGGGACCATCCCGACTTTTCCCTGAAGCGATTTAGGGAAATCATGGAAGATCTAAATTAGGATGGCCGGACGTGGCTTAGAACTGTCGTCCACTTTTGTATGGTTCAAATGGCTTTAAGCACTAAGGGGCTTAACATCTGAGGTCATCAGTCCTCTAGACTTGGATAGAACTACTGAAACCTAACTAACCTAAGGACACCAAACACATCCATGTCCGAGGCAGGATTCGAACCTGCGAGCGTAGCAGCAGCGCGGTTCCGGACTTAAGTGCCTAGAACCGCTCGGCCACAGCGGCCGGCCACTTTTGTATGCTTACACAAGAGCAACCCTCAGTTTCCTTGGATGTATGTCCACCACCTTAGCGATAAAGGCAACAGTGTATCACGCATTCCTAAATCGTTTTTAAATATCGGGACTCCCACCTAAAGTGTCGCGGAGAGGAAGTCAATGAGTTCCGAGTCGGCTTGGCGCTTGTGATCAGCCGTCCACATATAACAGGCAGTTTTAGCAGTTTTATTCAGCTGATTCTTCCATTGAGTAGCAACTTAAGTCAGAATTACTACAGCATTCTTCAATTAAAAAATACGCCATTGTGAGTGCAGATGCTAATTAACTGCCCACCGTGGAAACAGTGAGCTGAATGTTTTAGGATTCATAGTTTAGTGTGTGTCATAAGGACTTTTTCCAGGTGGCTGGCAGATTTTAATGCATGAAGAAAACTGGTAACTTGTGTTCCTTGGGAATCATCGCAACAATTTCGCCTGTGGGAACAGATACCGTTCAGTCTGCGAGAAGTGTATGTTGGTATCCAGTAAGAGCGCCGATAACCGTGTTATTGTACGTCCTAGGTTCAACATCGTCACCTTCATAATCATCTGCCGTCACTACAATTTTGACCAAACGTTTGGGACGCCTTCTATGTCTGAATGTTGGCACACTTGGCGCACTGTGGCACACTACATGAAAAATGATGAAATCATTTCATTGTACACATTGAAAGCGCTGTGTAAACATGCAGATAGCTCACCTTTTTTATTGGGGAGCCGGTTGCAACAGAAGGCGAAACAGCGGCCTGGTTGCAGAGCTGTCGTCGTGTGGGTCGCCACTGCCTCGCGCCCTCTTATATACGCCGACCCTTTCGCCTGCCTCGCCTTTTCACCGCACCTTCCCCCGCAATTACGCAGGCCTCATTTACAGATGAGCACTGAAAAGGCTTCTCAGATCGCGAAGGCCGAAAAAATACAATGGAAGGTTATTTGTCGCGTTCTGACGAGAGAATAAAGAAATTGCTTTCTGCAGCCCACCTTCTTTTCACAAACATTCAGAAGAAATGATTTCATATAAATTGCCAGCGGAGATATTGTGAAAGCTATTCGATTATTAGTGAATTCTAATGCTTCTCCACAGCCTTCCATTTCTG
This sequence comes from Schistocerca nitens, assembly GCF_023898315.1. Lineage (NCBI taxonomy): Eukaryota > Metazoa > Arthropoda > Insecta > Orthoptera > Acrididae > Schistocerca > Schistocerca nitens. The sequence goes on from NC_064618.1 coordinate 668,536,432, forward strand.
AGAGGTGTTGTGCGACGTAAGCGTTTCTGCTGTACCAACCTATCCCCGGCAACGTCTGGACTGCGTAGTGTATCATGCTCCAGTCGATGTCCAATACTAATACACTGGTGGAAAATGAGAAACGGTAGATGAGAAGTAATGGTCGAGAGTGAATGAAATATTTTTCGAATTTCATGCACGGTGTTTGAGCAAAGTAATGATACTGATTTTTTATCAATAAAACAGCTACACTGCTCGCCAAACTGCTGTCGGCAGATGAGCTGTCGGCTGATGGGAGAACGGTAATCTTTTGCCGCACAGTGTAGCTGTTTTACTAACGGCATGTTGCAGGACCTAATTCATTTACACTGCAGCTAAAGTGGTGGTGCCAACGTGAGTCTCTCTCGCAATGGCAGCGTCTCTACACCGGACTGTGTGACACTCGAGTACTCTCTCTCTATCTCTCTCTCTCTCTCTCTCTCTCACACACACACACACACACACACGGTAGGCACCTGCGGGTCGCTACATCAGCCCCTCGGCGCCTACCGTGTGTGTGTGTTCAAAAATGGTTCAAATGGCTCTGAGCACTATGGGACTCAACTGCTGAGGTTATTAGTCCCCTAGAACTTAGAACTAGTTAAACCTAACTAACCTAAGGACATCACAAACATCCATGCCCGAGGCAGGATTCGAACCTGCGACCGTAGCGGTCTTGCGGTTCCAGACTGCAGCGCCTTTAACCGCACGGCCTCTTCGGCCGGCTGTGTGTGTGTGTGTGTGTGTGTGTGTGTGTGTGTGTTTGTGTGTGTCACATAGTCCAGTGTAGAGACGCTGCCGACGCGAGAGAGACTCTGACTCCAGATCAGAAGGTTGCGTGTTCAGATCACGTGAGTGTCACCACCACTTTATCTGCAGTGTAAATGAATAAGGTCCTGTGACTCTGCCATGCCTTTAGAAAAACAGCTACTCTGTGCACCGGGTTGTGTTGTAGGAGCTGCTGTCATAGTTGGTGCGGGTGACCGAGTCGTTTCTGTTGCTCGGGTCAGCGATGGAACAGGCAGTGAGTGAGGCAGTAGTTGTCTGTTCGCTGGGGGCGGCTTGTGGAAAATGTAGGCCAGCCAGCCTGACTCTGTCGATAGTGACAGTGGTACATTTCCCGTTCGGGAGAATGTCCAATGTGCGGTCTCCACAACCTGGTGTGGACTGCTGTTGGGCGGTCGGAGAGCCGGTTTGATGCCATCACTATGTAGCATCACATGAGAGCACGAGCGGAGGTCCTTGTGCACAAAACAGCAGGCCAGTGTCGTGCCTGGATGGCAGTGGGGGCGTATCTTCTGGATGTGCTCTCTTAGACCCAACGAACTTCCTCTGGAACAGCTTCGGTTCGCAAGTTTTCAAAGCTTGTGCAACCTGTTGAACAGTACCTGCCATTAATACGAGGGCATTTTGAAAAGTAAAGATACAATGTCTCGCAGTCCTTAAATAGGACATTCTTTTAGAACACGTCAGTTACATCTTATTAGCTGGATTATTTGATATTTTTCGACATAATCACCCCCGTTATCCAAACATTTGTTAAGTCTGTGCACAAGCTTTTGTATCCCACAGTCATAGAAGGTTACCACCTGTAGTCAGAACTACATTTCAACTTCATCTTTGATCTCTTCATCGTCGTGAAATGATTTTCCTCCAAGATGTGACTTCAGGTAACGGAAGACATGGAAGTCGGTGGGCGCAAGGTCCGGGTTGTATGGCGAAAGGTCCAATACGTCCCATTTGAATTGTTTGAATAGTGCTTTGGTTATGAGCGCTGTGTGAGGCAGAGCGTTGTCATGAAGCAAGCGGACTCCACTTGTCAGCATTCCCCTGCGTTCGTTTTGAACTGCCCTTTGAAGACGTTTCAAAGTCTGACAATATGCAGCAGCATTAATTGTCGTTCCATGAGGCATAAATTCCAACAGAGGAATGCCTTGTCTGTCCCAAAAAACAGAAGCCATGATTTTCTTCGCTGAAATCGACGTTTTGCATTTCTTGGCTTTTGGTGAATTCGAATGGCGCCATTGCATTGATTGTTGCTTGGATTCAGGTGTATGGTGATAAATCCACGTCTCGTCACCTGTCACAGTGTGATCAAGGAACTCATCACCTGCTTCAGCATTGCGTGTGAGGAAGTCGAATGCAAAGCCCATCCTCTTCGTTTTGTGTTCTTCCGTTAACAGTTTTGGAACCCAGCGCGCACACAATTTCCTGTACCCTAACTTGACAGTCACAACGTCATAAAGAGTTGTCATTGACACGTCCGGTACGATCTGAAGGAATTCTTTCAATGTGAGACGTCTATTTGTACGAATTGCTTCCTCCGTTCTCCGAAGAAGGGCATCAGAGATCACAGATGGCCGTCCTGTTCTTTGTTCCTCATGAACATCAGTCCTACCTTCAGAGAAATGACGACACCATTTCGTTACATTTTGTCGATTCATAATGTTCCCATAAACAGAAACAATTTCTTTGTGAATATCCGCTGGTCGCTGACGTTTTGCATGAAGAAAATGTATGACGGAGCTCACTTCACATTTGGCGGGATTCTGAATCGGCGCAGCCATTTTAAACACGACCTACTCCAACCAGAAGCAACGTTCAACTGCCAATCGGCTGCGAGGAGAAAGCTAACGGTTCAAGGTTAACACCAGTGTTGCCAACTTGCTCGCCAAAACTCTTCTGTTCCTCTGCCGTACGGTGTATCTTTACTTTCCGAAATACCCTCGTATAAGGACTATTATCAGATTTTTTTAATTTTGTCCTCTGCCTGAAGTTGTTCCCCTAACTTCTAGTATCATAATTATGTGTTTCATTGCACTTATTTAGTTTGTTTTTACTATTCTGAAAAAAAATACATTTACACATAAACAAGGAATATACTGTTAGATATTTATATTGGAAAAAGGTTTCATGACACGACTCTCTGGAATTCAGTCTGTGCATTAACCTAATGGCTCTTTTCTGTAACCCTAATATTCTGTTCAGGTGCAGGTCTGCCACACAACCCTAAAGTTCAATACCATAATTAAGAAATGGATAAACTGTTGCACAGTAAACAATTTTTAGTGTTTGGATTGACACTACTTTTCGCAACTGACTCATAAGATACAAGCTACTGCTGATTTTCTCATGCAAAGAAGTAATGTGGTTTACCCAACGGAGATTTTTGTCCAGGTGGACACCAAGAAATTTAATGTTATCTGTTTCTGCTGATGTAATAGCACATATATTGTTTATTTCAGCCTCATGAGAACCAGGTGTTTTAAATGTTGGTAGCTTGCATTTACTGATTTTGGTGTTTAGACCTTGATGTAGAACATATGTGGTTACTTCCATCACACCCTTAGTTGCAACTGGATGTCTCCAAGTCTTTTTCATAAAATAAAAAGGGGGGGGGATGTTGTGTCATCGGCATAGGTTACTAGATGTGAGTTAAAGGGTTGTGTCATGTCATTGACATAAACCAAGAAGAGAAAGGGACCAAGGATCGATCCCTAAGTTACCCCCTGGATCTCTAGAAGATTGGAAATCTATTATCTTGTTATCTATTTTATGTGAAAGTTTAGAACATTGTTTGTGAATTGTCAAATATGTGGTCAGTAATTGCATAGATGAGTCCTTCAATTTCTTAATGAGCAACCCATGACTGACTGAGTCGAAGGCTTTGGAAAGATCTAAGAATATGCCTGGTGTCTGCATACCTTGGTCTAGGAGAAATTCAGCAACTGCAGTAGTTGTGCACCGATCTTTCATAAAGCCACACTGTGTTTCTGTTAGCAATTTGTTATTTTTAAAATAAAAAAAGAGCTGAGAAAGGATAACGATTTCAAAAACCTTTCTAAAGGTAGGGATCAATGATGATGGGCGGTAGTTTGAAACTTCTTTTGTAATCCCAGTTTAACAATGCTTATTTTTAAACTACTAGGATAAGTTCTTTCTCTGATACTACAGTTTATGAGGTGCATTAATGGTTTAGCTATTTCTTTGATGCATTTTTAACTACTACACTCAACATATCATTCCACACAGCTGAGTACTTGTTCTTTAATGTGAGGATTATCTTTCTTATATCATTTTCTTTAACCTCATTAAATTCAAAACTGACTGCTTGAGGTGTGTGCTTCAGTATCTCTCGGTACATTTCTCAAGTGTGTTTTGGATTTCAAAATGGTTCAAATGGCTCTGAGCATTATGGGACTTAACTTCTGAGGTCATCAGTCCCCCAGAACTTAGAACTACTTAAACCTAACTAACCTAAGGATATCACACACATCCATGCCCGGGGCAAGATTCGAACCTGCGACCATGGTGGTCGCGCAGTTCCAGATTGTAGCGCCTAGAACCTTCGGCCACCTCGGCCGGCTGTGTTGGATTTCCACATATGAAGTGTTTATGAAAAAGGCTACATAATGCGTTTTGTTCTTTTCTAATATTACCATGCTGTATAATGGATAAGGGTTTACTGTCCCTATTTGTGGAGGTTTTTTGGATACTTATCGATCAGTTTCCATGATGTCTTGCTTACATGTGTAGATTGAGACATTTCGTAACTGTGGACTTGTTTTCTAACTTTTGGAAGTTCTGCTTTAAAGGTTTTCTTAGCTGTGTTATAATTTTGTTTGAAAATGAACAGTCTTGTTGATTTGTACAGGAAATCCAGGTCATGAATATTTTGCCTGACTTTAACAGGGCTGGGTGGAAGTCTGAGTTTGTTATTTCTTCCACTCTGTGTATTGGCCCTGTCTGCATTTCATTAATGGGACAAAAGGAATCAAAGTGTCGCAGTAGGATGTTATAAAACTCATCCGATTTGTTATCTGATCCTTCCACATGGTAGATTTGATCCCACTTCTCCTCAGATAGTTTAACTTTCAGAGAGTTTATATTACTATTGCTCATAACTCGTTTCATTTCAAATGTTTTCGGCATTATTTTAGGATCTGCTTTTCTATATTCTATCTGTTGTGCAAGGTGGTCTGAGTAATGAAAGCCTATGTTACTAAACTTAGCAGTGTCTTCAGCATAATCTCTCCTGGTAGAACTAGATACTGAGAGACTGGTATCCATGGTAACTATATTTCTAAGATTGTATGAAGTTAATAAATCTACAAGTTCCATGTTAGCAATGCTGTTGGAGTTTGCATCAATGTTTAGGTCTCCAAGTATAGTAAGGTCACTGGGACCAGTTTGCCTAATTATGGTATTGAAGCTGTTGAGAAAATGGATTACATCTGCATAAGGTGGTCTGTATATTCCTATTACTTTATGTTTTACTACATTGACTCCATGCTCTTTTAGTCGAATTGCAATACCACATACTTCTAATATTCCCTCTTCCCTGAATTCCTCAATAAATGTAAGTTTCTTACACAATGTTTTATCTCACAAAGATTACCCTGCCTCTGCCCTTATGCTGTTTCCTACAATAACTGTTCACCAGTACATAGCCATCTAGTCTATAACAGTTAATTTCATTACATTTTAGACCATGTTCAGATAATACTAACACTTGTGGCGAATGCTCATTTACAAATAGCTTTAGTACAGTGAGTTTCTTCCTAAGGTACTGCACATTCAGATGTATCATGCTAAGTGATGCCTGGATTTCTTCTCTGTGGATGTTGTTGTGTTCTGTGAGAGTGGAATCAAGATTACCTTCAATGTTGTACTGATCTTCTACATGTGTGATTACACTGATTGCACAGGGTTCACAAACATCTAGTTTGCCTTGTTGATCACTGCAGTAATGGTTCTTTTCTCTAAAAAAGCTTCAGAGTTATAACCTAGTGCTATTGGTTCCTTCTTGTTGGTGACTGGGGCATAGAGAACTTTTACTTCATTCACTAACCTTAACTATTCCTTTCAGTTCAAGCGTAGTCCATGCTGGGTGTGTTCATCTCGGTTCATTTTGCTAACATCTATTAACTTTACATTGCTGATTTTTTTCACAAAGTATTTGTAACACTGAATTGTGAGTTTCTATTTCTCTATTAACACAAGACCACTCTGGTACATTTGTTACAGTGCCATTAGTGTGGTGTAATTCCGGCAATAACTTTCTGTAACTTCTCAGTGCTGACTTGCTTTCATTTCCATATATATCATTGGTGCCACCTATAATCACAATGCAATAATACTTTGTTGAGTTTGTTTGTTTCTATTGTTACGTTTTCTACCACAGAATTGAATGAAGCTCCAGGTTTGAGCTTAGCAAACACCAAATAATTTGAGTTCATATTTTAACTAAGGCAAACAGAGACGCCTTTTCCGTGGTTATCAGCGTAAATTAGGAGTTGTTTTGTTCTTCTTGGTGCTTAAACATTACTGTTTAGAACTTTGTTGGACATCTTGTATGTTGTTTTGCCTGTACTAATAGTTGCTTCATAATCTGAATCTTGGGCTGCGTTCTTAGGTAGCACTGGTGAAGACGTGGGACTTACATGTTCTGCATTCTTGTACATTTTCTTCAATAAATTGCACTTCTTCTGCGATGAACGAACGCTGCTAGCTTCACTGTTGTGGGTATTACTGCTGAAAATGTTCTTACACTTCTGTTGCCCTTACTGCCAGCTGAAAGTGGACCAGTCCTCTATGCAGCCGATCTGTGGCACTGATTTGCTGTTTTTTCTTTTTTGAAACATATCCGATCTGGCGACAGTTTCAACTTACACTCTCCACACTGCCAATCAATCGTCTGTTTTTCATCATCCTTCATCGTTGGATCAACAGTACCGGTTTTCATTGTTCTGTTTATTTCATATTTCTCTTGAAGTTTTTTAATTTCGTTCTGTAAGACTCTGATAACTGAAATAAACGTTAGGTTTTCCTTTTTGGTACTGCTGATCGTCCTAGCTGCCTCACAAGTACACATTTCTTGGCCATTAATGGTCGCTGCTTTTTGTTGACACTCTACACAGTTTCACACACTTGCATAGTTATCGTCACTTCTCATTGAGGGGTTGATCTTTCTGAAAATGAAATTTTTGATTGCACTGAACGCAAATTAAGCCACTTTTAACAGTTTTTGCTGACTTTTTGCAAGATTGACAATTACTAACATTATTTTCTCGAACCTCTAAATTAAGAACATCCACAGCTGACGCCATCTTTAAACTTCTGTCTGCAATGTCTGGTCTCAGCCAATTCACCCTTTTCCTGAGCCTTTCACAGACATCTTTGTAAAACACTTGGTTGACAGTTTGTCCTGGAGATCTGATCTCATGAGAGCATGCACACATTCGATGTTATTGTCAGTTTTTTAAGTTGAAGGTTTCCCTGAGCGAGGTTCATTTTCAGCGTGTTCTCAGCCTTCCAAAACTGGTTTATGGCAGCAAAAATCTTGTGAAAAATCACATGATGCCTGTACGTACTGAAACTTGGACTGAGCATCTGGAAGGGATGGACACACCGGTCTGCATAAATAGTAAAACACAGCATTCGCTGATCGCTCGCAATGTTGTCAGTCTCATTACTTTTTTCACACACGTTGTATATCTACGTCGTCATATGCAGGGCACGTCACGTTGCGTGCCGAAGGTTACTCCTGGGTCCACTACCATGTATCACCTTCCGAGGTTCCATCCTTGAATGCCACATGGGAAGAACGATTGTTGGTAAGCCTCCGTGTAACTCGAATCTAGTTTTATCTTCATGGTCTTTACACGAGACATATGTAGGAGAAAGCAGTGTATTGGTTGACTCTTCTAGATACTTACGCTCTTGGAATTTTAACAGTAGAGCATACTCTTGCGGCGCCTGCCACTGAATTTGGATGAGCATCTCTGTGACAGTTACTAAAAGAAAATTTTAACAAAAAGCATTGCTAGTCTTTGAATCTTCTCTATTTCCTATACAAGTCATACCTTCTAAGGGTCTCACATTGAGGAACAAACTCAAGTATAGGCCGAACAAGTGTTTTGTACACTACCTCCTTCTTAAGTGGACTACACTTTCTGAGGATATTTCCAATTAATCACAGTATGGCATCTGCCTTTCTTACAATTAGTTTTGTGTGTTCATTCCACATTAAACGACTCTATTTTGTGTATGTTGAGAGTCAATTGCAAATCGCTGTATTAACCGTCAATCCTCTGCACTACAGCCTTCATTTTGTTTTCATTTATCAGCATTGCGAGTCTTCTATATACAACAGCATTAGCAAAGAGCCTTATCAAGTTTCTCGCTTATCCACTACGTTATTTATATAGGGGGTGGACAAATACACCTAAACACCAAAACACCACATGTTACCATGATTATAAAAGGCCTAATATAAAGTACGATATAGGAAAACCATTGTCATTCGAAACAGCTTTCAGTCGTCCAGGACTGGATAAGCACAAGTGCTATATGGTCCTTGAGGGAATCTTACACAGTTCTTCCAGATAAACGGTGGCAAATTCAGATATCGGTAATGGAGGTAAATAGCAATCGTACACCCTTCTCTGCAAAGCAGACCACAAAGGCTCAATAACATTGAGAACTGGTGACAGTGGTGGCTGGGGAGATGTGAAAAATTCATTCTCAGTCCTGGATGATGCGAGTTGTGTGAACAAAGGCCCTATCATCTTGGAACACAGCACCACATTTGGGGAACAAACATTGTGTGGTATCAATAGCTACAATGCCACGGTGTAGGTGCAAGTTTGTAGGTTGGCATTATGACACCGACACCGACGACAGCGCCCTTTAGCCGGCGCTGTGCAGCTCTACAAGCACTGCTCCAGATTCAGCCCATGTGATTCCGAGTCGACGACCAAGCAAGTTAGTTTGTACTTCATAGTGGGCTAGTCATTACAGACTTTGTTACTTCAGTTACTTCAATGATAGTTTGTCCAACTACTACTAGCTGTTAGATTTGATTGATGTACAGCTTTGCACCTACGTGCTCATCTCAGCCAAAGTTAAGTATTATCAGTTGCAGATGTTTATACACCTGTAAAAGAGTTATAACCTAATTGCAGTACCAAGTGTTCTACCTCACCTGCTCCTCCTAGCTTCCTGCATTCGGCCTACCCTTTAGTTTTTAGGAGAAGACCCATGCGCTGCCTTCCAGGAGGGATACAAAAAGTGGCGATGAGCAGGGACTAAAAATTTTTTTCCCTCTCCTATCATTTCTTTTGCTCGGTACTGCTTTCTTCTCGTGCTAGCCTCTGTGTAATACCGCTTCCCCCATTCTCTGTAAGACTCATTTGTGTAAACCATGGCTTCGCCACAGGAACAGGCTTCGCTTCCGATCTTGTACGTTTTCAGGCTCAGCAAATGACGCAGCTGCTTGCTGGCATAAATTGACTGGTCACACTACAAACAGCAGCTACTTCGGCTCCTCCGACACCACCGCCTGTACCGACGCCGTTGCCGACGGTGCCGCCATTTCGTGCCTACAATCCTGATGTTGAACACTGGCCAGAATATATCGCCCAGCTTGAGGCACACTTCGCAACATACAACATACTAGGTACAGCGCAGCTTGCCTTTCTCATTGCCAGCGCGGGTGTTGTGTTGTGCCGTGTGCTCGTGAAATTGTTTCCCACCTCCCGGCCAGAAACTAAAACTTACGACGAAGTGATTGACGCTTTGAGTTCCCACTTCCGTGATAGTGCCAATGTGGTAGCTGCACGCTACAAATTCTTTCGTCTCTGGCGTGGCCCTACTCAGTCCAATAAATCATGGTTAGCAGACCTTCAGGGACTAATTGTGACTAATTGCTCATGTGGACGCTCATATGTGGATATCATGATTAGAGAGGCTATTGCGTAGAATGTGGCAGATCACCGCATCAGTGAGCAAATCCTCAAATTTAAAAACCCGTCTTTTCAGGAAGTAGTGGACTTGCTAGACAGACAAGATACATTAGACATGGCTACTTCCACGTTTGACGTGACCTTGGGTGCATGTACTGTTAGCCCCTGGTCGGAGTGGGTGGTATCGGGGCGGACGTTTTGCAGATGAAACGTCAACATGCATCAGGTCGCTCTGTGGCCGCATCTTCTAAGAGGAAAGGTTCTGTCTCTGTCTCTGGTTCTGGTACTTCTGCCTTTTCCCCCTTGGCCACTCCCTGGGAGGAAGGACAGGCCCGCTGGCTTGGGGCGAAATACTTCCCCCGCTATTTAGTCTGTTCTTGGACCAATGGGGGGATGTTCGCCACCTCCAAGCCCATGTTCTTTGTACAGCATATCGAGGATATCTTCGGAGAAATCGAGGCTCTCAGTAAAATGCGTTCAGGGTCCATTCTCATAAACACCACCTCCGCTACACAGTCGGAGGCGCTCCAGGCATGCGACCGAATAGGGGACATCCCAGTGTCCATTGTCCCACATCTGGCGCTCAGTAGGACGCAGGGGATTATATTCCATCGGGACGCCCTGCTGCAATCTGATGAGGAGCTCAGGGCCAACCTGGAGTGCCGTGGTGTGCATTTCGTCCGGCGAGTCCAGCGCGGCCCCAAAGACTGTCGCGTCGACACTGGGGCCTTTATCCTCGCCTTCAAGGGGGATGTTCTCCTGGAGAAGGTAAAGGTGATGTGCTACCGGTGCGACGTGCGACCTTACGTCCTACCTCCTATGCGATGCTTTCAATGTTTGCACTTCGGGCACATGTCGTCACGGTGTGAAGCTTTGTGGTGATAGACCGCCTCCATCCCATGATGTTGACAACATCGTTTACTTCAGTCGTGTCCACACCTTCTGCAGTATCCTCACCCCTATCCTGTCCCCCCTCCACCTCCTCACCCCATCCAGGGTCTATGCCTCCGCCTCCCAAATCCCTCCCTTCCAAATCCTCCTCCCTCGCGGCCCCTGCCCCCTCTGCCCCAGGGGCCACCCTTCCTCCTCCTCCTCCTCCTCCTCCTCCTCCTCCTCCTTCTCCTCCTCCTCCACCACCGCCTGAGAAGCGATCCTTTTCTCAAGCATCCATCGGGGAAATGTTATGGACCCCGGCTTCCGAGGTCCGGCGCTCCAAAAAGGACCCTGAGCGTGAGGACTTTCTTCGGATCCAGCCTCCACAGCCCACCATCCCTGTGACTCATTGGTCTTCCAAGAAGGCCTCAAAGAAGAAGTCTTTCTCCCCCTCTCCACCCCGCTGCGTTTCGTCTGATGCTCCATCCAACAGTCACTTCTCCCGGCCATCCTCAGTTTCGCCAGGACGCTCTGCTACCAGGCGCTCAGCTGGCCTGTCGTCGGCGGTGGACGATGCTGCCCCTCCTGCGCAACCCAGGAATGTGGCCGCAGCTGGCGACGATGGAACAGGATCCGCCTCCCGACGGTTGTAGCGATGTTCCCTCGAAACCTGGCCCTCCGCGGCCATCAAGGTGACCAGCTCTTCACCCGTTTCATTCCCCCTTTCTCTGATTCGCGATGGCTCTGTTACATTGGAACATAAGAGGTATTCGATCTAATCAGGAGGAATTACAACTGCTCCTCCGCCTGCACTGTCCATTCATCATTGGTCTCCAGGAAACGAAGTTACGCCCAACTGACCGTATTGCTTTTACCCACTATACCTCTGAGCGATCTGACCTAACCCCTGTGGACGGTATTCCATGGTGGGGTCATGTTGCTCGTTCGGGATGATGTCTATTACCATCTCATCCCATTGACCACCCCACTCCAAGCAATAGCTGTTCATATTACTCTTTCTGCCTTTACTTTTTCTGTTTGTACTGTCTACACTCCATCGTCATCTGCAGTTAGTCGGGCTGACATGATGCACCTGATTGCTCAGCTTCCTCCGCCGTTTTTATTGTTTGGCGACTTCAATGCCCACCATCCACTTTGGGGTTCTCCTGCATCCTGTCAGAGAGGCTCCCTCTTGGTGGATGTTTTCAACCATCTCAATCTTGTCTGCCTCAATACTGGCGCCCCTACTTTCCTCTCGGACTCTACTCATACCTACTCCCACTTGGAACTCTCGATCTGTTCTACCACTCTTGCCCGTCGGTTCGAGTGGTATGTCCTTTCTGACACCTATTCGAGCGACCATTTCCCCTGTATCGTTCGTCTCCTGCACCACACCCCATCCCCATGTCCTTCGAGCTGGAACACACCGAAAGCTGACTGGGGACTTTACTCCTCCCTGGCGACCTTCCGGACCAAGATTTTCTCAGCTGTGACAGTCAGGTCGAATACCTCACGGCTGTTATCATCAATGCTGCCGAACGTTCCATTCCTCATACTACCTCTTCTTCACGTCACGTTTCAGTCCCTTGGTGGAATGAGGCTTGCAGAGACGCTATCCGTCTTTACGAACCTTTTGCCGCCATCCTACACTGGCGAATTGTATTGATTATAAACGACTCCGAGCGCAATGTCGTCGAGTCATCAAAGACAGCAGAAAACTTGTTGGGCCTCTTTCACAAGGTCCTTTAACAGTTTTACTCCCTCTTCTGTCGTCTGGCGTGGCCTGCGCCAGCTGTCGGGCATTAAGGCCCACTCCTCAATACCTGGCCTGACTTCAGGTAATGAGGTACTTGTGGACCCTGTGGATGTATCCAACGCCTTCGGCCGCTTTTTCACGGAGGTTTAAAGCTCCGCCCATTACCACCCTGCCTTCCTTCCCAGAAAAGAGGTTGAAGAGGCTCGGCGACCTTCCTTCCACTCGCTGAATCTGGAAGATTGTAATGCCCCATTTACCATGCGGGAACTCAAACGTGCACTTGCACTGTCCTAGTCCTCTGCTCCGGGGCCAGATGCCATTCACGTTCAGATGCTGATACACCTTTCTCCGGTAGACAAATGCTTTCTTCTTCGTACCTATAATCGCATCTGGACCAAAGGTCAGGTCCCCATGCGTTGGCGTGAGGCCATCGTTGTTCCCACACCCAAACCTGGGAAGGATAGACACCTTCCTGCTAGTTACTGCCCCATTTCTCTTACAAGCTATGTCTGTAAGGTGATGAAGCGCATGGTTAACGCTCGGTTGGTTTGGATTCTTGAATCTCGACGGCTACTTACCAATGTTCAATGCAGCTTTCGTCGACGCCGCTCCACTGTTGACCACCTAGTGACCTTGTCAATGTTCATCATGAACAACTTTTTGCGAAAGCGCCAAACGGTAGCTGTGTTCTTCGATTTGGAGAAGGCTTACGATAGCTGTTGGAGAAGAGGTATCCTCCGCACTATGCACAGGTGGGGCCTACGTGATCGCCTGCCCCTTTTTATTGCTTCATTTTTAACAGATCGAATGTTTAGGGTACGTGTGGGTTCCATATTGTCCGACGTCTTTCTCCAGGAGAACGGACTGCCTCAGGGCTCCGTTTTGAGCATAGCCATTTTTGCCATAGCGATCAATCCAATTATGGATTGCATTCCACCTACTGTCTCAGGTTCTCTCTTCGTCGATGACTTCGCGATCTACTGCAGTGCCCAGAGAACATGCCTCCTGGAGTGCTGCCTTCAGCATTGTCTTGACAGCCTATACTCATGGAGTGTGGCTAATGGCTTCCAGTTCTCTGAAGAGAAGACGGTTTGCATCAACTTTTGGCGATATAAAGCATTCCTTCCACCATCCTTACATCTCGGTCCCGTTGCTCTCCCATTCGTGAAGACAACAAAGTTTTTAGGGCTCACACTGGACAGGAAACTTTGTTGGTCTCCGTATGTCTCTTATTTGGCTGCCCGTTGTACCCGTTCCCTTAATGTCCTCCGTGTTCTTAGTGGTTCTTCTTGGGGAGCGGATCGCACTGTCCTGCTTTGCTTATATCGGTCCATAGTCCGATCAGAGCTGGATTATGGGAGCCTTGTCTACTCGTCTGCTCGGCCATCCCTCTTATGCCATCTCAACTACATCCTTTATCGGGGGTTACGTCTTGTGACCGGAGCATTCTATACTAGTCCCGTCGGGAGTCTTTATGCTGAAGCTGCCGAATTACCATTGACCTACCGGCGTGATGTACTGCTTTGTCGGTATGCCTGCTGGCTGTTGTCAATGCCCGACCACCCCTCTTATCAGTCCTTCTTCGCCGATTCTCTCGACCGTCAGTATGGGTTGATGTGTCTGCTCTGCTGCCCCCTGGAGTCCGCTTTTGTCGCCTGCTTCGACATTTGGATTTTGCCCTCCCTACCACATTCAGAGAGGGTGAGAGCCCGACACCACCTTACCTCGAGGCTCCGGTTCACATTCATCTTGACCTTAGCTCGCTCCCGAAGGAGGGTAGTACGGATGCTGTGTATTGCTCACAGTTTGTTGAACTTCGTGCTCGACTTGCCAGTAACACCTTTATTTACACTGATGGCTCCAAAACTGACGATGGTGTTGGCTGTGCCTTTGTCGTCAGGGACATCACCTTTAAATACCGGCTCCTCGACCAGTGTTCCAGCTTTACAGCCGAGCTTTTTGCTCTCAATCAGGTCATTCAGTATGTCTGCTGCCACCGCCATTCTCCGTATGTACTCTGCTCTGATTCACTCAGTGCTCTTCAGAGCCTTGGAGCTCCATATCCGGTCAATCCCTTGGTGCAACGGATCCAGCAAGCCCTCCATTCCTTTTCTGATTATGGCTCTCCTGTTAGCTTTATGTGGGTTCCAGGCCGTGTAGGAGTACCTGGGAATGAGGCTGCTGATGCTGCGGCCAAGGCTGCAGTCCTCCTGCCTCGGCCAGCTTCCCTTTGTGTCCCATCGTCTGACATTAGTGGGGTTGTTTGTAAGAGGCTTGTGTCATTACGGTGGGATACTTGGTCGTCACTTCAAGAAAATAAGCTCCAGGCCATAAAACCATTCCCTACAGCTTGGACAACCTCCTCCCGACCATCTCAGCGAGAGGAGGTCCTTTTGACCAGGTAACGGTTTGGGCATTGCCAGTTTAGCCACCGCTACCTGCTATCCGGTGACCCCGCCCTGCAGTGCCCTTGTGGTCATGCATTGACAGTGCGCAATGTTTTATTGTCGTGTCCCCGTTTTAATCAATCTCGTGTTATCCTGTCTCTGCCATCTACTTTACAGGAAATTTTAGCTGATGACGCTCTAGCAGCTGCTCATGTTCTTCGTTTTATTACTTTGACGGACTTGTCCAAAGACATCTAACTCTTTTAATTATTTTATCTGTGTCTTTGTAAGAACCTTCTGGTGTTCCCTCCCCCCCCCCCCCCTTGAGTTTTACCAGATTATATGTGCACTTACATTTGTGACTGGGCGCTAATGACCTCAGTAGTTGAGCGCTCTAAAACCGACCAAAAAAAAAAAAAAAAAAAGCGCAACGGAAACCACCGCGTTCGTGATTCACATCAGCCTATGGATGTTAATGCCATATATTCAAAGCCTTTTGTTTCACGTGCTTCTACAGCACGTCGTGTGAATCAAGTTTTGCCAGCCACTTCCTCTCGCATTCAGCGCAATGCGAGGAAATTTTTTATGACTTTGAACATTTGTGGACGTTCTGTTCGCATGCAGCTGGACACTGCTGCGTCAGTTTCTTTACTGAACAAATCAACGTATGACTTGCTTGGTTCGCCCCTGCTTCATTGTTTGCATTCCACGCTGACTGCATTTACTGGACAAGAAATCTCAGTGCTCGACATGTGTAGTTTGCAAGCCACGTATGGTGCAACGACATGTACAGTGTCTTTCCATGTGCTCCACTCTAGTGATGCTATGAACATTTTTGGCATGGATGCATTTGAACTTTTTGGCCTCACAGATCAGGACAATGTACTTTGCATCAGCGCTAGTGACCATGCAGAGAGTGTTGCCGCCCTATGCGATGATTTTGCTGACCTCTTTTCTGAAGGCCTTGGTTGCATCGCAGACTTCGCAGCACACATTGTAGTTAAAGGCAATGCCACGCCTATTTTCCGGCGAGCACGCCCGGTACTGCATGCACTGCGCGACGCCATAGCAAGACAGTGGTGTCATTCAACTTGTTTCTACTTCACCATGGGCTTCACCTATAGTGTGTGTGAAGAAACCAAATGGTCGTCTCCGTATTGGTGCTGACTTTAAGTCTACAGTAAATCCCCAGACAGTGGTAGCTATGTTTCCTTTACCACGTCCTGAAGACATTTTTGATAAGTTTGGCGCAAGAAAATTCTTTTCCACAGTTGACTTGTGGGACGCATACTTTCAGATTACGCTCGACGAACAGTCGCAGTTCTATTTTTTGACGAACACCCACCTTGGATTATCGAGTTTCGCTGCCTTCCGTTTGGTTGTGCTTGGGCTCCTGCTATTTTTCAGTCTTACTTGCAGCAGTTGTGTGCCACAGTCCCTGGTTGTTCCAGTTATCTGGACGATATAGTTGTCTCAGGTCGCACCCCTGACGAACATTTGCAGAATTTGCGTGCCTTATTTACTGTACTTTTGCTGGCCGACTCAAGTGTAACCAAGCCAAGTGCAATTTTTTTCAAACTGACATTCAGTATTTAGGACATACGATTAACGGACAGGGTATCCATCCCTCACCGTCACATCTCCATGGGATTAGAGACTTGCCTGCACCCAGGAACTTGAAAGAACTCCAGTCTGTGTTGGGCAAAATTACATATTATATTCGGTTTATACCAAATGCAGTGCAGATTGCAGCTCCTTTGCATTGCCTTTGGCGTAAGAACATTCCTTTTGTTTGGTCTTCGGAATGTGACGCTGCTTTCCACAATCTCAAATCTGCTTTGTTGAGTGATCACTGTTTGATTCCTTTTGATCCCTCCAAACCAGTTGTTTTGGCTGTCGATGCATCTTCTCATGGCATCGGGGTGGTTCTCTCGCATTGCATTAATTCTGTCGATCGCCCGATCACTTTCGCGTCTAAGTTGCTCAATTCTGCCCAGCAAAACTATTCTCAGATCTAGAAAGAAGCTTTAGCTATTGTCTATGGAGTGACTAAGTTTCATGATTTTTTGTACGGTCGAAAGTTCTATTTGGTCACCGACCATAAGCCTCTGACGTCGTTGTTCCACCTGTCGAAGCCAGTTCCGGCCCGTACTGCACGAAAGTTGCAACATTGGTCATTGTTTTTGTCTAACTACATTTACGAAATTTTGTTTCAACCTATGGCCCAGCATGGCAATGCTGATGCTTTCTCTCATCTACCTATGGTCATGACGAAGTGTTTGATTCTCCCGAATTGTCATGCATGTTTATTGATTCGCAAGATACGGAATTAGCTGATGGTTTTCCAGTGGATTTTCGTCGCATTGCTTCCACGACAGCCACCGATGCTTCTTTGCAGATTCTTTTGCTGTATATTCGTACTCAGTGGCGTCCATCTGCTAGCCAGATTAGTGATCCCCTTGTACGGCGCTACTTTGGGCAACGTCACAACTTGTCTGTGCACCACGGTGTTAGCTTGTTACGAACTGACAATGATCAGTCTCCTGTGGTTGTACCTCGTTCGTTGCAGTCGGAAATCCTTCAGTTGCTGCATGCTGGTCATTGGGGTATAGTGTGGATGAAGCAATTAGCGCATCATCACTGCACTTGGGTCGGCATTGATAAATAAATTGAGGATTTGCTTGCTAACTGTCGCTCTTGCGTGGAGCATCAATCCACTCCCCGCCAGTTCTTCTTTGCGTGGCCGACTCCTACTGCGCCTTGGCAGCATGTTCATATTGATTTTGCGGGTCCTTTCTGGGACACCAGCTGGATGATGCGCACCGCAACTTTTCTTTTGTTGTACTACTTTCCTTTTGTTCTACTACATCTGCAAGTACTATTCGGGCTTTGACATCTATTTTCTGTATTGAGGACCTTGCTGAAGTTATTGTCTCCGACAATGGCCTCCAATTTGTGTCCTCCGAGTTTGAAGTGTACTGTGCTGCTAATGGCATTCGCTATCTGACCTCAGCCCGTTCCACCCCCAGTCGAACAGTGAGGCTGAACGTTTTGTGCATACCTGCCCAGGCCACACACCACCATTGGGTATGTTCGGATGAGGAGGTGGAGCCACGACCTCCATGGCTGATGGCGGCAGCAGCAGTGGCGGCATGACAGCAGCCTCAGCGTCCATCGATTCCGGTACCGCGGAGGAACATGATGGTGGCAGTGGCCAGAGGTGGAGCATGGCGCTGGCGAGAGGCGCCCATCCAGTGCAGGTGACTGGACCGGCAGCGGCAACGATGGCAGACACGCTCATGGTGAAGTCTCCATCGGTGGAGTCGCAGATGAGCAAGTTGCGTGCCACGCACTCTCGTGAGCGCAAGCTCTGGACTTTCCATGCTTCGTATCACTCCCAGCCATGTGGCACCCATTCTCCAGCGGAATTGCTACACGACTGTGCCATCGGTCGCTCCTGCAGCTATCGCACCCGTTGCCGTGTGCTCCCACCGCTTCACCTCGTTCTGGCTTGGCGCCGCAGGATTTGGCATTCTATCATGTTTTCTCTGGCAGGCAGGGCTGGGAGCAGGGGCGCATTCTTTGCCAGATTGGCCATGCCTTATTTGTTGTTTCTGGTCCTTCCGGCACTGTCAAGCAACACTGGAATCAGATCCGTTTGTGCCGTTCTTGGTTTTCTGCCGTTGGCTGTTTTCCAGCAGAATTGGAGGCTTCACAGCTTCCGCCGCCTCAGCCCACGACTCCACCGATGGAGGCTCTGCTGCGAGTGCGCCTGCCGTCGTCACCGCTGCCGGCCCGGTCACCTGCACTGGACGGGCCCCTCTCGCCGGCACCACGCCCCACCTCCGGCTACCACCACCGCCATCATGTTCCTCCGCAGTGCTGGAACCGATGGATGCTGAGGCTGCCATCACGCTGCCGCTGTCGGCCATGGAGGTCAAGGCTCCGCCTCCTCATCCGAGCATACCCAAGTGGCAGTGCGCGGCCTGGACAGGTTTTCCACGGCACATTTTCCTTGCCCTCTCACGAGCAATTCGGAGATGCGGGTCGACAGCGTGCTCCGGCAGTTCCACTGTCCGCCCCCTCAGCTGTGCCACCCCTGGGTCCCTCAACCCGCCGTTGGAAGCCCTACTCAACGACAGTGCATCGTTTCAGGGGGGAGGTATGTGACATCAATAGCTAAGATGCCACAGCATAGGTGCAAGTTCATAGGTTGGCACTACGACACTGACACCGACGACAGCGTCCTCTAGTCAGTGCTGTGCAGCTCTGGATTCAGCCCATTTGATTCCGAGCCAGCGACCAAGCAACTTAGTTTCTACTTCATAGGGGGCTAGTCATTGCAGACTTTGTTACTTCAGTTACTTCAATGATAGTTTGTCCAGCTACCAGTAGCTATTAGATTTGACTGATGTACAGCTTTGCACCTATGTGCTCATCTCAGCCAGAGTTAAGTATTATCAGTTGTAGATGTTCATACAAAAGTAAAAGAGTTATACCCTAATTGCAGTACCGGTGCTCTAACTCACCTGCTCCTCCTAGCTTCCTGCATTCGGCCTACACTTTAGCTTTCAGGAGCAGACTCACATGCCGCCTTCCAGGTGGGATACAAAACATTGTACCATGGAATAAATGTTTTATAGTCAAAATTGTTTTGACCTCTGAAACTGTCATCTTCTGATTTTCAACTGATACTTAGACTAAGAGGTATCCATGATGTATACAACATGTCATGTAAATGTAAACATTTGTACATATTTGTATTTGTGCTACACATCATGCATTGTAATAACAAACAAGCCTCAGTGGAGTACTACACATGTAAACATGCTCACTGGCACAAGATCCATTTTATCAGTATATGGTTTTACTTCTGACAAACCTACATATAATATGCTGTATATCCTCCACCATAATGAAAATATGCCATGAGTGATAAACTGCCAGCTGAAGTGGCCGAGTGGTTCTAGGCGCTAGTCTGGAACCGCGCGACCACTACGGTCGCAGGTTCAAATCCTGCCTCGGGCATGGCTGTTTGTGATGTACTTTGGTTAGTTAGGTTTAAGTAGTTCTAAGTCTAGGGGACTGATGACCTCAGCACTTGAGTCCCATAGTGCTCAAAGCCATTTGAACATGAGTGATAAACTCCTAATGGAACACGATTTATAACCAAAAATTTTTTTGAAGATCAGAAGAACGTAGTTCCAACTGTCAAAACTGGTCATCAATAACAAATATTAATTAATGTTCTCTTGGCTATAAAAAGTTTTTCCACATTATATATAGATCACTCTTTTCATTTTCTCCATGTGACTACCTTCAGTTAAATTGTACCCTGGGATGGACGTGATCAGCCAAGGGATCAGATAATCCTTGGCAGTAATGAGACCTTGTAGAGTACCTATAGGCCCATGGAATAGAACGATATGGGTGCCCAAATCATCATCAAACCCCCCCCCCCCCCCCATGTTTCACTCTCAGGGCGTAAACTCGGCCAGAAGTTAGAAACAGCACGAAACAAGACTCATCTGACCAAATGACTTTCTTCCATTGCTCCAGAGTCCAGGTTTTATGGCTTTGGCATCATGTTTTCCTGTTATGGGCATTTGCATGACTGATGACTGGTTTTGGCATTTCAGCTTTCCTTCGTGTTGTTTTTGTACTGACAGGGTTCGCGAATGCGACATTCAGTTCGGCAGTGCTTCGTGCAGCTGTTGTCCTCTTTATTTTTCATCACTATCTTCTTCAGTGACTGTCTGTCATGATCAATCAACACACCCTTTCATCTGCATTGTGACTTAGCAGACGATGTTTTTTCACTTGTCCCTGTATGTGGTATAAATCTTCAATACAGGGCCTCTCGAAACACCAAACACTTCAACTACCTTAGCTGTGCAATCACCCGTCATATGGACACCAGCAATTTGCCCACACTGGAATTCACTTAGCTCCAACGTAATGCTCTCACACTACCTCAACTGGCACTTGCAATGTATTGAGGACATAACTCAGGTGCCGTTCATGGTCAGATATAATAGCACAACTTGGGGCATAGCGTATTGTGAACAGTAATGCTCCTATGTAACACATTCTTGGATCTCTCCCAAAGCTACTTTTTACGTCTTAAGATTTCTCTCCATTGACAATCATAAGCTGTGTTTTATTTGCAAGGAGCTGTTCAATACAGTCACAAAACTGGACTGATACTATGCACCCTCATATTTTCTCCGTTGGCAACAATGTGAACTGTGTAATATTATTGGTATTTCCGTCCTATGAAAGCTTTGAGTACCCTTTGAAAGACATTTGTTTTGTATAATTTACATAACTGTAAAGATGCGCATCTAGCGCGGACGCTAATACATCGATTGCGCAGTCAAAGAAACATTTTAACAGAAGCTGAACTGTCGTTCCGCTTCGATCTAAATAAAAGATGACAGTAAAAAACGTTTGTAGATCTTCAGATTTTTTTTTAATGTACTTCTGCTTGTGATGTGAAAACGTAAAGGAGGTCGACTTTAAGCTAACAAAGTGAGCGGTCTTGCCAGCGTGCAGACAACATTATTAATTAATAACATTCAAGTAATTTATGTTCGAAACTGTAACTCAGCAAGCTATTGTTATCAGAGGTGTTGAACAGTGCAAAAATTGTCTTTAACGAAGGAGAAAAGTGACTGTAATTTGTGACAAAAACGCGAACATAGGAGCTAGTACAGGACAGACTGAAATCTGCTCGCACCATGGAGTTAGATAATTACTTATGTAAGTTATGCTGTCTATAAAGTAGCTCTAATTGCTTGTGAGAATTATTAGAATATATTTAGTGTTTACCAGACTTCTTATTCTGTTTTTTTTTCCTTTATACTTTTTTAATCTCCATGCCATATTATTTTTATGAATGTCAAACAGCTTTTACTACAGCAGAGAATACTGTGGCATCCTGGTCGTAGACAGAAGGCCGCTCCTTGTCTTCTATACAACTCATAGCTGCCCCATTTATGAATGATTTCATTTGCAAATGCATATTTTTTACTGTTCATTGTTAAAGGTCCCTTAGGTAATTATAAAATTCATACTGATTACGTAAAGAAATCCGGGTTGTTCTTTTCCAAGTAATAGAAGTCTTTGCGTAATCAAAAACTAGCCTCCTTCTGACAACGATCAGGAGCCGACCAGAAGACGGACGTCTTCGACCGCTTTCGTGTCTCCTGTGGCAAAGCTGTGCCAAACTGGGAACACGACATTCTAGTATGAAACTCAGATTTAAATTGAAAGAATTGAAATATATTTAATAGTAATAATTTTTTTTATCATACTAGAACTGTATCGAACACCTTCTGTAAGTCAAGGAACAGTTCCATTGCATTTTGTGTCTTGTGGAGGAACAGAGTAAAAGATTGGACATGATCATTGTTTGCAGAATTCGTGTCATTCCTGCAGTGGAGATTTTGAATTCCAGGAAAGTCATAAGCATGCATAATGTGTATTCCAAAATTCTACAGTAAATAATTTATTGACTTTAGTGTCGTAGGCCTATAGTTGTGTGCATCTGTTCGACTACCCTTCTTGAAAACTGGAATGACCACTGCAGTTTTCCATTCACATGGAACACTTTGTTCCTCCTGCTGCCTACGACAGACTACTGTAGAAAAAGAGTGAGCTCTCTCACATATTCTATGTAGAATCATATACATATACCATCAGGTCCAGTCAGCTTTTCTGATGTAACTGTTTGCAGGGAAATGAAATGGGATGAAAGTTCTATTGCAGGTACAACAGGCAGTAGGCTTCAGTTCATCGGTAAGATACTGAAAAATGCAATCACAAGTGTAGAAAGGAAAGTGCTTACAATGTCATTCATGCAACACATTACAGAACATTAGTCAAGAATGCCAGTGTGAATGCTCACAGGTTGTTTGATCCATGGGAAAGCAGCACGGGGATGCTAAAAAATCTGAAGTAACAGGCACGTGACGATTGTATGCGTCAGTCCATGAAAGCCTACTTACAAATTTTCAAGAACCAGTATCAAGGGAAAAGGTTTGGAATATACTAAAATTCCATGTAAGATTAATTAATTACAGTGTGTACACTTAAGAAACAATTTTAAGAAAGGAAGCTTGAGATACAGGATATACTACAATCTCCTGCAGGATTAAACTAATTACAGCGCACATAAAGGCATTTAAGCAGTCACTCTTCACATGCTCTATATACAAATCAAATAAGAAAAAATTTCAATATGTGGTACAAGACACACATACTGTGCCACACAGTTCACTATGGTTTGTGGAGCATAGATGTTGATTGATAGAGTTGCAATTTATGGAGGGTTCGGAACTTATTTATTGAATAATTTAATATACTAGAACTTTATGTATATGTATAAATAGTAACACTCTGCTAAGACAGACAGTTAAGCTCCACGTGCACTGATTAAACCTGTTTTTGGAGTAAAGTGTTAGTTCTTGTTGACAATCCCACACTTGTAAGTGGCACTTGGTTCCAGATTCTACGTGAAAATATAGTGCACACCCAGAGAATGGAATGCAGACAAATTATTTTCTGCTACAAGAAACTGCTTTTATTGGATCTTTATTCCATAACACACGATTCAACTCATTTTTATTAAAAAAATTAAAAAACTATAACAATATAACATAAAAAGTTCTATACACTAAGAAACATTTTATGTTTGTTCTGTACAATAATCATATATACACATAAAGTATCTTAAAATACTGATAGTCACAGGAAGGATTAAGTACGATCTTACTGAGATGGACGACAATTACATTGAGCACTTCCATCCAGTCCGCTGCACAATATTGTATTACAATACGTGCTTATTTTACTTAAAAATACTCGCTGTAAAGAAAGTGAATGAATAGGTCATGTCACTATCATTATCAACGAATATTAACATGATTTAATATGTTTATATTTACAGGAAGATTAATATTTATAGATCCTCCCTCTGTGGAGGGTGGTTTATCTCTAGTCTGTGTATTTTCTCTAGAAGTATCATCGTGTAATTCCTCAAATTTGACAGAAGACTTAGAAATAAATCCAGAATCATATTTGGATGGTAAAAAAAATGTTTTCAATATGTTCTTTTTACATGAGCATTGTACAGGTACTTGACAACTACCCTCTATGTCAGACACCGAACACAAGCTATAAGTAGAATGATCTGATCTCAAGGCAATGTTACACAAAGAACCATGAGTATCAAACATGTGCTCATTGCTGCCTGTTTTCCTATTTAAAGCACACTTCCTGCAAGCAGGTTCAACCATTATGTCCCCTTGTTTGGGAGCTGCGGCTTCTTCACTCTGATTCAGATCCACCTCCATATGTTCAGTATTATTTGATAACCTACAAACAAACAAAAGTGACATATAGAAAAGAAGTAAATTTCATCACAAACTATACATAGAAAATACAATTAATTAGTTATTTTCATGTTTGTAATGTCTCACTTCAGTATGGAATATGTCAATTAATTATAAAAAATGACACTTTTCTCAGTGAAAAAATCTATGGAGCAGAAAGGACTATCTAGCAAACATACTTTTACAATTCGAGAGAAGGAAAGTTGCTACTCACCATATAGCAGAGATGCTGAGCCATGATAGACACAATAAAAAGATTCACACAATCATAGATTTCGGCCATTAAGGCCTTTTTCAGCAGTAGACAAACATACACACACGCGCACACACACACACTCACGCAAGCGCAACTTGCACACACATCCGCAGTCTCAGAGAGCTGAAACTACACTGCGAGCAGCAGCACCAGTGCATGATGGGAGTGGCGACTTGGTGGGAATAAGGAGGAGGCTGGTGCAGGGAGGGGAGGGTTAGTATGGTGGAAGCGGTGGACAGAGAAGTGTTGCAGTTTAGACGGAGGGTAGGAGAGAAGGTGCGGAGGGGGGAGGGGGTAAGTTGTGGAAAGGAGAGAAATAAAAATAAAAGAAATTAAAAGACTGGGTGTGGTGGTGAAATGACGACTGTGTAGTGCTGGAATGGGAACAGAGAGGGGGCTGGATGGGTGAGGACAGTGACTAATGAAGGTTGAGGCCAGGAGGGTTACGGGAACGTAGGATGTATTGCAGGGAAAGTTCCCACCTGTGCAATTCAGAAAAGCTGGTGTTGGTAGGAAGGATCCATATGGCACAGGCTGTGAAGCAGTCATTGAGATGAGGGGTATCATGTTTGGCAGCGCGTTCAGCTACAGGGTGGTCCACTTGTATTTTGGCCACAGTTTGTCGGTGGCCGTTCATGTGGACAGACAGCTTGTTGGTTGTCATGCCTACATAGAATGCAGCACAGAGGTTGCAGCTTAGCTTGTAGATCACATGACTGGCTTCACAGGTAGCCCTGCCTTTGATGTGACAGGTAATGTTAGTGACCGGGCTGGAGTAGGTAGTGGTAGGAGGATGTATGGGACAGGTCTTGCATCTAGGTCTATTACAGGGGTATGAGCCATGAGGTAAGGGATTGGGAGCAGGGGTTGTGTAAGGATGGACGAGTATATTGTGTAGGTTCGGTGGACGGCAGAATACCACGGTAGGAGGGGTGGGAAGGACAGTGGGTAGGATATTTCTCATTTCAGGGCATGACAAGAGGTAATCAAAACCCTGGCGGAGAATGTAATTCAGTTATACTTTTAATTATTTTAACTTGCTTTACTCATCTATCAGCAACATTAATACACTAAGGAAGATATGAAATATTCTTATTTTTGTTTAATATGCCACTTTCTACATCAGTCAGATTAAATCATGACTAGTGGAGACCATTGTTTTCCATATTCTATATGTAATGATGACTGTTTAGAAAATCTGAACAGTTGCAACAACAAAGTTCATTTAGGACTAAATAAATTGTTAATTTGATGTTGTTTTGCCTAGTTGCTTAAATATGAGGGTGGGCTGAAAAGTAATGCCTCTGCATTTATGTGAAAACTCTTAGAACTTTTTAAATATAACAAACTTTATTAACACTCTACATCTTTATTCATCATCTCTACTTATTGATTTCTCAACATAGTCACCCTGGCAACGAACACATTTCTCCCAACAAGAGACCAGTTTGCTGATTCTGTCACTGTAGAATATTTGACTCTGTTGACAGAGCCGCAACATCACCTCTGCTTGCACTGCTTCTTCACTATCAAAATGAAGTCGTCAAAAGTGTTCTTTAAGTTTTGAAAAGATGTAAAATCAGATGGGGCAAAGTTGAGATTGTATGAAGTATGATCGGTGACAGTAAACACAAGCTGTTGGGTTGTCGCAGATGTCACAGTACTAATTTGTAAACTGGCATTGCCATACTGAAAGAGAGGGTGGTCCATGTGTGAATGAATTCTTCAAATTAGCACTTTCAATTTTCTGAGGGTCTCCTCACAATACCCTGTGAAGTTTACAGTTGTGCATTAAGCATGAATTCCAAATGTACCATACCCTGAACATCTCAGTACACTGGGAGTATGACTTTGCCTACTAATGTGATAGTCTGGAACTTTTTTGGCATTGGTGATCACTTTCTGGCAGAATTTCACTGATGCTCTTTTGTTTCTGAGATCAAAATGGTGAACCCAGTTTTCATCACCTGTCACAATGTTATCCAACAGTTTTTTCTGATGAGTTCATCTACCCAGTTAGAATGAGTCTCATTGGCTACAGTATGTGGTTGTCCAGTCTGAGCTTTGTCACACAAGTTGAGGTTGGTACCACAATTTCCTACATTATGAGCACTAACAACCCAATGTCACTCATTACTGATGTTGATACAATCATTGCCATACACAGTTTCCATTCTTCTATGAATTTCTATTGGAGACACATTTTCAGTGGTTAGAAACTCAATTACAGCATGCTGTTTCTCACATGCCAATGAAGTTACATTACACACTGCCATATTATGCACTACAATTCAGAGTTCTCTAGTGGCAGAAGGTCACAACTTGCTTCATTGAATGCATGACATGTAATACCTCAAGTGATATTAAGAACAGAATCAGAAATTTGGAGGCATTGCTTTTCCACGTGCTCTTGTAATTGCCTACAGAAAGCTTGATGATGTAAGGCACATACACAATATGATCAAACGTATCTGGACACCTGGCTGAAAATGACTTACAAGTTCGTGGTACCCTCCATCCGTAATGCTGGAATTCATTATGGTGTTGGCCCACCCTTAGCCATGATGACAGCTTCCACTCTCACAGGCATACTTTCAATCAGGTGCTGGAAGGTTTCTTGGGGAATGGCAGCCCATTCTTCACAGAGTGCTGCACTGAGGAGAGGTACTGGTGAGACCTGGCATGAAGTCGGTATTCAAAACATCCCAAAGATGTTCTACAGGATTCAGGTCAGGACTCTGTGCAGGCCAGTCCATTACAGGGATGTTACAGTCGTGTAACCACTCCGCCACAGGCCATGCATTATGCACAGATCCTCAATCATGTTGAAAGATGCAATCACCATCCCCAAATTGCTCTTCAACAGTGGGAAGCAAGAAGGTGCTTCAAACATCAATGTAGGCCTGTTCTGTGATAGTGTCATGCAAAACAACAAGGGGTGCAAGCCCCTCCATGAAAAACACGACCGCACTATAACACCACCGCCTCCGAACTTTACTGTTGGCACTACACACGCTGGCAGATGACGTTCACTGGGCATTCGCCATACCCACACCCTGCTATTGGACTGCCATATTGAGTACCATGATTCGTCATTCCACACAACATTTTTCCACTGTTCAGTCATCCAATATTTATGCTCCTGACACCAAGCAAAGTTCTGTCTGGCATTTACCGGAGTGATGTGTGGCTTATGAGCAGCTGCTCAACCATGAAATAGAAGTTTTCTCACCTCCTGCCTAAGTGTCAGTGCTTGCAATTGATCCTGATGCAGTTTGGAATTCCTGTGTGATGGTCTGGATAGATGTCTGCCTATTACACATTAAGACCTTCTTCAACTGCTGGCGGTCTCTGTCAGTCAACAGATGAGGTCGGCATGTGTCCCTTCAGGTTTCCACTTCACTATTTCATCAGAAACAGTGGACCTAGGGATGTTTAGGAGTGTGGAAAGGCTGCATACAGACGTACGACACAAGTGACACCCAATCACCTAACCATGTTCGAAGTCCGTGAGTCCTGAGGAGTGCCCCATTCTACTCTCTCACGATGTCTAATGACTACTGAGGTTGCTGATGTGGAGTACCTGGTAGTAGGTGGCAGCACAATGCACCTAATATGAAAAATGTATTGTTTTGGGGGTGTCTGGATACTTTTGATCACATAGTGTATAACCCCATTGGCACACTTTTGGCAATGAATAATTATTAGAATTTTATAGCATATTAACTGAATATGAAGGAAGTGACTTGTTATTCGTAGGCCTATGGTAGACAACAGAAAATTCCAGTATATAGTACTACAAAAATTTCATGTATGCTTTGTTCACCACATGCCACCATACTTACGGATTTTGAAGATGGCCAAAAACTGGTCACTATTAAATATAGGTTTTGTGACTGTGTTTAAAAGAAAAAGAAGAGCATAAGATCTATCAAAGTTTCTAAATAGCAAACAGATGCAAAAACAATGGAAGTTTTACCCTTGCAGGGTGTATACGACCCGGGACAACCGGGAAATCCGGCAAAAACCCGGGAATTTTCTCATTCGGGAGAAACCCGGGAATTTTTCGGAATTTCGGGAATTTTTCATTGCTTTAGCTTTCAGTTAAATTTTTGTAATTTTGACTGCAGAATTGATTCTCTAACAAAGAATTTTATTGTTTCCTGCTACTGGAGAATGATACTGCAGCAATAAAATATAAACGAGAAGGAAAAAAATAAATCTAGTGGCAAAGGAAAAGTGCAATTTACAACAACAAAACACCGTGCACGCACAAGCAAAAATATGTCAAAGGCCGTAGGGCGCAGACTGTAATTCTTCGTAACAATAAACTGCTTGCTATGAGCATGATGTCACAACTGTTCACATTACGTTCGTTTGACCAGTTGCCAGCGGTCTGTTGCGCATGCGCATTTGATCGCGTATAAGCAGTACCTTCTTTCATCTCCCACTACTTGAAGTTTGGCTGTTAGCTGTATCGGTAGTAGCAGCAAGCAGCCAGATGCAAATGAGAAAAATTTTTCTCGCTTGCCATAGCTGCCAGATTCGCGCTTTCACAGAGTTGTCTGAGTTGTAGTGGGGAAGGGGTTAGTCTCCACGTGACCCGTGTTTACGTTAAGTGACTTCGCTGCTTATCTTCGTGTACAGCTCCCACGTCAAATGAAAACAAAACGGATTTCTGTGGCCGGGAGCTATCAACTGAATTAAAATACATTCACATAATTACGGAAGGCAAAAACATATTATTAATTTCAATTTTCTGATTTTATTTTATTTCCAAGTTAGGAGCAGTCAAGCATTAATCGCCTTGCAGAACAATGAAGTTATTTTTGCTGAATCATGCATTTTAGTATGGTTCACGAAATTCCAATGCTCTTTGGAGTATCCTCTGATGCCCTGTTTCTTTTATGGTGTAATGTAAGCTCTCTTAGTGCTTTATACACACTAACATGCGGGCTTCCTACACCACTGCAGTTGCACACGCACAATAATGCCAGTTTTCTGGCGCTCTCTGGCAACTGGTAAATTGAACCTATTTCTAACAGTCTCCAGATAGTACTGTGAATGGTGGTTAGAAAAGCGTTACTTTCAAAGTAAATTTCTTTTTACGCAAGAAGAAATAAGTTACGTGTGGGAAAGTGGGATGGATATCTAAATCATAGAGCGTTCGAAACTGAACAGTTTGAGAACCAGCCACTTACAAGAATTTTGAGCCAAGACATTTATGTCATAATTTTAAATTTACTGGCACAGTTGTGTGATGTATCTTAAAATGTAACACACGCAAAAGAGATCAATATTACATGTGAAAGCTTAACTTCTGTTGTAGCGTGTTAATCTTAGAGACCAATATAATGTGTAAAAGCTTAGCTTTTCTTGTAGATATACGGTACTGTGTACATTAATGTAAACCGTTAACTTTTCCTCTTGTGTGTTCGCGCTATGTAACCAGTGATCTTGCTATTGGCTGACTATAACACATGTCCTATGCTCTGAATAGCTGCTGTCATCGGCTGGCGAGACCTCGTGGCTTGAGATACGACTCGCTTACAAAAGGACATCACAACCTCGGTTTCAACGCTCTGGAAACTAACGCGCTGTGTTTGGTGCAATTCGAATTTATACTTTCATAATACGAAAATATGCAGCGTATATGTTGCTGCAAATCAAAGGTCCTTCCAAAACTTCTCTCATTTTTTTTAATTAAAAGTCTCTCCATACTTCTCTCCCCCGTCTTTTCTTTTTTTTCCCGGAAGTTCTACGCGATTGTATAAAACGTTAACCATTCAAAGGATTGATAAGTTTTGCAGTTCCGAGGGAAAATCTACTGAAAACCTGCTGTCACTTAACACGGAAAAAGTGTATATTCGCCCGGGAAAAAGCATATTTTTTAAACAGGATATCCGGGAATAATCCGGGAATTTTTTTTCCTTGTCCCCGTATACACCCTGCCTTGGTTTTCCTTCAGATCTGGCAAATGCATAGAGGAATACCCATTCTGCTAGCTCTAATTGTCACACGTCTTCTTCTTTCCTTCAGCCCCCCACACTCTTCTGTTCATTCCTTGTTTTTCCAATTATGTTTGTTTCTCTACCTAATTATGTTTGTTTCTCTACCTCACTCTTTAAGTTTGTCTTCTTTTTTTTACTTCTGAATGGCACTGGAATGGCATTCTACTTCATCAATTTTTCCAGCCTCTCTCTAGCAACAGTGGAGAAAAGATAAGAACTTCAATAAATGTTTCATCATTCTGCCTGGAGAAAATGACACAGAAACTGATTTCAGAGAATCCCAGTACACTGTGAACAAGCTACTTTTGAAAACAACTGACAGGAAAGTGAATCTGTGTACAGTACCCTACAGATTTGACTGGGCAGACCAAGACAATAGAATATATAAAATAAACAAAGTCTTGATGGAAAGCACAACCCAGTATAGTCATGCTAACACAGTGGTTATTATTAAGTTTTTAAGGAGGAGTAATTATATGAGACATGAACTGCAACTGCTTATGAAAGGAAAAGAAAAAAATTGCACAAACCTACATTATTCAGCTATGCGACAGCCTATCACTGTTCCATTGATCTCAGTTAATTTGCTTGCAATAGAAAAAACTGACTGCCATAAAACTGAGTACTCACAGTCTGACAAAATAACACAAGCAACAACAGCAAAATAATCAATAACTACACCTTCGGTGGCACAAATAACTGGAAAAGAGGCAGCACAGAAAACAATAACCTTGTGGGGCGGGGCGAAAAAAATGGCTTTGAGCACTATGGGACTTAACTTTTGAGGTCATCAGTCCCCTAGAACTTAGAACTACTTAAACCTAAGTAACCTAAGGACATCACACACATCCATGCCTAAGGCAGGATTCGAACCTGCGACCGTAGTGGTCGCATGAAAAAAAAAAAGAAGAAGAAGAAGAAGAAAGGAGCTGGGGAAGAAGCAGTGCCAAAAAAATCATGGTGAACAACACAGCAGAGCACAGCTTTCAAACATCACATGGAAGATATTTCTTATGACCCAGTCCCCTGCAGAAGAATACAATGAAGATTACAGCCAGGACTCCCGGGGTGTGAAACTCATGACAGAAACAAAAAGAATACAGGACTTTTCACTTCAAAGAATTAATATAGAAAGAAAGCACTTTATAATTATCTAACCATGCTACATCATAATGTATAGAGCATGACTATCAAGTTTGTAAAAAGATTTTCTTTTGACTAATACTTTGAAGGAAGTTTCAGTCTTGCTGCAACAAAAACAAAAATGTACTGCTAGAATATCAGACTTCCAAAAGGTTAGTAGCTTTTGCAAGGAAACACACAAGGGGTGGAACATGTGTATATGCAAGAACAGGTATTAAATCTTTTTTTAAAAAATGTACTGTTTATCTGAGCTAACAGAAAGTAATAATTGCATGTATATACAGGGTGAGTCACCTAACGTTACCGCTGGATATATTTCGTAAACCACATCAAATACTGATGAACCGATTCCACAGACCGAACATGAGGAGAGGGGCTAGTGTAATTGTTTAATACAAACCAGACAAAAATGCACGGAAGTATGTTTTTTAACACAAACCTACGTTTTTTTAAATGGAACCACGTTAGTTTTGTTAGCACATCTGAACATATAAACAAATATGTAATCAGTGCCATTTGTTGCATTGTAAAATGTTAATTACATCCGGAGATATTGTAACCTAAAGTTGACGCTTGAAACCTCCGATGTTCAGTAGCGTGTTGTAACAAACACGGGCCACGGTCGGCAAGCAGCATCTGCAGGGACATGTTTACGATGACGACCGTGTTTACGAGTGTGGCTGTAGTGCACTGTTGTGGTTTGGTCTAGCTGTCGCAGTATCCGCATGTAGCGCTTGCTGCTATTGTTATTCTGCATTCATCTCCGCACGCAGACCAACTGTAGTACACCATGTTACCAGACGTCTGTGATAGTGTAGTGTTGTAGGAACTGTGACCATGGTGTATTCGAACTCTGAAAAGGCGGAGATGATACTCATCTATGGCGAGTGTCGACGAAATGCAGCTGAAGCCTGCAGGGTTTATGCAGAACGGTACCCGGACAGAGAGCATCCAATGTGCCGCACATTGCAAAACATCTACCGCCAACTGTATGCAACAGGTATGGTCGTAGCACGCAAACGGGTCCGTAACAGGCCCGTCACAGGAGAAGCGGGTGCAGTTGGTGTGTTAGCTGCTGTTGCCATGAACCCACACATGAGTACACGGGACATTGCGAGAGCTGGTGGACTGAGTCAAAGTAGTGTCATGCGCATACTGCATCGTCACCGCTTTCACCCGTTTCATGTGTCGCTACATCAGCAATTACATGGTGATGACTTTAATCATCGAGTGCAATTCTGTCAATGGGCATTAACAGAGAATGCGGGTTTCACAAACCACGGGGCAGTGAATCTACGGAACATGCATTACTGGTCCGTGGACAATCCTCGCTGGCTCAGACAGGTAGAGCGACAGCGACCGTGGACTGTAAATGTATGGTGCGGAATCATTGGCGACCACCTCATTGGTCCTCACTTCATTGCAGAGACCCAAACAGCTGCAACATACATCGTGTTTCTACAGAATGACCTGCCAACGTTGCTCGAAAATGTCCCACTGGAAACGCGTCGACGTATGTGGTATCAGCATGATGGTGCACCTGCACATTGCGCAATTAACACTAGGCTGACCCTTGACAGGATGTTCGACGGGTGTTTCATAGGACGTGGAGGACGCATAAATTGGCCAGCCCATTCTCCTGATCTTACACCTCTGGACTTCTTTCTGTGGGGTACGTTAAAGGAGAATGTGTACCGTGATGTGCCTACAACCCCAGAAGATATGAAACAACGTATTGTGGCAGCCTGCGGCGACATTACACCAGATGTACTGCGAGGTGTACGACATTCATTACACCAGAGATTGCAATTTTGTGCAGCAAATGATGGCCACCACATTGAACATCTATTGGCCTGACATGTCGGGACACACTACTCCACTCCGTAATTGAAAACGGAAAGCACATGTGTACGTGTACCTCACACCTCATGGTAATGTGCATGTGTGTCAGTGAAAAAGACCAATAAAAAGGTGTTAACATGTGGACGTAATGTGCTGTTCCAGTCTCTTCTGTACCTAAGGTCCATCACTGTTCCCTTTGGATCCCTATGTAATTCGGTGCTCTCCGATACACACGATCGAACAGCGGAGGAGTGGTACTCAAGCGTCAACTTTAGGTTACAATATCTCCGGATGTAATTAACATTTTACAATGCAACGAACAGCACTGATTACGTATTTGTTTATATGTTCAGATGTGCTAACAAAACTAATGGGGTTCCATTTTAAAAAACGTAGGTTTGTGTTAAAAAACATACTTACATGCATTTTTTTATGGTTTGTATTAACCAATTACACTAGCCCCTCTCCTCACGTTCAGTCTGTGGAATCGATTCGTCAGTATTTGATGTGGTTTACGAAATATATCCAGCAGTAATGTTAGGTGACTCACCCTGTATAGTTTTGAGTGCTGTTTATCTGAGCTAACAGAAAGTAATATTATGATTACATGTATATATAAATTACCATCTGGCAATTTTAAAGTGTTCTCTGATAATTTAGAAAACCTCTTTAACTGTAAACTATTTAAAACAGTCAAAATACACAATTGTGTCTGTGGATTTCTATGTTAATTTCAGGGATAACTGTACAAAAGGCGAGCAATTGGTTAATCTGCAAGGAACATATAATAGGGATATAATTATAGAACATACCACCGGTATTGCAGCAAAAGTGAAACTGCTATTGACTAACATTTACTGATAAATCAAAATGTGGCTAAAAAGCTGAAGATACAAATTCAGGTTTTACTGATCAAGAAGCACAAACTGATTTTTTTATAAATCTACCAAGCAATGTGACAATGATAATTATGCAGAGAGAAAATTAATTAAAGAAGACAGAATTAAATTCTTTAATCTCACATTAAAAAATGTAAATTGGGACAAGGAAACCAATAGATCTGTACATGTAAGATTCAACACATTCTTGTCTAATTATAAATGCAGCTGTGCTATTTCATTCCATCTGAAGAGAGTTAAAATTAACAAAAAATCAAATGCACAGATAACAAGCGAAATCAAAGTCATTAGAAAATCTCCAAATGCTGTATAAATTTTCAAAGTGCCATATTGTTTTGAAACCATGTGCGAAGTACTATAGGAAAAAGTATAGGGGAGCTGTAATAGCAGCAAAAAAGCAATACAATGATCCATACTTCAGAAAGGACAGCAACAAAATGAAATCAGTGTGGAAAGTTATAAATAATCATTCATACAAACACAATAAAGGAAGTAATACATTCACCATACAGCACAGAAATGAAATTTTTTATGATCCATTTCTAATAACCAATATATTTAATTACCATTATATTAATGTAGTTCAAAACCTGATCAAAAGTAAATATCATCCAGACACAAGGAAGAAATTCCAGTAGTGGAAGAACACTGTCCATATATCCACTAGCACCCAAAGAAGTACAAAGGGCTATAAGTAAACTGAAGAGTAAAATGATCTGTGGATTTGATGATATCCCTAACAAAATTATTAAATATAGTGCTGCTAATATTGTTTCTCAACTTGTTAGCATAATCAATAGCTACTTTGCAACAGGAGTGTTTCCATGCAGACTTAAGCAATCAACAGTAATACTAATTTGTAAAAGTGGTGAAAAGTTTGACATTAGAAACTTCAGACTTCTTGTTAATGCACAGATTGGTTTCAGAAAAGGTAAATCAGTGGAAACAGCTTTCTTCAACTTCCTAAAACTTGTTTCCAAAGCTATAGATGATAATGAATTACATTAAACTGTGTATTGTTTTTGGACTTTCCCAAAGTTTCTGAAATTACAAATTATGATCTAGTATTTTTAAAACCATTAAGGTGTGTGTGGCATTTCCTATGAGTGGTTTTAGTCATATTTACTTGACAGGTAACAAGGAGCGAAAATTTGTCAGAAAGGTAACGTGCACAATTCTGAATATAAAAAAGGTAATTACAGGGAGCCCAAGAGTTCAGTACTGGGCCCACTATTGTTCATGGTTTTTATTAATGACCTATCATAAAAACTATTAATGGCATAAACACAGCATTTACACAGGCTACCAGCTTTCTTATGATAGGAAAGAATGATTAAGATCTGCAACAAAAAATGACAAAACAACAGAAGTAACAGAAAAAATGGTTTAAAGATGATTGTCTAGTTGTTAATGATGAGAAAACTGTATGGATGAACTTCAACCATATACAAAACAAAGCTACAACCAACATAAAGGTTGCGATAGTGACAAGCCACATTCATTGGGGGAAAATAAAGGATAATGGGAGGATGAACACCTATTGAAGGAAAAACTTAACACAAAGTTATTCAAGAGCTGTTACATATTAATAATGTTCAAATATTGTTGCAATGCTGAAACAGTGTTGTGCTTAGTCTACTAAGATATGATAGCCATTCTGGTAAATACTACTTTTGCAAAACAGTCACTTAAGCTTCAGAAGAAAGCTGTTGCTCACAGAAAATCATGTAGAGGTATTTTTAAAGAATTAAAGATCATGACACAGCCATCTATATATGTAAAATTATCCGTTTCATTAAGGCCCTTCAAAAGTTTTCAAGTTTGAACAGTGGGATTCACAATTCTGAAACAAGAAAGAGGGATGCATCCACAAAATCAACATACCAGGACTATGTGTTACATATAACATAATCCACTGCTTCTACAGCATTAATGAATACACCCAGTTCTTGGAAAAAAGCACAGGTCACACCTGCCTACAAGAAGGGTAGCAAAAGTGATCCACAAAACTACTGTCCAATATGCTTGACACTGGTTTGTTGTAGAATCTTAGAACATATTCTGAGCTCAAACGTAGTGAGGTATCTCGAACAGAATGACCCCCTCAATGCCAACCAGCATGGATTTCGAAGAAATTGATGATGTGAAATCCAACTCGCACTTTTTACATGTGACATACTGAAAGCTTTGGATCAAGGCAGTCAGGTGGATGCAGTATTTCTTGATTACCGAAAAGCATTTGCCTCAGTACCTCTCCTATGCTTATTGTTAAAGCATAATCATATGTGGTATCAGGTGAAATTTTTTACTGGATTGAGGACTCTTTGGTAGAGAGGATACACCATGTTATCTTGGATGGATAGTCATTGCCAAATGTAGAAGTAACTCCTGGTGTGCCCCAGGCAATTGTATGAGGACCCTTATTGTTCATGTTGTGTATTAATGAGTTTGTAGACAATATTAATAGTAACCTCAGACTTTTTGCAATTGATGCAGTTTTCTGTAATGGAATACAGTCTAAAAGAAGCTGCATAAATATTCAGTCATACCTTCATAAGATTTTAAAGTGGTGCAAAGATTGGCACCTTGCTGATGTAAAATTGTGCTGCTGTAAAATTGTGCACTTCACAAAATGAAAAAGAAATGTAGTATCCTACGACTATAATATCAATGAGTCAGCCAACTCATACAAATACCTGGCTGTAACACTTTGTAGGGATGTAAAATGAAGTGATCACTTAGCAGGGGTGGTGTCAGGGGGGGGGGGGGGGAGCTATGGGGGCTATAGCCCCCCCCCCCAATGGAGTATCATATTACACTGGATAAAATGACTTCAGAAATCAGCGAATATATTACTTCAACAGATTCATCATATTTTATAATTATTTAGCAATATAGGTTGCAATGTATTTCAAGTATTTCAAACACATTTTAACAAAAGAACAATAGCGGCAAATAGCTTACTATCTATTACTTACTATCTATTAATTTAACTTAAAATGGGCATCTCGTTATTTATTAATATACTGTACATTGGATGTATATTAATGTACGAGTACCACTTACAATAATCAAGAAAGCTAAATATGCCGGGTATGCCTAACAACACTTAAATTGCTGGACCCAGACAAAAACTTTGAAGTCGCTGGACATATGCATCAAATCATATTATTTTCCCAGGCACACACATTCTGTAGACAGGTTTTTACCCTGAACTCCAAAACAGTTACCAAAAACTACTTTAAGCAACACCAAATTTTACCATTTGTCAGTGGAGGATCCCAACTCTCTTTTTGTTAAGCAATATTCCAACCCCCCCCCCCCCCCCTCCCCTGCCATTAGTACCCCCCACCCCTTGACCAAATTCTAGAGTCACCCTGTCACTTAGGCTCAGTTGTGGGTAAAGCAGGTGGTAGGCTTTGTTTATTGGTATAATACTGGCGAAGTGCAATCAGTCTACAAAGGAAGTTGCTTAAAAATCACTCATGTGACTGGTTCTAGAATATTGCTGCTTAGAGTGGGGTGCGTATGAAATAGGAGTAACAGGGGATATTGAATGCATACAGAGAAGAGCATCGTGAATGGTCTCAGGATTGATTGATCTGTGGGAGAGTGTCACAGAAATAGTGAAGAAATTCAACTGGAGGACCCATGAGGATAGATGTAAACTATCCCGAGAAAGTCTATTAACAAAGTTTCAGGAACTGGCTTTAAATGATGACTCTAGGAATAAACTACCAGCCCAATGTATGGCTCATGTAGGGATCATGAGGATAAGATTAGAGTAATTACTGCAGACGCAGAGGCAGTCAAACGGTCATTCTTCTCGTGCTCCATATGGGAATGAAATGGGAAGAAACCCTAATAAATGGAACAATGGGATGTACCTTCTGCCATGGACTTCATGGTGGTTTGCAGAGTATAGATGTAGATGTAAAATATTGTTTACTTTACTACAATCAATCAGGATGTGTCCGTAAGAAATCTATCAGTCTAGATATAATACTACAACTTACCTGTGGCTATACTGTGTAAATGAATGTAAATATGTAAAACTTTATAGTGTCTTGTATTTTGAAAGCCCTATGTCATGAATGTAATAAAATGCAAGCTAAAAAAATAAAATAAATAAATAAATTAGAGATCTACGTAGATAAGACATGTGCTATCCGTGCTGCATTTACAAGTCTTATTTGCATCTGCAGATATTAAATCCTTGAAAACCACTTTAATCTGTTTGGTATGTCGGATTTCTGATGGTAGGTTTGCACCTGGCCACAGTTGCTGAAGTTGTCCCACATAATTCACAAGAGGAAGTAGCAGCTGATTATGACCATGTTTTAATACAACATAGTCTGTCACATTGTTGATATTTTCAAGTTATGATGTCCTGTCATAATTTCTAGAAAGGATTTTGTAAAATTTTGTGCAGAACATTTTCTTGCTATGGAGCACTCAAAGTCATGTTACAAGATGTTGTGACATCTTCCATACTGTTACATATTAACCACATAATTCATTTTTCTAATTATGTTAATTCAACATAATGTTAAATCATGCTAACATGCTGCACTCCTGACTAATACACATTGCATTGTGTAAATGCAAATATTTTTAAGAGAAATGCTGATGGCATCACTGAATTTATACTGAACATTAATTATGACATAGTCCCCTATGTCAACAATGTGGGAAAAAGACAGATTGCCATTTACTGTAAAGAAGACACATGAAGTTGTAGACAGGCACAATTAAAAGACACTTACATAAAGCTTGCAGCCACATCCTTCAGCAGTAAAAGAGAGATACACACCATTCAAACACACAAGCAAGCACACCTCATGAACATGTGACCTCCAACTCTAGCTTCTCATGCCAGAATGCACTATCACATGAGATGCAAGCAGCAATCTGGAGGGGACAGGGAAGGAGAGGGAATAGTAGAGCACGAGTGGGAGAGATGAACCCTGTGTGGTGGACCAGAATACCAACAGGCACAGCAACAGGAGATTCTGAGGCAGGGAGGTGGGAAAAACAGGAACAAAACAAGAGAGAGGGTGTGGGAGGTGGAAGGGGGGGGGGGGGGGGGAAGACAGGCAGATGCAATGGCTGAGGGTGGCTAATGAACAGTGTTA
Organism: Schistocerca nitens; assembly: GCF_023898315.1. NCBI lineage: Eukaryota > Metazoa > Arthropoda > Insecta > Orthoptera > Acrididae > Schistocerca > Schistocerca nitens. Next base: position 668,575,893 of record NC_064618.1, read on the forward strand.
GAGATGAGAATGGAGAGGAGGTGATAGGATGGGAGGGTGGAAACTTTTGGGTGGAGGGTGTGGGGACAGTATGTTACCTTAGGTTAAGCCCAGGATAATTATGGGAGTGGAGAATGTGTTGTAAGAGCAACTCCCATCTGTGCAGTTTAGAAAAGCTGGTGGTGGAAGGGAGGATCCAGATGGCTCGCGTAGTTAAGCAGCCATTAAACTCAAGTGCTTTACGTTCAGCTGCATCTTGTGCCACAGGGTGGTCTACTTTGCTCTTGACCAAAGTTGGGTGGTGGCCTTTCATTCTGGTGTACAGCTGGTTGGTAGTCACACCAATACAAAAAGCTGTGCAGTGATTGCAGCAGAGCTGGTAAATGATATGGCTGCTTTTGCAGTTGGCCTGGCCCCTGATGAGGTAGGATAAACATGTGACAGGACTGGAATAGGAAGTACTGGGTGGGTGGTTGGGCAGTGCCAAGACATCATATCTTCGTTCCTTCACAACCTGAATGCCTTCTCTCCCATCCACTTCAGTGGTCCTCCTCAACACAATCTATATGGCCTCCTCCTCTCTAATGGCTCCATCCACACCCCTGTCCACGTTACACCCACCAATGAAGCATTATAACAGCTGTCATCCCTTTCACACCAAAAAATCCATCCCATACAGCCTGGCCAGCTGGGGATGGCATATCTGCAGTGACAAAAACTCCCTTGCTCAGTGTGCTGGGGGTCTCACCAAGGCCTTCACAGACAGGCACTAACCCCAGACGTAGTCTGTAAACAGCTCTCCTGTGGCATTTCCTCTCACACCTCCAGTTCTCCAATTCTCCCACCACTTCAAAGAACCAGCCACAAAAGAGTGTCCCCTTGATCACCCAGCACCACCCCGGACTGGAACAACTGAACCACATCCTTCGCCCAGGCTTTGATTACCTATCATCATGCCCTAAAATGAGGGACATCCTACCTGAGATACTTCCCACCCCTTCTAAAGAGATATTTCATCACCCACCCAACCTGGTTGCCACTCTCAATCCCAACCCCCTGCCACAAGGATCATATCCCTGTCACCGGTTTATCCAACCACATCAGGGACCGGGACCCCTGTGAAAGCAGCTGTAACATTTACCAGCTCTGCTGCAATGATTGCACAGCTTTTTATATTCATATGACTACCATCCAGCTGTCCACCAGGTGAATGGCCACTGCCAAACTGTGACCAAGGGCAAGTACACCACCCTGTGGCACAACATGCAGCTGAACATCCCAAGCCATCTGGATCTTTCCCTCCACCATCTGCTTTTCTGAATTGCACAGATGGGAGTTATTCATACAACACATTCTCCGCTCCTGTAACTATCCTGGCCTCAACCTACAGTAACATACTGTCCCCACACCCTAAATCCAACAGTTTCCACTCCCTATCCTCTCACCTCCTCTCCATTCTCACCTCCCACCGTGTATTTGCCGCCCTCTGCCAATGAATCTGCCTGTCTTCCCCCCCACTCCTCTCTTTTTCTGCTCCTTTTTTCCCCACCTCCTTGCCCCACAACCCCCTGCACACTCCACCACACATCTTTCATATCTCTTGCCACCCATACACTACTATCCCTATCCCTATCCCTTCCCCTCCCCCTTCAGACTGCCGCTTGCATCCTACATGATAACTGCATTCCGGCCCAAGAGGCTGGAGTTGCAGGTCATGTGCGCATGAAGTGTGCTTGTTTGTGTGTATGAGTGGTGTGTGTGTCTCTTTTCCTGATGAAGGCTCTGGCTGAAAGCTTTATGTAAGTGTATTTTAAGTGTACCTGTGTCCAATTTAATGCATCTTTATGGTAAGTAGCAAACTGTCTTTTCCTACATTGTTGATATTCCTACCTGAGGTTTCCATTGTTTGATTTTGCCGAACGGCTTTCTTCCATCCTACAATCCTGTGATGCTTTCCTTTGTTACTCTTCTCTATAGCATAACTCTTCTCAGTATCCATCTTTCTCTTCTTTCCTCTGTTTATTCACTGCCTTCCAAACCACGTCTACTTATGAGCCATACTGTACCAGCGATCATCAGTGCACAACACACACTTCGCGACTGTGCGGATTATTGATGCAGTAGCTGATGCCCCCGATTCTTTCCTCTGATAGTTTTAATTATATTTATTCCTAATAATCCCACTTCATCCCTCATCCTGACATACTTTAGCAGCAGTTTGTTTTCCACACCTGCCCATGCCACACAAACTTAGAACCTTGTCCTAACCCCTCCCCCTCCCCCCCCCCAACTAACTCACTCACTCACTCACTCACTCTCTCTCTCTCTCTCTCTACTCATCACAACACACACACACACACACACACACACACACACACACACACACACACTCCCATAACTCATTGTTTCTTTCCTCCTACATTTCTGTACATTTTTAATGTATTTGTACATATTTTTACATAGTTTCATGTGGTTTCACATTTTTTGCATATTTTTACATATTTGTGTGTGTTTTTACATATCTGTGTTTATTTTGACACATCTGTGCACGTTTCTGTGTGTCTTTACGTATTTTTATGCATTTTTACTCATCTTTTTGCATATCTGGCTCTTCTCACAATCATCAACACCTATTTTGCCCATTTCTGCCATTTCCATTTCCTTTACACCATTCCTACCACAATGGACCCTTGCTCCATCTTTCTACACCAGGTCAGAAAAGTATACCTTTCCCTGGCTAAAACCCAGTCCCATGTCCTGCTTCTCAAATGCTGCCTAAACCATGGAATCCTCCCCCCCCCCCCCCCCCGCCAACAGCCTAACTGTAAAGATTCCTTTCTCTGGATCCCACCCATCCTCTCATGATGATCCACACCTTTCTATATTCCACAATTACTGACCCTCACAGGCCTGGTACTTCTAAAACCTATCTCCACGGCACAGGCATCCCAGAACCACCTTTGCTCCCTCCACAAGATACTACTATTCTGCAATCCCTACTCCATACATCACACCTCTGAAATTGAATCCCTTGCTCTGAAGGAGCATTCCCGACACCACCTCCCTAAGTTATCTAACCTGCTGACATCCTACTGCCACCTTGGGGCACCACTATCCAAGCCCTAACTTACCCACTGTTTCCTTCCTTGTCCACCCCTCATAGCAGCTAATCACTGCCTAGCTGACCTTTTTTTTTTTCAACCTGCCACATCCCCAAAAACTCCCTACCAAATCCAGAGCCAAAACATTCCTGTAACACTGTCATTAACCTTTCCAACAAAACTCTCAGCTCCACAGATGTTTGACTCCTATCCAAAGGCCTCACCTTTAGCCCTACACCCAAATTTAACTATGCTGGACTTGTCAAAGACCTACTCCCCTTCTCCCAATCTCTGCAGTGGAAGAACTTCTATGCTGCCAATCTCTCCAACCAAAACCACCCTAATTCCAACAGTGAACACCATCTCTTCCAGTCCACACCACCATCCAACCATGATCCTCCCCCCCCCTCCCCCCCACCCCCACTCACGGTCACCTTCCAGGAATTCCTTACCTCCAACTTAGCCTCACCATCCTTCCCCAGGTCACTTCCTCAGAATGCCAGCCTTTAAGAAGAAGAAAGAACAGCAACACACAACCTCAAGACATATCCCGACCTAAACATCCTACCTGCAGACAAAGGTTGCACCGCTGTTGTTATTAATCGCAGTTACTACCTGGCACCAGGCATTCACCAGTTATCTGACTCCTCCACCTATAAACAGAATCTGAGATGGCTGAGTGGGGACTCCTATGACACTTGATGTGGAACAACCCTCCTGCATCCATACAGTACTCAACTTGGAACTCATTCTGTGCCCCCCTAACTGATATATAATTGCTGCAACTTCTGTTGTCATTATCTGATGGCGAAACCATTATTCCATAATCAATTGGCCAGTTCATTTCACTTCACTTTACTGACCATTACCATCTATAACTTCCACTCATTTGTCTTTTTAGATTTTCTAGTTCTCTATGAGATCTATAATTCCTTGAACTAATTCACTGAATATTGGTTGTGTATGCTTTCCTTCTGACATGGGTGTAGTCAGCACTCTGCATCCAAAGGACTCACTGCAGAGGAGGTAGTTAATTTGTATCCAGACATTTTCCTCTGGTGGAAGTCATGGAAATAAAACACACAATATCTTCTGTACATTTCATCTGAATGTTTAATGTAGTAATTTCAGCTATCTACTACATCATCATGCTGCTGGTTGCCTCTAATCTTTCCATGTCCAGAGGCCACTCCATGTTCCACAAACAAACTGGTTTATCAGTCTCGACCAACTCTTGCTCACTTGTTTGCAACGTGTCATTAAACTGGTAATATGTCTCAGCCCAGTAAAATGTAATAACAAAAAGGTAATCAATGCCTCACATGAAAACATCTGGTGTATACGACCCAGGACAACCAGGAAAGCTGGGAAAAATCTGGGAATTTTTTCATCCCAGAGAAAACCGGGAAAACCTCAGGAAATTTTTCAGGATTCTGGGAATTTTTCATTGTTTTAGCAAAGAATGTTACTGTATCCTGCTACTGGAGAATGATACTGCAGTAATAAAATATAAACAAGAGGGGAAAAAATATAACTTTAGTGGCACAGGAAATGCATCATTTACAACAACAAAACACTGTGCACGAACAAGCATCTGCAAACAGCAAAAATATGTCAAAGGCCTTAGGGCGAAGATTATGTAATACTTCGTAACAATAAACTGCTTTCTATGAGCAAGACATCACAACCGTTTACATTAGGTTCGTCTGACCAGTTGCCAGCGGGCTCACGCGCAGGCGCAGTTGACTCGTGTATGAGCAGTACCTTCTCCCACTTCCCACTACTTGAAGTGTGGCTGTTAGCTGTATCGGCAGTAACAGCAAGCAACCAGATGCTAATGAGAAAAAATTTTCTCGCGCTCCCTAGCTGCCAGATTCATGCACATGCAGTGTTGTCTGAGTTGTAGTGGGGAGGGGGTTAGTCTCCACCTGACCCCTGTTTGCGTTACGTGTTCCTCTTCATTTACAGATCCCACATCAAATGAAACCAAAACGGATTTCTGCAGCTGGGAGCTGTCAAGCGAATTATAATACAGTCACATAAGTATGGAGGGCAAAAATATATTATTAGTTTCAGTTTTCTGATTCTATTTTATTTCCAACTTATTAGCAGTCAAACATTAATCGCCTTGCAGAACAATGAAGTAATTTTTGTCAGTTTGCTAAAGAAATTTGGCATTATTAATCTTTCTGCTGAGGCAATCAATTTATTTGAAACGAAATGTTTTGTTCCATAGTATTGGCTAGTTCACTATTTGTTGAATTTCAAGTGCACATTTTCATCTTCTGCCACTATGGCATTATGCCATAATAAAGAACCAAGTATGAGATAGTACTGGTACTCCAAGAAAATTTACATTCCAAAAACCACACTGAAAAGCTTAATATCAGATGGGACCTACTGCATTGTGAATCTGGAAAAAAAACTGATGTGCACTTCAAGCTGAAATATGCATTTTAGTATGGTTTACGAAATTCCAATGCTCTTGGAATATCCCCTGATGTCCTGTTTCTTTTATGGTGTAATGTAAGCTCTCTTAGTGCTATACATAGGAACATGAGGGCTTCATACACCACTGTAGCTCCACACACACAATATGCCTGTTTTCACGCGCTCTCTGGCAACTGCTAAATCGAACCTATTTCTAACAGTCTCAGGATAGCATTGCGAATGATGGTTCAAAAAGCGTTACTTTCAAAGCAAATTTCTTTTTACCCAAGATGAATTATGTTACGTGTGAGAAAGTGGGATCAATTTCTTAAATCACAGAGCGTTTAAAACTGAACACTTTGAGGACCAACCACTTACAAGAATTTCGCGCCCAGAAGACCAGACATTTATGTCATTATTTTAAATTTACTACAGGGTGTACATAAAGTCCGGGAACACTTTCAATTATTTATTGCACAAAAACTAAACATTGTACTGATGTCATACATATTGCATTTTGAAGAGAAACTCTGATTTATTATTATTATTATTATTAATTTTTTTTAATTAACCATGTGATATGCAAACCATGAGTGACACAGCAGACGCCAATACAGAAACCGAATTCTTGCCATATCCGTCCCAGCGTGGCATCGTCGACTGTGGCAGTTGCTTCTCGTATTCTCTCCCTGAGCTCTGCTACATCACATGGTAGAGATGGTACATACGACAGATCTTTAATGTGTCCCCACAGCAAAATGTCACATCTGGTTATCGGGGAGGCCATTTCATGAAACAGCTGTTCCCTCCAAAACAGACACCTCGCTCCGCACCTGAACGCGCCATGTTTGTGACTAGCGCTTACTATCGGCAAATTACCAAACTACACTGTGGCGGTATACATGGAAAAGGAAAAAAAAAAAAAAAACTTTCAGGGTTTCTCTTCAAATTGACATATGTATGATATTTCTGAACAATGTATGATTCTTGTGCAATAAATAATTGAAAGTGTTCCCGGACTTTATGTACACCCTGTATTAATGTAAACCATTAACTTTTCCTCTTTGGATGTTCACGCTACATAACTGGGATCTTGCTATTGGCTGACTATAACATGTGTATTATGCTCTGAACATCTGCTGGTGAGACCACGTAGCATGAGACATGACTGGCTTACAAAAGGACATCGCAATCTCAATTTTAATGCTCTGGGAACTAAAGTGCTGTGTTTCGTAAAAATCGAATTTATATTTTCGTAATTCGAAAATATGCAGCGTATATGTTGCTACACATCAAAGGTCTTTCCAAAACTTATCTCCTTTTTTTTTTTCAACAAAACTCTTTCCAAAACTTCTCTCCCCTGTCCCACCCATCCCACCCTCCCCCCCCCCCCCCACCCACCCAAAAAAATTGATAATTTTTACAGTTCCAAAGGAAAAATCTATGGAAAACCTACTGTCACTTAGCACGCAAAAAGTGTATTTTCGCCTGGGAAAAAGTATATTTTTTTAAATGGGATAACCGGGAATTTTTTTTCCTTGTCCGCTTATACACCCTGGAAAAAAATCCCTTTTCTGAAAGATCCACAAGAACACACACACACACACACACACACACACACACACACACACACACACAAGATCCTGAGTTCAAAAAAATAGCAAGAACTTCTCGTGTCATCATTCTCAAAATGGTGATTACTGAAAATAGTATGTACTTTAACTAGTGGAATTTACATTTTTTATAATAGTAATGATTAATAATTATGTCACCCAGTATTCTATGAGACCAAGACAGTAATTTGTGTTTTATGTCTCAAATGCATTATATAATACAAATAAAGATCATAATATAAACAAAGATAGCAAGCAATAATTACCCAGAGTTGCAGGGATCCACTTCATTAACCCCATTGTCGAACGTAACACTCAGTCCATCTTCATTGTCGTCATCCTCATCTAAAAAAAAAAAATCTTCATATTAAACACTAAAATATGTAGGTCGCTTCATATAAAAGAAAAAAATATACAGTGAAACCTCTATATAACATTTTTCAAGGGACCACAAATTCTGAACAATGTATAGAGGAAAACACTATAAAGAGGAAGGCTTCCAAATAATAATTATAGGGCTTTACTGAAGTTCGGCATACCACTAATCAGCTTTGACAAATGATGCCATAGATGACATTTTAAATTTGCACAACACTATAATATGATATTCATTGCAAATGATCAATGTATCAAATGATTAGTAAATGGTACAGATTAAAAAAGAATTAGTTACAAAAAAATTACTTCAATAATTAAATTATGAAACGGAACTTAAATTTGCACAAAACTCTAGGAATCTATGCAATCTGAAAATCATATACCTATGATTTTTTTTAAATATTCAAGCAAGCATGTTTGTTTTCTATTTCTCCTAGACTCTATGGTAATCATTTCTTGGTCCAAATGAGCAAGTTGAACTACTGTTCTGTCCTCAAGTCTATGGGCCATCATATATATCCTGAATGTTTCAAAGGCTTCAGCTGCTTTAGTATAAGGGGACAGGGTCATCTTCCTTGTCACTGCCACTTTCACTACCACTATTATTCTCCAAGCTTCTCTCTGCAGTCAGCTCCTCAATACTTTGTACTCCTGTGGCTGCCACATTGTCATCCACAGGCACAAAGTCCTCAAAAGTGACAGAATCACTGCCTATTAATTCCTGAAACTCTTGCAAATCATTTGCATCATCTTCCACAGGAGCTGCCATCTCATTCTCACAGAATCCCGCTTTCACAAACAGTTTTTAATAGTTTCAGCAATGACTTCCTTCCATAAGTGCATAATTAAATTCATTGCCTGTAAAATATTCAGCTTCAGTTGTGAGCTCTGCTGGCTTCCCGGTTTTCTTTGGTCCATCAAATTCAAGGCCTTTTTTTACAAGGGCTGTCCTATATATAACCTTAAGGGCTTGTATTATTCCCAAGTCCAAAGGTTGCAGATGGCTGATGCAGTTGGGTGGCAGGAAAATTACTTTCACATTTCTCAGAAAGGATCCGTGTGGTGGATGTGCCACACATCTATCTACAAACATCAGCACTTTTCTTGCAGCACTCCCCATTTTGGCATCAAATTCTCTGAAACCAAGTTAATAAAACTTCCTCCATTTCATCGTAAGTCAATGGTTTCAAATGCGTACATTTCGAATTTCCACAATTCTCAAATCCTTCCATTATCGATGATCTGTTTTTCATAATAGTGTTGAGTGTTAAGGGGGCCAGTTCAAATTGCTTCGCTAGCTCCACGCGACTCACACCAGGAGATGCCTCCACTTTTTTAATAACAGAAGCCTTCTCTTCCAGAGAAATGTTCTTCCGCTTTTCACTCATGTCCACTGATGAAAGCTTTTTTTTGAAAACATTCTATCGAAGACACACTCTCACTAGACACACGAACTGTTTGCTGCTCAGCTCACACAACATGCTACAAATACAAAGCATCGACTGAAATGACTCCACAAAGGTCGCAAGCAGAATGTGTGTCACATGTCGCATGACAGGGTTCTGCCGCTGACATATGAAAAACGCTGAGTGCGGGCTTTCCGAGCTAGTGCAAACTGTGAATCCACAGAACGGAAAACAATGCGTCTACATCCAGTCACTTAAACATTATAAAGAGGTAAATAATTGACCAGGGTTCCAAAAATATGAGTGTTACATGGAGGAAATTGTAGTATAGAGGAAACGTAGTAAAGAGGAAAATTTAACATTGTTTATATGGGTTTTTAGTCGGGACTGAAAATAACGGACGTAACATAGAGGAAAACATTATATGGAGGAACGTTATAAAGAGGTTTCACTGTATATAATCAACCTCTCCACCTGCCCACCCATGTGGATATATGTTGCATGTTTCCAAACTCAGGAGGGAGATGCTGTATATAGCTATTTAAGGGCACACAAAATAGCTAGTACACAATGTCTGCACCAAAAAATGTGCAAGACAAAAATGATGTATCATAATCTACTCAGAACTGCAGTTCTAATGGCTTAAGTAGCTTGAATGATGACACAACACTACAAAGCTTTCCTACATTAAACAGTTGTCACACGGAAGATGCTTCAGAAATGCTCAGTGATTGGTTACAGAAAATACAGGAAACAAAAGTTTTAAAGAAAATACCTTTACTGACCTTCAAAGTAACCACCACTGGATACAACACACTTCTGACATTGGTTGTAAAGCTGTTGAAAACTGTCAGCAAATGCTCCTTTTGAATCACTCAAAGCACTGTGATCAAGCATTGTTGGATATCCAAAATTGTCTAAAAATGTTTGTGAACAATAGTGCTTGCACTGTCTTTGCTTAACTCCAACTGTTTTTCTCTCATTCTCAAAGACAGCCACCAATCATCCACAAGAAACCATTGCACATGTGTCATTGCAAAATGGTGCGATGCATTAACATGAAGTTTTGCTTCAAATTAGGGAATACGGCAATGGAGACTCATGCCATGTTAGAGCAAGTGTACAGTGTTGAAGAAGTGAGAAAAAACTGTGTTTTAGAGAAGGAAAGGACAGTGTCGAGGATGAACTGCATTCAGTTCAACAAGCACAGTCCCAGACAACACTGAACAAGTGCACGGCTGCTTGTGCATGTTCAGCAGCTCCCTTTGAGAATGAGAGCAGAAGAGCTGAAGATAAGCTGAGACAGTGTAAGTACATCGTTCATTAACACTTGTGAATGTTCTAGATATCTGACAAAACATGACCGTGGTGCTTGCAGACAGTTTTCAACAGCTTTACAACCAATTTCAGTATTGTATTGTAACCAATGGTGATTACTCTGAGGGACAGTAAAGGTATTTTGTTTGGAACTCTTATTTCACTGAATTTTTCTATGCACCTTGTATGACACCTTATGGATTCTTGTGTAAAACCAGAATTATTTTTACTATTATAACCTTCTTCCATTACTAGGACTTATTAATTTAACAGTTTCGAATGATTAACTGTTTACTGCACTGACAACTTACCATGATGATCTGTCCCATCATTTGGTCGGCAGGCATCATTTGGTCGGCAGGATGATCTGGAATTTAAAATCTTTAATTAGAGATTGTTTTACTGAGTAGTTATCTTTTCAATTCTCTCTGTTAATGTATCCATACACACATTTACCATTTATGAATTCAGTATATTTGCTGTAAAGATAAGAGCAACACAGTGACAGAAAACTGGGACCATAGCCAACTGAAATTGGTAGTCCGTAAACACTTAACACAGTTGTAATTTGGAATACAATTATCCACCACTCATTTGTTGTACCAATATGATAAAATCAAGTGGCAGCTGTTTCTTCTGAATAATAATAATAATGTGTCCACCCACACTTGTTCATTACAGACGAGTAAATTTAAATACCAATGGAAGTTATGATCAAACTGCTGCACCCTGAACTGGTTAAAAAATGTTAAATGTTAGTGACTTGCAAATGGTCACAAAATATGATGCTAGATAAATGATTTTACACCAACACAGCTCTCTTGGGTACCCTTCTTCGTGTATTTACCAGACACATACAATCACCACAGTCAACACTACGTACGGTGTAAAAGAATTAATTTTCAGACCCATAACAGCTTCTTCTCAGAGTCAGAAATTAGTGGATATCGTCATAAATTATAGATTTCAGCATGTTGGACTGAAGTCTGCACAATGTAGTGTTACATATCACTCCAGAGGAGTGCTGTGTTCCTTACGTATTCTTACCAAGGAAAAATACTTGTGAATGAAGACTACAAAACAAGTCATCATAGTGGAGAGCACAAATATTAGGCAGATTTGTTATTTTAGTTGCATGCAGAGAATCACACTTAAGGACAATGTAAGTCTCCAAGATGGGATGGCAATTGCAGTAACTTCACAAGAGGAAGTTCCTGGAAGCATGCAAATATATCAGCTCATTGCATCACTGGCCTAGTTTGGAGAAGTGCAAAATCCTCAGAGAATATGTAACTCTGACAATCCTTATGACTGGACTCGAGAAAATGAAATGTCATTCTGATTCTATCTCATATGATGAGGTTTTGTGTTGGACATTCTGATTTGATATGTGATGTTATTACATACACATAAGGTGTCTGCAAAATTAGTCAAGAAAAAGGGTATTTGCAGTATTAAATTTTTCCTTGCAGCACAAAACAATAAAGGAGGAGATGTCTTATTGCTCCATTCAAGGTAACAGTTCAGCAAAGCAAGAGGTAAACTAGAAAAACAGGAAATCTTCATTAATTAATCCACATCTAACTCAACAAGTACCCCACACTTGTTGTGCACTACTGGAGGGTGCAGAGCTAATTATTGCTGGAGGGCAGACATAAACTGGAATACTGAACAATTATACAAATAAATAACTGAACGGTGAGAAGAAGTGCACATATCAATACATGCACTAAAAACCAGATATTTAGAAGAAATATATTCTCAAGGGAATTCAGTTAAAATTGATAGCATTACATACAACAAAGAAGGTTATTAACACAGTGAGTCAGATGATTGGTGGACGGCAGCTTTTACCAATGGTGACTGTTATCAACTCATGACTGACAATTCTATGGTGTCTAGCAGTGCAGGTGGCAGTTGCTCAACAACTTCATGATGTCACTGAGTTGCAGTTGCACTGTGCATTCCACATTACAGTGCTGCATGCTGCATGACAAAACTCTTTCTCTCTCTCTCTCTCTCTCTCTCTCTCTCTCCTTCTCTCAAGACTTAATTGATTTGTAGTAGAAATTTTCTAACAAAGAGTCGGTGAATGGTTTATTAGAAAAGTATTGTTAAAATATTATTATTTCTTTCCTTTCTCAGAAAGTGAAGCGGACCTTGATCAAGCGTGACTTCCTTTTAACTGTACGGTATATGTTACATTGTATTTAGGAACTTTCGGGTAATTGAACATGTATCAATAATTACAGATACCTGTAGTTGTATATATACGTTTGCTTGTAGCTGTATTGCGTTGATGTACTGGTGGATATTGTGTGGTATGACTCCTGTAGTTGATAGTATAATTGGTATAATGTCAACTTTATCCAGATGCCACATATCCTTGACTTCCTCAGCCAGTTGGATGTATTTTTCAATTTTTTCTGCTGTTATCTTCTGTATATTTGTTGTATTGGGTATGGATATTTCGGTTAGTTGTGTTAATTTCTTCCTTTTATTGGTGAGTATAATTTCAGGTTTGTTATGTGGTGTTGTTTTATCAGTTATAATGGTTTTGTTCCAGTATAATTTGTATTCATCATTCTCCAGTACATTTTGTGGTGCATACTTGTATGTGGGAACACGTTTTATTAGTTTATGTTGTATGGCAAGTTGTTGATGTATTATTTTTGCTACATTGTCATGTCTTCTGGTGTATTCTGTATTTGCTAATATTGTACATCCACTTGTGATGTGATCTACTGTTTCTATTTGTTGTTTGCAAAGTCTGCATTTATCTGTTGTGGTATTGGGATCTTTAATAATAAAAAATGGCTCTGAGCACTATGGGACTCAACATTTTAGGTCATAAGTCCCCTAGAACTTAGAACTACTTAAACCTAACTAACCTAAGGACATCACACACACCCATGACCGAGGCAGGATTCGAACCTGCGACCGTAGCAGTCCCGCGGTTCCGGACTGCAGCGCCAGAACCGCACGGCCACCGCGGCCGGCTTTAATAATATGCTTGCTGTAATATCTGGTGTTAATTGTTTGATCCTGTATTGCAATCATGAATCCTTCTGTCTCACTGCATATATTGCCTTTTCTTAGCCATGTGTTGGATGCGTCTTGATCAATGTGTAGCTGTGTTAGATAATACGGCTGCTTGCCATGTAGTTTTTTCTTTTTCCAATTTACTTTCTTCATATCTGTTGATGTTATGTGATCTAAAGGGTTGTAGAAGTGGTTATGAAATTGCAATGGTGTAGCTGATGTACCGTATTTACTCGAATTTAAGCCGCACTCGAATCTAAGCCGCACCTGAAAAATGAGACTTGAAATCGAGGAAAAAAAAATTTCCCGAATCTAAGCCGCACCTGAAATCTGAGACTCGAAATTCAAGGGGGAGAGAAAAGTTTTAGGCCGCACTTCCAAATTGAAACAAAGTTGGTCCATTGTAATATGAGACACAATTTAGGTTGAATGAATGACGATACAGCTGTAGTAGTTTGGTTCGAGTCGTAAGCTTAGCAGTTAAACTTTACCAGGTAGCCGTTGTTATGCGTCAGGCGCTCCGTCCGTATTTATACGGGTACCCTTCCTTTTTCACGTGCTTCGTCTGGTTTGAATTGATTGCTTATTTTTCTTTGATCTGACAAGTGCAGTTCTCTTTGTTATAGGTGTTTCCGTCACTCAAAGCTGAAAATGCATTACTGTACTGTGTCATGCATTGTTTGTCGCATTCTGAAAATGAGGGTTTACGGCCTGTCGCCGCTCGCAGCATGGCTTGCTTTTGTGCACGCTACCGCCACTTACAATTAAAAAAAACAAAGAGAGGAATTGTCTCATTAGCAAAACAATGGCAAGAGACTGCTATTCGTTGCTACTTACACTGCTGCTTTCTTTGATAATGATCAACAAGAACCAAATAATAGACTGCGTATGATAGAAGATGTTCTGAACGAGAATTTAGCGAAAAAATTTTCCGTTTGAAAATCTTTGCAGACGCCTCTTTAGTACATTACATTATGCACAGAAATTAGAGTCATCTTAGCTTTAAAAATCGTCAATTGCCGTGCTTCATTTCTGACTATCACTATTAGGCATAAGAACAATACGAATATAAACATGACATGGTATGTTTATTCTTCCGTGTCTGCTGTTGTCAAGTTTCGTAGTTTATTAGGCGGACAGGATTTAAATGAGATAGCAGCAAACACGAAAGAATACATGGTAAAATGTTTATATTCGTATTATTCTTATGGTGAAGAGAATACTGCATGTGATTCACAATTCATAAAAGTTCCTATTAGCAACCATTTCTTCTCACAGTTAGGAAAAAATTCAGAAAGCAGAGTTGGCCATATTGACAAATATCCCAAACAGTCTTGCCAGTCGGATTTTCGTAGTACATTGAAATGCTGCTAAGTTCGAAGAGGAACAATACGGAATTTGTATTTACTTCGTTGGATAATGTATGAAAATGCAGTGGTCAAAACTCTGGGCGGAGAAAAAAAAGCTCGTCTTCCACCTTTTTTATTTATTTATTTACTGACGCAGAGGTTTTGGTGCCAGTATTTGTCTTTGTGCCTGTGAAGCGCTACATATATTCGACGACAGAAGTTAGTTGTGGCGGCACCTACCAACATTTTTCAGAACTTCCGCTTACTTTGCACTCGATTCTAAGCCGCAGGCGGTTTTTTGGATTACAAAAACCGAAAAAAAAAGTGCGGCTTAGATTCGAGTAAATACGGTATTTATATGAGTGATTGCTTTGTGTATTTTGCTACTTTCTGCTCGTTCTATAAACAATTTTCTTAAATTGTCCATAATGCAGGTTTTTTATGTTGATAAATCCCCTTCCTCCTTCCTTTCTGCTTAATGTGAATCTTTCTGTTGCTGAATTTATGTGATGTATTCTATATTTGTGGCATTGTGATCGTGTAAGTGTATTGAGTGCTTCTAGGTCTGATACTCCATTTCACTACTCCAAATGAGTAGGTCAATATTGGTATAGCGTAAGTATTTATAGCTTTTGTCTTGTTTCTTGCTGTCAATTCTGTTTTCAGTATTTTTGTTAGCCTTTGTCTATATTTTTCTTTTAGTTCTTTTTTAATGTTTGTATTATCTATTCCTATTTTTTGTCTGTATCCTAGATATTTATAGGCATCTGTTTTTTCCATCGCTTCTATGCAGTCACTGTGGTAATCCAATATGTAATCTTCTTGTTTAGTGTGTTTTCCCTTGACTATGCTATTTTTCTTACATTTGTCTGTTCCAAAAGCCATATTGATATCATTGCTGAATACTTCTGTTATCTTTAGTAATCGGTTGAGTTGCTGATTTGTTGCTGCCAGTAGTTTTAGATCGTCCATGTATAGCAAATGCGTGATTTTGTGTTGGTATGTTCCATTAACATTTTATCCATAATTTGTATTATTTAGCATGTTGGATAGTGGGTTCAGAGCAAGGCAGAACCAGAAAGGACTTAATGAGTCTCCTTGGTATATTCCACACTTAATCTGTGTTGGCTGTGATGTGATATTATTTGAATTTGTTTGGATATTAAGTGTGGTTTTCCAATTTTTCATTACTGTGTTTAGGAACTGTATCAATTTAGGATCTACTTTGTGTATTTCCAATATTTGTAGTAACCATGAGTGGGGTGCACTATCAAAAGCTTTTCGGTATTATTATTATTATTAGCAGTAGCAGTGTGCCTGTATGCCCATATTAACTACAAATGTAGAACCTCGTTTGAAAGATTTATTGACAAATCTAACTGAAAAATTTAAGGCAGATCAAGAACAATTTAGGGCAGAACTAAAGCAGCCTGAGGAAGCTCTTCTCAAGACAAATGCTCCGACAACTACTGAGCTAAATTCTAAATTAGATATAACCAACACCAAAATAGATGAACACACCAATCAATTTGATGCAACTAATGAAAGACACATAAACAAGTTAATAATTAGATGAACAAATTGATGAATCACATCAGGGAACATAGAGACAAACAGAAATTTATTACAAATAGAAATTTACAATATTGAATTTACTTGAAGACTTACATTCTGACATAACAGAACAATCTGATTTGATCAAGAAAAAGGTAAACAATCAGTCTGATGAATTAAATACAGATCTAAAACAAACTTCAGACACTATTGCCAGACTTAATATTTCAGAATAATGTACAGACTCAGATGAAGTAGGAATATTATGTTCCAATTTAACAAATACTGAAAGAAAGTGTTAATATTTTAAATGAACAAAAGGCCAAATCAGGTAACAGTAAACCTCATTCATCAGTTAACAATATGAAAACTAAAGTATGTAATTTAAATTTAAGAGCAGAAAATAGCTTTAATTATATTGCATGTGAAGAATCTATACGGGAAAATTATTTAAATTTATTTTACAGGTGCAGCTGAACTGGTGGAGAAAATATATCTAAATATTTTTTGTGGACAATTTAGAATTAACTGTAATGATTTTGCTTTATACAATTATGTAATGATAACTTAACATTAGCTTAAAAAAAAAAAAAAAAAAAAAACTCTTATGAGTGCCAAAGAATAAGATTCAGTTGCTCATGTAAGTTTAGATCGTACAGCACAAACAAAGAGAAAAGTAATTATCTTGGGAAAACAAATATAAAGAAAAGAAGAAGTGAATTCGACAAAGAAGGTACGAGGCCTCAGGCCTACAATAAGTAAAATAAGAAAAGTAGGGTAACTGATGTATCCTGAGAAGGGTATTCGGATATATTTTTCAATGGCACTGGCACAATGGGTTAAAATGATGCGCCAAAAGCTTATTCCACTTTTGATTTATCTTTAAGGTGACAAATACAAAACTGAATAACAATGTACTTCGAAGTAAAGTTTAGCATTAACTCCTCAAGCCAGCACCTCGTGTATGAACTTGTGTGTTGCGAGCATCTGCATTGGCTTTATCTTGATCACATACTTGCCAGGTGCATTCTTGCAGGTGAAACTACATTACTTTGCCTTCTGTTGACAACCAATGATACTGTTTCATCAGCTAACTGTAAAAAGGTCTGTGCTGACCTAGCTTTAACATTTTTGTTAGAAAGTGAACAGGTCAGACGAAACAATGTGTTGTATCTTACAATCGGAGTGATGCCCTCGAATGCTAAACTACACAGCCAAATACTTAGTGCAGTCTTAAATCGGAGCAAAATCTTGCAATTCTCAGTGAACCAAGGAACAAATTGTATAAATGACAATGGGAGTGACCTAGATATTACTGATGACAATTATACTGACTGAAACAAACCAGACTATGCACCAAGACAGATTTGAGATACTTTGTAGATGCCATTATGAGAAAGTGAATGCATCTGAGAAAAATAAAAGATTGTCCAAGCTGCACTTGGTCATTCAGCACTTGAATGATACATTTAAAAATATATATAAAATGGGAGAAAGCACTTGTGTGGATGAATCCCTTATGCTATGCAAAGGAAGGCTGGCAATAAAAACCTGCCAACCTAGAAAAACATCAAATTTTGGAATAAAGACCTAGAAGATCTGTGAATCCGCCGCACAATATTTATGGCAGTTATTTACACATAAAGTCCCACTGAGAAAGAAACAAAATTTCTTTCTGCAGATACCCTGAAAACAAGTCAGACAGTATTAGAACTTACTGAGCCTCATTTTAACTTAGGCCATAAACTCTGGGCAGACAGTGATTACAAAGCGTACATTTGTGTCAGATTACAAAGCACACATTTTTGTTACTGTTTGGTGGAAAGAGGTACAAATGTGGCTGACACACTTTGGCTGAATAGGAAGAATGTACCTGATGCCCTGATGCACTCAAGAAAGGTAAAATCATTCATTGGGTATTATGATGCTGAAATGGATGGATAAAAAACAGGTGACTTTTATTTCAACATTCCATAATGATGCAGCTGCTACAACAACCAAATGGGGCAAAGAGATGAGAAAGCCTCAATTTATTAAAAAATACAATTCTTTTATGGGTGGTGCAGATATGAAGGCTTAGAAACTACAGTGAAACCTCTTTATAACGTTCCTCCATATAATGTTTTCCTCTATGTTACGTCCGTTATTTTCAGTCCCGACTAAATACCCATATTGTTTGTCGTTGTTGTGGTCTTAAGTCCTGAGACTGGTTTGATGCAACTCTCCATGCTACTCTATCCTGTGCAAGCTTCTTCATCTCCCAGTACCTACTGCAACCTACATCCTTCTGAATCTGCTTAGTGTATTCATCTCTTGGTCTCCCTCTACGATTTTTACCCTCCACGCTGCCCTCCAATGCTAAATTTGTGATCCCTTGATGCCTCAAAACATGTCCTACCAACCGATCCCTTCTTCTAGTCAAGTTGTGCCACAAACTTCTCTTCTCCCCAATCCTATTCAATACCTCCTCATTAGTTACGTGATCTACCCACCTTATATTCAGCATTCTTCTGTAGCACCACATTTCGAAAGCTTCTATTCTCTTCTTGTCCAAACTGGTTATCGTCCATGTTTCACTTCCATACATGGCTACACTCCATACAAATACTTTCAGAAACGACTTCCTGACACTTAAATCTATACTCGATGTTAACAAATTTCTCTTCTTCAGAAACGATTTCCTTGCCATTGCCAGTCTGCATCTTATATCCTCTCTACTTCGACCATCATCAGTTATTCTACTCCCTAAATAGCAAAACTCTTTTACTACTTTAAGTGTCTCATTTCCTAATCTAATTCCCTCAGCATCACCCGATTTAATTTGACTACATTCCATTATCCTCGTTTTGCTTTTGTTGATGTTCATCTTATATCCTCCTTTCAAGACACTGTCCATTCCGTTCAACTGCTCTTCCAAGTCCTTTGCTGTCTCTGACAGAATTACAATGTCATCGGCAAACCTCAAAGTTTTTACTTCTTCTCCATGAATTTTAATACCTACTCTGAATTTTTCTTTTGTTTCCTTTACTGCTTGCTCAATATACTGATTGAATAACATCGGGGAGAGGCTACAACCCTGTCGCACTCCTTTCCCAACCACTGCTTCCCTTTCATGCCCCTCGACTCTTATAACTGCCATCTGGTTTCTGTACAAATTGTAAATAGCCTTTCGCTCCCTGTATTTTACCCCTGCCACCTTCAGAATTTGAAAGAGAGTATTCCAGTTAACGTTGTCAAAAGCCTTCTCTAAGTCTACAAATGCTAGAAACGTAGGTTTGCCTTTTCTTAATCTTTCTTCTAAGATAAGTCGTAAGGTTAGTATTGCCTCACGTGTTCCAACATTTCTACGGAATCCAAACTGATCTTCCCCGAGGTCCGCTTCTACCAGTTTTTCCATTCGTCTGTAAAGAATTCGCGTTAGTATTTTGCAGCTGTGACTTATTAAACTGATAGTTCGGTAATTTTCACATCTGTCAACACCTGCTTTCTTTGGTATTGGAATTATTATATTCTTCTTGAAGTCTGTGGGTATTTCGCCTGTCTCATACATCTTGCTCACCAGATGGTAGAGTTTTGTCATGACTGGCTCTCCCAAGGCCATCAGTAGTTCTAATGGATTGTTGTCTACTCCCGGGGCCTTGTTTCGACTCAGGTCTTTCAGTGCTCTGTCAAACTCTTCACGCAGTATCTTATCTCCCATTTCATCTTCATCTACATCCTCTTCCATTTCCATAATATTGTCCTCAAGTACATCGCCCTTGTATAAACCCTCTATATACTCCTTCCACCTTTCTGCCTTCCCTTCTTTGCTTAGAACTGGGTTGCCATCTGAGCTCTTGATATTCATACAAGTGGTTCTCTTCTCTCCAAAGGTCTCTTTAATTTTCCTGTAGGCAGTATCTATCTTACCCCTAGTGAGACAAGCCTCTACATCCTTACATTTGTCCTCCAGCCATCCCTGCTTAGCCATTTTGCACTTTCTGTCGATCTCATTTTTGAGACGTTTGTATTCCCTTTTGCCTGCTTCATTTACTGCATTTTTATATTTTCTCCTTTCATCAATTAAATTCAATATTTCTTCTGTTACCCAAGGATTTCTATTAGCCCTCGTCTTTTTACCTACTTGATCCTCTGCTGCCTTCACTACTTCATCCCGCAGAGCTACCCATTCTTCTTCTACTGTATTTATTTCCCCCATTCCTGTCAATTGTTCCCTTATGCTCTCCCTGAAACTCTCTACAACCTCTGGTTCTTTCAGTTTATCCAGGTCCCATCTCCTTAAATTCCCACCTTTTTGCAGTTTCTTCAGTTTCAATCTGCAGTTCATAACCAATAGATTGTGGTCAGAATCCACATCTGCCCCTGGAAATGTCTTACAATTTAAAACCTGGTTCCTAAATCTCTGTCTTACCATTATATAATCTATCTGATACCTATTAGTATCTCCAGGATTCTTCCAGGTATACAACCTTCTTTTATGATTCTTGAACCAAGTGTTAGCTATGATTAAGTTATGCTCTGTGCAAAATTCTACAAGGCGGCTTCCTCTTTCATTTCTTCCCCCCAATCCATATTCACCTACTATGTTTCCTTCTCTCCCTTCTCCTACTGACGAATTCCAGTCACCCATGACTATTAAATTTTCGTCTCCCTTCACTACCTGAATAATTTCTTTTATCTCGTCATACATTTCATCAATTTCTTCATCATCTGCAGAGCTAGTTGGCATATAAACTTGTACTACTGTAGTAGGCATGGGCTTTGTGTCTATCTTGGCCACAATAATGCGTTCACTATGCTGTTTGTAGTAGCTAACCCGCACTCCTATTTTTTTATTCATTATTAAACCTACTCCTGCATTACCCCTATTTGATTTTGTATTTATAACCCTGTAATCACCTGACCAAAAGTCTTGTTCCTCCTGCCACCGAACTTCACTAATTCCCACTATATCTAAATTTAACCTATCCATTTCCCTTTTTAAATTTTCTAACCTACCTGCCCGATTAAGGGATCTGAAATTCCACGCTCCGATCCGTAGAATGCCAGTTTTCTTTCTCCTGATAACGACGTCCTCTTGAGTAGTCCCCGCCCGGAGATCCGAATGGGGGACTATTTTACCTCCGGAACATTTTACCCAAGAGGATGCCATCATCATTTAATCATACAGTAAAGCTGCATGTCCTCGGTAAAAATTACGGCTGTAGTTTCCCCTTGCTTTCAGCCGTTCGCAGTACCAGCACAGCAAGGCCGTTTTGGTTAATGTTACAAGGCCAGATCAGTCAATCATCCAGACTGTTGCCCCTGCAACTACTGAAAAGGCTGCTGCCCCTCTTCAGGAACCACGTGTTTGTCTGGCCTCTCAACAGATACCCCTCCGTTGCGGTTGCACCTACGGTACGGCCATCTGTATCGCTGAGGCACACAAGCCTCCCCACCAACGGCAAGGTCCATGGTTCATGGGGGAAGAAAAAAAAAAACCATATAAACAATGTTAAATTTTCCTCTTTACTACGTTTCCTCTATACTACAATTTCCTCCATGTAACACTCATATTTTTGGAACCCTGGTCAATTATTTACCTCTTTATAATGTTTAAGTGACTGGATGTAGACGCATTGTTTTCCGTTCTGTGGATTCACAGTTTGCACTAGCTCGGAAAGCCCGCACTCAGCGTTTTTCATATGTCAGCGGCAGAACCCTGTCATGCGACATGTGACACACATTCTGCTTGCGACCTTTTTGGAGTCATTTCAGTCGATGCTTTGTATTTGTAGCATGTTGTGTGAGCTGAGCAGCAAACAGTTCGTGTGTCTAGTGAGAGTGTGTCTTCGATAGAATGTTTTCAAAAAAAAGCTTTCATCAGTGGACATGAGTGAAAAGCGGAAGAACATTTCTCTGGAAGAGAAGGCTTCTGTTATTAAAAAAGTGGAGGCATCTCCTGGTGTGAGTCGCGTGGAGCTAGCGAAGCAATTTGAACTGGCCCCATTAACACTCAACACTATTATGAAAAACAGATCATCGATAATGGAAGGATTTGAGAATTGTGGAAATTCGAAATGTACGCATTTGAAACCATTGACTTACGATGAAATGGAGGAAGTTTTATTAACTTGGTTTCAGAGAATTTGATGCCAAAATGGGGAGTGCTGCAAGAAAAGTGCTGATGTTTGTAGATAGATGTGTGGCACATCCACCACACGGATCCTTTCTGAGAAATGTGAAAGTAATTTTCCTGCCACCCAACTACGTCAGCCATCTGCAACCTTTGGACTTGGGAATAATACAAGCCCTTAAGGTTATATATAGGACAGCCCTTGTAAAAAAAGGCCTTGAATTTGATGGACCAAAGAAAACCGGGAAGCCAGCAGAGCTCACAACTGAAGCTGAATATTTTACAAGCAATGAATTTAATTATGCACTTATGGAAGGAAGTCATTGCTGAAACTATTAAAAACTGTTTGTGAAAGCGGGATTCTGTGAGAATGAGATGGCAGCTCCTGTGGAAGATGATGCAAATGATTTGCAAGAGTTTCAGGAATTAATAGGCAGTGATTCTGTCACTTTTGAGGACTTTGTGCCTGTGGATGACAATGTGGCAGCCACAGGAGTACAAAGTATTGAGGAGCTGACTGCAGAGAGAAGCTTGGAGAATAATAGTGGTAGTGAAAGTGGCAGTGACAAGGAAGATGACCCTGTCCCCTTATACTAAAGCAGCTGAAGCCTTTGAAACATTCAGGATATATATGATGGCCCATAGACTTGAGGACAGAACAGTAGTTCAACTTGCTCATTTGGACCAAGAAATGATTACCATAGAGTCTAGGAGAAATAGAAAACAAACATGCTTGCTTGAATATTTAAAAAAAATCATAGGTATATGATTTTCAGATTGCATAGATTCCTAGAGTTTTGTGCAAATTTAAGTTCCGTTTCATAATTTAATTATTGAAGTAATTTTTTTGTAACTAATTCTTTTTTAATCTGTACCATTTACTAATCATTTGATACATTGATCATTTGCAATGAATATCATATTATAGTGTTGTGCAAATTTAAAATGTCATCTATGGCACCATTTGTCAAAGCTGATTAGTGGTATCCCGATCTTCAGTAAAGCCCTATAATTATTATTTGGAAGCCTTCCTCTTTATAGTGTTTTCCTCTATACATTGTTCAGAATTTGTGGTCCCTTGAAAAACGTTATATAGAGGTTTCACTGTGTATCCTTCTCTCATAGAAAGGAAGAAAGGCACAAAGTTGTACATGAAAATGTTCACAAGGCTGACGAATATTGTCATGCAAAATGTTTTTATTGTTTACAAAAAATTGGCTCTGAACACTATGGGACTTAACTTCTGAGGTCATCAGTCCCCTAGAACTTAGAATTACTTAAACCTAACTAACCTAAGGACATCACACACACCCATGCCCGAGGCAGCATTCGAACCTGCGACCGTAGCGGTCGCACGGTTCCAGTCTGTAGTGCCTAGAACCGCTCGGCCACCCCAGCCGGCTATTGTTTACAAGTCCAGTGAGAAGACAAAGGAAGAATCACATGTACATTTCAGGTTGTTTCTTGTATCATAACTGCTGGAAACTAATGGAAAGAATGTGATTTCACCTCAATGTGGGCAGCCTTCAAAAACATCTCTGCCTGAATGGCTCACAGCATGGGATTTCATTGAGAATGTACCACCCACACAGAAGAACAGTCCTATAAAGAGATGTGCAGTGTGATGCAGAATGATAGGGAAACAAAAGGAATTATCATTATGCTGCAGAGACTTTGATGGGGAACTTTGTTTTGAAGATTGTTTCTAGGTACACCACACTGAAAATTCATATTAAGTGACAATGTACACTGCCTCACAATTGCTAAGGAACGACACTTTCTAAGGAACAACTGCCAATGGCTACAGAACAATCGATAATTATTATGAATATTTGGTCATTGATATTAAACAAAAATGTAGAGAGTGAAGCCTATTCGCAATGCTCTGTACCCATTCGACACACAATGCAGTATGGTGTTAGAAGAAAGTGGTTGGGGAACCGATTAGTGTGACATTCTACGTGGTACAGCAGCATGAACCATGAACCATGGACCTTGCCATTGGTGGGGAGGCTTGCGTGCCTCAGCAATACAGATGGCCGTACCGTAGGTGCAACCACAACAGAGGGGTATCTGTTGAGAAGCCAGACAAACGTGTGGTTCCTGAAGAGGGGCAGCAGCCTTTTCTGTAGTTGCAGGGACAACAGTCTGGATGATTGACTCATCTGGCCTTGCAACACTAACCAAAACGGCCTTGCTGTGCTGGTACTGCGAATGGCAGAAAGCAAGGGGAAACTACAGCCGTAATTTTTCCCGAGGGCATGCAACTTTACTGTATGGTTAAATGATGATGGCGTCCTCTTGGGTAAAATATTCTGGAGTTAAAATAGTCCCCCATTCGGATCTCCGGGCAGGAACTACTCAAGAGGGCATCGTTATCAGGAGAAAGAAAACTGGAGTTCTACAGATCGGTGCGTGGAATGTCAGATCCCTTAATCGGGCAGGTAGGTTAGAAAATTTAAAAAGGGAAATGGATAGGTTGAAGTTAGATATAGTAGGACTTAGTGAAGTTCGGTGGCAGGAAGAACAAAACTTTTGGTCAGTTGAATACAGGGTTATAAATACAAAATCAAATAGGGGTAATGCAGGAGTAGTTTTAATAAAGAATAAAAAAATTGGAGTGCGGGTAAGCTACTACCAACAGCATTGTGAACGCATTATTGTGGCCAAGATAGATACGAAGCCCATGGCTACTACAGTAGTACAAGTTTATATGCCAACTAGCTCTGCAGCTGATGAAGAAATTGAAGAAATGTATGATGAGATAAAAGAAATTATTCAGGTAGTAAAGGGAGACGAAAATTTAATAGTCATGGGTGACTGGAATTCGAGAGTTGGAAAAGGGAGAGAAGGAAACATAATGGGTGAATATGGATTGGGGGAGAGAAATGAAAGAGGAAGCCGTCTGGTAGAATTTTGCCAGAGCATAACTTAATCATTGCTAACACTTGGTTCAAGAATCATGAAAGAAGGTTGTATACATGGAAGAATCCTGGAGATACTACAGATGTGGACTCTGACCACAATCTATTGGTTATGAACTGTAGATTAAAACTGAAGAAACCGCAAAAAGGTGGGAATTTAAGGAGATGGGACCTGGATTAACTGAAAGAACTAGAGGATGTACAGAGTTTCAGGGACAGCATAAGGGAACAATTAACAGGAAGGGGGAAAGAAATACAGTAGAAGAAGAATGGGTGGCTTTGAGGGATGAAGTAGTGAAGGTAGCAGAGGATCAAGTAGGTAAAAAGATGAGGGCTAGTAGAAATTCTTGGGTAACACAAGGAATATTGAATTTAATTGATGAAAGGAGAAAATAGAAAAACGCAGTAAATGAAGCAGGCAAAAGGGAACACAAACGTCTCAAAAATGAGATCGACAGGAAGTGCAAAATGGCTAAGCAGGGATGGCTAGAGGACAAATGTAAGGATGTAGAGGCTTATCTCACTAGGGGTAAGATAGATACTGCCTACAGGAAAGTTAGAGAGACCTTTGGAGAAAGAGAACAACTTGTATGAATATCAAGAGCTCAGATGGAAACACAGTTCTAAGCAAAGAAGGGAAAGCAGAAAGGTGGAAGGAGTATATAGAGGGTCTATACAAGAGCGATGTACTTGAGGACAATATTATGGAAATGGAAGAGGATGTAGAAGAAGATGAAATGGGAGATAAGATACTGCGTGAAGAGTTTGACAGAGCACTGAAAAACCTGAGTCGAAACAAGGCCCCGGGAGTAGACAACATTCCATTGGAACTACTGATGGCCTTGGGAGAGCCAGTCCTGACAAAACTCTACCATCTGGTGAGCAAGATGTATGAGACAGGCGAAATACCCTCAGACTTCAAGAAGAATATAATAATTACAATCTCAATGAAAGCAGGTGTTGACAGATGTGAAAATTACCGAACTACCAGTTTAATAAGTCACTGCTGCAAAATACTAACGCGAATTCTTTACAGACGAATGGAAAAACTGGTAGAAGCCGACCTCGGCGAAGATCAGTTTGGATTCCGCAGAAATGTTGGAACACGTGAGGCAATACTGACCATACGACTTATCTTAGAAAATAGATTAAGGAAAGGCAAACTTACGTTTCTAGCATTTGTAGACTTAGAGAAAGCTTTTGACAATGTTGACTGGAATACTCTCTTTCAAATTCTGAAGGTGGCAGGGGTAAAATACAGGGAGTGAAAGGCTATTTTCAATTTGTACAGAAACCACATGGCAGTTACAAGAATCGAGGGGCATGAAAGGGAAGCAGTGGTTGGGAAGGGAGTGAGACAGGGTTGTAGCCTGTCCCCGATGTTATTCAATCAGTATATTGAGCAAGCAGTAAAGGAAACAAAAGAAAAATTCGGAGTAGGTATTAAAGTCAATGGAGAAGAAATAAAAACGCTGAGGTTCGCCAATGACATTGTAATTCTGTCAGAGACAGCAAAGGACTTGGAAGAGCAGTTGAACAGAATGGACAGTGTCTTGAAAGGAGGATGTAAGATGAACATCAACAAAAGCCAAACGAGGATAATGGAATGTAGTCAAATTAAATCGGGTGATGCTGAGGGAATTAGATTAGGAAATGAGACGCTTAAAGTAGTAAAGGAGTTTTGCTATTTGGGAAGCAAAATAACTGATGATGGTTGAAGTAGAGAGGATATAAAATGTAGACTAACAATGGCAAGGAAAGCGTTTCTGAAGAAGAGAAATTTGTTAACATCGAGTATAGATTTAAGTGTCAGGAAGTCGTTTCTGAAAGTATTTGTATGGAGTGTAGCCATGTATGGAAGTGAAACATGGATGATAAATAGTTTGGACAAGCAGAGAATAGAAGCTTTCGAAATGTGGTGCTACAGAAGAATGCTGAAGATTAGATGGGTAGATCACATAACTAATGAGGAGGTTTTGAATAGAATTGGGGAGAAGAGGAGTTTGTGGCACAACTTGACAAGAAGAAGGGACCGGTTGGTAGGACATGTTCTGAGGCATCAAGGGATCACAAATTTAGCATTGGAGGGCAGCATGGAGGGTAAAAATCATAGAGGGAGACCAAGAGATGAATACATTAAGCAGATTCAGAAGGATGTAGGTTGCAGTAAGTACTGGGAGATGAAGAAGCTCGCACAGGATAGAGTAGCATGGAGAGCTGCATCAGACCAGTCTCAGGACTGAAGACAACAACAACAACAACAACAACAACAACAACAACAACAGCATGTCTGCAAGACAACATTTGAGTGCTTACAATCGTGGATGAGCAGTTACACAGCTCGAAGCCAGTGAAAGTATCACCGCTGTGGCCACAGTAATGGGTGTGTCCAAAAGTGTCACCTCGTGACTAAAAAAGTCTGCCAGACGTGGAAATGCTTTGCAAATACATACCAATACTCACAGACGGACCACCACACTGCAAGAGGATCGACACATAGGCATAATGGAGAAAAGGAACAGATATCTCACTCCTACGCAGATTGCTGTGGACCTTGCAGTCGTTGCTGGTACATGTGTCTCTCCTAGAACCATTAAATCAAGCTGGTTTGTATGTTCAGAAGCCTGTTAAATGCATCCCTGCATCCCTCTTCACCCATGCCATCATTGAGAAAGAGTTCATTAGTATAGAGAGTAGTGATGTTCTCCGATGAATCCTGCTTCACTATGGCAAGGGATTCTACCCACCAGTCAGGATGGGTGGGAGGGGGGAGGGGGGGAGGGGGGGAGGGGGGGAGGGAGAGAGAGGGAGAGGGAAAGAGAGAGGGAGAGAGAGGGGGAGAGAGAGAGAAAGAGAGAGAGAGAGAGAGAGAGAGAGAGAGAGAGAGAGAGGGGAGGGGGGGACATGTCACACAGCACAGAATGTTCATCAGAGTCATTGGTATGGCCTAGGCATTATGGTGTTGACAAGTATTATGTACAATGGCCGAACACCACGTCTTTGCCTACTTTATTGATGGAGATTATTCTGGATCATGTCCATCTGTTTGGGGGTGCGGTATGTCCCAACTTTCTGTTTATGGATGACAATGCCCACACAAACAGGGCCGCTGAGGTGTTGACAATGGAATGTAAAAACATTGAGCTTTGGAATGGCCAGCATACTCCCTAAACCTAAACCCTACAGAGGATGCCTGGGATGCTCTTGGTAGGTGCACTTCTCAACAAACGCCCCCTCTATGAAATGTGCAAGAAATGAAAACTGACTTGAGTACGGAATGAGACAATATCCCAGAAGGACTCGATAGTTTGGGAACCATGAATAACATGTTAAAAATGTCTTTTAGAGCCCACAAGGAGGGCACATTCCTTGCTGAAAGTCCAATATCAACCTTTATATTGGGAGTCTGACATTTATCAAACATGAACATTATTTATGTCTGTTATCCTGATTTCCCATGTGTATGATTTTTCATTATAAATAGACCACTACACCTCAGTTATGTATATACCGTGTTTCATGTTGTCCAATCATTGGCTGTGATTATTCCTGTCCAACAATGCCTCTGTTCCTCAGCAACTGTTATGCAGTGTCTGTCTGAATTGTAATTAAAGATGTATAGTTAGCAAATCTTGAAAATTTCATTGCTTTTCTATATATAAAAAATCTTGAAAATATCATTGCTTTTCTGTAAATAATTTCAAAGTTAGAGCAATTCCAGTAAAACACTACATTCCTGTACCAGCCAGCTGTGTAAATTACTGCAGTAGACTAGGTGAGTGCACAGAAACTACTGGCTTGAAGGATTAACTCTGAGGAAAAGGACTGGTTTCCTGAAATACGCATATAAAGGTTTAATTAATACTGTTCTGTACAGGGTAACTATACATTACTTATTGAAGAAAGATTCACAGAAATGTTCATTTTTAACATTCTGAGCAAGAAAAGGTTGCTGAGAATATTTTATTTCATTATTATACTGACTGATAACATTTACAATATTCGCTATAAGAAATGTTTCCTCCATTGCCCTTTCTGTTATATATCAAGGGATTACATCAGAACTGTGCCACGGTTTATTTTTATTATTATTATTATTATTATTTTCAATAGTGTCATAATACAATTATCATTTTGCTATGAACTACAGTAAGATTTCTTTTTCAGGACATTAGCAATGTCAATTTGACAATAGGAAGAATAGGCAAGCTAGTTTAATGGACATGAATTTATGACATGCTACATACAATAGTGAAATTAACAGTGATGATGTGCCTCAGTTACTGCAAATATAACATTATAACAGACTGTTATAATTTTATAATGAGTGACTTAATGGCAAGGAGTGCTAACAAATATGATGTACATGTGAATTAATTACAAGGATAGCTGGCTAAAGTGGTCTAAATGGGTACTTAGAAAATGGAGATGAGACGAAATCAGGCAACCAGATGGTAAAAGTTTTTGCAAAATAAGAATATCAGAAGAGCAAGAAACAAGGAGCAAGGCGCAAGGAGCAAGAAGCAGGGAGCAAGAGCAAAAACAGAGGCATGCTTTTTAAATAGGATGCTGTTCCCAAATATATGTAGTATGGTAGGAAATGGTATATGTCTACCAAGGAAGACACCATCTCCGTAAAGTAACGAAGGAATACGAATAGGAAAAGATAATAAGTGTGTCTGAGAAAAGAGGTGTGAACGATAATTTTTATAAACGTAGAATATTTAATATTTTGAAATTTACTCCAATGGGAACTTGCCTGAGTTGTAAAAGATTAAGGAATATAATCAAGCAGGAAACTATTAAAGGTATGAAATTGTTTGTCTCCATGTAACAGAAATATTACAATGATAAAGCAGTATTATATCCAAATATACAGGCATATTAAAACAAATTTGAACGTTTATCATATTAAGAAAATGTTAGGTGCAAGGATAAATGCATATTCCTCCAATTACAACTGAGACACAATTAATAGTACAATAATAATGGAGATGAAATGTCCAGTAGTGCAAAAATGAGAAGCATAGTACTATTCTCATATGATAAGGCTTACTACCTTTATAATATAGCATTATAAATATTTATCAAAGGAATTTACTGATAGTATCAAAGGATTATAAAATGGTAGAAGTTTGACTTATGAACTAAGAAAAGTAACAATATTTATCGCGAGATCATTCACTAAGAGAGGGGGACATATGGTGCTACATATCATTCTAGAGGACTGATGTGTATCCCTGTGTATTCTTACCAATGAATGGAACTTACAATTGAAGACGAGGAAACAAATGATCACAGAGGAGAGCACATATATTCTGTGGATTTGTTATTTGCACGTGGAGAATCATGCCAGGGGACGAGGCATGTCTTTACAAGGAGGGACAGCAATCACAATTACTTGGCAAGAGAAAGTACCTGCATGGACGCAAATATATGAGCTTCTGGCATCATTGGCTTACTTTGGAGAAGCGCGAAATCCTCAGAAAATATGTAACTCTGACTGGACTCAAAAAAATAAAATGAAACGCCATTCTGATTCTATCATTGCATGGATAAATCTGTATGTAGAGTTTTCATGTTGGGCATTCTGATTTGACAATTGATGTCAAACAAAGGATGTTTCACATGATTGTGGACAACATTATTTGTACATAATTATATATATCTAAGATGCCTGCATAATTATTCAAGAAAAGTATAAAGTGCAGCATAACATTTCCTTACAGCTACACACACATAAACACAAACACACACACACACACCCTGCAGTGAGTGATAGAGTTGCTGTTGCCACAGGGGTGTGCATTTGAGAGAGTATGTACTTGGTTCCAATAAACAGTGATAGCTCACTTCACACACGGTGCAGTTTCCCTATCTGTTACTCATGTCCATGTATCAACGGCCATTTGGGGTTTGATTAATCGTTTACATCCTGTAATATTATTGTACATAACAAGTACAAACCTTGTCCTTGACTGAGGATTAATCTTTTGCAGTTCATCTGGTTGATACTCAAACGGCGTAGCCTGCTGGACCCCGTCTATGGTCTTCTCCACTACACTGGTTTTCACAGGTTCTGAAAAATTATTTATTCATTTTTATTTACCTACCTTTTGAGAAGATTAAAAAATTATTGCCAATTCATTATGAAATAGTGCATGCAGTGACTGCTGTTAAGATAGGAATGAATAGTGTTGCATTGTCTTTTTACACAATAAAATAACTTCTTTGCAAGAATGCATAAATAATACAAACTTCTACACTTGGGTTGAAACAAATGAAGTGCTGTTTTAAACTGGCCATGTATTCAGGAAGATGGAAGATCTATTCCCAACTGGCCATCCTGATTTGATTTTCTATGAGTTCCTTAAATTACTTCCTACTGTTTGTAAATGCCTGTATATATGAATTATGTTTTTTTCCTGAAACTGGAGTACCAAAAAATATATAATCTTCTTCTTTTGCCCAGTATTTATCCTGCCTAGCATGGGGTCTACCTTGGCAGCATTTGTTGAATTTTATTTCACTGTTTAACTTTGTAGTTGTATGCCCTTCCTCATGCCACAGTCATCAAGGTACCATAACGGAGGTAAGGTGTGTAGGTCATCTGTCTCTGAATCATATAAAGTGTGTTTTGTGTATTATCATGTTTTAATTGTTTGTGTATGTATTTTTTGAGGTGGAATTTGGGGACCTTTGCCTAAACGAGCATGCAAAACCACCATAAAACCACACTTACATTTGCCAGTTATCAGCCCAGTGCCAATGAATCACCATGCGGATTCAATCTTCAGCTGGCTCACCTCCCCGTATTGCAAGCTAGCACATTGCATGTTATGCTATACAAGCAGGTCAACACCAAGATATGTCTAATACATAAGTGATCCACAAATGAACACAACCATTACTGCTACTACTACTACTACTACTACTACTACTACTACTATTATTACTACTCCCCAGTGATTACCCTACAGAGCTACATACCTAACCAACGCTGAGATATTGAGCAGCAAGTTCAATATCTCTCTAGGTTGCTGAACTTTAGCTGCCTTCACCCAGGACATGGCATTCAATGTGCAATATGCTGATGTGGTCTCCACCATGCAACTGAATGCTCAGATCCACCTTTTAATCTGGTTAGTGTACTGCGACGCTGTCATATGCTACACAGCACACTCTAGCAGCAATACATGTGACCCTTCCCCTCTATACACAACTTCTCACAATGGTTAAGCTGAAACCAACTTTTCACTTAGTCAATGGCTACATGCCAAGTTGAGAACTGTGTCAATATCACGTAATGTGTCTACTATCTGTGCACTCCAAGGTGACACTCAGCACAGTGGCTAATGGAAGTGACCATTAAGGAATCTATCATTTAAGCTTTCTCCCATTTGCCACAACACTGAGTATCAGCTTAGAGTCCACAAACAGAGCCTACACTAAGCAGCTTGCAATTAGGCTTCTACCTGGGCCTGCCTCACCCTGTCCTTAATAATTGTGGTGTGCTTTCTGCAACATCTCCTTTCATTCTAAGATTTGTCACCACTGACATGAACATTATTACAGGTATAAAAATTAGTAATTCATCTTCATATGGTAAGACTTGAAACACAGACTGTTATACAATAGTGCCTTGGTAGTTTTGCATTTGTATTCAGTTTCTCGGCATACTTTCTGTTTTGAGCAAACTGTACATTTTCACTTTAGCATAACTTTCTTGGAGTGCTAAACTGTTATAACATTTGTAAAATGGCTCCCCAGATCTGCAGAAGATTATCACCACAGTACCTCCCCTGTCAACTTTTTGCAATCTGTTGTGTACATTTCTAGAAGTTCGCATTCCAGCAACAGATGAAACTTTGCACTTTATGTTTTTTGACCTGCTAATGACCTCTGCAGAACATGAAGCATTTAACACACACACACATTGGGAACATGAAAAAAGGACTTTTATGACATTTAACTCCTCTCATATTTAAGTTTTATTCTGCAATGCATTGCAGTTTCTTAATTTCCGCTCTAATATTCCTGTCAGTCTTTCTTGTTTCAAGCATTTGTATGGTGTTATAAGTGGTTAATGCCCACACTTCCTTTTTGTCACACTGCTTAATGGAAAGCATCATATTAGTTGGTGTAAACTGAATATCTCCTCATTTGACTTTCTTCTGAAATTTTGGCATGTTTTGTTCATTGCTACAAACAGCATCATATGTTCTATGAAATTTCAGGCAAACTTCCAGATGTCAAATTTCAGCACTATATACGTCCATGCTACCTTTTTCAAGCCAGGAAAACAGATCTGGGCCAGAATATCAATTGTCAACAAAGAATATGCCCACATTCCAAATAGGGCTTCGTTAACTGTTGCCACTATGTTATGATTTTTCCCCAAACAGTGGAACACAGTATCTGTTGCTGTCCCTGTGTATTCAGTGAAATCTAAGAGAGAGACATTCTGACAATCAAACAACACTGATGTAGATTAAATGCAATGGAATGCCATACAAACTTCATCAAAAATCTTCCTGATTTTAAATAATCAGTGTCCTCCGCTGGCAGCAAATTGTCATTAAAACATAACAATCTCAAAAATAACAAAAAATGGTCTCTTTACACAATTTAACTGAAAATTGGAGTTTTCAGAAGAATGTATGTGGACAAATGTTTGCTAATTTTTAGCTTTTACAAAAGGGGCATTTGAAGACAAATAGCTATGAAACAATATGTTTCTTCATGTTCTGTATCTTTCCACTTTGAAGGTGAAGAACGAACTGTTCCTGGAGTAGTTTCCTAGATGAATAAATGAATCTCATTGGCTATGAACGTCACCAGATCTTCCGTCAAAAATAACACGAAGAATGACAGAATGCTTGGATCATCCCCTAGTTGACAGCTGTGTTCTGACATACTTTGTATACAGTCATGTACTGATAGCAAATAATCGAACATGTGATTAAGTGGACAAAAATCTTTTTCTTCCCAATCAAATTTGTCACTGATTTTTTGTTTCTTACTAAGGAAGTCTGTAGTGTTACACCTGCTGACAGACTTTTTTTTTTTTTCAGAATTGAAGCAAGAGTTATCTCTTACATTCAAATTTAAAAATTTATCCTCACTATCACTTTTCATAATTCCACGATCTTTCGCTCAGTGCAACCACTTATCATTTTTATTGATGGAAAAAATGATGAGAAAAACACTGATGCCAATCCTTATAAGCAGTGAGGTAGAAACCTAAGTAAAGTGCACAAAGGAAGACAATGTAAATATTCCAGAATTCAAATCTAGAACAACTGCCAACTTATGTTAACTTACGTGTTAGAAGTTACTATTTCAGGTGTAGCAAAGCAGTAATAAAGGCAAGGTGTCTCATCCACATTGTATATAAGCAGATTCTGTTCAGAGTTTGCTAATACCATAGTTCCATACTTAACAATCAAATACAACCACTCACTCATTGAAATATCCATACCTATAGAATGAAAAGTTCCATAAATCATACCAATATCCAAAAAGAAAATAGGAGTAATTTGCTGAAGTACAAACCCATATCAGTAACATCGATTTTCAGTAGGCTTGTGGAGCATGTACTGTGTTCAAACATTATGAATTACCTCACAGAAAATGATTTATTGACAAATAATCAGGATGGAGTCAGAAAATATGATTCTTGTGAAACAAACTAGCTCTTTATTCTCACAAAGTAATGAGTCGTATCAACAGGGGATGTCAAACTGATTCCATATTTTCAGATTTCCAGAATGCTTTTGACACCATTCCTCACAAGTGACTTCTAATCACATAGCATGTCTGTGGGGTATTGCCTCAGTTGTGCAACTGGATTCATGACTTTCTGCCAGAAAGGTCACAGCTTGTAGTAACTAATGGAAAGTCATTGAGTAAAACAGAAGTAATACCATGTGTTCCCCAAAGAAACTTTATAGGCCCTCTGCTGTTCTTGATTTACATAAATGATGTAGGGTACACACAAAGCAGCCCTCTTAGATTGTTTGCAAATGATGCTGTCAATTATCGCCTTGTGAAGTCATCAGATGATCAAAACCAACTGCAAAATTATTCCAACAAGATATCTGTATAGTGCAAGAAGTGGATATCTGCATGGCACAAAAAGTGGCAACTGATTCTAAATAATGAAAAGTGTGCATCCATATGAGTAGTAAAAGAAATCTGCTAAATTTCTGTTACGCTATAAATCACAAAAAATCTAAAGGCTGTAAATTCAACTAAATATTTAAGGATTTCAATCATGTTCACATAGATAATGTAAAAGACTGCAATTTATTGGCAGAACACTTAGAAAGTGCAACAGTTCTACTAAAGGTACGGCTTACACCATGTTTGTCCACCCTCTTCTGGAATTTTGCTGTGCAATGTGGGATCAGCTTCAGATGGGACTAACACAAGACATCGAAAAAGTTCAAAGAAGGGCAGCTCTTTTCATACTATCACAAAACAGGGGAGAGGGTGCCACAGACTTGATACATGAATCCGAGTGACAATCATTAAAGCAAAGGTGTTTTTTGTTGTGGCAGCACCTTCTCAAGAAATTTCAATCACCAACTTTCTTCTCCGATTGCGAAAATATTTCATTGGCGCCCTCCTACATACGGAGAAAACATCATCATAATAAAATAAGAGAAATCAGACCATGCACAGAAAGATTTAAGTGCTCGTTTTTCCTCCACGTTGTTCAAGAGTGAACAATACAGAAATAGCTTGAAGATGGTTTGATGAAAGCTCTGTCAGACACTTAATTGTAAATTGCAGAGTAATCATGTAGATGTAGATGTAGATGTAGAAAAACACGATCACAATAGATGAAGTACTCAAACAATGCTTAGTGACCAGAACTGTGAAGAGACACTGAGATCTGAGGTGGAGAAAGAGATACTGAGATATGAGGTGGAAAATCTGCTGTATGGTTGAATTCTTCATCAACACACAGGTGCCTGAATGGTGGCTCAGGGATTGGCAATGATGCCCATGTTAATTCATCAACTGCTCTCCATGAAAATTCTGAGGTTGCATTTAAACTCATCAACAGCTCCTGGGAAGTGCAGCAGCTGGCGGAGTATGAGGAGTTAACTCATCTAAAGCAGTCAAAAGGATAAACATACCTATAAATACACATAGGTCTAAAAGTGATACAGTGTCAAGAAAATATATGATGAAAGGAGATAAAGAAGTGAAGAGTAAACACATTTTGGTTGTTCTCCATCATGGATGGATAATGAGTGAAGACTGTAAAAAAAGAAAATGGCAGGAAAATCTAAGCAGTGAATCATAACAAAAACAAACAATAAAAAAGGAAGGGAAAAGTAATGAAGTATAATATGTGTACATTAAATATTTCACTGCATACGTTGCCCTCTTTTTAGGTTCCATACCTTTTTCTTATGAACTGGAAGATGTATTAAGTCAAGATTTATGTCACATATGAAGAACTATGGTCTCTCTGCAGTGTAAAAATTTTAAGCTTCCAGGTCAATATATTCAAAAGATAAAGCCATTTACAGGATGAAAATTACTGAACTATATGAAAAAATGTAAATTAGTTATAAACTACAACATGCACACACTTTATTCAATATGTAAATGTCACTACAGATATTCAGATTTAGGTTATGATATGTTCGATATGCCTGCCATCATTGGCAGTGATGTGGCACGGACAAAAAGCAAAATTCTGCATGAGCCAGGGAAGTGTCAGAACATCGATGCTGCCGATGACCTCCTGAATGGCTCTTTTCAGCTCAGCAATGGTTTTGGAATTACTGCTGTATACCATGTCTTCAATATAGTCCCACAAAAAGGAGGCATCTGTGTTCAGATTTGGAGAACGTGGCAGGCAATCGAGGCCCATGCCAGTGGCTTCTGCGTACCCCAGAGCCAGAACCTGGTTCCCAAAGTGCTCCTCCAAGACATCATCAAACACTCCTGCTTCAATAGAGTCAAGCTACATCTTTCTTGAAACACATCTTGTCAAAATTAGGGTCACTTTGGATAATGGGGATAAAATCATCTTCCAAAACCTTCACATTCTGTTTGGTGGTCACTCAAGGAATATTGCACCAGTTATTCCATGACTGAACATTGCACACCACACAGCCACCCATTGAGGGTGAAAAGACTTCTCAATCATGAAATGTGTCTCACCAAATATGCCAATTTTGCTTTTTGATGAAACCATCCAAATGAAAATGGGCTTCATAGCTTAACCAAACAATACATGCGCATCCCAATTTCCATCATGTCCCCCAGCTAACTGTGCAGTTTGAACATTCTAACACAAACCATTCAGAAGTTATGACGATTTTATTACATATAGTTCAATAATTGTTACCCTGTTGTCACATATCTCGATACTCACAAACTTGCTCATCAAAACCTTCCCATTGACCTAGAACCATCAAATTTGGCAAGCAGTAAGCTTTCACAATAAAAGCAGAGGAAAAAATATGAAGACTGTTAATTTGTAATTGTATCCCACAAAAGAAATGTTTTTTGTCATTCTTGAAAGTCTTGGAATTCCTGGGACCGACATCTTGCCAGTTTCAATACAAGTAACAGGCAGAGATCTTAGAAATACTTGATTCCTGTTCAACTCACACTTATCTGGATTTTTTCCTTTTCTTTTCTTTCCTTCTCCCTTTCTTCCTTAGTGTAACCGCCTCTTACCTTCCCCATGTCATCCGACAGTCCTGTTTATCTCAAATACTTAGGTTCTTTTCCAAGTTGTTTTCATACAAATCTCTCTTATTTCATTTTCCCCCAAACGCAATTGATTCCTATCACTTCTGCAAAATTGCAAGTTTACTTCAGCATCAAAACTACATAAGAGACATGGTGAACACAGTGAAACAACTCACAGTCTAAATTATTCAAGCACAGGAAAGTAATAACAATAAATAGAAAAAATCTTTTTGAAGTTGCAAATGAGGGAACATAGTTTTACAATAGGAACAGATGTATGGTCTTTTTTTTTTTTTTTTTTTTTCAATACTTGTGACATATAAGACCAATCAATTGTTAACATCCAACATGGATTCTGGAGATAATTAGTTACACTTCATGCTACAGTTATGATGGACCCTTCAGAAATGAAACTAAATTAGAAAAGAATGAGTCTGTAAGAGAATACTTTCACACAATACACCTGCTTAAACTACTACTTAGTACATGTCCATCATGGTGATTTAACACAGATTACATTAAGTGACTATTTAACTTGCTTAATTTCAGAAAATGTCAGCTTCTTGATTTGCACCACGTTTACAATAGGTATGGGATTTATTAACCATGATTTAGGGCTAGAAACAACAAGGTCATGCAGTTAACTGTAACCAAACTGCTGTCAGAAAAAATTATAATGCCATTATAGGTATCAAATTTCTCATACCTTTATTGAGTACCAGCAATTTCATTGTCCTGAACAAAAATTGATAGACCTGCGGCATAACAGAGGATGACAACTTTGAAGTAAGCGGTTCATTTGCTAATCACACAATGTAAAAGTAAAAAATTCATATACTTACTTTATACAGCCCCACCAATATCTCTCTCTCTCTCTCTCTCTCTCTCTCTCTCTCTCTCTCTCTCTCTCTCTCTCTCCCTCTCTCTCCCTCCCCCACCCACCCCCTTTCCCATGCTTAGTATGCAATTACTAATAAATTTTACAACTAAAATTGTGAAACCTTAGTATCAACAAATAAAAATCATAATTGAAAACTTGGACTAGTAAATGACTCATCAAAATAAACCTGTTTATTGTTTTAGTTCATTTCAAACATACACACCTTTATCATGGTAGCTGCTGCCACTCATCTTGTGATCAGTATGCCACACGCTGCCACAATAGTACTCTGATTCACCTACAAAAGTTAATGATTTCTAATAGGAATGTTGTAACTGTTCTGTAAGGTATGAAGCTAAACACAAATTTGTGGCAAAAATTTAAGTAAAAACATTCATTAGTGCAATACAGAAAATGAAATACAGAGAAATACTGCTGATAAATAGCACAAAGGATGAAGGAAGGTTGTGAAACAGAATGATGATGGGAAAGAAAAGCCAATGGAACTTCAGACCAGAAGCCAGTGAAACTTCAGACCACACAGATGGCAAGAGTCAAGTGTATACAGGAGTGCTGGTTCCCAAGTGTAGAGTCCAGTAATTGTGTTGTGGTAAATGGGAAGATGCACCCAAATACCACGAGCGGTTAATTCAACACCCAAGATGACACTGATATGTTTCATAGTATGCTCATAAGCAGACACGTTGTGTTCTTCCAGTGCAGACAGTTTATTTGTAGTTTTCATGTACCAACACTCCAAACATGTGTGTTTTGCTAGTCTGCCATTATTACTTCATGTTCATTTCCACATCATGTGTCTCCCTTAGTGAAGGCCTTTTAACAGATTTCCTTATTTCTAGTACTTGTCTTCTCTTAATCTTACTTCTTATTTTTATATTTAGGAATCTAGTTTCAAGTTGTGAAGCATGTATCAGCCCATCTCCACAGCATGTTATTCATAAGCACAGTCCAGTTCTACCAGAGAGCTGGACTGTTATATTTTGTTCTGTTACACATGATACGAAGAACAACTAGGTGATTAAATCAGTATACATTGATTAAAAGAAGCTAGATCCACTAATCCAGGAAAGATCTGTTCCATTGGCCAGTAAAATCCATACAAATTATAAAAATCGTTGAACATACATATGTATATGTATGTAAGTTCCACATCACCACCTAAACCACTGGATCAATTTCAACCAAACTTGGATCACGTATCATTTACTCTCTCTGTAAAGAGTCACTGTGGGGGTAAAAACCACCCACCTATCAAAGGGGTGGTTAGGGGTGAAGAAACAGTGTAGCCCACAACACGAGAATATCCATACTTTAGTCATCCAGTATTTGAAAGTGAGAGCATTAGGGACAAGCAACAAATTTTACACATAATTTCAAACCTTTATGTAACTTTTCCTCACTGACAACACCCACAAAATGATCAATGGAATAATGTTTATCACCTACTATGTTTTCACTGTTCATGCAGTAAAACTGCCACAAGAAGTGTGACGTTTCAATTTATTGCTTCTTTACTACTAGCTGTACTTGTTACACATTTTGCAGACAGTATTCACATATACCACTGAATGTACCACAAAAGGCACTTCACTGTACAGCATTTAATTCAGGAGGTAACAACATAATAAACACTGACTGTGTGAAAAACTACCACATCATGCAATATGTTTACATATATTATCCTGTTGCTACTAACTCAACTGACAACACATTTTGCAGACAGCATCCACGTATGCTGCTGAATGTTCTGTTGTTGTTGTTGTTGTTGTTGTTGTTGTCTTCAGTCCTGAGACTGGTTTAATGCAGCTCTCCATGCTACTCTATCCTGTGCAAGCTTCATCATCTCCCAGTACTTACTGCAACCTACATCCTTCTGAATCTGCTTAGTGTATTCATCTCTTGGTCTCCCTCTACGATTTTTACCCACCACGCTGCCCTCCAATGCTAAATTTGTGATCCCTTGATGCCTCAGAACATGTCCTACCAACCAATCCCTTCTTCTTGTCAAGTTGTGCCACAAACTCCTCTTCTCCCCAATTCTATTCAATACCTCCTCATTAGTTATGTGATCTACCCATCTAATCTTCAGCATTCTTCTGTAGCACCACATTTCGAAAGCTTCTATTCTCTGCTTGTCCAAACTATTTATCATCCATGTTTCACTTCCATACATGGCTACACTCCATACAAATACTTTCAGAAACGACTTCCTGACACTTAAATCTATACTCGATGTTAACAAATTTCTCTTCTTCAGAAACGCTTTCCTTGCCATTGTTAGTCTACATTTTATATCCTCTCTACTTCAACCATCATCAGTTATTTTGCTTCCCAAATAGCAAAACTCCTTTACTACTTTAAGCGTCTCATTTCCTAATCTAATTCCCTCAGCATCACCCGATTTAATTTGACTACATTCCATTATCCTCGTTTGGCTTTTGTTGATGTTCATCTTATATCCTCCTTTCAAGACACTGTCCATTCTGTTCAACTGCTCTTCCAAGTCCTTTGCTGTCTCTGACAGAATTACAATGTCATCAGCAAACCTCAAAGTTTTTATTTCTTCTCCATTGACTTTAATACCCACTCCGAATTTTTCTTTTGTTTCCTTTACTGCTTGCTCAATATACTGATTGAATAGCATCGGGGAGAGGCTACAACCCTGTCTCACTCCCTTCCCAACCACTGCTTCCCTTTCATGCCCCTCGACTCTTACAACTACCATCTGGTTTCTGTACAAATTGTAAATAGCCTTTCGTTCCCTGTATTTTACCCCTGCCACCTTCAGAATTTGAAAGAGAGTATTCTAGTCAACACTGTCAAAAGCTTTCTCCAAGTCTACAAATGCTAGAAATGTAGGTTTGCCTTTCCTTAATCTATGTTCTAAGGTAAGTCGTAGGGTCAGTATTGCCTCACGTGTTCCAACATTTCTGCGGAATCCAAACTGATCTTTGCCGAGGTCAGCTTCTACCAGTTTTTCCATTCGTCTGTAAAGAATACGCGTTAGTATTTTGCAGCAGTGACTTATTAAACTGATAGTTCGGTAATTTTCACATCTGTCAACACCTGCTTTCTTTGGGATTGGAATTATTATATTCTTCTTGAAGTCTGAGGGTATTTCGCCTGTCTCATACATCCTGCTCACCAGACGGTAGAGTGTTGTCAGAACTGGCTCTCCCAAGGCTGTCAGTAGTTCCAATGGAATGTTGTCTACTCCCGGGGCCTTGTTTCGACTCAGGTCTTTCAGTGCTCTGTCAAACTCTTCACGCAGTATTGTATCTCCCATTTCATCTTCTTCTACATCCTCTTCCATTTCCATAATATTGTCCTCAAGTACATCACCCTTGTATAGACCCTCTATATACTCCTTCCACCTTTCTGCTTTCCCTTCTTTGCTAAGAACTGGGACCGAGTGAGGTGGCGCAGTGGTTAGCACACTGGACTCACGTTTGGGAGGACGATGGTTCAATCCCGTCTCCGGCCATCCTGATTTAGGTTTTCCGTGATTTCCCTAAATCGCTTCAGGCAAATGCCGGGATGGTTCCTTTGAAAGGGCACGGCCGATTTCCTTCCCCATCCTTACCTCGCCCGAGCTTGCGCTCCATCTCTAATGACCTCGTTGTCGACGGGACGTTAAACACTAATCTCCTCCTCCTCCTCCCTAAGAACTGGGTTTCCATCTGAGCTCTTGATATTCATACAAGTGGCTTTCTTTTCTCCAAAGGTCACTTTAATTTTCCTGTATGCTGTATCTATCTTACCCCTAGTGAGATAAGCCTCTACATCCTTACATTTGTCCTCTAGCCATCCCTGCTTAGCCATTTTGCACTTCCTGTCGATCTCATTTTTGAGATATTTGTATCCCCTTTTGCCTGCTTCATTTACTGCATTTTTATATTTTCTCCTTTCATCAATTAAATTCAATATTTCTTCTGTTACCCAAGGATTTCTACTAGCCCTCTTCTTTTTACCTACTTGATCCTCTGCTGCCTTTACTACTTCATCCCTCAGAGCTACCTATTCTTCTTCTACTGTATTTCTTTCCCCAATTCCTGTCAATTGTTTCCTTATGCTCTCCCTGAAACTCTGTACAACCTCTGGTTTAGTCAGTTTATCCAGGTCCCATCTCCTTAAATTCCTACCTTTTTGCAGTTTCTTCAGTTTTAATCTACAGTTCATAACCAATAGATTGTGGTCAGAGTCCACATCTGCCCCTGGAAATGTCTTACAATTTAAAACCTGGTTCCTAAATCTCTGTCTTACCATTATATAATCTATCTGATATCTTCTAGTATCTCCAGGATTCTTCCACGTGTACAACCTTCTTTTATGATTCTTGAACCAAGTGTTAGTTATAATTAAGTTATGCTCTGTGCAAAATTCTACCAGACGGCTTCCTCTTTCATTTCTCTCCCCCAATCCATATTCACCCACTATGTTTCCTTCTCTCCCTTTTCCTACTGACGAATTCCAGTCACCCATGACTATTAAATTTACATTTCCCTTGACTACCTGAATAATTTCTTTTATCTCATGATACATTTCTTCAATTTCTTCATCTGCAGAGCTAGTTGACATATAAACTTGTAATACTGTAGTAGGCATGGGCTTCGTGTCTATCTTGGCCACAATAATGCGTTCACTATGCTGTTGGTAGTAGCTTACCCACACTCCAATTTTTTTATTCATTATTAAAACTACTCCTGCATTACCCCTATTTGATTTTGTATTTATAAACCTGTATTCACCTGATCAAAAGTCTTGTTCCTCCTGCCACCGAACTTCACTAATTCCTACTATATCTAACTTCAACCTATCCATTTCCCTTTTTAAATTTTCTACCTACCTGCCCGATTAAGGGATCTGACATTCCACGCTCCAATCTGTAGAACGCCAGTTTTCTTTCTCCTGATAACGACGTCCTCCTGAGTAGTCCCCGCCCAGAGATCCGAATGGGGGACTATTTTACCTCCAGAATATTTTACCCAAGAGGACGCCATCATCATTTAACCATACAGTAAAGCTGCACGCCCTCGGGAAAAATTACGGCTGTAGTTTCCCCTTGCTTTCAGCCATTCGCAGTACCAGCACAGCAAGGCCGTTTTGGTTAGTGTTGCAAGGCCAGATCATTCAATTATCCAGACTGTTGCTCCTGCAACTACTTAAAAGGCTGCTGCCCCTCTTCAGGAACCACACGTTTGTCTGGCCTCTCAACAGATACCCCTCCGTTGTGGTTGCACCTACGGTACGGCCATCTGTATTGCTGAGGCACGCAAGCCTCCCCACCAACGGCACGGTCCATGGTTCATGGGGGTTCCTACACAAATATACATTTTTGGCACAGTTCAGGAGATGTAGCATCATAAACACAGAGATG
Organism: Schistocerca nitens; assembly: GCF_023898315.1. Classification (NCBI taxonomy): domain Eukaryota; kingdom Metazoa; phylum Arthropoda; class Insecta; order Orthoptera; family Acrididae; genus Schistocerca; species Schistocerca nitens. Next base: position 668,620,102 of record NC_064618.1, read on the forward strand.
CATGAGAAACTGTTGCATCAAGCATTATGTTTTAATCTATTACTCCTTTATTATTAACTCTATTCAAACACATTTTGCAGGCAGTAGGCACATATACTACTGGGTTTACCTGCAAAATTATATCATTGTACAGACATAGTTCAGCAGATATGACATCACAAACATTAAGCTGCATGAAAATGCAGAATGGAATTCACTAGACATACAATTGAAATATGTGCACAAATATGCAACAAGCAAAGCCAGAGGTAAAAAGCTCATCCTAATGCCCTGGAATGATTTCAAGCAAATTCAGCACACATACTTCTTACAGTTTGGAAAGAAATACTGTAGAAGTAAGAACCACCAGCCTCCGATTGGGATGAGTGTGATAATGTGGAGAGAAAAGGAAGATAAGAGGACAAAGAAACAACAAGGAGAAGGAGGAGATAAACACAGACAGGAGAAGGAAGAGTGGACAGTGTTAGGGGAGGAGGGAATAGACAGGGAGACGAGAAGAGAAGGAAATGGGCAGAGACAGTGGAGGGAGGAGACAGGCAGAGAGATTCAGGAGGAGGAAGTGAACAAATGAGGAGAGAGGGGAGGAGGAAATAGACAGAGAAAGAGAAGAGGAGAAGATGGGCAAAGACAGGAGGAGGAGGAAACAGGCAGTGAGGTATGTCTGAGTCTGCATCTATATATGTGTATGGTACCTGTTCTTTCAGACATGTCAGAAAGAACAGACAAAATGGTGGAGCATGACAGCTGTGAAGAATGAAATTTCAAAGAATTACAAACATCAGCTATGTATGGGAGATTGACAGAATCAACAGGGAGAGTTGAAAATTTGTGCCCGACCAGGATTTGAACACAGGATCTCCTGCTTACTAGGAAGTTGTTCTAACCCCTAAGCAACCAAGAACACAGAAATTAATGTGGCTGTACAGTCTTACCCCAAGCAGGCCTCAGCAGACTCACATTTTCAACTTACTCCACACACTACAAAAGGGAGGAGGAGATAAACAGACAGAGAAGGAAAAGGATGGAGAAAGGGAAGAGGAAGAGATAAACAGAGAAAGGGGAGAGCAGGAGATACACTAATAGAAGATTGGAATAAATAAATAACCCGAGCAATGCGGGGTTTCTCTAGTCATAAAATAAAACTGTTCAAGTAAGCTCAGATTCATTCACAAATATAATTCATTACCTGTATGTCTTGTTAGAAGTGGTGATCCTCCACAACTGCTATAAGGTGGTGGCCGCATGTTAACAGGTCCTGATAAAGGTCGCTCAGTTTTCAGAACTTCACCTGTTAACAAGATTTGTATAACCAAATATGATTACAGGAAATAAGTACATCATACATTAATCTTGCACTCCAAGAAGACTCTTGATGGAAGTGGCTGAGTGAATAGAAAGCAAATGATGTAGACTGGTACCGCCCAGTTTCTGATTGCAATAAGTGTTAGTTGTGGATTATGTAATATTTAAAGTATCTAATGTATCATTTACAAGATGCTTCCAAAGCCCCTCCTGTCATTTCAATGATAGGTAATTCCCGTCACTTGTTCTTTCATAGACATAGATGCATCAAACAGACTGTTCTCTGGTTGCTAAAGATTGGAAGAAATCAGCCAAACAGTGATTGATGTCATCTGAGTTTCTTTTATTCTGCAACTCTCATCAGCCACTTTGACAAGAGTCTTAAGTACATATATTGTACCATACACTAAAACAATTTTTAAAATATGACAAATTATGAATGGGGATATCGACCTTAGTCACTATGGGAACATCTAGGTGGCAAATTCAACACACATTACAGTGGAACTTCGATTTTACATTCTCCGATTTTAGGTTTTTTGTGAGTCTACACCATAAATTCATATCACCTGTGGAAAACCCATAAGATCAATGCTGAAAATTACACAATTTTGCGTGTCTTCCTAATAAAGTTTACCTCAATTCTATGTTCTTACTTGACACCTCACTTTACTTCATCCTATTGACATTTGATGTGACTGAAGGAGTTATAAGTGACACAAAAGACAGATGGTTCACACTTGCAACATTTAGCTTTACTGTGCAATTATGATACAACTACTGCTAGACGGTAGCAGCAATGAAAAAACAGGACAGTCAACGTGAAGTGTTTTGGACTGAGCCAATTCATGGCAAAAGGGCCCAGCTACCACTTTTTATTGTGTCAGTTATAATGCAGTCTTGTCTTTTTGCATGTATTTCCAATGTACTGTATTCAGCAACAATTTCAATCATCAATCTTTTAAATTCAAACACTCAGTCTCGAAGAATGTGATAGGTCATATCAAGTATATTTCACACTACTTTTTGCAGGCACTGATGTAATCGTGACATAGTGGCACCGTGAAGGTGACCAGAAACAAGACTATCAATTTGCCAATTGCTATAGTGCTGAGTTGATGTTTATGGATGTGTTAATGACAGGAGAATTTCAGTTGTAGCACGAACTTTTCATGGGAATTGAGACAAGGAAGTTGACTGTATAAAAGGGGTTTTTAACACATGTAAAGTGAGCTCGCATGCTGGATACACTAGGGGTCAATGCATTAACATCACCAGAGCATGCTGCACTGCTATTGGCTATACAACAAAAAACAAACACTCCCACAGGTTAGATTCTGATGCCTTTCACTGTACTTCACAGTTTTCAGTTTAATTCACCATGTTCATCAATATTTGCTTTTTTCTGGGTGAGCACAATGGAAAGGTCTCTCAAAAACAATTTTAACGTATGATTTGT